>NC_064264.1:52826477-54258977 GCF_003254725.2 Canis lupus dingo | reverse complement strand
GACCCATTTCTGGGTTGTCTATTCTGTTCCATTGATCTATGTGTCTGTTTTTGTGCCAGTACCACACTGTCTTGATGATCACAGCTTTGTAGTACAGCTTGAAATCCGGCATTGTGGTGCCCCTGGCTTTGGTTTTCTTTTATAATATTCCCCTGGCTATTCAGGGTCTTTTCTGACTTCACACAAACCTTAAGTTTATTTGTTTCAACTCTGTGAAGAAAGTCTATGGTATTTTGATAGGAATTGCATTGAATGTGTAAATTGCCCTGGTTAGCATAGACATTTTCACAATATTAATTCCTCCAATCCATGAGCATGGAATGGTTTTCCATGTCTATGTCTTCCTCAATTTCTTTCAGAGGTGTTTTGTAGTTTTTAGGGTATAGATCCTTTACCCTCTTTGGGTTAGACATTTATTTATTTAAGAAAGAGAGAGCACACATGCACATGAGCAGGGAGAAGGGCAGAGGAATAAGCAGACTCCCCTCTGAGCAGAGAGATCAACGTGGGGCTCAATCCCAGGACCCCAGGATCATGACCTAAGCCAAATTCAGATGTCTAACCGACTGAGCTACCCTTAAAATTCTAAAAATTTGAAAAGTGAAAAATGGAGTCCTACCTATGTATGCTGGCACACAGGCAGATACAGGAACTCTCTATAAAACCACCCTATATCTGGGGGACTAGAAGCACACTGGTAAGGAACAGAAGATGCCTTTAAGCAAAGCTTTAGGGAAGGCTATGCAACAAAACTGTCTTACTAAATCCTATTTCACTCTATTCATTCAGTTATAGAGAGAATTCCATTCAGATCTATTCCACCTAAAATAATATTTTGCTCTTTTGCAGAGTCAACAAGTTTAACCTAAATATCACAAAGTGGATACAAACAAACCAACCAACAAAAATGAGGATATAGGTACATTCAACCTTTGGAGCCAAGTAAATATGCTAATTTGAATGGGCACTCAGGCATAGTGAATTATATTCTAGTCTATAGCATGAGGGTTTTTTTTTTTTTTTTCAGCTTTTTTGCTCACTAGATTCGGCATAACATGTCAGAACAGAGAGAAGAGCATTACTGTTGTTTTTATTTCCAGGGATCCACAAAACAATAGTTCCCTAATATCAGCCAAATGAGTGATACCCCATACATAAAGCCTTGATACACGGATTCAAGGCCCAACACTATATTTTGGATGTGACAGAGTTCCCTAAAAAGCCCTTTCCATTACCTGGCTCCACTCTTCTTCAGTAATTATTCACTTCCATTCTTAACTACTACCTTTGAATACGGAGGACTCTGAGCTTTAACAAACCATTATCTCTTAGCAATACATCCACTTTCTCAGTGACATTCATAACCCAACTACTAAACTGGAATTAATAAATATCCTTAGGTATCCAAATATGTTTCCTCTCTTCTCTTTCTTATCTGATTTAATGCCATCAAAAATAACTTTCAAATGATCTTTAAGACTTTCAACACCAATTTTCTAATTGCTTAACCAACTCTAGCTTTTCCACTTTTTACTTTCAAAATACTTCACTATTTCCATATGGACTGTAGAATTCAGTAAAGCTAATTGATGTAGCATATGAAGTCTTTCAAAAGTGTACCTGTATTGGGATCCCTGGGTGGCGCAGCGGTTTGGCGCCTGCCTTTGACCCAGGGCGCGGTCCTGGATAGCCGGGGTCGCGTCAGGCTCCCGGTGCATGGAGCCTGCTTCTCCCTCTGCCTGTGTCTCTGCCTCTCTGTCTCTCTCACTGTGTGCCTATCATAAATAAATAAAAGTTTAAAAAAATAATAAAAAAAGTGTACTGTATTTATCTAATTTATTTTCTTCAAGTTCACTGCGAATAATTTTATATCTTGCATCACACAATCTATTACTCATTTATATGAGCCCAACTGAGTTAGAATATCTTATTATATGGTTGGTGAAATATTTGGATTTTCTCTTCTGTGAATTCATAACCTCTATCAACTTTATAATTGGGTGGCTTACTTTTTCCTTTTAAATTCTTTGTTCATCATGAAATTTTACTTCTGGCTGAATTTTCTACTAAATTTATTTTTCCAAAAATAAATAAATAAATAAATAAATAAATAAATAAATAAATAAATAATTTTTCTTCTAAATCTAATGGCTATCTATTGATTTTGTTTGAGGGTGTTTTCTTCTGCAAAGCTTTATTTTTATATAGGCTACCAAGCCACTCTTTTATAGAATCTTGATATAAGCCTCAATTAAGAAATTTCCCCCATGTTTTATTAATTCCTCCATGGTTTTCCTTACATGATGAATATTGTTTTATTCTTTAGCTTTTAACTATTTAATTAATTTGAATCACTCCCCCTTTTTGGTAAGATATGTTTCCAATTTTATTTTATTTTTCTTAAACAGCAATTATTAAGCTGTACTATCTGCATACATTAAATCATCCATCTTTTTCCTCATTAAACTAAAAAGTGAAGGCACTTGGGTGGCTTAGTTGGTTAAGCATGTGACTTTGGTCATGATCTCAGGGTCCTGAGATCTTGCCCCACAGTGGGCTTTGCATTCAGTTAGAAGTCCTTGAGATTCTCTCTCTTCCTCTGACCCTCCCCCTGCTCATATGCACTTGCTCTCTCTCTCAAATAAATAAATAAATCTTAATTTAAAAAATAAACTAAAAGATCAACTTCATCATATGCTAAATTCTCCTATAAGATTGAATCTACTTTCTGTATTTTCTCTTCTATCCCATTGATCTAGATTTGTTCTAATAGCTCTACAGTACACATAAAACTTTATAATTCTGCTTCCAGTCACCATTCTTAATACAATTTTTTTCGTCCTTTCTCTGGCTGGATTTCCTTCCTACATTTGGGCTAAGGCTCTGTGGAAGACCGTTCCTCTGGAGAGAAGTTCTTTGTGATGGAGAAGGCTTTCAGCACATTTCACAAGGATTAATCTTCCCCTCCCTTCCCCTTCCCAGAGCTAAAATGAGATCTTTTTGGATCTTCACCATAGGAACCTAATAGAGTTCTGGAAGTTAAAGACCAAGAAAGTACACCCCTGCCAAGAGTTCCACCCTCAGGAGGTTCTCAGTCTCAAGGTAGTCCACATTTAATCTCTAGTAATTCTTCACAATTACCATTTAATGTTCCAAGTTAAGACTTCAACAGCTTCTGTTTCAGGTGAGCATGTCTCAGCTATATCTCTCCTATTATGCCATCTCTCCAGATTTCAAATAGCACTTTGCCCTGTGACTTCAATTCTTCCTTTGGTCCAAAAAGTCACTAGTTTTTCACATTTCCAGCTTTTGTTGTGTAAAAACAAAGTGATGACTTCTAAATTCTTTGTCTCTCAGAATTGAAGCTGGACATGAATATTCTTGGACAAAATTTACCAAAACTTATTCTCAGTATATTTTGAGATTAATAAAAAAAAAACCCTCTACATGTACACTAGAGTTGAACAATTAAATGAATGACAGATGGTCAGAGCCGGGTTTCTCACTGTTGGAGTGGGTATTTACAGGCAGGCAAGAGGAGGGGAGGCTATAAAGATCCACGTGATAATGGATTGGAATTGGAGACATCAGCATGAACTGTTTAGTTTAATATAGATACAGATGATTACATATAGATACTGCAGATATTACCTATGTGTTACCTAATATGAAGTTAATATATACACATAGTTTTCCTTGCTCTGTGAGTTGAGAGAACCAGAAGCAATCACATCACCATAGCAATGAGCCAACTTAGCTCCAAAGTTTTTGGATGCTAATATCATTCTCCAAAAAGAAGACCCAGGATCCTTGGAGAAAGAGCTGATTCTAGGACAAACTAGCTAATATGAAAGATGACTCTGGAGCATCCTGTAGTACAAGAAAGTAGAGAAGTACATACAACAAACAAGCAAAAGACCATACATATGGATATTGTATACCAACACAACACAAGAGCCTAATTAAAGAGCATGCTAAGGCCAAAGTTGTAACAATTTGAGCAGCGAACTAGAGTAGCACTGGGTTTAACACAAAATATAAATAAACATCCATGAGTTTATTCACTCCTATCCATTCACTCCTATGAATGAATAATTAGATAAATAAATCAATGAGGGAGAGTAGACAAGTCTCCTGTGCAGAAGAGCTCCATTTATTTTATGTAGATGCTCCATCCTTAAGGAAGTGTGACATAATTCCACATTGTTTAAATTTTATTTTATTTTTTGAGTAATCTCTACATACAGTGTGGGACTCTTAACTCGCTACTTCTAAATCAAGCATTATACACTTAACTCTACATTGTTTACATGTGCATGGTTCATAGTGACTTCCTTCAAAAGAAGGAAGTATGTAAAGGAAAGGGAGGAAGTAACGTTAGTGGAAAGCCCTGATAAGCACTATTTCAGCCAAATACTTAATTTTAACATATACAGTGTCATTTGATAGTTAAAATCATTGATAGGATGTATAGAGAATGGGACTTTACCTCTTGGCCTCCCAAGATCACTTAATCTCAACCTCACTATTAAATAAATATCAGATGCATCCCAGTTGAGGGGCATTCTACAAAATACATTTCAGTAGTTCTGAAAACTCTCTTGGTTATTAAAAAAAATGGCAAAAAAAAAAAAAGGCTAAGAAACTATAACACTACAATTAGATATACTGTGATCCTGTATAAACTCCTGGACAGAAAAATAGGATCAGGTAAAAACTAATAGAATTTGCATAAATAGTTATCTTTATTTTACTCAATTATAACATATGTTTTTGATTTGTAAATTGCAACAAATAAACCATATTAATAGTTTATGTTCATAGAAGAATCAGAGTGTGAGGTATATGGAAATTGTACTATCTTCAAAAGTTTCTGTGAATCTATTTTTTAAAATTATATATATATATATATATATATATATATATCTGAGGCTGCAGAAATCTGGGGCAGCCACCATCAAGAAGGCCCTCTCAGGGGCCAGAACTTCTCTGTCAGTGTGAATTCCAGTCGGGACTGCATAACTAAAGCACATAAAATACTTATTAACACATAGATATTTATCAAAATAGATTTATTTCACAATCAACTACGGGGGAAGTAACTTTTCATTCACAACAAATGTTTCCACAGAATTTTCAATTTTCTTAATAGAATGCCATTTCTTTCTCATGCTCAACTCTGAAGAATTATTTCCTGTACTAGCATGATAACACAATAAAGTGATAGTTTGAGAACTTTCCATGACTAAAATTTCACTTCTACTCAACATCTATCAGAAACTTAGCCAAGTGTAACTGTATTTCCATAATATTACTCCAATGAAATGAAATCCGTCTATTCCAGTAAATATTCTAAAATGTTGACTTTAATATGCTTTTTCTTTATCATGACCTCTTGCTTAGTTTCTGGAAAACTATTACCTAAAGTATTCTATACTCCTTTCTTACAAACATTGCATTTATTGATTTTTTTATTCACTTTCTGGACCACAATTTTTTTTTTTTTCGAATAGATCACTAAGATGAAATCCAGGGACTCTATATGCAACCATTGCTGGCTGTGGATCAATTATAACAGCTATATGGAGCCTTAGTATTAGTTGTCTGTTGTTGAGTTATGTTGTTATGAATTTTCCTTTGGCTTGACTTATTTTTAAGTATAATAGAAGAAACAGCAACCTTATACTCATATCTGTCTCCACTATAATGGCATTTCCTTGAGGATATTTTACATCATATTACAGTGTCCTCATCCTTAGCACTCCTAGGGGAATAATTTCTATATTCTTAACGTCAGGAAGTGGGAGAATGAGGAATGTCAATGTATGGTAAATTCCTTACCTTATTTTAGGAGAGTCAAAAGTTATTATATATAACTTAAGTCTGATTCTGTTTGGAAATGTGCTTTAAAATAACATTTTGAGAAATATAAAGGCAATTTTAAAAATGTAATAAAAATAGGATGGATTTTTTTCATTCAAAAAAATAAAAGCAAAAATAATACACATGTGAGAGAAAAAGTAGATAAAAGCAGCAAAATTTTAATATTAGGTGACTGAGGTAAAACCGCCTATATCAATTATGAGAAATGGGTTAAGTTCTTCTAAATAAGAAGCAAGAGATTTCATAAGGGGACTGTGCTTCTTGTGTGTTAGAAATATTGTAATATTCTGACTGGTAGCTGTGTGGTTACATTTACTGAAGCTGCAAATTATGATTTAGGCTTTTTTTTAAGAGAATTATTTTTTTAAGATTTTATTTATTTATTCATAGAGATGCAGAGAGAGAGAGAGGCGCAGAGACACAGGCAGAGGGAGAAGCAGGCTCCACATAGAGAGCCAGACATGGGACTCGATCCAGGGTCTCCAGGATCACACCCTTGGCTTCAGGCGGCGCTAAACCGCTGCGCCACCAGGGCTGCCCTATGATTTAGGCTTTTTATCTATTATTACCTGTAGCTACTTTAATAAAACTTTTGTTTTTAAAATGGGTGAATGCAACATACAGACACACTGAATACAAAAGGTATTAAAAAAATAAATAAATAATGGATTGGGCTATGCCAGGGAGGGGGGATAAATCTGCCTGAATTAATGTTAGAAAATAAATATTCAAGAGAAAAAGTATTAAGTGAAATACAGCAAAAATTTCATAAAGTATACAATGCACAAAGAATAAGT
Source organism: Canis lupus dingo (assembly GCF_003254725.2). NCBI lineage: Eukaryota > Metazoa > Chordata > Mammalia > Carnivora > Canidae > Canis > Canis lupus. Next base: position 54,252,297 of record NC_064264.1, on the reverse strand, counting down.
ACTAAATACAAATATGTGTTAAATGCCATTTATATAAGAAGAAATTTTTAAAATATTTATTGTGGAGCCTTTTACATGCCACTTGGTCTTTAATAAAACAAGTAAACAACAACAAAAAGAGACCACATATGAGGAACATAATTGATGATATTGAAATAATATACATATAAGCTATATACCCTAAGACCATGGAGCATTGCTTTCTTAACAACAATTGGTGAAGCATGTATCCATTTTGCCATATCCTAGGCAACCTCAAACTCCAAAAAAAATCCCAAATTTTGTAGTCTAATACTGGCCTACAAATTTAAAACATAATATATTGTTTACAAGTTTGTTAAAGATGCAGTCATGCAGGCACATTCATGCCCTGATTTTACTTATGTAAGTACTGTGAATTTTCTAGGAAAATACTTGGTATTTCTTTAAAATTTTTCAACATGTTATATAAAATTTGACTTAGTAACCTTTATCCTAGACATCTATTATCATACAATAATTAAACACAGAAACAAAGATTTAGAGACAAATTTGACATATTGGTTTTATACATTTTTATGAAATAATTTTCAGTGTTAATGCAAATTTACTTTAAACTTTTGTTATATAAATACTATGATATAATTTTTGTTAATATACCTTAATATTAATAATAAAATGTTTAACTGAAAAATATAAAAGTATAAATAGATAAGTAGACAGACAGGTAGATAGAGATATATAATGAAATACCCATTTTGGAGATTACATATGGCTTCCACATAAAAATAAATAAATAAATTGCAGGATTACAAATATTGCCATTGGCTAACAGTGATATTTTCTTATATATCATCTTATTCTGAATTTTACATTAATATATATAATTACTTTCAAAAAGTCAGAAAATAAATAGCTATTAAAATAAATGCTTACAGAAGTATTATTATTCAGGGAAAAATAATCATTTGTTAATTACATCACTTAATTATTTTCTTTGAACTGTAAGTAATACCAGAGCACATTGTAACTTAAATATTTTAGAGTTTAACGTTTCAATTTTTCCAATAAATTTCTATAGTTATCTTCAAATATAATTATCAATGAGGTAGTATGTAAAGTGAATTTGACAAATTAACATGTATCATCCACCATACTTAAAACACACATTATATAGCAATGTTACAAAAAAATGTAGAGCTCCATTATTCAAATTGAATGGTCAAAGCAAGTATCATGAGCATCTGAATGTAAAGATGGATTTAATTGCAAAATAAAACAAAACATCTGTCATTCCTCATTATGCCATGATTTGAGAAACCTCATGTTATCTGTGGCATTTAGATATTTAAAAAGAGATAGCAAGTAAAGTTAATTTTGACTACATAATTTTGCATATAATAGGGTTTCACTTATAGGTTAAGAAAGAATAGACTTTTTCAATAATTCAAGGACAATCAGGTTATTCATATCATGATTATGACTATCAATTACAATTGATATTAGCAAAAGCTAAAATGACATAGCTTTGCAATTTACAAAATACTCTCCATTTTTACATTGGATGCCCACACACCTTATAAGGTTGGTTATTGTTAATATACATATTTATTTATACCTGTGTATAAACAGTTCATATTTTATTGTATATATTCATTAAAATAGTATGCAGTTTACTTATATTATTCTCAGGAAATTGATATTTAATTATCACATTGAGCAAAACTAACTAAAACTGTGTCAAACTTCAGTAGAAACTCCAATTCTTAAAAAAAAAAAAAAGAAAGAAAGAAACAAAGAAAAGAAAAAAAAAGAAACTCCAATTCTTAATTTCCAAATATTTGCAGATTAAGTGAAAGTATTTGAGAAAATAACAAATTGCACAGACACATCTGCATTTGGGTCAGTATACAAAAATCTGTGAAACTGGGCTAACTTTTACCAAAACAATATTTTGAAAAGGAAAAAGAGTGCACAGAAAGATCCAAAGCTAAATAGTATTATGTGTGTTTAAGAAGAAAGGAAAATCAAATGGTAAAAAAGTCAAAGCAACAGATATTTCGGATTACAACATTGACTCTAACATGTAGCTTATGGGAAAAATTAAAACTCTTAAACCATCTCTCTTTAAGGTATCTTCCAGATATGGCTCTCCTTCCTTCATTCATCTTCTCATAATGCTATTTTCTGAAAATTTATATCAAATAATCAATGAAATTTGGTTTAATACTAATGTTTCTGTTCTTGGCTAAAGTTTATTTTGATTTGAGTAAGCCCTCCAATACTTACTAGGATTCTTAAAGTTCTCTAGTGTAATATTCACTTGAAGTGATAGCGTTTCACCATGAATAGGTATATACCCTCAATAAAAGGGCATTGTAATAGAGCAAGTATAACTTATGCTTTTAGGTTTTAAAGATTGATCCTGAAGCAGATAATACATTTTGCTCTCTTAGTGATCAGGATCAACCATTTTAATAGAAATAACCAACTCTTTGGTTATATGGACATGATTATATCACCATATTGATGAAACTGATAATTATCTTTGCCTTTTTTATGACCTCCACAGACTTTAGGCCTTTGGGGAAAGAGAAGGTCTCTATAGGAGCAACTAGAATAAAGTTGGTATTATTCATTATAACTTTGAAGACACTCTTTCAAAAGCCTAGTGTATTGCATTTCTAAAATACTCTGAGATTCCATAGCTTGAAATAATATCTCATAGCATTATAGGTGATTGTTTTAGAGAAAGAAAGCATTTAAAGATGAATTCCTTGAAAGGAAAATGAAAACTCTTAATAAAAATTACATTAATAAATGTTTTATGGCTTAAGTTTAAACAAGCAAGATTTATCTACTTGCAACTAAATCCATTGGGTGATTATATAACTACATTAAGGACACAGTGGAATTCAACTTAGTTGTTCTTAGAAGAAATTAACAATCTTTGCAACTATTGGAAACATGAAACTAAACTACTACTGCTGAAGGCATCTGCTTATCCATTGAACAGCCATTAATTTTGATCCAATTTTGAAAATGGATCAAAAAGGAAACATTCAGAAGAGAGAAAAATATGCATGTTTCAACTGAATAATAATAGACCTGTTTCAAATTCCCTTCATCAATGTAGAAAATAGCCAATCAATATTCATATCCTTAGTAAAATTATATGATATTATTTTTACAATAATATATTCAAAATCTAAGTATCTATTACATATTTTACTACTATCATTTTGATATTATTCATTGCATGCTATATCATTCATGGTTAATACATTATTTTGACATATTAATAATTTAGCAGAATTACTCTGTTAAATCAGCTCATTGATTCTGTTATGTCTCTAAGCTAGATGCTTTTTTAATCAAATGTTGTCTAAATATAAATTCAAATTATAGTCAGGAAGTCAATTTTCCAAAAATTATATTTTTATCCAGATTATAAATTTTAGTTACAAACAACTTAAGAGGGCAGACTATTTTAACTTAAAATGCAGGACCACTATAATAAAAACACCAACATAATTTGATTTGTTATGTTAATTAAGGAGAGCAGTCAATTTAGTTTAATGAGATTAGTTTAATTTAGAATTAGTTTAATGAGATAAAACATTTTTGAATCCCAGTTCAAGTTTCAAAATATGAAAAATATTTCATTTTAAAAATTCATAACAGAGTAAACAGTAATATATGTTTGGGACATTTTATTGCCTTTTACATACTTTATTCCTATATTGTGAAATAACTTCATTGTTAACATCGCAATAGACAGTACACCTCTTTTTCACAAAGGATACATTTCAAGACTCCCACTGGATGTCTGAACGTGAAGATAATACCAAACTCTATACATGCTATGTTTTTTTCCGAAACATACATACTCATGGTAAATTTAAGTCAGACACAGTAAGAGACTGCCGACCATAATAAAATAGAACAGGGATGCCTAGGTGGCTCAGCAGTTGAACATCTGCCTTTGGCTCAGGGCATGATCCTGGAGTCCCAGGATCGAGTCCCACATCAGACTTCCTGCATGGAGCCTGCTTCTCCTTCTGCCTGTCTCTCTCTCTCTTTCTCTCTCTCTCTCTCTCTCTCTCTCTTTCTCTCTTATGTGTCTCTCATGAATAAATAAAAATTTTTAAAATATTAATAATAAAATAGAACAGTTATAACAATTTTACTAGAATCAAAGTTATGTGTATGTAGTCTCCTCTCTCAAAATAGTTTGTTATACTATATTCAGACTTCTTTTTGTGATGATATGAGATGATAAAATGCCTACATGAATAATGCAGGTGTTGTGACTTAGTGCTAGGCTACTACTGACCTCTAAAAATACATCAGAAGGAGGATCATCTGCTTTCGGGCCACGGTTGATCCCAGGTAACTAGAATCTTTGAAAGTGAAACTGCAGATTAGCAGGGGATGACTGTACAAAATAAGACTCTTGCCTAAAATGTTAGAAAAGACATATTTCCTTCAAGTCTCTCAATGAAAGAATGCGGTGCTCATTGTCCAGCTATAGTAGTTCTCAGATACGTTCCTCAAACTATTCTTGCATTTTTTCCTCCTGAGACATTTAAAAATACAGTGCACACATTATATATGTCTAACATTTTTTTCCATGGGTATCCTAAACTTAAAACTTTGTTTTTATAAATACAATATCATTAACATGTTTAAGAAAATTAACACCAATTCAGTAACATAGTTTAACATATTCTGAATAATTCCCGTTTCCCCTATCATCCTGAAAGTCTATTATAGCTTTTTGTTGGTTTGTTTTTCTATTCAGGATTCAATCCATTTTGACACATTTGTTGCAGGAGTTTTGTATTTAGTTTTCTGTAATCTCAATAGTTCCCAACTCTCTTTCTCCCCATGATAATGAGGTTTTGAAGATTCCAGGTTTAGTCTTCTTTTAAAGCAATCATATTTGCAATCTTCACTCAGATTTTGACTTTGTTTTTTTGAAATTAGATTATGTTACATTTTTTAAGCAATAATACAGCATAGGTATTATGATGTCTGCCATTGTATGTTATCAGGAGGTGGGTGCTTAGTGTGTGTCCATTTTGGATGTAATTAGTTGTACGACAGTGGTGACCAACAGGTCACTCACAGTAAAGAAACATATTTCGGGATCCCTGGGTGGCGCAGCGGTTTGGCGCCTGCCTTTGGCCCAGGGCATGATCCTGGAGACCCGGGATCGAATCCCATGTCAGGCTCCCAGTGCATGGAGCCTGCTTCTCCCTCTGCCTGTGTCTCTGCCTCTCTCTCTCTCTGTGTGTGTGACTATCATAAATAAAAAAATTTAAAAATAAAAAAAAATTAAAAAAAAAAGAAACATATTTCAGTTTGCAACTGATACTTAGGTAGAGTACTTTCAGGCTACATGGAAGTCTTATTCCCCAGCAACTATCACCCAATCGAAGATACTTGCCTAAAATAATTTTACATTGCAAATTAGTTGGAAAATTGAAATTTTATGATTGTATCATGTCTTCTGTATTCATTACATAATATTTTCTGTAGTTATGTTTATACCTATTTTTCTTATATTTTTACAATTTTTGAGTATCAGTATGCACTATTATTTTGCATATTATAAATGTTTACTATATTACTGCATAATTCATTTTCAGGGGCAAATCAATCTAACTTGTGATCTCACATGACAAATTGGAAGCTCAGATATGGAGTCATATATTTCATATTAAATAAATTTCTCCATGCACCTCTTTCTGATTCTAATTCTGACAATTAGTCTTAGAACATGAAGATTTGAGCACTAAGTGTATTCACTGATAATGGAACATTGTTTTAAACCTATTCAAAGGACACACACACACACACACACACACATCATTAAGTTTATACTGTCACCTCTAGTTAAAGTCTCTCTTTAGGTATATCTGAGATCAAATAAGGGATCAAGGTGCTTGCTACTTCCTTCTTGCTAGTCCATTAAGTACAACATCATCAATGGACTGTTGAAATGTTTGGTACAGAATGAAAACAAATTTCCTCAAGCTTGCATTGTGTTAGAGAGCAAAAGAATTGAAATAGGACTGCAATAAAATACTGAAGATATACCACCGCCATATAAGATGGAAGCAAATTGCTTCTATCCATGTGATTTTTGATCCAAACAGATTTGTCAGGTCAAGAAATGCATATGGGGTTCTAGCAGGCAGTACAAAGATACCACATCAAAATGACAACTGTGATTGATCAAGACCTAAGTTAACCAAAATCCAAAGTCAGGGTAAAAGATCTATCTATCTTTGGCATTGGCCAAATAAGATAGTTGAATGGAGATGCAATAGGAATCCCTAACCTTCAGCCTTGCAAGTTTTTGCAAGTTCTCAGGAATGCAATATTTCTTTCAGTTTATTATCTCAGTGAGGGATTAGGGGGCCATTATTGCTACTTCATTCCATGACCCTCAACCATATGGGTAATGTGTCCATAATTAGGAATATTTATCTCCTTTACATATACTGAAACTAAGTACATAGCTGTAGAATGGAGGCAGGCCATCACTCCCTCTATAAATCCTTTTTCAAAAAATGTGGCTACACTGCCTCTAGTGATGAAGATTTTGGTCTTTAGGTATTAATGTTAGTTCAAATTCAACAAGGAATAATCTCCAGAGGGGCTATTTCCCCTACTAGAGTACTGACACCTCCATAAAGGGCCACAGGAACCTCAATAATTGCTTAGAGGAAGACTCAGAACACAGGTATGGCTCTGTTGCAGGACCTTTTTTTTTGTTTCTCAAAAGGACTTAGGGTCCCCTTCCATCCAGGAGCTTCCTGTCTGTAAAAAGGAATATTTTCTTTGACTTAGGTAAGAAACCAGGAATTCCTGCAGTGGTTTCTCCACTTGGGCATTTCCCAAAAAGACATAAGAGTTTTCTGCTTGAATAGGCAAGTGTTACCTTGGTAGGTGGCTTATGTATTTATTCCTACATTTAAGGATCAATTCCTACAATTAAGGATCAAATGATCATTTGTGGGGGCTAATTGATTGCAACACTTTCTTGATCATTTGTGGGGGCTAAGGACTGCAACACTTTCTTGATCCCTCCATCTCTGTTATTTTTCACAATAATGGTGCTCACTTGGTCTCTCACTCTCAAAAGACAGTGACATAATTGAGCCACTTGACTTCTGTCTCCAGCCTACAAAAGGCAACCATCACAGAGGACAGTGCAGGTATGAAGTGGTTGGGATGGTTTCACAACACTTATTCACTTATCCCATTTCCTGAGCCTTCAGACCCTACTCACCTCTTTAGTGAGCCAGAAAAGTTCTGGTATTTCAAACTCACCATCTTTAGGAACTCATGCAATCCAGGCATTAGTTAGCCCATTGGGCTCTCAGTTCCCAGACACAGTATATGAATCCTCAAATCAAGGATAAGTACATGAATATCTAATACATGTAGTCTATTATATCTGTTACAAAATATCTGTTACAAAATATCTGTTCCTAACCTTCTGATCATACATCCTAGCAAAATGCTGCATCATTAATGTGAACAATCTGCTGCAGTTCAGTCTGGCTATGACTATTCACATTCCCTCCATCTGTCTGTCCTCATCACAGGAGCTCATCATTAGAGCCTCACCCAATCACACATTCCCTCCATCTGTCTGTCCTCATCACAGGAGCTCATCATTAGAGCCTCACCCAATCACAACTGCAGGCACAGAATCCCAGTTCTCGTGATCTACACCAAGTTTGTGTATGTCTTTTCAGACATGACTCTCAATCCAGAGACTTATGGAATACAAATGTTGTTTGTTGATCTCACACTTAATATGCAAAGGTGAAATGGGCAGGAAAATTAAAACAAGTGGTTTGGCCAGGTCTGAGTTCAAGTGGATAGGAAGGTGTAACAGTATTATGGATGCAATTCATGTACAGTCTTAGTGACTAGCACAGTAGCATGTTCTCCTGCATTGCTATGCTGTATACACAGTTTATGAGAATGTTTTTCCTTTCTCATTCTTTTCTTTAAAAAAATTTTAAAACTCAAATGAAGGAACATATTTAAATTTTTATCCCTCAAGTCTTAGTTTACACTAGTGAAAACTGATCATATTGGCTATGGAGATTGGAAACGGGAGATTGGAAGTGGAGGAGGGAAGTTGCCACTGTAGGTGGAGAACATTACTGTGACAAAAATATCCTCACATACCACTAATGAAAGCAAAGAGTACTGATCTCAATGTAGTATTGGATCCGCTTACAAATGAGAAGATAAAATCATGAATAGTAAATTATTAAGACATAGAACTATATATTGAGTAAATGAATGAAGAAAGTTCTAAGACTTCAAGAAATTATTCAATTCAAAATCCTATAAAACCTATTTTTCATTGCTGGGAAGATAACTCCATTATCACATGTAAAAATTATTGAAATACTTATTTCTAAAGAATTAAGTATTTTTAGAGCATTTGTGGACTTTGAAATGCATAGGGATATTTTAGGGCTGTTTGTTTCAATATTTCATCTTAAAATCTGTCTTCTTGATGCCCTCCCCACACCACCAATTGATTAACTTCAAAGCAGACAAATATGTAAAAGCTTATATGGATATGACACTTCATAGAACTAGAAAATAGCCGTAAGTGTTATGATTTGTGATTCCTTTTGAATAATATGCCAGGACTATAGTATAGAAGACTGTTAAAACTTCCCCAAATTAGCTGAATCCTAAAAACTAATCCAGTATAATATTTAAATCCTTTTTCAAAAAATGTGAGTTTAATTTATTCATATATAACTCCTTGCTAACCCTCTTGTTATTGAGAATTTATAAAGATGGCCAATTATCTGATGAGAAGAACTGAACATTAGTGTCAAGTGATTATTTTTCTCTAGGTGTACCTGCGTATTTAATAAATTAGGTTAGGTCACCTTATCCTGGAATTTTGCTAAGGCAAGAAACTGCAAGAATCTCTATTTTAAATCTCACATTTTTAAAATCAAAGGTCTTTGGATTAACTTGCTTGTCTAAAATCACACGGAGGGTTAGCACAGGTGAAACACAGCCCCATATAAACAAACATTCCCATTCCTCATTTAGCACAAATTTTCATTTAATAAGAAATAAGAAATAGGAAGATCATCCTCTTTTTATCCTTCTATAGAATTGAGATTTTTCTGAGAAGCAAATTTTATTTTAGGTCAATAACTAGGCCCGGTCTATAAAATTCAAAAAATCAAGTAATGCTATTATATCTAGAATAAAAGGCACTAGAAAAGAAAATGGCATCATTAAAAACAAAAGAAAATATGAGTTGGTGAATCAGTACTCAACATCTTAAGGCTACTGTAGTTGATTGTAGTATTATTATGGCATTGATGAGTGTGGGAAAAGCATAAGAAATGCTACTGGTATGACATTGATAAATGTGGGAAGGACATGTAAGTTTTTTCAGACTGCTAGGTTTTTTTTTAACCCATCTGTGAGGCTATTTTACAGGAAGTGACAATCCTCTCCGCTACTTAAAGAAAATGATTGTATCTGGCCCAAAGACAGACTTTTAATAATGAAACCAGTTGTTTGTATCTACTTGCCATTGATTCCTTTTCTGAGAAAATATAATTATACTAGATGAGAAATTCTTTACCACCCATCATCATTAGTTTCTCACAGCTGAAGCTGCTTTGGTGTGACAGCTTTCACCCCCTGATGGCAGCATAAAGGGAATGGCTCACCTCATGGAAGCCTGCTGGCTCCTGCTTCTCCCCTCCTCTGGCTCCTTTATCCTACCATCTCCCACAGGCCATGCTCAGCCTGTCTCCAGACCACGCCACTGGTGACAGGAAGCTGCAAATCAAGGCCAGAACAGCAGGAGCTGGTGGGCCCTCTTAGAGTGGTGGGTCAGATGTGGGCGGGTTTCGTGAATTGTCCCTTGACTCTGAACTTTGTGAAATGCCTCCCTAAAGTCTTGGAAAAGACCTCTATAATTGCAGTAAATTCTTGCTTATGTCCAGGGGAACCTGGGCTTATCTCTCTTCATGTGCCATGGGAAGGGAAGGGACCCTTCATCCACTTTGAATGTTCCCATGCACCTTTCTATTCTGTTCGATCACTTGCACCACTCTGTGGTTAACTACAAATACAAGGAGACAAACATACTTCTCTATGCTGTACACTATAGCTACTTTCAGTTGGATTCTATCCAAATGACTTTCCCCATTGCTTGTGCTGTTATTTAAGGGAACTTATAAAACAGACCAGTCATCTCCCGGGAAGAACAAACCATTTTAAATCACATGTAACGTTGTACGTCCAGCAGCAATAGAAATTACTTCAAGATCTCTTAGTACAAAGTATACAATACTTGCCTGCAGTCAGAATTTTCTTAAGTAATCTGCATTAAACCTCCAAGTATCTGGCACAAATGTAATGAATTATAAAGGAACATTATAAGTAATAGTAATTACTTATTGAATAGGTTTGCTGTGAATGCAGTGTAGAGGTTTATGACACTCTTTAATAAAACAGGTTTTTGGGGTTTTTTTTTTTGAAAAATCACAGTTAATATTTAAGTACTCTAACTTTAGCAATGACACCAACCTGAGAATTACTTAAGTAGTGTCATCTCAGATAGATATAATTTTGAATGTTTAGAGACAGCATGTGAAAGGTTAATAGATGAAGACAAAGAACATATATTCAGGTTGTGGAAACAACTCAACAGTACTAAAAATAAAAAAAAAAGAGAGATATAAAACTGGAAGCCAGTATGGTTAGTTATAAACTATTAATTACAGTTATTTTTAAACTCTTAAATCATTTAAACTTCTTCAGATTTTAAACAGTGAGTCTCTGAGGGAATCCTGAGTACACCCTTTTAAAACCTAATGCCAGCCTTGTTTCATGGCTCAGTTAACCCGATTCAGATTAATGATCTTTTTTGTACCCTATAACATAAAAATCAGTCACAAGTGACAAGATATTTATTTTGGAAGCACTGTACCAACATTCCAAATATAGCAAGGCTGAAGTGTATAACTAGAAATAGATACATTGAAACAGACATCAATATTTGTGCCTATATAGATGATTTGCTGTCTAAGAAACATCTTTTAATTGGATATTTTAGAGTAAAATTAATTTATTTCTTATAAGTCTAACTGCAATAATTTCTAGGAAAATGATTTATTATGGTAACAGAGATACATTGACAGTTCAATAACACTGATCAATGATACTCCCCAATGGACAAATGGTATGTTCTATGCTTTGAAATGGCATCTAGGTATTGACTACTGAAAAGCCATTCTCAGAGGTCTCCAAGTGTGAAATAGTATTTGTGCGTATAAATGTCAATCTCGTCCATTATTCACTTTAGAACGCAACCTTGCTCTGATATAAATGGTTCAGCAAGTCAAGTTCTGCATTAGATCTATAGAGTCAAGAATGTTTTTCTTAGGATGGGTGGGTATTTTTGTATCAGTCCCTCTTCCAACTAGAAAGTTATCTTCCATAAAATCACCTCTGTCATACATTTTTCTCTTCCATATATCCCCTATCAAATTGGTCAGGAAATGCTATGCTATAGCAATAATCTCAAAATCTCAGTGGCTTGACAATTTGCTCTTAATTTACTTTTAACTCCAGTAAGGGTCAGAGAAGGAGTAGGGTGGAGCTCTGGCAGGGATTGGAATTCCTTCAATCTAATAACTACACAGACTTCTGCACTTTTGAGTATTCCCCTGGATTCTCTACCAGAAGCCAGCAGGAAAGAGAGAGAGGATGTGAGGTGGTAGATGGATGTCTGGAGGATTGACCTAGTAAGTGACTAACGTTCTTTCCTTTGTCAGGACAGCCATTTAGACCCATAGGTCCACAGGGAGCCTGGAGAATGCAATCTTCCCATAATTCCTAGAAAAAAATGAAAATAAGAAAAAAAAAAAACATTGTAAACAAACAGCATAATCCTTGACACACACACATACACACACACACACACACACTATATATATATATATATATATATATATATATATACAATTCCAATATATATGTATATATATATATATAATTTCCAAAGTTCTGTTTTCATTACTAAGTCTCCACTAATATCACAGTCTAGACGTTTACCAATTCTTTTCAGATTTTTGCTTCCTATTTTCTCTTTCACAGTTTCAACAGTAACAATAAAATTTACCTTTTTGTCCCTAGCCAAGAGCAAGAAACCTTAAGTAGACTCCCTTTGATTTAGTAAATCTTGTTGGGTGTACAGCTCTAATAGCCACTACATCTCCCTTAGAAAACTTGCATGTAAACAAATAATTACCACTTCATGATGAAGAACCTCCAAATGCTTGTTCCACATTCATCTCCTTGATATGTAGGTATAAAGTTCTGTAATTTACCGAATTGTATCTAGTAACAAGGGGGTCAAATTTTGCATAACAGATATTGACAAAACTGATATTATGGGTCTCCTGATGTGGTACAATATGAAATTCACATTTTTTAACCAAAATATTTAACAGGATTTTAAGCAAGCCTTGAGAACTGACTTCCTGTTTCTAAAAACAAAAACAAAAACAAAAACAAAAACAAAAAACAAAATGGATAAGAATTAAGTGGCACAATGAAGTAACAATTCATCTGTCTTATAATTTGCAGTCTCTCTGAAAGCAAAAATTGAAACAAAATTTGTGTGAATCTATTTTATATAAAAGATAATACTAGGAAGCAGAAAAAAAGAGAAGAAATGGAGAAAGGTCAATAAAATTTATGTTAATTAAAAGCTTATCCCTGCAGGCAATAAAAGCACAGTCCCATTGGGAAAGTACTGAGAAACCATGTCAAACATGACTTTGAATTTCCCTCCAAGGGACAATGAAGCTGGGGTATTGTTCCATCTACTCACACATTCCATCTCTTGTAACCCAGGGGGTGCCAACTGCCCTACCAAAGGCAATTGCCAACAGTACTATAAGTCTTTAGACAGTGAAGAAAAGAAAGTGAGAAAAAGACAGAAAATAAAATACTAACAAATATTGAATCAGATAGAGGGTTTATAAATGCCCACTGTACTGTTCCCTCTTCTTTCCTGAATATAAGAAAAAAATCATAATAAAACATAAGAAAGGAAATGTTTCATGCCAAACAGAATTTCAATGATATGCTCCCTAATTTAATAATATTAGCCAATTATAACCATAATCTTAGAAATTTTGTACATAAGTATCATAATATTTTCTATCTTTTTTGAACAACTCTAAAAATGTGGGTAATTGATATCAAATAACATAAGTACCTCAGATCTCTTTCAATATATTCACTCTTCCTAGTATAACATTATATTGATGGCATTTCAACTGTTGTTATAACATTTATTCAATGCAAAGAGAGATACAGACACACTGGTAACTTTGAAAAGTCATACGAATTATGTCATAAGTTTGAGTCATTATGTTTAAATCCATAGTGACAGTAAATTAATATAGAAGCATACTGTCAGTTATGTTTGATGAGGCTTTTACAAATAAATAATCACAGTAGATGAAGAGGAACTGTCTCTTTCAGGAAGTTAAGCTGATCACTAATGGTCTTTTCTAAGAATAATTAGGAAGGGTCAAATGTAACTCACAGACATAGCCTCAACGTTAATTGAGGAGTTTCCCTATCTAAAGATCTGCTGTAAGTATAGAATTTACATAATTATATATATATATATATATATATATATATATATATATCCATTTTCTCACTTGATGATATTTACAAAAATATAAAGAAATAAATACAAATAAAATAGATAAATTAAACTCCCCCCCCAGATAAGTTTTTCATTATTACACAATGTATGGTAGTGAACTGAAAGTGTTGAAATAATCCACATGATGCAAATAAAGGAGAGAAGCTTACAGAGTCCTTTGACAGTTTCTCATATTTTCAATCAAAAAAGTTGTCATATGTTTTCATTTATAAGCTCTAAGTACTCAGACTTTGCTCACAATCCAAGGACTAACTGAAGACTACTCCCTTATTTTATTAAGAATAAAGTATAGATAGAGAAGAACTATAGCTTTCGTTTTTGTTGTTTTGGTTTTCTTTTTTTTTTAAGATTCTATTTATTTATTAATGAGAAACACACACACACACACACACACAGAGGCAGCGTCAGAGACACAGGCAGAGAGAGAAGCAGGCTGCATGCAAGAAGCCCGACATGGGACTCGATCCCAGGTCTCTAGGATCAGGCCCTGAGACAAAGGTGGCTCTATACTGCTGAGCCACTGGAGCTGCCCATTGGTTTTGGTTTTCATTCACTTAGGAGAAGAACTCCTGTACTCATTTCCAGCCAATTTATTAGATTATCAGGTTAAATCAGATAGAGGCTCAAGTCTTGATATCCAATCAGTGTCTAAATTTTCTTGGATTATTAAGTCTGTTAATGTATGACTTGGACTCCTCTAAGGAGAATAACCAGCAAGAATATTAATTTATTCTCAATCCTATGGACTCATATGCTGTCACTTCAGTCTAGCCAGACTGTATACCATTATGTAAGCAATTGGGAAAATTTTGTCCTACTATTCTCACAAACATTATCAGTGTATATTTCTCAAAACTTTTAATAACATCTGTGTGGAATTAGAAAACAATACGGTTGGATTTTCAAAGAATACGAACTGCATTGAATGACTCATTTTTAACATTTGTGAATCTGAAATGCATCTGAAATCAGTGGGTTTTACACTGAAAATGGCCAATTTTTTGTGAGTATATAAAATAATTATATTCCTTATAATAAATAATGTTTGAACTCATTGACTTCCACAGCATGGATGGTCATCTAATCAATCTCATGGATGACTTGTTACAATGAAGCCCAACTTGAATCACTGAAAAGAAACGGAAACAAACAAATAAATAACAACAAAAACCAAACCTCAGACATTTTAGTAGCCACTGAATAGATAGTATCCTCTTGAGAAAGGCAATTGGATACATAGATTATACAAATCAGATTTGAGGGACATTAACAAATATTAACTTTTGTTTAAATGCTGTCAAAGGTGTGGTTGCCTTTGTCACTTAAAGATGTTTCAGAAGTAAATGGCAGAAAACTCAACTGACACATGCTTCCTTTATTAGCTCATGTAACTGAAAAGACTGGAGTGTATCTGGATTCTAGCTCAATAGACATCATTAAATGGGGCTGCTTTCACTCTTGTTAACTGCATTCTTAGGCTCTTTGTGGGCTCAAAATGCCTATATCTTAACTTGCTTTAAGCTGAGTAGAAAATGAATATTTATTTGATGTAGAATTCAATGAAGTTTATTTTAATTGCATCAACCTGGAACATGTGCCAAATCCTGAACTAGAAGCTAAAGGCACGTGATATTCTAATGGGCACATTTTGAGTTGCATATTCATGCTTAGGATGAATATTACCCAAAATACAGAGAATGGAGAGTCTGTAGATATTTCAAGAACTGTTAATACACACAAACACACACACATACATTACACGCATTACATGTAATTTTGCATATGCAAACAATACACTATGTAAAATGTGTATAAATATTTAAATATGTTGCACATAGCATATATACATTATATATAAATTACACATCTAATTGGAAATAGTGATATATTGGTGTTTGAATGTGAAAAAATCTTTTTTTTAAAGATTTTTTATTTATTCATGTGAGGAGAGAGACAGAGACATAGGCAGAGACACAGTTTCCTTTGGGGAGCCTGAGGCAGGACTAGATCCCAGGATTCCAGGATCATGACCAGAGCCAAAGGCAATGCTCAACCATGGAGCCGCCCAGGTGCCCCAAATTCTTCTTAAATATATGAAAACTATAAAGCAATTTGAAATTGGAAATCTTAGAAATACATGAAGTATAAAAACAGAACAAAAATGCTATTATAATCAAGAAAAAATGACAAGGCACACTGATGCTAAATAGAAGTAAAACAAAAATGAGTATTAGTATTTAAGAGAAAAAATGTTTTAAATTTAAAATCAGTAAGATATACTATTATCTATTTTCTAATTTTCTCAAGTAGGTAAAGCTATCCAGACAAAATGTACCTTAATTTTTTTGTGCATATTCCAGAATAATGACAACTCTGATCAATGTAAAAATAGTTGAAAGGATGGAGGCATAAGGTCTCCACATCACCAAGTCAAACCTGCTTACCTGAGAAAAGACATGAATGTTCTTCATGTCTAGCTTAAAGAAAAAAAAAGAAAAATACAGACTTCATCAGTTTGTTATCAACCACGGCTTTATCATCTTCTTCAACTAACTTTCAATGTGTACTTTTCCCATTACCTTCAATTATCATGGCAAATAAAACTGCTATTCTTAAAGACAAATGAAACTCCTCTGACCTAGACTTATACCATGCCCAAAAATGTGATAATTTCAAAAGTTGAAGAGGCAAACAATTAACACTAAAGAAATAATTACTTGTTAATGAGTTAATATATCTAAATTTTTAAAAAATAAAAACAAACAAAATCCTAAAAGAGATCACAGGCCATACTTTTTCTGACATTGACCATAACAACACTTTTCTAGTTATGTTTCCTGAGGCAATGGATATAAAAGCAAAAATAAACTATTGGAAGTATGTAAAAATGAAAAGTTTTGTGCAGCAATAGTAATAATAATAATAATAATCAGCAAAACTAAAATACAACCTACTGATGGAAAAAGATATTTGCAAATGACATATCTGATAAAGGGTTAGTATCCAAAACATATGAAGAACTGATACAACTCAACACCCAAAAGACCAAATAATCCAATTAAAAAAGGGCAGAAAACACAAACAAACATTTATTCAAAGAAATCATCCAGGTGGCCAACAGACATGTGAAAAGATGTTCATCATCACTTCTCATCAGAGAAATGCAAATAAAAATGCATTCTGCACATCTTTCAGAATGGTTAAAATCAGAAACACAAGAAACAAGTGTTGAAGAGGATGTGGAGAAAAAGGAACCTTCACGCACTATTGGTGGAAATGAAAACTGGTGCAGCCACTGTGGAAAACAATATGGAGATTCCTCAAAAATTTAAAAATGGAATTACCCTCTGATCTACTAATCACAATACTGGGTACTTACCAAAAGAATATAAAAACACTAACTTAAAAATATATGCACCATATGTTTACTGCAGCATTATTTATAATAACCAAACTATGGAAGCTGCTCAAGTGTCCATCAATAAATGGAAGATAAAGTAGAAGTGGTATATAAATACTAAGCTATAAAAAATGAAATCTTATCATTTACAATGACATGGATGGATCTAGAGAATATTACGCTAAGTGAATAAGCCAGTTAGAGAAAGACAAATACCATAGGATTTCACTCATGTATGGAAATTGAGAAACAAAACAAATGAACAAAGCAAAAGAGAGACAACCAAAAAACAGTTGCTTAAGTATATAGAAAAAATTAATAGTAACCAAAGAGGAAGATTGTGGGGGGGGGGGGATGGTGAAATAGGTGAAGCTTAAGAGTATACTTACCATGCACTTATTGTGATGAGCACTGACTAATGTATAGAATTGTTGAATCAATATATGTACACCTGAAACTAATATAATACTGCATGTTAACTGTACTTGGCATAAAAAAATGTAATACCCAAGGGGCAGAAACAACAACAATAACTACAAACAGACAAAACAAATGTAACTTATGTGTACTATTTTGTCTTTGACTCCAGAGTATTAATGGGGTATATGATTCACTTTTTAGGGTATCTGACAACACCACACAGATTCCATTCTGAGACTTGACACTCAGTCCTATGTATTCATAATACCCCTCATAAAATTAGGTTGCAAAACTTGAATAGCACAGGTCCCTGCCATTCTGGAACTGATCCCCACGCTTGTATAATACAGACTTCATGGCACCTGGAGCTTCATTTTTATTGTCACTGCTATTTCCTATTACCCAAGGTAGAAGTTGATATGCAGTAAGTAAACAAAAAACTAGCGCAGGAATGAGTGAATAATCAAATGAATGACAGCATATATGAATACTGTCTCACATTAGGCAAGTAGGATTCTTTCTCATTGGAATTCGCAATTATGTTGCAGACACCATAGTGTCTTTTGTTAATAGTTACATTGGAAGTCATGTAGACTGGGGCACCTGAGTGGCTCAGTGGTTGAGCATCTGCCTTTGGCTCAGGTTGTGATCCCTGGATTGAGTCTGGTATCAGGCTCCCCATGGGGAGCCTACTTCTCTCTCTGCCTATGTCTCTGCTTCTGTGTGTCTCTCATGAGTAAATAAATAAAATCTTTAAAAAATAAAGTAATGTAGACTTAGAGTTGGGATAACATGAGCATGGTAAAGTAGAGAATGCCAGCCTTATAAGAGAAAACAATGCAGGAAGAAACTGGCATTCAGACTCATCAATTCCTGGATCCAATTGTTTTCTAGGCTGAGCTGCACTTTCTCTCCTTCATCTCTTCAAAGTTCTCACAAAACCTTCCAATTAATTCTTTTCTCTTGTAAAAGATTGAATAGATTCAGTTCCTTGCGATAATACATTTCTAATGCATGTGATAATGTACTTTTCATATTTATTATAGTCTCGCGTTGCTTTAACCACTTGAGGTAGCACGATTAACTTTCAGCTTCTGTGTCCTATATCTGAAATTTTAGTTTTCACTAGTGTGCCCCTTCTAGAGAAGTCCCCATCCTTATGTCACAGACAAAGAAACAAAAACAAAGGAAAATGCCTGCCAGTAGGAAGAGGAATAAAAAAAAAAAACAAAAACGAGACCAAGAAAACTGGGCATGTATATATCTTGGTAACAGCCATTTGTCCCTGTGTCTATGGAGAAACAGGAGAGAAGCAGTCACAATCACAGCATAGGTAATTGATCTAAATAGCACTAGGAGGTAGAATTGGTTTTACACAATGAGGGGAAGACATCTTTTATGTTGGGACTTTCTTCAACATTGTTCCATTTCTCAGATGTTGATTAGCATAAATCAGGGAAGTAAGTTCATCGAACGCTGGGCTTTTGCCAGCCAGGTCCTTATACAATTACAAGGGATGAGATAGTTTTGTGTTTAGGTAAGAATGACGAGAAACTAATGGCTCATGGATGTTACTAACTAGGAAGTAAATAAAGAAAAAAGATAATAACAGATGGAAAGAGTAGAACTGGAATGACAGAAGACACCCCTCCATAGAAGCAACAACAACAAAAAAAAAGGGCAAAAATTGAATCCACTTTTTCAGAGCTCTGGAAATGAATTACCTTGCAGCATTTCTCAGACTGCTTATTGGGAAAAATGTGACTTATCCTCAGTAAAAACAGTGACCTTTGTGGCATTTTAACTTACAGAAGTTCCCATTCCATGTCCCCTAGCTCAGCAGTAACTGTGAAAAGAGCAGTGTGCAGACTATACTAGAGGAAGTAGACCTCATTCACAAAGAACCTGTGGCCTGTCTTGTTCTGACCTGTCAGATGTTTACATGCATGACAGGCTCAAATTGTCTCTGCCTGTCTATTTCATCTAATTCAAGATTGACCAAATGCTAAAACTGCTTCCTGGGGAAATTTATCAAAAAATATTTACAAGCTAATTATTAGGTTGCTGCTGCCTGAGGCAATAGACAACAGTTGTCACTAACCCAAAAAAATACTACAATACTAAAAGCATACTAACTAAAAGCAAAAACAAACCCAAAAACCTGTAGAGGAAATGCTGGAGGAGTAATACATACATAGATCTTAAAATATACACACAGACATGCACACATACACATACACATTTCTGAGGATCTAAAAGTCCACACACATGTTCAGGGCTTTGAATGTGGTTAGGGAAAACTCCCACCTGACGTTGACACTGTAAGGTTAAAAGAAGTAAAGACAAAGTTCCAACTGGCTTTAATACATACACAGAACTGTAGGCAAAGACTGGAAGTTGTTTTTTGTTTTTGTTTTGTTTTGTTTTGTTTTTGTTTGTTTTGTTTTGTTTTGTTTTGTTTTGTTTTGTTTTGTTTTATTCCAGGTATTTAAGAAACTCCCTTTACAATGTGTGGCTAACTTCTAAGCCGATGGAAGAGGAACTTCAAGGGCCACGCTGACAAAGAATAAACTTTATACAGACTTTACAGTTAGCTCAGAAAAATCACTAACTAAACAAACAGCAACATCTGAAAAACACATAAAAAACAATAAATCTTGGGGAGGACAGAGAACCTGATTTCCAGAGTTGCCATATTATAATATTCAAAAAGGTTAATTTAAACAAAAATGTTCAAGACAATAATAGATTAGAAAATATGGACCTTACAGAGGAAAAATAAGTCAATAGGAACTGTGTCAGAAAAAGCCCAAGAATTGAAATTTTTAGACAAAGATTTCAAATCAGCTCTTTTAAATATTTGGATGAGCTAGAGAAAATTATTTCCAAAAAATTAAAAGAAAATATGAGAATGACATTTTATCAAACTGAGAATATCAAATAAAAATAAATACCATAAAAAAATAGAGGGGCATCTGGGTGGTTCAGTGGTTGAGCATCCATCTGCCTTTGGCTCAGGGTCCTGGGATCTAGTCTTGCATCGGGCTCTCCCCCTGCCTTTCACTCTGTGTCTCTCATGAACTAATAAATAAAATATTTTTATAAATAGAAATTTTGGAAGTGAAAGTATGATAACTGAAACAAAGAATCCACTGGAAAATACCAAAAGCAGATATGAACAGACAAAAGAAACACTCAGCAAGCCTGAAGATGGATCAATTGATATTATCCAGTCTGAGGAATAGAATAAAACATAAATGAAGATAAATGAACTTATCTTAGAGTCTAACTTAGGCTTAAAGTCTTGTGGAACAGCATCAAGATTACCAACACATGCATAATGGGAGTCCCAGAAAGAAAGAAAAGTGAAAGGAAGGAGAAATAATACTTAACTAAATAATTCCAAAGTTGAAAAATACTACTCTACAAATCCAATAATCTAACTGAACTATGTGTAATATAAAAGCAAACATATCCACATACAAAAACATTTTAAAAATCTCTCAAATCCAAATATAAAGAATCCTGAAAACAGCAGGGCAGAAGTCATTCATCATTTACAAAGGATCTCAACAAGATTAACACTGATTTCTCAGCTGAAAATACGGAGGCCAGGAGGAAGTGAGATGACATAATCGAAGTTCTGAAATGAGAAATACCTTACCTTCAGCTAAGAATTCTTTAACCTATAAACTACTCTTCAGTAATGAAAGAGAAATTAAGACATTCATATGCAGACAAAACTGAGAAAGTTCATGCATACTATACCTGCCTTACAGCACAAGGACTACAGCGAGTCTTTCATCGTAGAATGAAATGACTCTAAACAGTAATTCAATTCCACACAAAGAGATAAAGAACACTGGGAAGAGTAAATACGTAGGTAAATATAAAAGATAATACAAATGTATTTTTTGTTTGTGCCACCTTTTTTTCCTATCTTATTTAAAAGACTACTTATTTAAAATATTACATATTTACAGTAATTATAAATCTAGGTTGATGCACACATAATACATAAAGATGTAATCAGTGGGAATAATAGCATAGTGATGAGATAGGAGATAGGTAGGTCGGTAGATAGATATGATATTAAGTTGGTACACATATATGTTAACTTGATATTAGTCCAAACTAGATTGATATAAATTAAGATGTTGACTAGATGTTAAGTAAAATGTCAGTTCCCAGAGAAACCAATACAAAATATAGTAAAAGAAATTTCAAAAGAATTAAAATAGTACACTAGAAAATATATATTTCATACAAAACAAAATGATAATGAAAAAAATGGGGAACATAAGCCATAAGATTTATGACATCAGGTTAGAGAGCCTGGGAACATAAGCCATGGCAAAGCAAAGAGCAAATAGCAAAACCACAGAAGTAAGTCCTTACTGATAAGTAAACTAAATATAAATAGATTACCCTCCAATTAAAAAGGCAGGGAGTGACAAGATGGATATAAAACTATGATCCAACTTTACTGTCTACAAAAGACTTACTTTAGATGTAAAGATACAAATAGTTTTTATGCAAAAACCAAACCAAAACAATAGAACAAAACAGAACAAATAGGTTTCATGAAGGCAGTAGTCAAAAAAGCTGAAGTAGATACACAAACAGTAGACCAAATAGTGACTTTGTTTTTAGATACCCCCATGGAAAAGAATGAATTTAATGCCCTTTATCACACTATATGAAAAATAATAATAATTCAAAAAAAGTCAGACCTAAAACTATAAGACTTTTAGTAAGACAAAAAGATAAATATCTGAGTGACCTTGGAGTAGGAAATTATTTTAAGATATATAGAAAAAATATACATATGTTTATATATATATTATTGTTATATATATTTATATCATATATATAACATATATATCATATATATATATATCAAAAAAGCACAAGAAATCAAAGAATAAAATAGGTGAATTGGACTTCATTAAAATTAAAATATTTTGTTCAACAAAGGCCTCTATCAAGAAAGTTAAAAGATAAGCTATAGAATGGGTGAAAAATATTTGCAAATCATTTATTTAATAATGGTGTAGCATCCAGAAAATACAAAGAACACGTATAATTCAACAATTAAAAGACAAACAACCCAAGTAAAAACTGGTCAAAGAATTTGAATAGACATTTCTTCAAATGAAGACATACAAATGTCCAATAAGCATACAAAAAGATGTTCATTAGCATTAGCATTAGCATTAGTTATTAAGGAAATACAAACCAAGCCACAATGAAATGATGGAAAGAGTTGTTTCAGAGCATATCAATACCCAGTCTCTACTCACAGTAAATTAGATACAATTGAATTACGTGCCTAAATTATTAAAAATAGGAAATACATCCAGGACATACGTGCAATTTCATTTATATCTCCTTGAAATCATGTCTGTATTTGTTTATTTATAATAATCCAAAGGGTGAGATTTTAGGGGCGCCTGGGTGGCTCAGTCTGATAAATGTCCGACTCTTCATTTATGCTCAGGCCGTGATCTCAGGTTGTGAGATAGAGCCCTGCAATGGGCCCTGTGCTGCGTGTGGCACCTGTCTAAGATTCTCTCTCTCTCTCTCTCTTCTGCCCTTACCACCCCTCTCTCCATATCTAAGAAAACAAACAAACAAAGGGTGGCATTTTAGAATGATTTGCCTTGCCTCTAAAACAGGAGAGACATTGAAATCATTCACTCTAATATCTTGAATCTCTATGGAAAAACTCAAATTTTCTAAATGGATGGTGGAGAGAGAAAATTAACAGAAGTTCTAGGAAGCACTAGTAATGGTAGATTTTTTTTTTAGAAAGAGAAAGTTGGTATATGTATATATTAACTTGATATTAATCCAGACTAGATTGTTGTAAATTAAGATGTTAACTAGGTTGTTAACTAGTTAACAACCATTTAATTGATTTCGTTGGAGGAGGTCTTTCAATTCATGAGAGGTCATTCTGCTATAACATATGATTTATAAACATATAAATATAAATGTATAAAATATTTCCCTAAACTTCTAAACACAGGCTTATACACAAAGAAGAATACAAAAAAAAAAAAAAATCTGGAGCTGGTGTGCTATAGGGCTTTAAGTTACCATTCTATAAATGATTACTGAATTTTCAGTGTTATAAAATGATTTCCATTTGATTCATTTTGGTCTATTTGCTGATATGTTAGAAAGGCATCCACTAAAATGTTCCCAAAGGGGACTTGAGGCTTGGATGTAATTATTACTACTATTTATTGGGTACCTGTGACTCCACTTAATATTTGAAATTACTGGGATACCTGAGTGGCTCAGCGGTTGAACGTCTGCCTTTGGCTCAGGGTGTGATCCCAGCCCAGAGATGGAGTCCCACATCAGGCTGGGCTGCCTGTGAGGAGCCTGCTTCTCCCTCTGCCTATGTCTCTGCCTCTCTCTCTGTGTCTCTCATGAATAAATAAATAAAATCTTTAAAAAATACTTGAAATTACTTTATGTTAAATATTTGAAATCTCTATTACTGCCATTTTATGCATTAGGAAACTTAGTCCCAGAAAGGTTAGAGAAATCCCCCCACCCAAATCAGGAGAAATCTGTGAATTAAACACAGAACTGTCAGACTTTAAATCCAGCATGCTCTTTACTACTAAAATATATATAACCTCATAATAAAAATAAGAGAGGCCCATCATGCTATGTTTATTCCATGTAATCCATGGAATTTAATATAAGGAACTATTTAGGTCTTGTATCCTATACTATTATGGAATGGTTAATAACCAAGTGCCTATTGAATAAACATAATTAAAAAATTAGAATAGGAGGGAGTGGGTGGAAGATAGAGGAACTAGGAGATGAGTATTAAGGAGGACACATGATGAGATGAGCACTGAGTGTTATACTATATTTTGGCAAATTGAATTTAAATTTGAAAAAATTAGGGCAGCCCGGTTGGCTCAGCAGTTTGGCGCTGCCTTCAGCCCAGGGCCTGATCCTGGAGACCTGGGATTGAGTCTCATGTCCGGTTCCCTGAATGGAGCCCGCTTCTCCCTCTCCCTGTGTCTCTGCCTCTCTCTATGTGCCCCTCATGAATAAATAAATAAAATTAAAAAGAAAAATAAATTTGAAAAATTAAAAAAAATAGAATAGGTGACTTCACAATTTTCAAATGTTAGAAAAAAACTTGAAAACAAGACATAAATAAAAGATATTCTAGGAAAAGTCTATTTACTGAAACAAATTTTGTTTTAACAAAGGAAAAACTGATGCTGCATAATTCAGAGAAGTCATCAGAAAATCTGCTTGTTTTTAGCTCTCCCTATGGTTTTTGTCATGGAGGCATAATTAAATATAAAAAGAAAATTTCCATATAGCATGTTCTATGAGAAGTTGAAAAGAGAGCATTAGAAGACTGTCATAGTGGAGATCTATTTTAAGACGATTTATATAAGACATCCAAGATAATTATACTGTAGAAGTTATCTTTTCTATATTTAGGAAGCATTTTAAGTAATAAATGCAGAAGAAAACCATCAAAGTCAGTAGAAATAGAATCTGATCACTTTTCAGAGTGATCCTGAGAAAATCACACAATGGCTAAAGGAAAAAAAAGGACTTGGGTCATTATTATATTGGCACAGAATTAATAATCTAATGTTTTATAGAAAAAGAAAACTGTCATTAGGTTAACAGAATGACCTCCCCTTCTTCACTTCTGATCAAAATTTATTGAATTTACTAACCATTAATACTTCAACTCTTAATCTGGTCTGAGTAGCTGGTTGAATAGGTTAGCAGGAGATACCATAGAGTTAGGGAGTCAGTATCCACATGGAACATTTAGCTTTGCTCCTATTATCATAATGATCATAATGGCTTCTCTAACTTTGCTCTGCTTCCTTGAAAACAGAATGAAATTGATATACATTGAAAATATATAGAGCTGGGCATAAAAAAATTTTTTTTCACACGAACAAATAGGAGCATCTTTGTCTAATAAGGACAGCTCTTCTGAAATTGCTGAATTTTAAATGTTCCATATGTTGAAACTTCCTGTAATATTGATTCTTCTTTCAAAAAGAATTTATATATGAGGAACCCAGGAAATTTTCACAATCTAGTTAGGGAATCTAAGCATAAGTAATTAAAAAACTACTGGACAAGACAAGACTATGGGTCTTTTCTTTCAGCAACACCACTGATAGTCTGAGAAGATGAATGTGATATGATTTCTGTAGGTCAGATTTCACACACACACCAAAAAAGATACCTGTTTTTCAGTTTTTGACTTTTAAATGAACATCAGATAATGATTTAGTGTAAGTATGTCCCAAATCTTATGTAAGGTATACTTATACTAAAACATTATTTGTTGTTTACCTGAAATTTACATTTATCTGGTGTCCTGCATTCTATGTGTCAGCCTTGGGTTCAGAGTTGAGTTAGTAGAACAAAGGATATAAACTCTCAGGGTTTCCTTTAAAGAAATACTTGTGATTACTCTTGGGAGGCAGTCATATAAAAAAAAAATTCTTTCTCTGAGAGTTAAAAAAATTTTAAGAAAAATATGTTTAAAATTTCACATACTCAAAAATGATTTTGTTTGTAGATTAAACTAGACAGAAACTAGAAGGAGAAATAGACTGCATGAGTTTTACTTGTTACCAAACTCACTCTTCAAAATAATCCCTTCAGAAATCAGTTCGATTCTTTCAGTGAAACATTTTGCAAACTCTTAAAGATGGAGGCAGTGGAATGCTTTCTGTTAATTCCATCTTTGACAGTGAGTGCTCCATGGGTAAATACTCAGATCATTCAATGTTTTCATCTTTGTTTTAGCCCCTTTTCAATCACCTATCATTTTACAATCTCAGAGTTCATTACTATCTACATTTAGAAAGGAAATGAAAAATGGGAAAATTCAGTGAACCAGTTTTCCTATTTGATGAAAA
This sequence comes from Canis lupus dingo, assembly GCF_003254725.2. Lineage (NCBI taxonomy): Eukaryota > Metazoa > Chordata > Mammalia > Carnivora > Canidae > Canis > Canis lupus. The sequence continues at coordinate 54,225,782 of NC_064264.1, read as the reverse complement.
AGACTTTAAATTCTTTAAAGATTGAAGCTAGGTTTTAGATTACCTATTGGTTTCATTCTCCTAATAAAATGAATAAATGACATCTGGCTGCCTCTAATTTAGAAAAATTCTCTGAAAAATTATCTGCCAAAATCTAAATTACATGTCTGTTTCAAGAATATTCATAAAACTGAAACTTTAACTATTTTAGATATGTTCAAAAATATATTTTACAATAACATCATGTATTATAAAGTGTTTCTTAAATAGGAAATGTTTGACTTAAAATGTTGATATTAAATTCATGTATATATATACATATATACACAGATAAATAAATATATCATACCCATTATACTTTCATGTGTTTATATAACCATATGTAACCTTTTATAGGTATATAATATGTGTATGATGTCAGTTTTTGTATTTTTATAGAAAGGAAAATAACAAAGTTTAAATCAATCAGTAATTAATGATTTTAAAAAGCTTGTTCAGGCTTTGTGAAATATGTAGTTAAGAATATGTAAAAATCACTGTAATTCTTGGCTAAGTCAATATAAACAAAGGGTCAACTCCTTTCTTTCTTTCTTTCTTTCTTTCTTTCTTTCTTTCTTTCTTTCTTTCTTTTCTTTCTTCTTTTTCTTTTTCCCTTATTACTATATGTAGACTTATATTGAAAAATAATCCTAAATATAACACATTCACTGAATTTTTACTAATCATTGGTAATTGATTGAGTGTGAAACTTTAAAATCTTACTACATTAGGAAATAAAATAAAGTCCTTAGCTGAAAGATTATGATAAACTTTTCTGAAGAATATCACCTGTAACACAAGAATCTTATTTTTTCATATTCTCATTTTCTAGAGATCTGAGTGAATAGACGAGTATAAGACAGATGTTGGCTGACTTTCACCCTCTGGAAACAATGGTCAGGTTAATAACTTGACCTACCTCTTAGAAAGAAAATTGAAGCCATTCTTCCATTTGGTTTAGACAGTGACCATAAAAAGAAGTTATTATACACAATGTAATGAAGACCACAACATTTTTGTCATGAGCAAATCTATCACTGGCAAATCTAAATTTCAACTCAAAATTTGAGATTATTTATCAATGAAGCAAATTAAATGAAACAGTAAAGAAATCCATACTGAGGAGTGCAGGAGGAAAGGCTCATGGAGGCTCTAGGAGATATGTTTGAAAACTGCTTGCTTTTAATTGCATGTTGCAGAGTCAAAATTCTGGTGGAATTCACCCACCAAGCCATAAATTCAGGTGCACACTGCAATGCTCCATTATCAAGTTGTAATAGTGAATGAAGACTATGATTTGAGTGGGCGCTGAAGATACATGTAAAGTATATGAACACAATGTTACTAGTATGATCTCAACCAAGAGGTTACTTTTGGGGAAAGAAGAATTCAGGCCCCATATACAGATGGTTCTACAGGATAAGTTGGTACCCACCAGAGATAGTTTCAGCATGCTGGTCAGTCAGAAGCAGTGGTAAGAGGCAATGCTCCCAGATGGCATAATTTTGAGCAGTATACTTTGTTTATTTTGCCTAAAATGAAAAGTAAAATACAGATCTACACTGATATGTGGACAGAGGCTAATGATTTGGATGGATAGTCGAGAACTTGGAAGAAATACAATTGGAAAATTGGTGACCAAAATTTCTGAGGAATAGCCCATGATGGCATTACTCCCTGAGGAAATAAGACAGCCAGGCTGATTGCATTGGTCTGACTGATTCCATTACAGTATTTTTATCATGAGAAGGGGAAGACTGTTCCTAGAATAGACATTTGCTCTGGATATGGATTTGCCTTTCCTGTCTGTAATGTACCTGCCAAAACCACCATCCATGGGGGCTTACAGCTGAATTATTCATTGTCATGATATTAAGCATAACATTGTTTCTGACCAAGTAGATCATTTTACTGCAAATAAAGTATGTTGAAGACTTAGACACATAAAATACACTGACCTTACATGTTACCATGAAGCAACTGTCCTAGTAGAATGGAGGATGGACTTTTGATAACTTGGCTGTTTGTGCCATCTGTATGACAATAATTTATGGACCTGGGGTAATATCCTCCAAATTTCTCCTAAGCCCAGGTTTTAAGAGTCCTGTAATTAAGGGATGAAAATGGGAGTAGCTCCTCTCACTCCTCTCCCTGGTGATTTATTAGAAAAAAATTGTTTACTTTTCATGAAAAGTTGGGTTCTGTCAGTACACAGGTCCTAGTTCCAAAGGAAGAATCCTCTTTCTAGGGGATTCAGTAATGATTCCATTAAGCTAGAAGCTTAGACTGTCACTTGGCCACTTTGGGCTTCTTAGAATCCCAAACTTACAGGCAAATAAAAGAGCTTTCATGTTGGTTGGGTTGACTATCATAAGGAAATTGGGTTGTGACTAAAAATTGAGGAAGGGATTACTATTTCTGGAATTCCTCTTAATTCTCCAATATTCTGTGGATGAAATTTAATGAAGAACCCAATATAGGCAGGATGATTATTGGCACACACTCTTTAGAAATGGAGGTCCACACAATGCTTAGAAGGAAGAAGTGGAATAGCAGTCATTTTTCTGTGAAGGCTTCTTTGGTGGAACACAGAAGTGCTGACTCTCAGCTTTTCCTTTCTCTCACTTCCTGAATGTGCAGCTCTTTCAGACTACTCCCTGTGCTGATTGACAGCAACACCATTGCCACCATCAGATAGAGGCTTAGCAGTTTGACACACACACCTGCACCAGTTCCCTGTCATGCTCCACTGAAATTTCTGGACACCTCTGGCTTCCCAGATCTTCCCATAGGTTCCTCAATGTCTACCACCATATCACAGTGCATTGCAAAAATTGGCTATTGACTTTTCTGATCCTTCAACTCTTCAATCCAGATGTTATCATCACAACCACTTTCACTTGGAGTAAAGTCTAAATTCATGAAGTCCCCTATTTACAAATACTCATAAAGATTCTGCTTTCTTGGTGAAAAACTGACTGATACAGCTCTAAATTAGAAGCCAAAATATTTCAGATAGGTTTTTTTCCTCATTAATTTACAAAAAAAAAAAATCATTTCTGCACAGCTGTTTACTTTCCAGATAAATCACTTGTTTTCTGCCAAGAAATATCTGTTCCATCAAATTACAAGCATTATTATTATCCAGTCATAAATTCTCAATAATAAATGGATCATGGGAAATGAGTTAAATGTGAATATTCAACCAGTTTCAATCTGGAAATTTGACTACATTCTCTGACTACATCCTCACCTCAGTTACACTATTCCTCCCTGTTTTAGTCTATTAGAGGGATTCCACCAATTAAAAGAATAAAGACATTTTCCCCTAGACTGAAGGTAATGATTTCTTCATTTCCATGAATAGATTTGGAAACTGAGCTTTCACTGTTGAGGTAAAGGACACTAGCGTGTAGTTTGCTAAATAATTTAGGCATTAAATAAAATGTTTCTTCAAGATATATTGATGACAGACAAGGGAAAACAATGTGTGTGCTTGTGTGTGTGTACATGTGCAAGTATTTCTTAGATTTATATTAAGAAGTAATGGAGGAAAGCATGAGGAGAAATAAATATGAGGTCCTAGAAACCAGGGAAACTATAAGAAGTGCTTATCTTTGAAGAGAAAGGATATGTGGGGAAAGTGCCTGAGAGGGACCATTGCAATGGCCATGGTCAAGAGCCTTTACTCTTGCTTTGAATCAAAGCATTGCAAGAAAAGGACTTACTCTTCACAAAATTGGAACATTGAATGATCGATCCCATTATCTCCTCCTCCCAGGGCCTCCTTCTGTAAGTTTTTGTTTTGGGGGCAGAAGAGAGAATTTTCTTATTTTCCAATAATGTTTTGGCACTTCATTAACCAAACAGAAAATTATCATCACGTTTAAATAGTCTGTGCTCTGTGCCCATCAGGGTCTTCAGTATAGATGTCTTTCCACAACATGCTACAACAGTATTGAGCCCAAAGTATTGCTGACAGGAATGAGCATCCAGTGGGTTCATGGGAAGAACTCCTGTATACATCAAAAGAAGGGTGGGATAGGCAGCAAATTGGGATACCCATCTGGAGCACTTGCTAGTGAAGACCCATTGTTACAGAAATACGGTCCTTTCCATTAGAATGCTACTGGGCCTTCTGAGGTTATTCAAGAAATTGGAATCATTTCTCTACAAATACTTAAATGTTGATAGAATACACAAGTATAGAGAAATTCTCTGATTCATTTTGAAATCTCAAGTTAATGAAAAATATTTTATTTTTAATAGGTTCCCCTTTAAAATGTATTGTATATCAAATTGAATTCCAAACCGTACCTTAGAGTTGTTGAGTTGGGTGTTGGCTGACTGTTGAAATAGCGCCAAAGGTACGGCCTACCCATTTCCCCCTCTTCAACCTCATTTCACAGCCTTGTTAGTAATGTGCTCCATGTGCAAACTGCATTTACTGCCTTGAGTTCTCCTTGCTTCTTTCTGCTACAGGTGTTGAATCAGCAATATTGTTCCCCAAGAAGCTCCCCCTTGTTTTCTGTATACCTCACACCTCTTCTCTTTCTCAACTCTGTGCTACTGAAGAATCTTTTGCTATCCTCCCAAAGCCCTACCAACCGATCCTTGATCCTCAACCTCCCTTTCTTAATAGTTGTCACAGTTTAAAAAAAATAATAATTTGCTACTCTGTCCCCCTAATAAATTATGGAAAGAGCCCAAATGGCCATCAACGGATGAATGGATAAGACAATGTGATTATATATATATATATATATATATATATATATATATATATATATACTTATATACATATAAAACTGTGATATATATATATATAACATAAATATATAAAACTTGGTGATCAAAAAGAATGAAATCTTTCCATTTACAACAATGTTGATGGAACTAGACTGTATTAGGCTAAGCGAAGTAAGTCAGTCAGAGAAAGACAAATGTATGATTTCATTCATATGTGGAATTTAAGAAACAAAACAGATGAACATAGTGGAAGGGGAAGAAAAATAAGATAAAAACAGAAAGGAGGGAAAACCATTAGGACACTCTTAAATATACAGAACAAACCTCTAGGTGGGTGGGAGAATAGACTAAATGGGTGCTGGGCATTCAGGAGGGCCCTTGTTGGGATGAGCACTGGGTATCTTCTGTAGATGATGAATCAGTGGATTCTGCTCCTGAAACCAGTTCTGCACTGTATGTTAACTAACTTGAATTTAAATAAAAAAAATGAAAGTAAAACAAAAAACAAAAAATTCCATGAAAACAGGGACCATGTCTGATTTTTACCAAACATTGTATTTCAGTATTTCACACATAAGTTGATTATATCTATTTAATAAATAAATATTTTTTCTTGAAGTCTTTACCACCTTCAAATTTCCATATGTATTTTTATTTTTATTTAGACAAACTCTGTCCTTACATTACATATTAATTAAACAAAATATAATAAAATATATCTATATTGCATATAAAGTACAGGGATAAAATTGTGCATATTATTTTCTTGACTACATAATTTAAACTAGGGATTTTGTTTAAAAATGGGAAATGTGGGATCCCTGGGTGGCGCAGCGGTTTGGCGCCTGCCTTTGGCCCAGGGCGCGATCCTGGAGACCCGGGATCGAATCCCACGTCGGGCTCCCGGTGCATGGAGCCTGCTTCTCCCTCTGCCTGTGTCTCTGCCTTTCTCTCTCTTCCTCTCTGTGACTCTCATGAATAAATAAATAAAATCTTAAAAAAATGGGAAATGTATTTGAATAAGCAAAGTATAAAATTCAAAAAGTACACAGGTTGGTTACAGAAATGTTTTATCCTGCAGAAGTTCGTTGAAAGAGCTTCTCTCTATCATCCTGTTTTGCTCCACTACTCACACATTTGAAAATCAGAAATTTGCCCGTTCATACCCTGGGGGAGACCTGTAATTTAAAAGTCAGAGATCTAAATATTTTATTCTCTTTTATTCAGTTTATTTCTTTTTACCTATAGCATCAGACTTCATGCAGACTAGATATGTGATAAAAACATATATTAAACCTTATTTGAATTTTATTTGAATTCCAAGTTATTAAATGTCTATCAGCAATACATTTCTTCTTTATTTTCTGAAATTGAAAGTATAAATATGAAAGTCAATTTACATTGAATGACAATTATGTATCTTACAGAAATTTGAAATTTGTATATAGATTAGGGATTCAGACAAAAACTCTAAAAATAGGTTTTATTATTTATTATTTTTTAAAGATTTATTTATTTTTTTGAGAGAGAGGGAGAAAGAGCAAGTGTGAGTAGGGGTGGGGTCAGAGGGAAAGAATCTAAGTGGATTCCTTGCTGAGCATAGAGCCCATGTAGGGCTGGATGCCATGACCCGGAAGTGATGACCTGAACCGAAATCAAGAATCTAATGCTTAACTGACTAAGCCACCCAGGTGCCCCCAAAATAAGGAGTTTTAAAAGATAAAGTGTGATATGCTTCAAAACATATTTTATTACATCATGTTTTATTTCAATGATGAGAATTCGTCTCTGGATATGTAGGGAGAAATTTAACAAAGGAAAATATGGATCTGAGGAAATTGCTTCCAATGCAGCACAGAGAATACAAAGGAGATACAAGATACAAATGCAAGAGAGTAGTTAAGGACTCAGGGAAGAGGGGCACCTAGGTGGCTTGGTTTGTTGAGCCTCTGGCTCTTTGTCTCTTTTTAGGTCCTGATTCCAGGGTCATGAGATTGAGCCCCATGTCCCCATATCAGGATCTGTGCTCATCAGGGAGCCTACTTATCTGCCTTTCCCTCTCCCTCTATCCCCTTTTCCCCTCTGCTCATGCTCTCTCTTCCTAAAATAAATAAATAAATGAACCTTAAAAAAAAAAAAAAAGAGCTCAGGGAAGGATGCTCTTATGCACTCACAGGAGAGAGGGGCAACAAAAGGATGAGGTCCACATACACTGGATGAACACTTTCCAAAATTGAAGAAATGAATTTTTAGCTGGAACAAATGTAATAATTTACAGGAAAAATAAAATAATAATTTAAAAAACAACAATTTATACCTTTATAGTGAAACCACAGAAAATAAAACAGAGGAAAAACATAAAGCAATCCAGAGAGAGTAATAGGGATTCTCTGTGAAGAGAGACAATCAACTAACTAAAACTATCTGCAGGCTTTGCATTAATTGAATAGAGGTTAAAAATAATGTTACAATACCTTCAAAATACTGAGGAAACATATAGCCAAGATTACTTATACCAGATTAAGATATCATTTAAGAATGAGAAATAAAGACATTTCAGTTATACAAAGGCAATGAAAATAAATGCCTGGGATCAGAAATAATGTCTGAATTGAAATATAAATATCTATCTTAGGAACGGTTTTGAGTAGGACTCAGTGTATTTTTGCTTCCCAATTCCTAGCACAGTGCCTGGCTCATGGTAGAAGTTTAGCAAGTATTTTATCAATGAATAAATTTGCAGTGATCTAAAACAGTGCTGCTACTTGATGCCATGAAAGTAAATGAGGTGGCCGAGAAGAGTGGCCTGCAAAATAAGGCATGCTATTTCCAAAAGTACCCACATATTTTCCAAGGGATTCACAAATGAGGTCGTTTTAAGGGAATCAATTTATAGATCTTCCAAATATACTCTTTCCTAAAATTGATTAGTCTGAGATTTTCCTAAAGTTGTGGCAATAGGAAGATTTCACCACCTTCCTAACTGCCAACCTCTTTGTTCACTCTTCCCACTTGAGAAAAGAAAAAGATACTGAACACCCATGTGGAGGTATCCTATGATGCATTGCAGTAAGGTGTAAAAACAACCAAATATAGGGCAACTAGAAATACTGGAATACTGGGTGAATTTTTTTTTAAGCAGACATCATACACTCTTGCTAAGGTTTTATGTTTTTCTTTAACACTTTTTCCATAAAAGTGTTGCATTTGAAAGAATATTTTAACCTGTGCTGGCAAATTCTAAGTTCAGACATATAGTAGAGGCTGTATGTCAATATTTATGCTTTCTGAAATTTACTCAGAAAAAAATGTTGAATGTCTTTAACATTTGCTAAAATTACTAATTGATGCTATTTGTTAACTTGAGTGAATCTCTCCTCCTTGCTGTAACTTACCAATCTACTAATTTCTTCATTCTTTTCATTTACTTATGAGATTTAGAATATCCTAATTTTGTTACCATACATAATGCACTCAATACCAATCATTAGTAGATCCTTTTTTGGGATCTCTGGGTAGCTCAGTGGTTTGGCGCCTGCCTTTGGCCCAGGGCATGATCCTGGAGTCCCAGGATAGAGTCCCCCATCAAGCTTCCTGCACGGAGCCTTCTTCTCCCTCTGCCTGTCTCTCCCTCTCTCTCTCTCTCTTTCTCCCTCTCTGTCCCTCATGAATAAATAAATAAAATATTTTTTAAAAATGTTAAAAAAAATTAGTAGGCCTTTTTGTAAGCTCCACATTTCCTAGTGGACTTCTCTTATTAATGGCCTTCTCTTTTATTTTCTGTTAATTTCCACTGAAACTAATCTTAGTTTAGCAGTAACTAATATGAAAAGAGGGGTATATTAATTATTGGAATACAAAATAGTTCTCATCACAGGTGCATTACCAATGGAATTTTACTCTTATATTTAGTAAATATAATTATTTCAAAATCAGAAATACTTTTTCTTTTAAGCTACTGTAAATATTATTTATGATGTTAATTTTAAGGCATTGGAGATACATGCAAACAAATTGTTTTTGTTATGCAGTTCAAGAAGTAGAACTTTGCCAGTGTTCCTGATGCTCTTGCAAGCATCTTCCTACTCAATATCCAACCACCTTTTATTCTAAATTGGTGGGTGATCACTGCCTGGTTTGTATCAATAAAAGCGGTAGTTTATATTTGCCACTTTTTAACATTTTAAAAAGTAATCCTAGGGGCACCTGGGCAGCTCATTTGTTAAGTATCTACCTCTGGCTCAGGTCATGATCTCGGGGTCCTGGGATTGCACCCCATGGAGGCTCCCTACTCAGCGAGGAGTCTGCTTCTCCCTCTCCCTCTGCCCCTCCTCCCACCTCATGCGTGCTCTCTCTCTCTGTCTCTCTCAAGTAAACAAATACATAAATCTAAAAAAAAAAAAGGTAATCCTAAAGCATGTATTCTTTTCTGATGTCCCAATATTATGCTCATGAGATTTATCTAGGATACATTGGCTATTTTAATTGCTGTATTTTATTTCATTACATGAATATACCATACTGTATTTCCCAGTTCATCCACTGATGGATACATGAAGGGTTTCTTTTCTTTGGATACTGCGAATGACACTGCCCTGGTGGTTTTTATACTTACACTTGTTACCTACGAGCATGTATTTCTCAGGGAAATATTATTTTGTAGTGTTCTTGGGCCATGTTTGCACATATCTCCAGCTTTTATAGATTAAGTTTAGTAGATGATTTTAAACCATTCTGGTGGGTCCGTGGTTGTATCTCTCTGAAGTTTTATGTTTCCCTGACAACTAAAGCAGTAAATATTGTTTCCTTTGTTTAGTAGCCATTTGAAATTAATCTAGTGTGAAATTCCTGATATTGTCTCTTCCTCGTTTTTCCATTGATTGTCAGATATTTTCTTATTGATTTATAGGATTTTTTTGTTTGTCACTCTTTTTGTTTTTAGGTCCTTTGTTGATTATTTATATCACAAAGACCTCTTATTCTGTATCTATATTGCAAAGACTTATTTTGAGTATTTTTAAAATCAATAACAAAGGTGGTGTCTTTAGTTGAACAGATAATCTTAATTTAAATGTATTAAAATATATCACTAATTTCTTCTGTGGATAGAACGTTTGTATCCTGTTGAAGACAACTTTTCCTAACTTGAGATTTGTGTAGATATTTTCCTAAATGACTTACTAGAAATTTTATTGTTTTGTCTTTCACACTAATATCTCTAATTTATTTTTGGATATGATGAGAATTAAGGCAAAGATATGTTTTCTAAACATATGCATATTGAGTGGCCTGAGTTTCATTTAATGAAAACATCTTCCTTTTTCCATTGATCTTCTATGCCAATCTCGTCCCAAATCAAAATGTGTAGGATATGTGCTTTGGGGCTTTTAATTTTGCTCTATCATTTAATTAACTTATTAATTATTGGGTTGATATCACATTCCTCTAATCGTTATAGCTTTACAATAAGTTGTGCTATCTGGTAGAGTAAGTCCTCTTGTACTTTTTTAAGATTGTCTTGGAGGCTGCACAAATTTTAAAATTCTTTTGTTGAGTTCCATCAAAAATAAATTTCCTTTTGAGATTTTGATTACGACCACAAAGAATCTAAATATGTATTGAGGGAGAATTTATATATTTATAATATCAGTTTTTATAATTAATGGATATGGTATATGCCTTCATTTCCTTGAACATTTTTTTAAAAGCAAATTGTGTGGAAATCCCATCTCATAATAAGATACATCATCAGGGAAGTTTTGAGAATATATTTTAACCTTTGTCTTAGGCTACAATTAGAATGAGGGCTTCTAAGAGAAAGCTAGAGGAGCTCAGAGCTAAGGCTATCAAATTTGTATTTCTGCCACAAGAAAGCAAGAAAGAAACCCAATTCTCAAATGGGTTGTATCTCTTGGTGACTTAGAAGAGTACCACAATGTTACAGAGGGTCCAGCACTAAGATAAATTGATCTAGAGCTGCCTAAATCACTAGCATGGGTTTTATTAAATTGTTTCTTAATCAGTTTGAATAAAACCCCAGAGAGATTTTCAGTAATCCCCTAAAGGCTGTGGGGATTAGAGGCAGAGGCCACAAGAATACCTGGAGATAATTTTACCACCACTCTTAAAAAGCCTGCACTAGAAAGAAGGCAAGGTAAGAAGTTAGGGAGGAATATACTCAAGTTATGCCTTGATGCATTCTTGCTGCTTACCTGACTCTTTCAATATGTCTTGGAGATTTGTATGTTTTGTCTCTACAATTGTGCCATTACTCTCCACCTTATACTCACATTGCCATTACTTGAATGTTGGACCATTACATCTGTCCTTAAATTACAAAACTACCTGTAAAGTCTCAGTAGTATCCCTATCAGAAACCAGAACTACAAGCTTGGGTAATAAAAGGGTTTCTTGAGCCATCAAATCAACTTAAAAAAAAATTCACTTGCTTGGTATTGTTTCTTAGGATTTATTTTTTAAACTAAAAATGCTATCTGTCACCTGCATATTTTGCCAATTCTTTCAAGATAGATGAATGTTTAATGATCATGAATACTTGGGATTAAAAATTCTATAAAGCACAAAAGTATTATTATTAAAGAGTGTGCTTTGGGGATGACAGCACAGTTCAGGCAATATTATTTTGATTATCCCTACTGAATATAAAAGGCAGTTCAAAGCAATTTGCAATTTTATAGCCTGAGGAAATTATTTCTATGAAAAAAACATCCATTTCTGTTTCTTATATTGCCTAAATGCTTTCTAGTTTGGAAGTCTAGCTGAATGGCAGATTCCTCTCACAAATCTACAAGCTTTCGAATGACTTACTTTGTCTCATCTTTTGGGCAAATCTCAGCATACCCTTTAATAAATAATAAGTATGTTGAGAAGAGGGTGCAATTTTGATATGATTTTTGTTTGACTTAACAACAAATTGAGAAGGGATGCTTGAAATTGAGTTGAATTTTTAAACCTACTATAGTCTAGTCATGTTAATGTTAGTATGAAAATCACTCTGCAATTATTTTGTGTATCTTATAAAATAAGTTGATGGCTGAAATCATCTTTCCAAGGATCTATTTATTTTCTAATACTAATTTTTCTCTCTTGAAAGCTTAGAAAGGAAGTTTAAGTATGAATACATTCAAATTCAAACCTTAAGTCCTTCATTTTTTTCTACTATGCTTTATCTATGGTATTTTTATATTTGACCTAGGGTCTTCAATGTCACTGTGCAAAGTATAAACTTCATTTACCTGATTTACCTGATTTTTTTAACTGCAGCATATACTGATGTCTAAAGTAAAATAAAAATGCCATAAAACACTGGATAAACCTTAGTAATGTGTAATAGCTATGAGTTTCAGAGGTAGCCACTTCCTCAAAAGTTTACTTTTGCTTCTAAGGTCATTTATTTATTTCTACAATGATGAAACGAGAACCAATGGAATGCCTTTGCATGCAGCAAGCTCAATGCAAACATTGAAGTCTGTTAGGCCTGTTAGACTTTATTCCCTACATTCTATTCACTTTTCCCATCAGTGGCAACACACATATAACATTTAGCACATCTAACTCTAGAATTACTGCTTTTCTGATTTTGAATTGCATAAAAGGAAAATATAATTCTATTAAATGTTAATGAAATAATCTCTGGGAAAATATAGTGAATTCTATTACACAAACTGAAAGTATTATAATTCCTTTATTGCGATGAATTCATACCAACCTTTAATTCTTCCAAGAATTTGTTTGGAATGTATTCCAAATAATATGTTCATCATAAGAAAAACATAATTAATAATTAAAGGTTTAAAGTTTCAATCATGAAGATGAGTAAGTTCTAAAAATCTACCATACAACATCTGCTGTACAACATTATGCTTATAGAAAACCATAGTGTATTGTACAGTCAAGAATTTGTTAAGAGAGTAAATCCCATGTTAAATGTTCTTATTGCTACTAAAAATTTATAATTAATATTAGTGGCATAATTACAATTAATACATTTACAATATTAATTGATAGTATCAATGCATATTATTATACTAATTATGCATGCCAACATGAATGTTTACAAATAATATTATTAATAAAAATAATGAATTCCCCTTATAATTGCCTCTTTACATCCACCCCACTGTGGTAATATTAAAGTTAGGTATGGCCTGCTTTCATTTGTATTTCATTCTTTTGCAAACATGTATCTTTTTCACAAACATAGGTATAGAATTTGCTGTAACTCTTTTCTATTACTAATAGAACAGGGCTGTCTCACACAATTGAGTTTGCAACTTGCTCTTCTAAGCAATATATTAGGTAATTTCCTATAGCTGCTTGTCATTTCTGTAGGCTCACTTTCTAGCAGTACAATTACTAGGTTAGGATTATGAATTTGGTTTAGGATTTCTTTACCCTTCCTAGATACACAATCCTATCAATTGTAAAGAAAGATGATTGTCTTTTTCATTCCTAATATTTATTCTTCTGTTTTCATTTTTTTTTTAGAATTTTACATTAGCCACACCCTCCCAAAGGATAAGTTATAGAAATGATAGCAAGTACACCAGGCTTGTTCTTGGTTTGAATAGCAAATGGCTTCAACATTTGACCTCTTTAATGTTGTTCTTAATGTGATATTTTGGGAGTTTGCTGGATTTTATATCATATTTTGGGAGTTTTCATCTATTTATAACTTGTGCAAATTGTCTTACTATTTTTCTGTGAATTTTTTTAGGGAATTTAACAGAGGCTGGTCAGAAATGAACGTAAAATTCATGTAGTAGCTTAGTTAAGCCCCTCCTCTTCCCTCCTGTCTTCTTAAATTTTTAATCCTTCTCTGGCAAGACTTGATTGGTGTAGAGCAATCTCTGCTGCATCTCACTGCCTCTCCCATGTTCCTTTCCTCTGATTGGGTTTTCCTGCTGAGTAATTATGGTTGGGGTCCACATACTCCATGCAGAATTCGCCTGGAGACTTAGCCAAGATTTTCTGCTCCCTATTCTCCCTGGAAACCAAGAGACTTCTGGAAGATTTGAATGTGTTCAAGTACATTAGGAAAAGGAACTTCATAAATCAGAACATAGGTCTGTTTTAATCATGGTTGTGGAACAGACGGCTCATGGTAACTCTGGATCCTGAGATGTTTGATTCAAAATTTTCTCTCCTTAGAAAGTTAGAAGGTATAATATACATAAGATTTCATTGACAAATTTTTACTCGAAAGAGCTTTAATATAAATTGCCCTACTCCTTAATAATTGAATGTTTTAATCACATATCCTTAAAAAAAAAAAAAAAAAGTGAATATGGGCGGTGCTCTTAAAAACAGTCAGAGTAGGGCAGCCCGGGTGGCTCAGCGGTTTAGTGCCGCCTTCAGCCCAGGGCCTGATCCTGGAGACCTCGGGATTGAGTTCCATGTCCAGTTCATTGTATGGAGCCTGCTTCTCCCTCTGCCTGTGTCTCTGCCTCTCTCTCTGTCTCTCTCTCTGTGTCTCTCATGAATAAATAAATAAAATCTTTAAAAAAAAAAACAGTGAGAGTAGAATTTATGGGGACTTCCTATATGTTGTACAGCATAATGAGCTTATCTGTATGTCAGATTATCTTTGTATCAACAATCCTCATGCATGTGTACCCGCCTTCATTTTTTTGTTGTTGTTGTTTCCAAAGCATACTGTTCCACTCACAACTGTAATATTAGAGAGAATATTGCTGACTTATCTTCAAGTATAGATACTTGGAGGAAACAAATTTTCTCTGCTTTAATACTTGTGTTATTTGCCATCTCATTCTTGATAATATCTGCCACATTTTTAAAAATGACTGCAGATATCTATAGTTAAAAAATAAGTAATGCAAAAAGAATGCAAGTAAACTGTATTCTTTTGTAGAAAAAAATTTGAAGAAAAAGTTGATTTTTAATGTCTGTGGTTATGAGTTTTATTGGCCGCAAAGTGGATTTCCATGAGAAAAGCACAGTCTCATCTCCCCCTTACCATATATTGTTCAAGCCAGGCTATGTATTTAATATAATAAAAAGCAAAAAGGAAAAATTTATAGATATTGCAGCAGTAAAACCAATCCACAAAACCAGAAAAGAAAACACAAAGGACATTTGAAGATATATTTCTAGGATACGTAGGAATTAAATACAGTAGGTATTTTTTTCTTTTTTAAGTAAATGAAAACCAAAACAGCAGTATTGTATTTCTACCTGTTTTCTATTTCCTTCCTACTCAAAATGTGGTTTAAGGTCCTGCACCATTTGTAACACCTGGGAGTTTATTAGAAATATAGAAATTTAGACTCCACCCCGGATCTACGAAAGTTAAGTCTGCATTTTAATAAGTCTCCATATGATTCATATACACAAAAGTTTGAGGAACACTACAAGTATAAGGAAGTTCTGTTTTATATGGGCATGCACGTATCTTGGTTACTTATATTCAATAAAACTTAATTTAGTTACCATAGATCAGTAGTATCCATTTCCATAAATCTCTTGATGAACAGTAAAAAATAAGTTGGTTAAAATGCTTTATAAATGTCAAACATATATTTCTTTGACAAGCAGCATCTATATAAATAAACAAATCACTTCTCAGTATTTGGGTTGTGCTCAAGGAGACACCATTTGAAGAACTGAATTAAATGTGTCAGAAGCGTCCCAGCCCGGGACTTAGAAAACATTTTCTCTTCTCTGCACTTGAGTGTAGATCATGCAAATATCATCTTTTCCATTAAATGTTCAGCTCTACTAAGGTTGAAATAATTTCAGCTATTCCTTCTTTGAGAGCAATTTCCCTTCCACCTGCTTCCATGTACTTTTTACCACTATATTTGAGAAAACCAATCTTTGTGTAGTAGTTTTCTATAAACATATCCAATATTGCTTTAGAAGCTCATTTCATAAAAGCCAAGACAATGCAAGAAAAGACCATGTCTAATGACAACTGTATATCTCAATACTTTCTACAAATTACATTTCTTGATGAATTGCTATGGTATTAGTATCTCCATTTTTTTTCTCCATCCTCCATTTTCAAAAGTGCTTCTGGAATATTTCACAGAAAGAAAGAAAGAAAGAAAGAAAGAAAGAAAGAAAGAAAGAAAGGAAGGAAGGAAGGAAGGAAGGAAGGAAGAAAGAAAGAAAGAAAGAAAGAAAGAAAGAAAGAAAGAAAGAAAGAAAGAAAGGAAGGAGGGAAGGAAGGAAGAAAGAAAGGAAGAAAGAAAGGAAGAAAGAAGAAAGAAGAAAGAAAGAAAATAAAAGAAAAAGAAAGGAAAAAATAGGTCATAAAAAACTGTGCTGGATCTCACATGAGTAGAGTATAAGCTCTTAGTGAAAGAAGATCATCCATATTTTACTTTATCTCTTAGTATTCTATTGTATTCATCCTTGTCTGTAGCTTAAATTACCGGCATTTGTGTGTGTGTATATATACATATATATATTTTTTCCACATATGTGTGTATATATATATATGTGCATAAGTGTAGATAGACAGATAGATGAACAGAAAGCATTCAGAACGGCTGTATACTATGAATTGAATTGGAACTAGGTTGTATTTGGGGGCCTGGGTGGTTGAGCATCTGTCTTTGGCTCAGGTCATGATCCTGGAGTCCTGGGATCGAGTCCGGCATCAGATTCCCTGTGGGGAGCCTGCTTCTCCCTCTGCCTGTGTCTCTGCCTGTGTCTCTGCCTCCCTCTCTGTGTCTCTCATTAATAAATAAAATCTTAAAAAAGAAAGAACTAGGTTGTATTTGTTTTATTTCGAGCAGTAGTATTTGTTTTGATTGTTGTCCTTTAGCCTTCCCAAATAAAACTTAAAAGAACTCAGCTTTTCTTTTTATCAACAAGACTGTAAAAATTAATTTTAAATTTTGCTATTTGTTTCTCAGTTAATCTTTCTAAGCCTTAATTTCATATCATCAAGGAAGGTAGAGAATATCCTTTTCCTCAACAATAGGACTATTTTGAAAATATAAGATACATAAAATAATTTTAAGATTTTGTTCTTTTCTTTCTTTCTCTTCTTCCTTTTTTTCTGCCCCTTCATCCTGGTCAGAGGCATTGTGGATGTGGGTTGAGTGGAGGATGGAGCTGGGGCTGAGCAACCTCAAGGTCATGTAAGACATTGGAAAACCATAGGACTCTTCTCAATGGAAGAAGACTAAAGAAACTAATACCACATGATAATTAAATGCAACATATTATTCCAGATTGGATCCTGGATGAATAAAGGACCACAGGCAAAATAGGAATAGGATCTACAGATTAGAT
The DNA here is from genome assembly GCF_003254725.2 of Canis lupus dingo. Classification (NCBI taxonomy): domain Eukaryota; kingdom Metazoa; phylum Chordata; class Mammalia; order Carnivora; family Canidae; genus Canis; species Canis lupus. The sequence goes on along the minus strand of NC_064264.1, from coordinate 54,208,730 downwards.
GACAATATTTTATCAACGTTATTGTTTTAATTTTAATAATTGCACTCTGGTTATGTAGGAAATTAACTGCATTAAAAATAGATGTTTTAGGTTCACAGCAAAATTGAGAGGAAGATATAGAATTCCCATATACTCTTGCCTCTGCAGACATGCATGCCCTCCCCATTATCAACATCTTATACCAAAATTGTGCGTTTGTTATAATCAATGAACCTACAACGATACGTCATTATCACCCAAAGTCCATTAGAATATATTCTTGGTGTTGTACATTCTACAGGTTTGGGTAAATGTATAATGACTTGTATCTACCATTTTACTGTGTTATACAGAAGAGTTTGTTGCCCTAAAATCCCCTCTGCTTCACCTATTCATCCCTCCCTCCCATCAAGCCCTGGCAACCACTGATACTTTTACCATCTTCATAGTTTTGCCTTTTCCAGAATGTTGGAATCATAAAGCATGTAGTCTTTTCAGACTGGCTTCTTTGACTTGCTGATATGTATTTCAGATTCCTCTGTGACTTTTCATGGCCGATAACTTCTCTCTTTATAACACTGAATAATTGTCCATTGTCTAGATGTACCACAGTTTATTTTTCTACTTACCTACATTTGACAATTGCAGATAAAACTTCTATAAATATACATGTGCAATTTTTGTGTGGACAGAAATTCAACTTATTTGGGTAAATGCCAAGAAGTGTGATTGTGGGATCATATGACAAGAGTATGCCTAGTCCATAAGACTAAACTGCCTTTCAAAGCTACTGTTCCCTTTTCACCACCACCAGCAATAAAGAGAGTTCTCCTTGCTCCATATTCTCATCTGCAATTGATGTTATCAATCTTTTGAATTTTGGCCACTGAAATAGGTGTGTAGTGGTATCACAATGTTTTTTTAATTGGTAACTCCCTAATAACTTATGATGTTGCATATATTTTTTTAGGAAATGTACACTAAAGTATTTAGGGCTGATGTGTTATCATGTACAAACTACTTTCAAATGGACAGAAAAAATAAATAGGAGGCATAGTGATAAAGGGAAAGGCAATGGTGAAAAAAATGTCAACAGTGAATTTGGAACCTCTGTGCAATCACAGTTGATTTTTATTTATTCTATATATTTCTTAATTTCATAGTTTTTTAGTAATAGTTACATACCATACCACTTTCATATCATTAAAAAAGCCATTTCAGGAAACAATACTTTGGTTACAACAGATAAATGTATTTATAGCTGAGTATAACTTTTAATTTAAGGATATGGTTTAGGAGAAGGGATTTTTAAGAGATTTTATATTTTTTTTCTATTTTTATGATAAAGTTGTTTTTCACTAGTTACTGTTTTGCTACTGTTACATCATTATATTACATTATACATAATGTAATCTCTATTGAATATTAATAAATATGTTTTCTCATTGAAGAATAACCCTGATAATTTGTGAACTCAAGTTGTATTCACTTCTATATACAATGCTAAAAATAGTACTTGTGCATAATTAACCCTTAATAAATATTAATTTGATAAACAAATTGTTAGGCGTGAATCACACATCTCTGAGATCTCAGCATTTTACCTTTTTTTCTACTCTCTTTTCACAGACTAACATGCAAAAGATCATTTGTGCAATTCCATCTGGTACCAAAATTGTAACAATGACAATTCAAGGAATAATAATAGAAGTATACTATTTATAAACACGCAAGGAAATAGCTGAAGTAGGTAAGGCACTTATAATAATCACCCCTGCAAAGTATGATTTGGGAAGAACTTAAGGAAAGATTTGCTGTTTGACACAATCCTTCAGTACTATGTCATTTTAAAAATTATAATGCATAAATTTACTCAATATTTTTCAAATTTTACTTATGATGTACTTATAAAGAACACACATTTTTAAAGGATGGGAAAGCTGAGGAATAGCAATAAGTGTCTAAGAAAGTCTTGCTCATACTTGATTCCCTGGGTCCAGCTGCCTGCCTCTATCCCTTCAGGCTGTGATAATCTACAAAAAAAAAAAAAAAAAAAAAAATCAATACATCCAAGTTCCTTCAAGGCTGATATCTTTGGGTTGCAACCAGAAGAATCCTTCATAATAGGATTGCTTTTATTTATAAGCAACATATAAATTCTTACTATCACCTATCATCACATATAGGACCTTATAAGTGTCAGTAGACGATTGAAATTTTATTTTGCTTCTATTTGGAGGCCACTAGAGGTTATTTATAAACAGGGGAGGAAGGAACATATATGATTTATGCTATAAGAGTCTCTCTGGTTGTTGGAGAAACAGTCAACTGAATTAAGCTAGATGGAGGAACAGAAAAGTTAGCAGGGTCCTGGGTAGTCTAGGTGAGAGGTGGTGATGGCTTTCACCAAACTTCAACAAGAGAGATGGAGAGGATTGTTAAGAATAAGGATATATTTTGAATGTGGAACTAGCTAAAATTGCAATGTATCAAATATAAGTTATGAGATGAGGAGAGGAATACTGAGCAGCTTCATTTTGTTTTATACTGAGTTTGAAATGTTTATTTGGCAGACAAATGGGAATATTGACAAAGCAGCTGTATATGAGAGCAATAATTATAATTTTAGAGACTTCCAGAATTCTGATCATCTCCATATAATGGACCATCTGAATTAGTGTGTGTGTGCGTGCGTGCGAGCATGTACATGCAGCCTGTGTCTGTCTGTCCATGTTGCCTCACAAGCTTTCCAACTGAATTCAGCCCACTTGCCTCATTAGCTGATGATTTTTGTCCTTTGGCCAGCAATTTTGAATTAATTATGGAAGGAATTCTTTCTAATTATTTTTATTTTTTAAGACTCATAGATCATATGTGTATCATTAATTCATACGAATTATTGTCTTGGACAAATGAGTGCTATCTGCTTCTCTTTCCAATTCTCCAATTGCCTTTTATTGGAGGGAGTTTGTCGAGGTGTCTCCCTTCTAACGATCACCATTGGCAATGAATGAACATACATTAAGATCCCCAGAGTCTTGTAACTATCAGACACTGGCTACAGAACAGACGTGGGTATATTTCCTCACATGAGTTGTGTTCTTTGCTACTAGGAACGTTTCTTGAACCATTATTTCTAAATAAAGTTCTAATGACATCTTTTTCCATAAAAGAGCTTGTAATGCTTTGACATCAAGTACACCAGCTTTTCATTTTATTCTTTCATGACTTGATATACCATCCAGAATTTCATTACTTTCTCAATTTTTTAGAGGTTACTTTTTGAGTTTGAAAAAGAATTTACAGTTTAATTGCAGCTTCTTATAAATGTCATCTCTTTCAAAATTCTAACAATGGTTAATTAGCCTATAAATACCATAGAATCACAAATCAGTTCTCAGTCATTTAATTGGTTAATGTTAATTTTGTTAAGAATTAATCAGGTGTTAATTGAATATTTCTTTTATAATGCTTAATTCTTTTAAACGTCCTGAACATTAGTTCTCATCTTCTAAGTAGGCCAAGTTTCTGGGATATATTCCTTTCCCCAGTCTTTCACTAAAGGAGAGAGATTAAGGCACTAGTATTTACAACCAAATTAAAGAAATATCTATTTCTATGACTAAGAGGCTACTTAGCATATATAATGTATATAAAGTATAATATATAATACACAGACACTATATACATCTTCTGCCATTCATTCTCCACAGCAGCCACACCTGCTCTTTCAGGATTAAGGACCTCTGATAATCTAGCTCTCAACTGGATACCTGGTTATCACGTATTTCTTCCTGGAGATTAATTTCCTGGTGACAGGCGCTTGTTGGTTTGGCCTCCCTCTCTCCTTTTCTTCCTTTCTAAAGTATATCCTGTCACTGGCAGTGTTTGGTGCATATTATGCCCTCAGTAAAAATTTGTTGAATTAATGAGTATTGTCTTATTAATTCTAATTGTGTTTGGAATCAGAAATGCTGATCTACTACACATAGGTGAGATTAATATGAATGTTCTTACATGTGTTGAATGTATATTTATGTATGTATGCTTGCACCTATGTATGGGTGTGTCTTCAAAGAAGCTCTGAAACATTTGGGAAATTATGTAATAGTTGAAAAAGAAATTATTTGTGATCATCAATCTTTTTTCCGTAAAAGACCAGAGAGTACATAATTCTGGTTTTAGAAATTGCACAGCCTCTTTTTCGTGAATTCATTTCTGCAATTGTAGCACATAGGCAACACGACAATTCAGAAACAAATAAAACTTTATTTATAAAAACAGGCAGCAGGCCAGTAAATAGTTTGTCTGATTCTTATCCTAAATATTTAAGATGCTGAATTTAAAAAAAAATTATTAATCCCAAACAAACTTCTTTGTTTATTAACACTATAAACAATCCTCATTTGTTGTTGTTTTTTGTTTGCTTGTTTGCTTGTTTGTTTGTTTTTAGTAAAGCTAGAGAAGGACCATGAGTGAGAGGGTTTCCTGAAGGAGAAGGAGAGAGAATCTTAAGCAAGCTCCATGCCTAGCATGGAGCCCAAAGCAGGGCTCAACCCTGAGATCACTCACTACCTGAGCCAAAATCAAGAGTCAAATGCTTAACTGACTGAGCCATCCAGGGCCCCCACAATCCTCAGTTTTTATTAAATACATGAAGATCATGTGGACTAAGGCTGTTAAATCAGTCAAATATTGTTTGCCATGACTATATTGTACTTATGATTATAACTTATCAGTAAGTTTTATGTCTTCTGAAATGAAAACTAAATAAATGGCATACACATATGAGCTTATTCAATTCATGTAACTGTGATCTAACCCCTAAGAAAGAAGCACACTGATCTATCATTGTGAGGTTTACTAACCTAATAATTCATTTACATCTGGTATCGATTTGGGTGCCTATGACTTACAACCAAATATGTGTTCTTTCGTTATATTTTTTAATGAAAACATGATTCTTGGTGACCACTTTAGATACAACTTAAGTAAAATGCAAAACCAAAATGAAAATAAAATCTGAAATAAATTTAGTTGGTTTTAGTCACATAATGTATATATTTCCATATATACAATTATATGTGTGTATATAGTTACATACTATATGTACACATGTATACACATAATTTATGCATCATACATATGTATGCACATGTATATATTTATACACACATAAATACATATTTTCTTATATTTTAAATCATTTAAAGTGTAAAGCTCAAAATATTTTTTTTTAAAAACTTAGCATAACAGTCTATTTCGCTAATTCCTTTGAAACAAACCATCACGATACATACTAATGATGAACTACATAAATATTAACCTTTTCTCTTTTGAGGAATAGATCAAATATTTGTGAAGCCTTTTAATTGGCCATGAAATTGTAATTCAGATATTGATAAAGAAAGTATCAAAAAAAAAAGAAAATACCAAAAAATCTTAGATTCTAATCATTTGCACCCAACTAGCCCCATTTACTAAAATAAAAGTTATATTTGAAGGTAAAAAAGTCTTATTGTATGTTTGGAATCAATTTTATTGCTACTTTCACTCACTCTAATTGATGCTTTCCTGGGAAGTACCAATTCTTGAGGGGGCATATATAATTCCTTCTCACATGAGAAAGACTTATAGTACAGTGCTGAAAGGCTTGAATTCTAATGTCAGACTTCCTGGGCTAACTGGTACACTGACTTTGAGCAAAATTCTTTACATCTCTGTCACAAAATGCCTAAGCTGAAAGTCAGGGGAAAAGGAGCATTGCAGCTACCTCATTCTTTTGGTGAAGAATTAATGTAAATCACTTAAAAAGAGCAATATAGATGTTTGCTTACTTGTTTTTCCTTAGACTATATTGGCAAGTGTGCATTGGTGAATTAAGTGGATTAAATTAGAAAGACAGAAAATAGAAGCCTTTGACGATTGTGTCCCCCTGATGACACAAGTATTAACCTCCACTTAGGTGGGAAAATCCTCTCTTCCCATGCACCCACTCTATACCTCTGCTCCTCAACTTCAGTGCTTGGCCCAGCAACATTGACACATCCAAAAGCTGGTTAGAAATTCAAGGTCTCCTCCAACCTCCCCTCAAATCTACAGAAGCAATCTTTATTTTGCTAGATTCTTAGTGAGTTTTGGCCCATTCATATTTGAGAAATGGTACTGTAGGAGAGTCATGTATGTTATCAATGCCTGGGGACAGGTAGTGCACCAACACCTCTCACCAGAGGCAGCATTCTGGTCTACCTACAAACCCATTCAGCTCCAGAAAAAATATCTCAAAGTTCTTCCCTATGTTCTTGATGCCAAGAGAAGAGATGGCCCGTGCTTGGGAGGATATGGATTATCTGCACAGCAAAAGTGTTTATGTAAGAGAAGGACAATTTCATTCACTTGTTACATTCTTCCTTTCAGATAGCATGATGCCAATACTTAATCTGTTTCTAGTAGTACCAAGTGACCATTTTCTTGTTTCTTTTTTTCTGAGTTGGGGATCTGTATGAATTCATGAGTTAGCCCATTACTCATAACAGTTGTACCCACAGTCTAAGCAATTGGCGATATTGTAAAATTCATATAGCTAATATCACAATTAAATTGCTACCAATTCCTTATTTTGACAACTTGGGCAACTATATAAACCATCAAGCATTAGAATAATGTACTTTTATTTTTAAATTATTTAATAGAATAGAATTAAGTTTCAAAAATAATGTTTAAATATAGCCTTAATTCATTGTAATTAAATTTTCATGTTCATTGACTACAAACTACTTGCTTTATATAGACAAGCATATTAAATATTTTAGAATAAAAATTTGAAATTTATACTAATTTTACTTTTTTGATGTTTACAAATACTTTAATCTTGATTTTTATGAAAATATATTATCACATTCACTTTGAATATAATCACATTCTACTTTTTAATCCTCCAGTTTATTTCTATTAAATTAAGTCAACATCTTGGTAACAATGTAATTAGGGATATTTCTAAAATACAGGCATAAAATAAAACATATTGCATAAATATTTAATAATTTACTTTAGGCATATTTCTATTTTCTTTCTCATCCAAACACTGCTATCCCATAAACAGAACACCCAGATATGAGTTAAAATAATAAAATTCAGACATCTTAGCTTTATGTGTTTTTCTCTTATAAAGGTATATTTTTCAAGGAGGGAGGATAGAGCATAAATTCTGAAAATGTCTTGGCCTCATTTATCACTTTTAAGTATTTAGATCCAGGGTGTGATATGTATGTCTTTGTCCTCCTGCCTCAGTAAATGTTAGAAGCTGGTCTGTGTGACGTCTTCCACTCAAGCTGCTTCCTGCTCCCTGGCTGCCCTGTCGCCACACAGTCCTGGCTGTGTTCTTTCCAGCCCATCCCTCTGTTGCCCCATCACTTTTTCTCCACCCCTCCCCTGTCACAAATTCATTCTTTCCAGTCAGCAGTCTTCAATAAAAAATAATGGAAATTACCATGTGAACTTTAAAGAAACCCTAGTAGCCTATGTCTTATCATATCATTTGGTTTTTTCTATAATCCGCAAAACACAATTAAACCTCTAAGTAGGCAAGTACTAGGTGTCCGGTTGTTTCAAAATGTGACTAAGTATCCATCATTTGACCATATAGAGAGTAAGCCTTCAGTCGTCATATGTGATTTTAATGATATTTATGAGCCTGTAAGATGATCCTCGATGATGAGATTAATTGACCTGATGGCTCCTGAAATGACATCCATTAAACATAAAAGACCAATAATCCCAGAGAGAAGGCAAATGCCTCTCTTGAGATCAACCTCCCAAAGGCTTGAAAGATCAGTTTCTAGGGAAAAGTTTAAAGAATTCTTTCCTGTTCTCAATTTGATCCATATAGCAGATGTGAAGAGGGCAGCTTCGTGAGTTGGATGTACTAAATTCTACTTGAAATTCAGGTCCTGTACAGATTGGTACAGGTTATACAATTTTGTAAATTATTTGGGATTGGTTAGCCTACTGGTGGCCAGGTCATGGTTTCTCCAATTCTGTGAAGCTGACGCCAGGGCTGGGTCCTGAGTGATGAGTTAAGTTGCATCATTCTCACACCAATGTATTCTTTCACCGAAGCATCTCATTATCTTCACAGACTTAACTGAGGGTGACTCTGGTTTCTCCTTTGCATAAATATAAAGAACAGTGCATTCTTGAATATGTCTGCAAAATGCAAAGAGATTATTATTGAATTTAGTTTAGGAGAAAGTAACAGAATTGAAGCCTTTTGGTTTTTCTTTTCTATATTCCTCATGTTGTGCCTGTTATTCCTGCACTGCATTAACTCCATTACTGGAAGCCTGTACCCACCCCTTCATCCATTCTATCCATTCCCCACCTCACCACTTCACCACTGGACACCCACAGTTTGCTCTCTGTGCTTATGGGTTTGGTTCTGTTTGTTGCTTTGTTTATTCATTTGTGCTTTTTTTTTTTTTTTTAGATTCCACACATGAGTGAAACATATGGTGTTTGTCTTTCCCAGTCTGACTTATTTCACTTAGCATAATACCTTCTAGGTCCATCCATATTGTTATAAATGGCATGATTCTGTCCTTTTTAATGGCTGCCTGATATTCCAGTGTGCATGTGTTGTGTGTGTGTGTGTGTGTGTGTGTGTGTTTGGGTGTGTATGTACACATCATATTGAAGCATCCAGTTTTAAGGCCTGAGTTCACTATTCACTACCTGTGTGGCTTTGTGCAAAATGTTTTGACTCTCCGAATCTTGATGTTTTTCACTCATTGAACAGTAATGATGATAATATTTGTCTTCACTTGCAATGATAGGGTAAATATCCAAAGAAATTAAAATAGAAAATCATTTTAGAAATGTGACTAATATACTCCAACATACTAAGTCTTCAGAATGGATTGTCCTAAAGAAATTTCTATCAATCACATACACTAAAAGACACGACGACTGTCTTTGTCTTTTCAGTGTCTAATTCACATCCTACGATAAAAAGGCACTTAATATCTCCTAAAATAAGAGTTTTAGACATCAAATACCCTGAGTCTAAAGTGTGTTATTAAAAATGCCTTAATTTGTATTTCTTTGAATTTTGTCGTTCTTTAAACATTGAGTATAGAGTATATGACAAACATGTAACTCATTAAAGAACAAAGACAATTTTTTAAAGTGTGATTAATTGTTGTCAGGGCTTTAAGTGAAGTACTCTAGGAACACAAAGTTTGGATTTCCTCAGATTGAAATGGAGAGGGAGGACCAGATATGTGGAGGAGATTGACTCTCCCTAGTATTGATCTTGAAATGTATAATTTATCTCATGAGAGTGGGATGTGCTAGGCCACTGAGTAACAGGCCAGTGTATACAAAGGACCAGATGAAAGACCGGGAAAGATGAATCTGAGGAACTTTAGAGAGATTATCATGCATTGCTATGTCAAGGGAAAAATAACCATTATACTTATATTCCAATCAGCTAGCGCAGAACTTTTTTTAAAGTTGGGCGGAATGGCGAAATATAAGGCTGTGTAAGGGGGCTGGGGACTACAGAGTGTGAAGTTTCAGACAATGAGGATTTGAGTTTTATCTTGAATGCAATGGGGAACATTGTGGGTTTTTTGTTTTGTTTTGTTTTTAAATCAAAATTTTGTTCTAGAAAGACTAAGTTTGGGGGAATGCAATGGAAGGAAGAGGTGTTAATAGAGTTTCAAGTAATTTGTAAGGGGAGATGGAAATAGTTAAATTAGTCATTGGTATGTTGTTGACTGATTTGATGTTGAAGGTGATGGAGAGGAAGGCTCTGAATTTGTGGTATGGCTATGTGGTGTTACTATGCATTTAATTAAACATTATAAATTGAGGACTAGATTTCAGAGTAGAAATTAATTCTGTGTACTATGATTTTGAGGTGTTTTAATGACAACATTTTTCAGGAAGGACTTTTTTAAAGTAGGCTGTACACCCAATGTGGGGCTTGAACTTACAACATTAAGATCAAGAGTCCTATACCCTGCCTGCTGAGCCAGCCAGGTACCCCTTCCAGGATGGATTTGAAGGTATATGTATTTTGTATATATATTTAAAGGGAACATGCCAGGGCTAAGCATAAAGGTTCAGAAGTCTCTGGGACCCAGGAGAAAACTGAAACAGTGAGGGTGGATGAGATAACCCAGAGTTTCTCACTACAAACAAGGAGATGGCCCTAGGAATTCTGTGAGGTTCCAAGACATCTAAAGAAGGAGAAAAGAGATTCTTAGCAAGGGAAAGGGGGTAGGCAGGAGGACCAAATTGTCTTTGTAGCCAGAAAATCTTTCTACCTTTCTAATTGATCACATTCTCTTCTTACTTACTTAGTTTATTTTTTATTTATATTCAAAAAAATACTAGATTTAATCTTAAACTTAGTTTCATTATCCATACCCTGAAGGCTGAGAATGGTCCCAGCTGAAATTATTCAACATTAACTTTCTTAGAAATGTTTTTTAACAAAAACAATCAACTATAAGGTGCAAATATTTTTTAAAATAATTGCTTTTTAAGTGATACAATACTGTTTTAAGGATTTATTCATATGTGCACATATGCTATTCAGGAAAGAATGTGTTAAAATTGCATCTGAAATGACAATATGATTATTTTACATAGTATGCACTCAGGTTGTGAAGGAAGCAAAAAGATAACATCTGTGCTCAATAAGCATTTCCACAGCTCATCTCATCAGTGCCAGAATGCTTCTGTAGCAATGTGAGAAATCAAGGTTATTTACTTCCTTGCTAATTCTTTGTTATGCAAGCCTCTTTCTCTCAGAGCCACACATTTTTTTTGCATGTTCTGCCAGTTCTTTCAGTCCCAGATTGAAGGCTGTCACTTCCTAAATACCCTCATTATTCAATCTCTATCTACTCCGTAAAATGTGGACACTTGACCTCCAAACCCAGGAAACCTCAGTGTAAGGGCCTTACTTGTATTAGGAGCTTTATTATCTTATTTAACAGGAAACCTGGATGGAGGCGATTCCAGGGTTGGTCAATTCAGTGTGAATGATGTCATTGAGCACACAAATTCTTTCCATTGTACCACCCTCACCTGTTGGCAAGATCCTGAACAGATCACAGAAAGATATTTCAGCCAATCCATTTTACCATGTAAAAGTGGCTCCATGGTTCAGGCATCCTCAGAAGACGGGTCCTCCCATTTTCCTATGTATTCCTTATATTAAGTGTGTGGGGTCCTTTTCCAGAAGATCTTGCTGGACTTCCCTACCAGCCCACTGACCAGAATTGGGTCATATGGACACCTAAATTAATTACTGGCAAGAGAGGCATTTATTGCTGGGATTTACTGGTATTTGTTCCCTGATACTAGAGAGACTCAGTGCTATGGTCTGAATGTTTGTGTCATCCCATAATTCATATGTTGACATTCTAACCGCCAAAGGTGATGGGATTAGGAGGAGGGGCCATGGGAGGTGATTAGGTCATGTTGGTAGAGCCCTCATGAATGGGATTAAGACTCAAAAAAGAGACCTCACAGAACTCCCTCACTGCTGCCATCATGTAAGGACACAGGGAGAAATTTGTACCATGGAAGAGGGTCCCCACCTGGTCCTGTTGACCTTGATCTTGGGCTCACAGTCTCCAGAACCATGAGGAATACATTTCTGTTGTTTGCAAGCTACCCAGTTTGTGATATTTTGTGGTAGCCTGAATGAATTTAGACAATCAGAAAATACAGAAGTGCCTAACAATTCAATTGAGCAGGAACAAAGGATGATGGGATGGATTTTTAATTAAAAACTAGATCATCTGCCATCTTGTATTACTGTCTTCTCTTCGATGCGTATGGACTGGAGTAGTTCAAATCTCTCCTTCATTCCTAAACTTTAATCCTGAGGTTAGATCAAATTCAAATCAAATTATGTTCTCTTGGTAACAAATTCTATTCTATTATTTTTTTCAGCTGCAAGTTTTTAAACATGTGGTTTGACCACCTTAGACTTATTTGGACCTCACATTTCCAAATTCACAGTTGGGTACTTCTGGGTTTTGCTTGTTTGTTTGTTTGTTTTTGTTTTTAATATACTATTTACTTCTTCATGAGTTCTTTCACATATCTTTTTTCAGCAAAGCGATAATAACAATAATGCTATTAATATCTAGTACTCATAAAATATATCCTCTTTATACTCTAGATTTGCAATCTGAATAACATTTGCCAAACAGAAAAAAAAATGAAGTCATTATGAAGTAGACTGTTTGCTGCTTGTCTGGAAAAGCTTGTTTTATTATTTTCTTATTGATTGGTCCAGGCCATGGTGAATGATAATATAGTATATATGTTTTTACAAGCAATTTTGTCTCTTAATACAGAATTTCCTGTTTTAGTTACTCTCATATTCATTTTTAATATCTACATTATCATAACAAAGTGGAAATACCACTTTTGTATAATAAATAGATAGAGTCCTTTATCCCTTCTCACTTGGACATGCATGAAATTTGTTAGTACTATTATTGAGTGTGAAAACATTCACTAATACATTTATTCATGCAAGAATAACTAAGTTACAAACTGTTAACTGTTACAGGATGCGAAGCTATATGAAAAACGTCCTAGAATTGCTAATTATTTCCTTTGGGAGATGCAGTAATAATATAAAGCCATCTTTCTTAGTTTGACACAAGAGCATCATGCAGTTTGGTTTATTTTATATTCCCAGTCTCATCAACCACCATTTGCCTCAGCTACCACACTGAATCTCTCTTTGATCTTGGAAGGTATAGACCCTGTCATAGCCCAATGGCTTTGTACATAGCTTTCCCCATATATAAAAACACATCTTTTCATGCCTGAAGAACACCATTTCCCTATCATTCCAACATGCAAAAGGATATTCCATATCACAACCTATAGCTAAAAACTCCTTCCTTCTATTCTCTTCTCTGTATGTGCAATGGTTTTTCCTGTGCATAAGACCTTCGGCTAGGACCACCGACTAGAATACTGTGGAATGCACAATCTATAGGCATGAAATCACATGTGACTTGACCTCCAATTAAGGAAAGCATTTTACAATGTGAAGAGGGTGTCAGAGAGAGCTCACAATCATGGGAGTCACTGGTTACATTAACTATACAACATCCAAAAGCTTGCCGTAGCAGCTTGCTGTGGAAATGCCATCCAAAAGTGTCATAGAGCATTGGGATGACCTACAGATGGTACAGCTGAAGCACTCACCAGAGGCAATATTCTATGAGACAGGGCCGCCATTCTCAAGATACATTAAGAAAAAGTTTTCTTTATGTCTATATATTCCAACTAAGAATTATGCTTGAGTCTGAGGACCAAGGAGAAGTGGTCTTACTTACAATGGCTCTCATTAACCTATTGGGGGACATTGACTTACTTTATCTCTGCAGGGTAAGAGATCCTAGTCCTCAAATTACAGGAGGTGATACTGTAACAAAGGGTCTGAGTAACAAAGCACAGTTCCCATTGAAGTATGTACACAGCTGTTACCTGGACATTGGGCATCTGATGTTCATAGGACCAGGTGGCAAGTGGGAGAGTTACTATCTTGTCAGGGGTAATTAGCCCTGGTCATCTGGAGAAGGTTTGGCTGTTACTGTACAACGGAGATAGGTGAAAATATATGTGGCACTCAGGAGACATTCTTTAGTGGTCAGCCTCAGAGCTATCATGAATGAGGGATGGGGCCATACCGCCAAGTAGTCATCAAATTAACAGGGTTAGTAATAGCTGGGGCAAGGGGGATTTGGAATGAGAGCAGAGGAGAGAAACAATGAGTAGCATTTGTATTCCTAAGAGCAAATGGAGCAAAGGGGGCTGTAGTTTGTCTATTTGCCTTTCTTTTCCAAGTCTTATCCACCAATAGGAAGAAAGTCCCAGTATGACTTTGAAGGAGTTGCTCCCAAAGCTGTATGGAGAAGTGGATCAGCATGGCCCAAGGGAAGAACTGTGGTAGCCATCTAGGCACACTACTCACATCCCACTTCCAGAAAAGACGTGTTTCCCAAAAGACCATAAAGAATGTGGCTAAGTGATAATCTTCAGCTATTTGCTTCCTTAAGGCTTTCCCCAAATTTCTAGATGGATCACATTCATCTTAGGGAAGCCTTGAGTCAGTAACTGTACAAGATGATGAGTCTAGCTATTTCCACCTAAGGCAGGCTCTTCTTTCTACAACAGAACTCTCCTCCTGTTGCCATAGCCCCAGTTCTGTTTTCAGGGAAGAAAAAGACCTCATGTCTCAGTGAAGAAATGTCAACATCTCTTCTAAAGAATACCATGTGATAGACAATATACCGGCATGATTTTCTTTGAAAAATACCAGCTGCTGGGGCACCTGAGTGGCATAGTCAGCTATGTGTCTGACTCTTGGTTTTGGCTCAGGTCATGATCTCATGGATCATGAGATCAAGCCCCACATAGGGCTCTATGCTCAGCAGGAGTCTGCTTGGATGTTCTCTACTTTTGCCCCTTCCTTACTTGCTTGCTCTCTCTTTCTCTCTCTAAAACACATAAATCTTAAGGAAGAAAAAAAGAAAAGAGAGATAGCATCTACTTTATCAAAGAAAAGAGAGGTCTGCATTATATATGTATTATATATGCAATATATACATATTTTTCATATATATAATTTCAAGTAGCTATACCTGCCCTCAAATGTACATTCTCTTTTTTTCTTGTGACAACAAGGATGGAAAATTAGCTCTTTTTTTTTTCTAAGACCAATTCCCCATCTGTGTTTCAGATCTAACTTCTTACCTTCTTAGGGGTCTTTTAAAAAAATAATTTATCTATTTCTCTACCTCATATCCTTGAAATTACTCTCCTAACATTATCATGCCAACTGCATAAAAGACCACATTTCTCCTTTTAAAAAACAAAAACAATTTATAGTCTTCTTTGTTAACTTCAAGCCCTTCTGTATTTTTGTTTACTGTCCATACACTGAATGACTCCCAGCCTGTAACCTTGGCCTAGATCTCTGCTGATTTGTTTTCTAATAAGCTCTCATTTTGTCCCATTGCATTTTTCCCTCCAATTGGATCATTTTTTTTCTTTTGCTACCATTGCATCTTTATCTACCACTAAGATTGTACTTATACAACTAAATGATTTATAATAGATATATTTCCCCTTGTCTAACTGTCCATGCCATGTACTAAGACTTGCGATAATTCTCAGTTTTAGTCCCAACTGCCCTAACCATCCATATTTTGGGTCAATTCCCTAATCGTCACTCTGAAATAACTGGATTAAAGGTAGACATCTACATCAACTCTTGTGGCATAGGGCTTTACTCAAAAAATCAACAGTACCTACAATCACATTCTGGTTCAGGATTTTTCACAAATGCCATAGAAAGGGAAGCTTTTAGGCTTTCAATAAGAGTATCTTATCTGTTGAATGATAAAATATGTGGTGCATATACCATGGCATGCTATAATTCATCTGTATATTTCAGCCTTCTGCAAATTTCTCACCTTAGTTTTTGATGCCCCAAGAGGGTTGACATGCACTATCATTTCTGGCCAAGTACTCGTGAACATCTTTCTCTCCCCTGCTTCCATCCATTCCTGTTCACAAGGTATCATAATCTCCACTGAGGACTCCCAAAAGAAATAATGGTGCCTATGAGGCATCACTGTTTTGTATGTTCAGTATTTCCAATTACATTTGCAGTCTTGGAGATGTGCTCGGGGAACATTAAAAACACAGCCTGAAGTATAAGAAGAGAAATATTTGCAGGTAAGACTGACATTTATCTGAGTTCTTTTATTAACAGGGAACTGATTCAAGTAAACCTAGTCCATATAATGTTTTCTTTAAGAAGGGAAATGGATCTCATTGTATTCCAGGTACCTACAAATTATCCAGCTGAACTTCAGGAGAACTGAAACAGTTTGCATATCAATACTGGTGAGCTTGGGACATTCACTTTCCATCTTAAGTCGGCCTCTTACTGTGTCTCTCCATTTTTTCCTTTCTCTTTATCATATATCTTATATCTATATTTTCCTAACTCATATTTTCTTCTTCTTCCTTACTTCTTTCTTTGAAGTCAATGTACACATCTTTTAAAACTTACCTTGCTGCAAACTCTCTCCCTTGATGAGCATTTCCTGTTCAAATCTCAAAAAAAAGAGAATATAACTAGATTAGCAATCATAATCTCAGTTTATACTTGCAGGGTACGTACTATATGTCAGGGTATACTGTTTAGTAGGGACACGGTTATCCCTATTATTATATATTTTTGATAGTGGAGGAAATTGAGCCTCAGTGAAGTCACTTAACTCAAGCTCAAAAAAAAAAAAAAAAAAAAAACCATTCAGGACTCTCCACAGGCTGTCCCCATGAAAACCTCTATTCCACTCCCATATCACATACTCCGCAATGAGCAGTAAGGCAAGGTCGGGTGAGGTAACTCTCTGCAGAAGCTTAAGATCAATAATTTCCTTCAGGGTAGCCCAGGTGGCTCAGTGGTTTAGCACCGCCTTCAGCCCAGGGCGTGATCCTGGAGACTTCAGATAAGGTCCCATGTCAGGCTCCCTGCATGGAGCCTGCTTCTCCCTCTGCCTGTGTCTCTTTCTCTCTCTGTGTGTCTCTCACAAATAAATAAATAATATCTTAAAAAATAATAATAATTTCCTTCACAAGTGGGAGTGGTAGACAAAAATAATGCAATTTGTTGGAGTTTGAATACCATGCTAAACAATGTATACTCAGTTATAGAGGCCATTTTGAAGCCACTAAACTTCTTGCCTAATGACCAATTAAATGAATAAAAGAAATTGCATGCAGCAGTGGATGGTCCATGTTTGCACATCTGTGCAAATCCCTTAAGGTGATATTTAGAGTGGACAAAATCAGCAATTTTCCCTGCTTTCTCTTCATGCCTCAGAGGTTAGCCACTAGCGTGGAAACTAGGGATGAGGACAGTCACCCAGGGAGGAAACACTGATGACTGAACATGGTTCACTGGCTGGACAGGGAGGCCAATGAAATAAAATAGAAACAAAGAGGCTAGAAGATGAGAGAAAGTTTGATGTCCTGGTTCCCTTTTCTATTCTGGATAGCCTCTACTTTATCTGAGACGGAGGCTATGAGGTATAAATTCATTCAACTGCCCACCCCCTGCCACAGATTTACCTTTTTCTAAGAAATCTTGTCACCATCTTTCTTACAGGAAACATTGTTTCTTTTTCCCATCTATGGTTATCCTGTACTTCTTATTTGTATCCTATCTTCAACATTACATGTTGCCTTGTCCCTTTACCTTTCCTTTTTTATGCCTCCTATAGTTCCTCTTTAAAAAAAAAATGAAAAAATTCCAAGCAAATTTACAAAATTAGTTGAGATCTAGGTCACTGGATTTTAAATTATTGAGAATAGGGAAGCTTCAAAAAAAAAAAAAGTCACCAATATTGTTGAATTGGACTCTTTTGGAAAGCAGCAAGAACTGGCAAACTCAAACACTCATGAGTTACCATTGTCTTTGAGGAATAGGGTTAAATGTCAAAAACATTCAGATTTGATTTTGATGAAGAGAGGATGATGTGAGTAAAAACCAATGGTAAGAATTCCGGGATAAATGATAAGAGAAGACAGTGTTCTAATAGTCTGGAATAACAATAAGTCACAAGAACCAAAACTAATCGCTATCGTCTGGTTTCTCTTCAGATCGTATAAATCTTTGGCTTTTTTATTCCTAAGATCCTGAAATGTTTGACTCTTACTTCAATTATGATCTAGTAAATCACATGATTATCTTTCTTGCTCTGTCAATTGAGTTGCAGAAATCACTGTATTTCTAAGATCAATCGTTCTGCTGAGAATATAGCGGTTATAAGAAATGCTTGTGAGTATATCACAAGGATGCATGTATGGTATAGTCGTGAGTATGCTGACACTACCACTGTTCTCTTAAGTGATTGGAAAGCCTTGCAAGGAATATCATGCCCTCTGATAATTTCCTGAGGAAGTAAAATGAATGAATAAAAGTTCAGAACCAAGGGACGAAAATTCATTATAATCTCCTGAGAAAGAAGAAATATAAAATGTCCCTCATTTCTCATCCTTACACTCTGAGGCTAAGCGGTTTTCTCTGCAGGTTTGAGAATCTTTGGGACATTCTGTGATACTATCTTCTTGGGATAGAAATAATAGAAATAACAGGCATCCTTGAGAGTCCTCACAGTCTCTCTCTCTCTCTAGCTGGACTCTTGCCCTTTTTGTGGGTCCCCAGCCAGGCTCTAAGGAGATTTGACCTAGACCCTCAAAGTGAAAGAAGGGAGGGCACAATTGACCACCAACACTGCATTTCTTATCATCATTAGGATTTTTCAAAGTTTTCTGAGACAGACCATATTTTTAATATAGAGAGTTATCAAAATAGAAAACCTTAGACAATAACTTAAAATGGTCACCAGTTGAAAATGTCTCAATAAACACATTAACTGTTTTTCAAGAATATAATTAAACACACCCAGTATATCAAGATAAAAAACTTTCAGAGGTACAGGACTTACCACCACAGTTTTGATCTTCTGGGTAATGAAAAAATAGTTAATTCCACAGACAAAAATATAGAGAACTCTAGCTGTAAATAAACAATTAAGGGAATGAGCTATTTCTGTTCCAGCTAATGAAGAATGACATTTAAAGAAATACTATTCATTTGTTTAGATGCAGAGAACAGATTGGCAGTTGCCAGAAGAGAGGGGAGCTGCGGGCAGGTGGGCGAAATGATTTCAGGTATTCGAGAATTACAAACTTCTAGCTATAAAATAAATAAGTAATGAGGATGTAAGGTACAGCATGGGGACTGTAATATTATATTGCAAATTTGAAAAGTGCTAAGAAAATCAATCTTAAAAATTCTTATCATAATGAGAAAAAGTTGTAATTCTGTATGGTGACAGGTGGTAAACAAACTTAATGGCTGATCTTTTGACAATCCCCACAAATGTGGAAATATTATGTTGGACACCTGAAACTAATACAATGCTGGATGTCAATTATACTTGAATATTTAAAAGAAAATATTATTCAAATACAAAATAAATGCTCATTTCAAAAATGTGCCTTAGATCTGATGCTTGCTATGATGGTGTCTATTGAAAAACTTGTGTTTGTTAGAAACAGTGGAACCTGTTTTCCATTTCTAACTAACTGCTAGTCATTTCTTATGGTCTAAGGTCAATTTTTTTTTCAACTTCTAAGTCTTATTTATGAAGTTGTCAGAGGTGCTAAGAAGCACACATTAATAAAACTCCTGTCTGAAATTGAATACTTAGTAGACTTATGGTTGAGTAGCAGCAAACACATTCCACTGGATTAAGTTTAAAAATATGCCTAAATTACTTCCCTCAATTAAGGATACAGGGCACCTAGAGCTTAAGGGAGGATTCCCAAAATTCATACTTTACACCAAAACTCAAATGCAAGGCCCAGATTTTTGCAAAAGAAAGGCACATTGCAGAACAGAAATTCATGTACTTCACTATAGTGTTTTTCCAAGGTTTTTGTGTCTCCTTATTGCTGCTATACTAGTGGTACACACCTGCTTTATTTCCCCTACATGTATGTCCTCATTCCAACCAGAAGGTGTGTGTGTTTGGGTGTTTGGGGATTGTATAGGAGTAATAACCTACATGCTTGTGAGTCTCATGAATTAGAGTAGTATTAAATAAATTATCTATTTCATAGAAAAAGCATGGTTGGGTGAGGCATCTAGCTGTGAGCAGTTTCTACAATCCTGCTTTAATGACATATGTTCTGGGGTTGATGGAAAGTGCCGGGTGAAATTGTAGAAGCCATTGTGTTATGGAGTTCTAGCACACTGCTGCCCCACTGGTGGATCTATGGCTGCTCTACATTCTGAGTGGATTGCCTGAGCGGTAGTTGGAACCCTAACTCTCACTTCTCTGATTTCTGCTTCTCTTCATATTTGATCTGCTCTCACTAACAATTAGGTTGGCTGAAGTTTTCATTCCCTATATGTATGTATATATATATATTTTTTTTTGAGGGAGAAAGAGCAAGCACACAAGTGGGGGTGGGAGGGTGCAGAGGGAGAGAGAGAGAGAGAGAGAGAGAGAGAGAGAATCTTAAACAGACTCCACAACCAGCATGGTGGAACCCAATGCAGGGTTCGATCCCACAATCCTGAGATCATGACTTGAGCCAAAACCAAGAGTCTGACCCTTAAGTGACCGAGCCATCCAGGTCCCTCCATAATTTTGACTTCTAACAAATCAGACTATTCCTTACCAAATATGCTGCCAAGACTAAAAAACAGATGAAGAGCTAACTTTTTGATTTTTTTTTTTTTTTTTTTTTTTTGAGCTGCTCATTCATTTGGATTATATGGACCTGACCTGGGCTTCCAGCCCTCTGGAAAAGATATTAAAATTCATAGATGTAGAATTTTAGGAGATTTTCAGACAAGGGCAATACATTTTTGATGGGTCCTGGATGCTAAGCCAAATGAGGAATGAGTGAACAGGAAAGAGGAGAGAGGGTGACAAAGAAATGAGACATAAATAGAAAAAATGGGAAGGAGACCAGAAGGTGTCAGAGAAAAGAATATTTGGCCAAATTATGTCAAGGATTTGGCCAAAGGACAAGAGGAACAGAACCTAACAATCAGTCATGTGTTTTGTAGGAACGTAAATGGGAGTAGTGTTCAAGTAAGAGCCAGTGTCTTAAATCAAGGAAAAGAAATTACCTAAGCTATTTATGTGAAATTAATATGCATTATTTGTACCCAAAGGGAAGAAAAATAAAGTAAACCAATCTCCCTAATAATACTAAAACAAAGCCCAGGATCCCTATGAATATTTGTCATGCTACCTACAGAGATAACGTTAGATTGCAAATGACTAATATTAGGAGTTATAAGCGTATTCAGTTTTATCCAAGTAGATGACCTAGATTGAATTCAATATCCACCATTTCCCTAGTTAAAAGGCTTTTATACCCAGCAATGCTTAAAACTGCCTTTGGTACAATTTGGAAACTTTAAAACCAGATGGCTTTTGTGAACACTTTAGCAGACAAATTTGATGTTGTCATTGGATTTAAAAAGAACAGGTGGACTGAGGCCTCTGCAAGACAAACATAAAATTTATAAGTGTCTGGATCTCTGTGTTTAAATCAGAGCTTCCTGCTATCACCAGCCTATGAAAGTGGCTGAGAGTCATTATCATCACATGGCTGAAAGTGACCCTGAAAGAGAATCTTTCATACTCTCATCAAGTACTTTTTTTTTTTCCCAATTGGACAAAATATCTTTTCTAAATTTATATTTTAAACATATAAGGAAATGCAAAATAAAATGCAGTGGAATAAATAGAATATCCCCGTTCCCATGAAAAATTGATTCATAGTTCTATATGGGCCATTACACTAGAGATCATCACACTACTGCAAGAAAGTGTGAACATCCCATTTCACAAACCGTCTTTTCTTTATATTCTAGCATGTGGTCAGCATCAGTTAATCAAAAGAACACATGTAATAGATTAGGTCAAGCCATACAAAACAGCCTATAGTCCACTGTATCTGACCTACAGAAAGGGCATTTTGTATGATTTAACATAATATATGTGTGGCTTAAAGGATTAATGTGGTGAACACTTATTGACCAGAACCTTGGTTAAGGAATGGAACATTACATAATATTACAAAGAATTTTGAAGTACCTGCGTCCCTCTTCCTCATCACCTTCCTTCTGCTGCACAGTTCTGTATTCATTATGGCTTTATTCACAGTTTTACCATAAGCTGTACTTTTAAAACTTTTTAAAATAATATATGTAGAAGCACACTATATAAGTAATTCTGTAACTACTTTAGGGGCTCACTCTTAAATATATCTATCTGTTGAGCAGAATTGGAGGTCATTTATTTCCATTTACTATCCTCTGTGGGGCTATATGTATTTTTATTTTTCAAATATATTTTTGCAATATTTTTGCAAAGATGTTTTGTTGACTTTTACCTTAATTGACATAGCCAGCTCTTTAAAAGTTGTGGGGTTTATTGTTGGGACCTAGTAATTGGCAAATTTTATAAATTACTCTTGTGAAAAAAATAAATGATATATTCTTCAGTTACTGGATGTAATAATAGATATGTATATGTATATATAATACGTGTATCTCTGTCTCCATAAAACACACATATATGGATCTTAAGGTGATTGTGTTATTTGAGTCATCTATACATTTGAATGTTTTTCTTTTGCTGCAGAGTGGAGTGCTAGTCTTTTCATATATAGATTCATCAATATATCTATGTAGTTCTGTCAATTTAACTCTTTCATATTTTGAACTTTTATTAGTAAGCGCATCCATTTTTGATTTTCCATATCTTCCTGATAACCTGTATGCTATTAAAATTGTGAGAAGTAGCACCCTACCTATGCCTAGTAATGCATTTTAAGCACATAGTCCATTTTTATGGGCATTTATATACCAGTTTTCTCTTGGTAGTATTTACTTGGTACTTATTTTCTTTTATTTGGAATTTTGTGTGTTACTTTGTTTTGGGATTTTCATGTGTACCTGAGATAGCTAATTTCTTTTTTATAATTCAAGTATATAATCAGTGGTTTTTAAATGTAGAAATTAGTATCTCTGTGTTGATCAAGATTGTTGACATATTTGAATTTAATCATGCTACTTTATTTTCTATGTTATCTGTCTTCTTCTAGTTGTCTTTTTTTTTCTTTTTGATTCAATTTTCCTATCCCTTTTTTTTCCTCCATTAGTTTGAAAGTTTTACACTCTTTCTATTCTTTTAGTGATTATAATGGAAAATTGTAACCTGCATATTAAGTGTTATAATGACAAAATTAAATCAATACTTTACTGTTGCACTGAACAATGACAGTATCAGAGAAATTTTTAACACATTTCTATCTTCCTTTTATTTTCTGAAGTCCTTACTGAAAACATTTTAAAAATTAAAAGACTTGATAAAATGTATTAAAATACGCTTTAGTCAATTATGTGGCTATTCACTTACAAGTAGACATTCATTGATTCCTTCAATTGTTCAATTGTCAAACATTCATTTCTAAACACTACTTTAGATGTAGTGATTCAACAGTGAAAAAGGAATCTGCCCTCATGGATCTTATATATAGTATGAGAGACAGACAATTCCCAGAAAAGAGATTCCAAAATTATTAAGTATTCTGAGTTTATGGTAGGATAAGAATGTGGATATTTCCTTCAGGAAGTAGACTTCTCCTTTCTATTGCCTATGGTGTTTCTGATTTTCCATGTAGTTTTTTTTTTTTTTTAAGATCTATCCTATATTTATGGCATGCCCTTTTTATTTGAAATCTGTAGAAATCATAGAATAAACACTTTAGAAAATAAAACAACTTAACAGAATGTTAAATGGGACTTTTCTTATTTCAAAATCTGCAGAGAAGAATGAGTTTTAGAGCTTTCACATCCTAAAGACTGCTCAGACATCTCTGAAAGTGATGAAACCACCTATTCGAAATTGTCTACTGGTGGCAAGAAACTGATCCTGCCACTGAAAGCGTCTCCTCTACTCCAGCCTGTGTTGGAAGGAAACTCACAGCCATAATGGAGGATGTCTGGTGAGAAATGTTTGTGTGACCAGTCAGCAGAGCCCTGAGTTTATCTAAATAATTTTCGTACAGTTTGGAGCAGGAAGTCCTCTTCTGCTTCAAGGCAAGTGAAGGAAGCTTCCTAGGAAGTAGTTGAAGAACACACACACACACACACACACACACACACACACACGGTTTCCCTGGAGGATCAGGCACAAAGATTGTTGTCTGTGTTCATCTCAAGGGAGCACCTGCTATAAGGTGGCCACAGCCACTCTTGAGGAAAAGCAGAGATGCCCTGTGAGCATCCTGGACTCCTAGCTCCAGGAGGCACTGAGTTTCCTCTTGGTTTTGGTGCTAATGCAGAAGGAAACCAAGCTTGGAGTTCTTCTGTAGTGATCTTATGGAAGAGGTTTGACCACCATGCTATATGACCCTGACAGCGTACTGCTGGGCCAGCCAGAGCAGGAAAAGAAGGAGGTATTGCAAGCAGTTAGTGCCTGATAATGGGACAATGGAGTGTCCTCAGAAGGAGGAACTCAAAAAGCCAATCAGAAAGACTATAATTGGAATTCATGACTCCAACTGCCACCTCAACTCCAGCTTGTCTCCACTCACACAGCTGCCCCAGGGCTAGAGCCGAACAGCACAAGATGTAAAGAGGACCAGAACCAGGATCTGGGACCCCCTTCCAACCCCTTTTCTCTTCTCTAGGTTCCTGTAGCAAGTCAGAGCAAGGTCTGAGGGAGCTACGTTTTGAAAAGGATGAATGATAGATGATTCCACTTTAGACTGAACAGGACTTTTAATGCTTGAAATTAGGATAGTTATAAGATTGGGGGTGACTGGAAAAGTCTGGATCTATTTGAGATATTTCAATGATGGGAAAGGACTCTGGTATAAAGGAGCTGAAAGTCAATGTGGAAATATGTATGTTTATCCCTTCTTATCCCTCATTAAGTCCATTTGGATTTAATTGTTTCAGCAATATTTTAATATCTCTCGTAAGTTCATAAATGCTCAAATGGTTTCAATCTTGAAAAAATTTGCCCAAACCTTGCTTTTTACTGCATTTACTGATGGAAGTCAAAAGTGAAGGTAATCAAATTTGCCTGTGAATCCCAGGCAAAAATTTAAGCAAAGTGAAGTTTAAGAATACTTGGCAAGAAATATGTATCTTGAATTTTCTTGTTTTCCCCCCAATATATCTATCTTTCATAGCCCTATGCTCAGGAATTAAATACAAAGTTGGATGAAGTTTTTAAAACTTCTAAAATGAGCTAAAATTATTTTGCTTAATCCAGGTTTATGCTAGTTAATGAAATGATCACACAGAGGACCGTAATAATGGTAATACTTGTCCTAGCATTAATAGTTTAAATGATTTATTTGTGCAGATTAAGGTGACAGGGTAAAAATAAATAAATAAGTGTGAAAAATCTCCATCTCTCACAGCTTTAAAATGTTGGCTCTGCGGTATGCCATAATTAAGTCAACAGTCTGCTGGTCAGGTTCCAGGCATGCAGACTATTCCCTCACTGTCACTGCTAAATTCATGGGTCTTCTCTTTTCCCAAAAGCTTCTGTGCACAGTCTTTTCTAAGATAATAGAATGGTGAGATGGACGGGATAGTAGGTAGCCTGGCAGTTATCTAGATAAAGTGTAGAGCAACAGGAAGGTATGCAAAATATTATAGCTCAGCTGTCAAAAATCCCTAATACTTGGAACTTAATTTGAGAAGCATGACTACATGACTTACATAGTTTTACATGGGTAGAAGGCTGTCCATATCTTTTTTTTTCTTCTTTTCCAAGATTAGAGTTTAACGTTTTCCCCTCCACCGCCCTTCTACTTTTTTTTTCTTCTTTTCCAAGATTCGAGTTTATGTCCATATCTTCTTAGCAATTTTTAGAAAAGTGTTCCAAAGAATTTTATGTTAACAGTGTCTAGTTTGCTTGTATGCCAGAGATCTTAACACCACAAGAAAGTTTTTGATTATTAGTAATCATATTGAACAGGGGCATATACCTAATGAAAGTGATGTTTGTAAGGTTTATATAAACATACGTATGTGGAAATTGAAAATTGGGAATTTGACTCGTACAGAGTAGGCATTTAAGTGAGTGAAAACAAATGCTTATTTTGTTGCAGACATTGTTCTAAGAACTATTTATCAACCCCTTGAATCCTATCGATGATCCTACAATGTCACTCCTACTTTCAATTGTACAGAAAATTAAAATGGAGGGAACACGGTGATAGTTGGCAGGCGGGAGCACTGGGATTTGAACAGCTGGGATTCTGAGCATGCACTCTTATACCCTGTGGTAAACTGTCTTGAGAAGGGAATGGGGCTGAGCAGTTGGTTGTGTCATGGTGGTCATTTGGTTGCAGGTTTGATGGTGATGACAGTGGTATTTAAAAAATTCCATTCTGCATCAGGAGATAGGCTAGTTACATTGCATGTGGAAAAGTAAATAATTATGTTAAATACCTTATGAATTAAGGAATATTCTATATTTATTTTTTTAGGCAAGGAAACTAACACCAAGAGAGAGATAATATAACTTGTTGGTAGTAAGAAAACTAATATATTGTAGAGCCAGGACCTCCCCTCAGGAGATCTGAATCTAAAGCCAATTATCTCATCTTTACTTTTCAGAAAGTATATTAATTCTTGAAAAACTAATAATATAAAATTCTAAGAATTAGGTTGTTAAAGTTGTGTCTTTAGTTGATATTTTTCTGATTGGCTAAATGTATTAAAATTCAGTAATTTTCTTGAAATTTTCTTTCTCTTGCTGTTTGTTTTGTACTTTTTAGTTATTTGTCTTTTATTGATTTGACTTTCATTTTTCTACTTTCTTATAACTCTTAAAATACTCAGTTATACATCATCGGGATTAATGGGTCTTTTTCTCAGGCTTAATAAGTGCTTATCTAAGATAAGATATGCATATTAAAAATAACATGAGTGCCTTTTGCCACCTAAAAGCCTACAGTGAGTAAAACACTGCCCTGAGACTATGGTGTACCTAGGAAAGGTGTTATCAGTGTTAACCCAACCAATTATCCATAGGCCCCCCATCATCTGTGAAGCTAAAATTAGCTTGCTAATATGTCTCACCTTAGTAGCTGTGTTGAGCTTAAATATCGTATGTAAATAGCAACAAAGGCCCCAAGGTAGTAAACTATTTTTGAGTCTAAATGTCCCCGAAGAATTGCCAGTTTCTCTTCATAGGACTTCCAGTGTGTGTGTGGAGAGAAATTCAAGTGTAGTGAACTAGAATGGGGCATGGAAAACTGAACATTTCAACATTAAGAGAATCATTACATATATTATTAAAAATACACAATCTAGAGCAGGAGTTGGCAAACTTTTCTACAAGGAACCAGATGGTAAATATTTTAGATTTTGTGTGCCAATGTGAAATATAAGCACCTCTTCTGTAGGTGTAACAAAAAGGAAAGTAATTTTTCACAGATATTTAATTGAATTCAAAATATAATATATGCATTAGTTTTCCATTGATGCCTTAACATGTTACCATAAATGAGTTTCTTAAAACACCTATTTATTTCCTCACCATCCTGAGGATAATAAGTCCAGGCATACTGAGGCTCAACTGTTTCTCTACTCTGGGTTTTTAAAGCCAACATCAAGACATCGTGTGTTGTCAGGGCTATATTCCTCTCTGAAAACTGTAGCAGCGAATTTGCTTCTAGGTCATTCAAGGTGTTGAAAGACTTTAGTTCCCTGTGATTGTAGGGCTGAGGTCCCCATTGCTTTGCCAGATGTGGGGCAGGGGATCATTCCCAGCTTCTAGAGACCTTTTTGGCATTCTTTGGCTCATGGGCCCCTTCCTCCACCTTCAGGTTAAATTAATGCAATTTCCTTGTGTTTTTTTGTATTTGTCAAGCATTTATGGTGCGTTTTTTAAAAATTAGGAAGAAATCAAATGGTATAAGATATTTCAGATTCAACAATGTGGTATTAAATATTTTCATTTAATTTTTCAGCCATCTCTTGCCTTACTCCTGTAAGTAACATAGGAGGTACCAAAACAGAACGTTATGTTTCACGATAACTGTCCTAGCCAGCTAAATCTATAATGAAGGATGGATTTTGAGTGACCCAGTAGGGCAGATGCTCACTAAATCTAACTGACAAGTCTGTTGTAATTAACAATGGAATTTGTTTTAACAGTTCTGTGTGAATGGTCCTGGCCTGTCTAGAGTGCTCGTTTCACATATCAGTTGGTGAGCTACTATGTTTATAATGAAACATTTTTTTAAATGCATGAGAATATAAATGGGAGTTGGTCCCTTTGCACAAACAGCAAAATACGTACCTCACTTTAAAAGCCAGAATCCCTAACTCAGCCAGCCAGCCACCCTGGTTCTGTAACAATCAGATGATTATTTTTCCACCCTTTGTCTACTCACAATTAAGAAAGCAAAGAAAATATAAATAATATTCCACAGGAGAAGAGCAGAAGTAAGATAAATAATACCATGGGGGGGGGGAGCTTCTTTACCAGATACACAGGAATACTTAGTAGGTATTTATGCTTTAGGAATGAAATCTGTTTTATGATCTACCTTGGAGAATCAGAATTAGGGAAGAGGTAGTTGGTTAAACTGCAAACATGGATGAGTTAGTTCTCCACGACACACAATGAGCTACAAATCAAGCAAGAGTTATTCCACATAAATACAGTTTATATCAAGATGAATTTGTGTATATTACATACGCACTAAACAATGTTGATATGCAATAGATTGTTGTAGAGAAAACTAAACCAGAAGCAAACTAAAAAATATCACACGAAAACAAAGTCAAGAACTCAAACAAAATTGTAAATAATATGATGTAACTATTGCATAACTTGAAATCAATTGCAGCAGATTGGCCTGTAGAGAAGTTCAATATAAATTCTCTCCATTAAACATCTCTGTACATCTACTAAATTGTACAGAAGAACTATGGAGACTACAGGTCAACTCTATAGCTACTCCAGGCGGGGAGACCTGAGTTGTGAACTAGTCCCTCATGCTCTGCTAGGACCACAATATTTGAAGTGGTTCCTTATGAAAAGCATATTTTTATTATGCACCAAAGATGGGTTCATTTTTAGACATATCATATCCAGTCTTCATTTATTCGGACTCATGCAAAGGGTTCAATATTCAGGTCAGGATTTGCAATGGGCGTTCAGAGAGGTGCCTTTAGGAGAGAAAGTCTTGACATTTGGATACCTTCCTACTAATAAAAGGCTCAAGTTAGACCTTTACTAGTTAGGAAACTTCTAACATTTTACAGAGGCTTACCTAGAATCCAGAATAAGGACCTGGGGTGGAGGTCAGAGAGCAGCTTGAAGGGAGAAAAGTGGCACTAATTGGGTTGCGTGAAGAGGACAAAGATATCTACCAGGTTTCAATATTTTGCCCCAGGCCACCCTCGCCCTGCCATTCAAAATCATCCTTTCTGTCACTTTGGCATTTGTGGTACATCGCAGAACACTGATTTAGTCAGACAGGTCAGTTTAGAATATTATTCCTGACACTTTTTTTAACTTCATGAAATAAATTAGGAAATAAATAAATAAATAAACTATATCTTCTTGTCACGTATCTGAAATAGCAAATGTGAATATGAAATAGTATTTATTTTAAAATGAAATTTGCTCGAGCTCAATTGAGCACGATTCAAGAATACCCTTGTAAGTTCATTCGATTTCCAGGTTCTGGCTTTCATTTTGAAGAAGTAAAATTCTATATTTTATGTCTATATATACTCTCCAATGGGGCAATTCAAAAATAAAAGTGCATCCTTAACATTAAATTTCTTTGCTGTTCGCTTGTACCAGGACTTTCCACTCATTTCAATGTAGCTTTTGTATGGGCGTGTGCAATAAAAAAGCTAATAAACTTAATAAATGGTTCGATTGCATGACTGCACCTGTGTGTTACCTTCATTCTCATTATCCGTTTCCTTAGACATTGTCCATTACTTCGTCGTGGCCACAGAACCCTATTGTAAGTCTAATAAATAGCGCAATAAAAGTAAATAATCTGAGAAAATATTACAGTGCAAACTGGAAATAGTTTTGTTGTAAATTTATGCACGTTTTTATCCATTCTGCCAAGTACAAGTATGCTGGCATTCTGCTGCTCGCTCTGGATCTCCCACAGGAATATGACCCAAATCTTTATTTCTTATGAGCTTCATTCAGATAAATATTAGAGTGGATCAAGGCCAGCAGTTCTTTTCTCCATAGGATTGTTGAAGACTGATTCAGACAATAGCATATGCATATATGTGTGTATAAATATATATACATATATAACATATATTTCTGAAATGAGCCTCTGAAATTTTGTCTCCATGCCCAAAGTAGAAAATTAAGTTTTTATTCCAGTAATTCAGACATCAAACACATTTTCCTCCTGATGTTATTGTAGATACAGACAAGCCATTTATTTTACTTGAAACTTCTCCGAGTAATAGATATATTTCCGAACTGATTTGCCTGTGTGCACTCTGAATTTCAGCGTGTTCAGAAAGGCAAGAATTTCCAATGATGCTTAGCACTAAAACTGTGTATCAGGTATCAGCATGATATGAAGAAGAATCTAGTCACCTCCTCACATCTTACTAGTTTAAGAATACTTTAGATCCTTTTAGCGAAAGACCATTTTAAACGAAATGTGCCATTAGTTAGTTGATGCGAGACGGTGTTTTCAATCACTCTTTTACATGGGGTCTGTTGGCAGCTGAATGATAGAATACTCATTAATACCTCTGACAGTTCATAGCTGTCAATCAGAAAGGATTTTCACAAGCTGCTTCCAAGGCATGAAAAATGCACAGAAATGAAGAGATGATCCCAAACTGACAGATCATTTGGGGTAGCTTGAGTAGGCTCTAATTGACTCTTGGTTTGCTCATTCCTACTTTACAAAAAAGGTGCTGAAATGATAAAGCTGTTTGATGAAAATCTTCGTTAGATCTTCTCTGGCTGTGCCATGAACCAATAGAGCATATTTGTGCTCTAAATATTTTACATATATGCACACAGGGTTTCGTGTTGTACAGAGACCAGAATATTTTCCTTTACAGAGTATTTTGTTCTGCTACATACAAACAGGACAATGGACAGCCAGATAACCCCTGAGAATCATTGAAGTATGGGGACAGTGTGGGATAGTTTATGTGAACTAGTTTATATATAGTAACATTTCAAGCAGGATGTATAGGGAAATTTTCTACCATATAAGTTTTATGTCGTCTCTACTATGATTAAGAGAAGAAAAGATAATCTAACAATTTTGAGACTTCTTCCAGAATACTCCTGAGTCTTTTATATTTTTTTTTAAAGTCATCTCTTTAGTGCTTGCCAAGTGTGATATTTTGTGCTGGGCGCTGGACAGACAGGAGACCTTGCTTGTCTTTATCACTCGATGAAGTAGACGTCGTGTCATTTTTCAGATGGTGACTCTTATGTTTAGACAAACTAAATGACTTGACCAAGGCTACATAGATAGTGGTTGGTAAGCATAGAACAGGGGCCCAGGCTTTCTACACCCCAAAGTCTTGATCTTTCCCACAGTGTCACTTGGTCTAGTGACATCATTGTCACTCACGGGGAATCCATCTGCTTCTCTTCTTTCTTGAACGGCAACTTCCACTCAAATAAGAGCAGTTTAGAGGCAGTGGCTGTTGGCTCTGCTTGGCTTCTTTGTGCATACCAGGTGTGGATTCTTGTTTCAGTTTCCTTCCCAATTGCTGAGTTAGAACAGAGCCCTAATTAATATAACTACTTTATTACATCAATTTCAAGATGCAAATGACATCCTTAAATGTGTGTGAATACTTCTGATTTTCAAATGATGCAAACCAGTGGAATATAGTTGATGGGTCATTAGCTAAATATTCTGCACAATTTGTTGTTAAAAGATTGCCTGACCTGAGAACATTTTTCAGGGTGGATTACCTACCGGAATTTTATTTGATGATTCTAAAATGAATCTTCTAGAGTAGGCTGTTTTAGAAAATGTAATGCCCTGTGTTATTAAATATTTGAGTTAATTAAGAGAGATAATAATCCCCATATAGAAATTATTTTAATTTAGTATTCTATATAAACATATTTTGCACATCACATAATTTTACTTTTTATGAACACATGTAGTTATAAGTTAGTAAAAGATAAATATCTCCATCAGTCTTATATTATGACAATCATAACAAAATAGTGGACTAGTATACATTTAATGTTAAAACTATACAAAGAATAGCTCCATCTCTCTACAATAAATTCCTTTTTGATTGAAATCAATCACTGAGACAAATCATTTTCAGTGTATTGTTCTATGAATATGGAAGATAGGAGGTGTTTAATTGCTCATAATTAGGATATCTAGATGGCTCAGCAGTTGAGCGTCTGCCTTTGGCTTAGGTCATGATCCTGGGGTCCCAGGTTCGAGTCCCACATTGGGCCCCCTCTATGGAGCCTGCTTCTCCCTCTGTCTATGTCTTTGCCTCTCTCTGTGTGTCTCTCATGAATAAATAAATAAAATCTTTAAAAATTGCTCATAATTTCTTCTTGATAAATGTTACATAAAGGAATAAATAAATCCCTTAATAAATAAACCATTAACATAACCTACCTTATTTGTATTTGTAAGCATAATACCCTATCCTCAACCTACACCTTCAAACTAATATATTAAATATAAGAGGCCCTTAATAAATGTCTGTTGAAGTAAATTGAGTCTGAAAATATTCTAATGGTGCATTTGAAACAACGTTTCCAAAAGAGCATTCTGAAGAATTCTTTCCCTGCAGGATGACCCTCAAGTATGAATTCTATAATCACCTACATTGGTGACATGCCCTATACTGTATTACACTTTTGGAAACTTTAAAAAATGTTGGTTTATTTGACCCCTGATAAGTTTTACAGTAAATAAATCCCTTATCCATTTATTTCCCAAACATAATTGATGCCAGAGACTTCTTATACCCCTTAAAGTCTACAGACTGTCAGCTAGCATTCCAAGTAACTCAGCATAAGAATCATTGTTCAAGATTTCAGTTCCTTAAAACAAAAGTTCTTCATCTCACTTTATTAAAATGCATTTGTCTCTCTATAGGTTGTAACTTTTATCCATAGCTCATATTTGGATTTTCTGTTATTTGTAGTTTAAGTAACAGAACTTTATCATGCTGTTTAAGAGGGATATGCATGCGATTTGAAAACATCCCAATATTCTGAATATTATCATGGCCTACATTTCATTATGGTGTCTTCAATAATAAATCTCAGTGCTTAAGATAAAAATGAAAATAATATGAAAATTTATTTTTTGTAAATTTTGAAATTTGTCTTAAGGTTAATATTCAAAATTCTATCATTTTATCAATGGATAAGAATTCAAGACACATAGCTACTCACAGATGTTCCTTTGCTCACTTTTTTTGAGTAAACTCTGCTTATTTTAGATGAGATCAAAACTAAAACTTGCTATAAACTTGCTATGATAAAATGGTTTCTTATTATAAGTTGTTCTGGCTCAAAAAGTTTAGTTAAGTAAAACTAGAGGTTATATTAGCTTAATAAACTTTTTAATGTTCCTTTATCACACTAGAAATGGATACATCCATGTCTTTTTTTGTATGGCCAAGGTAGAAAGATGGATTGAAAAGGTATGGTCTTTGCAATTCCCTGGGTTAGATATTTAAGTTTGAATTTTGGACTTACCACAGGAAAGCTGTGAGTCTTAGGTTAGATATTTAATATCCCTGAATCTCATTTTATAAATTGTTAAATTGGTTATGAAACCTAGATATCTGATGAGCTGCCTTATTTTTTGAGATTAAAAACATTAGTTCAATATTTCTATCTTACCTCCCACACAAAGTACCATACCAATCTCAAATCTTCTGTAAATCCCTCTTATGGGCTGAATTGTGTACCCTCCCCAGATTCTTATGTTGGTTCTAATTTCTAGTACCTAAAGATGTGACCACAGATGAAGATAGGATCCTTAAACAGATAATGAAGTTAGAAAGAAGTCATCTGGATGGGCTCTAAATCAATATGATTGGTGTCCTTACAAAATAGGAAACAACAGCTAGACACATGCAGGAAAGATGGTATGAAGGCATAGGAGAAGACAGCCAACTACAGTCCAAGGAAAGAGTTCTAGACAGACTCTCTCACCACCCTCAGAAGAAAGTGACCCTGCCAACATCTTGAGCTTGGACTCCTAGTCTCCAGAACAGTGAGAAAGTAAATCTCTGTTTTGCAGACACACAGACTGTCGTACTTTGTTAGGGTAACTTTAGGAAACATTCAGTCACTGGGGTTCCACATACAATGGATGTCTAGATTCCACTTCAATGTCTAGATTCCACTAAACTCTCTCACTTACAGTTCCATGGAAATGTTGTTTGGGACCTAAGTAATAGGCTTGCTGTCAGTTTCCTGCTTCATACTAATCTACAAAAGGGAACAGTTCATATCCTTTGGTTTCTGTGAAATCCACTTATGTAGCATAGGAGGTGGTTTTAGGGTTAATATGACAGCAACACACAAAAAAAACCAAAATTGTTCATCACACACTCTTTTATTACAGGTCTTTCACTTAACACCTTTATGAATTCCTGACCAGCCACATTTCTTTGCAGATTCCAGAGTCTTATTTACTGTTATTTGAATCCCACCCCTCCTTTCTCAAATCCCCCCCGCCAAATCTCTCAGCTTTTTATTGTCCTACGTTATTTCACTTTAAATTTTTCCAAGGACTGCATTCCCTGAATTTTATTATGCAGAACAATTTGACATTCCATTTGGGCCTGGCTTTACATGAATGAAAATCCATGGATTTCACACTGAGTAATCAGGAGTCCTGGTTAGAACTGAGAAATGTTAGCCTTCTCTTTTCTTCTTCCTTCCCCTGTCTTCATAAATAGAAAGGGGGGGGGTAAAATTTTATTTTCTCATTATATCATCATCTCTTATGTTTGAATAGCTATGTGTCTTTTCTCACTACCAAATTCCTTGATGGGTTGTTGTGAGGACCAAGAGGAAATGTCTGTCTCAGTGGCTGACACGTAGAAGATACATAATACATGTACAATGAATAAAGGAACTAATAATAGGTTTATTGGCTGTCTAACACATACCTTGTCAGTATCTTTACAGTATAGATACTTGAATTACCATTGAAGGATGCACAGTTTTTCAAAAAGGGAAACACTGTACATATTGATAACACAGTACAAAATATTGAAGAACATGGATTTCAAAAGATTCTGAGAAGTCAAGGGTATTAGGTATGGAGAAGTGTTGAGGATTGTGTTAAACTGCTCAGAGTTGTC
This sequence comes from Canis lupus dingo, assembly GCF_003254725.2. Lineage (NCBI taxonomy): Eukaryota > Metazoa > Chordata > Mammalia > Carnivora > Canidae > Canis > Canis lupus. The sequence continues at coordinate 54,173,728 of NC_064264.1, read as the reverse complement.
ATAACAAAATAGACTAAGGGAGTTAACAACCAGAAATTTACTTCTCACAATTCTGGAGGCTAGGGGTCCACAAGCAAGGTCTTAGCTATTGGATTCCTGGTGAGAGTTCTTTTCCTGGTGTGTAGATGGTCACCTCAATATGTCCTCACAGGAAGAGAGAGAGAGTTCTGGTGTCTCTTCCTTCCACTGTGGGCACCAGCCTGTTGGATTAAGTTAACTGAGTATGAACTCATTTAATATTTGCCACCTCCTACACCCTGTCTTTACATAAAGTCACCCTAAGGGTTAGGACTTCAACATGAATTTTGAGGAGACACAATTTAGTCCATAGTATTCCAGTCCAACTCTTCAAACTTTATGGTCTTCTTATATGCAAAATATACCCATTTTATCCCAACATCCCCATAGTCTATTCATTACAACATCAGCTTTACAGTCCCAAGTCTCATCTAAATGCCACCTAAATCAAATATGGGTAAGACTCAAGGCACAAATAACCCTCAGACAAAAGTTCTCTCCAGCTATGAGCTTGTGAAACTCATACTTTTTGAAACTCAAAAATCTTGGAAACTTTTGTGTGTCTAAAATACAATGGTGGTACAGGCATGGGACAGAAACTTCCATTCCAAAGGTAGAAATAGAGAAGAAGGGGCAGCCCAGGTGGCTCAGCAGTTTAGCGCGGCCTTCAGCTCAGGGCCTGATCCTGCGGACCTGGGATCAAGTCCCACATCAGGCTCCTTGCATGAGGCCTGCTTCTCCCTCTGCCTGTGTCTCTGCTTCTCTCTCTCTCTCTCTCTCTCTCTCTGTCTCATGAATAAATAAAAAAAATATTTAAAAAAAAGAAAGAAGGAAGAAGGAAGGGGTGATGGTCCCAGCAAGTTCAAACTTAGCAGGGAAGAAGATGTCGTGAGGTTGATATTACAGGAAACTCATTTATTTAAGTGTGATATATGAGAGTATCCTTTAACTCACACTTAGATTTATTGCAAAATAGTTTGACTAAATACTCAATTTTGTAAGTACTGAACAAAAGCTGTAGCTGAATGTAATAATGCCACAGAGTTACAACATCAAAGCCAGCATTAAGGCCTGTTCAACCCATCTAAGTAGAAGCATTCTGCAATTAACAGCAGGCAAGATCTGAGTCTGTTAGCACTGTTGTTCCAGGCACATCCTGGATGGTAGGTCCCATCTATATCTTCTCTAATTTGTCTCATTTCTTGATTCCCATGATCCTGAGACATAGCAAGTTTGAAACCGCTGAGGTACTGAATCAGGTTGAGAAGGGGTGATAATAAAAACCAGCAATAGATATTTAAACCGGTACATAATACAAGAGACAAAAGCACCAGATGAGGCAGGGGAAATACCAGGACTTTATGTGGGAGCTGTGACAAGTTGAGCAGAAATAATCTAAGAAAGGGAAAACAAATATATGAGCAGGAAGAGATTAGGGAGAGGTAGACAAAAGGACAAGCAGAGCTCTAGGAAGGAAATGCTTGGTAATTCAACTTAATTCCATGAGATACTGTGTCCCTGGATTAGTGATTTCTCCCGCTGTGGTTCATATACCAACTCATAATAATGTTAGCTTAAGAGTGCTACCTGACACGTAAAAACCTGACCCTGTCATACTAATCTTTTCTGTTTTCTTGGCTTGCCTGAATAAAACTGTGGCTCTTCCATGTGTATGGCTTCTACATGTTCTTCTTTTCTGCAGCATGGCTGCATCCTGCCTGATTTCTCTGGCCAGGCAGCTTGTGCTCTGTGATCTAAATCCTTCTGTTCAGTAGTGGCAGCCTACCACAGATACAGCCAATATCCACTATTTATCAATGCCTTCATCACACTAGACCTTGCAGCTCTTTTTATGAGCAAACACATTTTCTTGAATTATTAGAAAAACATATAAAACTTCTGACATGCACTGATATAAATATGCATTCCTTTAATGGCATTACACGTTACAAGTGCAGCACACAGCAAGCATATACTCTAAGGTCCAGTTAGCAATTTCTGAAGTGTTTTGTTACCAAAACTGTAGCTATGTCATTCTAGATTCCCTGGCCCCTGATATGCAGATAAGTTCAAAGAGAAACAGAAGAAGAAGGCAGTGCAGAGCCAACACTGTAGAAAACAGTTTGTCTTTCAGAGGGACAGGCCTGTCTCATACCTCTTCTTACTTTATGCTCCTGTGTGGGCCAGCTCTGCCAAAGGATATTTACAAATATTATGTCCTGGGTCTTGACTCCTGGAGTCATTCCTAGTCTTCTCCATATTTCTAACCAGTGTCTTCCTGGGAAGAATTTCTCACTCATGACTCAGCTCTAACACCTATTCCTAGTCAAAGCTTTACATGTGCTTTCTCCCATCCAACCTGCTCTTTCCTGTACTAAACATAGATTCTCCCTCTTTGGTTTCTGCTCCCCTTTTGGTGGATACTTCTATTAGGATGCTTAGAATGTTTTACAATTATTTATATATATTTACAATATATATTATATATTTACTTGTGGGTTTTCCCAATTTATAGCTAATATCTAAGCATCTGCCAAAGAGAAGTTTGCTGACTGAAGTGATTAAAAAAAACAAAAAACAAAAAAAAACAGCCTAGCAATCATTTTATTCAGGTTCTTAATGACAAATAAGTTAGTGTTACATAATTTCACAGATTGATGTGTCCTAATATATTTATATTATTTAACATCATTCTAAATCCATTTAAAGGTTCAAATCCATAAAAGCTATATCTATGGTAATGAAAAAGTAAAATGCCAATAAGCAAACAATTATTTTTTAAAGATTTATTTATTTATTTATTCATGAGAGACACAGAGAGAGAGGCAGAGACATAGGCAGAGAGAGAAGCAGGCTCCTCACAGGGAGCCCGATGTGAGACTCAATCACAGATCCTGATACCAGGCCCTAAGCCGAAGGACACTCAACCACTGAGCCACTCAGGCGCCTCAAACAAACACAATTAAATAACAGATCATTGTGCCTCATGGTAAAGAGATATTATTTTTCAACTCTGAAGGAAGAATTTTGGTTTAAACCAGTTTTTACATTGTTTAAATATCTTTTTAAATTAAAATAAAGGTTTAAGGAAAATTTTGCACAGAGCCCCAGTAAGAATGTTGTTTTTGTGCACTGCCTTAGGGACACCCCTGAAACCTTAGTCAAAGCCAAAGGCTTCATCCAACACAGTTTGGAAGTAATCGCCTATATATAGCTGCTAAGATCAATACAAATATATTTTATTATAGAAAAATGTTCAGTTGTTGATATATTGTATCACTTGATCTGTATTTCCAATGTTTTATTTCTCTGTTCCAAATAGTAAAGGCCAAGGATGAATTGAGATGGCAGAGGAGTAGGAGGACCCGGAGTGTGACTCAGCACCTGAACCCAGCTAAAAAGTTATCAAACACCCAAGAAATCAGTTGGAGGTCAGAGAGAACAAAACCTGCAAACCTCCAAGTAGAAAAGTAACCATTTTTTGAAAAGTCGGAGGTGCAGAGTGTGGAACTGGGGGAAGATAGATTTGTGGGTACCATGGCAGGGAGGGATCCCTACTTATGGAGGCTACCCCAGAGTATTATAAGTAGTAGAGCACAAAATCTGAACTTTTAAAAGCCTGCTGCAATGGGGGATGCACTTAGCTTAAAGCAGTTCAGGTGGTGATGTGGGGCAGAACCTCAGGAGTGACAGTATGGTCTGAGGATCCCCTTGGGCACAAGAAAATGTGGTGGTGCCAACCTGTTGCACTGTTCCCAGGCATAGGAGCAGGCAATCTGGGTAGGAGCCCCTGGTCTTGGTGCAGACTTTCTGCTCTGTTTTGCCATAAACCATGAGCTGCTGTGCATTGTGGGATCACTTTCCTGGGACAAGCCCCTAAATGGCAAAAGCACAGCAATACTCTCCCTTGGAGGAACAGTGTTTAGTCCACCTTATGGGAGTTCCTAAAACTTGGAATTTTGAAACTCAGTTGCACATTTGAGATTTTAAAAAGCTCAGACACATGCAGGGTGAATGCAGCATTCAGATGGGAACCAGGGACACAAGAGGGGTGATTGATTGCTTTTCTGTGAGGTCTCCCTAAAGAGCAGGGGTGTGGTAAATTTTCAGCTCCTAGGCTAGAGAGTGGGGTGCATTTTCATCCCACCCATCAGGGGTGAAAATCATGAGGGAGCAAAATAGCACCACTTGATTGAGGCTTTAGCCCCTTACAGCAGGCCCTGCTCCCCACCCACCCATGACCTGGAGAAGCATTTTGACTAAAACTACCTAGCTTGAGAATTAGCATAGTAGGACCCTCCCCCAGAAGATCAGCACAAACAACTGCTCACACCAAGTCTACCTATCATAGATTGCTGTAAGCTTCAGCTCTAGTGGAAATAGGATCCAACTTCCTTTATACTTTCATTCTTTATTTTATTATTATTTTTCATTATAAAAAAGAAAAAAAAAGAAAGAAAAAAAGAAAGAAAGAAAGAAAGAAAGAAAGAAAGAAAGAAGGAAAGAAAGAAAGAAAGAAGGTAATGGACCATGAAAGTAGACTTAGGGAACTCAGCAACTTATTGAAATGTAATAATTTTTGTATCATAAGAGTCCAGAAGATAAAGAGAAAAAAAAGGGGGGGGGGACAGAAGGTTTATTCAAACAAATTATAGCTAAAAACTTCCCTAATTTGGGGAAAGACAGAGACATCAAAATCCAAGAAGCATAAAGAAATCCCATTAGATTCAAAAAAAGGTGAACATTGCAAAGGTATATCATAATCAAATTCACAAAATACACAGACAAGAAAAGAATCCTGAAAGCAATTAGGGGGAAAATGTCCTTAACCTATAAAGGAAGACAGATAAGGTCTGCAGCAGATCTGTCCACAGAACCTTATCAATCCATAAAAAAGTGGCAGGGTATATTCAAGGTGCTGAATGAGAAAAATATGCAGCCAAGAATTCTTTACCCAACAAGTTTGTCATTCAGAATAGGAGAGGTAGTTTCCCAAACAAAAAGTTAAGGAGGTTGTGACCACTAAACCAGTCATGCAAGAAATTTTAAAGGAGATTTTTTGAATGAAAATAAAAAGACCAAAAGCAACAAAGACAAGAAAGTACCAGAGGACATTACCAGAAACACCACCTCTATAGGTAACACAAAGGCACTAAATTCATATCTTCCAATAATTACTCTGAATGTATATGGACTAAATGCTCCAATCAAGAGACATAGGATATCAGAATGGATAAAAGGAAAAACAAAAGAAAACCAGATTCATCTATATTCTGCCTACAAGGGACTCATTTTAGACCTGAAGACATCTGCAGATTGAAAGTGAGGGGACGGAGAAGCATTGATCATGTTTTCTTTTCTTTTTTTTTCTTTTTTTTTTTTTTAGCATTGATCATGTTAATAGATATCAAAAGAAAGCCAGAGAAGCAACAATTATGTCAAACTAGATTATATTTTTTTAAGATTTTAATTATTTATTTGAGAGAGTGCAAAAACAAGAGCAATTACAGAGGGAGGAGAAACACATTCCCCACTGAGCAGAGAGCTGATACAGGGCTGCATTCTAAGACCTGGAGATCATGACCCAAGCCAAAGGCAGACAGTTAACCAACTGAGCTATCCAGTTGCCCCCAGACAAACTAGATTTTAAAGCAAAGTATGTAAAAAGAAATGAAAAGGGCTTTATATCATAATGAAGATATACAACTATTAAGAACATCTAATAATTGTAAATATTTATGCCCCCAACTTGAGAGCAGCCAAATATTTAAACTGATTAATAATAAACATGAAGAAACTCATTGATAATAATACAATAATAGTAGAGGACTTTAACATCCCACTTACAGCAATAGACAGATAATCTAAGCAGAAAATCAACAAAGAAGCAATGGCTTTTAATGACACACTGGACCAGATGGACTCAACAAATCTATTCAGAATATCTCACCCTAAAGCAGCAGGATACACATTTTTTTCCAGTGAACATGGAACATTCTACAGAATAGATCACATACCGGGTCACAAATCAGCCTTCAATAAGTACAAAAAAACTGAGTTAATACTATGCATATTTTCAGACCACAACACTATGAAACATGAAGTTAACAACAAGAAAAAATTCTGAAAGGCCTCAAATACATGAAAGTTAAAGAACATCCTACTAAATAATGAATAGGTTAACCAGACACATAAAATAGAAATAAAAAATACATGCAAGCATATGAAAAATCTTTGGGATACAACAAAGGTAGTCCCAAGAGGGAAGTATATTGCAATACAGGCCAACCTCAAGAAGCAAGAAAAATCTCAAATAGATGACCCAAATTTATATCTAAAGGAACTAGAAAATGAACAGCAAATAAAGCTTAAAGCCTGCAGAAGAAGAGAAATAATAAAGATTGTAGTAGAAATAAATAATATAGAAACAAGCAAAAAACCCAATAGAACAGATTAAGGAAACTAAGAGCTGGTTCTTCGAAAGAATTAAAATTTCTAACCCTTTAGCCAGACTTATCAAAAAGAAAAAAACAAAGGACCCAAGTAGTTAAAATCATGAATGAAAGAGGAGAGATCACAACCAACACCACTGAAATACAATTATAAGAGAATATAATGAAAAATTATTTGCCAACAAAGTGGGCAATCTGGAAGAAATGGACAAGTTTCTAAAAACTTGTAATCTACCAAAACTGAAACAGTAAGAAATAGAAAATTTGAACAGACCCATAACCAGCAAAAAAATTGAATCAGTAATCAAAACTTTCCCAACAAACAAAAGTCCTGGGCCAGATGGCTTCTCAGGAAACTCTACCAGACATTTAAAGAAGAGTTAAAAAAAATTAAAAATTAAAAAATAAATAAATAAAGAAGAGTTAATACTTATTCTTCTCAAACTGTTCTGAAATATAGAAATGGAAAACTTGCAAATTCATTCTACAAAGCTAGCATTACCTTGATTCCAAAACCAGACAAAAACTCCAATACAAAGGAAAATTACAGGCCAATATACCTGATGAACATGGATGCAAATATTTTCAATAAAATACTAGCAAATGCAATTCAATAGTATATTAAAATAATGATTTGCTATGATCAAGTGGGATTTATTCCTGGGCTGCAAGGATGGTTCAATCACTGTGATGCACCACATTAATAAAAGAAAGGATAAGAACCAAATGATCCTGTCAATAGATGCAGAAAAAGCATTTGTCAAAATACAGCATCCATGCTTGATAAAAAAAAAAATAGGGATAGATGGGACATATCTCAACGTCATACAAGTCATATAAGAAAGACCCACAACTAATACCATCTTCAATGTGAAAAACTGAGAGCCTTTCCCCAAGGTCAGGAACAAGACCTGGAACAAGGATGTCCACTCTCCTCATTACTATTTAACATAGTACTTGAAATCTTATAACCTCAACAATTAGACAACAAAAATAAATAAAAGGCAGACAAATTGGTAAGGAATAAGTCAAACTTTGACTATTTGCAGATTACATGATACTCTATGCAGAAAACCTCCAACATTCTATGAAAAATTTCTAGAGGTAATACATGAATTCAGCAAAATTGCAAGACATAAAATCAATGTGCAGAAATCTGTTGCATCTCTGTACACCATTATGAAGCAACATAGAAAAGAAATCAAGGAAATAATCACATTTGCAATTGCACCTAAAACAATAAGGATACCTGGGAATAAACCTAACTAAAGAGGTAAGAGAGCTATACTCTGAAAACTATAGAACACTTATGAAAGGAATTGAAGAGGACACAACAAAATGGAAAAGCATTCTATGCTCATGGATTGGAAGAACATTCATTGTTAAAATGTTTACATTACCCAAAGCAATCTACACATTTAATGCAATACCTATCAAAATGCCACCAGCACTTTTTAGAGCTATAACAAACATCCTAAAATTTGTATGGAACCACAAAAGACCCCAAATAGCCAAAGCAATGCTGAAAAAGGAAAACAAAACTGGAAGCATCACAATTCCAGATTTTAAGCTGTTTTACAGAGCTGTAGGGATCAAGACAGTATGATACTGACACAAAAACAGACACAAAGATCAATGGAACATAATAGAGAACCCAGAAATGGTCCAACAAATGTATGGACAACTAATTTTCAACAAAGCAGGAAAGGATATCCAATGGAAAAAAAAGTCTCTTCAACAAATGGTCTTGGGAAAACTGGACAGCCACATTCAGAAGAATGAAATTGGACCACTTTCTTACAACATACACAAAAATAAATTAAAAATGGATGAAAGACCTAAATGTGAGACAGGAAACCATCAAAATCCTATAGGAGAACACAGGCAGGAACCTTTTTGAACTTGGCCTTAGCAACTTCTTACTAGACATGTCATTGGAAGCAAGAGAAACAAAAACAAAAATGAACTATTGGGACTTCATCAAGATAAAAAGTTTCTGCACAGCAAAGGATACTGTCAACAAAACTAAAAGGCAGCCTTTGGAATGGGAGAAGATATTTGCAGGTGACATATATGATAGAGTTAGTATCTAAAATCTATAAAGAACACACCCCCAAAAACAAATAATCAGGTTAAGAACTGAGAAGACATGAATAAATAATTTTCCAAAGAAGACATCCCAGATGGCTAACAGACACATAAAAAGATACTTTACACCAGTCATCAACAGGAAAATGCAAATCAAAACTACCATGAGATATTCACCTCACACCTGTCAGAATGGCTAAAATTAACAGCACAAGAACAACAGGTGTTGGATGCAGAAAAAGGAGAACTCCTTTCCTACCCTTGGTGGGAAGGCAACTGGTGCAGCTACTCCGGAGGACAGTATGAAGGTTCCTCAAAAAAGTTAAAAATGAAACTACCCTAGTAGTTGCACTACTACGTATTTACCCAAAGGGTGCAAAAATACAGATTTGAAGGGTTACACGCACCCCGATGTTTATAGCAGCATTATCAACAATAGCCAAACTATGGAGAGAGCTCCAATATTCATGAGTGATGAATGGATAAAGAAGATGTGGTACACACATGTGATAGAATATTGCTCAGACATCAAAAGGAATGAAATCCTGCCATTAGCTAGTGGTTAAGTCAGTCAAAGACAAATACCATGTGATCTCACTCGTATGTGGAATTTAAGAAAGAAAACAGATGAATATATGAGAAGGTGAAAGGGAAAAAAGGAGAGAAACAAACCATAAGAGACAGAACAAAACTGAGGGCTGATGGACGGGGTGGGTGGGGGATGGGCTACATGCGTGACGGGGTTAAGAAGGGTACTTGTGATGAGCACTGGGTGTTCAGTATATAAGTGATGAATCACTGAATTCTAGTCCTGAAACCAATATTGCACTGCATGTTAACTAACTAAAATTTAAATTAAAATCATAAAGGGCATTTTGTTGTTAAAATATTACTGTTAGGTATGAAAGAACTAAAGATATTCTAGAATATGTCCGCAAAACTTCATCCTGTACCTGTGAAAAATACTTAGCCAGACTGGACCTCAAAAAAAATACTATAAGCTTTTGAATCTTATAATGCATTTCCTATTGTATATCCAATCTAATTTCAGCCTTCATATGCAAAGCTAGTCTATAATGAGGTGTGTATATCAAAGTTGCCAGGTGCTTTCATTCATTTTTATAGCTATTTGCATTGTACTTTCATCATCTGAAACACAAAACAATGTCTGTGAAACAGAGTAAAATTTTGCATGCAAGGCCCCTTGTAACAACGCAGAATCATCAAACTTTGAAACTCATGGGATTGGTGTTAGAAATTTACTAGAAGAAATGTGTTTGGAGGTTTACCAAATCATAACTTTCAAAATGCAGTTTGAAACATTTGTTAAAGTCATAATATGTGCAGGTATGTGCATCCTTAAAAAAATAGGAATGTTTTGTATTTACTGGATGTACAAGGAGATCAAAGACTATGTCATAAACGCTCTCAGTAATGCTCTCAGTGTTTGGAGCCCTTCTTTGAGGTAGAGGTCTGGCTTTTCTTCCTTTTTTTTTAAGAGCGTAAAATCACTTGCAAAAAAATGACCTATATTAATAGCACATTTAGAACCTTAACCAGTGCTTCCTAACATTAAATTTTACATTTAAGGCTTTGATATAAACCATGTTTAAAATATTGAAACTATTGTCTTACTTTATGCAGTCTGCCAACATTTATTGCACACCTATCCAGTGCAGAAAATTGCAGTAGGTACAAAGCTTGGCAGAATATTAAATTTGCAACTCATTTTCCAGAATGCTTTGGCAAAATCTTCATCTTTCTTCCCAAATAGTAAAACTACAGTTAGTAGTTAGTATGCGTTTCAATATATATCAAACTTGGCTGAGCTGGGCATTGAAGTCAGGTATCTATCTACACATTCTTGTTTGACTACTGTGTGTTGTAAATAATCAAGTTCCAGGTAATAGTTAATTAAATGTTCCACATCTAAATGTTCAACACAGAAAACATGAGTCCTTTGTACAGCATAGATACTTTAAATTCTTTGATAAGTTAGTCTTAAACTTTTAAACCACCAGTGTTTAGAATTTGGAAGTAATTACAAAAGTGTAAAATGCTGGTCACAGATCTAGCCTCCAAACAATAGTTGGCAGCCATGAAGTCACAACAGATACAAAGAGTTTGCATTAAAATTCTGTGAGAATCTTATATGTGCATAACCACAAGGTATTCTCTGGAAATAAGGTTAAGGGCATTTCTTATACTTTGCATCAGTGCATTCTGATTTATTTTCTTCCCTATGGGAAAAAGAAAGAAGAGAAGGACGTGTTATTTAAGGCAAGGTTAGACTCCTCCTTCCCACCCCATGCTCTGTTACAAGGGACAGATTTAGGTACACAGAGAAGGGAGGGTCCATACTTCTCTGGAGCATGATGGGGAGCCAGCAGGCATCCAGTAAGCAGAAATTTTCCGTTTTGGGGGTGTAACAAAGGGTTTTGTTTTGTGTAGCTCTTACTTAAGCAGAAACCGCTCTTGCTGGAAGGACAAATAGGAGATTAAGGAAGTTGGGAGATGGAAAGGAGAGATTTTGGTAAAGAGATTTTGTCCCTAAACATGGAAGCTCAGACCACATGCAACTAATGGCTTTTTGTCCCAGGGAAAATTTCAATCTAGTGTGAATAGCTAAGAAGTGTTCATTGAATGGGCATAAATATATATATAAATTATAGCACAGCCTTCCTGCATTTAATTGCATTTTAGGAGAAAAAGGGGAATCTAACAGAAGTCATAAGCAGTTGTTGAAATGTCTCACAGTAGAGTGTGTGCCTTTGCTGAGAAATGAAAGTTATATTATGTGCTACCTTTTCATCTGTTGCATGTCTTTGCCAGCTGTGGAGACATGTCAGATGCCATTATTCAGTAAATTTTACTCTTTCTCAATTGCTAACCTCTTGTTGACAGTAATCAGAACTTGATGGAGGGGCCCATTCAGGTGTTATCTGATAGTCGGGGCTAGCGTGATATAGTATGTGACAGTTTTAGTATTACATCCTGTAGGATGATGCATCATCAAATAATATTTCAGATAATCCCGAGTCTTTCAGCAGAAATGTAATTGTTACTCATCTAATAATATTTCCAGATGGCACAGTGGGTGAGGTGTGAGCTAAACCTGGAGGAAGACTAGGTTGAAAAGTGAGACCAAAGGAAAATATGAAATAGAGAAACTTACCAGGGATTGTGCAGAAGTATAAAACTCTTTGAAAAACTACAGTTGTGTAAGATTGGCCATGGTAAAGAAGTAAGCAAAGGGAATATATTTGGTGTTTCTGTGGGATGACATTTGGATAAAATGGAAGGGTCACTAGAAATGCTGCCCCCATAAGGTTTGTGCCTAAAAGGTAACCATCACAGCAAAAATCAGGAATAGTTTCCTTTATAAATTTCAGGTTGGGGCACCAAGTTTGTAGAAATTATTTTTCTTTCAGACTGCATATTATGATTAATATCTGAATACTGCAATATACTGTATTGCAATACTGTATCCAATGTTCTCCACAAATTTTGGCTTATTAAAGTACAACATTTAAAAGGTATGTTGTCAGATTTTACATTTGTCATTATTAAATAATATTTACCTTTACTAACTGGCATTGTCTCTCCACCAAACTGTACCACCCTTTCTATGTTGATTGACTGACTTGCCAGCAATAGAAAGCACGGCCTTTTAAATTATTAGATCTCTCGGCAATTATAGCACTTCCCTGATAACCAAGCATATGACACCTACAAGACGCATTTCCCAAACTTCCAAGCAAATATTTAATAAGCAAATAATATCTTGAATGTTTAGTCTGCAAAGGTTTTTTTTTTTTTTCACGTTTAGGAGAATGAAAAAGTGAAGAAGTATGCCCTAAAAGTTTTACAATCTCCAGAAGCAATGCTTATACTAATGTTCTCATAATTTACTTCTAAATTTTGTACTATATACCTAAGGAGTCTTTGTTTCTTATAAAGTGACAGAATTTTTATGGCATAATAGTCTTAAAGAGTCAGAAATAACCCTTCCCATTTTCCTAGAACTAGTGTGGTGCCTTCCATAGCCTTATTGGTGGATGAATTACCAAGGCAAGGATGATATACCTCACATATTTGACCCAGTTTAAGATTCTAGTGAGGAAAAGATAAACTGTAAGATTACACCTTACACTTTTATTAAATACAAAAACTGTCAGAGCTCTTTCTTCAGTCTGTATTGTTTGTTATGTTAGCCATAATTTCAATGGATACTAAGGGAAACTGTTAAGATATAAGATAAAATGAGTCAGTATTGATGAGCCCCATTTTTCCAAAAGATTCCATATTCTCTTTTGCATATATATGTGTTCTAAAACTGTAATCTGTAAGTAAAAACTATGTGGTCACTCTGATTTTATACTCTGCACCGACAATCTTGTAAAATTTTTATAAAATACTTATAAAAATTACCTATTACTTTCCCAAATTGAAAGACTAAAAAACTGAAAAATACGGGTAGTTTAATTTGCCTGAGGACATGCATATATTAATTGATGGGCCCAGATATAGAAACCAGGTGTATGTGTCTTCAACACTAACATGTTACCTCTCTAACATGGCACTAGGCTAATGGCTTTGGTAAACTGCTTAAGACAAACCAAATAGATATACATTTTAGTAGGATCCTTTCATACGACTATACTGTTCTTTTGTACTTTTTCTGTACTTTTTATCTTATTCTAATATATGCATCATTTAAGAAAAGTATTTCCTAGCCACCATGGAAATTGTCTATAACAGTAGGCGATGGTGACAGTATCAGTCCTTAGAAGAACAGCAGGGTGACTGCCTTATAAATTAATACATTTATTTATTTATATTTTTAATTTATTTTTAGTTTTAGTGTTTTTTGCCTTCAAAGCTTTCTATATGTATAATAAGTTAAACAAACACCTCAAAATTTCCACTATTTACCAATCCGGCATTATACGTGTTTATGCCTAAGCTTGACCCCAATTTCAGAATAACTCTAGACTATGGCCTCCTTCAAAAAAGAAAGTTTTTCTTGTTTTGTAAACAGTATATACATATTATAAATATATAGTATCTTATGATACTGTGAATATATATTTACATATAATATATACTATATAAGTAACAATATATAAATAAATGCATATAATAAATATAGCAAATCTTGCTTAGTTCTTTCTTTCAAATTTGCTACCAAGGACATGAGATCATTTTTCCAAAGTTTTGGCGTTCATCTACAGTCACTACATATAAAGGGTCAATTAAATCTAGCATCTTGGGTTTACGTTGTATGTGTATCTATTGATAATTAGTATCGAGAGATGTTCTATAATTTCAGTTTTAGCAAATATGTTTCTTCTCGAAATTTCTATGAGAAGCAATATTACTAGAGGTCACTTTTCCCTTGCAATTATTTTCTGAAGAACTTCTCTGTTTAAAAAAAAAACAAATATATATATATATATATATATATATATATATATATAGAGAGAGAGAGAGAGAGAGAGAGAGAGAGAGAGAGCCCAGATTTTAGTCCACTTAAGAATTAATTGATTGATAAAATCTTGTTTAAGAATGTGCAAATATCCATGGCTGTATGCTTAACCAAAACAAAATCCTTACATTTTTAAAATAAAAAGGAAGGAAGGGAGGAAGGGAGGAAGGGAGGAAGGAAGGAAGGAAGGAAGGAAGGAAGGAAGGAAGGAAGGAAGGAAGGAAGGAAGGAACTTTTGAACACCATTAGTAGTAGAATATTGTAGTCCAGGAGTTTTATGGTTGGATAAAATTAGTGCCTCTCTTTGGATATTTCAGAATTTCATGGCAGGTGTGAATAACCTCAGAACAGGGAGACTTTCTGCAAAGTACATTAACTCTAAATTACTAATAAAAAACAGATTGCATTTAGAGGCAGAGTAAGTATGGGAATTGAAATTCCAAGACCGCACATTACCTGCTCGCTTAGGGATACTGAGTTAGGTAACAGCAAAGAAAAAGGGAGCCGTGGAAAGGCCAGTAGTCTTAACATCTAACACCAGAGCATGTTCTAAGTGTAAACCGTAATACCCAAAGGGACTGGAATCTAGGTGTCTGACTGCTTGATCTAATCCCATAAGGTAAGAAACTAAAGGCAGTTGACAGAAGCAAGTGATTTTATGTATGTTTTTTTTTTTTTTTTTCCTAAATTCTTCACTGCTGTTCAGGTGTTCCATGTGAGACAGACAAGGGCAGTTTTCATTAGTTGATTCCATATGTTTGTATTCCTGCTATGAAACAAAACAAAACAAAACAAATATGATGGATTTTCATCTTCTCCCCTTTCTTTATGCTATGTCACTTTTCCTACTATTTCCACTTTGTTGTGAACATACTGAGGCAGAGAGAAAGCAACATAGTATTCTGGCTTGATATAGGTTAGGAAAGTGTTAGGAATATGGAAAAAGCACTCTTCGAACTACCAGCACCTACTCCAACACTGACCTTCTTCTGATCCTATCCCAAAGAACCTGATTTATAACTATTTTTATGATACCATGCCTCCTGACTTCTTCACCACATCCACAAAAAGTCTTTGAATTGTGTAAAATAATCACATGTTCAGTAAACATATACTTTTTCTAATATTTTTAACACTTTTTTAATTACAGAAACTTCTGTTGGTTTATAATTAAAGCAAATTAATGAAACAGAAAGAAAAACTGAAGTGTATGGAGATCCTGAGTATAGCCAACCAGCCTCTGAGACAACCAATTTAAAACTCTTTGTGTGTTAGGGTGGGTGGGAGGGGATGATCCTCTACAAGAAAACATTGCAGGCCTGGGTTTGTTCAGCAGAGTGGAAATGAAAACAGAAAATAGTTTAATTGCTCCCACCAAAAGGGGCTTTTAGAGTCTACATATTGACTGAGAAGGAGAGATGAAATTAGTGGGAGGGAATGGACCTTTGAGGGATGATGTGAGATCTCTTATAATAGAAAGTTTGATCATATTCTACTCTAGGATATGAAAACAAAAAACAAACAAACAAAAAAAATCACTGTCTCCCAAACTTTACAAAAGCATTATGGATATCTGCTTAGTAGACACAACACAATTTTGAGTATGGCTTCAGGATAGGCACAACACAAAAGCAGTGCCTCCTACAGGAAGCTCTCCACTCCAGGATTTCATTCCCAGTCTGCCAGGGTTACTTCTCACTGGGGTACAAGCAGTGAGTGTAGCAGCAGTGTATTCACTGGATTTGGTTCTCAACTTCCCTTTACAATTCTGTCCCCATAATTCCTTAGAATAGTGGCTCTCCAAGTTTGGGACAAAAATTAAAAAAAAAAATATTTGCAAGTTGTTTTAACATTTTGAAACCTTTCAGAAGTACTTTGAAATAAAAGTCCTCCCTTTCTCCATTGTAAGCATTTAAAAACTGTTCTTATGCTAGTCTAATTTGAGTAATTGTGAACTATGTGACAATTTAATAACAAATTCAAGTGTTTTGCACTTTATATTCAGTGTAATAATATATTTCACATGGCCTCTCCTTGTTGTGGGCAGGGGGGCAGAACTTGGGATATGATCTCAGAGATATATTATTTTGCAAACATCACCTACAAGATTATTTGCCAATATTTCATAACCATAGGTATTTCAATAATGCCATATTAAAAACTAACTAGACTCTGAAAAATAAATCCCCGTAGGTCAGAAAAGAGACACAAGTTTCTGGAAATAGACAGCATATTAAAAAAATAAACTTGGAATAAAATAGTTATTAGATTCTGAATGTGGCAATATTCTACATTTGTATGCAGCAAGTAAACAAGAAGCATCCCAGAACCCTAAATCACCATTGCTTTGGGGGTCAAATGATCTTTGGTGAGGTTTTTATAAAAATATGTTTTTCTTCTGTTCCCAGGTGGAAGAAAAAAGAAGGAAGATATATTTCTAGATCAAATATGAGGCACACCATAGGAATAAAGCCACATGACAATACCAAGGCAAAGGCCAACCAACAGAAACAAAACTATTAGTAAAGAACTCACACTTCAGATAAAATTTAGAATTGGCTGTTATATACAACTCAAGATTACATTTTAATCAACTCAAAATAGGGAAGGCCCAAGGGATGACGGATAAAGAGGAGAATTAGGGGATCCCTGGGTGGCTCAGCGGTTTAGTGCCTGCCTTTGGCCCAGGGCGCGATCCTGGAGTCCCGGGATCGAGTCCCACATCAGGCTCCTGGCATGGAGCCTGTTTCTCCCTCCTCCTGTGTCTCTGCCTCTCTCTCTCTCTCCCTCTCTCTGTGTCAATCATAAATAAATAAATAAATAAATAAATAAATAAATAAATAAATCTTTAAAAAAAAAGAGGAGAATTGAAAAAATCAAATCAAATCAAACAAACAACAAAAAAGTAGCAAGCTCTAGAAGAAACACCATCAAATTCATGCGGGATGGCCTAATATCCTCTTTTTCTCCCTGGCTAAAAAAATAATAAAAATAATTTTTAAAAATATCCCATAGCCTGAGAAGTGGTACAAAAGTGTAATAGAGATCAACAAGAGTCAAGAGCAGATCTTCCTGTTTATGCTCAGAGGATGAGCCTTGAGTGAAGGCTCCAAATCCCATCAACTTTCACATGCCTCCCAGAGTGTCTGTTTAAGATTTCCTCAATAGATTGAGAAATGAAACAAAGTTGCATAGAGTTAATAAGCTGTCAAATAAGAACTTATTTTAATGTTAGGAATTCTGAGTTATGATAATGTTATAACGTTATCAGCTCTTAGATCTAAATACCTAATCTTTCGTCACAAAAGACTTAAAAAAAAGATTTTATTTATTTAAGAGAGAGAGAGCAAGAATGAGTGGGGAAAGGGGCAGAGGGAGAGGGGGAAACAGACTCCCCGCTGAGCAGGGAGCCCCATGTGGGGCTTAATCCCAGGACCCTGGGATCATGACCTGAGCTGAAGGCAGACACTTAACCAACTGAACCACCCAGTCACCCCACATAAAAGAGCTTTTACTCTCTCTCTCTGTGTCTCTCATGAGCAAATAAAATCTTAAACAACAACAACAACAACAACAAAAAAGAGCTTTTAATGTCACCTTTTCCTATGTTTGTAAGTTGACATGGTGTTTCCAAGAATCTCACTGAAGAATAAAACATAAGACAATGCATAAAACACTGTTTAATACTTTCAATTGGTCCTAATAATTAATTAGTTCTTTGATTGCCTTGGGGCTTCCCTTTGACACCATTTCTCATATCCTGCCCTGGTCGTTGCTTAAATGAGTTAATTTCTGTTAAGTTCTTAGAATTACGAGCTTTGAGTAAGCTCTGTGTAAATGTTATCACATAAATAAAATTCACCTCTTCCCCAACTAATTTAAATTTCATGGTCCATGGATTTTGACAACACCTTTGTCAGTTTTGTAAACTCGTTTTCTTAATTTTTAGTCTATCACAAACACTTGAAAGGAAAATCCAGAGTTTGAAAAGAAAAAAAAAATAAACAAACAAAAAACATGTCTGTCTCTTTACCTAAGCCAGGCTTATGAGCATCCCTGGGAGGAATCACATAACCAGGATGAGAGTGGTCAGTATGGAATAATAAGCAGCACCCACATGCGAAGTTTCAAACCTCTCTACCCACCAATTCTCTCACAACGTCCACTGATTATTTACAAAGGTCATCAATCCTCCTCACAGGAACTTCTCACTGTAAACAGACGGCTTGGTCTCCTGCCTTACCTCCCCATTTACATATAGGCCAGTTTTTTCTAACAAAACCGAGCAGATGATTTTGGTCAACACTGCATTTGCTTTCAGCAGTGAATGCTAACTTTCTCTTCCTTTCAGAGACAAACTTTAAAAAAGAACTTTCTAAATTGAATGTTTCTATTTCCTGAGCTTTCCTCACCCTGACTCTAGTTTTTCTTACCCTGAACTTGATTCTTTTAAGCTTTAGTCATTGTTCTTGATTTCCCTGGACTTCTGTGCTCATGGTATTACTTGCATTTTCCTCTGCCTTCAAACGTCTCTCCAGTCACCTTTCTCTGGATCATTATTGTGGACTTGTGTATCTCCCCTTCATATATTGAAGACCTACCCCCAATGTGATGCATTTGGATAGGGCCTTTAAAGGGGTAATTAAGGTCAAAAGAAGTCAGAAGGGTGGGGCCCTAATCCAACAGGGGTGGTGTCCTTTTAAAGAGAGAGAGACAAAACCTGCCAACACTTGACCTCCAGAACATTGAGAAATTCCATTTCTGTCATTTAAGCCCCTCCGTCTGTGGTATTTTGTTATATGGCAACCAGAGCAAACAAATACAATCACCTACCTCTGTGTATGTCTTAAATATAGCATTCCCCAATAATTAAGGCCACTTCTCTGTTTCTGCATTTTCTCCATTGGTAATTGTACCCAATCTCAATCCTTAAACCATCACCTCTATGTGGACCACTTCTCCATTGGTATCTTCAACCTAATTCTAAGTCCCAACCTTCCAGCAACCTGCTGACCATCTTCTCCCATGGGTCTGCAAGTCCTTCGAACTGGAAATGTCTAAAATTTAATTAATCACTGAATATCTCCAATCCTCCCCAAATTACTATTTTTCTTCATTTTTGATTGTGATATCTTATACCTGAACAAGGAAGAAACCTATAGGACAATCGTCATCTCACATTATCATCATGGCACTTTGACTGACGGATAATTAAACCACAGGTCCTTGAAATTCCTGAACATTTCTCTCAGAACTGATTAGATTTCTGCATTCCTACTGCCAATATCCAATCATCATGGCTATTGTTGTTTCCCATTTTGGCAACAGCAACAAATCCCTACCCTGGTTCAATCTCTCCATTGCTCATCTCCTGTCCATTCCCCACTGGTAAATATAAATCTGATAATGTTTAACTCCAGCGTCAAATGCTTTGAATACTTTCCAATGTCTCTGGGTTTAAGTACCTTACAGGATCCCATCTGATGTACCTTTTTCTTGCTAATCTTCCTCTTATAATTCATATCCTATCAATTCCAAATGTCTTTCCATTCTTCCTATCTAAAAAAGGGGTTCTCTTGAATTTTAAAAGAGTACATTTTAAGCAATCAAAAAATTTATCTTGTCAATATGTTCTACCAGCTTAGATGATACGGATTTGAAATAAAAGAGGTTTGTAAAATATTGATGTCTGTAAAAGCCTAGACACTAGAAATATAGAAATGGCACAAAATACGAGAATAGACTAGTTCATGTATTAGTAATGTTTTCTTGATTGGAAGCAATGGAAATTGACTTTTATTAATTTAGGGGGTGGAGGAGGCATTATAGTAGCTCATCACATTAAAATAAGAACTTAACAGTGAAGCTGGGGACCTGAGGAAGAAGCCAGGATAACGGTAGAAAATCGGTAATAGGAGTTGGTGGATATTGCCTTGAGAATTCTGCCTTTGGTGAGTCTCAGCATATGTGACTCCAGTTTTTATGTCTTCTTCAGGTAACTGAAGATGGGAACCTGATTATCATCAGCACCAAGTGTCTGATCAGATAGCTAAGCCCACAGGCATGCCACAGAGCAGTGGATATAGGTGGGGTGTCATTCACATCTATTTGTAGCAGATTCATTTCGAGAATGAGGGCTTACTTTCACTTAGGAATACCCTGATTGGGACTACTATAATAGAGGGTACTTGATATAAGTTTCTGTTTAAAGTGCTTACTGTACAGTGTTGGTCTTTTGTACTATATTTATTTATTTAAATATGTATTTATTTATTTGAAAGAGAAAGAGAGTGCGCAGGAGCAGGGAGAAGGGCAAAGGGAGAGAGAAAATCCTGAAGCAAACTCCCCACTGTGCAGAGATCCCAACTAGGGGCTCAATCCCAGGACTATGAGATCACCACCTGAGCCAAAATCAAGAGTCAGAGACCCTCAAACAACGGTGCCATCCACACACTCCAGTCATTTGTACTTTAAACTTGAATTAGTGACCTTTTTGAAGTGTGCTTTAGCAAGTGATGTTGGGAAGGATATCATATTAAAGGAATATTTAGGGATCCCTGGGTGGCGCAGCGGTTTAGCGCCTGCCTTTGGCCCAGGGCACGATCCTGGAGACCCGGGATCGAATCCCATGTCGGGCTCCCGGTGCATGGAGCCTGCTTCTCCCTCTGCCTGTGTCTCTGCCTCTCTCTCTTTCTCTCTCTCTGTGTATGACTATCATAAATAAATAAATATTTTTTTAAAAAAAAGGAATATTTAATAATAAATTAATTATTCTAGTTATCGGCTATGAAAGGAGAAAAGTATAAAAGCTTTATTTTGCAGTATAACAGGATTCCTGCTATGCTTATTTAAAATGACTTATAATGCAGTCTGAACAGATGAGAGGAGTCCAACTTTTCTATATTTAGAATTGCATTTACGGTGAGCATCTAAATATTTTATATTCTAAAGGGGTATTTGAACAGGATCTGTAGGTTGTTTTGTCTTTCTAGACATGGATTTTGGCCTAAGGCCTGCCCTCCTGCTGGGGGAGCAGTCACCAGCTCACCCTAGAAAATGCAAGAGTGCTGAGCAAAGCTATTACATCTCCTTGCCTGCAAGCCCAACCTCCTAGCCCCTCTACCTCTCCAAACCAGCTCACCTGGAAGCTTCGGGGAGCCTTTATTATTGAAAGGGCTCTGAGAATATGAAACAGCTGGTCATGTCTAATGTCTTAAAGATGCACACATGCTCACTTTTTATTTAATGCCCTCCTGGTAATCTGAGCAGATGCTTGCTGCATTGCAACATGAGTCATCCGAAAAGCATGTATCTCAATTTTGCCCAAAAATATCAGAGGAAATTTACATAACATTTTTTTTTTTAACAAACTAAAAAGACGTATTCAAATGATTATAGGAAGCAAAGAGATTTCACCTAAAACCAAATGATTAGTGAGGACCTAATAGTGTGGGCTTGATGTCTTTTGTACCAGGACTTGTTGCTTTGTATTGAAATAGGAGAAAGTTATTTTAACTAGGTAGATGAAGGGTCCTGGAACCTAATCAGTTTGCACTGTGACACAGTCATCTGTTGCATTGCCAGTTCGCCAAGGTGTCTCAGCTGTTTGGGATAATGCAAATTGTTTAATATCTGATCATTTAAAGTGGATTAGAAGATAGTGTGATTAAAGTGTTTAGAATATAAGGTAAATACACACTGAAACAGTAAATTAAAATTAAAGGGAATTTCTCCCTTATCTGTTTTATGTTTTAATAAGCTCAACCTCCCCTTATACCAATAATACTACATCTTAACATCTTCACAAATGTATCTATAACTGCCACTGACATGCAACTTTTATCTGCTCCTGTGTTACATTTTTTAATATGAATACAGCAATTGGATTTTGGCACTGCCTTCCTAATTTTGGCATGACTTTTTTCCTTATTTAAAATATTGACATTATGAAAGGCATCTTATGGGCCTCTGGTTTCACAAATATGAATATCAATAGCTTTAAAAAAGGAATAGGAAATAAAATCATGATTACAAACTTTGATTTTTTCCCATTTGCTCTGTATATGTATCTTCATAAATATAATATCTGCACAATGGCAATTTAAAATAAATCATCATGTATCAACCAAATTAAAGACTGTATTGCTTAGGACTATATGTGGTTATGAGAAGCATAAAAATTAACACTGGTTTAAACAATATAGAAGTTGACTTTTCTATCCCACTAACGGAGCTGTGAGAGAACCATCGTAGGAGGGAGGAGGCTGAAGAATTGCATAGGCAGAGACCATAGCTTCTCTAACCTTGTTGCTCTCATTGTGCATATTTTTATTCCTGGGATCATCTCATGACTGGAGAAGTGACATGTGAAGTCACCTGACATGTGACCTACAATGTAGCCAGGAGACAGGTATTGAAAAGTGTTCACTCTATCCCAGGAGAGCATAAAATTTGCCCTCGTTCCCAATGGCCAGACTAGTCATACCACCTACAATTATGGGAATATCTGAGAAATGTACCCAAATAAATGCATGGGGGTATATTTTTACATAGAAAGATGCCAAGAGATAACGAGTAGAATCTACCCCATTCTCCAAATTTTAGTCATCCTCAACATTTTACATTGATAAAAAAATAAATAAAAACAAAATAAAAACAAAAAAAAATTTTACACATTGATTGTTGGTCGGGATGCAAAATGATGTAACTACTGTGGAAAACACTATGGACATTACTCGAAGTAGTAAAAATTGAGCTACCATATGACCTGGCAATACAACCTCTAGATGTTATCCACAAGAATTGAAATCGAGATCTTGAGATGTAAACATCTCCTCATTCACTGCAGCACAATCACAACAGGCAAAGTGTAGAAACAAACTTGATATTGAATGAGTTAATGAATGTGTAAAGAAAATATGGTACAGACATACAATGAAATACACCCAGCCTGTAAAGAGAAGGAATTCTGCAATATGTGACAATGTGGGTGAACCTTGAGAATATTATGCTAAGTGAAATAAAGTCAGTCAAAGAAAAATAAAAGGAATTTAAAATATAAAAAATCAGTAAGTGTAAGTGCAGAAAAAAGAATGGAAGACAGAGCATTCATACCTATCATATGCTGAGCCTAGTACCCAGTTCCTATTTATTAAGGCTTGGATGGAGAAAGAACACTGCTCTGTTTTAAAACATCAACTTCGGGGGAGCTGGCTGGCTCAGTAGATTAAACATCTGACTCTTGATTTTGGCTCAAGTCATGATCTCAGCATCATGGGATCGAGCCCAGCGGTGAGCTCCATGCTCAGTGGAACGGCCGGCTTAAGAATATTTCCCCCTCTCCCTCTACTTTTTTCCCCCAGCTTGCTGCACACACACTCTCTCTAAAACAAATAACATAATATCCTTTCAAAAATTAGTAAAACGTTGACTTTAAAATGCTCAGGAAAGATTGTTGTCCCATGATGCTTGATGGATCAGTAAAAACAGCATCGCATCCTTGAGTGGCATGCTCAGTTGGCTTTTTCCAGAGTTCTCCAAAGGAAGACATACAGAAATGAAATCTGAGTGAAAAGTATAGTCTTGCCTGGCAAAGAGACAGAAGTGGTTCAGGTCTCACAAAATATCTTACCTGAGTATTAGGAAACATGAGAGAAGTGGCCTAAATATCTGCATGTGAATTTTCCCCAAATTATTGGTTTACTCCTAAGCTGTGACTGTGCAGAAGCCTAGTGGAAACCAACAGTGAGGAAGCTAAAGATCAGAAAAGGGTTTGATTTGTTAGTCCCTCATGGAGTCCAATGCCAGACAAGGGGAAGATGTCTGGGTTAATATTTCAGGGTTTTAGTTGAAGCCCCAGTCGGGGCCTTGGAGGGAGGACTATCCATGGGAATCAACTGTGCTCTAAGAGTGAGAGCAAAACCTATGTGGATTGGTCCCAATATATCCTAAAATCCCCCATTAAGTTTCAGTAAATGCAAGCACACTTAGGAAAATCAGCCATCATAAGAAAAATTTTAAAGGGGGGATCCCTGGGTTGGTCAGTGGTTTGGCGCCTGCCTTTGGCCCAAGGTGTGATCCTGGAGTCCCGGGATCGAGTCCCCTGTCGGGCTCCCAGCGTGGAGCCTGCTTCTCCCTCTGCCTGTGTCTCTGCCTCTGTCTCCCTCTCTATATATCTATCATGAATAAATAAATAAAAATAAATCTTTAAAAAAAGAAAAAAAATAAATATCAGTGAAACATAACGATGATCAGATTAAAAACATGCAGGTTCTGGAATCATCAGATACAGGACAAAACATAAGTGGGTCCCATGTAGGATTGGCTAGATGAAGTTGTGTTAAGAGAGAATCCTAAAACCAAAGGTGACCAACCAGTATTTTTAGCTGCCAGAAAGATATCTTAAAAATAAAAGTGAATCCATTTCTTTAAATCTGCATGTACTATTTAGAATCCTAATGCCACACTAGGGCTACTTTGTTCATTTTATTGCAAGTAGAGAGCATACCTGTTTGACCGTTCTTTGAACAAAATAGTGTTTTAATACTGTTGGCCACTGACTAACTGTATACTAAAGCCTATGGGAAGCAGTACCTAGCAGTATTGACCAGTAACAGGAGTGTAAGAAGGAAATGACAGCACTGTTTACATTGTTCTTCAAAATAAAATAACAGAGATTTCATCATAAAGGAAGGATGTTAATCAGATATAAGGACCTATTTACATTATGAGTAATCATGATAAAATGTGTTAAAACTTGGACACATCAAATAAATTTTAATTGCTTATTTTGATCCAACAGCCAGACTCCCAACCATACTATACTGTTACCCAGAAAACTAAACATTTCTGTTTCCATTATTATGTTCTTAAATATCCTTCCCAAAAAATAGTCATGGTTCTTTAAGTAGATCACTATTTTGTAAGTTGCTTATTTAGAGAAGTATGGTCTCAAGATTGTGGATGATAGACCAATCCATTGTGATTTACAAATCCATCACTCCCATTCAAAATTCAGTTTGAAGAGAGCTATGAGATAATCACACATTGTTTCCCTGAAATATTTCAGAATTTTTTTCTTTATGCAAGCACCTATTTTCTATAAATCCATATTTCACTCTGGATGTAAAATGCAACTAACTTTTATGTAGTGAAAAGCAGAACTTAGAACATATCCAATTAGTTTCATCTATGAGTACCCTAAACTGATTATTCAATGTACAAAATAGAAGTAGTCTTGAATTATAAATTTTACTAATTTTATTGTCAATTTAAGCAAAAAGCTATATTTTCTTTCCTAGGGTGTGTATCTTCAGACTTCAGCAATATGAAAAGAGAAGCATGCTATTTTGTGGCTACAATAAGGCCAAACAAGGGAGAATTGTAATACTCTGTCGAACCATATATAAATGTGTCTTATAAAATCAGATAGAGGGTGTCTGGGTGGCTCAGTGGTTGTCTGACTTTGGCTCAGGTCATGATCCCAGGATCCAGGGATTGAATCTTGCATCAAGATCCCCACAGGGAGCCTGCCTCTCCCTTTGCCTATGTCTCGCTTCTCTCTGCATCTCTTATGAATAAACAAATAAATAAAATCTTAAAAATAAAATCAGAAAGGAAATAGTAATAATATTGTATAGGATGCATGTTATGTGTCACAAAATAAGTAACCATTGAATATACAAAAATGAATAATTCATGCTTATAAGGAGCTCCCAAGCTAAGAAATTCAAGATGATTTTCAGTATAGTAAGTATACAAATAACCTAAACCAACTATTCAGAAGTGGACTAATAGGCTTGTATTTTCAGTTTCAAAATGAGATGTTAGGGGATCCCTGGGTGGCGCAGCAGTTTAGCGCCTGCCTTTGGCCCAGGGCGCGAACCTGGAGACCAGGGATCGAATCCCACGTCGGGCTCCCAGGGCATGGAGCCTGCTTCTCCCTCTGCCTATGTCTCTGTCTCTCTCTCTCTCTGTGTGTGTGACTATCATAAATAAATAAAAAAAAATAAAAAAAAATGATATGTTAGAAGTTAGAAATGCATCCAACTAGATTAGGCTGCTAACATATTTCTTCATATAGATTATGTAGATGTTTAAAATTGTTTTAGCTTCATTCTGTGGGTGTAAACAGCTTCAAAGTCTCCACGCACTTGTGTTATTGAGTTATAAGTTAAGTGCATACACCATTCAAGATCAGTGCCTGTATATTTTTGGCATGTAATGAATATTTCCTGTTCATCAAAATCAGAAACGGAAGATGCAAAAATAAGTTCCTGTCTCCTTGAAATTTACCCCATTCATTTGTTCAGCAAATCTTATTTATTGCTAGTATGTGCTGGGCACAGTTGTAACCACTGATAAAATACAAGGAACATGTTTTCCATTGGGGAGAAAAGCAATACAAAAAATTGATTTTATTTTAGCTCAGGATTTGATCGATGTAATTGGGGAGAATAAAACAGAGGAGGGTTGGAGGCTGCTGAGCGAGGTTTTGATTGAGAGTGAGCAATGCAGGGAGGCCTCACTGAGATGGCATATTAGGGCAAAATGTCAAGGAGGAGAGGCCAGGTACCGGGTGGGCGATCTGGGAAGAAAGGCTTATAGGTGAAAGCAAAGTCCATGGTCAGGAGTCTTTCTGGAGTGTCAAAGACCTGCAGAGCCAAGTCGACCTGGAGCAGGATACATGAGCACTAGAGCAGTAGGAGATGTAGTCAGAGGTGACGAGGACTTTTCCATCTGAGATGAAAAACTACAGCAAGATTTTATGCAGAGAATAGGGTACTGATGTTCCTGTATAGTCATGCTGTATTTCTGTAGCCCTTCATTCTCTTAATCACACAGATAACTATTACATTCTTTATTTTTTTTATCCTTAAAATGTTCTTTTCTTCACTATAATCCCCAATGTCCCTCCTTCATTCACATCTGACAACTTATTTCATGGGAAAAGCCAGAAGCTACCAGAAAAGATTTCACTCGGGTTCCCACTTTTGCCACAGCTGACCATCCCCAGCAACCTGTCAGTGAAGGAAGTAGCCATACACCACTCCAAGGCCAGTCCCTACAGCTGTGCCAGTTTTTACTTCTCTGGAGGACAGAGCCACTGCAGATTTCCCGACTCCTCTCTGGATCATCCTTCTTTTCTGGCTACTCTTGCCAGCTGTGAGAGGGACAGTGTGTGCAAGGCCATAGGACAATTTAAGTGAGGAGAGGAAGATAGTCATTGAGAGTCCTGGGCCTCACGTGGTGTCTGACGTAGGTCAGGGGAAAAAGCAAAATGAGCTCTTTTGATGACCTTTGGGCACCAATTGTGGGCGGGGGGGTGGGGGTGGCGGTTCTCTGCTTCACTCCTGCCGGTGTGGGTGGAACACCCAGCAAAGGGGGACAGCAGTCAAGATGACTATAAACTTCAGTAGTGATCACCATTTGCTGCCCTGAATTTTCACCTTCTGAGTTAGACAACTTGATGTCTTTGGCAGTGCACATAACAAAAACAAAACAACTGCCTCTGTGTCTCGGCTTCATCCAAGAATAAAGGTAGTGGTATTTGGACAAATAAAACTCAGTAGGATACCCCCATAGAACAGACAGGTAAAGGCAGAACTCATCCAGAGGACGCGCAGGAGGCATCTCTACCACACTATCTTTCCATTTCCATTCATGAGGAGGTTTTGGAGATGTCAGGGACCCTCAGAAATTGATGATTGGATGATAGGCACACATGTATATGAGCATGGCAGGTATGAGGTGGTGGAGACATTGTTGTAATACTTGCATACCAAGGACATAATATCATTAATATATATGCATATAATCCCCAGACAGAGTGGGGATGTCCATGGTTTCCTTTTCTAATTTGTGGAAATAGCTCCTGGGACAAAAGTAAAGACTCTGAAAAATCAGGCTGATAATTTCTTCAAAAATGAGGCCAGTTAGGTAAAATACTGAAATAAGGAGGTAACCTAAAATGCAAAAGGATGGGTTATGTGTTCCACCACCCCTCAGAGGCATAGGTGCCACAAACCCCTATCAAGGAGACAAATAAATGTTGTAAGAAAGAGAACGTCTACTCCTGGGATTCACTCTTCTTCAGGCTATAATAACTGGAATGACACACCAAATGCCATACTCTCACAATGAAGATCAGAGAGAAAAACGACAACCTTGTCTGTCATTTGATGGCTATCACATTTCCCACTTAAGATTGAAAATTGCAGGTCCCAGGCATCGCCATCCAAGACCAGACAAAACAAACCAAAACAAAAATCAAATCAACTGTGTTAACATAGCATACTGTAAGAATAAAACTAAGACTATAAGTTAAACAATGCAGAGTTACCTAAGAACATGAATTTTATGAAATAAGAAAACATACAGAAGATACGAGGAGATGCTGCAGAATGGAGGTAGTAAGCTAAGAAATGAGATACTGGAAAACAACTCTGGATTTACCAAAGCACTAAATTAATGATGCGAAGGGATGGGTTCTCAAGCGTGAATGTTCTTCAGAATCACTTGCTGGTAATGTGAAAGCACGTCCAGTGTACCTGATACAGCAAGTCTGAGGAAGGCTGAAAACTTACTTGCATTTCAGGCCAGTTCCCAGGCGACGCTGCTGCTGCTCATGTGGGGACCATATTTGAACCTTATTTATATAAGGGATAGAGAAAATGACAGGAAGTACTGTGAAAAGAAAAACACGTGGCAAGTAGATGCATGAATAAGCAAAACTGAAGCAACACAAGTAAAATTTGTAGCCCCTTAAAGTGAAGAAATAGTTCTTCTCTGGGAAATCTGGTCAAAGAACAGTTCAACAGAAAGAAGTCAAAGACTTGAGAAACCATGGTAAAATGAGTTCTGATCAGTATGAATCAATTTAAATATAAAAGCAATACTAAATACCTGTGGGAAGTATAGTTAACAGAATTAAATAACAATTTTTTAGACCTTAAGAGTGTAAGACAAATAGAGTCACAGAATTGAAATATGAGGAGGAAGTGCCAATGTATTAATGCCCTTGTTTTCCATGACAGAGAGGCTAATATTGAGATGTGACAATACATAAAAACCTAATGACCTCTAGGGATGCCTGAGTGGCTCAGTCAGTTACACATTTGCCTTCGGTTCAGGTCATAATCCCAGGGCCCTGGGATGGAAACCCTCATAGGGCTCCCTGCTCAGTGGGGAGCCTACTTCTCCCTCTCCTTCTACCCCCACACTGTGCGTGCACACATGCACTCCCTCTCTCTCCCAAATAAATAAAATCTTAAAAAAGAACCCACATAATGACCCTAAACACTAAATATCTTTTTAAAAATTATCTTAACTTCAGAAATAATATCTTGTGAGAAATTTTACATTCAGTAATTTTTAGTTTTATCATTACATTAATTTCAAGTAAAATTAACATAAACATCACATAATTTATTTTAAAATATCATATGTGATATGGTAACATTTAAAATATACTTTTAACTATCGTCCTGTCTACTGTATATATTTATATATATTCACCAGTGTATATTTATATAAAAATTTTTAGAATGATATATACCTAAAGTTCATCTCTGTATTTCTGGTGGAGAGATTAGAGAGATTTTTTTCTTCTTATTTTATCTTCTACTGTGTTATACATTACTTAAATTCCTTATGTTGTGTGTATATCAGTTTTATGCAAAATATTATTTTTTGTAGGAAATATATACAAAATTTTAACAAAAAAATTCTTGCAGGGGGGAATCTAATTGAACTGTTTTTGATAAATGAATCAAACATATCTTTTTCTGGGAAAAAAATTCCAATGTAACCTAGTTACACAAACCGTTAGAAATATCTCCAGAGTATGTCATATCTGCAATTGAACCATGTGGAACTTGACAGTATAATTATGCAAAATTAAAGGCTTGTATGTGTACATGTGTGTATGTGAGAGAGAGAGAGAGAGAGAGAAAGAGAGAGTTCACATTGATTATGGTAGTAAGATTCTTAAGAAGAAAGGTAAAATAGTTTTAAAATAAATTTTCATTGTCTAAATAATACTATTTGGAGAAATTCTGTGTTTTCATAATTTTTCTTAGTTGACAGGGGCTTATCACTGCTTACCATAATCTTATAGGATGCAAAAATATATTAAAAACATGGAAATAGAGCTACTCTCCTAAGAATATAGAAATAAGAAATCCCATGCATTTAATTCATCTCTTGCCCCTGGGGTGGGGCCTAGGTGTTCTGTGTGCCACGAAGTTCTGTGAAACACACTGGTGTATCTTTTGGCCTTGGAATGATCAGTGAGCTAGAAAAGGGCAGAGCATTGAGAAATAATCTCTTTTATTTGCAAATCATCAATCAGAGTATAGTCATTTGCCCACTTCAGACCTAATTCACTTAATAAATTTTAACTTGGAGAGT
Organism: Canis lupus dingo; assembly: GCF_003254725.2. Classification (NCBI taxonomy): domain Eukaryota; kingdom Metazoa; phylum Chordata; class Mammalia; order Carnivora; family Canidae; genus Canis; species Canis lupus. Next base: position 54,143,272 of record NC_064264.1, on the reverse strand, counting down.
TCTGTATTTAAAAATATCCCATTCCAGATCTAGTTTTTCATGAATATATATAAGCAACAAGAAAACTGATAAAAGAAAAACATAGATACTGAGTAATTTGAAATATTTCAAAATAAATCATTATACATGTGTGTATTTTACACATATACATATATATATGTATACACATATGTATACATAATGAACTCTAGGGACGCCTGGGTGGCTCAGTCAGTTACACATTTGCCTTTGCCTTCGGCTCAGGTTATATATATATTTTTTTTCTTTTAATTTGTGGAATATTCCATCAATAGTTCTTTGTTGCACTTTTCTTTTTTTTTTTTTTTTTTTTTTTTTTTTTTTTGCACTTTTCCTACTAAATATTAAATTGATTGATTCTGTGATTTTAATTCATTTCAATAATTTCCTTATGTCATTTAGACATAGGCATCTTTTATGAAAATAAATCAACAGACATATCATGGTCCTATGCTGACTAACTACTTTTTGGACTAGAGAAAAATTATGTAACTTCACATTACAGAATACTTTCCAAAGTGGATAATGTTGCCAGCCAGAAAAAAATGTCAGGCAATTTCAGGAGTACACATATTATTAGAATTAACCTAAAATTTATATTTTTTCCCATAAAGAAATTTATACCATTTCAAGAACATAAAAATATAAATCCATCATGGGTAAAATGCATGGAAAAATCTAATTGTTAAATATGTAAGTGTTTCATATTACTTCAGCAATAAACAACATTTTGTAGGTTTCATAAATCTTCTCCAAGAAGATTTAATATCTATACCATTGTTGTTTTTTATAAAAGTAGATAAACATTTATCAGAGAAGCCCAAATATTTTCCCTTCAATTTTACTTTGAAACATGTATTTTTCTACCTAAGGCAAATATTAAAGAACAGTAATAGGTCATTCAAGGATAAGTTTCTTGGAGAATGTAATAACTTAATAAAAGAAGGAACATAAATAACACTAAGATTCAGACTATTACATCTCCTTATGAGAATGCAGTAGGCCATAGACACACATGCGGTATGGGAATCACAGAGCCAAGATTACACCACATGGAGACTGTATTAGTTGCTGGTGCTGCCATGACCAACTACCACCAATCGAGTAGCTTAGACAACAAAAATTTATTATCTCTCAGTTCTGGAGGCTGGAAATCCAAGATCAAGATGTTGGAAGGGTTTCTTTCTTCCGACAGCTGTGAGGGGAAATTTGTTCTATGTGTCTCTCTTAGCTTCTGGTGGTTGGCTGACAATATTTCGTGTTCCTTAGCTTGTAGCTCTATCACCTCAACGTTGATTTCATCTTCACCTGGCATTCTTCCCGTGTGTATATCTATGTCCAAATCTCCCTCTTTTTGAGGGATGCCAGTCCTTTTGGATTAGGGACCTACCCTATGTCAGTATGACTTTGTCTTACCTGACTACATTGTAAGTGGCCCTATTTCCAAATAGGGTCACATTGTGAAGTTCAACATATGGATTTTGGGCTACACAGTCCAACCCATAACACAAATCCTGTGTTAAACTGAAAAGCTTTAAACTCTGGGGCACCTGGATGGCTCAGTCGGTGAAGCATCTGCCTTCAGCTCACATGTTTATCCCAGAATCCTGGGATCGATCCCACATCTGGCTCCCTGATCAGTGAGAAGTCTGCTTCTCCCTCTGTCTCTACTCCTCACCCCTGCTTGTGCTCTCTCTCTCTCATGCTTTCTCTTTCTCTCTCTTTCAAGTAAATAAAATCTTGAAAAGAAAAGCTCTAAAATCTGAGGCACAGTTGCTAATCTTTTTCCTGGAATCCAAATAGTAACTCTGGTTCCCATGCCAGTCACAGCATACTTAGACAATGTTTCAGGCAAGAATTGCAGCAACAATGCCAGTGAAACAAGATGTAGGCATTGGTAGGAGACAAAAGCCTGAAGTCAAGGAGGATAATATTCCTTTGAGCTGGTATGATACTAACTCCATTGTATAAGCCAAATAACCCTGGGTTTAAAATCTGGAAACAGGGATGCTTGGGTGGCTCAGTCAGTTGAGCATCTGTCTTTAGCTCAGATCATGATACCAGGGTCCTGGCATCTTCCATATGTTTCAGGCTCCCTGCTCAGTGGGGAGCCTACCGCTACCCCTACTTGTTCTCTCAATCTCTCTCTCACTCTCAAATAAATAAAATCTTAAAAAAGAAAAAGAAAAATCTGGAAACATATGGAAGATACCAGGGACCCAGGCTTACTTATAAAGTGACCTAGTAGTCATAAAAATGTAAATAGAAGGCAGAATGTGCAACGGGTAGAATTCCTGTACATACACTGAAACTCTTATTTCCCTAGTTACGCATTCACCATGTTCCATTATTTCCTGATATGTGGAACCTAATACCACTACCATTTCCCACCTTTGTGTCACTAATCTGGAGCTCAAATGGAGACACATAATTTTTCTTGGGAGAATTATAGGTTATTTTAGGCAGATGTCCTTAGGTCTCCAGAAGCAAATTAAAAATATAGTATTCATTGCTGGGATGGAAAAGACGTTTCAGAATATATGAAAGAAATCAAATTCTATCCATTTAACATGTGCAACTTTATTGTATATCCATTATATGTCAATAAAACTGTTTCAAGAACACGAACAAATTAGAGAGCTGATCCCACCTGTGATACATAAGTCTTGCTACTAGGTGAGATACCCCAAGATGGGATGAAAAGATCTTTATTTATTTTGCCCGAGGAAATAGGGATGACGGTTGCAGATTTGCCTGACATCAGATATGGATTAGGGTAGAAAGCCATGTGTCTGGGTACATCTCATAAAACCTAATGCACTACATTCAATCTTGTTGATACTTTACAGATACAAAAAGGATACCTGAACATCACAGGAATAGGTTGTTGTGGCCTACAATGTAATTTGCAAGCCAATGTCCTGACACACACCATAGAGGTAATGAGGTGTGTCCATAAACAATCATGTCACAACAATTTTGTGCTTCCCTACACAAAATATGATTGTCTTAAAAGGAATGAAGCAAGGAGAACAAGATGGTACCTCTCATTAGAAAATACCATTCTTGGGATGCCTGGGTGGATCAGCGGTTAAGTGTCTGCCTTCAGCTCAGGGCGTGATCCTGGAGTCCCTGGATTGAGTCCCACATTGGGCTCCCCGCATGGAGACTGCTTCTCCCTCTCCTATGTCTCTCTCAATCTCTCTCTCTCTCTCTCTCTCTCTCTCTCTCTCTCCGTGTGTGTGTGTCTCATGAATAAATAAATAAAATCTTAAGAAAAGAAGAGAATACCATGCTTCAACAGCAGAATGAACAGATTCACTAAGAAATCTGAGCTCATTGTTATTTATTCTTAATGAGGACTAAAAGTGACCATCGCTTCATGTTGGGTCATGCAGTCAGGATTAGGAAGTTGATGATAAGTTGACAAAACTTATAGAACTCTAGCTAACGAAAAACTATACTTCTCTGCTGCTAATGTTAAGATTTTTTTTAAGATTTTATTTATTTATTCATGAGAGACACAGAGAGAGAGAGGCAGAGACACAGAGGGAGAAGCAGGCTCCATGCAGGGATCCCAATATGGGACTCGATCCCGGGACTCCAGGATCACGCCATGGGCTGAAGGCAGGTGCTAAACCGCTGAGCCATCCAGGGATCCCCTAATGTTAAGATTTGTGCAAAAGTTAGTCTCAGTGTTAGGAATTTCCAATTGTCACACTATCCCTAAGCAACAGCAAGGATGTAGAAGGTGCATGGCTTTTTAGACTAGCTCCTTTTGAGCTAATGCAAAGGCAATTAGAACTTAAAATCAAAGTCAGTCTTCCAAAGGTGGAGTTGGGGGTGGGATCAGCTTTCTAATTTGTTCGTGTTCTTGAAACAGTTTTATTGACATATGATTGATATACAATAAAGTTGCACATGTTAAATGGGTAGAATTTGATGAGTTTAGACTTATGTATCACAGGTGCACTCACATGTCTAATTGTTCTTAATAAGCTACTATATCATATTTCTTTCATATATTCTGAAACTTCTTTTCCATCCCAGCAATGAATACTGTATTTTTAATTTGCTTCTGGAGACCTAAGAACATCTGCCTAAAATAACCTATAATTCTCCCAAGAAAAATTATGTGTCTCCATTTGAGCTCCAGATTAGTGACACAAAGGTGGAAAATGGTAGTGGTATCGGGTTCCACATATCAGGAAATAATGGAACATGGTGAATGCATAACTAGGGAAAGAAGAGTTTCAGTGTATGTACAGGAACCACCACGTAGCAAAGCTCCATTTGCCACAAATGCTGTGGACAAAAGATTGGTAACTACAGTCCACTATGGTCAGGAAAAATGAGAAGTATTCAGATCCTTCTAGTAAGGAGAGATGATTGGAAGTAGCCCTGGGACACTGAATGGGTATGAGAAGGCACAAGTTTATCTTGAGATAAATTCATACCAAGACACATGTAAGTCTGGCTGACCAAATGTTACCCCCAATTACCTGAATGCTGAAGGGACAAGAAGAGATAGGGCTGGTTCAGAGAAGCTCCCTCCTCTTTCTGATCTTATTCTCCCACTGACTGAGCTTCTTGTGCCAACCAAGAGTAATGACACAGACACCATTTTTTTTTCCCACCTCTTCATAACCAGGCCTTGGAAAAACACTAGGAAGAATGGAAGAACAATGCCACATGTGAGAACATTGGTAGTATCGACCTGGGAATTTGACTGACTCATTAAAGGACTCACATTGGGCGTAACTTGCCTTGGAGGTGTTCACAGTCTAGACAGAAAAGTTGGTCAGCATCATCTCCCTTGGGACTCTAAAGGTTGGGAGTCTTGACTAGTTGTTGCCTAAGAGTTTAAGTATTCAAACAAGGACAGTAGACATCTGGGGCCAACCCCACCTGGCGACTTAGAAACTTAGGGAAGGGACAGCTGAGTGGCTCAGCAGTTGAGCGTCTGTCTTCGGCTCAGGATGTGATCCTGGGGTCCAGGATTGAGTCCCACATTGGGCTCCTTGCTGGGAGCCTGCTTCTCCTTCTGCCTATGTCTCTACTTCTCTCTCTCTCTCTCTCTCTCTGTATCTCTCATGAATAAATAAATAAAATCTTAAAAAAAAGAAGCTTAGGGAAGACTTATCCTTTCTCTCTTCTTCACAAACCAGTTATGCCAATACTAGAATTTTATCAGTGGAAGGTGGGAGAATCTAGCAGCTCATGTGGAAGCTCATGTGGACTGGAAGTATATATTGTTTGGGTGTAATAAAGTTTGCAAAATATTTCAGCCAATCAGCCTGCATCCCTGGGGAACAGTGGTAATACGGGAAGCCAGTTTTACTTTGGAGTGATCATTGTAACCAAAGCTTTAGTGGGTAGGGAGAGGCACTCTCAGGCAATTTGATGCACCAGTAAGTTAATTTACACCAACAAAAATATTGATATTGGTGATAGGCCACTGTGACTAATCAGTATTGATGTTGTTTATAGGAAATAATACTATTATCCAGCATCAAGACATGCTTCCCATTCCAGAACCATATTCTAAGTTGCATAAATAAAACACCACACCTTGGATGAATAGGTAGGGGAGTGATACCATAGCTAAGTATCTGAGGCAAGGCATTCACTACATGCAAGGCTTTCAGATTAAAGGGACAGCTCATAGGATGATAAGATTGCATAAAGAAAACACATGCACTGTAGGAGGTTCTCAACAGCTCTCCATTTTTCCAGGAATTGTAAGAAAGAATATGATATATTCCCAAGCTCAAAGATCCTCGCCTGGCCCCTGTCAATCAGGGAAAACTCCCCCATTTCACTTAGATATGCTTTTATCAATCAGAAACCAAGTGGAAGGGCACTGGCACTTCTAACAAGTAGATCATATTTACTAGACCAGAAGTATTTCCCTCTCGTGACTGGTACCACAAACAGACTCTAGGTATAAATGAACAACTGGGATCCACTCTCAACTACAACTACTGGCTATGTGAATCATGTACATGCACTTGAGGGATAGGTTGGGAGCTGTTCCCAGGGATCATCTACCAAGGAGCTACCTAAAATCTATCTTGGAATCAGAAGAGAAATTACAAAGAAACCGGGGTTTTCTTTTAAGTGTTGACTAGAATCTTGCAATATACTTCTCATATTAGGAAATCTGGGCCAACTATATGGCAGACACCACAGGATCTCAAGAATAAGGGTCAGAAGAAATGTAGTACTCCCAAACCTCAGAGCCTTAGGGTTTATGATGAGAGATGAGTATGTGCTATGGCGGGAAGAGATTGTTTTACTTAATATCCTGGACAATTCTTATAGCACAAGGGATTCAGCAAAACACATGTAGAAGGAAGTGGCTAAGTTATGGATTAGCCCTTAGAAATGTGACCCTGGTTTTCCTCTATTTGGGGAACGTGGGAGCTTATATATTGAAAGGGTTTTGTTTTGTTTTGATAGAACAGACAGTTATTTAGATTCTTACTTATTAGATGTTGCCACTATTTTGAAGACATCACCTTGTATATTAATTCATCTGAGGTATAAGTTGTCTGGAGAGAGAAATAACTCTCCCTGTGCCACTCAAGAGGCTATATATAGGTCATGAATAAGCCAGTACCTTGTATAGTCCCTTGTCTCCATGAAAAGCTCTTGTATTAAATTAAAGGGGTTTGGGCTTTGTAAATCATCTAGAAAATCAATATCCAAAACTTTATAGCCAGTCTTGTATGACTGCTGGTGCATGATAGTCCAAAAATATCATTTCTGCTGACTCACTAAATAGTGAGGTTGGACCCACAGAACACATATGTCAGTGGTTCTAAATACTGGTATTCTTGATACTAAAGGTCTTCAGATACAACTATGATATCCAGAAAGATAAACTGATCATTCTGTTTTTCCAGAGTAGCAGCATTCAAACTGTATTTTTGGAAACCACGGGGTTATTCCGAGGTGCCTTTGGAACTGGCCAAGACACAGCACACAACACAGCTCTGAGACCCATTCTCTATTATCCTACTTCAAAAGGCAAGGAACGCACACGTTCATGCACAATCTTGAAACCCATTACTCTAATATCTCTAAATTGTACCATATCATTGAGACCATCTGACAACTAGGTAACTAGATCACATTATGTGACCTTTATAGAAATGCTTCTGATGAATGGCATTTTGAATCCTCTTAGTTTAAATCTAGAGATGTTACAAGAAATACCACGTGAATCTCATATATATTTCTCTCATTGTAGTAAAATATACATAACATGAAATTTATCATTTTAACCATTGTTAAATGGATGATTTGATGGCACTAATAGCATCTACATTGTTGTGCAGACATTACCATTATCTCCAGAACTTTTCATCCTCCCCAACCCAAAGTCTATAACTATGCCATATCAGCTGCCATTCATCTCTTTCTCCAGCCTCTGGAAACCACCATTCTACTTTCATCTCTATGAATGTGGCTAGTCTATGTACTCTATGTAAGGGCAATTATACAGGATTTGTCCTTTGATGCCCAGTTTATTTCACTTACCATAATGTCCTCAAGGATTTTCTGTGTTAGAACATGTGTGAAGGCTTTTTTTTTCCTTTTTAAGGTTGAATGATATTTCATTGTATGCATATATCACATTTGTTCATCTGATGGATACTTGAGCTGCCTCCACATTTTGGTTCTTATGCATAATGCTACGACGAACATGAGTATACAAGTAACTTTTCAAGTCCCTGCTCAAACTTTTTAGGATGTATCTCCAGGTGTGCAATTGCTGGCTCATATGGTAATTTTATGTTTACGTTTTTGTGGAATTGCCATACTATTTTCACATCTGCTGCACCCTGTTACATTCCCACTCATATTGTTTTACAACAAATACTTTTGTGGACATTGACTATATTACATGTATACACATAACCTCATCTACACTCATGCCCACGTCTATATTTTCTCTTCACAAAGAAAGGCCATAGAGGAAATTTTTGCATTAAAAAAAAATTATCAGCAATGGCTTTTCTTCTCCAAAGCAACCTGTTTGTTTTCCCGCCATTGGATACTATGAGTCATGTATTTATGTTTTTCTTTTGGCTTTGATCTATAGGAAGGGAGAGCCAAGAATCCAGCCCACGTCTATCAAACCCACACCTAACACTTTATGTCTAATTTTTTCCTGGCTTCAACTTGCTATTGTAACTTTATTTTTTCTTGCCCAAATTTGTTCAATTTCCTCTTAATCATGAACCACATGAATGTGTGTAAGCAGTTGTTGGAATAAGGCAGGCTACACATAAACACACAATATTTAAATTGCTTCATATTTAGTTTTGATTCACTTGGTATATCTTGGAGTTTGAAAAAAAATATCTGCATCTTGCCTTTTGTCCAAGTAGAGTTAGAATTGTAATGGAGATGGGATTTGTTTGAAATAATTATACTTGTTTACTTTGATGAAGGGCGATATATGAGATGCTGAAATCTGGTAAAAGAATGCAAAGAGAGAAAAAAATATGTAAAACCAGCTTTTTACCTCTGTCTCAGTTGCTAAGGAGTTTGTGTATACTCTTTTACTTCTATTTTGTTGAATACATTATTTTCATGGATAAAAAGAGAATTATGTTTCTTCTTCAGTGCATCAGCTTCACGTTTGATGTTTTCAATGAAACTTTCGTGAGCAGGCAAGGGGGAAATGTGTTTAAAGGTGTTTCATTTTTTGAAGTGCTAAATTGAGCTGTTAGGGTAGATTTTCAGGAGTGGTTTCAGGAAGCCTTCTCTTGGGAGCATCTGGGGACTCCTGAAAGTAATTTATTTGAGCTTCAACTGAGTTTCATGTGTGTGCATGTGTCCATATCTTCCCATTTCTTCTTAGTAAAGACAATGTGTGGGCCTTGATCCATACAAGGTTCTGTAAGGACTTATGGTGATCTGTATAGATTTTTGTGAGCTTATGGCTTTAGGGCTCAGTAGGGCACAAATGAGGAATTCATGCCATTGATTATTGCAGAGCATACAGCATTTTTGAATTGTTCTACTGACCCAAATTAAATTATTGTGACCTTTACATATCTTTGTGGAAATCTGTTCAAATTGCACTTGAAGGTATAAGCCATAATTACTTCCATGTATGATCCTTGAGTAAGAAATTAGTCTGATAAATTGAATCTTGAGTACTAAGAAATGTAATACATATATTTATACATGTACACTGGGTATATTAATTTATAATAGATCAAGAAATATATAAATTTTTTATTTTGGCTCTCTATTATGTATCTATATTAAAATCTACAAATGTACATACAGATACTGAGTATGTACTATACAGAGGACACTCTCCTACTGGTTTTTGGCCTGGGTTAGCAGTCACTTGGCAAAGCTTGCCTTATGAAGAAATTGGCAGAACCAGCATGTAAGCTTGAAATGGATGTGTGAGACAAACATGCTTCCTGTCCTGTTGAGTGAGTTGGGCATGTTGAGCCCTGAGGTTTACGTTAGAGAAGCAAATGCAAATAGCCTCATCAACACAGGGAATTGGAAAACCACTGCCTGAAAGCAAAGGTAAGTCAGGAACCAGGATAGAACCCCAAAGCCCCAGAGAGTGGGTACTCTGATTGAATCTGATTGCTAAATAACAGAATCAGATGTAACTGAAGAAAAAGATTTTACCAAAGTACAAATGTGTGCATATCTTCTTAACCTGCCAATTAATTGCTTAAGCAGCACATGCCTTTTTGAGCAGGTGGTCCTTGTCTATTTCCTGATAAAGCATATACCCAACCAGCATTAGGACCTATGAGATTAACTCGGTCCAAGAGTTCAGGCCAGGAGAAGAGAGAAAGGACTAAATGGATAGCAGGAGCCTTGACTCAACCTCTACCACATGGGGCTGCTGGCAAACACTACTCCTCCAGAACCTTGAGCACGCAGGCCAGTGCTAACTTCTTGGCTCCCATCCAAACAATGCTTCCATGTCCATATTGGTGACTGGTTCTTAATCATATCTGTAGCCCAATTTCCCAGATCATGCTATTGAGCCAGAATAGCTGAGCCAGGAGTCCTAATTACGATAGCCAATGCCTTATTTCCTCCTGATTTACTTTAGTAGAGAATGATCATTCGTCCAGAATCCATCTCTGTGTTTACCTTATACCAAAACTGACAAAGACTGGGCCCTCAGTCATATCCTCCCCAAAATCATATCCCTGGAACCATGTACATTTCATGGATAAATGGAAGTAAAATTTCATGAGCACTCCACAGAATACAATAATGTCTTTAGTCATTTGTACTACATTCCGTCTCATTTCTGTAAAAGTCCATAAAAGAAAGGTACAATTTGATGGATTTTTTTTTTAATTTTTGTTTTTTGGTAGTTTGATGGATTGTTAAGTGAACAACTGCGTCTTCATTTTCCAGGTCAAGAAACAAAATATCCTCATGACCTTAGAATCCCCAAACCTCTGTCTTTCCAAGTTACCACACCCAACATGTCGCTGGAGGTCATCACTATCCTGCCTTTGCTGGTATGCACATCTCTGCTTGTCCTTTTGATTTTACCACTGAAGTATGCATCTCCAAACACTCTAGTCTGATTTTTCTACTTTATACAAATGGAATATTATAGCATAATATAATATAGTATTTATTCTTCTATCAGAGTGATTTTATTCAGCATTATGTTTGTGAGATTGATTCATTTTTCCATTTGTGGCTATAGTGAGCATACAACATTTCATGTCCAGTTCCACATTTTATGACTATAACAATGTTTAATTATCTACTTAGACTCTGTATTATCCCCTCTACCTTTTTTCTTTTCTTTTTGCTATTTCAAATAATGTTTCCTTCATGTGTAACTTTTAACTTTTATCCACATATGCATGTGTTCTATTCAGGTATACACTTGGGAGTACAATTATTAGTTCATAGGTTAATCTTATTGTCAGTTTAGAGGATAATGTCAAACAGTATTCTAAAATGATTGCACCAATTGTAATTCTCACCTGCAGTGTATATGAGTGAGAATTCCAATCTCACTCCATTCTCACCAAATCTTGTCAGCCTGGATAAGCTTATAAACATTCTAATAGGGGTGTGGCAGTATTTAATGTGGTTTTAATTTGAGTTTCCCTAATGATTATTGCGGTTGAACACCTTTTTGTATTCATATTGACCAACCCGATTTCCTCTTTTGTGAAATGCCTGTTGACATTGCTTGTACAATGTTTTATTGGGTTGTCTGTCTTCTCATTGGTATTCAGGTGTTATTTTTGTAGACTGAATATGGGCTGCTCCTCAGTTTTATGTTCTGAAATATCTTCTTTCACCTTGTAATTTAAATTTTCATTTTTCTAATCGTGTTTTTCAATGAACAAAAGTACTTAATTGTAAAGATGCAAAGTTTATCTATATTTTTCTTTATATTAGTGGTTTGTTTTTTCCTATCATGTTCAACAAATTTCATTTGCCCTGACAGCAAAAATTTATAATTCCATGTGGGTTAGAACTGCAACCCACTAGACTAGATATTTTCATATGGCATCAGAGAGAGATAATTTCTTTTTTTAATTTGTCCATATGAGTAATCAATTCTTCCTCAGTGCTACACACTGAAACGTTTGTTCTTTCACTGTACCTTCCTATATTGCATATTCATCGTTAATCAATATGTCATGGTATGTCTGAATCTTTATTTTGTTCTGTTGGTTCAATTGCCTATCTTCATACTTACACTCCCTTATTTATCATAGCATCCTAATAAATCTTCATATTCAGCACAGAAAGTTCTCCACTTTAATCTTCAAGACTTTCCTGCCTACTCTTCTTCCTTTGAAATTCATATGCATTTTCGAAGTAGCTTGTCATGGCTTATCAAAATACCAATTGGGATTTTGTTTAATTTATATACTATACTAAGCAGAATTGATGTCTTTAAAAAGTCATCTTTATTCCATGTACATGGCATATTCTTTAACTTATTTAGGTTACGGTAATTGCTGTCAGTAGTGATTAATAACTTTTCCTGAGTCGAAATATCGTGCATCTTTCATTAGGTCTATTCCTAGCAATTTACATTTTTGTTGATAGTATAAATGATGTCTCTTTAAAATTTTGCCATTTCTCTTAGTGTTGCCATTTAGAAATGCAAGTACATTTCAGATATTAACCATATTTCTAAGAACCTTGCTAAAAGCATTTATTAATTCTAATAATTTTCTGTAGTTGCTTTTTAATACTTTAGGTACAAAATTCTGTCATTCATGAATAATGGTGGCTCTTATATTTCTTTTTCAATCCTCATAATTTCTACTTTTTTACGCATCTTGCCACACTAATCAAGCAAAGTTGGGAGCAATGTTATACTGTCATATCAATAACCTGAGAAGGTATATATTCACATTTCATTATTACATATTATGTTCACATTATTGTCTTTAGATACATTTTATGCAACTAGGAAGCTTCAGTATATGACAGCTCTCCTTTTCTTTAATCATGAGAAAAATTCAATTGATAGAAAGTTTGAAAGTTAAACTACCCTTGAATTCTTAGAAAAACAAAACCAAAAAAACTTACCATGATGTATTACCCTAGTTATATATTTCCAAAGATAAAGCATGGGGGAGAAGGTGGGGGGGGGGAATCTCCAGCAGACGTCAGCTGAGTGAGGAGTCCAACGTAGGACTCCATCCTACGACCCTGAGATCATGACCTGAGCCAAAATCAAGAGTCGGAGTTTCAATTGACTGAGCCCCCTCAGGTGCTCCTATTCTTCAATATTTAAATGTTAATTTGTATAGATGTGCTTTGTGGGCATCCTGCCACCAATTTTTGAAAATGGAAACTCTATTCTTGAAAATAATGTATTCTTAGGTTGTTGGAGATGGTGTTCATTATATAACCATTGTGTCCAACTTTTTGAAACCCTTGTTCCAATGTTTCTTCAGCAGTATGCAATAGTATATTTGTGATCGTGTACAATTTATGTATTCTAAACTTTACTATAGTAATCCCTAGTACATGTGTTAATGGGAGTTTAAAATGTGGCTAGCATAATTTAGCAACTAAAGTTTTAGATTTAATCCATTTTTTATTTAATCCATTTAAATTTAAATAGCCACATGTGGCTAAGTGTTACCATATCAGATTGGGGCAGTCCTGTACCTTTAATAAATTTTTGATTGTTTTTCCTAGTGTGTTCAATTATAGGTGGGTTAAAATTACCCTATCATTGCTTATTTTAGAGTTGCCCATTTTATTTTACAATTCAGATGTCATTTTTTTAGGTGCATATAAACTGAGAACTATAATGTTTTCCTGGTGAATTCATTTTTTAAAGTATCAAATGTCTCTATCACCAGTAATTATTCATATTCATTTTTCTGATATAAACATAACTTCCTTGGCTTTTCTGTATTAGTATTTCTTTGATAGCAGTTTTTTTCATCATTTTATTTTCAATATTTCTACATGTTTATGCCCCTTTCCAACAACACATGCTTTTGTTTCATTTTATTCTATCTGAATGTTTTTACCACAAAATTATAGCATTTCATGCATATATATTCTGCATAAAACATATATATGGACTTATTTTGCTAGTTTTCTACTTGATGACTATTTGCTCATTATCTTTTTTCTCTCTCTCTCTACACACACACACATACACACACACACACACTGATCTATTTTCTTGCTGGAGATAAAAATGTTTCCTTCACTTACCAGAAGTAAAGCAAATTTTTACTTTTACCCTCATCACAGAAATTATGAGAATTTACCACATTGATTGTATTTGTCCTTGGCTCTACATATTGTTATTGTTGCTTCATATCTTATTCTTTATAAAAACTCATAAAGCATGATTACTATTGTTAGTACTTTGTATTCAGTTAGATTCAGAAACATAGTTTTCATTTTCTGTTCACCTTACTTTTACCTGCACCTTTACAGTGTAATCTCTTATCCTTTCCCTTCTACTTATGGACAACACCACAGCTTCCCTATTGGTATGGATCTACCAGAGTTCGATTCTCTCACTTCTCCTTTGTCCAAACCAACTTTTCCTTCGTTCTTACAAGGCACTTTGCTGGGCGCAGCTATGAGTTGCAGTTCCTTCATCTCTTCCATCCATGGTCTCCCGTTTCCACTCTTTCTGTCCTGCAATGAGCTGCCGGGCTTATGTGGTTCTTTGAAGGTCAGCTCTTTTTGTTTCAGCTGTTTTCAATCTTTTCCTTCTCTATCCCTCCCACCCTCTCCAACACAGTTTTATTTGTGTCTCAATATGAATTTATGTGTTTTAAAATTTTAATCCAGTTCATAGGTCTTTTTTTGAATTTATCAACTAATATTTTTCATTTTTCTTTCACAATTCTTATCCACTAATTCTCCAAAGATTGGGTCTCCTCTACATATCATCCTCCCTTCTTGAGCTGCAAATAATTTTCTGCTAGCCTTTTCTCCTTTCTTCTTGCACCCCTGTGTCTGAACTTCTCTTTCCTCCTTTGATGAGTTCACCCCTCATGGCTCCATTCTGTTATCCCTTCATGGCTATCTTCCAGGGTAGTATAATCTGATGTGCTGTTTAACATCCCCCCCTTGATTCTAAATTATGGTTATTCTTGTTAGCTTTTAAAAGTTTGCTATAATTTTGGGTTGAGATTTTTAAGTTATTTGGCACTTCTAAAATTCTACTATTTCTTTTTTATTATTTTTTTTTAGATTTTATGTATTTATTCATTAGAGACTCAGAGAGAGAGGCAGAGATACAGGCAGAGGGAGAAGCAGGCTCCATGCTCAATCCCGGGACTCCAGGATTATATTCTGAGCTGAAGGCAGACGCTCAACCACCGAGCCACTCAGGTGCCCCTAAAATTCTGCTATTCCATTATTTTCTTCACTTAAGATTAGACTTAAAGTGATGCACATTTGGCCTCCATATATTCTTCACCCAAATTCTTCTTCAATTAACAACCCCTGTCATTTCAGAGCCTGTATCAAAGGTAAGAAATTATTCTTGCTACTGCACCATTAACTAAAGCAAAACTCTGAGTCCTACTTCACAAGTGTTTTCCACTAATTTTTGTGTTCCAGTATTCAATCTGGATTCAGCTTCCTCAGGGGGTCCGCAGGATTGTTGAATCTTAATTGTTTTTAATGTACAAGTTTTATATAAATAATAAAGAACTCCTTATTTTATATTACATCTAATGGTTCAAGTGTTGGTCTTGGAGAGAGAAGAGAGCCTGTATTATACTTAGTTGTCACGTATCCTGAGTCCTCTGATGTCTGTGACAGCTGCTCAGTCTTGCCTCATCTTTTATGACCTTGACACTTCTGGTAAATGGCGATTAGCTATTTTGTAGAATGCCCCTTAATCGGTTTTTTGTTTTGTTTTGTTTTGTTTTGTTTCTTTTCAGTTTTCTCACAAGGTCATAGATGTATGCATCATTAGAAGGATATCCAAGGATACTTTAGCTTCCTTCTCTGCTATGAGCCTGGTCCACACACCAGTTGATTGTGGGTGACTTTTCTCCATGAGAAGGCCAAGGAACCTGACATATGCCTCACAGTAGTAACAGCCAGGGGACTCTATGCTTCTTATCCTGGAGCGCACAGAGCACAGGTTGAACAGGGAAACCTAGTTGGCATGATGGGCCCAGCAGGCTGAGCAATGAGCATTTTTTTATCTGTCTCACCTTTCATTCCAAGGTTGGGTTTCACTGGTCAGTCCCTCATGTACTGCCTGGTGTTCCATGAATATCCAGGCTCCAATGTCCCCTTCCTTACGACCTTACAACAACTCTGTTATTCTGCCATGATGGATGTCCTTGGTGTGCCAGTGCACCCTTGTGCCCCTCCCTTATCAGACTATCTATGGTAGACTCCAACAGGGAATAAGTATTGGGCCCTGGGCTTCCCATAATTTCGCTTAAGATTTTCAGAAGAATGCACGTGGCCTTTGGTCCACATTGGAGACAGAAAGAGCTTGATCCCACTACTGGTTATATTTTTTCCTTACTGCAGCTGAGGTTGGGTAGAAGGGTAGGGACACACTGAAGGCATGAGTTGAGAGAATGTTTCCAGTCCCTTAAGTAAAGAGTTTACCTTTATTCTCATTTTAATGCAGCCACCAGCTAGGGCTCAGCTGAGCACAATTCTGATGTTTTGGTTAATTCAAAGCTGTATATTCAATAACAAGCCAACATTGCTGACACTGTTTATTTTACCTTTGTGGCCTATTTGGCTCAGGAGCCTTGGGCATACTGCCTTTGGGGGGGGGGGTGTACTATGGCTTGCCGACCTACTGATATGAAAGTGTCCCTTGTTCTTGGATGGAAGTGAGAAATAACCAAGTCACTACTTTGATGGCCTGTTCTGATTCTCTGTCTCCCCTCTTATCACTATTCAGAGGTAGAATACTGAAGAGCTCTTACTCCTGGTCCCCTCCACTCAGTGTTTGGGTAAAGCATTAGCTACCAGATTATAGGGTGTCTTAATCCTGAGCCAAGCTCACTGTGACCTCCTCCCTTCTTCCCCTAAAGCCATGTCTCTCTCAGCATCCCCTGTGGATTATGAAAAACTATCAGAATTTCTGATTTGATTTTGCCTCACTTGCAAATGGCTAAGTTCATCTGCTACTGGTTGGAGAATGTTGGCAGAAAACATGAGCTTCCTGGGTCACAGACGGGACTGTATCACTCATGGCACAGGGAACAGCATGAGCATGATCCCAGGTGGTGGCCAGAAACATACGGAAGATTGCTGTGCTGAGAGGATCAATGAGTTTGGGGAGCTTCTGTTTTATAACAAGCAGTAAGCAAGTTTGCTCTTGGTACAGAGAGAGACATTATGTTATCCTTCAAGTCAGCTCTCTGAAAATATGACCTTGGGTAACGCACCAGATAAAGAGTGCTCAAATACTTATATCTTTGGACACCTAGCAAGGAAGTACGCAGCTCTGCATGCCCAAAATGCATTGCCTCTCCCAATAGTTTGGTTCATTAACATCCAGAGGCAGGGAAGAATAGATTTGAAGGGTCATTGGTGGAAAATAATTAAATGGTTTTCTCTTTATTGGATCCCACTGACTTTTTTTCAAAGATTTTTAAATTTATGTATTCATGATAGATACAGAAAACGAGAGAGGCACAGACACAGGCAGAGGGAGAAGCAGGCTCCATGAAGGGAGTCTGACTTGGGACTTGATCCCAGGACCCCAGGATCATGCCCTGGGCTGAAGGCAGTGCTAAACTGCTAAGCCACTGGGGCTGCCCGGACTGACTTTTTAAATAAGTAGGTATATTTATAAATCATACATATATGCAATCCTACTATTCTCTTAAGTTTATTGTAAAATATCAACCAAATTGAAATGAACAATGAGATGATAAAATAACAATATCTAACTCTGCTTCTCATGCAAGAGCAGATCACCATACTCTTTGTGGGATGGCTTGCTACTTCCATTCATAATGCACAGAAAGAGGATTTTTCAATTTCTCTTCTTTTTTTCTGTGTGACTCATTATATATCCTCAATATTTAGTCCTTGAAGATTGACCATGATCAGAAACAGCCCACAATGCCTGGCTGCTTCTAATTTAATGGTGTCTGCATCTAAGCACAATCAAATGCAAAGAGAGCCCCTTGGCCTCAGCACATGCTTGCTAGAAACAGAGGACCCACCCAGAACTAATGCATACATTGCATAGTAAACACTTGAATCCAAATCTGCTTTTGCACCAAAGGTGGTCCAGGTTTTATTATATTGTTTCTAGTCTGTGAATATATAGACTTTGCCCCAGTCTTTTAGCTGAATCCATTGCCACAAAAACAGTTGTATCAAATATCAGGCAAAACCAGACAAGGAGTTGGATTTCAATAAATCCCTCCTGTTATCGCAGCAAAATAGCTATATATCACTTCCTTTCTCCTCTCCTCTTCCATCATCTCCTCAATTATAAGAAAAGTTAACCACAGAAACACAAAATTACCAGTCAAATATGCAACACAGAACCAGGGCATAAAAATTAACTGGCAAATATGATATAATAATAACAAGGTATAATAAATCATTAGGTTCTTTTTTAAAAATAGTAATTTAGAAATTAGATAAGACTCTGGATTTGTCAGTTTGCAAATGTTTGGGCCTGGCCTGTAATTTCTCAGGTATATTTCACATGTTTTTTATTTGATCACTTTATAAAATACAAATAGGCCAATTTATCAATTATGCTTTAGTCAGTGTCAAAACTTCAGGGAGTTTATAATACTTGTATTCATCCAATATAGAGCAATTATTTTTGCTTTAATTACTTCTCTTAAACTTTTTTCCTCAAAAACTTAAAGTCTTGAATGCTTGTAGTTGCCTCAGTGGCACGCAGAGATTCAAGGGTTGCTGAAGAGAGACTGTCACTAATACAAGAAAAGGTTGAGAGAGGGAAAGTTTCAGTGACTACATGGATTGCCTGAAACAACAAGTGAGAACAGATAACCTTCATTATAAAGGAAATTAGAACTAAAATATCTTAGGAAACATATTGTAATTGAGAATTTAGGAGGCTCTAGAAAGCACTAGGTGAGAATATGTGTGATGCCATTACGAGAATAATTTTAAAATTAGACTGGTGAAATATTCAAAAAGATAATCTAAGAGGGAAAAGACAGCGTTGTTGAGGATATTAGGTGACCTGACAGGTCTTTTCCATCTCTAACTTGGAAGATTCTATTATCTGGTCTATCTATATGATAACCCCATTTAAAAAGGGGGGGGTACCTGCATTGCATTACATTACATAACTTCAGTCGAAAATAAAATATGGGTATAGTACATAAGCAGCAGTCTATGCAGAAGTTAGCCAAGAAAAGGTACACAAATTTAAAAAGAAAACAGAGATGTGCTATTTTAAGAAGAACAGTGGGATTTTGCAAGAAAAACACAATTCTATGAATCCATTTTGAGAGGATATTTGATCAAATACTGAATCAGGTTATTGTTCTAGCTCTGTTCTTAACTAGCTATATAAGTTGTTTTAAAATCTATAACATGAGAAAACTGGTTGACTTACTGCTAAGATCCTTTTAGCTTTAATAGTAATTAAGTCTGTGACTCCAGTTATATTGCACTATGTAGCAAAAGCCTTCCTATTTTTGCATAAATACTCATGTCATCATGTTTTTTATCTGTAAAGCTCATGCTTGGAAAATTAAAATTGCAGTGAATCAGTGGAACATGTAAACAGGAGAACTCCATTTTCCCCCAAAGCAAAATTTCCAGGATTTTATTTCCCCAGTAAATGGAATTCATTGGGACAGAAGACACATCTCCAACGGTAGTGTGGAAAACTCTTCAATAACTACACCAAATACATCTTAATTTATACTTCATTTTCTTCATATTAGACAAATAATGTTCCCTCTCCGTGTGTTAGGTATACCACCCACTGATCCAACATGCATTCCCTCTTTTTCAAGTATATTCACACACTTGACTTATACTTTTCTATACTTGTTTTTTACCCCTCACCAAGACTTTAAGTCTCTTCTACCTTAAATTAGCATAAGGCTTTTATTTAATAACCTTTTTTCACTT
Organism: Canis lupus dingo; assembly: GCF_003254725.2. NCBI lineage: Eukaryota > Metazoa > Chordata > Mammalia > Carnivora > Canidae > Canis > Canis lupus. Next base: position 54,123,655 of record NC_064264.1, on the reverse strand, counting down.
GTGTCTCCCTTTAGCTATAATGTAATCTATGTCATTTTTAGGTTGTTTTGTTGTTTGTGTTGTTTTGAAACCAGTCTGTGTCAACTCTGCTTCCCAATCCTAACATCTACCACCTGACCTACGTGTCCATCAGGACAAGAAAATGTTCTTGTCCAATCTACAAAATGGCTGCTTAACAGACCATCCCAACAATCATTTTATCAGTCCTCAATTTTCAACAGGGATTTATAGATGTCTAAGTATATGTTGAGTTCAATTTTGGGGCTGCAATATAAGTAGCCCTTCCCTCATAAAGCACATATTCTATAAGTAGACCACTATATTGTTGAAACTGCACAAGTAAATATAAACTTTGAACTGCAATGAGTATTTTAAAGAAAAGCACACAATTCTCTGAAATCATATAATAAAGAGGTCTGAGTTTTCCTTTGACTTAGAGATAGCATATTTGAGGAAGGGACATTTGAACTGATGGAGAATGTCTAGAGATCAACCACAAAGGCATTTTTAGTAGGAGGTGAATTGCTCCTATTGATATTATTTAGGAATGACTTTAAAGGCATTATGGAGAATCAAAAACAGTACAAGCAAACCGCAAACAAAAATCCAAAAGGGCAAATAGGCATAAGTGAATATTGGAAAAAAGACCTATTTTTCTTTCCAGTTGAGAGATAATAGTTTGGTATAAAGTGTCTGAGTCTATTCATTTCTTTCTACTGTCAATACACAAAGTACATTCACAGAATAAAATTGACAATGCTGGCTTAGGTGTATAAGGTGGGGAAGAAAAAGGACACATGGAGTCTATAATTTTATAATTCCACATTTTTTATATCTATAGTTAGACTCAGTGATATATGAATTACATAAAGGAGTAATTACATAAAGAAACTACAATCAATACCTTTCATAAACATAGATGCAAAAATGCTCAAAAAATATTAACAAATCAAATCCAACAATCTATAAAAAGAAACATAAACCACAACCAAGTAAAATGTGTTCCAGGTGTGCAAAGTTGGTTCAACATTCAAAAATCCATGAAGGCAATCCATCACATCAAAAGAATAAAGAAGAAAAATGGGGATCCCTGGGTGGCGCAGCGGTTTGGCGCCTGCCTTTGGCCCAGGGCACGATCCTGGAGATCCAGGATCGAGTCCCACGTCGGGCTCCCGGTGCATGGAGCCTGCTTCTCCCTCTGCCTATGTCTCTGCCTCTCTCTCTCTCTCTTTCTCTCTCTCTGTGACTATCATAAATCAAAAAAAAAAAAAGGAGAAAAATCACATAATCATATCAATAAATGCAAAAATGCACTGAAAACAATTCAACATCTATTCATGATTAAAAACTCTAGGTAACTAGAAATATAATGAAACTTCCTCAGTTTGATAAAGAATGTTTAAGAAAATCTACAGTTAACATCATACTTGATGAGAAACTCAAAACTTTCTCACTAAGATCAGGTACAAGGCAAGGCTGCCCCCTCCCACTACTGACTTTCAATATCTTATTGGAAATTCTAGTTCATGCAGAAAGACAAGAAAAGAAAATAATATGTATACATATTTGGAAAGGAGAAATAAAACTGGATTTGTTTGCAGTTAACATGATTGTCTCATAGAAAATCCTAAAGCTCCTGGTTTGCTATTAAGTGATTGTAACAAGCTTGCAGGATATAAGGTTAATATACAAAAGATAGTTGCTTTCCTATATACCAACAATGAACAAGTGGATTTTGAAATTTAAACATAATGACATTTACTTTAGCACTGAAAAAAAGAATAAATCTAGATATATATTATATATATATATATTATATGCAAGATCTATACAAGGAAAACTATAAAATTTTGATAACCAAAAGTCAAAAGAAAAAATTAAAGTAAATAAATGGACATATATTCCATGTTCATGGATAGGAAGACTCAATATTGTCAATATGTCAGTACTTCCTAACTTGACCTATAGATTCAATGTGAAAATCCTAGCAAATTATTTTATGGATATTACAAACTACTTCTAAAGTTTATATGGAACTATCAAAGGTAATAAAATAATTAACCTAGTGATTTCATTGAGAATATTAAATACTTTGCTGAGCCTCTTAGTTCATTACAAAGCTGAAATTTTTCCAGTATATTTTTGCCAAACTAGAAATTATCATGAATGCTTCAGTTAAAACTTTATTGATATTCAAAATATGTTCAGCTGCCTAACAGGGAGTTATTATTATATGTTATCGTGTTTCCCAATTAAGATATAAGTCCATCCCATTTAAGGTAGAAGCCTATCCAATAGAAGTACATATTTTTGCTGTTATTTCTTTTTCATAGATACATAAAAACAAAATAACAACTGTTAAAATTGTTTTTCCTATTAGCACAGTATGAAGAGCATATTGTTTTTTTTAAACTCCTAAGATTAAAACAACTAATTATGGGGGCACCTGTGTGGTTTCAGTCAGTTAAGGGACTGACTCTGGGTTTCAGCTCAGGTTCTGATCTCAGGGTCAGGAGATCGAGCCCCCTGTTAGGGTCTGCACTTAGCATGGAGTCTGCTTGGGATCTCTCTCCCTCTCCCTCTGCCCTGCCCCCCTGCTCTCTCTCTCTCTCTCTTTAAGATAAATAAGTAAATCTTAAAAAAAAAAAAAAACTCATTATATTACAAGGCTGGAAAGCATTTGCCATGATTGGAAACTGCAAGGGAATATAAATTTATGTAAGCTTCAGGAACATGGCAATTTTGATTCTCACTTCAGCTACTGCAGTGCTTCCTTCAAGCTGAGCCTAGCACTTCAACAATGATGGAGCTGGTGGACTTCTTCATTCTTTGAAGAGTTTTGTTTTTTGGTTTTTGTTTTTAAGTAAATGCTTGTAAGATTTATCATGGATGTATGTAAAGTCAGGGTCACTTATTTATTTTATTCTGTTTAACGGGAGAGGTCTGAAACTGTAAGACAATAAAATATGTATATTATTTAGTACCATGAATTCCTTTGAAAATACTAAAATGTCTGCATGTTCTATTTCTTTGGAAAACTGCAACAACCCATTATAATATAGTTTTAATCCAGCTCTGATTTTTTTAAAAAGATATGTAAAGTATTTTAAATAACACTAAGGTTTAATTTACTAGGTATGTATTTCGTTATTTTTTTGTGGCTTTTACTATGCACTATATATATATATATATATATATATATATATTTTTACTATGCACTATATAAAACTCATTTTGATCTTGATAACCTAAAACAGTCATTTTAATTCCATAGTAAATAATAATAGAAAGTTTTAAAGTTTGATCTTTAAAAAAAGATACAATGTGAAGTACTAGTCACATAAATGTTTTCAAGCGAGTGCCCTATACTACGAAGACAATATTAAGAAAAAAAAAAAAAAAGGCACTCAGCAGTTCTCTGTTTATGGTCAGAGACACAAGAATCTCCATAGCCCTCAAAACAATTACTTACAATAGCTGGTCCTTTGCAATAAAGACAGTATCTAGAGATAGGACAAACACCATAACCCTGAAAGATTATTGATTACTCTCTTCATGGGCTTCGACTTACTTGTTTTTTAACTCCAGGAGTCTTAAACTTAATAATTTATCTCATTTCCTTTCTCATGAAGAAGGAGATTGAACTAAAATTACTTACACCCATTAGATGGGACTTCAATAATTGTGACATCATGAGAATTTAGAAGTTTTCACCTTGTCAGTGTTTATAAATAAAACTTGCTGGGACACCTGGGTGGCTCAGCAGTTGAGTGTCTGCCTGTGGCTCAGGGCATGATTCTGGAGTCTCAGGATTGAGTCCCACATTGGGCTCCCTGCGGGTAGCCTGCTTCTTTCTCTGCCTATGTCTCTGCCTCTCTCTCCCATGAATAAATAAATAAAATCCTTTTTTTTTTTTAAAGAGTCTTTTATAAAAAAAAAAAAAAAACAACTTGCTGAATTGCTGAATAAATTTAATGTGAACACAATTGTTGCAAGGAGATTGTTTAAACTCCTCTGTGGAATCCAACTCCAGAAACTTTAGAATTTTTGTCTCTGAAGACCGAATTTACTGTTAGACCATATAGCTTATACATTCATGATACATAAGAAACTAAACCAAAAAAAGATGATCTCTTCTAACATGGAATCTAACATTGTACTAAATAACATACAAATTGGGGCACCTCTTTGGTTAAGTGTATGACTTCAGCTCAGGTCAAAGTCTTGGTGTCCTGGGATTGAGTCCCTCATGGGGTTCTGTGCTTAGTCAGGAATCAGCTTGTCCCTCCCTCTCTCCCTCTGCCCCTGCTCCCACTCATACATGGGTGCACACAAGCCCCTCTCCTCTGTCTCTCAAATAAATAAATAAAATCCCTTTTTAAAAAATAATAAGAAAATCTCCTTAAGAAATTTTGTATCTTCATATGGAACAGAAATAGGAACCTTATTCCAAATAACTTAATTTTAAAATATGTCTACCCTTGCTTTTTTCACTATAGATAGGTGTCTATGTGATTATTTAAAATTTCTCATGTGTTTTATGAATCATATCATTTGCCTAGTGTTTAAACTTGTTAAAATAGCAAATTAAAAAAGAAATGCATTTTGCTTTGAAATTTCTAACTAAAATACATTGCTTTCAGTAAAAGAAATAGCAATTAATTCTATAAGCACAAATTTTCACATGGAAGTTTTGGCAGAGAGTTCCTAATTTCTCATTATGTATATGAATTATTTACTATGTACATGGATTGTGTTTTACATGTATGTAATTAAAAAAACAATATTTTTATAAATGTAATTTCATTAAGATTTATCCGATATTTTTAAGCAATTGCTATAACCATTCATATTATCTCGTGTAGATCACATATGTGCCTGTAAAGATTTTTCTCTTTCAGAAGACACCAAACAATTCTTGCCTTGAGCCAGACCACTCTTGTTGGGAAGACTTACTTCCCAAGCTGTATAGGCATTTTTGGCTAATTATACAATTTCCTCCTAATATCTTTTTCCAAATTTCATGACTGGAATATATGTATAAAGGAGGAAATACATATTCCTATCATATTGTTACTTAAATATAGTAATTTTTGCTACTTGACTCCTTATAGAAGGGTATTAATTTGTTAACAAAAGTTTAATTTTTCCTGCATTATTTCAATACACTACACTTAGCCACACTTTAGGGTGTTTATAATATATCATTTTAAGCAGTTTTTTTTAAAGGAAATTTCAAGGAGGGAAAAAAAGAGGACAAAAATAAATAAATAGAAATTAAATAAAAATAAATCACATGTACTTAAGGAAGCATATTCTTTATTTTACATCTTTAGAGAGCCCTTTAATGATACTTAAAAGAGTATTATACTCAACTCTGTAGAGATCATTGCTTTTCTAGTCAGTCCATGAGTAATTAAAATAGTAACATATTATTTTTAAATCAAACATCATTTGCATGATTCCATTGAAATTCGTGTATATTTTAATATTTTGTTTCAAAATGGCATCAGTTGAAGGCTTTGGTTATGAAAAATTCACAGTAGACAGGTTTTACCTCAGATTTTAACTTAAATCACCTATTTAGACAAAACCTCAATTTTAAACCATAATTCTTCCCAGGCTTCCTTAAAACTCAATCCAGGTGGTGGTTGGGGGAGCAGAGAGATTTTGGCAAACTTTCCTCTTGACTCAGTTTGTAATGAACATCTTGCTGAGCTCTGCTTATGAATAACAAAAACACATGTAATCTAGCAAAAGATGGGTCATAAAACCTTAAACACTTTGTGTACCAAGAAGAATGAGAAATAAGAATGAGCTTCACATTGCTGATCCTTTAAAAACAATTTCTGATTTTATGTGTTTCCTTGTCACAATATGAGTCCCATTCAAATGTCTTGATGGTCAAAGCTTCAATTTCAAAAGGCCTGCAAGTCAAGACTCATATCCTACGTGTGATTCAGGCAGACAGTTTTCCAAGAGCAATGTGCTAGACAAATGCTAATATCCATGATGTGCATGTAATGGAGCTAAATGGCAGTTTAAAAAACCCATCAAAAAGTGTTGCCTCTACAGGAGATCCTGACTCAGTATGTCAGTTAATTGGATAAATTACGGAATGATCAGCAAGTGACCTCTCAGTAGGGAGCAGAAGCTAATGATGGCAATTATTTGGGAAAGAGAAGAAAGAGAGGGGTCTATTTTATGAAATAAGATGTTTAAATATAAGGTGAAACCTCCAAATCTCATTCTTTTCCAAACATCTCCCAGTCATAGTGTTACAGGCATAAATGTTGAAACATCACCTGTTGGAAGAAAATAATGAAAAACAAAGAAGAGATACCAAAGTAGCTGGCACAGAATGCTTGCATTTAATCTATAAGAACTAAAACTCTTACCGGTAATATAAAGAGGGAAGAGCTAAAATCTCACATATCTTGAAGAGGAAAGGAGTGGAAAATGTTGCATAAACAAAACTTGAATGGAAACAAAATCATATGGCCAAATCTTCAAGATATATAGTTGATATGGTTCTGTTATTGTAACACATTTTATTTAATAATCCTTTAGGATGCTTGTGGTGTATATTATATTTTTTAACTTTTTTTTTTTTTAAGAAAAAGTCAGGCACAAAAAAAAAATCTAAATCTAATTAAAATACTTAGTACATTAGTTTAGTAAGGCTGACATAGTTTAAATTACATATCATACAATGCAATGATAAATAATATATAATTTGACAAGATTTTTTCCTTATATTTAATGTATTTTTATAAGCACCTAAGACTGAGGTGAACCCAGGATGATATCCCTCCACCCCACAACTTTTGTGGTTCATAACAGAATAATTGTGACTATCATGTAATGAAAAAGTCTAGAAAATACAATCTCCTGTAATCTATTCAGCTATATATGGTAATTAGAATCATGTAATAAGGGGTATAACAGACACAAATATTTGCCTTATTTGAACATGGAGGAGGAGACACACTTAACTTTCCTGAGAAAGTTTCAAAAATTTTTTTAAAGATTTTATTTATTTTTACAAGAGATAGAGAGAGGCAGAGACAGAGGCAGAGGGAGAAGCAGGCTCCATGCAGAGAGCCCAATGTGGGACTCGATCCCAGGATCCCAGGATCAAGCCCTGAACCAAAGGCAGACACTCAACCACTGAGCCACCCAGGCATCCTAAAGTTACAAAATTTTAATTTATTACTTCAGTCCTTTGTTCAGTCAAATATGAAAGACGGGCAAAATAGTACTTTCTGCCTATATTTAATTTTTTTATTTGTGCCCCTGAGTTTGGGCAAAATTTATCTAAATTTTTCATTGCATGATTTGACATAGATTGATCAGAAGAAGACAACTATATAACTAAACAAATTTGTTTTATGTAGGATAATCATACTTATGTCCTGCAATACTGTGATTTTTTTTTTTGGTAATTAGAGAATTTATTTTTGATTTGTAATTTTTTTTATCAAAACCTTTCCTCCCCAGGTTTATTGAGAAGTAATTGATATTTATATCAGTGTATAAATTGGAGGCGTACCGCTTGATGGCCTGATTGATTTATATTGCTAAATGACCAAAATACGTTCAGCTAACATTCATTTGCTTGTATACAATAGAAAGAGAAGTAGGAAAAGGAAGGAGAAATCCTTGTGATAAGAACTCTCAAGGTTTACTGTCTTAATAATTTTCAAATATACCATGTGATACATTACATCCCTAGTGCTAATTTATTTTTAAGTTGAAATTTGTACCTTTGACCACCTTCCTCCAATTCTTCATCTCCTTAGTCTTGTCTCTTTTTCCATGAATATCTTCTCAGTTTTGTTTTCAGATTCTACATGTAAGTAAAATAATACAGTATTTTCTCCATCAGACTTGTTTCACTTCACATACTGCTTTCAAGTTCTACCGATGTTGTTGAAAACAGTAGGATTTCCTCATTGTTATGGTTGAATAATATTCCATTGTATGTATACCGCATCTTCTTTAACCATTCACCTGCCAATGGTTCTTGGTTAGGTTATTTTCATTTTGTGGCTATTGTAAATAATGCTGCTTTGAATACGGGGGCTCAGATACCTTTTCAAGTTAGTGTTTTCATTTTCTTTGGATCTATTCCCAGAAGTGGAAATTCTGGATCATATGGTAGTTCTATCTTTAACGTTTTGAAGATCTTCATGGCAGCTGTGCTAGTTTACATTCCCAACTGTACACAAGGTTGCCTTTCTCCACATCCATGCCAGTGTTTATCTCACATCTTATTGATAATGGTCATTTTAACAGACATGAGGTCATCTCTCATTGTGGTTTTAATTTGCATTTCCCTAATGACTAATGATATTCAGCATCTTTTCATGGGCCTGTTAGCCTTTGGTATGTCTTCTTTGGAGAAATGTCTATTTAGGTCCTTTGCCCATTTTTTAATTGGGTTATTTGATCTATTGAGTTTTTTTTTTATTTTTTTTTTTCATCTATTGAGTTTTATTAGTACTTCATATGTTCTGGATATTGACCCTCACTAGAAATGTGGTTTGCAAATATTTTTTCCCATTCTATAGGTTGTCCTTTCACTTCATTGATGGTTTCTTTTGATATGCAGAAGCTTTTTAGTTTGATGTGGTCCCATTTGTTTATTTTTTTTTTTAATTTTGTTGCTTATGTTTTAGGTGTCCTGTTCAAAAAATTATGACCAAAGCCCATGCCAAGGAACCTTATTTCTGTGTTTTCTTCTAGGAATTTTGTGGTCTCGGGTCTTAAATTTAGATCTTTAATCCATTTTTAGTTAATTTTGTGAATGGGGTCCAGGTTCATTTTTTTACAGGTGAATATCCAATTATCCCAGTACCAGAACAAACAAACAAAAAACAAATATTCTCCTTTGTCCATTGAATATTCTTGACTCCTCTGTCAAATATTAGTTGACTGCATATGCTTGAGTTTATTCTGGGCTCTCAATTCTGTTCCGTTGGTCTATTTTTCCATTTTTATGCCAGTATCGTACTGTTTTGATAACGACGGCTCTCTAACAAGGCTTGAAATCAGGGACTGTAATGCCTCCTTTGTTCTTTCTTAGGATTACTTTGACCTTTTGGAGTCTTTCAAGCTTTCCAAAAGCCTATTTTTTTTTTTTTTTAACTTAGGCTATCTGTTGTTAGGGATTTCTAGAACAAGATACAGATAGGAAACTTAAGTGAATAGATTTCACTTTTTATAATCTCAGTTAGACTTACAGTAAGTTAAAAGCCTTAAACCTGTCTAGTTTGCAAAATGTTGAGTAGAACCATTTTAATAGGTAGAAAGAGTCCTGTTTTGTGGAAGAAACATGAATTTTGGTATTGATCTGGTATAAAGATCACTGCTGCATGGTTTTTCTGCCTGTGTGATCCTCATTTAAATAAGGTCTATTATCAAACTTTGGGACTCCATGGACATTGGGAGGATTGATCTTAAATTTTCCCAAAAATCTAATGAATCTGAAGTTGACAGGGTACTGGTAATATTGATAAGGCAAATGTTTGAGACTGTTGAGACTCTTTATTTCTTATATAAAGTGATTTTTTTTTTTCAGATGGTGACATCCACATTAAGATGCCTAATGTGTGACCAGAATTTTAAGCGACTAACTAGGAGCTTGGATATAAATTCATAGGCACACATATCATGCTATTTTCAAACCTATGCAGATTTATCTGACATGTTGATAATTCAAAATAAAAATACAGAATTGTGTCCCTAAAATTTATCACTTTATGATTTTCTTTATCTTCATTAGAAATATAATGAAAACTGATTTTTTCAGGTTGAATAAAATATTGGTATTTTATAATGTTAATCAAAATAATTTCACAAGTATTATTGCTACTGTGGAAAGACTATAAAAATATGCTTTTAAAATGATAAAAAATGTAATCTATGTCTGATGCTTTTAATCCTTCCTGAGTGTTATAAAATCATTTATTATGGACCTTTACCTTTGGCTAAAGTGCCTTACTTGGCATTTTCATAGTCTCTGCTAGTTTGGGAAATTCCATTTGTTTTCATATTGAAAAAAAGGGGGGGTTGGGGGAGACTTTGAGGAGCCTCTGAACTGAAAAAATCTCCAGGTTTGACTTCTTACAGTAAAAAGTAAAGAGAAAAAGGAACCAAACTCAGAGAGGTTAAGGATGCTATACGTTTCTTTCCTCAGTTTTGTTGGCTGCTGGTTTCCATTTCTTATGCTCTGCAGAATGTTACTGCCACTGTGACACTGCCTAACCTCTAAATTATCACTAGTGTATTCGTTTGTTTCTTCTCCCCATTCTTTGTATCATATACCATAGCTGTGAAATCATTTATTAGGTTTCTAAAGGAAGACTATGAAAAAAGTACCCATTTTGTTAGACATTTTTATCCATTCCATTTAACAGGAGAACAAATGAAGCACTTCTCACCATATAAAATCAATCTGTACATTGCATTTCAAAAGGACCTCAGACTTTTAGAAATGTATTTTTGGAAAACAAACAAACCTTTAGAAAGATTTTTTTTTTCCCTGTTGTGCCAACTCTGCTGAGATTGTAACATCATTTCAGGTACCTTTATCATTGATACATTTCCTAGGTCCAATATTTGCCACAATATTTTTGTTATGTGCTACCTTTTCAACTTGATAAACTTTTTCTAAAATGGAGATCATTCCTGTTCTTTATACTATTTAAAGCATTTGAGGAGTATTAGGATGATCAAAAATTCATGTTGGAAAAGGAATGGGTAGTATTCAAGGGTTGATTTCCAACCACTTGTTTGTAAATAGTAACATTAGATATGAAATATTATATATTTTTAAATTACATATAAGATGGAAAATAGATAATGCTACAAGGTATATTATGCTTCATTAATATATATGTTCAATATTGTGTTCTTTTTGACTGTTATATATAATTCCTGTGACTATTATGGGTATACTTCACAAAGAACCCACTAGTTAAAGGAAAAGACTAATCAATATTATGTGTCTCAGCAAAAATATGTTTTAAGACTTTAAACATGTTCTCTCTCCCCTTCATATCATAAATTTTCCCTTGTTCAGTTTGAGTGATATTTCTGTTCTAGGGATTGTGCAGAATGAAAGGCAGTCCCACAAGCACATCATCTGTTTGAAGGGCATCCAGGGAGGGACAGCCAATTGTGCTGTAGCCAGAATGATGCTCTACTGTCAGGGGAAACCCAGGAGGGAGATGGACATTTGTGCAAGAACCAAGTGTCAAGCATTCCGATTATTTAACTTGGTGTTTTTGCATGTTGCCATGCTGTAGGTGTCTTGAACCAATGTCCTAGAAATTGACATTTTCTTTTTGTTTTTCTCCTCCTCAAAGAAGGCAAAGGTCATCATATTTTTCAAGCAGCTGGTATTTATCGACGTGGCTTTACCATGATGTTTTATATTTCAAGCGAGGTGTACAGCAACTGCATTCAAATATCCAGCATCCAGAATAGCTCAATTCTAATAATAAGAGAAAAATGTCTAAATATGAACGATGATCAAAATAGCCAAGAATCCCTGTAGATGGGAAGCCATTTGAGAATTCTGTGTTACCTACTCACTGGGTCAAGAAAGTAGACACTCCTATTGGCTGATGATGTCTATCAAAATTAATGTTCAGCTAGTTGGAAAATCATGGGAAGTAACACGTGAATAGTAGTAAACAAAGAAAAGGAAACAGGTAGAAGATTCAGAGTGCGATTAAAAGCCTGAAAATACTTAACATCAGTGAACACTAACTTTTATAACACTGACAGTCTCTGTTGGAATTAAAATGTCACAAGAAATGAAGAGCATAAACTGTTAAGCACAACAACTCTGTTGCATGCATTGTAGAGGCAAACATCCTGCTCTCTCAGAAGGCCCTCAAATCACAGTGTTCAATGGAGCTCTAAGCTAACTGGTATCCATACAGAATTTAGTGCACTTGGATAAAAGAAGAGGCAATGTACAATCCATTTTGGAGTTATATGTAACAAAGTAAGTATCATTAAAGAACAAGTAGCTCAGAGTTCTAGATTTTAGTATATGGAAGGTTGATATATCTGAATTACATTTCTTGAATGTTCTGGATAAAGTATGTCTTACTGATTTTCCTTTAAATGATATTTTCCACCTTTTTCTATCTGTTACATGATGTTTTTTTCTCAAAATACATTTTCTCAGATTTTAAAAACTATTAGAAGTAAGGATACTGGGAGTTAATACAATGCTACCTTAACGGAAAGGACGTCTTTCACGTGTAGCCATAAGTTTCAAGAAAATCACTAGATTATTATATCTACTCCAAACTATATGAACATGATTTTTTTTAATGGAGATCAATATTTCATTTTGTTTGCTATATAGCCCAATGGCAACGTGATTTGTGGGTAACTCCATCCTGGTCGTCCTGGCCCAGGAAATCAGTATGAGACATGGACCATTTAAATAAAATGATTAATACGGCCTTCCAACATCCAGCTTGAACATCTGAAGGGAAGTGTCTCCGTGTGTGTGTGTGTGTGTGTGTGTGTGTGTGTGTCTTTTTATAGCATAATTATGATAGTACTTTACTAGAAGCAGTTGTGGTACAGAACCTGGGCCATTTCTTTCCTTTGACTAAGCCTCTAGATGAAATGGTATAGATGAAGAAAGCAATCGTGCATAGCCATGGTCTGCCACAGCAAAGAATAAATCAGAAGCGATCACTAGTTGAGCTCAATTTCTGAGAAGTTCATTTTCTTCAAACTGTTATAACCTGACAGGCAGAACCGCTTGCCTTACAGCTTTCTGACAGATCCCACCGTGACCAGGGAAATGGCACCTAGCAAGTTAAATAGATGCCTTGGGTCAGCTGGATGGCTTGCTTCGACTATTAAGGATGTATTACTGGGAACTTCCGTTTGCAGATGGTTTTGGCACTCCCACACACATACAAGAATCCTGACTTATATACCACATGAATGATATTCACAGTGTTAATAAAGGATGCTGTAGTTTGGAATATCCACAACCAAGTGACCAAAAATAGAATAGCTTTGGACAATAATTTCTTCCCGAGCAAAGCCTTGCTGTAGAGCAGGTCCATCTGCTATGTGGGAGGAGAGTAAGATTTTTTAACAGGGCCAGCATAACATGCAATTACTTGGTAGAAAAGAAAGAGCTGGCTTTGAAGAAGGAGAAAACAGTTTCATAAAAACACAACAGCAAAACAGACTTCCTCTTACAAATATCTCATATGACAATAATAATAATTATTACATGAAATATGCTCTTGTTGCATATTTAGCATTTACATTTGTGGCTTTCTACCATGCATGTCAAGGAAAGCCAACTTTTACCTTGTTGTAACAAGGTGGGTTTGCTAAACACCATATTCTAATATGTTTTTCTAGTGGATTGCAGAGAATAGATTGCAGATAAGAAGCAATAATATGAAATGAACAGAAATGAGCAGGATAAGGGAAGTGGGAATTGAATGTCAAGTAGCTGTATTCAACCTTGCTTGGTGGGAGGTAGAGATAGTGGGATGCTAGTAAATGCACGTCCTGGAGGAGGTTCCAAGTTTGCATTCAGTTTTTACAGACTACCTTTGATCTGGTACCATGATTTTATTTAGAAGGCAGTTTCAGAAAATGTATTAAGCAACAAAAGATTTGGGGTTCATGTATTTGTTTTAAGACACCCTCTCTTCCCTGAACCTTGGGGTGGTGGTGCATAAGCCCAGCACTGCTGGGTACCTGGAGGGGTGGGCAGTAGCACCGCATTTCCCTCATTTGGCATAAGCCACTGGTTTTGACTTGAGGCTCCAGTTTCTGAAGAGATGGATTCAACCAAATAAAACTTATGTGTTTGGGACCTCAGGAATAATTTATTAACTGAAAAGAATGATTGCTTTTTAGGGAGATTATAGGAAATATAATCCTACAATAAATCTGGAATCTCTGTGTACAAAAACTAATTTTAATTCAAACCAGTATCTTAGATGCTCCTCTTCAATTTCCATTTGAGTAAATTTATGTCAAATGCAAATTTGTGTGTGTATTTATATATATATATATATATATATATATATATATATATGCATATATATATGCATATACAATTGTATATTTAGATTTATAGAAAGAAATACATGGACAAAATCACCACATTTAGGGGCTTCTGGTGGCTAAATGATTGAGCATCTGCCTTTGGCCCAGGGCATGGTCCTGGGGTCCTGGGATCAGGTCCCACATCAGACTTCCTGCAGGGAAGCTGCTTCTCCCTCTATGTCTCTGCCTCTCTCTCTGTGTTTCTCATGAATAAATAAATAAAATTCTAAAAAAAAAAATTAAACACTTGGGCATAAAATTTTTCTACCTGTCTTCTGATTTCCTTCTCTTTCTGATTATAATAAATGCATGTTGTTTTTTTGACAATCTGTAGGTTGCAATGAATTGGCACTCTATTTTTTTATATATTTGAACCATATACATATTGTATTTTTGTTGGAGTTGTTAAAAGACAAGCTTTTTCTAAGAAAATGCCATTTATTTTTAGATGCACATTTTTTCTTAGCAACATTGAATTAAAAATATCCAAAATTATTTTCATTAATAATTAACATTAATTGGTAATTGACAATTATTAAATTGGGGAAGAAACTTTGGACATTATAGAATTTAAAGAGACAATAGGTGATATCTCCTCATTAAAAGAACTTATCTTATTGGTCATTTTTTACCAGGCCCTTATTGCATTTGTCTTTATTCTAACAGTGACTAAATTTCATATAACATATAGAAAACCATATTTTCTACTCAGAAAACCAAAAGAACAGTTCTAACTGAGTACCATTCAACCATCTTTGGCTATTTTAAATCAGAAAATTTATGGTTTGAATTGTGACTTTGAGGACCATGTATATCTTAAAATAGGAGACATGATTGAAAATGTCTGCATGTATAGTCCTGGTGAATGCAAAAAAAAATTCAATTAAAAAATATCAGCTTGACAAATCCCTTTAAAATCATTTTTTTCAGTTGCAGTCTATATGACATTAAATATTTTCTTAGCCTTATCTTCTCCACTATAAATAATAACCATTCTGTAAGCTTTTCATTATTTTCTATTGCCAATTTGGAACTAATACAAATTCTTCCTTTCGTTACAGGTTGTCATGAGTATTTCGTTTCCTGGGTAATATTAAATGATAGAGATCACACTTAAAGGATATTATTTTTACAGTATGGTATAAACCACGTGCAATGTCTTTGGACTGTATCATTTAAAAAGTAGTTATTCCTTCTCTAATGCACATATTAAAATTATGATATTTTGTACATCAGTGCTGATTGCTTAACCTCCCTGCTTTAATTCACCCATGGCAGGGAATTAATCAGTTTACCACTTGTCTGTTGTCCCATAGTTTAGGGTGGGAGGCCAAAAGAGCAATAGCACAATCTTTATTTAAATACAACATTATTGACATTTATTCTCATACAATCAGAAAATAACCAAGCAATAGATTTTTAAAATAATATTGACCTCAACATATTATTTAATTTGATGTTGGTATTTCTTTGTTTGGAAGTTAGTGTATGAAGGTATAAATTAGATACATCAAAAAGTTAAGTGAATGTAGAACTTTTGTATTGCATTATTATAGGAGTTGATAAATTTTAATATAATACTTAAATCATATTAATTTTCATGTTACTATTAAATAGTTTGATCACTCTCTTCAGGGATTTGGAAACTATTTCATCTTAGACTACATTAAGAAAAATATACAAAATCTGAATCCAAAATATATTTATATTAATCACGAATGACTGATTCTATGTTTTCTAAAAGATGTTTTAATGATGATTTTTGAAAATTTTCTAATTCTACCAAAAAAACACTGGCAAAACATTTAAATGATATTGTGAATAGAAGTTAAAAAAAGAAAAAAACCTCTCTAATACTAGAATGAGAGACTTCCTAGTTTTAAGTTCTAAGTCTGAAACTTTAAGGATCAAATTATGTTTAAATTTGAATGTATGGGAGCCTCGATCTTTATTCTGCTTGTATGGAGGACAAGGAGGGTAAAGGACACACAGGAACCTGAGTATATGCCACAACAGGAAATGCGACGTGATATAAAAGGGTTACATCTGATTTACAGCTTGAATCTATTCATCTTATGACCTATAACTCACTTGCTATAATTAAACTAGTGATAAATGAAATAAACAGTACCTGATCTTTTATGTTTCAGGTTTAAATACCATAATGCTCCAGTGGATTGAATAGAAACTACATTTACCATTGTGATAATACTCGTTTGCACCATAGGGAATGCCTGTTTTTATATGGGAACATCACTAAATGTTGGCAATTTCTCATGGCTTAATCTATAAAAGAGATAATTTAGTGGTTAAATCAATATATTTAGATGTCAACTTGCCTGGATTGAAATCTTGTCCTCATTTACTGGCTGTGAGATCTGAGGTGAAGCTTTCTGTCCCTCAGGTTCATTAACTGTAAAATGTGGCTAAGATCCCCTGCTTCATAGGACCATTGTGAGGATTAAAAAAGACTGAACTAATTATGGAAAAATGGAGTATTCTGTTATTACTTTTTTACTAAAGAAACAATATAGAATGGATATCTGAAACTGAACTGCTCAAGAAGAACTGTGAGAATATCAGGAAGATTTTCAATCAAGTCTCCAAACATGCATTCATTAATTAATTTGCAATAGGATTTTTTTCACCTCTATCTAGCCTCTTTAATCCTTATGTTCCTGAAATCCCAGGAATATAATGGTCCTCCAATCCCTTTTCTATTAATTGCTCTCCCAACACTTGGGGAAAGATCAAGTACTCAGCCTAAGCATATTTACATTCCTTACTCCTGACTTAACAAATATAACCGTGAGCCATAGGATCTGTAAGTAACATGTCAAACTATTAATCTAATTTCACATTGATCTCCCCACACCTTGTATATGATGGCTCAGTCATTTCCTATGCTGACTTTTATTTTCTCAATCTGTAAAACAGCTCTAGGAATAATTAAAATGATATGCAAATGTGCTATAACATTACCAACGAACTCCAGAAAGTAAAGATCAATAACCAATAAGGGCAACAATTTGTATATCAGTCACATGTCATCAGAAAAAAGAACTGTAGGGCTGTAGGGCAGCTGGGTGGCCCAGCAATTTAATGCCACCTTCAGCCCAGGGCCTGATCCTGGGGTCTGGGATCGAATCCCACGTCGGGCTCCCTGCGTGGAGCCTGCTTCTCCCTCTGCCTGTGTCTCTGCCTCTGTCACTCTCTCTCTCTCTGTGTCACTCAAGAATAAATAAATAAAATCTTAAAAAAAAAAGAAAAGAAAAAAGAACTGTTAATGTGTGCACAAAAATTGTGCCCTTATTAGGAATACATGTCTGTCTATTGGTTAAAGAAGGCATTCCACGTCAAATAGCTGTTTTTTTTTTTTTAATGTTTTCTAAACACAGCACACATACAGGCATTGGGTTATAATCCTTGCCTGAGGCCCTTATTTAAACAATTTATTCATCATCCCCATACAAGTGCTAAGGTATCTAAACATAAGCTTCTGAAGGCTCCAGATTTTTCTCAGAAAGACATGGGATGTGGAGGTTTACTTCTGATGCTTCTCAACTGGGAAAACTTTGTCCCTTGAGACAGTGAAACAGCTCAGAATGTCAAACTTTGATCTAAACTGTTCATCAGCATTCACAAGTAATATCAAGACAGTAATTTCCTTCTGTTTTCATCTCAGGTGTGAGCCACGATAGCAAAACACAGAAAACCTGAAACATAAAACTGTTGCAGAAATTATTCTCCAGAGTGTATTCAAGTAATCACCTCATTTTACTCATGATATATATCAGAAGGATAGAGAAGGGTAAGTCAGGAATGCAGAATCCAGTTGTAATATTTTATGTATACTGGATAAAGCAGATAGCAAATAAGAGATGTGATTTTTTGTGTATTTTTAATAGCTGTGTATAAATTATTTCTAATTACAAAGTAAGGAATGGGACCACATTTTCTGAAATCCATTTCAAGCTCAACCAGTCCCAAATGCAATAGTTCAGTGCTCCCTAGACAAACATTTCTTCTGTATAATTTTATCTCTGTGATACAGATGTTGCTCTGAGGTTTCTGATAGAGAAACAATATCCTTAGAAAACCTTCCCTCCTCAAGGTAATGGAAATAAAAATAATTTAATCTCAGAACCTGAAACTTTCAAGTCCATGTTTAATATTTTCCACTTGTTTGGTTTTTCCTGACTTTTCTTCTCGTTCACTCTACTGCATTTTCTACCTCCTGTTGCCACAACTTACCCATGACAATCCCTTTTCATGGAAATTTAGTAGCATCGTGAGGCTTGAGTAGCCAATGTAACTCTCTGACCCACTGCCATAGAACATCCCCTTTAGTTTTTGAATATGAAAACAAAGGCAAGGACAAACTGAACATTTTAATTAGGTTATCAATGTATTTTCCACTCCAAAACTTAGTGTTGATACAGGAAAATAAGAAATTCCTTTGATTTGCCCAAATGGATTTGTTTCCACACTGAGAGACACTGGTAAAAAGTGTTGACACATATAAAGTGTTCCAGTATGTATGCCATCTTTCTAGACACTAGATGCGTTTTTTAAAGGAAGGAAGGGGAGGAAGAAGGATGAGAAGGAGACAGAGAAGAAGGGAGAGAGATTGGGCAATTTATGACAAAATCTGTAAACTTGGCATTCTTGTAGTTTTAAAGATTTTATTTATTTACTTATTTTTAGAAAGAAAGACAGAGAGCATGAGCTGAGGGAGGGGCAGAAGGAGAAGGGGAGAATCTCAAGCAGACTCTGCACTGAGCACAGAGCCCTAGGCGAGGCTCGATCCCATTACCCTGAGATCACTGACCTGAGACAAAATTAAGAGTTGATTGCTTAACCAATCTGCTCAAATGCCCCAATAAGCTGCAATCTTTACCTTGCAGATTTATATAGGGAATTAAATGCAAAGTGTATGATATATATTCTTGGCAGAGATGCTCTTAGTGTATAGGATCTATTATTAGGCAAACTTTCTTGTATATGGATCTGGAGACAATATAGCACATGCATATAAGCTCAATATTCATACATTTCCATCATTTTTTTCATTTCCATCATTATATATATATATTTCGTTATTTCCTGCTTATTGAATTATATGCCACAAGATCAGTTGGAGTTTTTTATTTGTGTGTTTGTCTTTGAAGGTCATGAGCAAGGCCCCTCATTTGAAATACACTCAACAAACTTCCACAGAGTAAGGTCTTTAACTTTGCTGTGCAAGTGCCTCAGGTGACCTTGACAGTCAGGGTGCTGTATAGGAAATAATGTCCCTCCTAGGAAAGGAGTCCTGGCACTCTTGCAGCCAAGGTAAGAGCCTCTGAGATGATAAGGTTCACAATTTTGGAATCAAATGTAGCTGTAGGTGATTTCATATATATCCAAAAGATGTGGGCAGTCAGAACTGAATATATATTGTAAATCTCAATGGAGAAAAGTGGACATAATTGTTGTCATTTGTCACAAATAGTGTTTCTACCTTTTTTTTTTTTTTTTTGCATGCTATAAATAAAAACCAACTCCAGAGGTTGCTGAGGGAACTTTTAGTTTGCTCTCAATTCTGTTTCAGAGAAAGCGGAAATGAAATGTCTTTATATCCTATTGAGGAAGAAATATGGTAAGGAAGAATTATACAGCTCAAAGACTGGGGGTATCAGTTTCCTGGAGTCTGGGATAGCTCAGCTCATCCAGAATCTACTGTGAAATTACCAGGGAAATATATTCGGGTTACTCTCACAAAAAAAGTAAGGACATTAGGAAATATTTTGTCTGTTTCTTTATAGGAGATAACATTAACACATATATTAATATTGGGAACAGTGAATACAAAATATAATTGAGTGTGATTGTTTAAAATCACAGGAGAGGAATCTTCATAAAATTATAAGGAGTCCAGAAAAACTTACTGTATTTTTTTTTCTTACTGTATTTTTGAAGGAAACAAATTTAACATTTTCTTTCTGGTTCTCTTCCTCCAGGATAAAAAGCTTTGACTCCCCTGCCCCCTCCCACTTGGCTTCTTGGTAACCTCTCTCATAATGTTCAACAGATTATGACTTGATACACCCTGCAACTTTCCCAATTTGGTGTACCTCCCCTCCAACCAATTCTCTTGCTAGAGGAGGACAAAACCTCTCTTCCTCAGAGAACCAGCCAACCCCATGTGCTCACCTCCTGGGTAATGTAGGTCCCTCTGTCTCCTTCAGAACTAGCAATAAAGAGCCTGACAAATTTCTTGAAAAACAGCAGGCTTAGGCAGATGGGAATGATGGGAAGGTAGTTCCTCAGACTCAACTGGACTTTGGATCACTCCCAAGGCAGCAATGGTAACTCAGCTCCTCTGAAAAATTGCTATCCTTGTCACACATGTCTTAGAACCACAACACTGTATTTACTCACAATGTATGTGACTTGAACTACAAGGATTATACTTGCTCATAATATAGATAAGCAGTTTGAGGTGGACTCATATGGGGGATTCTCCTGGTATTGCCTGGTATCATTCATGTGACTGTGATCCTCTGAGGTGTCACTGGAGACTATTTTCCAGGGCTTCAGCAGAGGTAGTTCCATGTGGCCTCAACTTCTCATTCCTGCCATGGTAGCAAAGGATTGTGCCAAGAATGCCAAATGGAAACTGAAAGGCTGGTTGAGGCTTAGGCTTGAGATCCTGTTTCCTTTGCATCATATGGAACAAGCCAAATCAAGTGATGCCCACAGTCACCTTGTGCCTGTCCCAGGGGGGCTCAGCTGGGTTGGTGCACCTGGCTCCATGTGGTGTCTTCCTGCACAGGCTAGATGGTTCTTCCTCATGTGGCAGCACTGAGAGCATACAATCTGATGCCACAGAGCATTCTGAAGCCTAGGCTCTGCCTTTGCAGGGCATTGCCTCTACCACATTTTATTGGTTAAGGCAAATCACAAGGCCAGCCAGATAAGGGTTGGGAAAATGGATTTTACCTCCTGATGGAGAGAATCAGCAGAGTCATAGAGTGAATGAGAAAGAGTACAGCAATGAGAATTTTTGTGGGTATCTTTCAGACTATTTGGCTTTTTTCCCCTTTAACTCTCATTATTTTAATTTTCCTATAAAAAGCAGACAAGCACACAGCAAACAAGCAAACAGAAAACACTCCCTTCTCTCCCCGCTCAGTGTCTTCCTCTGCATCACTACAGTGTTAAGCAATTTTTATTCCACCATCATCCTCTCTTTCAGGCAATGATTCCTAAAGTATGTAAAACATGATGGTCTTTTTCTTGCATAATGTGGGAAGTCTGCAAAACAAGATTACATACATACTCTTTTGGTTATATTCTTACTAATCAATGCCTTGAGGTAGAATATTTACTACAAATACTGCAGTATTGATTTGTTTTGCATCATATTCCATTTGAACAATACGCCATTTGTCTTAAGACATTGAATTTCATGTGATTTTTGTGTTGTTTGTTAAATTCGATATCTTTTAGCTATTATGTTGCGTTATATTTCTGATGCATGCAAATGGGATTTTTATGTGATTTATGTCCTGTTATTTGTTAAATTTGATATCTTTTTTACTCTTATGTTGCATTACATTTCTAACTCGTAAGAATTGGGTGAGTGGCTTAAAAATAGGTCAGTGATGCATAAAAGTAATGATGAAAATTGCAGCGCAAGGACCCAAACAGCATAAACCATCATAAACATAAAAAAGGGAAATGGGAAAATGAAATATGAATCTGTATGTACATTGATAAGTGATATATAAATACAATGGTTTCTTCTAATCATCATACAAAAAAGCTGTGCACAAAGGTACCATAAGCATAAGAAAAATAGTCTTTTTTTTTTTAAAGATTTTATTTATTTATTCATGAGAGACACAGAAAGAGGCAGAGACACAGACAGAGAGAGAAGCAGGCTTACTGCGGGGAGCCTGATGTGGGACTTGATCCCGGGTCTCCAGGATCCCCAGCTGGGCTGAAGGCTGCGCTAAACCGCTAAGCCACCCAGGTTGCCCAAAAAATAGATTCTATTGAATCCATGATCCATCTGCACATGCCCTACGACATAGTCTGTTATTAAACTCCACCAAACTGCACACAGATGTCACTGGTACACTGACCTCCTTAAAATGCACCATCCTTTGTGCTAACACAATTGTTTTTTGACTCTTTTGCCACCAATTCAAAACATTATTTACATAACCAAGTTGGTTGTGTTTTCACTAAGTATAGAGAAGAAAGGACAAAATCACCCAGGCTTCTTCAAATTAACACTCTTCCTTTCAAGAAGTACAAGACACTGTATTACCTAGAAGCTCATAAAGCTAGCCACTAGGCTAACATTAATATGCTCAGGGAGAAATCAGAAGAAGCTATTGACAGAAATTGCTCTATTAAATGGCATCATTGGAAGTGACAAAATACCAATGCCATAGAACCAAGAGCAGTTACGCTCCAGATATGTGGAAGCAGGCATTTTATTCTAAAGGGAAATAAAATCAATTTTCATGATGATGTATAGATTATGAAGCAGCACTTTGTAGCATCTAAGGGAGAATATTTTCACAATTTTTTCCTATATATCACAAAAATTACATGTGGTAGAAAAGTATATTGTATTTTATTAATTAACTATTATAAGTGCTGAGATCAGCTGGGAAAGAGGCTGAGCCATATGCTGATGAGGCATTGATCACATGCAAGGAAATATTTTAGATATTTAATAAAATATTTATTGCCTGGGAAGATATGGACAGTACCCTAGCAGAACAAAAGGAGAACATCAAGGAGGTTCCAGTGAGTACTAGCTAAAGTTCAGCCATAGCAACACATCCAATCAGAAAGAAAGCTACTATTAAGTAAATTGACTTTTATTGGGAGGGTGGTTAACACTCTGCTTTAGGATCCTGAAACTAAACTTGATCAAGGAGGATTTCAATAGTCTCTCCTATGAACTTGAGTTTCCATAGCAGCCAACACAGTTACAGCAGTTCAACCATGGACCAAATGATGACTCTTAATTTCAGGATAAGATTTTTTCCCTAAGGTTTCTGGAATCTTCTCCTGCGGAACTGCTTCCTTGGTAGTTTCATGCCTTTTATATCCTATATCCCTTTCTTGGTATTCTTGAAATTAACCCAGTCAGACTCATCACAGCAAGTCAGCCCAGAGTTGCAAACCTCAGTCTGGACCTTCAAGAGTGCATTTTCCTGGATTTTTCTGGAAACTTCCATCAGCAACCCTAAACTCTTTTTCATCTACACAATGCAGAATGTGTTCTACCCTCCAATTACCTGAATGTGAAACTTTCTTTGAGAATACATTTTCTTGTATTTCTTTGCCAAGTTTTTTTCATTACTCAGTCCTTGCTGTGTCCTCACTTCCCTGCATTCTAACATGTAATTAAGTAGAACTGCACGACTCAGTACTTTGTCATGTATTTCTTTCCCTCGCAGTAGCTTTAGTTTCCTTCCAAACTCAACTGAACATACCTTGAGGGAATTCTTATGTTGACATTCTTATGTGAGTTGCTAAGGTAAAATATTCTGAATAGATTGTCTGCCATCAAGCCACTTAAAATCTAGTTGGAGATCTACATAAAAACAACAAAAAATAGAATATAATTGAACCCTAATTATGGGGGACACTCTGTAAATTCCTTCAGCTGACAGAGAAGGTAAATGAGGACTGGGGCAGCCAGTAGAGCATCCCTCAAGGCTAATCACAGACTTTACCCAGTCTTAAGGATTTCTGGGATTTGCATCAGTAGAAGGAAGAGTAGTAGGATGTCTACTACTACTCTAGGGAGGCAATCATTGGGAAGGAATACGCAGGGATGAGAACGAGCCTGGGGAGTGTTGAAATGGTAACAGGGAACCTGGAGAATTTAGTCATAGAATGCTACTTCCTGCTGCGGAAATAACCTCAAAGAAAGAATGATGGGAATATGTAAATATATTTGGCTATCAGCACTGAAAGATCTACCTTAATGAGAATGTATTTGGCGATAGAAAAGATGGTATTGTGGCTGTGGAGTTTCCAGAAACAATGATAGTTTGTGCTATACAGAGTTAGAGTTGCTCGTGAATAATGTAAGGGATGTGCTGCTTTGTGAGGGTGTGTTCATAATAAATGATGGGACTCTGTATTGTGACTTTTAGTGTGATGGTTCTTCTGAATCCTTTTTATTATAAAATTATGAAGGAGTTATTGCAAGTAAAACAGTGAAGTTTCTATTGTTCTGATTATCTTCAAAAACTGATAAACTTAAAAAACAGTTGTTAGGCATACTTTGGTGAACTTTGAGACATTACTCACCAAGATCTAGGAGTTTGCTCTGCTAAAAAAAAAATCTATTGCAAGTCACATAGAAAAAAAAATTATTTTAAATGTGCTGAATCATGAAGAAAATGATCTAGTTAAGAATGTAAATTACAAACATGTCTTTAAAATATTTTGTTTCTGATATGAATTTAAAAACAAAAAAATATTTTTTCACTATTCTGTTTACAAATATGAGATTTACGGTAAAAATCTTTCTGTAAACAATGAATATGTAAGTAAAACTGAAGGAGTGGCTCTCAAATGCCTTAAGGGACACCTAGAAATGCCTGGAGACATTTTGATTGTCGTGACTGGGGAAGTCCTGTGGGGCCATCTGGAAGATGGAGAACAGAAATGATACTAAACATCACAATGTATAGGACTGCCCCCATAAGAAAGAATTAGCCAGCCCCGTATGTCACCAATGTCCAGACTGGGACCACCCTAGAACTCAACAGAATTGTAGACTTTCAAATAAATAAAATTATATGTCTAATGGACTAAAGAATAGAGATATGAAACTTTTTACTAAGCAATTATTGAAATGGGCTTCATGGGAAAGTTTAACACAAAATTAGGATGCGGCGTTGATAGAAATGAGGACGGCATTTCACCATGATAATGACATTCTTGCACATTGAAAACATCTTAAAAGGGAGATCTAAAAGCGCGTTCCAAATGTTAATGTATTCTGACGACTGCCCTGATAAGCAGTGTGCCTTTGTGTTCCATTTCATTAATGAAGGAACACACACACAGGAAGGTTGGAGGTGACTCCGTCAGGGTCGCAGAGTGAATTTATAGAAGTCCAAACCAGATTTTGAGGATCTAATTTTCTATTGTGATCAAATAATTTTACCTCTCAAATATTTTTAAATGCAGGTAGTCATTATTAAATGTATCTCTGAACATAAAAATCTTTCACTCTTAGAAATATAAATATGCAACAAGGTGATAGGTGACTTGGCATAGTTCACATTCTCTTATCACCTATGAATTTGATTTCTTGTGTAAGAAAATTGAGCTTATTAGAATTCACGGGTTCTAATTAAGAAGAATTTCTGATTTGGTGGCCTTCAGGGAATGTAAGGTTAATTAGTCCTTAATTCTCTCAAAATAATTAGTATTTTTCTATATGTATAATTGCAGGAATAGAATACTATTTGGTTTTGGTGTTCAGTATAAGAACTAATCCCTTCACATAATGCATAAAAGTCTCAATGGAAATATATAATCAAAGAATTATAGAAAACCAATCCCGATAGATCCTTAGGAGACATGATGTATCACAACATGTAATTATGTACTGTAAATTAATTTGTATATAGGGACACATTCATAGAGATTTTTTTAACACTTGGAGCAATTTAAGACAATTTGCCTCCACAAATAATTATTGAATATCTATGAAATGTCAAAAGCTGTGAAAGATATACCTCACATATAAACTATATCTGTGACTTGCTTGATTATTAAATAAGTTTATTATCTTGTTGACTCCTTCATATATTTATTCAGGCAAATTTTCACATGGATTGATATATGACAATAAAGGTAACTACAAGCATGTTTCCTGGAAAGGTCAGGCCTTTGTGGAATTAATGGAAAGAAAGCAGGAGGAAGAAAAGAGAACAGGTCAAAGAAAGAATTATGATAAGCCAAATGTTTGCATATTTTTATTTCAATTCCTCTCAGCCATCAAAAAGAATGCAATCTTGCCATTTGCAACCATGTGGATGGAACTAGAAGGTATTATGCTGAGCAAAATAACTCAATCAGAGAAAGGTAAATACCATATAATTTCACTCATATGTGGAATTTAAGAAACAAAACAGAAGGGCAGCCTGGGTGGCTCAGTGGTTTAGCACCACCTTCGGACCAGGGCGTGATCCTGGAGACCTGGGCCTGATCCTGGAGACCTGGGATCAAGTCCCTCATCAGATTCTCTGCATGGAGCCTGCTTCTCCCTCTGCCTCTCTCCATCTCTCTCTGTGTCTCTCATGAATGAATGAATGAATGAATGAATGAATATATAAATATCTTTTAAAAAAAGAAACGAAACAGATGAACATAGGGAAAGGGAAGGAAAATAAAATGAGATGAAAATAGAGAAGAAGGCAAGCCGTAAGAGCTCCTAACTGTAGGAAACAAACTGAGGGTTGCTGGAAGGGAGGGGACAGGAGGATGGGATAGCTGGGTGAGGGACGTTAAGGAGGGCATGCCATGTGATGAGCACTGGGGTGTTGTATGAATCACAAAATTCTACCCCTGAAACAAATAATACACTATATGTTAATTAAATTGAATTTAAATGAAAAATAAAAAGTAAACCAGACAACTCTCTCTCTTGTATTCTACCTATGTGTTATTTAGGGCACATCCTACATTCTAATTTGCTGTGCTTATTTATAAAAGTAGCCTTTACTAAGTTTTAGTAATTGAGAATCGGCAAACTGTTAATGTTATCTTTTTGAATTTTTGTGACATTATTATTGTTTGGGTATGATTTGAAGTTAGATAAAGAAGCTAAAATTGAGTACAGCTGTGACTCAACCAGGTACAAAAAAATAGCATGGATAAATCTGATTTTAATATTATTCCAATTGTAGATCACAGACACTTCCCAGTGCAAACTTCAGATGTCTTATACCTTTTCTGCAATATCTACCCTGATAAAGGCAGATCAATGTACCTCATCTTTAATAAATGGAACAGGGAGTATTTTCAGAAAGGAAGTATGGTCAGGTACTATTCAGTGTAATGACACTTTCCTAATTTACCCACTCTGGACAAGGAATTTGATTTATATCCCTATATATCCTCAGTCTGAATTAACTATTTAACCTATGGTTTCCTGAAGATAATATATTTATGAAATTAATTCAATAATTTTGAGACCCTGGTGTATGTCAGTTGTTTTGGTGGGTGCTAGGAATGCAAAAACTTTTTTTTTTTAAGAATACTTTCTTATCTCTGGGGATATATAGATTAGGTATTATAAACATATGTGCTATAAAAATAAAAGTGCTGTGATAGACATATCAGTTGGTATAATATTGGCTATAAAAGAATGAATACAGAAAATCTCAGGGAAACAGGAAAAGATTCTTGGCAATGAGGATGACATTCACATCTTAGTCTCTAATGATACCTCTGCATAGCGAGGAGCAATGACAGTGCAGCCCAAGACCCAGACAAGTTATAGCCAAGTAATGTTAATGAGAAGGAGGGATAATTGCATAATTCAGTATGATACCACCATAGGTATGGGGTGAGAGTAGTAAAAATGTAGATGGAAGGTAATGCAAAAGTCACTCCATGGGTAGTTTATGCAAATCTTAAGTGAAAAAAAAATACTGCTTTAATCTGGAAAATAGCATGATACGTGCTGCTTTTTAGCATCATGAATGTCAGTGACATGGAGTATAGCTAGAAAAGATGAAGAACAATTAGAATAATCCAGTTTGAGTTTGAACAAGAATTAATGAACAAAATTCTGGTGTTGGCAGGAACTGGAGTGCAGATATTGCACATGATGAATGTGCAACTGGAAAGAAAAATACATTGATTAATTGAGGATAACTGAAACTGCACTACAAATTGAGAAGTATATACATTCTACAGAATAATTAAAATCAATTAGAGATGGGTGCAACAAAAAATAAAGGATTTGCTGGATGCTACTGATTTCAACTTCCAATTCCTTTACCTTGGGGAGCATATGATTTAGAAAATAATTGTAGTCATACTTTGACTTACTTCCTTGCATAGCTTGGGTCCTGCTTATCCTCCTGAGTTGCTGCCTCACATCGGCAATGGGACATGGTTCTTCTGGTTGAGCCATAGCATCTCAGTCTTACCGATTAAATCTGACTATATACCTACGAAGATCATCTTCCTTGAATGGGCTTTGCCAACCTGGTCAAGAGGACATTGAATCAAATGTGCTTCTGGTAGAAGGACTGGGCCGATTGTGATGGAAAACCACCGGTGCCCAGAGTAGAGCTATTTATACATCCAACTGAAGAACCGTGGCATGAGGTTTCACAGCATCAGAGCTTGATCTGTTCTTTGCAATTCTCTTATCTATACCCTCATTTTATAGGCAAAGAAACAAGTCTTGGGAGGTTTTAATAAAAAACTGTGGCCATTCAGCTAAGTAATGGCAGCTCTAGAAACAGGATTGAAGTTTCTGACCTGAAGTATGGTTCTATTGCCTTTTATTGACCAGGGGAATTCCAGAATCACTCAGGTAGAATTTCTGGAAGTCATACTAAGAAAAATTTAGTTCAAATCAGAAAGGACTCCCAAGGCTCACATGATAGACCAAAAAAGTAAATAAGATTTATATTCCATATTGGATGAAGTTGGAGTCCTCATTTACAGACCTCTAATCCCCTACTGGTGTATGGTTTTTATATGATTTTTATATGCCTGTGGTAAAGTAACTTTCATTTCGTTTCATGTAACTGACCTGATAGGACACACATAAGTGTTTGCATATAATTTCTTACAGCTGTGGCCATAGCGCCAATTAACCAAGGGTAGTATTTCACCATAGTCATTAAAAGTATTATTGGCTGACCCATTACAACATACAGAGCCTTCTAATGGAAAGAGATTTTGGAGTGAGTGTAGAGTAACTTAAAGGTATTTTAAAAATAAATATTCATTACTTTCTAAAGCCAGGTATTAACAAAGAAAATTGTTATAAGATGTGATTAATTAATGGAACAAAACATTTTTCTGTATTCCTCTATAATCGTATGAACTGAAGATTAATGTGTGTGCATGTTTGTGTGTGTATGTGTGTTCAATGAAAGGACAATTATATGTTAAGCCTCTGGATTTGAAATAGGGTTCATTCTCAACTCAATAGGCTATAGCTGAAAATATAAATATATACTTTTAATTATTCATATAGTTTGCAACTTGCATGTTGACTTCCCACGGTCAGTGACTTCATGCCGATATAGAGAAGAAGGAAAAGATCAATCAGAACACAGGATTCCAGATCTGAGAGGCACACGATGATTGTCAGGGTTCAGGTATATTTTCAAAGTTATATTTACATACCTTGACTTCCTTGGTCTCTGAATTCTTGCACTACTCTGCAGTGTTTATACTTCTTGAAATTCAATAAAACGGTGTGAAAGTTTAGTTTACATATTTGTCCCCAAAACCCGCCCAGCTAAACATTTATGTTTTTCAAATGGGCAATTGCAATGTAAATGAATGTGATGGTTTAAAGCAGAATGTGCAGGTTGTAGCTACTCTCATGTATACTGAAACAACTTTTAGCAATGTTGCTTTCTTAGGGTGAGGTTTATTTTTTTCCTGTTTTGTTAAATATATCATTTGGGTTAGGCTAGGTTTTGCCAAGTTTTGACAATTCAGTCAAACGATGATTCAGCCAAGAGCCATGTTGGTTAGAATGCTGGAAACACCCTAAAATGTCATTGTTTGTTTGTTTGCTTGCTTAATAAGGTTTAATTCCCACAAAAGCCCATTTTCTCTTGTGAGTCAGCCAAAGGTTATATCCACTGTAGTCACTCAGGATCTCAGGCAAATCAAGCAGTTGGTTAGTAGACCACAAGAAAAAAGCTGTTTCGCTGGCAACTAAATATTACAGACTGATGCTTTACCCACAGCTCATGGCCCAAAGTTAGTTATGAGCTCCCCAGTAGGGCCAGCAGGCTGAGAATCAGCAATATTTGGCCAATAAGGCTGAAGACTATCTCTGGAAATTATTAAATGTACATTGTGTCATTGGAGTCATTTCATGTCCTCATCACTCAACAGAAGTATTACCCATGAAGTATTACCCATGAAGACATGTGAATTAATGCAAAAATAACACCACACATCTGAACACTTAAGTACTTAATACATAGGTGATGGCATCAGGAAGGTAAGTTCTAAAGGGTTCGTAATATATAGTAACTCTTAATTCTATAGCAGCCCTGCTAATTTTATACTCTTTCTCCTACTGTTCTTTCAGATGAAACTAAGCCCAGAGAAGTTAAGTAACTTGCCTGGGATCACACAGTGAATGAGTGGCAGAACTGGGATGCAAACCCAACCATTCTGTCTCCATGGCCCAGACTGTTATTCACTAATCTATACTACTTCAAACTGGAAGCATTTGGGGAACATATATTATGTTCTCCTTTCAGTGATAATTAAGAGGACAAGCTCTGGAATCAAAATGCATTGGTTGGAATGCATTTTGCCTTCTAACATTAGGCAAGTTAAATTCAAAGACTTTACTATCTTCACCTATTAAATGTAGGTACCAGTGATAGGACTAAGCTCAGAGAAGTACTGGCCACAGTGGCATGTACTAAGCGCCTTCATTGCTGTCAAGATTACACAAGAAAATAAGAGCTCTTATTTTTTTTAATTTTTTTAAGATTTTATTTATTTATTCAGGAGAGACATAGAGAGAGAGAGGCAGAGACATAGGCAGAGGGAGAAGCAGGCTCCATGCAGGGAGCCCAATGCGGGACTTGATACTGGAATACTGGGATCACCCCCTGAGCCAAAGGCAGCTGCTCAACTGCTGAGCCACCTGGGTGTCCCTAAGAGCTCTTATAATCTCATTTTATGTTGGCAAAGACCTTTAGAGATTGGTACACACTGCTTCAGGCTTACAATGGCTAAAAAGAGGCTGCTGGGGCTGCTGTGATGTGCTTAGTGTCACAGAGCTCCTTAGTGGGATACCTAGGGTTCCCACCCAGATCCCTCTAGCTGCTAAACACATTCTCCTATCTTCAGTAGCTCAGCAAACATTCAGTAGCTCAGCAAATCATTTTACTTACTGGTTTGTCCTTCTTATATTTATTTTTCAGATACATGAATATTTTCTTAAACTCTATTTCTTTCTTAAATAAAAGGCAAGATATTATAGATACCCTTTGCATTTTGCTTTATTTCATTGAACAATATATTTTGGAAATCACCCCATAGCAGTTCATTAATATCTTTCTCATTATTTTTTTACAGATGATCTGTTTTCCATGATGTAGACGTACCAAACAAAATTTTTCTAGTATTCTTCTATGCATTTGTATTTAGGTTGTTACCAGTATGCTGTGATTAAAAACAACATTTTAATGAGTACTCTTGTGATATATATTTTTGTACTATTAAATGTATATCCTCAAAATAGATTCTTTTAATTTTTTTCTCAGAATAGATTCTTAAAAGTGGAATTGATGGGTAAAAATGTATTTGTACTTGTATTTGTATTTGTAGTTTGTTAAGTATTGGCAAAGTTGTCCCACAAGAAATGTATTAAATCTCTTCTTTCCCCACAACCTTGCTGACAGAGTGTATTGTCATACTTTTCCACTTTTGCTATACTAATAAGTGAAATAGGGCATCGCAATGTTGTGTTAATTTACATTTTTGAGTTTGAACTTTCTCCAAAAGATGAGGGCTATTTTTTATTTCTTTTCTTGTGTCTTTTCCAATAAGATTTTTGGTTCCTAGTCTCTTAATTATTAAAGATTTGCATCATGTAAACATAAAAATAGCTGGCGAGTTTCCAGTTATTTTCATATTTGAACATAAAGCTTTGTGCTAATCAGAAGACCAGGAATATGTACTTTGGGTTCAGATGCATCTCAATTCTTCATATGCATCAAAATTCATTTTAATACAGTAAATTGTATGTGAATTTTAGTTATTAAATCTTTCAAAATAAGGATATAAGTTTAAGTGATGAGATATTTATGCACTTATATTAAAAAGTAAAAGCCTTTTCAGAATACAACACAATATATTTATAATAAAGTTCTGATGATCAGATATACAGTTCTACCTGGCCTTATCTGGTCCTAATTGTCAGTGATCATTATTTAGTAAGATTACTTTCTGGCAGTATATTTAATAAACAGTCAAGTTCAGTTAGGTTAGAATTATGGAAAAGTTGCCAAAATAGTGGAGAAAATTGTCATGTATGCTATAAACCATCTCCCTTATTAATAACATTTTTCCTTAGAATGATACATTTATTAAAATTAATGACCCAATATTGCTATATTATTATTAAGCAATCTTTATGTTTTATTCAGACTTCCTTAATTTTTACCAATGCAATATTTCTTTTCCAGGATTCAAAAAAATATCACATCACATTCAGTATTAGCATTGTTTATCTTCATCCCTTTACATCTAACCCATCTCTGTACCTATGTCTTTATATTTATTTATTTATTATTTATTTATTTATTTATTTATTTTTTATTTATGATAGTCACAGAGAGAGAGAGAGAGAGAGGCAGAGACATAGGCAGAGGGAGAAGCAGGCTCCATGCACCAGGAGCCCGACGTGGGATTCGATCCTGGGTCTCCAGGATCCCGCCCCGGGCCAAAGGCAGGCGCCAAACCGCTGCGCCACCCAGGGATCCCTATGTCTTTATATTTAAAGAGGTTTTCTTGCAGACAACATAGAGTTCAGCCTTTTTTTTAGTCCTTCTGATCACTTCTGTCTTTCAATTATTTTTTTTTAAAGATTTTATTCATTTACTCGTGAGAGACACAGAAAGAGAGGCAGAGACGTAAGTAGAGGGAGAAGCAGCGCCCTGCAGGAAGCCTGATGTGGAACTCGATCTCAGGACCCCAGGATCACACCCTGAACCCAAGGCAGATGCTCAACCACTGAGTCACCCAGGTGCCCCCTGTCTTTCAATTACTGTATTAGAATATTTAAATTCAAAGTAATTATGCATATAGGTGAGTTAATATCTATCATGTCTGTAACTGTTTTACTATTTGTTGCAATTATTTGGGTTATTTCTCTTCCTCTTTTTCTATGTCGTCTCAGGTGTTAATTGGGTAGTTTAAATTATTTCAGTTGTACTCTTTCGTAATATGTGAATTACATATTCTTAAAATTTTTTGTGGTTTCTCCGGAGTTTTCAGTATACCTTTATAAAAAATCAAGATCTATTTTCAAATAACACTATACTGTTTCCCATGTAGTACAGTAACTTAGTCACCCTTCCCATCCCTTATAAAATTCTTCTCCTTAATCTCCTTTATTCATATGCTATCACCACCTGAAACACTGTTACTGTTATTTTCAACAAAATCTATCTGTAAGATCAATTAAGAACAAGACTATAGAAAAGATTGTTTTTTTGTCTTCATTTAGCACCTAAAACAATAGCAATTGAGTAGAAATGAGCACATCCAGCAGGCAGATCTTGCTTTCTTTTTTTTTTTTTTTTTTTTAAGATTTTTTTTAATTTATTTATTCATGATAGTCACACAGAGAGAGACAGAGAGGCAGAGACACAGGCAGAGGGAGAAGCAGGCTCCATGCACCGGGAGCCCGACGTGGGATTCGATCCCGGGTCTCCAGGATCGCGCCCTGGGCCAAAGGCAGGCGCCAAACCGCTGCGCCACCCAGAGATCCCCAGATCTTGCTTTCTAATATCATTCCAAGTAGCAGGTACTCAGGCTCTTGGTGAAATGAATGGTTCTTGAATTGGGTGAGGAAATCTCATAGTGTCAAGTAAGGAAGCAGTAAAACAAACAAATAAAACAATAAGTATGAGGTATGTCAAAGAAACACAGAGGCCAAATGAAAGAATCCCCAATGAGGTAAAGGTAGAATATTTTTAGTAACAATATATAGAGTATTATAATATTTAGTTATAACCCAAAGTATATAGAAAATATCCAAAAGTGCATATTGATATAAATAAATGATTGGATATATAAGTAAATGGGAAAAAAAAAAAGACAAATCTCCTGTGCAGTAGAATTCCAAGTAATGCGTGTAGGTACTTCACTCTCAAGGAGCTGAAGCATAACACCCCTTTCTTAGGCATAGGCTGCAGGTGGTGACTTTCTTCCTAAGAGTATAATATGAAAAGAGAGGGGGAAAAAGTGACTTGAGTAGTAAAGAAACCTATCAGTCAGGTGACCAAGATCAACACCAATAGTAATATGTCAGATTAACAGTATATACTCTTGATATTGATGTGATGAGAATGGCACTTTATCTTTGTATGGTCTCTGTACACAAAAGAAATAATCCCATTTTAATAATGAGTAACACATTTGACCAACCTCAACTAAGGGCCATTTTATAAAATACCTGACTAATACTCCTCAAAATTGTCAGGGTCACCAAAACACAAGGAAAGCCTGAGAAACTATTAGAGACCAAAGACACTGAAGGAAACACGACTAATAGATATAATGTGGTATTCTGGAGCAGAAAAAGTCCATTAGGCAACTAAGAAAGTCTGAGTGATGCACGGATGTTAGTCAATAAAAACATATTAATATTGGTTCATTAACTATTAACAAATGAGCCATCTTAACATGAGATGTTAACAGGAAATTGGGTGGAGAACATATGGTGCTACCTTCAGGAGTCTTCTGTAAGGTTAAGACTGTTCTATTTTTTAAAGTTTATTTAAAAACAAACAAAACAAACAGAAATTTGGCAGGAAAGCCAGTGATCCTTGATTAGTCTATAATGCAAACTTCCAAGGCACACAAAGGAAAACCTTCCCAGGTTTAAGGCAGAGACATCTCTTGATGGGAATAATGCAGTGCCTTAGGAACCGATTGATCTATCTGTCTTTATCCCCCCATTGTACACAGAAGTATTCCAAACTAAGTTGTTACAAAAATATCAATCTTCCTAATACCCAGTGATGGAGTTAAAATTCAATTTTATAATAAGGCCTCTGTGGTATCAAGAAAAGTGATGGATTTGACTTGAGCCTGGGGCCAGAGAGGCACGTTCAACTCACAACCTGAATCTTGAACTTGGAAATCTATCTATGGGTAGAGTTGAGTCAGCCAAGCACATCCCCAGGGCTCAAGAGGCTGGGGAAAGCCAAAGCCCAGGGGTGATCTTGCTTTGGAGCAGGTATAGGATTTGTAGGGTGGAGCAGAGAGTGGATAAAAGTTCAGGAGGCAGGGCATGGTCTCCACCTGAACACGGGAAGATGGACGTGTGAGGCACATTGCTGATAGCACCACATTGGCCAAGGCTGTCCACACAGTTAAGCTTCTCTCTGTCTTTCAAGGACAAGCTAATGTGTAGGCGGTAAGGTGAACTCAGCGTATTCTCACCTTTTGCTGTTGGACAAGTGATCAGCAGCCTTCCACCTTCAGAGTTACCCTGGGAACATGCGATGTGTTCTGCCCAAATCACCACATTTTATACATGTAGAGAACAAGTCCTAGAAATATGAAGAAACTTGCCCCAAGTCACAAAGCAAGTTAGAAGTTAAGAATCACCTGATTACCTTTCACTTTCAGTAATTTACTATCCTCATAAAACAAGATTTATGGTATTTTTTCCATAAAGTAAAATGATCCAGTTGACTTAAATTCTTAAGTTGTATTTTAAATGAAAATGTAGATGTTTATGATAGATCCTTTTGAAGAATATTGAGAAAATGCAAGATAAAGAAAAATATAAGGAAAGGAAGATGTTTAGGACACTTGGAATAACTTGAAAAGATACAATTTGGCAGGCTTTGAAACACAGAAGAATTATTGTAGACTTTGGAGGTGGACAGAGTCTGGGGGAAAGGGCCAAAGAAACTGAATTTACATATTTACTTCTTAATCTGTCAGCAGCAACTACTGTCCATTGGCATTCTCTGACTTGTTATTACCTGAATAAATAATTAAGAAACTGAAGGCAAGTCTATTTGCAGAAAGCAGAGTGTGTGTAAGAGAGAAAAAGCATGTTGCCTACAGTGAAAATAAGTATAATATATTGGGCAGAAAAAGCCCAGAAGAAAGTAAATACTACAAGAAAAGTATTTTTAGGAGAGACATATATCTCTTCTGGTGTAAACCAGAGAGTGAAATTGCAGGAAATAGAAAGGAGATGGAGTAGAAATTTTGCCAAGGAGAAAGAAAAGTGAATGGAAAATTGAGTTAAGGTAAGAGGAAAATCAAGTTATAAGAACCAGTCATTTGAACAGGAAAGCCCTTGGAAAATGGTCATGGAGTTGTGCGAACTGCAGGAGTCTGTGAACTTCCAGCCACAGAGCTGAAAAGAAGAAAGGACTTAAGGCCGATGGCTGCATGTTCTCTAGGAATTCACAACATCTGCTCATATCATCCAACGGGTTGCTATTTCTCTTGTTCCATTTTTCTATGGTCCTCTAGCCTTCTTTCCTTCATCCCATCAAAATGTATTACCTGGGTTACTGTCTCATTTTTCATTATCATCCCTGCCATAGTCTTGGGTGATTTAAAAATTCATGTACACACACATCCCAAAAAATTCATGTACATACAATACGTCCCATATCTGCCACCTTAGTATCTCAATGTCATTCTGGTTCAGCGGTCCGTTGGTCTTGCTTTGGTCCAGGAGACCATCCTTCTTTTTTTTTTTTTTTTTAAGATTTTATTTATTTATTTGTCCAAGAAAGAGAAAAAGAAAGAGTGCACACAAGCAGAGGGAATAGCAGGCAGAGAGAGAAGCAGGCTTCCCACTAAGCAAGGAACCTGATGTGGGACTCCATCCCAGGACCCTGGGATCATGACCTGAGCAGAAGTCAGACCCTTAACTGACTGAACTGCCCAGGCATCCCAAATACTCTCATTCCTGCCTGTGTTATATAGCATCCTACTCCTTTCTCCTGATTTTACTCTCAGTTCCCAATATACAGCAATTCACCTAGAATTATTCTTTCAAAATGGAAAGGCTATCACTTTTCTTTTCTTTTCTTTCTTTTCTTTTCTTTTCTTTTCTTTTCTTTTCTTTTCTTTTCTTTTCTTTTCTTTTCTTTTCTTTCTTTTCTTTTCTTTTCTTTCTTTCTTTTCTTTTCTTTTTTTTTTTCTTTTTCTTTTCTTAAGATTTTATTTATTTATTCATGATAGACGTAGAGAGAGAGAGAAAGGCGGAGACACAGGCAGAGGGAGAAGCAGGCTCCATGCCAGGAGCCCAACGCGGGACTCCATCCCGGGACTCCAGGATCGCGCCCTGGGCAGAAGGCAAGTGCTAAATCGCTGAGCCACCCAGGGATCCCCGGCTATCATTTTTCTGCTCATAGCCTTGCAGTGGCTTCCAGGCTCATTCAGCATAAAAACAAAAGGCATTCTTCTGGCCTCCTGTAGCCTTCTGACCATATCTCTTTCCACTCTCTTCCCAGAGCACAATTTTCTATCCATTCTCATGCTGTCTGCAAACACACGGAGCCACCTCCACTCAGGACACGTGTGCCGGCTCACTGCTCTGTAGGAAATGGTCTTTCCAAATTGGCTCTTCCTTCACTGCTTTGTGTTCTTTGTTCACTCCACTTGATCCCCTCAATAACATGTCACACACACCATTTCCCTTCATTTTCTTCACAGCACTTATACAACCTGACTTATTATAGTTTTACTCATTTATTTATTATTTATCACCCACCAGGAGGATTTAAGTTACATAAAGGCAGAGCTACATTTATTTTATAACCATAATCTAACATCTAAAATATATCTGGCACATAATCAGAACTTAAGCATTTTCTTAAAAAGTGTATCATTGATATTATGAAATTACTTTATCAATAATGCATGAATAACACTTTTTAAAAAGCTGCTGTTATTTGTAAAAAGCAAAACAAAATAAAACAAAACAAATATGTATTTTAGCCAAACCGAATATAAACTCTGTCACTTAAAGATTCTAGAAGGTTGTTTCTTTTCTCTGATTTTGTTTTACTTAGAAAACAGATGAAATTATAACTTATATATGGGGAAACAGATGTAATCATAACTTATTTATGGAGTTATTACAACAAACTAAGTAAAATATGAAAACTTAAATATGTCTAAACCTACAGACTTAGAAAATATTTGTGATTTCTCACCTAATAGGTAGATAGTACCCAGTAAAAAGAAATCACAACTGATGTTCAAATATCAGACCAGGAATGTCACACTACACAAACATGTAAATTGATTCCATGCACCTAGGGAAAGAAGAGCAAGTTAGAATGGGGGTAAGGTTGAAGGCAAGTGAAGGAGCAGGGCACAAGAAAGAGAAATATCTATTTAAATAGTTTGGCTGGTTTTGGTAAAACAGCGATGTACTTGTGCCCCACACCTTGGGTTAGCCTGAGAAGGGAAACGTAATTCTGTGAGGCCCTGACACATCCAGTTCCCACTGGCCTCTTTTAGGTTGACTGGTTGACAGGAACAAATGGAATTCTACTTTTAAAGACAGGTATTTGGGACCTGTGTGGGCCATAAATGCAAGCCACTCCTGAATCAGGTGCTTACCCAACAAAACAGGGATCCACCTACCCCTGGAGGAAAAAAAAAATCAATTACAAGAATTGTTTTTGAGAAGTTGTATGTAGCATTCCAACATTGTTCCTTCTTGGGGGTTATCAAGATTTATCGTAAATATGTTTATTGTGTAAATCACAAACACAACATGTGTTTATGGAGCTCTCTGTAGGAAAAATACCTTAGTGGATCATAGCTGAAAGGGGACCTCACGTGTTGAATCAGATAGAAGGAATTAAGAAGCAGTATCAATATCCCTTCCGCAAGACCTTCATATTTATTGTTTCAAGTTTCAATGTCTTTATGAATCAAATTTGTATTTAGGGAGCCCATACATGATTATGTGAAAGCAATATGAATCCAATGCCCAGAGAGTAATTTTATTCTGTTCTCGGTGAAAAGTAAGATGGAGAAACACTTTTCTTTTTTTTTTTTTTTTAAGATTTTATTTATTTATTCATGAGAGAAAGAGAGAGAGAGAGACAGAGAGGCAGAGGCACAGGCAGAGGGAGAAGCAGGCTCTATACTGGAAGCCCAATGTGGGACATGATCCTGGGACTCCAGGATCACACCCTGAGCCAGACACTCAACCACTGAGCCACCCAGGCATCCCAACACTTTTCATTTTTTAATGTCCTGGGATCTCCTTGAAGGCAACCAACTGTTTACAGGAGATGTAGAAGAACAACGTTGCTCCCCCTCTTGCCTCACTGGACTTTGAGGGCAGGTGTATGGCTGGAAAGGAGAAGGAAAAAGGCTTTGGGTACCTTCTGCTCCTGTAGCTCCATCTTCTACATGCTTTTGAAACAGGGAGAGCCAAGGGCAACACGAGAAGGAATCCTTACCCCTGAGCAATGTCTGAGTGGGCTTGGGCATGAGCCAGGCTACTGTAAGGTAAATAGGAAAGATTGAGCCAACAAAGGAAGATGTGATAATTCAGACACTGAATCTGAGAAGGTATCTTTCCTAACTTAAAACAGAGGACTCTGTGTCTGACTCTGTGTCTGTGTCCATGTGTCTGATTCCTCATACCTGCTTACCTCTTGACCTATTGCATATATTTGAAATCAATTACTATTGACAAGAAAGGAAATGCCATGAAAAGACCAAACTGCCAGGCCTAGTGCTTTTAGATAGTACAAAGGTGTTATGCTTTGTAAATCAGGCATTGAGACAAACACTGTTTTATAAAATGATTCTTTTCCTAGATGCCGTTTCTTACTTTGCCATAGGATGACATATTAACAGGTAACATTTTCTGGGGTTTGGGGTTAGCTGTAGAATTCCATGACTCTTCTTCAAGGAAACTGGGGATATGTTAAGATTGTATCTGTGCTAAAGACAGAGACCCACCATTGAAAAGGCCCTACACTACTTCATGGTGATTATAGAAGTGGCTTAACGATATTGTCTTCTCTCAGTCTCCCAAGAAACTAGTTGTTCTTCCAGCAGTGTAACAATCCAAGAGAAAGAAAAACATTTTTAAAATATTAAAATATATTTTATTGAACTATACTCTTATTATCTTTCCAATTAGATATATAAAAATGATATGAATTTATGGTGTTCATGTATCCCATGATTTAATAAAGTATTCATATTAGCGATCTTCATTATGATAAAAAGGTCACTTTTGCTAATTGAGGTAAAATAATATAATAGCTAAAAAAGCCTTCTCTATGCCAATAGAATAATGAAATTGCTCTTGAAAAAGTAAGTTTTACATCAGACTTCATATTTCAATGGAGTCTTCACTATGAAATTGGCCTCAAGGTTTAGACCACGTGACAATGCTATAATTATGTCTTTCTGGTAATTTCAATAAGATTCTTTGAACTGACTTTGAGGCGAATCTGTCTTGTACTGAATTCAGCCCCAGAAGAACTTTGTTCTATTGAATTATGAGCAAACTTTCATTTCATCCATGTTGGAAGTCTTTTCTTCTTCTTCTTTTATACATGTGTGAAAGAAGGAAGAGAAAATGGGGGGCATGGTTGGTATATGGTACAATTAGGAGCTTGGGGGAGAAACTCTCAAATCATGGCTATCTCTTCCAGTTACTCAAGACTTCCACGTCTGGAGAAGACAGATTGCATTACTGCTCGAGATGTTGACAAGCTCCAAATCACTACTACCCATTAAAAAAAAAAAAAAAAAAAAAAAGTAAGACATCAAAGTTAATTGAATTTGTTTCTTTATTACTACTCTTAATAACTTCACAGAACATACAATTTTAAAGCACATGGGTGAGTAGATTTAGAAACGACTAGACTGCAAATCACCACCCATGTGAATGGATGAACCTGGTCTATCAGCTGTTTGTCATTGACTGGTGATATGAACGAGAGGGATAAAAAAAGATTTTTTTTTAAAAGATTTTTAATGAAAATATTTTATGCATGAAAGTCCTGACATCAAAAGTTTTCAATAGAGGGAGGGGCAAGATGGCGGAAGAGTAGGGTCTCCAAATCACCTGTCTCCACCAAATTACCTAGAAAACCTTCAAATTATCCTGAAAATCTATGAATTCGGCCTGAGAATTAAAGAGAGAACACCTGGAATGCAACAGTGAGAAGAGTTCGCGCTTCTATCAAGTACAACTTGCTTTTGGCCACTCTGCACTGAGCAAAATGACTAGAAGGAAAACCTCACCTCAAAAGAAAGAATCGGAAACAGTCCTCTCTCCCACAGAGTTACAAAATCTGGATTACAATTCAATGTCAGAAAGCCAATTCAGAAGCACTATTATACAGCTACCGGTGGCTCTAGAAAAAAGCATAAAGGACTCAAGAGACTTCATGACTGCAGAATTTAGAGCTAATCAGGCAGAAATTAAAAATCAATTGAATGAGATGCAATCCAAACTAGAAGTCCTAACGACGAGGGTTAACGAGGTGGAAGAACGAGTGAGTGACATAGAAGACAAGTTGATAGCAAAGAGGGAAACTGAGGAAAAAAGAGACAAACAATTAAAAGACCATGAAGATAGAATAAGGGAAATAAACGACAGCCTGAGGAAGATAAACCTACGTTTAATTGGTGTTCCCGAGGGTGCCGAAAGGGACAGAGGGCCAGAGTATGTATTTGAACAAATTCTAGCTGAAAACTTTCCTAATCTGGGAAGGGAAACAGGCATTCAGATCCAGGAAATAGAGAGATTCCCCCCTAAAATCAATAAAAACCGTTCAACACCTCGACATTTAATAGTGAAGCTTGCAAATTCCAAAGATAAAGAGAAGATCCTTAAAGCAGCAAGAGACAAGAAATCCCTGACTTTTATGGGGAGGAGTATTAGGATAACAGCAGACCTCTCCACAGAGACCTGGCAGGCCAG
This sequence comes from Canis lupus dingo, assembly GCF_003254725.2. Taxonomy (NCBI): domain Eukaryota; kingdom Metazoa; phylum Chordata; class Mammalia; order Carnivora; family Canidae; genus Canis; species Canis lupus. The sequence goes on along the minus strand of NC_064264.1, from coordinate 54,081,597 downwards.
AAAGGGCTGGCAGGATATATTCAGGGTCCTCAATGAGAAGAACATGCAACCAAGAATGCTTTATCCAGCAAGGCTCTCATTCAAAATGGAAGGAGAGATAAAGAGCTTCCAAGACAGGCAGCAACTGAAAGAATATGTGACTTCCAAACCAGCTCTGCAAGAAATTTTAAGGGGGACTCTTAAAATTCCCCTTTAAGAAAAAGTTCAGTGGAACATTCCACAAAAACAAGGACTGAATAGTTATCATGATGACACTAAACTCATATCTCTCAATAGTAACTCTGAATGTGAACGGGCTTAATGACCCCATCAAAAGGCGCAGGGTTTCAGACTGGATAAAAAAGCAGGACCCATCTATTTGCTGTCTACAAGAGACTCATTTTAGACAGAAGGACACCTACAGCCTGAAAATAAAAGGTTGGAGAACCATTTACCATTCGAATGGTCCTCAAAAGAAAGCAGGGGTAGCCATCCTTATATCAGATAAACTAAAATTTACCCCAAAGACTGTAGTGAGAGATGAAGAGGGACACTATATCATACTTAAAGGATCTATTCAACAAGAGGACTTAACAATCCTCAATATATATGCCCCGAATGTGGGAGCTGCCAAATATATAAATCAATTATTAACCAAAGTGAAGAAATACTTAGATAATAATACACTTATACTTGGTGACTTCAATCTAGCTCTTTCTATACTCGATAGGTCTTCTAAGCACAACATCTCCAAAGAAACGAGAGCTTTAAATGATACACTGGACCAGATGGATTTCACTGATATCTACAGAACTTTACATCCAAACTCAACTGAATACACATTCTTCTCAAGTGCACATGGAACTTTCTCCAGAATAGACCACATATTGGGTCACAAATCGGGTCTGAACCAATACCAAAAGATTGGGATCGTCCCCTGCATATTCTCAGACCATAATGCCTTGAAATTAGAACTAAATCACAACAAGAAGTTTGGAAGGACCTCAAACACGTGGAGGTTAAGGACCATCCTGCTAAAAGATGAAAGGGTCAACCAGGAAATTAAGGAAGAATTAAAAACATTCATGGAAACTAATGAGAATGAAGATACAACCATCCAAAATTTTTGGGATGCAGCAAAAGCAGTCCTAAGGGGGAAATACATTGCAATACAAGAATCCATTCAAAACCTGGAAAGAACGCAAATACAAAAGCTAACCTTACACATAAAGGAGCTAGAGAAAAAACAGCAAATAGATCCTACACCCAAGAGAAGAAGGGAGTTAATAAAGATTCGAGCAGAACTCAACAAAATCGAGACCAGAAGAACTGTGGAACAGATCAACAGAACCAGGAGTTGGTTCTTTGAAAGAATTAATAAGATAGATAAACCATTAGCCAGCCTTATTAAAAAGAAGAGAGAGAAGACTCAAATTAATAAAATCATGAATGAGAAAGGAGAGATCACTACCAACACCAAGGAAATACAAACGATTTTAAAAACATATTATGAACAGCTATATGCCAATAAATTAGGCAATCTAGGAGAAATGGACGCATTCCTGGAAAGCCACAAACTACCAAAACTGGAACAGGAAGAAATAGAAAACCTGAACAGGCCAATAACCAGGGAGGAAATTGAAGCAGTCATCAAAAACCTCCCAAGACACAAGAGTCCAGGGCCAGATGGCTTCCCAGGGGAATTTTATCAAACGTTTAAAGAAGAAACCATACCTATTCTCCTAAAGCTGTTTGGAAAGATAGAAAGAGATGGAGTACTTCCAAATTCGTTCTATGAGGCCAGCATCACCTTAATTCCAAAACCAGACAAAGACCCCACCAAAAAGGAGAATTACAGGCCAATATCCCTGATGAACATGGATGCAAAAATTCTCAACAAGATACTGGCCAATAGGATCCAACAGTACATTAAAAAAATTATTCACCATGACCAAGTAGGATTTATCCCTGGGACACAAGGCTGGTTCAACACCCGTAAAACAATCAATGTGATTCATCATATCAGCAAGAGAAAAACCAAGAACCATATGATCCTCTCATTAGATGCAGAGAAAGCATTTGACAAAATACAGCATCCATTCCTGATCAAAACTCTTCAGAGTGTAGGGATAAAGGGAACATTCCTCGACATCTTAAAAGCCATCTATGAAAAGCCCACAGCAAATATCATTCTCAATGGGGAAGCACTGGGAGCCTTTCCCCTAAGATCAGGAACGAGACAGGGATGTCCACTCTCACCACTGCTGTTCAACATAGTACTGGAAGTCCTAGCCTCAGCAATCAGACAACAAAAAGACATTAAAGGCATTCAAATTGGCAAAGAAGAAGTCAAACTCTCCCTCTTCACCAATGACATGATACTCTACATAGAAAACCCAAAAGTCTCCACCCCAAGATTGCTAGAACTCATACACCAATTCGGTAGCGTGGCAGGATACAAAATCAATGCCCAGAAATCAATGGCATTTCTATACACTAACAATGAGACTGAAGAAAGAGAAATTAAGGAGTCAATCCCATTTACAATTGCACCCAAAAGCATAAGATACCTAGGAATAAACCTAACCAAAGATGTAAAGGATCTATACCCTCAGAACTATAGAACACTTCTGAAAGAAATTGAGGAAGACACAAAGAGATGGAAAAATATTCCATGCTCATGGATTGGCAGAATTAATATTGTGAAAATGTCAATGTTACCCAGGGCAATATACACGTTTAATGCAATCCCTATCAAAATACCATGGACTTTCTTCAGAGAGTTAGAACAAATTATTTTAAGATTTGTATGGAATCAGAAAAGACCCCGAATAGCCAGGGGAATTTTAAAAAAGAAAACCATATCTGGGGGCATCACAATGCCAGATTTCAGGTTGTACTACAAAGCTGTGGTCATCAAGACAGTGTGGTACTGGCACAAAAACAGACACATAGATCAGTGGAACAGAATAGAGAATCCAGAAGTGGACCCTGAACTTTGTGGTCAACTAATATTCGATAAAGGAGGAAAGACTATCCATTGGAAGAAAGACAGTCTCTTCAATAAATGGTGCTGGGAAAATTGGACATCCACATGCAGAAGAATGAAACTAGACCACTCTCTTGCACCATACACAAAGATAAACTCAAAATGGATGAAAGATCTAAATGTGAGACAAGATTCCATCAAAATCCTAGAGTAGAACACAGGCAACACCCTTTTTGAACTCGGCCATAGTAACTTCTTGCAAGATACATCCACGAAGGCAAAAGAAACAAAAGCAAAAATGAACTATTGGGACTTCATCAAGATAAGAAGCTTTTGCACAGCAAAGGATACAGTCAACAAAACTCAAAGACAACCTACAAAATGGGAGAAGATATTTGCAAATGACATATCAGATAAAGGGCTAGTTTCCAAGATCTATAAAGAACTTCTTAAACTCAACACCAAAGAAGCAAACAATCCAATCATGAAATGGGCAAAAGACATGAAGAGAAATCTCACAGAGGAAGACATAGACATGGCCAACACGCACATGAGAAAATGCTCTGCATCACTTGCCATCAGGGAAATACAAATCAAAACCACAATGAGATACCACCTCACACCAGTGAGAATGGGGAAAATTAACAAGGCAGGAAACAACAAATGTTGGAGAGGATGCGGAGAAAGGGAACCCTCTTACACTGTTGGTGGGAATGTGAACTGGTGCAGCCACTCTGGAAAACTGTGTGGAGGTTCCTCAAACAGTTAAAAATATACCTGCCCTATGACCCAGCAATTGCACTGCTGGGGATTTACCCCAAAGATACAGATGCAATGAAACGCCGGGACACCTGCACCCCGATGTTTATAGCAGCAATGGCCACGATAGCCAAACTGTGGAAGGAGCCTCGGTGTCCAACGAAAGATGAATGGATAAAGAAGATGTGGTTTATGTATACAATGGAATATTACTCAGCCATTAGAAATGACAAATACCCACCATTTGCTTCAATGTGGATGGAACTGGAGGGTATTATGCTGAGTGAAGTAAGTCAGTTGGTGAAGGACAAACATTATATGTTCTCATTCATTTGGGGAATATAAATAATAGTGAAAGGGAATATAAGGGAAGGGAGAAGAAATGTGTGGGAAATATCAGAAAGGGAGACAGAACGTAAAGACTGCTAACTCTGGGAAACGAACTAGGGGTGGTGGAAGGGGAGAAGGGCGGGGGGGTGGGAGTGAATGGGTGACAGGCACGGGGGGTTATTCTGTATGTTAGTAAATTGAACACCAATAAAGTAAATTAAAAAAAAGTTTTCAATAGTGTACAAATCTTGAACTATTTTCACATGGAATCTATCAAAGGACAAAATGAAATAATTATAAGAAAATTACCAGTAAATCAAATATTTATTTTCTCTATATTTTGTTCTTTGTAACCCACACACTAAACATGTTTTAGAAGGATAAGATAAATTTGGATCATGATGTTGATGTGCTTTATTACACAATATGGGATTATTAAATTAGAACTATTATTTTGTACCGAGAATAATTCAACCTAATGTACATTCGACTTTCCAATTAGTAGCAATCTCTTTAGGCTTAGAGAGTTCTAAAGCATTTCCACTTGTTAATGTAAGTTTCAGAACTCCCTAGGTATTTACATGAAAATTCACCTATCTTGGCCCCAGCAGTGCCTTTCAAAAGCAAGCACTGCATTTTGCATCAGGAATATTCCCAAAGATCACATAGTAACTTATGTGAGATCACAACTAAAAACAAACCAATGTGCAGCTTACATTTCAAAGACATTTCCCTTGTATTTGTAGCATGGATAATGAACCCAGTCTTCTTCGAACAGTATGAGATGATCTATTCCCACTGTGCCATATTTTTATAGTGCTCAGTTCAGCGATAAGATGTTTTCCCCAAGAAGGTTAATAATACTCGGTAGAAGCAATCCTACTATATAACATTACCTGAATTTTTAAACCAATCAAATAAGTTTAATCCATTCACATGTACTAATTGTATAGATCAATTTAATTTATTAATTAATAAATAAACCACAAGATCTGGAGTTTCAAGACAGCTGTAATAAAATACATGTATTTCTATACATGTTAAATAGTGTACACCTTTCCAAATCAGATTGAGTCAACCACCACCACCACCATTACCACCATCATCACCATCATCACCAATTAATCACAAACGGCATTCTGTTCAACCTTACCTATTAAAAATTGTAAAATTCAAATGTCTTATTTTATCATGTTTGTGTTTCCTAAAAAATTAAAAATATATATTTTGGATTTGAATATACAGCACCATTTCTCTAAAGTATTTTACAGAAATATTTTCCTTAGTTAAGATGGCACCTTTATGTTGGCTTTTTTTTCCTTTCCCTTTACAAAATTTGTATTGAACTTAAACTGGTTTTATTTTGGAGTTAGTTTGGCATGAAAAAAATATGGCAGTTTCTAACCAAAGTACTGTAACGATGATCTGTATTATTATGTTGCCATTATAAATATCCACATTTTTAGCATGTTTTAATATCCTATTTTTTTAAGATTTTATTTATTTATTTGACAGAGAAAGCACAAGCAGGAGGTGCAGCAGAGGGAGAAGCAGAGCACCCCCTGAGCAGGGAGCCTGATGTGGGGCTTGATCCCAGGACCCCAAGATCATGACCTGAACCTAACTGACTGAGCCACCTGGGCTTTCTCGTGTTTTAACATCTTATCATTTAACTTTTAATCCTATTTAAAGTCAATAGTTGCAATTCCTAATTTTTTTAAATCCGTTTTCTTTTGTATCATTTTCATTATTTCTTTGACACGGAAAATGGCCATGTTCTCCTTAATTTAGAAAATATGTTCTAGGCTGAAGACAACATCCAGACATCAAACTTAAATTCTCAAAAATGTATATAGTATTTATCCTTCTTGCTTAAATGCAGTGAAACCTGAAACAGGTTTCTCCATCCATATGTTCTGGTATACTCAATAAGCTGGGAACAATAGATGTCTAGATAGATAGATCAATAGACAGTTTTCCAAGGCTTAGTTTAAACATGGTCCCTATTCCCAGAACTCTATGTACTTAACCTTCTGTGAAAATGTTTGCCCCAACTTAATCACCATTTAGCGCCTCACACAATGTGACAGTTTCAGACAATGATATTGGGACCATAACATCCAAGGGGAATATCACATTCAGGTGGATCTCACAGCTCACTTCCCTTTGTCATTTTAAATTACAGTGTCAAACACTTCCTACTATATAACACTCAAATTTGTGTCAGAAACAGTATAAGGTGAAACCTTTCTGTGCGCTTAAGTTCATTTTGTTCTAAGCGTCAGAAGGAATCTTAGGGAGAACGATTACCACCTTTATTTCTACCAGTGCAAGCAGCACTAAGGAAAAATGACAACTCTGCAAGGTGTGCACATATCTCAGTGTGCTATTAAACATTAGCCAGTTTCCGTTTCTGAAGTTAGTTACAGTTCAGCTCATCCTTCGCATGGGGCTCTCTGCTGGTCTGACGATTCACAGAGGAAAAACTACCCTTGGATAAGAAGATTATGTTTACCAGGAATGAAGCTTAGTGGCCTTGTGAGTCCAAGTCATTTGTTGAATTGATCCCTGTCTTCTTTGTTGTTGGGGCATTAACACTGCTTCTGTCAACACTGAGTGACTGGACTTCACATGGTCACTTCCAGCTGCTTCTGTTCATACAGTCTCCAGCAGACTCCCTTGACTACAATCATTTTCCACTTTGCCAGATGCCCTCCGCTCTGCAAGCCTCTGGATCCCCTGGGTGTCCTGATCCTCCCCTTATTTTTCTCTTTACAGTGTCTGCCAACAAGTGTCTCTTCTTACTTCCAAATATCTCACACCTGGATCTCTGTAGGAACTTTCCCTTAACTACATCTTCAAATATGATCAGATGTCTGGGAATTGCTTCAAAATGATCTGGGGGTGGGAAGTACATAGAATTGAAACAATATTGGCCATAATTCCATAATTATTGAAATTAACTAAAAGCTACATGGGATCTGTTACATTCCTTTCCCTTTTTTGGAGTACCTATATTCAAAAATTTACACACATATTTTGATAGCAAAAAATATTTTCAGAGCTTGATAATCATTTTAGTTACTGTGTATATGTAAGCATTCATAAAAAAAAAATCCAAGTATAACTACTGTTATCCATCTCATAGATTTTGTTTTACCTCTTACCTTCAGCCAAAGATTTTTAGAAGCAGCAAATTAGTAACTTTAAGACCCAGGCTGGTTTAGTTAAAATCCCAGCCTTACAACTTATCAAATGTTGGGTTTTATGCAAGTTTTTTATTTATCATTATTTCATTGTCTTGCCATGGAAAAACTGGGGTGAGTAATAGCACCTCTCTTAAGTAGGGTTAGAAGACCTAATACCTACCTGTAACAAATGTAGATATCCCCTGGCACATTGAAAGTGTTCAACATAACACAGTTTTGAAATTTCTAGTTAATTCCCCAACATGGATTTTGTGGCAACTTACAGGTCTCTTCCATCTAAAGACAATACCAGTGGACTTTTCCTTGTGTTTTATTGATGCAGATACATATATGTTACAAGAAACTCTCATGTATCACTAGGTTTTTTTTTTTCTTCTTCTTCATTTATTCTTTATTATTTAGGAATGAGACCAGTAAGAATCTCGTTATTTGTAGCAAAAACAAAACTGTATAAATTACTATAGAATTAAGTTGGATAGTATTTTAACATATTTTGGTAGCATTCCAAGGCTGAATTCCCTAAGAGCTGGTTTGATGCAATTTGACTTTTACCATACATTTGGACTTTACCCTCCAGCTATCAACAAGAGCTTTCTCCTCTGCCATCCTGAAGGCATCTGTCAGCCACAGCCACCACCTCCACCTTCCATTTCAGTGTTTCCTGGCCAGAAAGCAGCATGACACATGGATGCCAAGCTCATGGAGCTCCTTGTGAGGGCAACAAGGTCCACACTAAGGGTTCTGTTTCCCACAAAATATTTTTCAGCCTCAGAGGAACCTGATGGTGTTGTGTTTTGTGTGGATACAAGAAGAATAATTTCCCCCTCAATTCTGTAGATCCCACTGCTACTCAAACTTTTAAGTATTAAAAAAAAATTTGAGGAACAAGTGAAAGGAAAAGACTTTCTTTATTACCTCAATTGAAAACACACATAAACTTGATACTTTAAATATCACTGTTTATCTCAGAGTTCTACAAATAATCTCAAGTATACAGTATCTTCAAGCATTGGTGCTCATCATCTCTCTATTGGGGCTCAAAATCAATCTGTTAGATTTAGGTAGAGTGCCATTCACCTCCAATTTTTCATAATTTCATTTTCTCTCATCTTGAGAACTCATCATAAAACTTTGTTTCTAGTCAATAATCAAAACGTGAAATGGTTATTTATTCTTTATGCACATGGCCATCCCATGAAGTCACTGCCCATCAATCCTGATACTTCTATATAATCTGCAGAAAAGCTTCTGGTACAACTTGTAAGGGGAAGCATGGCTTAAGATCTTGGATAATGTAATGGCACACTGACATTGAGCTAGGGAGAGCATATACCTGTTGGAATCCACAGTTCCAAGTTTCCATTTTCTAACCATGACATTTTTCAGCACTTTAACTCATTCGGGATTATGAAATTTCCTTTCCACATGTCTTTCTTTCATTCTTGAAAATACAATACTTTCTCCAAGTCCTGTATCTCCAAAAGGAACAAAGTTTTCTCAAAACTTCACTATCTTTTTCCTTTTCTATTAACATTGATGATATCTATTACCTCTCTTTGCTAGATGGCACTAACAAATTAATATTTTCAATTGAATAGAAATAGAATTGAATTCAGTTGAATAAAATCACATTCTAATGTGATTCTAATGAATAATCCACAGAACTGAAGAATGTTGAAAAAGATGAGTGGAAGAATGTTATGGATAGGAAAGTGGGAATAGAATAATTAACCCATCTTGATGTTCTTTATTTTATACTAATATTATCAAATTGTCATCAATCTCTGCCTCCTTTCAAAAAGTAGGTGGGAGTGAGGATAGAGAAATGGTTGCTAGAGAAAACAGATAATACCTTCAGATGCATCTGTGATACATTATACCTAAAGGAAAGACACACAGTTGCATATTGCCAAAATGTTTTAGCAGCTGTGCAAAAAATGCTTCATAGCCAGTAGAATAAACTTGGGCAGCCATTACATTAGTTTGCTTGCTTTTAAAAATTTTCAAAGTCCAGCTATTGCTTTATGATGGAGAAGTGAGAATTAATGCCAATGGTTTTTTTTTTTTCAACCATTTTCCATCAATGATGATGTGAAACAGATCTGTGCTTTGTATTTCCCTATGTACCTCTGCCAAAGTGAAGCAGCTGTGCACAGCTATCAAGCCAGTGTTTTAGATGCTGGTGACAGCACAGTGGGAACATGGTGTGCAGAGTCTGAACAGCCAGCTGTGTGATCTTAAGAAGATCCCCTCAGTAGTTTTGATCACTGAACAAGAGACTGTAAATGAGACAAACAAACAAACAAACAATACAGAAATATGATCAGGAGGCAGCATGGTATGGAGGAAATGGTGTCAGAATCAGATCAACCCAGATTGGTGTTCATCTCTCATGCATCTCCAGCACTGGCTCTATCATCAACTTTTATGAGAATGATAAAGTACCAAACCTTTCCAAGCAGTACTTTTCTCATCTCTAAAGTAAGAATAACAGCATCTATATCACTGGGTCACAAAGATGAAATGAGGGAAAGCACCTACGAAAGAGATCAGCATATTTCGTGCTTTCTGTGTGCATAGTTTTCCTCACCTTAAAGAGGGACATGTTAATCCTACTGTGTAATAGTGTGCTCTAGGAAATCACGACAAACTTAGTGACTTAAAGAACACAAATGCATTATGTTCTGGTTTTGGAGGTCAGAATTATGATAGTAGTCTCATTTGGCTAAAATCAAAAGTCTGCATTCTGATTGGATGTTCTGGGAGAGAATCCATGTCTTGCCTTACCCATCTTTCAGAGTTCTCATAGTCCTTTTCTCATGGCCTCATTCCTCCATCTCAAAAGCCAGCAGCTTTGGACCAAGATTTTCTCATGCTTCCATCTCATTCCTGTTCCTTCTCCTGCCTGTATTTTCAACTTACAAAGACCCTGTGAGACCATTGGCCCCACCCAGATAATCTAGGACAATTTCCCAATCTCAAGGTCAACTGATTAGCAACCTTAATTTCACCTATAACTTTAATTCTCCTTTGCCATGTAACATCACATATTCATCCTATTATTCTGCTTGGTGCTTAATGGAAAGGACCAGAAGGTTTCCTGTGAAAGAGGTCTTTTGAGTTTCCCAGTGTAGAATCATTTTACGAGGTGGAAGAAGAAAAGGGTAGGCTAACTAGAAGAAATGGTATGAGGAAGGCATGGTGATGTAAAGAGTACCATGACATGCTCTGGAAAGTTTGAGATCTGATGCAATTAGACCGGAGAGCACAATACCCGGATCCATTAAACAGAATATTGTTGACAGGTAGAGAATGGACCTATAGGACTTTAAAAAAGTTTCTCATGTAAGGAAATGGGATGAGGTAGAGAATGGCAACAAAAAAGATGTCTTGGCGATAATGTTAGAAGTGACTTTGAGTTGGGAACACTTGGCAGAGATTTTACACATTTGCAGTCTATTACTATAGACCAAGAAAGAGTAGGTTTCAGGCAGAGGAACTGGAAATGTGTTAGGAATAAGAAATAGAGGAGAGAATGGAATCCAAGATACAAATGACATTTTTACTTGTATGGCCCCATGAAAGGTAAGACATGAATAGGAACAGAGGAAGGAAGAACACGTTTGGGAAGGAGAAGTAATGAAAGTTAAAAAAAAAAAAAACTTAAAAAATTCAAATCTGGGTCAGCATAATCATACTATTACTATAAAATAGAGGAATAATTTTGTAACTTTCTTTTCAGTCATTTGAGTTAGGGTACCCTGCTGTATTCTTTCATTCAGGGTGCCACCAGAAGGACCTGATACCCTCATCTGACCAGACATTCCTCTGCTTAAATCCTTTGAATGGATTTTCATTAATCACATAATTAAATGTAAGCTTTTTAACCTGACATAAAAGCTCCTTTTGATGTTCCTTCACAATCCTGGGAATCCCTCCAAAGAAACCAAAAAAGTTTATCTTCATATAAAGAAATCGGTGGGGTTAGAAACATAGTCATGAAGGCTTGATATCCAAATTTTTGGCCTTCTCTGTGAACTGAGATCTATAGTAGAATGAAGAACTATCTGCCAACTAAAAAATTATATACAAAGCACTCTGTCCAAGGAGCCCCAGTACAGCACATTATTTACAGCAAACTGTTCTATGGGACTCTGATTGTTCAAATACTCTCATCCTTCTAAATAAGCATGAATGAATGAATCATCTCAAACAAATCATCAAATTTACTTTCACGATGCAAAGCCACAATACAAGAGGATGATGACACGTTTCCACTCAGTCCATGATCAGATGTAAGAGGCTTATGCTAGACAGTTGCATTTTAGCAACCCTGAAAAATTGAAAGCTTCTTACCTTCTTGATGCCTTTATGCATACATTGGTCAGGTTGCTTCGGTTTGATTTTAAAGAAAAGGACAAGGAATTTGATGAGTCCAGAAAAAAATACCTAGAAACTATTTTTCCCCTTTTTCTTTCTCTTCTTCTTCTTCTTCTTCTTTTTTTTAATATAAAACATTTCTTATGGCCTAAAGGCTTGTAATGCATCTCCCACTTACAATAAAAGAGAGAGAGAGAAAGAAATTGAAGAGCTTCACCTTGATAAGATCTCATCACCAGTGAGGGCAGAAGTATGACAATATCTGATATGTAATCTTATCCTTCTTGACAGTTATACACAATTTTGAAATAGAGATACATAGAGATATTGAGCCAGTCTGATCAAAGATTTTTAAAATATTACTTGGTAGGCTATTTAAATCCTTTTCTTTCTGGTGTTACTTTAGAAACTATATTCCTTTTTGACTTAATATATGTATTTGGAAGACTAAAACAATACAGATCAAAAACACTGCAACAAAGTGGTTTGTTAAACGTCAAACTCACGTTAACGCAAGCATTTAGGGAAAAGCTAATTGGGTAATTCCTATGCATTCTGAAATGCATAAGTGCATTATTAACTGATAAATTAATTCTTCAGCATATTTTTCTTGGCTGTATCTTGATTTGTATTAAGCATATTCACTTAGTTGATCACTTAATATTTAATAACAATACATAGTAATGCAGAGTTATAATGAAATCACAATTCATGGTTATCGGGAGAATATGTCTGCATCTAGTGTTTTTAGTTGCTTTAAAATATTGCATCTACAATAAACTTGTAAAACCTAATTATACAAAATACATTATTTCAAAAATAACTGAGGGAATATGGCAAAATAACATTTTTTCTTAATTATCTTCATAAAGTCTAACACCTTAAACTGAAAAAATACTAATTTTGAAACTCCAGCATCTAACAGATTTTAAGAGTATAAATAGCTTGCTTGTTATTTTCTTTACATCACACTGATTTATCTTGAACCTCTGTCCCCTTGAAAAATCAGTGCTCTTGGAAAAATATGAAATATAGATGTACATATCCATTGGTTAAAGAAAGGAAAATAATGCAACTATCTTGTACAGAACAGAACTACATCGGGAAATGCTCACATTTGATCAAAGATTCAGTTACTAAGAGGTAGCCATAGACTAAAGGAACTTTCCTTATTCAAATTTAGAGAATAAATACAGAATGGTTGTATTAGTTTCTGGAGGGCTGATGCAACAAAGTGCCACAGACTGGGTGGTTTTAACAATATAGATTTATTATCTCACAATTCTGGAAGCCACAAGTCCAATATAAGGGTTGGTAATATGGGAAAGCTTGGTTCTTGTCTCATGAAGAATGAACCTTGCAGACAACAGAGAGTGAGCACTTTAACTCACTCTAGCACTTTAAATAGAAGTGTATTAAGCAGAGATACAGAGAAAGCTCTCAAAAGCCAGAGGGGTCCGACAGGGATGCCACTGGGGGGCTTTATGGTCTGTCTTTTATAGGAAATTGACCAGGGAACTTGGTAAATTTCTGCCAATATCAGAGTGGATTTATAAATTTCATGCCTATATTTAGAACAAACATGGTGGACTTGCAACAAACAAGATATTTCTTTGTAAATATCATGAGCACAAACAAGGTGTTCCCTTTTCTCTGGTTAATATCTCCTCCATAACATTTCTCCACATCTGGGATTTCTGTGATGACTTAATAGCCATTAAAGGGAATACTCCCTAACATTTTGGAGCTAGGGAACTAGGCTTATTTTTTTCTGTTTTTACTGTCAGATTTAGCTCTTTTTTTCTTGGGGTGGGTAGGAGCCTAACTCTGGGGCCTTTCCCTTATCTTTCCATGCCTAGCCCCTTCTGCCCCTAACTCATTCCTACATCATCAGCAAGGTTGATTCCTTCTTAAGTTCTGAGGGAGAATCTGTTCTAGACCTTTCTTTTTGCTTTTGGTGGTTTGCTGACAATCTTTGGCTGTTCAGTGGCTTGAATAAGCATCATCCAAATTTCTGCCTTCCTTCATCTTTGCATGGTGTTCTCTGTGTGTGCCTGACTATATTTGTGTCCAAATTTCCCCTTTTTATAAAGACATTAGACTCATTGGGTGAGGACCTCATCTTAATTGCTCATCATCAAAGTCCTATTTCCAAATAAGGCCATCCTGAATATTGGAGGTTGGAACTTCAATGTCTTTTGATGGGACACAATTCAACCCATAACAACTATTATAATTTTTAAGATAAATATATGAAAACATATCATAAAAAATATAGCTGTGAAAATATTAGTATTCTTGTGGTATAAAGTAAGGGCTTCATTATATGGTTCCTTTTTCTGAAACCCTCCCTCAGGTCTTTGAGCAAATCTCACGTTGTTCTTGTTTTAGAAACCTTGCATATACACCCACAGGAAGCTCAAAATAGACTTTGGATATTAAAGTAACTAATTTTGCCTCCAGAAGGATATAATCTTTGGAAGGATTTTTTTAAGTTAGGGTTTAGTAAACCTGTTGTGGGGAAAAAAAAAATCCCATCCCTGAAACATAAATCCATCAAAATTATAATTTTCCAAATAGATTAGAAATACATATTACAAAAAAATCAAAATTAAGACTGGAAAATTATTTATTATTACTTTGAGACATTGTTATGAGTGAATTGGTTTTTGCAGAATGATGTTCCTCTAAGATATTTATCCTGCTTCATTATTTTTTCTTTAACAGTGACCATGCCAGAAAAGCACTGGGGAAACACTGAGGTCTGCTCAATAACCCACCCACCCCACCATCATTCATACATCGAGGCACCTTGGAAGTACCTACAAATTACCCTTAGCAGGTAAGTCACCCTTGAATTACTCCCTCAAAAATGTAGGTTCCATATAGTGTATAAGAGCAGCCTCCCCTGCATGGTAAGTAAACTTAGAAGGGTTTCTAGTGAGAGAGGGTAATAGGACCTTGGGATCTTAAGAATTAAAAATTAAATTTCTTAAACATCTGGTGTGATTCACTGAGGGAGGAAGGGAAATTTTGCTTCTAAGTGTCCCTGGATTTAGTGGAGACTCACCAGCTTCACTGACTTGGTATCCTTGGAGATGGGGGGTACCCTGAGACTACGGTGCCAATGGAACTAATGGTTCAATTTTCAAATTACTGGGAAGCCTGTCCTATAAGAAGCTTAACCTTGAGGAATCAAGATCAAACACACCTAGGAATCACAGCCATAAGGTAGGGGTAAGAGGGCCAGAATGGCTGATAGACTGATTCACATACAGCTGGATATCCACCTGGCTGTGGAAATCCATGTACTTATTCTTGCACACACACTTCTTTGGATTCCATAACATTCCATAACACTTATTTGGATTCCATAAATCCATGTACTTATTCTTGCACACACACTTTTTTAGATTCCATAACATTCCATAACACTTATTTGGATTCCATAAATCCATGTACTTATTCTTGCACACACACTTTTTTGAATTCCATAACACCCAGAGTTCTTAGGAAAGTTAGGTGAAGGACAGAGAATACCTAAAAACATCTTGGATTTCCTGGTAATAAGGTAGGCAGCATCTCAGTTGTCTGACTGGGATAAATAAATCAATAAATAATAGTAAGTAAATAGTAAATGTTCTGATATAAATGTTAAATAAACAATAAATAGTTTGATATTTTGTATGAGAAAATATCTGCTGAGAAAAGCTATCTGCATATAATAGAGCCTCATACTTGTTAAGACTTGGTTGGGAATGGTCCACAAAATGAATTGGGAATAGTAATATAAAATCAAATTTCAGAAGAAGTAAAGGGGGAAAGTAACATATTTTCAATAAAGCAAGATACTATGTCCCTCTGCCCCCACTCCTTATCTTTAGAACACAGCCTAAAAATGGTATACATGGTACCATCAGCCAGTACATTCTCAAAGCCAGTTTGGTTATAAGGAAGCTGAAAAATACAAGTAATCCCAGGCGACCATATGTCCAAGTCATGTATAGATCTATCAAAATACAGAAGGAGATGCCTCAAAGAAGGGCATCCAGTGCTCTGTCTCAAGCCTATGAACTAAAATATGTGTGTGAATGCATCACCCCAGAATATGGCTAGCAAATGTCATGATGTTCACTAACCAGTCTGGTTTCCAATCATAATTAGACCAGACGGGGGATCTGTCTTCAGAGGCTGCTATTTCATTAGATATCACCAATGTAAAACATAAACTTGGTTCAACTAAACACAAAACGAATTTTTTTTTTTTTAATTTCCTCTGTGAGGAGAATTGAGCCTATCGTGAGAGGCCAAGAACAGGACATATTGTGAAGGAAAAGAAGTCCCAGTGGGAGGAAGTCTGGAGAATGGGTGCTTACCATATACCCTTTCAAGGACTATGATGGACAGCTTCCAAAGTGAAAACAGATACTGTTAGGAATAAGGTTGCAAAGTGCAAAGCATAAATTGCAAAGACAGAAGGGAGAGATAGACAAGCCTCCTTCATTTTCCATATTAAAGCATTAGAGACAGAGTTATCATTGGTACATCTCTAGGGAGTCATTTGATCAATGCTCAGCTGTGACCTTTTCTATCTGAAATAGACAGCGTGTTTGCTTTGTGATTTCTTATAGTCTGTGAGAAAGTCACACACACACTATATTCATAAGATGATGAGACCTATTTGAGGTTGTTTCCTCAACATCAAATATAATGCATATTTCATTATGAATCCATCCTTACCATTAAAATGCCATTTTAAATGATGTATCAGCAAATGTATTCAGGATAATTTTATGCTAGTAAGAGGTGATTTATTGCACTAAATGGTATAGGCTTAAATAGCTGGCACTGAAAAAATGGGACTCGTGTGAGAAATGCATCAAAATTTCTACACAGTATTATTACTCAAAGAGGAAACATACATTATTCAATTAGCAGCTTTAATATAATTTCAACACTAGTAAAATGTGCCTTTTAATAAGTCTAGCAATTTGAAAATAAGATTTAATATAGAAAATCCATGGATAAAATATACTTTCTACTTATTATAGGAAATTTTTTCCACAAATATTTTTCATTTTACACATGGTTAGCACAGCAACATAAAGAAGGAAAACATAACTTTCTCAAACTTTTCATTTTTTACACATATGTTGGGACTTAAATCGTAAGATACAGTTGATAATTCTTCAAAACTGGTCATCAATCAAACCAATGATAACTGGTTAAGCCATTTGTTTGGGAAATCAAAGAGCAGATAAACCTCTTTTTCTGTTTTTGTTTTATATACAACTGGTTATGTTAAGGATAGAGGGACATAATCAAAATCTACGGTTGAATACTATACCAGTCTGATTGTTCTGCAATTAAATTTTCTTGAATATTGTCTCTGGCAAATCTAATTCCTCACATCAGTGTGTATGTTTAAAATATTGCTAGAGTCACTTTACAACTAAATGTGTTGTCTGAGTTTGTAGATATTACTCCATAAAAATTGTTATGTTGGAAATGAACATAAAGAAAATCAAAAGCAGTAAACAAATTAATGAAGCTGTGAGGTATATAGTATAAACTAATACCTGGTGCAAATTCTGAGGTATTTTAAGGAGCAAAATGTGAAATAATGTGAATTATAGTCGTAGTAGAATTATTAATTATCGGCAAAAAAAGGAAATGCAGTTGATAAAATAGAAAACTTTCTTCTAACCTATGCTAGAAAAATAGCATAGATGCTGGATGCTTGTTTACTTCATATTAAGTAAAGGCTCCTGGTTCACTGAAAACTCATATACCATGTATAGTAAAAACATGTGTTTGATTGTCTTCTTTTTTCTTTTGTTTTCCTTTTCCTTCAAGAACCATAGATAATTTTACTTTATATGAGGGTCATTCAGATTTTGAAAGGACAACATCAGTGCTGACATATCTACCAAAATGCAAATATTACTGGAAAAAAAGGTACCTTCTCAATATAAAGAAAACTGCCAAAATTCTACATTGAATAAAGATGCCTGAAGAAATACAAAAGGAGAATTATTGTTTTCAACACTTTGAAGGATAGAAAACTTTGGCTATTTTGAAGACATGCATGTGGGGTCCCATGTCTATGCTCCTTTTATTTTTACTTTTTAAGATTTTTTTATTTATTCTGAGAGACAGAGAGAGGCAGAGACATAGGCAGAGGGAGAAGCAGGCTCCCTGCAGGGAGTTTGATGTGGGATTCCATCCCAGGGCTGCAGGATCATGCCCTGAGCAGAAAGCAGACGCTCAACTGCTGAGCCACCCAGGTGTCCCAATGCTCATTTTAGTTTTATGTTGTTTAGAAACCAGCGAAATAGATAAACTGCCTTTTGGAACCTAACCTGTTTCTAAATGGAACAGGTGTCTGCCTAGTAAACAGTGTTCGTATAGATACTGTACACATTGCAGATTTCATTGTGATTATCTTTGGGAGGTAAAAAGTACTTTTCCTATGGAAAATTGCATCATTAGAGTCAGAGGGCATTATACCCAGGATGCTTTCTCAAATATAGTTACTAATCTTGAACCAAATAATGGGTCTCAAGATCAATAATGACAAAGGAAATGGTGTTTTTGAATTAGAACTAGCAATTGCTAACAGTAAGATTTCATGGTCTCTATTGATTTGGGAAGTACATCCTATAGTAGCTATTTAAATCAATTATCTCTCTATATATACAGGTTTATTGATAAATACACAGTCCTGTGTTTCTTTACCCCACATCTGCCCCTGGCTGTCCTTTTAGTTAAACTGATTGAGGATATATTAACTGAAAAGTACTGTGCTGTCTGGAAAAATAATGCATAAAAAAGAATTTTATGGGAGAGTATGCTAGAGCAATCTGGTAGCATTCAACAAAATTCTGCACAATTGTTCATTTAATATGTTAGTATTATAATAAAATGTTTATTAATTGCTCTTTTAAAAATTCAAATTGAGGGGCACCTGGGTGGTTCAGTCGGTTAAGCAACCAACTCTCAATTTTGGCTCGAGTTATGATTTTAGGGTCATGGGCTCAAGCCCTGTGTTGGGCTCTGTGATGCACATGGAGCCTGCTTGAGATTCTCTCTCTCTCTGCCCCATCCCACCAAATAAGTAAATCTTTTTAAAAAATTCAAGTGGGAAATTTATTCTGTATCTCTTCTGAAATACAAAACTCTTAGGATGCATGGGTGGCTCAGTGGTTGAGCATCTGCTTTTGGCTCAGGGTGTGATCCCAGGATCCAGGATCGAGTCCCACATCAGATTCCCTGAAGGGAGCCTGCTTCTCCCTCTGCCTATGTCTCTGCCCCTCTCTCTCTCTCTTTCTCTCTTTCTCTCTCATGAATAAACAAGTAAAATATTTTTAAAAATACAAAAACTTCATTTTAATTATTTTATATTGATAATATTTTTTAAAAACCTTTAATGAGGTTAGTAAATTGCATAAATAAATACCCTGTAACTGAAAAACTAAAAACAAATTATTTTTTCAAACTGTACATTGATAGAGGCACAATCGGCATAACTTAGCTTTCAGTATCAATGCCAGGAAGGCCTGAAAGTTATGAGACAGCTGGCTGTCTCCATTTATTCAAGTTGTCATGTAATTAATTGGATGAATATATAAATGGAAATTGTAGCACAGCAACACCCATATACTAGCAGACGGTACATGCTGCCTTAGTTGTGAGAATATCTGTATTGAATTTATTTTATTTAGATTTATATACCTATTAGATGCAGTATGCAAAAAAAATGGTTATGAACAATAGCATTGGAGCAAAAATGACCCAAGTCTGAATACCCAGATTTTCTACTATTTTTTATTCAATAAATGTTTTCCAAGTGCCTACTATGAGACAGGCACTCTTCAAGGTGCAGAAAACAGCCATAAAGAAAACAAATGAATTCTTTGTTCTCATAGTATTTACAGGCTTGTGTGGAAAAGAAAGAATAAAGAATGTAATACATTAATTTTTAATATATCACCACCACTTGTAAAAACATTAAGATTTTAAAAAAAAGAACAAAGAGAAAAAATGATGGAATATTTTCTGTTTTCTATAGGATGCTCAGGTCTGCTTGAATGCCTTTTTGTTTGTATTTTTTTGTTTTGTTTTATTTTCATTTGTTTTTTTAAAGATTTTTATTTATTTATGATAGACGGGGGGGCGGGGGGGCGTGCAGAGACACAGGAGGAGGGAGAAGCAGGCTCCATGCCAGGAGTCCGACATGGGACTCAATTCCTGGACTCCAGGATCGGGCCCTGGGCTAAAGGCAGGCGCCAAACTGCTGAGCCACCCAGGGATCCCCATGTTTTGTTTTTTTTTTTAAGTAAGCTATATATATGCCCAACGTGGAGCTTGAATTCATGACCTTGAGATCAAGAGTCACATGCTCTACCGATTGAGCCAGAATGACTTTTTTTTTAAAGATTTTATTTATTTATTCATGAGAGACACAGAGAGAGAGCTAGAGAGAGGCAGAGACACAGGCAGAGGGAGAAGCAGGCTCCATACAGGGACCTTGACATGGGACTCTATCCTGGGTGTCCAGGATCAGGCCCTGGGTTGAAGGTGGCACTAAACCACTGAGCCACCCGGGCTGCCCACCAGAATGACTTTTAAAGAACAAACAAGACAAATTGTTGAATGAAATATAGGATTTATCTGAGATAATAGTGTTCTAGGTAAGGGAGATTGCACAGGCCATGTTCCTGAGGTCACATTGTGCTCCTCCAGCCCAGAGAGCAAGGAAATCAGTGCACTGAGTGGATGGGGGTGAGTAAAGGGTGAGTATGAGAGTGAGTGAGGAGCTGGTCCTTCAAACCCTCAGAGGATAGAATAAAAATTGGCATTTTATCCTTAGTGTGCTATGAAGTTAAGAGACTTCAAGACTAGACTCATTTGAAAAGGTCCTATGGTTGCTGTTTAGGAACAATGGTATAAATAAGCAGTAGGACTAGTTGGGAGGCTCTTCTAACCCTGCAAGAGATGTCAATGGTTGGGACACAAGTGATAGTTCTGGGAGAACTAGAAGGGAGTTGATTGAAGATGTATTTTGAAGACAGTGCTTACACTAATCTTACTCAGTTCTGTTTATTTAAAACAACTGATAAAAGAGTCAAGGTTGACTCCATATCGTTAAACTGGAGCAGCTAAGTGAATGAAGTTGCTTTTACTGGTATGGGCACATCTGCTAACTAAATGGGAAAACTTGTTTTCCAAGTCTGGAAGAAGTGGAAGCAAAGATACTGATTTCATGGGGTTTGTCAGTATTAATTCAGATAATACATTTAAGACACTAATTATAGAGAGAAGCAGATAGTAAGCCCTTAATGCAGGGTAGTCATATTTATTCTAAGTAATTATGATGCTGCACTGTACCAGTCTTTACTCTGATCATCAGCACTTTTGGATTTTGTTTTCTTTTGCTTTCTTTTCTTTTCACTCTTTTTCTGGTAGATTCTCTGCATCCTTCATATCAGAAGAAAAAGGCAGCTCGTCCTCTGCTCATGGACGAGTTGAGGGGTATTCTCAAGGCTGAATTTCTACGAACACACAAATGCTTTCTATGGTACTTGAGAGCATTGGTGAATGTCAGCCTAGCAGAAAGCAGACTTAGCAATATTCTCTTTTGAACTCCAGGGTCACATTGTACTTACTACTACTAATTATAACTAACCTCTGTTTTGCATTTTCCATTTCAAAAGTGCTTTAAAAAAGAATATAATTCTCAAAGTGATGCTATGAGAAGTATTTCATCATAATTACAGTAAACAAGCAAATACAAAACAAAATAAAGCCAAACTGAGTCTACAAGTACCCTACCCGCAGTCTTGGGGAGACTGATGTACCATTATTCTTATAGCTAATATGTGAAAACACTGGCTTAAAATGCTTTCTCTCTGCTTTCTCCACTGTCTGCTCACTGCTCCAGAAATTACATAACTGCTCTTGACCTCAAATAATAAAGATCTCAAAAAATAAGAGGCTATTTTGCTTCCTGAGTTATTTTGGGATACAGTTACTCCCCAAGGTAATGAGTCACCTCAAAAGTAAAAAAAATAATAATAATAAAGTAAGCAAAATCCTCCTTCATTATTTCCATCAGGTTTGTTTTAACCTGGGGTTTTCTTTTTTTGTCCTACATAAAGATGTCTTTCTACTCAGGTACTCTGATAACTCTCTTATTTTGCCTCTTTGGGGAGTAAACACATAGATGGTGATAGGGGACGCCTTTTAGCATCAAAACCTACATGATATCATAAATCGTTTGTATTGGAATCAATTTCAGAAATAAGATAGTTTATATATATTTTTTGAAGATTTAATCATTGAAATGAAATTACTGGACATTTTTAATGTGTCAGGCACCATGCTGGTCATCCTAAATAATCTTAATTTAGGATAGGATAAATGGTGCCAGTATACCACCATAAGTGCTGATCTAGGTGCTGATGACAAAATATGAAATAAGTCCAGTCCTTGCCCTCAAAGAGTGCCTAGTTTATAAAAATATTCTTCTGCTCAACAGAGGAGGGAATCTTTTTCTAAATTCCACCTAATATTTGAGCTTCATAAGGAAGCCTTGATGCAATCAGAAGGCCTTGGTATTCAAGCATCTCACATCATCTCCTTAATCTTATCTAGATTCATATGGCTTGCCAGATGTCCTGGAAATGCCCAAAGGGCAAAGGATGGGTTCCTACCATCTGGAAATGGTACTTTGTAATATTGCAACAACACCATCTCCTCTTTCCCTACACCCATATCAAAATCAAACACAACAGCTGGATGTTCAATTATTCAGGCTTCATAAGTACTCTTTAATTACCACTGTACACCATCTATTAACCCAATAAACACAAAATTATGCTCTGTAGCTATAGTGATAACTGAACCAAATATGGGCAATATTTGAATTATTTATTTTTTTCTTCAGGACTTTAAATGAACATTTAAAAATAGCTTAAAGATCTATTTTTTTAATTTAACTTGGCACTTTCAATTATTTATTAATTTATAATATAGCATTTAATTTATAATTGTCTCTGTACTCTAAAATGAAATGTCTTGAATTTTCCTGTCTTTTGTATGATTAAGTTCATAGTTAAATATAAGGAATACAGAAGGATGCTTAGGGAGATGTGAAAGAACCTTAGATTGCCTAGGAGTCAAAGACAAGCATGACAAATATGCTAGCAATTTATGTGGGCTTTTGCACATATATGTACTTGTTAAAGAATAAAAAGTAACCCTGCCATGATAATCACCCCATGATACATTGTATCACCATCAGGGAACTAAAAGAGACCTCATAACAAAAACAATTGGCAACATATATTACATGCAGTTTATTTTAAGTATAACAAGGAAAATGTTTTAAAATAATGTTTTCAGACATTAAAAATGACTTCAGCAAAATTATTCTCTTCCTTAAAATTATTTAAAAAGCAACTAACAAATTACTATATTTATCAGTACTAAATAATTTCAAATCTCTCTTTTACTAATTACCAAGAAACATGCCTTCATGATATAACTTTTGCAGCATAACTTTGCATGAAGATTTGATAATCATTCCACTGTGTGAATTTGTAACTGCACATAATCAGGTTCAAACAGGGTTTCACCAGGAAAAAAACCCTAATGTTGGCTATTAGGTAAGAAATTTTTTATCATTACTATGGCCCTTTGGGGTTTTCTCTTTCTTCTATACTTTGGTCCCTACTGTGCAATATTTTTGCTTTTGCTTCTTAGCATTTCTTTACTCTCCTAATTGTCATTTCTTATTGAATGAGGTCATCAAATTTCTGGCACATGATACTTTTAATCACCTAACACCAGCTCATGGTAAAAACAGCATTTATCTCTATTGGTCAGTTTTATTTATTTATTTTATTTAGTCAGAAGTAAATTCTGGAAATACGTATTAGTATCTTAGTGTATGCATTTTAAAATCTCTTAAAAAATATTAAATCGTGTGACATTAAACTTTAAGAAAATGAAATAAGCATTCAACATAGTATATTGTCTACATTTTGCTTCAATCTCAAATTAGGCCCTGATGATTGTTCCAGACTGGGACATGTAGTAGTCTGGAAAAAAAAAAAAAAAAAAAAGGCTCTTAAAGAGATCAGACCCTAATCTCTAGAACTTGCAAATGCTGCCATATATGGAAAAAGTATGTTTATTCATATGGTTAAGTTGTGGATCTTGGATATCTTGGTCTATCTAGGTGTGTCCTAAATATAATCACATTTATCCTTAGAAGACAGAGGCAGAATATCTGGCACATACAGGGGAGAAGGTGATATGAAGATGGAACAGAGAGAAATTTGAAAATGTTGGCCTTGAAGATTGGATGGATTCAACCATAAGCCAGGGCATGCTGGCAGCCACCAAAAGCTGGAAGAAGCAAGGAGTGGATTCTCCCTAGAGCCTTCAAAAGGAGTTTTTGATTTTGGACTTATGCATCTTCAAACTGTGAGAGAATAAACTTCTGTTGGTTTTAGCCACCAAGTTTGCAGTCATTTGTTATAGCAGCTACAGGAACCTAACACAGCTGAGGATGTCAGGCAGTATTGATATACCACTGGATTCATCTAAAGACAGCACTATTCTGAGATGTTTATTTGCTTCTGTAGGTCTGTAAGTATTTTTTCTCCTATGCCAGACATTCTTTTCTCCTCTCATTTTCTTTTCACTTACCTCTCTGTTGATGCCATACAGAGGTCTATCCTAATGTAACCAGAGACCTGCAATGTAGCCTGGTGAGTTCTCAGCTCAGAAACATCTTGTGTCCTCTAGAGCTTCTCTTCTTGAGTTTCTCAATCATGCTGACCCTTATTCAAATCTAGAGTTAAAAAAAACAAAAACAAAAAACAAAAAACAAATCTAGAGTTATACATGCTGGCTGGGACATCCCTTGACCAACGGGTGATGGATCCAGATTGTAAATGCTCTATTCTTCCATAATCTGGGGGAAAAAACAAAAAACAAGAAACGGTTGGGCACACTGTTCCATGGAGGATCCCCATGAGTCTGAGACCCACGTGCCCACAGTAGGAATCAGATCAATAGCAGACCTTTGATCAATTATTTTTCTCCTTCTCAGTTTTCCTAAGTCTGCTACTTGAGATTATTTTTTTAAGTAAAAGATCCACGCACAATCTTCAGCCTCAGCTCTGCACCTGGATGGAATCACACCATCCATGGTGGCTGGTACAGCAAGTGGCCTGAACAAAGACTGGGAGTTGTTTCTGGATCAGAGACTCACTGACCCCAAAGCCTGCACACTGCTGATGGTGTGCAATGGAGATCCTGTCTGGCAGGCTGCAACCCCACAATTGCAGGGTTCTTGCTGATGATGGCTTGAGATGAGGCAAAGCAGGAGTCCTCAATTTCATAGCCAGTGGTAAGTGAAAGAGCAGGATGATGAACTGACTTTTCAAATGGCTTTGAAACTTTGAAAATACAAAATGACCTGATCAATGGAGCCATGAATTCAAAACAGATAATGAAAGTCAGAAACCTCCATGACATCAGTCAAAAAGACACTTATCTTCTGCAGCCACACGTAGATGGTGCTGAAATCAGGCCCCAAGTTTAATTGTAAGGATTGCGGAGCTATAAGTAGACTAAACACAACCCTTAATGGGTCTCCTTTGCTAAATCAAAGACATTGATAAAGGTACGGTTCGGGCCCTGAGACCTGCCACAGGCACACTACTTAGCCCGAGAATCTTTAATCATCTCCAGTTGTCACTGAGCTCCCTGTCTGTTAGTGGGGGAGAACATCCTTTCCTCAGATGGCAACCATGGAAAAAGACATCTCCTGACACAGATGTCTTACAAGATGATCTTTGTTCTTCAAAGTCTATCCTATCTTCCCACATTGCCTCTTGACCAAGGGTTGGTAAACTTTTTCTATAAATAGCAAAATTATAGCCACTTTTGGCTTTGTGGGCCAAAAGGCAAAATTGATACCATTATATGGTCATTTCCATAGCCATCTAAAAGTGTTAAATCCACATTTAGGCTGCAGGCCACACAGAAACAGGCAGCAGGTGGGATTTGGCCCCTGGGTCATAGTTTACTGACCACTGATCTCAACCTGTTAGTTTTAAGACTTTAGAATCCATCAGAGTCACTTAGAGGATTTGATAAGATCATTTCAAGGACCCAACCACAGAGTAGGTCTTGGGTGGGCTGAGAATTTGCATCACCAATAAGTTCCTGGGTTTTGCTGACAGGGCTGATTGGAGAAACCACTGCTCTCAATGGAGAGGATTAAATTTTAATCTGTGAAGGAAATAGATCCTGGTTCTAAGAAGGAAGATGTATATAGCTAATATGAACCAGCAGACATGGGAGGGACATGTTTTAGGGTGGCTTTTGGGATTGTTGACCAGGTGGCCAGAGCATAAGGCTGGAAAGAGTGGAACATATTGACATGGGGCCTTTGGAGTCAATATACTGACTCAAGCTTGGATATCACAGCCAAGACACCTGGTGCAGGTTCTAATCAGCTATTTGTATTATTTCTTGAAGCTCAGATATGGCTGTAACCTACAGAAAATGGAGTAAAGATGTTGAAAACATCCTTGCATATTATTGAGGAAAGGCTCAAGAGGCTAGCAGGAAGATATTAGTTTTGATATATTATGTGAGACCAGAGAACCCACCACTTGATTGATTATATCCCCTAAAGTCCCAGTGGTCACTCGTTTTACTCTGACAATATAGAATTCACTGGTGAGGAGGCTGATCACATCATCAAGCCCTACCCAAGGTTCATTTAAAGTGAGTCCACTGGGACCACACCTTATTGTGTTGTCATTTCCCTGACCCCTGCAAGCATAATTGTGATGGATACTCTTAGCAGCTGAATGGAACCCAATGCATTCCCCTTGATTTCCTGACTTCTTGAGTAACTTAATATGGTGGGCAAGACCACATGGAAATCCTTGAAGCTTTCCACCCCCAGGCAAGATGGCAAAGCAGAAATAATACTACATCTCAGCAAGAACAGCAGAAATTAGGGCAACATCAAAGACTTAAAGTCTACAGGGGCAGTGGTCCCACTAGATACCCATTCAACAACTTCTTGTGTACCTGTGATATTCAACTGGTAATATAGATGATAAAGGACTACTCTCATCCAAGTGCTACCCCAACTGCAGCTCCAACACTGGATGTGGTATTCACACAAACTTTGGCATTTGTTTTTTTTCCAAATGAACTGGCAAAGGCATGATTTTTATCTCCATTGTTAAAGAGGATGATTCATTTCAGTCATGATCTACTCCTAAGCACAAGATCCATCCTGTGGAGTCTCTCTTATCCTTCTGTGGGACATACTAGCCATCCTCTGGAAAACAAGTCATGTAAGTGATCCACAGTATTCTTAGTAAACTATTTGACCTTGCAGAATGCAGGAAATGCTATGGGAAGAGTAACATATAGGGGCAAATCCCATGGATTGGAGTATAGGGGAATTTCTAAATCAACATTTTTCTAACCTAGCAGAGCAAGCCTCCCTTGGGTAAAATTTCACTAAATGCTCTTAATAATACAAAAGAGAAATATAAGACAGAGTGCTTAAAATCTGCTTGGGACACCTGATAAATATTCATGAAACTATGAGTGAACAACACATATCATTAACTCTCAACACTGTGTGCTGAAAACTCTCAAGTATTATGGGCCATAGGAGAGGAGAGAAAGCTGGACTAGAGTATCAAAGAGAGCTTTATGGAGGCAGTGGGATTTGAGCAAAGACTTAGCAGTGGTATTTGAAAAAGTAGAGTGGAGAAGAATGTAGTTCAGGCCAAGAAGACAATACAAAATACACAGGATGTGAAGAAAGGCGCACTTAATCCACAGAGCAAGAAAAAATACTATGAAGTGGTTAAGACAGCAGAATAAAAAATGCTTGTGTCTTTAGAGAATGAAGGGAAGGGGTATTAAATCATTCAGCTTCATTAAATAATGATACAGTATAAAATTAAGAGGGATCATAGACATTTAAGCAGAGGGATCGTACAGTGAAGGCGACATTTGGCAGACCAGTCAGAGAAAAGTGTGCAAAATGGGAATTCTTGATGTTCTTCCTAACGCTTTGGCTCTATTGCCTTTAAAAGTTCCTGCTCCTCTAGCTATCCAATAAATCTTATAAGCCAATACATCCTCCTCCATAGGCATTCTGGCTCTCTGCTTTCTCCATGCATCATCTCATCCACAATGGGGGATTTGTTTACTACCTGTTCACAGATTCCCCAAAATTTGGCTAGCCCACACTGAGCTCCCAGAAATGAAAGCCCTTGTCTCTCTAGATAGTTTCATGTGGATGGTGCCTTAAACAGGGCAACAAGAATGGGGAGGGTTGTCAGTCCCATGTAACAACCATTAACGAAGTGTAGTTTAAACTAGTTAGGAATTTTTTTTTTTCAGACAATAAAAAGACCAAGGGCAGACAGTCCAGTGTTCCTACAGCTCCTCCTTTCTTTGTCATGCTGAGCTTATCTCCCCATGGCTATAAGAGGGCTGTTGCTCTTTCAAGGAATGTATCTTTATTTCAGGCTTGAGGAAGGGGAAGGGAGACAGGCAAAAGGCAGGTGGAAATACTGTTCATTACTTAATTAGCAGAATAATAATTTTCTGGGAAGTTCTGGCAATAGGCTTCAATTTCTATCTCAGTGGCCAGAAATGCATTACATTAGCCACCCCTAGATGCAAAGAAGTATGGAAAATTACGTGTTTACCCACACACAATCCCACAAAAACAGGGTAGTGTTCATAAAATAAAAAGTTTCAAGTGAGCAGTTAAAAGCACTGCTGCAACATCCAGAATCCAATTCGCGGTGGCCCCTCCAGATTCGGTCCTCTTTCAGCACCACCACTATTGGTGCATGGTTCCCCCCCTCCGGTTCCTAAGCCAGAGCAGTAGTGCTCATCTTTATAACTCCTCTGTGTGCCACATCCACTTTACCACCATGCATGCCAGTGGCCCTCATGCCAACACTAACGCTGGATTCCAGGATAACACGGTTCATCTCCTGAATTACTGAAGCATCATGCAGACCATTGTCTTTGCATTCAATCCTACAGTCAAGCCCCTTCCAATCCATTTACCACGTTGCACCCAGTTAACTGATTCAAGCAAATTGGATAGTGCCACCCACTGGTTTACAGGCCACAGTGGCTTCTCATTGCTCTTACTTAAAGATGGCACTCATCAATAGGACCTAGAGGGTTCCTTAAGTCCAGATACTGACTAGTTGTATTTGGCCCCCTCTGCAAATTCCAGGTATGGTGGCCTTGTCTAAATTTCTGTTCTTTCCTTGTTCACTCTCTTAGGGTCTTAAAATATATTTGCTTCTCTCTCAGGACCACTCTGCCTCCAAAATCACTCCGTTAACTCCAGCCTGTCTTTCAGATTTTAACTGTATTGTTACATCCTCAGAGAAAAAAATCGCCCTTGTCCTCCTGATCAGACAAAACATTTATATTTATCTGTGTGATTAATTTAATCTCATGCATCAGGGTCCATATATTTTCATGCTTATCTTCGTATTACCTGTTTCTATGAAGGTGTCCATTTATACATATTTATGAAATAAATAAACCAGAAAAGTGCAGAAGAAAGAAGAAAGAAATTGAGACAACTGTGTGTCTGTCTCCATTCTAAACTCAATTTCTGCCAGGAAGATAAGAGAATCTACAAACTTATGTCATCTTCATTATGTGGAGAGAAATAACATCTAGAAAAAAGACCAGGTAAACAAGAAAGCTATTGGCTCTTTGTGCTTCTAGATAAGTGTGCAAAATCTTAAACAAAATTCTAGTACATGGAATAATTATGCACAATATTTTAATAATAAAAATGTTATGCATTCTTTATTCCAAGTGACATAGACATTGTTTAGAAAGGACAGCTACCAATATGAACTTTTTATATTAGGAGGACAAGGGAGAGTTAAGTAGTTATATTAATTTAGGAGCTACTAAAAAAATATATTCCATTTCTGAAGAAAAGCCCCTGGGCTAAAACAGAATTTCTTTCCTCTTAAGAAAAACATATCTACTGCAGATAAATAGTTGGTGCCATCTGAGCTGAAATTAATTTCTTTTAAAGTATGAAGTTCACCAGAGTCTGGGGTATGTTCTGGAAGTTCATATCAGCACGACAATAACAAAATTGCAGGGATGGCAACATCAACAACAAATAAGGAACATCTTGGAACTGAACATTTAAAAAAGTTATTTCCAAATAATGTGATTAGCAAATAGAAATAAATAAATAAGCAAACAGAAAGGGAAATGAGCTTGTCTATCAGAATGAAGGGACTTTATATATGAATTAGGAAACATCCATATGACAGAATTTGAAAAGATACAGACATTAACATGTTAATTATGGTTATATCCATATAGTTCTAATATAGGAACTTAAAATACATTTATTTCAGTTTTTGAATTTTCCTATAGCTTATGTAGTCAGAAAGAATAGTTGCTATACAAATTGTTAAAGGAATGGGGAATTGCATTTTTTAGAGTTTTAGTGACTTAATATATAGAGTGCATATTGGTCTTTATTCTTGTCAAACCCTAAATCACTTCCTGGCTTTAAGTTAGACACTAATGTAGATAAATTAACTCTACTGGGTCACTTGGGCATTATTTAGTACAATGTTCTATTCTGGAAAGTACAAGAAACTTCATAGTCCATGTGGACTAATACAAATGGTAACTGGACAGTTTTAGCGATTTTTTTTTTTTTAGCAAGTGTATCAGAACACACAAGGTCAAAAGCTTGTGATCCCTCCCATATTTTAATCTTGAAAGATGATATTTTATTTTGCCATTCTTTTATTTGCTCAAATAACTCCATTTTTTCTTTCCATACAACTGTTTTCAGGAGTATTTTCAAATTTTTAAGTCATATCACTGGTGGGAAATCTTACTTTCAGGAATTATTTTGATTTTAGAAATTAGGCAAATGCCATTCCAAGTCAGGCAGGTTGCATATGTCTCTGATCAAGGTACACAGCGATGACTTGGTCAAATATCATGGGATATATAATACAATGGCAGTAATTTTACTTGTACTTGTGGGATCTAAATGTAACACCTGTACTAAGCATTGTAAATTTTAGAGAAGTCCCTTAAGAATTTCGAACCCTTGTTTTATCACCTCAAATTGTAGTAAAATTATTAACTTCCCTTTCCTCACAGAGTTGGTAGTCAGAAACTGATATATCAAGTCAGTGCTCTTGTTTCTGTTCTAAACATGGTCCATGGTCCACCACTTTTGTTGGTGGGAGAATTTTTGACATTTGTAGCTTCAGAGCTGACAAACAAAGAAATTCATATTTGCTAAACATGTTTAATTAAGGTAAAAGAAAAGTTTAATTTATAATCCTATCATTTATAAGACACAAACATCTGACTGCCATACTTCCAACATTAGTGTATATTTCTGCAGAGAATACCCTTTCCTTCTGGGTTTCTTTTTTTTTATTTTTTTAATTTTTTTTTATTTATTTATGATAGTCACAGAGAGAGAGAGAGAGAGGCAGAGACATAGGCAGAGGGAGAAGCAGGCTCCATGCACCAGGAGCCTGACGTGGGATTTGATCCCGGGTCTCCAGGATCGCGACCTGGGCCAAAGGCAGGCGCTAAACTGCTGCGCCACCCAGGGTTCCCAATCCTTCTGGGTTTCATATAAGTGATAAGACTCCATTTTCCCTCATTTAATGTATCTTGAGTATCACCAGCCATGATGTATGGCTGGTACTTTCTATAGCTGATAGGAAGTCTATAACCATTATTTCTATCAGGAAATAATAAACATTTCCCTAATGCATATTTATACATACAAAACATTATTCACTTATTTTGGGGAGGAGGTTATCAAAATTATATAGCAATGATGATAAATAAGTATTTACCACACTCATCCTGAATACATTTTTCTTTCTGGAAAGATGACTATTTTTAGGCAGTATTAATTTTGTTTTCACTTTTGCTTTTCCTCAAAAGTTCCTGAGGTTTCCAGATATATCTCAATAGAACAATTTCTCCTTTGTTCTATATGAAATGTAGCCTTTGGTTCTTTGGAGATATGATGATATGTTTGACATGGTATTTTGTGCAGAAATTAATGGTAATATCTTCTTAAGTTAAGTCTCCATACTTACCCCAGATCTTAAAATGTTACAAAGTTTGGTCCAGTATGTTATGTAGGTTGCCAACATCAGAATGCCACAAACCATTGTTTCAAAACAAATGGAAGATATGTACATATATGTATATATATATATATATACACATATACACACACACACATTTATATTCACATGCATACCTATATAATTTCATTGGAAAGATCCTGTTATCTGCTACTGGTTCATATCATGAAGTTTAAAATATTTTGTCCTCATTTTCATTATTCTGGTTTTACATTAAAAACACAAGGCTTTTATCTTGTAAAAAATATTTTTAAAATATGCAGATTCATGTGCCCCAGTTCTCAAGTCTCATAAAGTATTTTCTAAAGGGTCATAATCCATTCACATTGCACAAGAGTGATTTTAATTAAGAATACTTAAATGAGGGGCCATATTCTCTTGCAGATTTCCTAAATGTGAGCTTAGGTTTTGTGTGTTCATTGGCCATTCTTTCTCATTATCCTTTACTCCTTCCTCATTTCCTGAAGTCCAAACATTTGGGAGCCTCAGAGATGAAACATGGTCTCCTTTGCTCTTTATGCATTCACCTTTGGGGAGCTTATCCGATCCTAAGATTTTATTCTAAGACTCAGCCCCAAATTGATGTAATTTATATCTGGCCTATTTCCTCCACACAAGCCACTCCTTATGCCTATTTGACAACCCCACATGCATGCCTAATAGATATGTCAAATTTCATATGTCAAAAGGTATGTCATATGTCCTGTTTTTTCCCTCTAGGCCTTCATTCAGGGACACTACCCAAATCACAATGTCTGCTTATGAATTGGAAAAAAAATTTGGCCAGATACAGACCAAAATGCTGGCTGCATGCAGACTACACTGCACATTGCATTACCATATCAAAAAAAAAAAGGCACTGGCATAAAACAGGAGTAAAGTGCACAGTTTGAAGAGAATGGGATTCATATTTTATTCACCACTCACCGCCATGGCTGGAAAAATGTGTAGCGCACAGTCTGTACAACCATATGCAGACGCCCTCCCCTGCTGGCTCCTCAAACTATTCTCTGTCAATAGTGCCTCTATTGTGGTTGCTCAGGCCACAAATCAATTTCTTTATTTCAGGTCAGCCATCCTACTCTTCAGCACATTCTCCTGCCCAGCCTCCAAGTGATGTTCAGAATTTGACCACTTCTCCCCACCACTGGCCCTTCCACCCAGATCCTGGTCACCTTCATTGCTTACCTTAATTATTAGAGTAGGCTATACTTCCCCGTTTCCACCTAAAGCTTATTTTCAACCCAGGAGTAAAAGTCAGATGTTTCTATATTCTTCATTGGCTTCTCCTCTCCTTTGGAGGAAATAGTTTCAGTTGTCTAAAGACCAGCAATATCTGCCCAAGTCCCATCCCTCTAGCGGTCTGATTGTGTCTGCCTACTTGCTTGGTCTCACCGTACCCCCCACACTGGCCCTGGCTCCTCTCTTAGCTGCCCTGGGGCCTCTGTGCTGGCCTGTGCCTCACCTGGAGTACTCGATCTCGCCCATAAACAGGCAGCTTGTGTAGAAGTCCTGGGACTTCTCATGTTTGCTTCAGTGTCCACATCCACAACCACTCTATATAAACTTCAGTTTTTCTCTAAAGGACCCCAGTGTCTTTCCCTTCTCTATTTGTCCTTGTAGCACTTAGATCTATCTGACATCAGCACTTTTACAGTGGGTCTTTAAAAAGTCAACTCTCAGAAAACACTCCCCACTCTCCACTTTCCTAGGATTTCTCTCCTGAATACTTATGACTATCACAAGTTGTTCTACAGGGATGTGTTGTTTGCATTACTATTATTTAGCAATGTTTCTTTAGTCTTATTGAGTGGAATTACTTATTCCTCTAACTTCCTGGTGTTTCTGCCTATGCATGTGTGAGCCATCATTCCATTATTTTTATGATTCCATTTTCATTATTTTTTAGAGTACTACCACAAAAGATTCTCATATGAATAACTTTGCAATCTCATAGGAATATCTTTATAGGTAAATTTTCTGAAGTAGAATTGCCAAGTCTAAGTCTACACACATTTTTAAAAAAAATAGCAGATAGTACTTATGGTTTTTCTGAGAGTTATTGCTACATCATGTTCCTTACGTTGAATATAAGAATACCAAACTCTCTATATTCTCAACAATATTGTATGTATAACTCCATAATCTTTTTCCTTCTGAGTGAGAACTGTCATAACTTGTTTCAATATGTTCTCAGTTCTTTTTCTGGCTGACCCATTTTCGTGACTTCTGAGATTTATATGCTTATAAAATTTGTTTGTGTTTCCATTTGGTTATTTGTATTTTTCTCAATGATTTTGAGTAGCTTTTGATATATTTTATGTATCAACTATTTATTATTAGGGTTACAAATGCCTTTCCTCAACTGGTATTTCTATTAAGCTAAGTTTATGTTGTGTGACACATGAATTTTTGTTTTTAATAATAATTATATTTTAATCTTTTTATTTATGTCACATACGTTTTCTATCATGCTTATAAATTTTAATTCAAATTTTGAAAAGCAAACCTCAGATAGATGAATAGATAGATATAAAATATATATTCTTCAACTGAAATTCAGTGCAACTGGTTAACAGAGTCAGATATCCTCAATTTTTCCATAAGAGGAGCCAATATTCCCAGATCCATTTATTTAACAATTCATCCATCAGCTATTTCATGATATGAAATGTTATCATTATCATCTCATAACATTCTGTATATACTTGGATTTGCTCTTGGATGTTTTCCTTCCTTTGCGATGTATTTCATCAAGACCACATCCTTTCATTACCACAGGAGTTTATACCACATTCTTGTGAGTGTGTGCTTGTGTGTGTGCGGTGGGGGGGGGGGAACCTCTTCCTCCCTGTGCTATTCACTGTCATAATTCCTTTGCATCTTCACACCTTCCAGCTTCCAGATACCCTCCCCCAAACTCACATGAGACAATAATCATGGCTGTGTGTTTGTCCAAAGACTCAGACAAATATTTGTACCCAAAATGAAATTTGTACTGAAGCAATGCATGTAGAACTTACTTCCCTTTACATGAGTTGAACCAGTAATCCTCCTTTTAAAGTTTGTAATAATTATACACTATATATATAATGTATATATTAAAAAGTATTTAATAATATTCTCTTGCTGTATCTGTGTTGGGTACGATGTAAAACAATGAACACTATAAAACAATGAACACTACTTAAAAAGCAAAGCAATTCCTCTCTTTATGAAAAAAAATTACATGAAAGAGTGTTAACCTTCTCCACAGTAAACTTTTTAATTCAGAAACACAATTTTCTGCCTTTTAATTTTAGTCAGACCACAAGAGGAAAAAAAAAAGTGTACCAGAAATGTTCAAAATCACTATTTCATCTCAGCACACTTTTCTTTTAATTCTTTTCATATGTCTAAAAGGAAATACATAAAGCCATAGGTATGAAATTCCAAGATCTTCCTGAGTCTTAATTCTCCCTGACTTTGAGTATTCACAGGGGTGGCTGTCTGCTTTCCATATTGCTATGGCCCTTGGCAATGCTGTTTGGAACACCAGCTTGTCTTCTTTCTAGCTCTCTAACTGGAGCCTGCCCCAGAACTGTAGGGATAAGAACACTCTACAGGGCTTTTTTTATTTTCTCTTACAATCTTCTGTCTTACTATATTAGCATGGTTTCCATTGTCCTTTTCATGCTAGATGATCCATATCAATGTCATTCTTCCAAATTCTGTTTCTTCTTTATAGATCCATGCTCAAAATTCTCCAAATAAATTTTATTGCAATTTCCTACTCACCAGCTTCTTCCCCTCCATGGTTCTCAATTTCTGTTGATATTATCATAATTATCTTGGTCTTTTCTGCTCAGTATTTATGGTTTTGTCTCTAGGGCTCTCCAATAAACAACTATAATTGATTCTTCCTCCAATACGTCTTTCCATTCCTCCCATCATCACCACTTTCTAAACTTTTGCCACTTTTCCAAAATGTTGCAAAAGTTTTATGCTGTCTTGTCTGAACTCACAAATACCACTGCCAAATTATTTTCAAAAAACTCAGCTTGCCACTATCATTCTAAGGAAAAATGAGTAATTTATCAATAACTATTTGTTGACTGCCTGGCTGAATTTTTACTAACTCTCTCTTACCAATAGCATATAGATGAAATGCTCTGAAATGGTGTTTCAGATTTCTGTATTATGATACAATTTGTATATTTATTATATTGTAATTTTACCATTTCTTCAATCTCTGTTCCCAGACATAAGCTCTGCTTTTTGTACCACCATTTGATGCTTTCATAATTAAGTCTCTAAATCTATAACATATCAGGTATGCAAAAATCACCCTGGCTCCTTTTATTTAAATGTTGCACATCCTTCTGGTAGAAATACAAAACTGATTTCTCATGAAAAGTTCCCTAATTATTCAAATTCTCCATGATTTGTTTCTAGTCTCCAAAGTCTGATGTATAGCTCATTGATCACCTGTCTACTACTTTGTATTATGATTTTCTGTGCCTATATGTTATCTTTCCAACTAGATTAAACATGTCACATCTGAGTTATATTTTTCCTTTTTTGTTCTCTGTCAACTTGTTGTGTCTTTAAAAATTCTAGTGCGACATGGCACACTGGAAAGGACACTGGGCAGGAGTTTTGCATTGGATCCCTGGACTTTAAAATATATATTTTTTTATAATTCTCACCACACAAATTTCTAGATTCATTACCTAACTCCTACATCCACACGTTCTACTCCTTGTACTTTCTGTTGCTCTTGCACCCACATAGACTTGTCTAACACCTGGTACTTACTAGCACTCCTTTTTACATTGTGAAATTCTACAATATACAGTCTGTAAGACATTGGATTGTACATATAGATTTTCATCTCAAGACTATTTCTATGTTAACCACCTCATTCCACCAACTAGTGAAAAGCATTTGATCTTGAGTCAAATTCAATCAATGCCAGATCTTCTATTTCAGGGTTTCCTACTTTCCTCTTTCCCCCAGTGATTGCATCTAGGTTTTAACTGGTTCAGTGGTGGTCATTTAGCCATGTTGATGACACAATCACTTGGTCATGCTTTCACCAATCCATAGAGATGTTTGCATTTCTACTCAGTTATGTGATCCAAAATGCATCCACAACTGCATACTTTTGTCCAGACCTCAAAATGTCCTAGGTTTTTGGATTTTCAGTGCCTCCATAATGCTACTCTTAGTTACTTCTTTCATTTTATTGAGGCATTTCAGGCTGTTGCAACCTCTATCTCTTTTGTCAGGCATACCATGAATTCACCTCTACCGTCCTCTCCCATGCCTACAGCTTCCTTACACAATAAAGGAGAGACTTCCAGTGTTGCCTTGCTTTTATTTCAAGCTCAAGTTTCACATCAATACTTTTCCCCATCCAGTAGCAACCCCACCATTTCTCTTTGGCTTTATCTTTGCCATGCTGCTCTGAGCACATCAAACATATCACCATTTATTTTAATCCCTGTAATTTGTTTCTCTTGGGTTGTGCTACATGTTAAGTGGGTTCACTGAATTTCTCACATTTTTTGCCAGCCCTACTGGGGAGGTCAGAGGCAACCTGTGTTAAACCTCCAACATTTGAAAGAGGAGAAGCTTATAGTAGAATTCCAGCACACAAGCATTAGGACATATATTAGCCATGCCATTTTGGGGGGCCCCCATTACTCTGGTTCAACAGAAAATTTTCCCAACATATTTCAGTAAAAATGTTACTAAAGTATAAGTTCACAAATCAACAAATGCTTTGTTTCTTTGTTTTGAGATGACAGTTTTCTTCCCAGTTGCTCTCAACAGGGGCACTGGTTTCCTAAGAGCTATTTCTCTAACACATTAGGTAAAAATGTTACAATGTCTCCAATTAAAGGTCTTGGGAGTATAGATGGGTGATTATTCCAGATTTCTATAGTTAGGAGAGCTGAAGGAATATCCCATGATGAGAGGTACATTATTGTACCTGACATGCCTGAACTATAGAAGGGTATTCATGTCCTGAAAAGCCTATCTGCCAAAGAAGGCTTACATTGTAAGCCTCTGATCCCACATGAGCTAAAATAATGAGTATGATAATGTGTGTACTTGTCTCTACATCCAAACCTTTTAAATGAAGCACCATTGGCAAACCATGCCAACACTGTGCAAATTCCAGATGGCGGATTGCTTCTGGTTCCAATGGTTCCACAACTTACAACTGCATAGCTTTGGTATCAAAACTGAACACTTACCTTCTAAACTGTCATTTATAAAAATTCAATGTTATCTCTCAAACTATTATAATTTCAATATCATCAGGAATGCCAGAACATAAAGGTAAGGGTCAAAACAGCTCTTACCTAGTCCCTAAAGTGAACCAAAAGCCAGTCAAAATGAGAAGGGTAGGATCTCCAGTAGAACCTTGCCTTTAAGAGCACAAACATGTTTTTAGTTGTGAAAGAGGGAGATCTTCTATAATCACTAGGCATATTATGTGTAAATTTTTATTGCTTTATTAAACAAATCGCTAATCTATAGTTACTCCATAAATAATGTTCAACTCTATTAAGCACATTTGTTGAATGGCCAAGTTTGTTACATCAATATTATGTCTCAAAATACATTGTCTTTATGATTTTTTTTTATTCTTTGGAATCTTAAAAAAAAATAGTATTAAAAACTTTCGTTCCACCTAAAAGAAATATTAAAGACATGATATAATTACAAAAACATAACAGATCGAGGGTGGGGTGGAGTGGAAATCAATCTCATCTTTCCAACCGAGTTTACCACTTGTCTAGCAATTATCGTAAGTGCTTCCCCACCACTGAGAGTGAGAAAGGAAGCTGCTGTTGCTGCCACTTCTGTGTTGTATGTTGCTATTTTATCCAATCTACTCCTGTAAATAACTTCTCAGAAACCTTAAATACCCATTTCAAAAGCACTTCTTAAAGCAAAGTACTCACTTGTTCTTCCTTCTTAGAACTTGATATTTTGACTGCCAAAAATTCACAAAGGATGGAACAGTCCTGCTGAGAAAATAGGAAAAAAAAGATAGAATTACCACCTAGTGTTATATTCAGGTGCTATGCTCTACTTTCTTTCTTAATGGCAGCAGTATATTGTTTTAGCTAATTCATAGATGTTTAAATAAAAGAAAACTGAACTGAGAACAAAATGTCTCCAAGTTGGCATAGGTGAATAAAAAAGACCTATGCTTGCTCACCATATTTATCATAGATATGACCTTTAGCATTTTTTTTTTGGATGAGTGTGTATAACATCAACACCTTTGGATGACAGTTGGGAGAATAACATCTTATGTCAGAAGATTAGTTAGAAACTATTCCAAACAGATATATTTCAATTAAAACCATGGGGAAATAACACACGTTAGAAATCTGCTTAACTGTGTGCAGTTGCAGCTCTAACACTAACTGCTGTGTTTTGTGAACAGGCCATGTCATAATCTTGCAATAATAATACAGAGAGTTGGGACCCATGATCCATTCAAGTGTCCTTCAGCTCCTGTGCTCCAGCACTCACTGCCTGCCTGCTGTCAACATAGCTGAATCTTTGCAACAGAATTCTAGCTGCTTACAGTCCTTCACATATTTATTCCATTCTCCAAACTCTCCCCTAACCTACCAGGCCTCCTCTTGCATATAGCTCCCTAATTTATCATACATCAATTAGGTGCTTCTCTGACTTCTTTTGGATTTGACTTTCAAAATATCATTCTAACCTTATATTCCTTATATGAGAACTATTTCTCATAAGGCAGCATTTATTCCCATCTCACTGTTTTTTCCCCCATTCTAAACTTACATCTCACCCATCCATACATTTACTTCTGCTGTTCTGCACAACTGAAATGCTTTTCCTCTTCCCCTCCTCTCCATCATTCCAAAAGAGAATCATCTTTTCACTGGCCACCAACAATCACTTTAGGCCACTTAAACTTTTGTTCCTTAACTCCTATTTAAGAATCACAAAGTGTTTGTGAATTTTGTCTCCGTCAAATGCACTATAAGGTCCTGGAAAGCTAGGACTGTGCCATAGGTTGTATGGCAGATGCGTGGCTGGCTGCATCATAACATCTGTCTCAATGCTTCTGTGTCATGTATTCATGTGAATTAGATATTCTATTTAAGAATAAGCAGGGCAGCCCCGGTGGCACAGCGGTTTGGTGCCGCCTGCAGCCCAGGGCGTGATCCTGGGGACCCTGGATCGAGTCCCGCGTCGGGCTTTCTGCGTGGAGCCTGCTTCTCCCTCTGCCTGTGTCTCTGCCTCTCTCTCTCTCTCTCTCTCTCTCTGCGTCTCTACGAATAAATAAATAAAATCTTAAAAAAAAAAGAATAAGCAAGTTTTTACTAAGATACTAAATGGTACATATCTGATAAAAGAAATAGGTATCTGATCATATCGAAATTTTTCTAAGGGTCCAGGACTCAATTCATAGGTACTCATAATAAGATACGAAAGAATTATGGGAATTTGGGGAGGATTCCTGAAAGGAATTGCTTGTTGCTCCTGCAGAGCCTCTCAAGGAGTATGGGTGGGTGGGTTTCACATCTTTTAATTCAAGTCAAGTGAAAGAGCCTTCAGTAGGATCATTTGTAAAGCTTAAATCCTGTCTCCTACAGTTGGGGACAGGAGAGGATGGTGTTTAAGTCAGGGTCTCCTACAGGATTGATGATAGATAGATAGATGGATAGATAGATAGATAAAGGTATTTTGAGGGCGTGGCTCACATGATCGTGCTGAGACTGAATATTCTGAAATCTACAGGGTAGTCTTCCAAGCTGAAAACTCAAACAGAAGCTGATGCTCCACTATTGAGGCAGAATATCTTCTTTTATGGGAAGACTTAGCTCCCACTTTGACTGGATGGGGCCCACCCACCTTGTCAAGGATCATCTCCTTTACTTAAAGTTAATTGATTCCAGATGTTAAACATAGCTACAAAATAGCCTCACAGGAATAGTTAAATTCCTGTGGTTGAATGATTGGATGACTGGGTACTACAGCCTAGCTAAGTTGACACATAAACCTAACCATCGCAGGTGGAATTTGCATTTCTGCCTGAGAATCTCAAAAACAAGCGACATCCTTGGACATGACAGTAAACAAATAAAAGGTTGCTGCTCCACTGGGATTGCTCTGTTCCACTGGAGTTTTCTGGGACACAGAATCTGTGGTCCTCATCAACCTAAGAGAGATCCAGAAGGAAGTCATCTTAAATTCTGCTACATAGGACTATCTCAAAGGGCATGCAGACCTCATCCCAGAGCTGCTAAGGCATCACAGGGATCCCTAGAGAATGAGAAGGGAGTAGATGATGAACTGGAGAATCCTACACTGACTGCATTAAAAGCAGCAGGTGACATGGTCCTGGCAAAAGGGAACAAGGACTTCTCAGCACCCCAAGTAGCCATCAGAAGAGGAGGCTGCCATATATACACGCTGTTACCCCTAAAAGTCAGCCTTCAGCAGCTCCTTCTGTGAAGTAAGATTTTCTTGCCCTCCCTTTCTGTCCTCTGAGCATAGCCTGTAATATGTTAGTTGTGAGAAATAGTACACAGTGAGTGAGGAGGGAGAAGATGAGGAGGGACAGAGAAGCCAAGTACAGGTCCTCCTCAGGCTGCAGGTAGCCAGCACAATCTGAAGGGGGCGAGAGAAGTGCAGTGGCTTCCACTTTGAAAAAACTTATATGTCTGACCGTTTTATGGGAATGGAAGTTTAAGAATCAATCTGAGATTTTTGTGAATGCTTCTTAAGGCAACAAAAGAACTCTCACCACACAAGAGTCATTGAGGAGAGACAGGAGACAGACTGAATTTTCATCCAGGGACACAGGAAGAACTCTTCATCCTGTAAATTTTGAAAGTACAATGAGAGACACATTAAAGTTGTTTTGTGATGGTCTGCGGGTGTCAAAATATGTGGTAGAGAAACATGTAAAATAGGATATTAGAACTAAGAATGCTTAAGAAGTTAGGGATTATACGGAACATGTAGACCTGGAGGGACAGCAAAGGGGAAAGAATGATAAGTGTGGCTTGTGTGGTAGACTGGGGTACACTGGTCTAACTGGAGACATGGATTTTTATTGCAGGATAGTAGCACACAGCATTTTTTCACTGGCTGGATAAGAGCTTTAATTCCACAAGCATTGAAGCTCTTTAGATGTATTGAAAAGTAGACTACTGTGATTCAATCAGTGATGAATTTGCAAATTTCTAGCAACAATATATATAAATACATCCATATGCATCTGCGGGTGCTGTTATGTAATATCTGGTATCATCCAAGTATTTAATGTAAATCAGTCATTTTGCATATTTTAAGCTGCCTTCATTTTTTCTTCTTCCCTGAAAGAAGAAGCATTTTAGGGGCACCAGCATGGCTCAATTTGTTAAGCATTCTGACTCTTGATTTCAGCTTAGGTCATGATCTCAGGGTTGTGAGATGGAGCCCTTCATGGCCCCACACTCAGTGGGTAGTCTGCTTGAAGATTCTCTTTCTCCCTCTCCCTCTGTCCTTCCCCCCAACCCTGAATGTGCATTTTGTGCTCTCTCTCTTGCTCTCTCCAAAGTCAATATTTTTAAAAAAGGCATTTTAAAAATGAAAAGAATGAAATCCAGGAACTTCAGAATTGAATTTCCTTGATGGCTCTTCAGGTGGCATATAGAAATACAAATCCAAACAGAAAAATATTAGGAGAAAGTAGGTGCAGTCAAGTAATAAGAAAACCATTCTATTGGTAAGCCAAGTGTAGGGGCCTGGGGCGAATGGCTTTCAGCAAGTGTCTTGGATCTTGCAGACACATTTTATTCTGTTACTAGAACACTGTCGTACTAAGAGGCTGTATCATCCCTTTAAAACCCTATACTTCCTCCCGGGCTTTTCGGTTTTTGACCACTCCTACGTACCTCACATTTCCTAATGCAGCCACAGAAGTTCTCATGAAACATGGGCATTGCTTCTCGTTCACCTCCTACTGCCTGTGACTCACCATTTTTGCTGATTTCTCCATGTTTATAGCCAACTATTTTGAAATGGCACTAATAGTCCTTTGTGAATGAGCCTTTGATACTCTTTCCAAACTCATCTCTTACCATTTTTCTGTACTACATAATCCAGTCAAGTAGAACTACAGAAAAATCACAATGATCTAGGGTAAATTTAGAGCACAGGTAACACCAATTCACTGCTAAAACTAACTACAAATATTTGGTCATAAATATTTGGACATCGTGGTTACTTTCAACAGGAACATGAAAGCTTACATGCTTATCAAGACTTGATGACAAACAGCTAATTGGAAGATGAATGTTGGTTGCCTGTTCTGGAGGAATAGAGTCATCAGATCTCGGTGCCAAGTCATGGTGGTTAGTCTCCAAGCCCTACTATTAAAAAAAAAAAAAAAAAAACAGCCTTTCCTAATAAGCTCCAGGATATCCTTAGAACAGAGAGGTAACTCTTCTATTTGCACACCCCCAACTCAAACCTCCTCTCCATCGCTTGGGAATTAAGAGTAAGAATATTTGAGAAAAATAGTCAAGAGCCCAGATTTTGGATGGATTCACAGCAAGAATTAATGTTTTGCTTTACCTCTACTATCTGCATTGCCTTTGGAAACTTCACAAACTTAGTCTTTCAAGTTCTCTACACTCTCATATGTGAAAATGCAATTTTTTGTGTTTTAAAAGAAAATAATACTAAAGAAGGAAAGCAATAAGAAATTCAATAGTTTGAAGACTGCTACCCTAAATTTGACAATCATGGTGTTACAGTAAGACTTTCCTTCCACTTTTAAACCCAGCAATACCAAAGAGGCTATGCTCAAAATTTAATGATCTAAGTTTTATTTTCTTCCAATTCATGGAGAATCCAACTTCTCCTTAGATTTAAGCTGTTCTTTTATGCAAGCGCTATCACTGAAACTATCACTTATTCTATTCTATCTTTTTAAATAAATTTGTTCACTTCATAGGCATACTTAAAAGTTTTAAAAATCAAACAAACATGTAAAGTATGGAAAATATATTTAAAAATTCCATAGTCTCATAAAAGCAACAGCAAAAATACAAAAACACTCCTGCTTACATTAATTTGTCTTCTCTTTTTTCTATAAAAATTTTTGTTCATGGGATGCCTGGGTGGCTCACCAGTTGAGTGTCTGACTTTGGCTTTGGGCATGATCCCAGGTCCGGGGATTGAGTCCCACATCAGGCTCCCTATGAGGAGTCTGCTTCTCCCTTGGTCTATGTCTCTGCTTCTCTCTCTGTGTGTCTCTCATAAATAAATAAATAAAATCTTTTAAAAAATTATTCATAGTTGCAATTATTCAGTAAAATAAAATTCTATGGTCTGCTTTATTTGCCTAACAAGAAAAGTAAGCCCTTTTCTACGTTATTGTAACTGCTTTATAGTTTTAATGGCTGCAAAAACACTTTTTAATGTTGATATCCTTGTGTACCTAATAAGTTTTATTTCTATTCGTAGATTGTTTCTGAAAAC
Organism: Canis lupus dingo; assembly: GCF_003254725.2. Classification (NCBI taxonomy): domain Eukaryota; kingdom Metazoa; phylum Chordata; class Mammalia; order Carnivora; family Canidae; genus Canis; species Canis lupus. Next base: position 54,037,171 of record NC_064264.1, on the reverse strand, counting down.
AATTGTTTTTAAAAACTCAACATTTTAAATTTTTTTTTAAATTTTTATTTATTTATGATAGTCACAGAGAGAGAGAGAGGCAGAGACACAGGCAGAGGGAGAAGCAGGCTCCATGCACCGGGAGCCTGATGTGGGATTCGATCCTGAGTCTCCAGGATCGCGCCCTGGGCCAAAGGCAGGCGCCAAACCACTGCGCCACCCAGGGATCCCCAAACTCAACATTTTATATAATAAGAAAATGCTTATAGGTTTATAGATTATCAGATGTTTTCAGAAAAATTTTTGACCTCTTTTCCCAAATTAGTTATCTGGTAGTAGAATATGGGGCTTTGGTGGGTTTTACATTTATTGCCATAAGTAACTCTGATTTTTATAATCTACTTTTAGCCTCTAATTGCACATAGAAAGATTACCTATAAATTTTCTTCAACCATTTATTCAAAAAATAATGGATTTTTTCAATGGATTACTATAAGCCAAAGACTATTGTAGGTGTTGAAAATACACTTGTGAACAAGGTAGAAAAGATTCCTTTCCCTGGGAGTTGCAATTTTAGTAGAGACAGGAAGTGTAGCATAAATCAAGTAGGAAGAATGGAAATGAAAGATTGATAGAAAAGACAGAAAGAGGGAGAGAAGGAAGAAGGAGGGAGAGGGAGGGAAGTGAAGAGGGAGGGGGAAAAAAGGAAGAGAGGGAGGAGGGAAGAAGGAAGGGAGAAAAGAGGAAATAAGTGAAAATCAAATGAAGAGAGGAAGCCAAATAATGACAAAGGCTCTTGACTACAGAAGCAAACAATATTATGGAAAATTCCATAAATGCTCACTGGTGAATTTTAACATAATTTCCCGAAGAACCACATTGGTTATTTCAGAAATATTCGACAACATTCTTGCCTTAATCAGCAAGTTTCTGAAAGCCAGTTAAGGAATGTATATTTTAAGAAGAATATGTGACTAAAATTACAAAGTTTCTGTATCTTAAACCCCAGATGCATGACAAAAACAGAATTAGAACTTTGTGGCTGAACACAAATATATTATTTAATAACTCAGTGTTTTAATCATTTGTCTTAACTATAGCCTTTAACAGCATTGAATGGTTCCATTACTGTCTTTATTTAAATTCCAAGAGCTTTCAGGCTCTCTTACGGGAGGGAGAGGGGGATCTGATCTCCAGATCTCCAGTGAGAGAACCCTTGGAAAGTGCATTCACAAAAAGGAATGACAAGGTCAATTCCAGAACTTCCTTTTCAATTCAAATGAAGCTGCAGACTCTGTTTTCTGTTTTTGGAACCTTTGAAACAAGAGGGGATTGTTTCCCATATTTCATTCGCGAAATGGATGATTTAGTATCCTTTCCATGGTTAATATCTCTGCACCTTGATTTACCACAGAAAATAGAAGAGTCTGTAGATCTGCGCAACTTACTGCACGAGCCAAAAAAAAGTACTTGAATAAATGCTTTCAAAGCTGAGGCAGCTGCTCATCAATTAAGGGAGGCTTTTTATTGGCTCTCTGGTACTTTTCTCAGCACAGATTTTCTTCATTACGGTTTTCTCCCCCTTTATCCTGTTTCTGAACATGCTTTTGTTAGGAGAGCAGCAGTAAGAGCAAGCTATTACGTAAGTCTGATTCATGTTCCTTTAGATGTTTAACCTTTGGAGCAAGAAGAAATGGGCTGAAAAAAATTGAGGTTCAATGCCATCTCACTTAATTCTTTAATGGGACACTTCATGTCCTGGTTCTCTCTGAAAAGATATGATATATGGCATGCCCTATAAAGAAACTAGATATTTGAAATATTGCTGTGTCTGCATGACATCCCAATGCTTACACATTGCTGTAGAATGCTTCCAACTGCTTATGAAGAAAAGAGTTTAAGTGTTTAAGGAAACAAAAGGTGTTAGGTGCTTTTGTGGGTTTTTTTTGTGGGATCTTTTTCGCCTCCTTTTCCCTCTTTATGACTGCAAGAAAGCAGCGAAGGTGATTAATGTGGTTTCAAATACCATAAACTTGGCAAATGTATACCAATGAAAACTACTCAACTAAATATATTACCTTCATTCTTCAACAAGTTCATTTATATTCCTAATAAGGCAGGATTTACCAGGGGCATCCCTGGATTGAGTCACTCAAATGTACCCAGGGATGCACCGCAGTGTTTTCTGGTTTTTATTCTTAATTTTCCCATTAGTTCCAGTTGGCTGCTTCCATACACTAAGATGGGAGGAGGGATGGAGGAGAGAGACTATTATCAAGCATCAGTACTCCTTAAGATGAAAGGAAATGCTCAGGTTCAGAGTCCACGCATGGGAATGCCACTGACCGCCACCTACGATATGAACAACCTCATGGAGAAGTTTCCTGCATGGGTATCTTTATAGTTTTTGCCCTACTTTTTAAATTTTCAAAGATATTTTCTGTGTGTGTATTTATATGTATAGATGATAGATAGATAGATAGATAGATAGATAGATAGATAGATAGATGATAGATATTTCTATCTATCTATACCAGTTTTTACAAGTTGTTCAGCATAACGACCTTTAAAGATTTTTTTTTAGGGGCACCTGAGTGGCTCAGTGGGTGAGTGTCTGCCTTTGGCTCAGGTCATGATCCTGGGGTCCTGGAATCGAGTCCTGCATTAGGCTCTCTGCAGAGAGCTTGCTTCTCCCTCTGCCTATCTCTGTCTCTCTCTGTGTCTATAATGAACAAATAAATAAGATCTAAAAAAAAAGATATTTTTTAATTCTAGGGGAACAGTCCATTGAAATTCTTTTTTCCTTGTGTCCCTTCCATCTTTAAAACTCTTCCAATGAAGAATGAGCCTTATTTGCATGAAGTTGTTCTAGCATAAAATTTTCCTGCTGAAGGAAAATCAGAGGAGGGGTCAAGCTAAATCATCACCCATCTCTCAGTGTGATTACTCAGGGAGGACACTCTCCCTATTAACCTGCCCACTACTGCCAAAGGCTGTGCATAGAAACCACCAGATGTTGTAACAGAGACACAGGTGAGGCACAGCTGTACAGGTAGAGATTCAAGAAGAGACATTTCAAAACACTGTGCCTGAAACACTGGGGCTTAATTGAGGTGTTTGATTTTGGAAGAGATTCATGGGAGCACCATTTAATAAAGTCACTTTCATGTTGTGTATATACCTGCCCACTTACTAAGAGAGAGAGAGAGAGAGAGGGAGAACTCAGGGTATTGTGTTACAAGTGAAACATTCACAAACACATCCTCTTCTTGCTCCTCGTATTACAAACTGAGCAACATAATGGTAGACCGCAAGGCATAACAAAATGTTGTGCATGCTGTATGCAGTGACTCATAAAATCAAAGAATGGAGGTGGGGATAGAGAACTTCCTTCTCCTCCTTCTCCTTCCCTTGCTTTGGCTTCTTGTCTAACTGTGTTTGGAAAGCCAAATGTTGCTGGAGTTATTCGAATAAACAACACTGCTTACTTAGCACAAGCATGTATTAACTGGGAAGATCTGTATTGATTATTTCATAATAAGTGTTACAAAACTGATTTGCACTTCATTCATACAGTGTTCCAGTAGTACCCAGGTATAAGCCAATAAATATTTCTATGACTCTGAATTGTGTTATATATTTAGATTTTTTTTTAGATTTACCAGAAAGCCAATTGTTTTATATAAGGCTGTGCAAGGCTACCAGAAAGTATAGGCATTTTATACCTTCAAATAAATCTGAAGTTTTTACTTGAGCAACATTATTGGGTATGATGTTGAGACCTATTTTAGACAAACAGGCAATTACAACCTTGTAACAACCTAGTTAGTATTAAAAGTGTTGATTATTTTAGATTATCAATGTATTCTTTTGAAAGTGCATAAAGTCAGTTAAAGAGATAATTTTTCCTTTTCTTATTTTGCTCTTTCATATGTTTCAAATGTTATCATTGTTATCTTTAAACACACAAATATACATATGTTTATATATATGGAATGCATAAATCAAAATGTGTTTTGGGGAAAGCATATCTTATGATTTTGTAGATATATTTCTTATAATGAGAAGAAATCATCTCTGATCTTATTTGGGGGGAATTTTCCTGAAAATTGTTAAGTTTTTAGTATCTTCTTGCAAACTATAATAAGGTATAACACTGTTAACTTATTTTTTTTTTCACTGTTAACTTATTAAGAGAAGTTCTTTTATTTGCTTAATTGAAGAATCTCATTACTGGTTTTTGGCTCAAAGGATGTCTAAGTGTCAGAGTACTACCCAAGGCAGAGTCTTCAAAGTATTCTAAACATTTTGCTGCCCAAGCTGTAGTCCAGCATGTCAGAGTCACAGTGTGTATTCCTGGGGGATGATGGCAGCATGGAGAGGCATCCTCAAATTGTCAGAGGGTCAGTGGGATGTTCTGAGGGTAGCTCTGTTCTCCGCATTTCCCTGGCTGATCTGGACTCTAGGTGCATAAGTTAGGCTGGAGGCATGGCTTGCTCTGTTTCTTTTCAGCCTCCTTTCCCTGAACGTGCTCCAGGATGGGAATACAGTTCTCATCATCCAAGGTAACATGCATGATATCCCTCCATGGAGTCTTCACCAATGTGTTGTTGTTGGAGCATCTACTGAGGGGTGAGGCCGGCTGTGCCACATTATAGCAGCTGTGGGTGTAGGAACTGCCTGGGCATCAGCAGGAAAACCACTCCTTTTGGCAGCACAGTGCTGTCCTCAGGATATAGTGCAATTATATCCAAGAAGCCCAGCCCCCAATTTGGGTTGGCTGTAAATGGAATATTCCATTTGGGAATTCATTTTTCTTTTCCCTATGTTTCTAGAAATGTTTTAGCTTTTCATTTGATATTCAAAGATATGCTCACCTAATTCTATATGTATATAGAATTATGTATGTATATGTATGTACGTATATACGTATGTACATATATACATATGTACATATACATACACAATTAGGTGAGCATATCTTTGAATATCAAATGAAAAGCTAAAACATTTATATATATATATACACACACACACAAATATATGTATATACCTATATACATGTATATACATTTATACATGCATTTGGTGGAAACAATTCTTTGGAGACACATTTTTTTTCAACTGGAAAGATATAGTACATATTCATACCCAAGAAAGATTTTCTTCTCTTTGCTTTGCTTTGCTTTTTTTCTTTTCTTTACTTTTTTTTATTTGAGTACAGTTGATACACAATGTCACATTAGTTTCAGGTGTACAACATAATGATTCAACTTCTATTTATGTTGTACTTGCTGCAAGTGTAGCTACCATCTGTCATCATACAACACTATTACAGTATAATTGACTATATCCCGTATGCTGTGAGGTTAATTCCTGATTTATTCATTCCATAACTGGAAGCCTCAGTCTCCCACCCCCTTTACTTTTCCCATCTCTAAACCCCTTTCTGGCAGCCATCAGTTTGTTCTCTGCATTTATAGGTCTGATTCTGATTTTTGTTTACCCATTTGTTGTTGTTGTTGTTGTTAGATTCCCCATATAAGTGAAATCATATGATATTTATCTTTTTCAGTCTGACTTATATCACTTAGCTTAATACATTCTGGATCCATCTATGTTGTCATAAATGACAAGGCCTCATCCTTTCTTATGACTGAATAATATTCCATTGAATAGATATACCACATTTTCCTTATCCATTTATCTATTGACGGGCACTTTGATAGCTTCCATATCTTGGCTATTGTAAATAATACTGCAATAAACATAAGCATCGATATGTCTTTTCAAATTAGTGTTTTTGTTTTCTTTGGATAAATACCCAGTAGTGGAATTACTGAATTATATGGTAATTCTATTTTCAATTTTTTGAAGAACCTCCATACCGTTTTCCCCAGTGGCTGCACCAGCTTGCATTCCCATCAACAGTTCAGGAGGGTTCCCTTTTCTCCAACCTCACTCAGATTTGTTATTTCTTGTCTTTTTGATTTTAGAAACATATTTTAATAATAAGGTTTCTGTAAAAATATTATTTTATTTATCCTACAAATCCTTTTTAATACCCAAATTTGCTGAATCACAAATATCAGTTGGTAGATGGAAGGGATGCTTCTGCAGGTGGAAGAGGTCCTCAAAAGGCAGCTACATCTGCTGCTCCTGTTCTTCAGTTTTCCCATTTCTGAAATTGATAAAGAATATTTTAGAAGACTTTTCTTTTCTTTTCAAAATACAAAAAGCCTTCCTATAGGATAGCATTTTAATAAACTCTAAAAATACTTAGATTCAAAGTCATACCAAAAATATATACATAAAAAATGCTCTGCTGGTTTAGTAATGGAACTGGGGAGGGATATCGAATAGGATCACAGGAAAACCTAGCCACATCTTACATTGACTGGATCTGGCACCTATCTAGGTATTTTCTAATCACCAATAAATTAAAATTTATTACTCAGACATTGGAGATGTTATCACTATTTATTATCTCACAAAGAGACAGATTCTTCATCCAAATGGATTTTTTTTTTCATCAGTGAAATACTCCAGTGAGTAAAATCAGAGCTTTGAGACCTGGAAAAGGAACTTCAGAACTTTATGCCTGTTGTTAGTTAATACTTAAGGGCTTATCAAAGTCTATCCCTAAATCAGTTAGACGTTCCATCTTGATTAAGGATGCTTCATTCAGATTATTCTAAAACATTCTAATCTGAGCATGCAGGCCAGAAAGTAGACACTCAGGAATGGTGGATTTTATCAACACTTTTATTATCTTGCCTTTTATAAAACTTAAATACCTATGCTGTGCCAGACACTATACTAGGATCTTTTGTTTGTTTGTTTTATAAACCTACCAGAGAGAAATTATCCTCATTTTCTAGGGGAAAAAAATAAAGAAGAGGCTTTGGAATTGAAATAGCTTGTCCAAGATCATACAGACGGTACAAGCTGCATAAGACTGCCTATTTGAAATGTCTACACTCTCTCTTTTGCAATGGCAAATTTTATTTTAATATAGATAGGTAGGCAAACCTGTTAAAATGGACAGAGGGGTCAGTAGTTGTCGAACAACTGAAAATAGGTTGAGGAGAGTGAAGGCTGAGAAAAAAGTTTTGAATTCAAAATATCAGGTCCTGGCTTCTACTTCACAGAGCATCATGTGAATAAAGACTGGAATGAAAGAAGAAAGCAGTGAGGGGGACTGAGATTTGTTTCTTGCCTAACATTTTCCTTGCAAAATATGAGACACTTTACTTATATCATTTAAATTTCACAACTGTGCTCCAAGGTTGAGGTTTGTTGTCCAGATTAACAGATCAAGAAATGGCAGGAAACAATAGGATGAGTGAAGTTTACATATCTAGGAAGTAGTGACACAATTTTGAATGAAGGTTTTTGGAATCCCATAGAATGTATATATTTTTCACTGTAGATGGATACACATGGCCATTCTTAGTTATTTATAAAATGAATATCTTATGAATTTCTTTGTATATTCCCCATTAAATACTCCCAATTTTGTAGCAAACAAATATCTCTGTGTCTAGTCAGGCTTGAGTTTGGATGATGGAAAAATTATATAAGCTGAATAGAAATGGAAATGATGCTTAGAAGCTATAAAATCAGAATATAATTTTATCTACATCAGAGTAAGCCCAACACTCTCCAGGTTATTGTACGTCTAACTGATGTTGAAAATTATCAAACAGGAATTGAATGGCTCCTGTATTCCAAGAAGACTCACATAGGTTATAGAGATTAATTCCGTGGAGTTCAAGTCCATGGACATAATACCATGGAGGATGAAGCTTTCCTGAGTGGAAACTGTGGCTTGTAGCAGAAATTGCATTTTTAAATCAAATGTTATGTTTTTACTGCTCTCTTCTTTCATTTTTCCCTACAAAAATGAAAAAAGAAATGTCATTGGTGGAAATAAATATATTAACTTTATCTCCATTCATGAAGTTACTAAATTTGCTCTTTTTCTTGAACTGTGACCTACAGGTAGACTCAAAGATTTAAGCTTTGATAATACTTTTCCTTCTGTGTATATGAGAAGTAAAAATGATTTTAAAGTCCATAATTTTCATTTAGATCAACCATAAGAGCAGCTAATATATTAAAATCAATAGATTAGATGATTTTTTAAAAAGATTTTATTTATTTATTCATGAGAGACAGAGAGAGAGAGGCAGAGACATAGGCAAAGGGAGAAGTAAGCTCCCTGTGGGAAGCCTGACAAAGGATTGGATCTCAGGACCCAGGGATCATGCCCTGATCTGAAGGCAGACACTCAACCACTGAAGACACTCAGGCATCCCTAGACTAGATTATTTTATTTTAATTATAAAATATAGCATATCTGGACAGTTTACACAAGCTCACTTTTTAAAAGATTTCTTTCTTGACCTAATTGACATTTTTTATAAGTTTCTTTGATTAAGAAATGTTAATGTTGCTGATATACTCCAAGTAAATACAGTTGTATATAAATTGAGAGAATAGTCAATGAGTTAAATTCAAGAGTTAATTTCCATAGAAAGACCTACCCAATGAAACAAATCCTGACTCTAATCATGGTTGAGGTAGAAGTAAGCATTTTGATGTTTCTTAACTTATTTAATGCATGTGCTTTTGTCAAAAAAAAAAAAAAGACACAGGGTTGTTTAATAACAACCCCTTTTATATTGCAAATATGTGTCACTTTTAAAAATACACACAATAATAAACAGATTAGATTATACATGTTCATATATATAGAGAGGTAATGATTAGGAAATTGAGATTGAAAAAAGTTAGTGGCTTTTCCAAGTGGCAAGGTAGAACTTAGATCCAATGTCCCTCTACTACAGTCTAGAATCATTTTCCCAACACCTGTCAGCCAGAAATTTTTGAATTAAGATTATGGCATCTGGGATCTTTACTGTGGATCATACAAAATTATTTCATGTCTATAGGACATCTGAAAAATAAATGTCAGAGAGAATGCTAAATTAATCATGATAACCATTAAGAAAGGTCTTTAACATGCCACAAGCAGAATAAAAGAATTAGTTCTACTATGTATTTAGGCCTTTCTATGTCAAAGTTCTCATAGCTTGAATATTTCACAAAGCCTTACTAATGAGTTCATTATTTTGTTTATTCTGCTCATAAGAAAGTCTGATATGACCTTTATGTTTGCATTGTTAATAGCTATCAGGGGTTGGTTTCCAGGCTCTTTTCGCTTCAGCACTTAGGCAAAATTAATTCAGATCAAAGTCCATTTGAAGGTAGAACATCAGTCTGAACTGGACAATAAAGAGAACAGTCAGGATCACCAGGCCAGCTCCCTTAGCTTGGAGTTCAGAATCTGGGGCGAGGCAGGTAAAACAAATAAGCCATATGATCAGAAATATGTTGCACCATACAATTGCCACACCAAATACAGAAGCCTAGAAGATGAGGTAGGAAGTATGGAAGAAGCAGGAATGTTAAGAATCTGGGACTTGAGAGGGAGAGGCCCAAGGCAGCAGTGCCCACAGAGAAGAAAATGTCCATGGCTTTATCATGTTGCACTGCACTTGCATGTATTTTTCTCCTATGTGCTCAAATTCAGTGGGTAAAAGACCACCCAAAGGAACTGATGATTTTTTATTCAATCCTCATGTGTTATGTACCAGAGATAGGAGATACAAAAAGCTTACAATTGTATAGGGAGAAAAAAACCATAAGCAATTAGGCTGGACACATACAGAGGCACAGCACCAACCCAGGGAGGAAATGTTTGTTCTGTATTTCTATATGAAGAGCCAGAAAAGCGTTCTGGGGGAGGTAACACTTGTTTCGATCTTGAAAGATGGTAGTTATATTCCAGATGGAATATAGCAAATATTTATAAAGGTGGAAAAGATATCTCAAAGAAATTGGTGTTTGAAGCCATCGATGCACTCCAGAGCGGTGTATCAGTTCTTTACAACTGAAGCAATATTTGATGGATATTCATGACTTAGGAAAGTTGTGCAGTGAATGGTGTTTAATAGAGAGGGTGCCTTATTAAATCCAGGCTCCATGCCTCAATAGCCATGTGATCTTGGGCGGGCTCTATAACCTCTTTATCCCTTCTCTGTAAAATGGGAATTAAATAGAGCCTACCCCACAGGGTTGCTATGCAGATTAAATTTGTTAACCTTTACAAAGCATTAGAAACTTTTAACTCATAGTAAGCACAGTGTAAAGGCCCTAATCTAAATGTGATGGGCAAATTTATCCTAGTAAAAATTTTACTATTGATTTATTTCCTTCTTAATTCCTATTCAGTAGATAAGTATCCTAAAGAAATTTCCCTTCTCCTTGAAACCTCACTCATTCAGTGGTCAAGAGCAGTGTATCATCTGTCCTGTTCTTAATTTTTCCTTTTAGTAGAAGCTTCCTGTTAGATTTTTCCCAAATGAATGGCAGAGAAATTAAAAACAGCAGAGCCAGGCAGTAGGTTCGAGCGTGCTTTAGTTCGAGGGCTCCTGGGTGAGGTTCCATGACTCTTAGAGGCTTGAGTCAGGGAAGTCACGCCCAGGCAAACCGCAGAGGGGTTTATAAAAGTTTTCAGCAGGAAGATGGGGCAGGGTGGCATTGTAAGGAGGCCTGGCGGGAAGATGCCGGCCCCAGGTTGGCCATCTTGAGGTCCCCAATCTCACCAGCCCAACATTCTCATCTTTTTATTTTGTTATAATGGGGCAATGACTCAGATCTGGCTATTTTCTGCTGATATAGGGGTGTCGTGGGACATGTCGGAGATGGGCAGGCGAGCATAGGGGTGTAAAAGAAGTTGATTGATACCCGAGATATTTTGTGGATTCATTGGATGAATTGGAGAAAGCAAGGGGCCACCATTAATAGTATGCCAATGATTAGGAGTGCTCTTAGGAGGGGGAGGAGCCATGTGGTTAGCGGGGTCTGCCACCATTGGGGTGTAGTTGGGTCGACAGGGTGATACAGTTTTTGGAGAGACTCAATGAGTTTTGGTGAGGGTGTGGAGATCGGTTTCAACTACACCTGTTTCATTGATGTAGTAGTAGCATTCTTTATTGAGAAACATACAAGTTCCTCCTTTTCCGGCTGTGAGGAGGTCCAAGGGTCATCGGTTCTGAAGAGCTGCCTGGGCCACCAAGGTTATTTGGTGTTGTAGGGAAGCCAGAGATTTTGCTGAGGTCTCAATGGCCATTTGAAGCCTTTCAGATAGGTCTCTGGAAGAATCTATAGAATGGATTAAGGCCCTTGTACCCAACCCTGGGGCCACCAGGGTTGAGGCCAGGGAGACCCCAACAACCAGTAGGAGAAAGATCACTCATTTCTGCTTTTCTGGGGGGCTGGTGAGGAGAGCTATTTTTTTCTTTAAGATTTTATTTATTTATTTATTTATTTATTCATGAGAGACAGAGGCAGAGACATAGGCAGAGGGAGAAGCAGGCTCCATGCAGGGAGCATGATGTGGAACTCGATCCTGGGTCTCCAGGATCAGGCCCTGGGCTGAAGGCAGCGATAAACTGCTGAGCCACCCAGGCTGCCCAGGAGAGCTACTTCTGCCTGACTATAGATAGTTAATCACAGAACCAAGGAGACAGACAGACAGAGGAGAGAGGCAGAGGTATTGAGAGATTCAGAAAGGGTACCATTGCACCAAAAGAAACCGCTGATAGGAGCGTAATGAGAGGTGACGTTTGACCAAGTGGCATTGCAAAGGGATGAGTCAGGGGTGGAGTAACATAAGGGGAATTGATGGTTGAGAGGGTCAGTAAATAGGGGAAAATCAGTGAGAGAGAGGTGAGGCGCCGGGGTCGTGGGTGTGGGGCTCGAGCAGCTGAATGCATTAGGGAGGGGAGCAGCCACAAGGGGAGTTTTGCCTAAAGCAGCACAAATGAAACAATGGGACAGATAGCCTATGCTGGAAAGGTTGGCAAGGGAAGTGCCTTGTTGGATAAGCTTTACCCAGGAGAAGGGATCCTGGTCCTGAGTTGGGTTAGTCTGTAAGTGTTCCTGTGCACGTATGGTGTCAGCTTGATTTTTTAGGGTGGATTGATTCTATAAGACTCTTATGTACGATCTATAGATTTGGAGACAGGTGGTAGGATACGAAGAATAACCCCATTGGTAAAGTTTCACCGTTACCCCCATTGCCCAGTGGGGGTCCCAGGGGTCTGGGACAGTTAGCCCATATTTACCGGACTGTTGATAAAAACAACAAGGCTGACGATGGGCCGTAAAAGGACTGGTGAAAGGACCTTGGCAAAGGTGATGGATATTGCAGTAAGAATAAAGACAGCCTCCATTAGTTTGGACCAAATAATTTTCACAGTTAGGATGAGTATGATCATAGGTGAAACAGATTACAGGATCAGAACTAGGATTAGGGTCAGGTGGAGGGAGAGAGTAAAATTGACACTAGCCTGGCAACCTAAAGGTTGGCAATCAGTGGTAGAAATGAGGCTGGATCAGCTTCGGTTTCCCTGGCTCCAGGATTCTGTCATATAAAACCTTCATCAAAACCAATAATCAGAAGTGGGGTGGCTGGGGGGTAGGGTCAGGAGGAGGAGGATGGCATGAAAGCTGCATCTTGGTAGGCCCCAGAGGTCGGGCTGTCCACTCATCTTGAGAGGACCCATTTTAGTTTAGATAGGTGGACCCAGGAGGGGTGTCCTAAAAGTTTAGCAGCAGTTGGAGTAGTAAGGATTACTGTATGGGGGCCTGTCCACTTGGGTTTTAGAGTCTTAGGGTGTAATTCTTTTAGTAAAACACTATCTCTGGGGGACAGACCTCACAACATATCAGGAGTCAGTGGCCCTGGGTCAGGAATGACAGAATCAGCGTGGGCCTGGAGAAGGGCTCTCAAGAGTCAGGTAAGGTAGATAGGAGAGGAGAGGGGGTGGCGATGAAGGAAGGTTATGAGTAAGTAGAATGGGTCGCCTGTACAGTAATTCAAAAGGGCTAAGTCCCAAGGGTCCCCTTGGGGCTGCCCTAAGCCTGGTTAGGGCAAGGGGGAGGAGGGAAGGCCATGACAAGCATGTTTCAAGGATTAATTTGATAAGCTGTTCCTTAAGAAGGCCATTGGCCCTCTCTACCTTACCTGAGGACTGGAGATGGTAGGGTACATGCAGTTTCCAGCTGATGTTGAGACTTTCGGAGACCTGCTGGGTGATGCTGGATGTGAAAGCCGGCCCGTTATCTGACTGTAAGGTTCGAGGGAGGCCGAATCTGGGGATGATGTGCTCGATGAGTATTTCAGCAACAACATCAGTGGTCTCTTGGGCAGTGGGGAAAGCTTCGATCCAACCTGTAATCCACGAAGGTTAAAATATACCAGAAGGTTTTATGGTGGGGCATATGGGTGAAGTCAAGTTGCCAGTCCTCGCCCAGTTGGTGTCCCCTCAGTTGGTGGTTGGGTCCCAGTCAACAGATCCCTCCTTGTGACTTAACAGAGGAGCATGTTTTACAGGCAAATGGTGGACAGTCTCAATAGTCCTATGGAGGTGGGGGTAATATAAGAGGGGTGACAGGAAATGATATAAAGCCTTAGGTCCTATATGTAGAGACTTATGGATTTCAGTAAGCAGGATGTGGAGGAGTTTGTTTGGGAGGGCATTTTTTTTCTAGAGAAAGATCCATCCCTTATCTCCAGGTTTGCCCCCAATTTGTTTGAGGGTGTTAAGTTCCTCATCTGTCTATGAAGGTGTGTGGGCTGTGTTTAGGAACAGGAGAGGGGCTGAGGAAGTTTCTTTAGCCATTCGTCTGGCCACAGTGTCAGCTTTGTTGTTCCCTTGAGAGACGACGTCCTGGGATGTCCGATGTCCCTGGCAATGTATAATGGCCACTTTGGTAGGGAAGTGGAGGGCCTCCAACAACTTGGAGATAAGGGGTCCATTAACTATGGGTGTACCCTTGGTGGTCAGGAACCCCCATTCCTGCCAAAGTATAGAATGTGTGTGTGCAATTGGGTAGGCGTATTTAGAATCTGTATAGATGTTAACCCACAAATTCTTGGAGAGATGGAGTGCCCTGGTGAGGGCAATTAACTCAGCCTTCTGGGAGGTAGTTCCTGGAGGAAGGGGAGCTGCCTCAATAATCGTCTCCAGAATGACCACTGCATATCCAGCATGCCACTGGCCATCTGGAGCCATGACGGAACTCCCATCTACAAACAGTACTCCGTCGGGATCAGGAAGAGGCTGATCGGAGAGATCTGAATGAGAAGGGGTAAGATCGTCCAGAAGTTGTGGGCAGGAGTGCGTTGGTTCAGAAACCAGAAAAGATGTGGGTAGAAGAGAGGTGGAGTGGATAAAGAGACTTGAGGATTTTCAATGAACAGTAGATGATAGAGTTGGAGGCGTGAGGGGATCAAATGGGCCAGGGATCTGTAGCCAACCAGTCTATTAATTGGTGTGGGGAAAAAACAGTGAGGGGCGGCCCCAAGGCTAGTTTTAGAGCCTCCTTAGTGAGGGAGGCAGCTGCTGCCAGGGCTCTGAGACAGGGTTGCCAGCCCTTAGTTGTGGGGTACAGCTGTTTGGATAGAAAGGCTACCACCCAGTACGCTGGCCCAGCCAGTTGGGCAAGGAGGCCAGTAGCAGACCCAGATCATTCATCGGTAAAAAGATGAAATGGTCTAGAAGGATCTGGGAGGGTTAAAGTGGGTCCCGAGATTAGTTGGTCCCTGAGTTTGGAAAACAGGTTCTGGACTGTCATGGGGTCAGTCAGGGGACTGTGGGGGGTTTCCTTGGCTGCTTGATATACGGGTCAAGCCAGAAGGGCAAAGTTAGGTATCCAATGTCGGAAAAAACCACCAATCCCAGGAAGGAAAGGATTTTGGCGGAGCTTTGAGGGGGTTGGAGGTCCTGGAGCAGCTGGATGCAGTCCTCTGTCAAGGACTTGGAAGTGGGAGTTAGGGAGATATCCACGTAGGTGACAGTTGGAGTGCAGAGTTGAGCCTTGGCTGGCCTGACCCTGTATCTCCTGGACCCCAAAAGTTCAGTAGAGTGGTGGTATCGTCCTCTGAAGAAGAGAGGGAAGGGCTGCAGAGAAGGAGGCCGTCTACATACTGAAGGAGGGTACTAGTTTTCAGAGAACATTGTTGGAGGTCCTCAGCCGGGGCCTGCCCAAAGACGTGGGGGCTATCTTGAAAGCCCTGAGGGAGGACCATCCACATAAACTGCCCTGAGATGTGTGTGTCTGGGTCCTCCCAGGTAAAGGCAAAGAGAAAGTAGGAATCGGGGTGTGAGTGGACAGTGAAGAAGGCGTCCTTGATGTCACGAGGATGGAAAAATGAGTGGTGTTGGGTGGGACATTGGAAAGAAGAATGTACAGGTTGGGCACTACCAGATGAAGGGGTATAATGGCCTCATTGATGACTCTTAGGTCCTGAATGAGGCGATCTGCCCCAGTGGGCTTCCTTACCGAGAGAATAGGGGTACTACAGGGCCAGCTGGTAGGTATGAGGAGCCCCTGTTGTTTGAGGTGGTCTTTGATGGGCTTTAATCCTTGTTGGTGTGTCAGGGAAATGGGGAACTGAGGAAGGGCTGGATAGGTAGATTGGCCTTTGAGTCTGATTTTTATAGGCTGATGGTGTGACACCACAACTGGCTTGGAGGTATCCCAGACCAGAGGATTGACAAATGGAAGGCGGGAAGAGGATGCAGGGGGTTCCAACACCGGAAGGGGAAGAATAAGGTGGCTAGAGGTGGTGGGGGAGGGGGAGAGCCGTCTAGTGGCCCTGAGTTTATGGAGAATGTCCCTTCCAAGAAGCGGCACCAGGCAAGAGGGAATGATAAAGAGTGAACAAAAGGGAACTCGTCCAAGCTACAAGTGAGGGGCGGGGTTGACCTAGGACTGGAGGAGGTGCCGTCAATTCCCATCACCATCACTGGGGAGGGTTGACTAGGTCCTGAGTAGGAGGGCAGGACAGAACAGGTCTCCCCAGTGTCCAGCAAGTAGGACACGGGCTTACCCGCTACCTGGAGCACACCCCAGGGCTCGGCGTGGGTGAGGGGGTGTCCGAGTCTGGGCGCCGTCAGTCGTCCTCCACACCCAGTAGTTGGGAAGCCGGACTCACCGTTTCAGGGTCTGGTCGGCGTGTCCCCGCCGCGGTCCCGCTCTGCACCGCATGGAGGTCGTGCCATGTAAGGTCAGAGGCCTGAGCTAAATATTGCAATTCTTTTTTTGTTTTATAATTTTTTTTTAGATTTTATTTATTTATTAATGTGAGACACACACACAGAGAGAGAGAGAGAGAGAGGCAGAGGGAGAGGGAGAAGCAGGCTCCATGCAGGGAGCCTGATGTGGGACTCGATCCCGGGACTCCAGGACCACGCCCCAGGCTGCAGGAGGCACTAAACCGCTGCGCCACCGGGGCTGCCCCTAAATATTGCAATTCTTTGATGTAGTTATCTGGGTTGGCAGAAAAAGAGCCCAGCCATTTTTCAATCTGAGAGAGATGTTGTAAAGAGAAAGGAACGTGAACGCGGACCACTCCTCGACCCCTGCCACCTCCCTCAAGGGACAGACAAGGCCCAATGCTGACTGGTGAGACCAAGTCTGGGAGGCAGCGGGAGGGGAAGTCGGAGGAGATGGGGAAGCCGGAGGGGAAGGAGTAGGAGGGACAGGGTTAGGTTCAGGGAAAGGGAGGGGGTAGAGGAGCCGCTGGCCCCGAGTGAGTGGGAGGATGTGTGAGGTTTTCGGGGGTTTTCTAAAGGAGAGAAGGGGAGGAAGAGTTGAGGTCCTTGGAATTGGTAGGAGGTATGTTGGGAGGTGGGGTATGGGCAAGCAGGACTTGGGTAATCAAACATTGAAAACAGAGGAAGGGCCGAGAGCGCAGATCCCAAAAAGCTTGTATATAAGGAACCTCGAGCCACTTGCCTTGGCGTCTGCAAAGGTTATCGAGATCCCTAAGAATTTGGTAATCGAAAGTACCCTCCAGAGGCCATTGAGACTGATTGTCTAGTTGGTATTGAGGCCAGGCTACAGTCGGGTAATGGATAAGGCGTCGTTTCCTCAGGTCATGGGAATATCCCAAGACTTCAAGGTTAGCCAGTAGGCAGCCCAATGGGGTTTGGGGGTCAAATTTGGATTGGGCAGTTCCCATGATTTTTGCTGGGTAACCCAGAGACTGAAAACAGGCATCCCCGTTTACAGCTCAGGGCTATGGACAGAAACAGAGGTCACCGTGAGGATGAGGATGTCTCCTGATCCCCAGGGACCAGAGGAGAGCCACCTGGTGGCTCAGTGGAGGTGCCCTGGTGTGGCCGCGGCCTCAGGCAGGACCACCTGGACGGAGGCCTGGAATCTGGGAACCTACCCGGCATTTCCAGCGCTGGGTTCAGTTAAGGTCCTGGTGGTGAGAAGAGAGGGGCTCCCCACCAGTGTAGGGCCTCCATCTCCTCCCAGGTTTCCGCACCATGTCAGGTTTAGTCAAAAGTACCCCCAGGGGGCCATTGAGCCTGCTGGTGAGAAGAGAGAGGCTCCCTACCAGCGTGGGGCCTTGATCTCCTCCTGGGTTTTGGCGCCAAATGTCAGGTTTAATTGGATCTGTAGTCAGATGGAATAGAGAGGCCAGGCAAAAGTTGGTCGAAACAGGCTTTTAATGGGACGTGCTCTTGGGTGAGGTTCCGCGGCCCACAGGGGAGGGAGAAAGCAGGGAAGTTGTGGGCCAGGGAAGTCGCATGCAGGGGAGGGCAAGGCGGCAGGGGAGGGCAAGCAAGTGGGCTTTTTATGAGGGGAGGGGTAAAGGGTGGGGTGTCTGTATGGGGTGATAGGTATTAGGCATATTACTGGTGGAAGCGGCCTGGGGCAATAACTGCCTATGCCCTTATATGGGGTCTGGGTAAAGTACGGTACAGGTTTCCTGCATGGGTCCAGGCTCCCCCTGATGACATGCCCTTGGGCAATCTGCTTGGGGTGGAAAGTTCTGAGGTGGGGGCAACAAGGTAGGGGGGGGTCCACCGCCATTTTGTTGGTGCCTCCCGATCCCCCTTGATCCCACCGGCCCAACACTTCTTTTTTTTAATTATAATTTCTTTCTTTAGAATGTCCCTTCTTGCTTCTGAATTTCTGCCATTTTACTGGAATTATAGCAACAAGTACACTAATATCAAATGCCAGTTCCCTAAAATCACTAAGCAAGCTGAGGATAAGACAGTTAAGCTCATTGCTTAGTGCAGTGAGAGAGAACACCAACTCCCCAGACCATTAGCAGCATGTCTGAGGCAGGAGGGAAAGGTGGAAACTGGTGTGAATTTGAGGTTTAGTTTTAGGCAGGTCTTCCAAAGCAGGGGCTAATTACAACACAACTTTTGACTATTTGTGGCAATAGCACAGTGAGAACTTCAGAGGCAAGAGATATAAAGAACCTTGGGACATGGACTGTCTGCTGATCTTTCTGCTGAAGAGTCAATGGGGAGTTTCTGTAAAGAACAGTCAGGCCACTTGTTGGGGCAAGAGTCTCCTGAAATGGTAAAGCCATGATGAGTACACTATGGGTGGGGGGTGGTTAGTTTCAGACTCCGGTCTACTGGTGAAAATGGATTGTTTGTTTTTTATCTATCACTCAAAACATTTTCCAATGTTTGAGTTTTAGGAGGTAGCTTGCTGCCATAGTGGAAAGAATGGATTCTGAAGCCAGGACGCTGGTGTTGAAACTCAGGTTCCTCGGCTTGTTCACTGCCATATTGGACAGGATAATTTACCTCTTTGTGTTGCTGATTCCTCATTTGCAAGTGGGAATATTTAAAATTGTACTGTTATGGATTGTTATGAGAATTGAGTGACCCAATAAGTGTGAGTAAAGGTCTTAAAATAATGCCTGGCACATAGTGAGTATTCAATAAATAACACCTTTTACTGATCTAAAATTAAAGACTAGGGAAGTATTTTTTCATTCATGTCACAAATTATCTATGCTATAGCTATTTTTTTATGATTTTGTTCAATGTATATTTTTTACACGTTACTTAAGCAGCTGGAGGAAAAAGTATTAATGCAAATCACAATTCTTGGCTCGCTTAAAAAAAAATTCTGGCAATTCTTTCAATTCTCCAATTGTAGACATTTTCAGAATTTTTGTCTATAGGCTCCTGTAGCCTCCCGTCTGTAACATCTTTCTATTCTAAATCATCTCCACTCCAGCTAAGATCTCTGATCTGTTTGCCATCACAGATGTGAACACTTAATGTGAACCTTTAATGTCCCTGGCTCCTACTCAATTTGGTACCCCTCCCCCATACTTTGATTATACTTTTGCGGGAGACTCTGCTACCGACTATTATGTTCCTTGTCTCAATTCTCCCTCATTCTCTCACTTGCACACACTTGAAATTATATTTAAGTCCTCCTCGCTCTCATTTGGCCTTTGTCTACCAGGCTCCCTTCACACGATCCAGAAAATTGCTAATCTATACTGGCCTCATAATCTTAGCCTGACTCTATACCCATGACTATCTCTCTGGGTCAGATGCTTATCGTCTCTTACATGAACTATTTCAATTGCTTTGCAATGCTTTCCCTGGATAAAATCTTTTACTTTCTTTATTCATCTTTCACACTGCTGCCAGATTTTTCTTAATAAAATAGAGATAATATCAAGTCACTTATCTGTTCAAAGAATTCCAGTGACTCACCATGGCTGCATGACTAAAGGTCACAGTGGTATTCATATTCTCCAACACCTGGCTCTAACCCCACCTCTGGTCATATCCCTTTTCTGTCTTTCAGTTATTGCTTCAGACTATGCAATAACCTCCTACAGGCATGCCCTTGCTCAAATGTGATTCACCTGAAATGACGTATTTGCTGCCTTTCTTCCACATTTCCACATTCTGTTTATCTTTCCTACTGGAAATTTCACTTATTCCATGAGTTACCATAAAATAATTTCCTCCCCAACTTTCTCAAAACAATAGGCAGACTCACGTTTGAAAAGCCTGAAGTTCTTATAATTTTTAGAATCCTAGAGAAGGGATCCCTGGGTGGCGCAGCGGTTTGGCGCCTGCCTTTGGCCTAGGGCACGATCCTGGAGACCCGGGATCGATTCCCACATCGGGCTCCCGGTGCATGGAGCCTGCTTCTCTCTGCCTGTGTCTCTGCCTCTCTTTCTCTCTCTGTGACTATCATAAATAAATAAAAATTAAAAAAAATATATTAAAAAAAAAAAAGAATCCTAGAGAAGATAAAAGAGTAGCAAACTCGGAGTAAAATATTTAGGTAAGAAAGTAAAATTTGTCAAAGTGAGAAAATAAATCATAAGATTTTAACATTTTTTAAAACTGATGAAAACTGCAGAAAACACAAATCATGCAATATTTTGTAATATTTTCATTAATGAACCTGCCAGATTTCCATAACACCAATGATAATATTTTATATAATAAATTTAATATATACATATTATAACGTAGCTATATGTAACACATCATTATATATTATAATATCAAGTATAATAGTATATATTATAATCTTTTCTGCTATAGAATGTAGAAATGTAATTCAGTATTTCATCATGATTGATCAAAATATGTTTTAGATTATTGATAGCTTAGAATTTCCTTCTGTCTAAAAACTTGTTACTCTTATGAAAAATTATAGGATTATCAAATTTGAGGAATTCTATCAACTTTTTCCATATATGACCTAGACTATTTTAAAGAATGTTACATAGACTAGATTCCAACTCTAAAAGTTTCAAGAAGTTGCCCTGCCACTCCACACACACTTTTGAGGGTATGTGTTTGAGGACACCCTGATTTTGCCATAGGACTCCTGTATCAGACAACTGTGTCATGACTGTGGGTGAGTGCCTGGTGACAGAGGAATAGTTTTCTACCCAAGAATGCCTAGCTTGAGTTAATTACACGTGGAAGTAACTGCAAACAACACAACTGTCCCACCAAATCGATATTAAATGTACACCTGACTCAGCTTCTTCCCAGTTGACACTCACTAATGTCCCCGGCCACTCCCTAGCACCCAAAATGAAGGGTAAGAGGGTAAGAAGATGAAGGGGAAAATGACTAGAAAGGAAGGCTGGAGTTCAACAATTGCTATTTAAATAGCTTATTTTCATTCCTGGGCTCCACCCAAGGATGGATCCCTAAAAATAAGTTCAGCTTATCTTCATTAACTTCGACAATGTGCTGAGGACAGATTAATTTACCTCTAATAAACCTTTGTTTCCTGCTGTGTATTGTACTTTATTGTATACATGCATTGTGTACATGTGCTTTATTTATCTTTGGTGCTAACGTGTCTAATTCTCTGCTGGACTGATGATGGGCAATGAGTTTTAATTGTCTCTGTATCTTTCATGGTAGCTCTACTCTGTGGATATCTAACAATTATAAGTTGATTTAAATGGAATTAGTTTGAGAATAACCAGGAGTCATATTGAAAATTACATCTTTTCCTTCCTTACACATTGGGATAGAGGTCAGAGATACAGCAGTACTAGCTAAAATTAATTTTAGGTACTTCTATATTTAAAAAACTAATTAGCTTTTGTAGGGATTAATTCCTGCAACAGTAAGACTATATCAAGCTGGTTATGATATTTTGTTCATAAAAAAAAATAATAACTGCTAAAGAAGGGTAAAAAAAGCAAAATGTCTGTGGGTGAATAATTAAAAGACCAGCATTCCCCCTAATAATATTAATCAAATGAAAGTATCTAAAACTAAAATATTTCCTTCAGGGAAACTACACATTAATCATATTTACATTAAGTTGAGCCATATGAAATTGCCACTAGTTTGCTGTTTTTATCATACAAAATGGCAATTTTATACTATTCAACTCAACATGTTAATATATTTGTTCTTCAGTTTTTAGTGATAAAATCTGGTAAAAAGTAACACTTTTTCTCCATACTCAGTCCTCAGATTGCTTTTAGAAATATTACAGATTGTGTAAAGTAGGTAATCAGCTAGTGGTTATGTTTCATTTAGCCATGTTTACTGTGAAAAGACAATAGCTATAAACAAAAGAAAATCCACTAGGGTATTTATTTATAAGCTGTAATTCTCTATACTTTCACACAATGGGTAACTTCTTCCTGTGATTTTCGACAAATGCTAGAGTGTAATATCTACATTTGAGCTTTATGTACAGACAAGTAAAAAGCAAGAACTGCCAGAGTTAATACAGCCAGATAATGCATTTTTTTCCTCCAGAAAAAGCCAACTGCAAATAGAGCATATGTTGTACACAGCTGTAGTACCATAACCTCTATTTTTCCCCACCATGTGGTCTCAAAAGGCTTGTTTCATTTTTTTCCCCATCAAAACTTAGTTTTGATCATGTCAGATCTTGATCATCAATTTACATGAGATTTCTAATTACTGGAATGCAATACAATATAAAATATAAGTATAAAAATGGGATATATATCGGAAGCACAGAGTGAGGGGTAGAAATCAATAGGAATTCTGAAGCTCAAAAATATCTAATGTTAACATTTGGATCCAAAAACTGCCGATACTTATCTATTCATTATACATATAAATTATGAAATAACATTTTTCAATTAAATAGCTTTATTATGATATAATTCACACACCATACAATTGGTCCATTTAAAATATAGATTTTCAATTTTTAAGAAATATTTTTTATTTTTAGAGAGAAAAAGAGAGTGAATGAGCAGGGAGGAGTGGCAGAAGGAGAAAGAGAGAATCTCAAGCAGACACCCTGTTGAGCAGGGAGCCTGACCTGAGCTCCATCCCAGGACCCTGAGATCATGACCTGAGCCAAAATCAAGAGGTGGATGACTTACCAACTGAACCACCCATGCACTCCTAGATTTCCATATTTTTTTTTAACAAATATCTATAACCATCAGCAGAGTCCATTTTGGAACATTTTCATCACCTGAGGAAAAAAACTCCAAACGTTTAGCTATCATCCTTTTTCCCCCCTTCCTTCCTCCAGCCTTAGATAACTGCTCATCTACTTTCTGTCTCTATAGATTTCTCCATTTGGAACTTTCATATGAATGAAATCATAGAGTGGGTTTTTGTGACTCACTTCTTTCACTTAGAATGATATCACCAAAGTTCATCCCTGTTGTAGTATGTGTCAATTCCTTTTTAATAAGATTTAATATTCTACACTATGTACATACCACATTTGTTCACCCATTCACCTGTTGAAGGACATATACGTTGTTTCCACCATTTGGCTCTAATGAATAATGTCAAAGTTTCTGTCATAAGTTGTCATTTCTCTTAGGTACACACCTATGGGTGAGATCACTGGATCATTTGATCTAATCATGGGAGGAACTTACTCAGCCATGGAGGAGTAACATAACAAGTATCATCTGAGGTCCCACTCGGTATTCTCTCCACAGTCCCTGGTTAAAGGAGATAGCAGCAGGACCTGGCATTGGCCCTACTCCACAAGAAGTACCAGTTGAATTAGGAAAAAAAATCACTTCTCAACATATATAAAATACTTATCCCTCTCTAGTCTTCTGTAGACCCTTTATCTTGCCACAGTGACATTATATCATGTTGCTTAGGTTTGTGTTCCTCTCTTTCTCATCTATCCCTACTCCATAGCTCTGGTATCTGAAGCTCAATATTTTTAAAGCATATAGACATGGTTACAATGCTTATGAGGTATGTGAGAATAGAGTACAAATAAAGCAAAAAGAGAGTTCTTTTCAATAAAAGAAACCATTTGAAAGGACTTCATTGGTGAAAGTTCAATTTATTCAACTATATATAAAGAGCCTAAACTCACGGTAAAGATATCCCACACCCCTCAAAATAGATTATGTAACATATATACAAATACATACAAATAAAATATATTATTGAATGGCTGATACTATCAGAAATAGATTGGAAGGTTCTTGTAATGTATGCCTAACAATACAGAAATTAAATATAGTTTAAGACTTGATCCTAACTATATTTTATATATCCAATTTTTTTTCAAAGGAGATACTATATCATCCTATATAATTTTCCCCAAAACCCCAGCAAGAGCACACAGTAATTCTTCTCACCAGGGATAAAGTGTTATTGCACAGTTTTTTTTTAAATAAATATAGAGGAGACAATATGAAAATGAATCACTTTTCCTACTTTCTATAATTTAATTTTGTCCGTCTGTCCAAGGTAAGAATGAAGGGTTTAAATATCTGAAGTGTGGAGCAAGATTTTAACATTTTGAATTATCATTCTGAGTATTTAAAAATTGAGTTACACTTCACTGGAGGACTGACAACCTGAGGACTTTTCTTTTCTCACATCATTCGTGTTATTATATAACATTTTTAGTATATTTTTTGGAATATTACTGAAAAACAACTAGAAGGAAATATATATGAAATAGGTAAGTAGTTATCCATATTTAAAGGGATTAAAAAACCAAACAAGATGACAGGTAGGACAATACCACCACCAATGGAGCTCTTGCATACTGGTGATGAGGTGAGAAGCAGCTAAGACAGTGATGCCAAATCCTAGATGGGCCCATTCATAACTCTGCAACATTAGGCCACTTAATTAAACTTCAGTGCCGGGGTGCCTGGGTGGCTTAGTCGGTGAAGTGTCTGGCTTCACTTCAGGTCATGATCCCAGGGTCCTGGGATCCAGCATTGCATTGGGCTCCCTGCTCAACAGAGTAGGCTTCTCCCTCTCCTTCTGCTCCTCCCCTCCCCCAACAAACTCTCGATCTCTCTTTCTCAAATCAATAAAATCTTAAAAAAAATAAAAATAAAAATATACTTCAGTGCCTCAGCCTCCTCATCTGTTAAATGGAATATTACTGTGAAGCACATCTACTTCCCAGGGCTTGTAAGTGGATTATATTCTAAGTGGCAGCAACAGAGGAAGCTGTCAATAAAAGTTAACTTTAGACCTCAAAGCCAGTCTATTAGTGAGACCAGAGTGAGTTGAATGGGAAATGGTATCTTCCTAGCTCATAATCTAAGAGTCTCTGTGCGTAAAATACTATGGGAATTAAAAAAAAAATATGTACAAAAGTGCATTTTCATTACATATACATATATGTACAGGAACATTTCACATGTAGTTTTATATATATAATTTTTATGCATATCCAAAGTAGTTGGGAATGGAGGATGAGACTCCAAATGCTCAACTGAATTTCTTAAAAGGTGTGTATGTGTGTGATTCATGATAACTGGTTTTTAATCTGAAGTTTGATTATAAAAATTTCAGGTTTTCACAATGATGGAAATACAATGAATGCCACTGAACTATATATTTAAAAGTGGTTAAAATTGTAACTTTTATGTTATATATATTTTACTACAATTTTTTAAAGATTTATTATTATTATTATTCATGAGAGACACACAGAGAGAGGCAGAGACACAGGCAAAGGGAAAAGCAGGCTCCATGCAAGAAGCACAATGTGGGACTTGATCCCAGAACTGGGATCATGCCCTGAGCTGAAGGCAGCCACTCAACCACTGAGCCACCCAGGCATCCCATGTTTTACCACAATTTAACAAAATAAACAATGAGAAGTTTTAGAAGAGGTTTCTATTTGAGGGTGAGTCATAGAAGCCCCGGTGCTGGTGGGTGGAAGGGACACACGGGTCTCTAACACCTAATCTGAGAAAGGACTACAAGATTAGGGCATTTGCAGCTCCAATTAACAAGCGTATACAGGTTGCCCCCTTTGATCGGCTGTTTCTAGTCTCTGGTAGGTTTGCTGATTCCTTTGGGATCACACCCAGCTGTTAGCCTACACTGACTAATTGTTTGCTGATTGCTCCATGGTCCCACGCCTACCCCCCACCCTGTTCTCTCCGATAAACTGACCATCCTATGGTTTTTCTTGTTGTTCTAATATATTTACCAGTGTCATCTTAATTACTTATCATCAAAATTTCCATCATTTTCAAATGCCCCATTAGACATGAACTTCCTCCACCTCCTTTGTTTTACATAGTCAGTCCTTTTGGTGAGGACTTAGGAGCTCTCTGTTCTGATAGCCTTCCAACCTTTCTCCCTGGGAAAACCTTGGAGCCACTGCTCTGGATCCTTGGATGGGCTCATTTGCTGGGTCTTCCCCACTTAGCTCTCCCATTCTAAAGCTTCCTCCCAATGAATGATCTGGAGTGGGGGTAATCAGGCCCATATTTGTGGCCTGTCCTGCCTACAGTAATGTCTCCATATAGTCAGTGATATGATTACAGCCCAGTAGTACCCACTGCTAGTGGACTACAGGTGAGACTTGTTCCAGGACTTGATCTCAGGCAGAGGAGCGTCCCTGCTATTTGCTTGTCCCAGAGCCAGTCTGTGTTCAACAGTTGGTCTTTGCAGGGGGACCTGGGGAGGGTGCCAAGGTGCCAGGTCAACACTCCACCACCCTGGCTCCAGGCCCAAGATCTTTGAATTTGTTTGTCCTCTATTCCAACCACATGGAAGTCTACCTTTACTTTCTTCCAATCTTGCTTCCCTCAGCCTTGGAGGGAGAAGCTTCCTTCTGAACATGCTTTCTAGTAAACCCCCAGACCCTAAACCTCAGCATCTCAGTGTGGGTTTCCTGGGAAACACATCCTTGCCTGGAAGGGTCAGAGTGACACTGCAGAGGACCTGTCACGTTTACGTGCTGTGTAGGCTCAACTCTCCTAATCTCCAGAATCTGTGAATAAACTATATTACATGGCAAAGGGGCACTAAGGCTGCAGATAAAATTAGAGTTCCTAATTATGTGAACTAAGATAGGCAGATGACTTTATATTATCCAGGTAGGCCAAATCTTAAAGCAGAGGAAGGAGAGCTTGAGGGTCAGTTGCTTGAGAAGCACTTACAGAAATAAAACATCACCCTGCTGGATGTGAAGGAGGAGAAAAAGGCTGTGTCACAGGAGAGAGACATGAGCAATGTCAAAAATCTGGAAAGGTAAGGAAATAGATTCTTCCCTAGAGCCTCCAAAAGGAACACGGCCACACCTTGTTTTTAGCCAGGTGAAACTAACTTCAGACTTTTGATCTCTGGAATTGATAGGAAGCAGATTTCCTATAGCAGCAAAAGAAAATTAATATACTTTTTTTTTTTCTTTAACAGGTTGTATTTTAACTGTGTCACTGATGGTTTATCTATCTTCCTCCAGGGGTCTGTACCTTTCTCAAAAAGCAAAATTATGGGGTGCCTGGGTGGCTCTGTTGGTTGGGCATCTGCCTTCAGCTCAGGTGATGTTCCCAGAGTCCTTGGATGGAGCCAAGCCCCATGTTGGGCTCCTTGCTCAGCAGGGAGTTTGCTTCTCCCTCTCCCACTGCCCCTTCCCCCCACTCGTTTTTCTCTCTCTCTCAAAAATAAATAAATAAAATATTAGAAAAAAAAAGTACAAAATTATAGCTCCTTCGAATATGGCCCCTAGTTCTACACAGCAAGGTTCTTCAGGGTGGACAGCAAAATTTGATGTGCTTGTACACTGAGTTAATGAGAAGATAGATGAGATGATCTCTGCTTCTAACACTCTAATTATACAGACAAAGGGGTCATTAAGGGGTATGATCATCTTCTCCACGTGAGACTGCCTGTTACCTGCCTATCCTATGCATAGAGGTTTTGGCCTTCCGAAGTCTCAAGTGTGGAAGAAACATTAACCCCAAGTACTATTTTGGTATCCAAACTCAAAAAAAGATGATTCTCCCACAATGTCCTTTTTCTCAAGTGACCCCAGTCTTTACATGAACCTATGTGCTTACTTCTTTGAAGATTCATTTTAGTGAGCATTATTAGAATCGCTATTATAAAACTGTACCCTCAATTTGGCAGAATTTTATTAAATAAATTTTTATTGAGAAGTTTCAGCATACATTTCATTTCTCAGCATCTTGTGGTTATCTTATGCTAACACTTCTAGAACCCAAATAATTTTCCCTCTCTCATCCCTGCTCTGTTCAGGAAGGGAAACAATTATAAACATGACTAAGAGTACATGAAGTCAATTTTAAAACAGAAAACAAAATAAAATTACACACACAGGTCTACAAGAGCATTACCTCCCCTTGAACAAATTAACTTTATCATTGTCAAAAAAAAAAAAAATACAAGTTGTAGGCTGAGCAACTTGTCATAAGTTGAAGTGAATTTTGTCAGCTAGAAAACCTGTTTCTTGCTGTTTTATGAACAGATGAAGCAGGAAATAATTAATCTCAGCATCACGCCATTGGCAGTTTCAGAAGTAGACACAACAGAAAATGTCTGAATAGCTAATACTTTGGGGATGATTCAAAACTGCCATTAAAGTCTGCTTTGCATTACGGTGTGAAAACAGTGGGCATGTTATCCCCCAAAAGAAAAGGGGGTTGGAGGAAGAGTGAGAGCAGATTTATCTTCTATTGTAAAAACTGACGCCTTCGTTATATACTAGGTTCATTCACCAAGATCTTCTGCAATTGCTTCTGCTATGCAGAATCTTCTGTTTTGTTATAATGAAAAGATATACAGACTGAAAGAACGTAAACCCACTATTCATAGGATGGCTTTAGGAAATGTTACCTACTTCCTAAGTAGCATTTAGTTGAAAAGAATAGATATGAAAGAACAACAAATAAAAGGGTCAAATTGTGAAATCGTGTTGACTTGAAAAGGTTTCTGTAAAGGCCAGAGGAAAGTGTGATTGGGTCTCCCAGCACACGTTACACACTGGCCAACACTTTGAGTTCATCATTATTGGACTTCTAGGAATGATTCAAAGGGAATGGTGGTCCCAAGGCAACACTCCAAAGAGGAGGGAAGGGCAGTGGTCCTCCAGGTAAGGAAGATCCATCCGTGGGTTACAGGCATCGGGCTGCCTCTCACCGTGGGCGACGGCTGTGGCTCAGTTCCACCTGCTGGGATTCATAGGCTGCCTCTTTTCCTCTCTGCCTACCCATCTGTGCAAATGGGATTCAGTGTGATCTTAAGTCTGTCTGAAAATGAAATTCAGTTGCAAGGTAAGAACTGTTAATAGAAGTGAACAAATGGAATAAAAAGGTGTTGATATGCTAAGTTGTAAGCTAACTTCACATGGAGTATCTCTTTCTAATAGGAGAGTAACCTCTGGCTGTAAGAACTCTCATGTAATAGTGCTTTCCTGTGGTGAGTTCACCTGTGACCCAGGACACCACTGAGGCTTTATGCAGAGCTAGATGCACCTCGGTGCACGGCCAAGGTGACAGAATGCTTAGTAGGTGTTAGGCTATGTATCTTTGCCTCTTTCAACTCAGGGAGCATATTTTAAATTGCATTTTCTCTCCTATAGACAATCATATTGATTTCAAGCACCAAAAAAGGCCACCTTTATAATTTCATAGGTTGTATCCTCCATCAGACTAGCCACAGCTAAGGTCAGCTCCAGCTGTGAATCAACTTCCATGTCTACTGAACGTATTAGAGGATCTTTACGGACTCTCTAGTGGGCAGCTGTCAGGCAAGTCCATCACAGTCACTGACAAGGCCAAAGACCCACCTTTTTATTTATGGAGAAGGAAACAAAACAAAACAACACAAGGAAAAAACAAATGTTCACATATCTGACAGGCTGCCTAAAAAAAAACTTATATGAGTTGAAATAAATTAAACAATTGAGAAGCTAATTATATGTGAGAGCTTTGTTAAGAGTCACATCACCAACTTGACAGAGGCCAACCAACTTATGTCCACTTTGCTAACAAAACAAACATCTACATGAACCTACCTTATTGTGTCTCTGTGAAAGTGCACATTTTTTAGATCTTATAAGTAAAATGAATATTAATATTTAAAAGAGCAGCAGGGACTATATTTGATTGTTCAGAGGAGCAACAAAATGAATATTTAATATGGTGTCCACTTAGAGTACTCTAAATATAATTACTGGCATTTGTCCAACCAAAGGAAAAAAGTGGAGGAGGAAACTACATACTGCTTATTTTAATTAGGTGAAATTATGTGGTTCAATAAAGCATGACAGCCTGCATAATGAGAGGAGAGACCTATGTTTATGGGAGAATTATTGGTGACAAAAATGTTGGCAGTATTCATGTTTTACTGAGGAAGCTGAAAGCCACTGTTTTATCTTCTCATTCATGATTTCCTGCAATGCCTTTTTAAGATAAACTGATATCAGGCAGAAGAGGGAAAAGGGGGAAGTGTTTGTTTTCTGTGCTTAACAAAAATGAAGATAATATGTTTAGGGTATGTTGAAGGTGATCTAAAAGTTGCCAAAGAGCGTTTGTTTCCGGTTCTGCCTCCTGCATTCACCCCATAGTTTTCTCTCTCTGAACCTCTGTGGGATTCTTTCATATGTATTAGATACACATGCATATATATTATATGAATATACAGATATATGTGCTTGTTTTTCCTATTTTTGAAAAAAACATAAAGCGTTTGGAAAAGACAGAATGAAAAAGACAGAAGAGATTGAAAAATAGAATGATTATCACTCCATATTTCTTTCTTCTTTCTCTATCTTTGTTTAGAGACAGAGTGCTTAGTTTGTAGTTAGCATTCTATAATTTTAGTTACAATTCTATTTAATTTAAACCACATTTCATGGAGGTAGCCTGATTTGATATTATTAAAACTGTGAAGGAAGGAAACATTTTTTCCCAATTGCTAGCCCTTATACCACATTGCTTTAAAAATATATCTAAATACAGTGCCATAGGATAAAACATGGATATTGATAAATTCTGCTGTTTAAAAACTCCTGTCTGGAAAAATCATCATAATAACTTTTCAAAAGTGTTTAACTAAAGAAAGAATAACAAAGATCAAAATATTAGTTATATAATTTAATGTGTATACATTTTCTTTTTTTCTTTTTTCTTTTTTTAAAGATTTTTTATTTGTTTATTCATGAGAGACAGACAGACAAAGAGAGAGAGAGAGGCAGAGACACAGGCAGAGGGAGCAACAGGCTCCATGCAGGGAGCCCAACATGGGACTCCATCCCGGGTCTCCAGGATCACGCCCTGGGCTGCAGGGGGCGCTAAACCACTGAGCCACCCAGGCCACCCAATATGTATACATTTTCAAAATCAGGAAAAAAATACATTAATAGAAATTTGAAAATATGAGCATACAAATCACAAATGGAAAAAAAAAGGTCCAATAATGGATACAAATGGTTATATCCAATTATTCAAGAAACATAAACTAAGATATCCAATACATAAAATGTTTGTCTAACATATCTGTAAATTGAATCTACAATACGCAATATTTAGTGCCCTTAGGATCCATGACAAATAAATGATCATTTTTCCCTAATAGGAAAGCATAAATTATGTTGACTTTTCAGAAGGCAATTTGGTAATGTATGTACAATAAATATTTTTAGTAAGTGATTATTTGTGTTCAAAACACTTTAAGGAATTTGTCTCTTGGGATTAATGAAGCACATTACTTGCTGGTTAGGGTTTCCTTTTTTACATTATTGTTTACAAGGGTGAAAAACAAAACCAACCAAAAAGAAATTAGTTTGAAAAATTAGGATTTTCTAATATAGTGTTATAAAAATGATTCCATTTAACTTTAAGGAGATATGTTTCAAAATATATTGTTAAATATAAAAAGCTGGTTATAAAAAGTGTGTGCATTAGGAGATTTCTTTGTATTTTATAACATCCTAAATTGGATATGCTTCCATCGTTTGTGGGTGGTGAAATATTTTTTATTTTCTTCTTATTTTCCAAATAAATTTTATGTGATAACTTTTAGTTTTTCCTTATTTTTTTTTTTAAATTAAGAAAAAGATGACTAGAGAGTTACAGGTGAAAAGAATGAGAGTTGATCAAAAGCATGTGTTTAGGGCAGCCCTGGTGGCTCAGCAGTTTAGCGCCGCCTTCAGTCTAGGGCCTGATCCTAGAGACTCAGATCAAGTCCTAGGTTGGGCTCCCTGCGTGAGGCCTGCTTCTCCCTCTGCCTGTGTCTCTGCCTCTCTCTCTCTCTGTGTGTCTCTCATGAATAAATAAATAAAATCTTTTTTTTTTCTAGGCGTGTGTTTATATATTTATATTTATTGTATATACTTATTTATATAAAAATAAATTATATATAACAAAAACTACACCCTCAGTGGTACCTGAAGCTAGGTGAGCAAGCCCTCGTGGCTGTGTTCCACCACCAAGCTCTGCATCAAGTAAGATTAAGACAAGAGAAAGTGGCAAGAAGAGAAGGGATGCCAGCAACCAGAGTGAAGCTAGCATAAAAGAATGAATTTCCTCCCACCTTGAAATCAATGAAGAAATAAGGATGCTTTCAGAACCCAAATCACAGTCCACAGGCAACACACTTGAAAGATGGCCTTTGGAAGTGGCAGGTTTCAAAGTCTATATCTCTGGGGAGAAGAAGGCAAAGAGGGAAGGGTGACCCACTCTTTACCAAATGATGAAAATGAAAAGAAGCAAAAGAGGAAAATAGATGGTCTTCAATGAACAAAATAACCCAAATGAAAAAAATTTACAACTTCTCAAAACCACTACCAAAAAAAAAAAAAAATCCATTAAGAATCAGGATTTTTTTATGCTAACAGAAGAGTATATCAATGAATCAGAGTCCTTATAAACTGCACCAATAACAAAAGTGAACAGGGGGAAAAAAATAAATCCATAAAGGTTTATTAGAAACAACCAGAAAATTATGTCAAACACATATCAAATGATGAAAATTGCCCTCCAAAACAATTCATCTTGAAGCAGAGCAAAACTGTCAGGCTACAATTCAAACTAAATTAAATGCACTCAAGGACATGTAAAGCACCTTGAATAGAAATTCAAAACTGAAAGGAAAGGAGACTAAAAATGAGAATTTATTGAACTTAAAAGAAATGCAGAAGAAATGACAAAATTATCTAAAAAATGACTAAATTTCAAGACACTCAAGTGAACATATTCAAAAGATAACTTTCAAATGATCTTTGAAGAAAAGTAGGAAAATAACCCAGGGAATAAGAATGTGATAAAGGAAAAAATATTCCAAAAGTTTAAGGAAAACATAGCAGAAATAAAAGAGCCAAAGGAGGGAAAGGATTTCTATTGTTGGTACCCCTGGGAAATAGTAACAAAACAGTGACACAGAACTAGTATTGGCATTGCAATCTAAGAAAACTTTCTAGAAATAAGACCTGAATCAATACATTGGAAAGACCCACAACATGCATGAGAATTTTAGCTCCTATCAAGAAACTCTGAGACAAACACTCATAATACCATTAGATTTCAAAGATAAAAAGCCTTTAAGTATTTGTAAGGGTATATTATGAGTTTAAAATTACATGGCAAGAGACACTTGGGTGGTCAGTGGTTGAGCGTCTGCCTTTGGCTCAGGTCCTGATCCTGGGTCCTGGGATCAAGTCCAGCATTGGGCTCTCTACAGGAGGCCTGCTCTCCTCTGCCTATGTCTTTGCCTCTCTTTCTGTATCTCTCATGAATAAATAAATACAATCTTAAAAAAAAATCACATGGCAAATGAAGTTTTGAGGAAAAAGAGTAACAACAGAAACACAGACTCATATTTCTTCCAATGGTAAATGCAGGGTCCTTCCCTGAGGCTTCGATGTCTTCTCCATTTATTATATGCCAGTACGATGGGATAGGATAATATTCAGATGATATTCTCATGTTAATAAATTTACAATTTTCTATTCAATTCATTCACATTTCTTATCAAGAAATACCTACAACTAATCTGTGATAGTATTTATTATTGAAATGGTAAAAGTAACAAATTTATATAAACATCAACTTACTATTTCCAATACTTCAACTCAGTTTTGAATTCAGATGTAACATTGTATGAAGTACAAAATTGTTGGAAGTTTAAGATTTGAAATACTCAAATATCTGTATATAGGATTTGTGATGTTAAAACTACCTATTTTCTGTTGAAGTAAGATGGTATCCCAGAGTATCATTATATGGAGGTGGGAAGGGGTTATATCAACAATCCTTATAAGCTCAGAAGACTAACGAGGTAAGAGAACTTTGCATGGGATTTTCCCAAATAGCTCTTTCCTGAGTATACATTCTACTTCTTACCAAAAAGCAAATCATCTTCCAGCATCTTCTGAATAAGTTGAAAATCATTCTTATTCAGCTGGTACTTGATTTTAATATCAATAATCATTAAACAGTACAGGTATCCCCACTATCTGAAAATAGAGCATTCCATGAAAACTTTAATAAACCAAAATGGCAGAAAGTAAAGGAGAAATTATGGTTTCTTTACACGGAAAAATGAGCATTCCTAGACCCAAAAAAAATCACCTTTCCTAGGCTTTTATGATGCCTTAGTAAACATCTTGCAAATGGATACACAAAATACATCCTGACAATGCCCAGATGCTCACAGGCAAAGTTTGAAGATGGACAGCTTAATGCTGAGATGCTAAGTGTAGTTCTGGGGAAAGGTGCTTGGCAGCGCTATTCTTACTGCTAGGGGTGAGCACTGGCTCTATGAGGGCTCACCATAAAGACTGAACACTCTGTTTTTCACCTTTTTTATAAAAGCAAAAATCCTTTTTGGATTTCTTTCAGTTAGCAAAAAAAAGGAATCATTATTGTTTTAGAGAGAGTGTGTCCGCACAGGCACACACATGAGTTGGGGGAGGGGCAGAGGGAGAGGGAGAAAGAGAATCTTAATCAGGCTCCAAGAGCTGGTTGGATGGGGTGGGGTTTGGGGGACAATCTCACAATCCTGAGATCATGACCTGACCTGAAATCAAAAGTCAGATACTCAACTGACTGAGCCACCCAGGCAACCGACAAATAAAGGAATTAATGTAGGCCTTTCATAGGAGCAAATTGGCATAAAACAAACTTTTATGAAGTAGGGGATAACCATAAAGGGAAAATATTTCATAATAAATAACAGCAAATGATTCTTCCATTAACTGTACTATAGTTAACCTTCACAAAGGAGGAATGAGAGAAAGTATAAATGAAATAAACCTCATCTTGACTTTAACCATTTGGAATCATTTAACCATATTGCAGTTTTCGTACAATATTTAATTTTCTCATTACATTGTTGTGCACATAATTTGAATTAACTCATAAGAGAAAAAACAAATTAGATTTTTTAATTGTCTAAATTTACTGTATGTGGTGGTATTTTAAAATCACAATATAGATTATTTTTATTATCTAACCTTTTCTAGACAATATTACTATAACTTCTACACTATCAGCCTACCAACTACCAATCATCTTCCCTCTCCATGTACCCTCCCCACATAGTTACCTACATTCATAGATATATTGGTCTATACATTTACTTAATTTCAAAATATTAGAACTATCTGGGAAGTTAATTTTGCAGTATAATAAATTCATAGCAAAGGAAAGTGAATCACAGGACAGTACGACATGCACATATGATTTTGCAACCACCTCAGTTAACCTGATCCCTAGGACTAGTACTGTTTTATGCTAACTACTTCTTCACTATTAGAAGCACTATTTTACATTTAGGACATTTGAAGCCTTAAGTCATATTTTGAGCTCAACTTTGACTTAGTCTTGCATGAATTCTGCAAGTTCTTATCCAGAATTTTATAAGGAAACCTTAGCTGTTACTGAGCTGCTCTAGTGAGCTATCTGAAAAAATTTTCAAAGTGACCAAGTTAATGCACTTGTTCCTTGACCTCACAAGGATCATGAGAGATGAGAAGCTAGAAATGAATATGATGACTAGAACTTCTATCTTACTAAAATCCCCGTGTTTAAAGTATGACCCTGCTGACTGGGATGTTGTTGCAAGGGTCCAAACTACTTCAATAGAGAATTGTAAATCAGCTTGTTACTCCTTTTATCACAAATTTTTTTATTGTGTGTAGGTATCAACTTCTCAGATTTTGAAAACTACAGAGTAATCTTGAGCATTTCACTATAATGAAGTTCCAGTAGAAGATGAGTGGTACCTGCATTCAAGCCTCATGATGGCTTTGACTGTCATTATCTTCCCACACTAGTGTCTCTGGCATTTACCATCCTTCTTAGAACATAGCAAAGAAGCACCATAAATATTTGTTAAATAAATAAACAAACTGATTTCTTCTTTTTTACTATGGACATATATATTCACACTATAATTTAAAATATAAAACAATTACCTGCCAGATAATATTTATAGAAAGTTTACTTTTTATTTGTGTAGTACATAAACAAAAGACTGACTAGTATTCACACTACATCTATTTATCTTTTATATCATACTTAAAACCAAGCTTATTTAATCTTGACCTTTAAAACCCATGGAGCCATCAATAATTTTCCTTCCTGGTAATTGTTGTTACTAATTAAAATAAAAAAAATTATCACATCAATCATAGATAATAGCACAACTAATTGATGGGAGATGCTTTTCTAAAAATGTTGTTGTGCAATTCATTTGATTGGGCTAATTATCCCTATTTTCCTTGACCACTTCCCCGTTAATTCCCACCTAACAGTAATGACAATTACCATGAGACAATTACCTCGAAGAGAGGTTTAGTTCTTGGTCTTGTGCCCGAGTCCGCTGATAGAAAGCTGGAAGTTTCAGCACATGGGTCATTTTGTTGCACCAAGGAAATCTGTACCAGCAACCACTCCCTCACTTTTAGTGGTAGGGTGGCTAAAACTCAGCAAAAGAAGGTCTCCACATGACACTCAGGTTAAAGTGCTAACAGATTTTAGTTCCTGTGATTATTTTTGGTACAGAATTGATGAAAGAGAACAGCCAGCAAAACAATGCAAAGAATCAAAATTGAGGATTTGAGATGAATGTGCCGTTCTCTGGCATTTCGGATACCCATCCTTAACATTTGGTTCTTGACCTGACCTCACTAGGCCCAGGGCTGAGCTTCTGAGCAGTTCAGGATTTCAAGATGGTCTGCCCTCCTCAAGGGTCCTTGCGGGGTCCCTCTGGGAGAAGCGTTCATTCAAGAATTCTGAGAACAAGAGCCTATTCATAATAACTTCAATTCCCCAGGGTCAATATGCAACCGGCCGTTTCCAGTGGTCCTTGGCTTGCCTGGCAGGCAGCTGTGGCCCGAAAGCTGCCCTGAAACCAAGCTAAACTGTCCTCAGTGTCTGTCTCTGAATGACAGCAGCAAGAGGATATTTTCTGATAATTGGTTTTTTGAGCAACCAGACCCAGGAGCTGACTCTTGAACAAATAAAGCCTTGTCAGGATTAAACCTCCATTAGTAACTCATAAGAAATTTCTGTCAAGTTTGTGTGTGTGGTTTTGATAGAACAAAAGAACATTAATTTCCTGACTACAAGACCTTGTATGCTTTAACTTTATTCTTATATGGTACTCTAAAAAAAAAAAAAAAAAGTAAATTACATCTTTCCAACAAATATATTTATGGTCTGGCATGAGATTCATGCATAAGAATTGAAAATTACCATGACGCTGATGGCATTCTGTAAATTGATTGAGAATCTCTCAATCTCTTCAGTGCTCTTACAGCTAGAAAGTTCTTGCTGTAGGTCAGAATACGGTATGGAAAGAGCATATAAGAAATAAACCAATCAAGGAATCCAGTTGGATTAAAAACAATGTTCAGTTTAGCAAAACCCAAGATAGAATGTTTCAAATCAAAAGTGAAAACCAACCCAAATGGCTTAACTTAAAGTCTGCTATATAGCCTTATTAAGGAGCTAAATGTGTTGTAGTCACATTCATTTTAATGTTTATGATACATTATAAACATACATGTTTTATGCATTATGAAAGTCTCCTTTGATCTCTCCTGAAAAAACCACAAGACCTTATTGATGACTGCTTCAGCTTGACAGTTTTTTGGAAAAAATCCATTCAGGCTCACAGAGAGTTACATGCTATCATTTTGAGAAAATTTATTTGGGAAAAAAAAATGTTTTACCTAAGATAGTTTGAGAATTTAAATGGGGACTTTCTATAATGCTGTTGTTGCTTTTAATTGTGTGTGTAGGACTCAAATTTACAAAAAAAAAATAAATATTTACCATGATTATTGCTAAATATTCAAAACTTCAGTAGTACACACACGGTGCTGATACATGCTTCTTTTGTGTGTTTGTTTTTTCAGTGTGCTGGCTTTTACAAGTAATAGTATTGTTTATATACCTCTTCATTTCTAAAAATTCCCCTGGTCTCCTGTCCTTCTCTCCCATCTCCTGCATATAGTGTACCTTCTTTAAATGATTTCCTAGGGTTGAAGCCCTCCTTGTGGCTAAGCTTACAGCCATGGACCTCGGTGCCATTTTATGCCATGCCATGTCCCTAGGTCTAGAATAATGCCTGACATCTAAAGCCACTCAAATAATATTTGTCAAATGACCAAATATCTGACCTTTTGGATGAACAGAACAACGGAAAGTGTATTTGTCAGTGTAGATGACAATGAAAAGGCTGAGGTGCTCTTGGAAAAACTCAGAAAAGTGTAGGCAAGAATATCACCCTGACGGGACGTCTGGGTGGGTCAGCGGTTGAGCATCTGCCTTCAGCTCAGAATATAATCTTGAGTCCCAGGATTGAGTCCCACATTAGGCTCCCTGCATGGAGCCTGCTTCTCCCTCTGCCTGTGTCTCTGCCTCTCTGTGTCTCTCATGAATAAATAAATAAAATCTTAAAAAAAAAAAAAAAAAAAGAACATCACCCTTACAACCCCATGCAATTTATAGTGTAGGATGGGAACAATCTGTCTTTTAAGGCCTATGCTGATATAGTCATATATGAAAAATATTTCTGAGAAGGCAAGAAAAATGGTTTAGGCACAAACCATTTCTAAATTTCAAGCAAGTCTTCAGGCTGTCAAGCTGCATAAATACACACAGTTTTGGGGGGGGGGGGGGAAGAACGTATGTGTGAATGAGTTTGGTTACCAATTCATTTCACATAAACAAACTTCGATCTCAATGGTAGACTATAGTTGAATCTATTTGTATATCCACCATGGAACTTTGCCATAACAGAATCTCCATGACTATCCTTAATTAATTGATTCCACTAGCTAGTTAGCATATCTCATTTAGAGGTTAAAGAAACCAAGAAATTGAGAGTTTTCTGTGTTCCAGTTACCATCACA
The DNA here is from genome assembly GCF_003254725.2 of Canis lupus dingo. Classification (NCBI taxonomy): domain Eukaryota; kingdom Metazoa; phylum Chordata; class Mammalia; order Carnivora; family Canidae; genus Canis; species Canis lupus. The sequence continues at coordinate 53,998,165 of NC_064264.1, read as the reverse complement.
TAGGCAATTTAATTAAATTCCCACAACTACCATAAGGGATGAACTGAGAAGGGAAAGTCACCTTTATTGATCATATTTATGGACGAGCACACTCTTCAGGTAATTATACGCATATATATGTATGTAGAAGGAGGGAAAGAGAGAGGAGGGGGAGGGATGCAGGGAGGGAGGAAAGAAGACAGGGGAGATGAATGGGAGACAGGGGTGTGTAGGAGAGCGAAAAGAGAGTGTCAAAAGGAGGGATGGATGGAGAAGGGAAGAAAAGAAAATAAATAAAAAGAAGAGGAGAGGAGTAAAGTCCTTGGAAGAAGTCTCCACACTGACTACAAGTCTGTCTGGACATTAGAACCGGAGACCCGGGATAGCCTTAACATCTTGTAGTCAAAAGTGGGCAGCCTGGGTGGCTAAGCAGTTTAGTGCCTGCCTTCGGCCCAGGGCATGATCCTGGAGTCCTGGAATCAAGTCCCACATCGGGATCCCTGCATGGAGCCTACTTCTCCCTCTGTCTATTTCTCTGTCTCTCCCTCTCTGTGTCTCTCATGAATAAATAAATAAATAAAATCTTAAAAAAAAAAAAAAACTGGGATAGTTAGCATAAAGTGGTGAATTGAGATGATATACCCCAGCAGATATTGGTGACGCATCTAAGAGCATAAGAAAGAAATGTGTAGGGAGTATTGCCAACTGGCTAGTGCAGAATCTAGGATAGGGACTCTCACCCTGGCAGGTAGAATGCTGGAGCCCCTCCTGACACAACCCACAGCAAGGCTGTAGAATATATCTATCTCATCACCTTCATTCTACAGGTAAGAAGATTAATATTCCACAAGAATAAAAGTATTGCTAGTCATGGACTATAACCAAACCTGATGTATTGGTTGAAAAGTCTAAGGTCGAGAGGAGTGTTGGATAGAGTGAGGTTCAGGTCACATGCATGTTGGTATGTTGACAGCTTCTGTGGCCAGCGTGTAATATCACAATGGAACTTAAATAAGAAGGTATTATGATGTTTGTGTTAGTTTTCTATTGCTGAGAAGACATTACCCCAAGCTTAGTGGTTAAAACAGCCAACATTGATCATCATATAGCTTCTGAGGTCAGTGTCTGGGTGAGGTTCAAATGAGATTTCAGCCCACAGCCTCACGAGGCTACAATCAAGGTGTCTTTTGTGACTGTGATCTCATCTGATACTTGGTGTCCTCTTCTTAGCTTACTGGCAATTGGCAGAATTGATTTTTTTTGTGGCTATAGGATTGAGGCCTTCAGCTTCCATAGACATCCACCATTCTCTGCTGTGTGGCTCTCCCCACACAATGCATTTTACCTCTTCAAGGCCAGTAGTAGAGTATCTTTCTTGTTTGGTCTTTGACCTTTTGACTGCCTTTTGAAGGACTCGCCCGATTAAGCCAGAGCCATCCAGGATAATCTCCTTTTTGATTAACATAAAGTCCACTGATTAAGGGCTTTGGAAGAGTTCCAAAATCCTCTCAACTTTGCCATAGAAGGTCATCGATCAGGAGAACGAGCTCCCCTCCCATCTTCACCAAACCGTCTTGGTTAGAAGCAAGTTAAAGCTCCTGCCCATACTCAGAGAGAGGATAGTACACAGGCATGGCACATGAGGAATTATATGAGAATTCTACAAGGTATATAATACATACAGTTTAAGACTCTCCTGCTTATATAATGTCTGTGAAGCTTTCACATCCCCTGCCTCATCCATGGGTACCTGAGAGTTGAGAGAACTCTAGTTCCTACTTCAATGTGATAAAAGTATAACTAGGTGCCTGAATTTCTTAAAATTAAAAGATCTTGAAGTAAAACTGGTAACTTAAAAACAAAACAAAACAAAACCCTCTATCTATAAAGAGTTGCTTATTCTTATCATCCTTGATTTAACAGTCAACACAAAGTGACAGTCCAGGAGCAGAAGAAGGGGACATTTACTTTGTCAAAATGAAAATTTACTTCCGTTCTTATAGCTATAACTTAGCTATAACTTCTGCTTTTAAAATACCACAGTGATCAGGTAATTCCAGCTAAATGTTTTCTACTGAAAAAGTGGATCACACATCGACCATATCTCCTGGACGCCTGTCTGAAATTCAGGATTTCAAACTTCATGTCAGACCTATGAATTCAGATTTTTTTTTTTTTTTTTTGTAAGAAGACCTAGGGGAGTTTTTGCACCTTAATGTTTGAGAAGTGCTATCTGAAAAATCTTACCCTAGGTTACATAATCGCTTTGCCTTTGAATATTCTTTCCTTCATTTGTTGATTTAAAATAAAATATATAGCAAAGTTCTTTAAATTTCCTTTTAGACATTTAGCAATATCTGCATAAACTTGCTTGACTAAGTTTGGAATCACAGAAGGGAAATTGAAAGAATAGAGAGATGAGTATGTTTCTTCTTTCTTTTTTTCTTTATTCCTCTTATTTTGACAGGACACTCAAGAGAAGTCATAGACCTCACTCCATCCTACTCCAAGCAGAGAAAGATAATATTTAGGTTAAGCTATAAAGTCAAACTGGAAATGCCATACTAGCCAGAAGAGAATCAGATGAATGAAGGAATATTTTCAGGTTGCCAAGTTAGTCTTTTCAACTTCTTTAGTCATTAAGAAAAAAGGAGAAAACATAAGACACCATAATACCATGCATCTTTCTCACCACTGCAAGGGACTCTACACTTCATTGGGCTCAGCAAAAGTTTTGAGTCATCTATGATGTGACACACTGCAGTTATTTGAAGTCAGAATTCAAAGGACATTTTTGCATTAAGAAATTCTCTAGGGATCCCTGGGTGGTGCAGCGGTTTAGCACCTGCCTTTGGCCCAGGGCGCCATCCTGGAGACCCGGGATCGAATCCCATGTCGGGCTCCCGGTGCATGGAGCCTGCTTCTCCCTCTGCCTGTGTCTCTGCCTCTCTCTCTCTCTCTCTCTGTGACTATCATAAATAAATAAAAATTAAAAAAATAAAAAAAAGAAATTCTCTAAAGCAACAGAAAAAATTATCCAATAAGTACAATAAAGATTCAGAGTTTATGGTTCTATGAGCCATTAAATTTTTTTAAAGATATTTGAAGCTGACTGGCTTGACTTTATTTTTTTTGTATAAATATATATTTTTTTTATTGGAGTTCAATTTGCCAACATATAGCGTATCACCCAGTGCTCATTTCATCAAGTGCCCCCCTCAGTGCCCATCACCCAGTCACCCCATCTCCCCACCCACCTCCCTTTCCACTACCCCTTGTTCATTTCCCAGAGTTAGGAGTCTCTCGTGTTCTGTCACCCTCACTGATATTTCCCACTCATTTTCTCTCCTTTCTCCTTTATTCTGTTCCACTATTTTTTTATATTGCCCAAAAGAATGACCATATAATGTTTGTCCTTCTCCTGTTGACTTACTTCACTAAGCATAATATCCTCCAGGTCCATCCACGTCGAAACAAATGGTGGGTATTTGTCGTTTCTTTCTTTCTTTCTTTCTTTCTTTCTTTCTTTCTTTCTTTCTTTCTTTCTTTCTTTCTTTTTCTTTCTTTCTTTCTTCTTTCTTTCTTTCTTCTTTCTTTTCTTCTTTCTTCTTTCTTTTTAAAGATTTATTTACTATTTATTCATGATACACATAGAGAGAAAGAGAGAGAGAGGCAAGTCTCTGCCTCCTGTGTCTACAGGAGGAGGGAGCCCAACGTGGGACTCAATCCGGGGACTCCAGAATCGCACCCTGGACCAAAGGCAGGCGCCAAACTGCTGAGCCACCCAGGGATCCCAGTATTTGTCGTTGCTAATGGCTGAGTAATATTTCATTGCATATATAGACCACACCTTCTTTATCCATTCATCTTTCGATGGACACCGAGGCTCCTTCCACAGTTTGGCTATTGTGGACATTGCTGCTATTAACATTGGGGTGCAGGTGCCCCAGCATTTCACTGCATATGTATCTTTGGGGTAAATCCCCAGCAGTGCAATTGCTAGGTTGTAGGGCAAGTCTATTTTTAACTCTTTGAGGAACCTCCACACAGTTTTCCAGAGTAGCTGCACCAGTTCACATTCCCACCAACAGTGCAAGAGGGTTCCCCTTTCTCCACATCCTCTCCAACATTTGTTGTTTCCTGTCTTGTTAATTTTCCCCATTCTCACTGGTGTGAGGTGGTATCTCATTGTGGTTTTCATTTGTATTTCCCTGATGACAAGTGATGCGGAGCATTTCCTCATGTGCGTGTTGGCCATGTCTATGTCTTCCTCTGTGAGATTTCTGTCCATGTATTTTGCCCATTTCATGATTGGATTGTTTGTTCCTTTGGTGTTGAGTTTAATAAGTTCTTTATAGATCTTGGATACTAGCCCTTTATCTGAAAGGTCATTTGCAAATATCTTCTCCCATTCTGTAGGTTGTCTTTTAGTTTTGTTGACTCTTTCTTTTGCTGTGCAGAAGCTTTTTATCTTGATCATGTCCCAATAGTTCATTTTTGCTTTTGTTTCCCTTGCCTTCATAGATGTATCTTGCAAGAAGTTGCTGTGGCCAAGTTCAAAAAGGGTGTTGCCTGTGTTCTTCTCTAGGATTTTGATGGATTCTTGTCTCATATTTAGATCTTTCATCCATTTTGAGTTTATCTTTGTGTATGGTGTAAGAGAATGGTCTAGTTTCATTCTGCTGCATGTGGCTGTCCAATTTTCCCAGCACCATTTATTGAAGAGACTGACTTTTTTTTCCAGTGTATAGTCTTTCCTGCTTTGTCAAATATTAGTTGACCATAGAGTTGAGGGCCCATTTCAGGATTCTCTATTCTGTCCCCTATGTGCCTGTTTTTGTGCCAGTAGCACACTGTCTTGATGACCACAGCTTTGTAGTACAACCTGAAATCCGGCATTATGATGCCCCTGGCTCTGTTTTCCTTTTTCAATATTCCCCTGGCTATTTGGGGTCTTTTCTGATTCCACAGAAATCTTAAGATGATTTGTTCCAACTCTCTGAAGAAAGTCCATGGTATTTTGATAGGGATGGCATTAAATGTGTAAATTGCCCTGGGTAGCATTGATGTTTTCACAATATTAATTCTGCCAATCCATGAGCATGGAATATTTTTCCATCTCTTTGTGTCTTCCTCAATTTCTTTCAGAAGTGTTCTATAGTTTTTAGGGTATAGATCCTTTACCTCTTTGGTTAGGTTTATTCCTAGGTATCTTATGCTTTTGGGTACAATTGTAAATGGGATTGACTCCTTAATTTCTCTTTCTTCAGTCTCATTGTTAGTGTATATAAATGCCATTGATTTCTGGGCATTGATTTTGTAACCTGCCACATTGCCCAATTGCTGTATGAGTTCTAGAAACCTTGGGGTGGCATCTTTTGGGTTTTCTATGTACAGTATCATGTCATCTTCGAAGAGGGAGAGTCTGACGTCTTCTTTGCCAATTTGATGCCTTTTATTTCTTTTTTTGCCTGATTGCTGAGGCTAGGACTTCTAGTACTTTGTTGAATAGTAGTGGTGAGAGTGGACATTCCTGTTGTGTTCTTGATCTTAGGGGGAAGGCTACCAGTGTTTCCCCATTGAGAATGATATTTGCTGTGGGCTTTTCGTAAATGACTTTAAGATACTGAGGAACATTCCTTCTATCCCCACACTCTGAAGAGTTTGATCAGGAATGAGTGCTATATTTTGTCAAATGCTTTCTCTGCATCTATTGAGAGGATCATATAGTTCTTGTTTTTTTCTCTTGTTGATATGACCTATCACGTTGATTGCTTTACAAGTGTTGAACCAGCCTTGCGTCCTGGGGATAAGTCCCACTTGGTCATGGTGAATAATCTTAATGTGCTATTGTATCCTATTGGCTAGTATCTTGGTGAGAATTTCTGCATCGGGGTTCATCATAGATATTGGTCTATAATTCTCCTTTTTGGTGGGGTCTTTGTCTGGTTTTGGAATTAAGGTAATGCTGGCCTCATAGAATGGAAGTATTCCATCACTTTCTATCTTTCAGAAAAGCTTTAGTAGAATAGTTTTCTTCTTTAAACGTTTTATAGAATTCTCCTAGGAAGTCATCTGACCCTGGACTTTTGTGTCTTGCAAGATTTTGATGACTGCTTCAATTTCCTCCCTAGTTATTGGCCTGTTCAGGTTTTCTATTTCTTCCTGTTCCAGTTTTGGTAATTTGTAGTTTTCCAGAAATGCATCCATTTCTTCTTGATTGCCTAATTTATTGGTGTATAGCTGCTCATAATATGTTTTTAAAATCATTTGTATTTCATTGGTATTGGTGGTGATCTCTCCTTTTTCATTCGTGATTTTATTAATTTGAGTCTTTTTTGTTTTAATAAGGCTGGCTAATGCTTTATCTATCTTACTAACTCTTTCAAAGAACCAACTCCTGGTTTTGTTGATCTGTTCCACTGTTCTTCTGGTCTCTATTTCATTGACTTCTGCTCAAATCTTTATTAACTCTTCTGCTTGGTGTAGGTTTTATTTGCTGTTCTTTCTCCAGTTTCTTTAGGTGAAAGTTTAGCTTGTGTATTTGAGTTTTTTCCAATTTTTGAGGGATGCTTGTATTGCAATGTGTTTCCCTCTCAGGACTGCTTTTGTTGTATCCCAAAGATTTTGAATGATTGAATCTTCATTCTCATTAGTTTCCATGAATCTTTTTAATTCTTCTCTAATTTCCTGGTTGACCCTTTCATCTTTTAGCAGGATGGTCTTTAACCTCCACATGTTTAAATTTCTTCCAAATTTCTTCTTGTGATTGAATTAGAGTTTCAAAGCATTATGGTCTGGGGACGATCCCAATCTTTTGGTATTGGTTAAGAGCTGATTTGTAACCCAGTATGTGGTCTATTCTGGAGAAAGTTCCATGTGCACTTCAGAAGAATGTGTATTCAGTTGGGTTTGGATGTAAAGTTCTGTAAATATTTGTGAAATCCATTTGATCCAGTGTATCATTTACAACTCTTTTTCTTTGGAGATGTTGTGATTAGAAAATCTGTCATTTGCAGAAAGTTCAATGTTGAAGTCTCCCAGTATTAGTGTATTGTCTAAGTATGTCTTTACTTTGGTTATTAATTGATTGATATACTTGGCAGCTCCCACATTAGGAGCATAAATATTCATGATTGTTAGGTCCTCTTGTTGGATAGATCCTTTAAGTATGATATAGTGTCCCTCTTCATCCCTTACTACAGTCTTTGGGATAAACTTTAATTTATCTGATATGAAAATTGCTACCCCAGCTTTCTTTTGAGGACCGTTTGAATGATAAATTGTTCTCCGCCCTTTCATTTTCAGGCTGGAGGTGTCCTTAGGTCTAAAATGAGTCTCTTTTAGACAGAAAATAGATGGGTATTGCTTTTTTATCCAGTCTGAAACCCTGCGTCTTTTGATGGGATCATTAAGCCCATGTTCAGAGTTACTTTTGAAATATATGAATTTAGTGTCATCATAATACCTATTCAGTCCCTGTTTTTGTGCCTTATTTCTTTGGGCATCCTCTTTCTTTTACAGAGTCCCCCTTAGTATTTCTTGCAGAGCTGGTTTGGTGGTCACATATTCTTTCAGTTTCTGCCTATCATAGAAGCTCTTTATCTCTCCTTCTATTCTGAATGAGAGCCTTGCTGGATAAAGTATTCTTGGCTGCAGGTTCTTCTCATTTAAGACCCTGAATATATCCTACCAGCCCTTTCTGGCCTGCCAGGTCTTTGTGGAGAGGTCTGCTGTTAATCTAATATTTCTCCCCATATGAGTTAGGGATCTTTTGTCTCTTGCTGCTTTAAGGATTTTCTCTTTATCTTTGGAATTTGCAAGTTTCACTACTAAATGTCTAACATTTCACTATTAAATGTTGAACTTTTTAATTGATTTTAGGGGGGATCTCTCTATCTCCTGGATCTGAATGCGTGTTTCCCTCACCAAATTAGGGAAGTTCTCAGCTATGATTTGTTCAAATATGCTTTCTGGTCCTCTGTCCCTTTTGGTGCCCTCTGAACCCCAATTAAACTTAGATTTTTCCTTCTGAGGCCGTCATTTATTTCCCTTAAATTTTCCTCATGGTTTTTGTTTTTCTCTTTTTTCCTCAGCTTCCTTCCTTGCCATTAACTTGTCTTCTATGTCATTCACTCTTTCTTCTACCTCATTAACCCTCATCATTAGGACCTCTGGTTTGGATTGCATTTCATTTCATTGATTTTTAATTTTGGCCTGATTAGTATTTAATTCTACAGTCATGAAGTCTCTTAAATCCTTTATGCTTTTTTTCCAGAGCCACCAGTAGCTTTATAATTGTGCTTCTGAATTGGCTTTCTGACATCGAATCGTAATCCATATTCTGTAACTCTGGCAGAGAGTACTGTTTCTGATTCTTTCTTTTGTGGTGAGTTCTTCTTTCTAGTCATTTTGCACAGTACAGAGTGGCTAAAAACAAATTGTACTTGGAAAAGGAAGGAAAAAACAAAACAAACAAACAAAAAACAGGGAGGGGTACCCTCTGGTTCTACGTACTGCAAATCCCTCTACTTCCCTGGGAGCTTTCCAGCACTGCTCCACCAATAACTTGCTCTTCCCCTGTCCTTCCAGTTGGTCGTCTGGGAGAGGGGCCTGCTGTACTGATTCTCAGGTGTGTGCATGGCTCAGTGGGAGCTGTTTATCCTGTGAGGCCCTTGTTCCCTGGTGGCCCTGCTCCATCCCAGGCACAGGGTGACACCAGGAGAAACAACCGCACTGGTGGGGGCAGCTCTCCAGCTCTGGAGTCAGCTCCAATAGTAACTACCACAGCTCACAGTCCGCACTGGTCTAGATTCTCCTGGTTGGCAGGGGCTCTGTCCTGCACAGCTCCAGGGCCCCCGGCAGCAGGATGGTCCTCGCTGTCCTGTGCCCTCCCAGCCTCTGCCTGTCCTGGGGGGAGGACAGGATCCTGGGCTGTGTCCCCCGGTGCCCTGGGGTCCGGGGCCTGTGCTGCCCAAAGGCAGCAGGGTGCAGCCCTCTCTGTCTGGAGCCAATGCCTGAGCTTCTCCCCGAGGCCTCACCTGGCAGCTCCAGCCCTTTACCGAACTCGGCCTGTGGTGTGTGGCTGCTCTCCTGGGTGCACTTCTTCTGTTAGTGACCCCAGGAGCCTGGAGACTCCACTGCCCCTCCTGCGGTTCTGCCCTGTTTCCCTGCAAGCACCTTTATATCCTGGAAGAATCTTGCGCGGATTTTTAAAGTTCCTGCTTCTCTGGGACTGGGCTTTCCTGTCCCTGAGGCTCTTGCCACCTGGCCTTAGCCCGGCTCCTCACGCCCTCCCCAACTGGATTCTTTTTTATTTATTTATTTTTTAATTAATTTATTTTTTTTTTCTGCCTTCCTACCTTGTTAGAAGTGAAAACCCTTCTCTCTGTAGCATTTCAACTGTTCTCTCTTTAAATCTCAGATCAAATTCATAGGTTTTCAGGACGATTTGAAAGTTATCTAGGTAAGTTGGTGGGGACAGGTGACTTGGGGACCCTACTCTTCTGCCATCTTGCCCCACCCTCTGAACCATTAAGTTCAATAAGAGTTTTATACAATAAAAGAAAATAGAGGGAGAGAAAATCATTTAAAAATAATATCTTCCCACATTTGGTATTTGTAAAAGATATAATGATTTTTCTTTTAGTATCTTCTCAATAAATTATATTCAAAATTACTATGGGTTCAACATAATAGTTTTAACTTTTATATTTTGAAAAATAAGTATACTCAAAGTCAACTATGTTCTACTAAAAAAAAAAAAAAAAAAAAAACTATTTGGTTTCATCATGAACCTTCAATTGTCAGCTTTGCCTGGAGCTAACATGGATTATAAAGTCCAAATGCCTTTAAATAAAAATCTACTACTGATTGGCTGTGTCCTTGGACAAACTATTCAAACTGCTTCAGCCTTAGTTTCATGGGGTAAAATTTAGTAAACCCTTACATAGCTATGATGATAAAATAGATTATCTATATGAAGCAATTAATGTAGTACATGTCAAATAGTTGGTGCTCAGTAAACATTGCTGCTGCTCTGATTGCTACAAACTTGTGAGTACATGCCTCATAACCTCTTCAGGGGCACCTGGGTGGCACAGTTAGTTGTGTCTGATTCTTGTTCTCAGCTCAAGTCATAATCTCAGGGCCATGAAATGGAGCACTGCATCAGGCTCAGTGTGGAGCATGGAGTCTGCTTGAGATTCTCTCTCCCTCTGCCTCTCCCTCTCATGCTGTCTCTCTCTCTCTCTCTCTCAAATAAACAAATATTTTTTAAAAACCCTTCCTGGGGAGCCAGAGTGGCTCAGTCAGTTAAGTATCTGCCTTCAGCTCAGGTCATAATCCCAGGGTCCTGGGATTGAGCTCCACATAAGGCTTTCTGTTCATCAGGGACTCTGTTTCTCTCTCTCCTTCTGCCTGCTGCTCCCCTTATTTGTACTCTCTCTTACTCTCTTTGTCAAATAAATAAATAAAATCTTAAAAAAAAAAAAAACAAAAACACCTCTTCTTTTCAATTTCTTTTTAGGTACTTAAAAACATGAGCTCTTAGAGCTCTTTCTTCTTCCTTAATAGCTAGGGCAATAATATGGTTTAAGGCCTTGATGCATATTAACAAATTCCTTGATAGTGATATATCAAATGGAGCTCACTGAAGTCCTACTTTCACATTCTTATGTTGACTAAAAACTGAAGTGATAATCCAGGTCATTTTCTAATTTCTGTATAATTCTTCAATTTCACTTGATTAAGATCATTTTTAAATAAAAGCAAAAACAAATGTTATTATCAAGTTGTTATTTTGTGAATAATGAACAATGATCAATGACTGTTATAACTTAGAAAATTATGATTTTGTCAATGATTTTCATATCATTATTCCTGCATAAAATATAAAAGCAGATCCAGTTTTTGTAAATTAGTTTGGTCTGGTTTTGACCAATATTGGCCTGGTCTAACAGATGCTTATTTATATAAACCACAATCTTAGTTTTATAAGAGATTTCAAGAGGTAATGGAAGTTTAGATATAAACGATAATGTATAACACTCAAAGAAGATCTAATTAACACATATCAAAAACAGGAAGTCTATGACAGAATGGCTTAAAAAATTTTATGGAGTAGACAGAAATATTTCTGGAAGCACAGAAATGAGTCAGTGGAAAGTGGAACAATCCTGGCTGGTGTTATTCATTTGCTCATCTACTCAACTTAGCAAGCCTACATCTAAGCCTAGTCTAAGACCCTTGCAAGCTCGTAGAAGTAAAAGAGAAAAGGGAGGTGTTACTTGTTTGTTAAGACCTGGGTATCAGGAGAAAATACAATGAGGATTGGAATGTGTGTGGTTCCTGATTATAGGATAGACATGACTGAACAGCACAGAGGGTGTATCCTGGAAACTTATACTGGATACTTCACAAAAAATGTGCATAGAGATAATCTGTAATAAAAAGATAACTTATAAACTTTGTAGAGATGCTCTTAGCAACCATTGCCTGGAAAGCACACTCCACCCCACTGCTACTTCCCTAACTTTGCCACTTCTTCAGCACACTGGATCAGAGGTAGATGCCATGTCCAGTTGACATATCTAAAAAGATGAAGAGGCTTTAACTAGTTGTTGGGAATTGTTGGCTTTATGAAGTCATGTTGATTTGACATTGGAGTTCATGCATTGCCATTCCCTAGTAGAAGAATTTCTGAAGCAGAAAAGGCAGATGGTTTGTCATTGGTTGAGAATAGAAAAAGAGGTTTGCTTCCCAGCCTCCTCCCAGTAATATTCTCACTGAGCATAGTGGTTTAAATCTTGGGTTCATCATATGGGCTATTGAACTATGAAAATTTTTATTCCTACCAACCTTGCTTGGAATTTCTCAAGTGGTTTTCTTGTTTCTTTTCTTTTCATTTTTTCCTTTCCTTTTTGTTTTCTTGTAACCAAAGAATCTTGACTAGCACTGATATGTAGGATGAAGCCACATCATGGTGAGTCATGAAAACTGAGCAGAAAAATTGTGACTAGGTATAATAGGGAATGACACCATCCTTTGAATAGAAATGCGAAATGATCAAAGTGGTTCTAAGAAAGAGGGATTTGGCAGCAGTATTCAGGATCAATTAGATGATTGTGGAATTTTGTAAGCCAGGTCAGAGATTCATATAGTACATGGAGAATCAGATTTGTGAATGTACATATATTGAAATAAATCAATACTTACTATTACAGAAATAATGGCTACCATATGATGAAAATTTATTAAGCATCGATAACTGTACTTATTAAGAACTATATATATATATATTAATGCATCCTGTTTTTAAAGTCAGTTACCCTTTTATCTTAGGACAATTAAGGTTTAGCAAAAGCAAACATCTGGCTTAGTTCATCAGCAAGGACTTAAACCCAGTCCTGAAACCAAGCACCACTCCCCTTTGTTTTCCAGCATTTCAATAAAATGGACATTATTGGAGAGTACATCTTGTATCAATCACATCCTAGGACCTAGGTTAGATGCTAGGCATGTAAAAGTGAATAACCCTGTTCTTTGAGAAGTTCATTCCAACTGCAATATTTTTGCAGAGAACGTTACCAATAAATCTTTTTGCATAAAGTTTTTTAGTCATTTCAAGTAAAACAATAGAGTGGTTTGGATAATTGTTTCCAAGAACTTCAAGTATAATTATCACATGTAATTATCCCATCTCCAATGGAGAATAGCATTTACAAAGAGAAACATTTAAATACCCTTATTTAAGAGGGTTTCTTGAAATATCAGGCAGACCACAGAGTGAGACCAACATTGTAGGAGAGCAAGCAATCAGACAGATGATATGAATATTCAGTTCTGGGCAGTCCGGGTGGCTCAGTGGTTTAGTGCCACCTTCAGCCCAGGATATAATCCTGGAGACCCGGGATCGAGTCCCATATGAGGCTCCTTGCATGGAGCCTACTTCTCCCTAGATCTGCCTCTCTGTCTCTCTCTCTCTCTCTCTCTCTCTCTCTGTGTGTGTCTTTCATGAATAAATAAATAAAATCTTAAAAAAAAAATTCAGTTCTGGAAAAGGTGATAAACCCAGTTGCTTCTTGAATTCTCTCTGGAACGACCACAGACATGGGAGGAGGCATAGGTGAGTCTTATTAAGATCCTTTATGAAATTCTATGAAGAAGTTCTAAGAGGCCAAAGATGAAAGGGGTCCAGAGTGTGCTATGGATGAAGGAGCGTTCTTAAGTAGGAGGATAGCAGCAATGTGCAAAAGGGGTTCTAGTGACAGCCGTTGTCCCACATTCCCCCTTGATCTTGACCTGAGAGGAAATTTTCCAGACCTATCACCTCCAAAGCAGTAATATAATAGCCAAGATCTAGTGTCAAAAAGAGAAGGCAAGATAAATTGATATGCAAACTCATTTGGACATGAAAAGGTAACATGCATCTTCTTTTCTGAAATACAGAAGGCATCTCTTTAAAAAAAGAAGCATCTAGGACAGAGATGACATGTTCATATGAGCCATATGGATTATATGTGTATTTGCAGCCAGAGGAGACACAGAATAGCTGACTCCTTGATGTCACAACGGAAGCTGTCTTGCACAAAGGACACTTCCATGTCTATAGTCTGGCCAGAGTCTATTTTTAGATCCTGGAACTTGATCACCTCTATGGGTATCCAAAACCAGAAATAGCAGTAAATACTCCAAAAGAATATGAGTTTGAAAGAAAAATTATTGAAGTATCTATGGAATGTACATATAACATAAAAGAGAAACCAAAATGGATGACCTTTTGGGAGGTAGCACAAGTAACAGACCAGAGTGATTGCAAATTGAATAGTAGAAGCCTATAATAATAATATCTTTGAATGAATAGAAATAGAAATCGAAAAAAAATGAAACAGGGACAAATATTCATGAAGAACAGGAACAAATATTCATGAAGATTCCGGATATCGTAAGTATGCTACTTAAAGTAAAGAAATCAGTAAGTGGGATAAATAACAAAATGGGCTAAGTTAATAAGTGAGTAAGGCACTGGGAAAGTAGGTTGAAAAAGACTCCCAGAAGACAGATGAACAGTAAAATTTAAAATCTAATAGGATATGGTGGATGAAAGAAGATATTTTGACATTTGTATAATCAGAATCTCAGAAGAAAATAATAGTTTTTAGAAGAACAAATATTTTAAAAACTGACGTTTTCCTAGTATTTAAATAGTCAGAAATTGAACGGGCCCATAGCACTACATATGAAAGGCAAAAACAAAAACACACCTCAACCCATTTGAATGAATTTTTAAAACAATCAGACACAAATGAAATGAACCTGGGATCTTCCAGAATGAAAATGCAATCCTTTGTATGTGATTTGTATGCAAAAAAAACTAGGAATCAAACTGGCATTGGCTATGTGAACAGCGATACTATATTCAAGATTGGGATATTCTCAAACCCTGAAGGGAAAGAATGTGGAGTTCAACGTTTTATATGATGTTAAAGTCATATTTAAATGAAAAAGTAAAAAACAGCAACAACAACAAATATCTTTCAGCATAAAAGACTCAGACTTGGAAACATAAAGACTGTATTTGGAATAAATATTAGAGTAACACTCCAGAATAAAGGAAATAAATCCAAGAGAAAGCCCCAAGAGGGGGCCTGTATTCACTTGATAGTCACACAATGCTCTGGAAGGCAAACTCATCTTTCCCTTTCACTATGCAGAGGTTGATCCTACTAGCAGTGAATCTTATCACCATCCATCCAGGTGACTAAGAACCTGGGCACCATCTTAGCCTACTGCCTTTTCTATTAACCTCGTGTTCAGACTCCTAATCCCACCTGTTACTACTGCTTGATTAATACTTACTCTATCTTCTGCCTAAATTGGACAGTTGCTTTATTCTACCATTTCTTAAATTGACTGATCTATTTTCTGTCTGTATGACATTTGACATTTAAAAGCATCACTTTGCAGGGACAAATACAATCCCTTAGAAGTTATCATCTTACACCTACTTAGTGGTGCCCTCCCTTGTGCTCTCTGCTGGCTACTCTTCTGGCTCTAAATCAGTGCAGACAGCCTCTCCTCCCCTAGGGCTTTCCTCAACCCCTCCACACTCCCCCAGGCTGGAGTTAATTTCAGTTTCTAGAAGAACCCTTCATACCTCATAATTCCATGATTTTTCCACAATAAATTGAAAAGGGCCTATTCATTTTTCTGCCTCTCCAAATGAGATTCCCATGCAACCTGACAACTGTTTTCTTATTCAATATTTAAAAATTCTTCTGGAATCAATGGAAAACAGGAATAAATGAATAGGCAAAACAAAACAAAACACTGGGGATTCTACAAGAACTGATTTAAATATCAGTCCCATCATTGCAAATATGGTCCACTTATAAAATTATCTGTTTCTTCACCTTTTTTTTTTCATTTACAAATAGGTAGTCTAAAGCAGAATTTTGTTGTGGATTTAGGTGGGATTATTATGTAAAAACTAAATTTAGCACAATGTTTGTCACATAGTAGCTACGCAACTTAGTTTCCTCACCCAAGAAATAAAAATCCTTTGGGTACCACTGGGTGCAATCTGTTATTCTAGAGGATATAGATTAGTCATTGACAAAGATTAATCAGATAAAGAATTTATAGTTTGACAGAGATAAATATTACTACTTATTATTCTAGATTGAACACACACATGTGCCCTACGTTGAGGAGCTCTATGCTGAACTCAAAACCTAGATACTTCAGTGTCACCTGAAGAACTTAAAATGATACAGATTCTTGGGTTTCACCCCCAGTTGTTACGATGTAAGAAATCCATGGTAAATCCTGGGGAAAGACAAATTAAAGCAAGGTCTCTCAACAGTAACACTATTGATGTCTTGGGCTGGATACTCTCCTGTTGTGGGGAGCGAATCTGTGTATGTAGGACATTTCATCACATCTCTATCCTCCATATGCCAGTTGATGGTCCCATGATGGCCCTTCCTCTCCCCTACCCCCGCAAATTGTGAAAGCTAAACATATCTTTCGTTATTGTCAAATGGTCCCTGGGACAAAAATATCCCCAGTTAGGAACCACTGGGTTAAGAAGTAATTTCCTCTCTACTAGACAGTTTTCATGATTATAGCAGATCACTATTTTCTGCTTCATGACTCCTTCTTACATCATGTAGAAGCCCTAACCTCAATTTCCCAGCCTCTCTTGAAGCCATGTGCCTGTGACCTAGGCTACTCTAAGAAGAGGAACCAGAATAGAATTAGAGTCTGGAAAGACAGCTCTAGGAAGCAGCTATTGGTGGGATCCACATTCCATTAAGGGTGAGGAGAGAGAACTGCCTAAGGAGCAGCAATGGTGCACACGTTTACTACCTGGTGCTTGGCATTACCATGGAGCTGAGTGCCTGAAACATAGGTGGGCTGTTTGGGAGACATCCTGTCTCACATTTAGGATATTGCTCCTGAGACTTCAAGTACTACCTTAACTGGATTCTTCAACTGCACCACACAATGCAATAATGACTTCAGTGTGTATTCACTCAATTCTCCCAAAGATGGTCCATAATCAAACCATTTTACACACATAGGAAGGAAGTTCGTTCTTTGCCTATAATAGATGCCTTAGAAGATTAAATCTTAATTGTCACATGGAAAATAAGTTGAGAGGAAAAAAATCCTTTTTCTGCTAAAATTAGCTATTACGATTTTCTTTTCAAAACTAAAGTGCTTACTGCTAACAGCTTTCAACTTAAGAATCATAAAACAACTTTAAAATTAGAGTGATTTTCTTTAGCTGGACCTTGAAATATGGCTCAATGGTGAACAATTTGCCTATTCCTTGTATTTAAGTATTTCTCTAAGTGCTTTTATGAGGACACAAGAAATTATACTCGATGGTTTTGGTATTCTTATACATTATATTATTTTGTCCAATTTTTATGACACCCTTATTCAGGACTGGCTGCATAATTTATGAGACTCAGTGCAAGCTGAGATGCAAGAATCTCTGTTCAAAAAATTAAAAAAAAATAGGATGGCAACAGCAGAAACTTAAAATAGGTATGGGATCCCTGTCAGCCCAAGACTGTCCATCTGCTCAGGTAGTACCCTCACCGAAGGCAGCCCTGTCCTTGGGAGATGGGCACTTGTACAAGGTTACATAGGAAGTGACCAAGAATCTGGTACTTCCCTGGTAGTCTTATGACAACTTTTGAAGGAAATCCTAATGTCTGATCATTCAGCATATCAAAAGTAGTCCCAGGAATACCAATGATCCAGCATCTTTGCACCCTAAAGAGAGAAGTAGATTATGGTTATGATTTAGAGTTGGAACCACACAGACAGTATATTATTGAATACACACAAATGTCCTAAGAAATGGAAAATGCAAAAAATATATAAAAGGCTAAACTTGAATTATACTAGTGTTAAGCCACTGACTGCATAATAAAGTATACTGACATCATTACAATGGATAATCAATATAGCACTATTTATTACAAAAGTGATAAATCTACCTGATGTATAGAATTGATTCTATGAATTGAATGTACTCAATAAAGCAGTAGTTTATCAGGGTAGACTGCATTGTGTTTTGAATATAGTTCCTGGCTATATTTTTTTTTAACCACACAAAGGAACTGGCTTAAATTAAAGATAAAAAGGGTATTTTAAAAGTTACTTTGAGTACAAACTGTAATTGAGAAGCAATGGTTAATACTGTTTTCCAGTGACAAATTCATTTTATATAGCACCAGTTCAGCATTAGTGAACACGTGGCAAAATAACACAGTTTTAAATGATTGATATACTAGGGAATCAATTATCTAGTCTAAAATACAGTACAGTGGCTCAGTCGGTTAAGCATCCTACTCTTGGTTTTGGGAACTAGGTCATGATCCCAGGGCCATGAGACATCAGGCTCCCAGCTGGGTGTGGAGCCTGCTTAAGAGTCTCTCTCTCTCTCCCTCTGTACCACCTGCCAGCCCTCCTTGCACATGTGTACATGCATGTTCTCTCTCTGAAAACAAAACAAAACAAAACAAAACTACAAAACAGTTCTCATGTTTTACTTGCATTTTATTTTATTTTTTTTTAATCCGAAATGCTTTATTTAATAGTATATTTAAATATTGTATCCCTTTCACACTTGAGATACTGGGATGGCTTAGGGTATCCGTGGAGCCCAAGCCATGATGGGGATGATGGCAGTATATCAGACATTTATTGTGATAATTGATTAACTGCTTCTGTAAAACTTTATCCACTGGGTTGTTCCCTATCCCCCAAACACATGATTGCAGGCAAATTATGATCAGACAGATATTTGCAGTAGGTGAATTAGGAATGAAAACTGGAAAAATCAATAAAGTCCTAGATTAGAATATACTCTTTAATTTGTTCCACATTTCTCATTCAAGAGAAATCAAAGGATGACATTTGGGTATTTACTTAAAATGCTTCTTCTATGGCTATCTCCAGTGATCTCAGTTTGGTAGTTTGAATGGGTATAGAGAAATTTTCGTTTTTGTCAAGAATGTAAGGACACTGTAATCCTGAGGATTTGCGCTTATGCTAAGAAAAATGCTATCTCCATGTTGAATTATTTCCAGAGTGAGTGAAGGGACATAGAAGAAACAGAAAGAAAACAAGGCAAAGGACAAAGCATATTTGCTAGGGGAGTACTCTTTGTGAAAATACTGGAGTAGAAGACTCTATATATATTTGGTAACAATGAAAAGCATTAGAGGTTTTATGCATTTGAAAGCCTTCTATTGGGCTGCTCATAGATAAGAAACAAGATGAGATAGTGAGCTAGAATTTACATTCACAACAGGAGGTATTTTGTTATTGTTAATATTGCTATCAGGATTAGTAGGTGTAAGAGAGAAAGTTGAATCATGATTCTACTGGGGGAGGATTCCCAGAGATCTTCCTTCCCTTTGAACAGATTAGATTGTGATGATCAGATCTATTTAGAAGGCATGGAGACAACTTCTTTGACTCCAAGCACAGCAATTTAAGGCTGAGATTATCCAACTATGAAGAGAGTGGATGTAAGAAGCCAAATGGACAAATACGGGAGTCAGGGTGGTGGCTGAGAGCAGGCTGACGTGTTACAGAGATGGGGTTCACCTCATCCCCATTGATGGCCTCCCCACGGGAGTCTACAACCAGTCTAAAACTTGGAGCCCCACTAACTGATGTTTCCACTATGTAGTGTCCTCCTTAGGACAAGTGTCTAGGAAAAAAAAATCCTGAAATATTTAATAACATTTCCTTCAGTTTAGAGAAGTAGTAACAAGAAAGTAACAAAACTATCATATCAGGAAAACTATCTGATAAAAAAAGTACAATGTATATGAATTGATTACAGAAACCAACATGATTTTTTCTTTGCTTAGGTACTTTCCTTGATCATATTTAAAGTATATTCATATAGCTTTGATTTTAGTACACAATACAACAGCTTTTGCTTATCACTCACAAAGTACAAGAACCTTCGAAAGAATAATCTGTATGTTTGTTTGTTTTTCCCTTGGTTACCAATTTTCAAGATAGATAGACACAGAAAAGACAACCGATACCCATGAGTTGGATAAATTGTGATAGTTGACTCTTAAAATTCTGCTAAGTATAAATAACTCAGGCTTTACTTTCCCAGCTTATGACATAAGCGGGTCCCTTTGAGTGAATTATTACTTGGGAAATGACTGTCATTTTTCACTGTTTCTATTGCATTTATTTTGCACTTCATCATTACAATTTTGATATTTTGGGACAGAAGTATTGGAAAATCAGGGCACCCAGATCACTTCTAGTTAGTTCTGTGAAAATTTGAAATGTGTATAAAGCAATTTTAAATAAATCTATAGAGGAAAGGTCGAAAGAAATTACCTCATTCCTTTTGTTTCTTTTAGTGCTGTTTGGATTCACTATTAGATGCTTAAAGAAAATACATTTGGTTAACAAGTATTGCCCAAGAGATAGGCTATGCAGATACTGATTATTTCTCTAGCACCTAAACTACAATTCAGTAAGTGCTTAGCCCAGCTCACCTAGCTGCTGAGTACACCAAAATCCAAATGGAACCCCAGGGCATTGCTGAAAATATTGAAGGACACCTGATACCACTCACTCATCATTTATCTTCTTTAGTGTCTAAACTGTGAATCTAGGAGAAACATGGGGAAAAAGTTAAGGAGTAGTTGTAAGGGTCGTAGGGTTTTCTACTCCTTTTTTGTTGTTTGTCAGCAGAGGCACATTTTCAAGCTCAGAAATGGCTATTTTTCTTGATTTTAATCCTTGTTGTGGATTATTTGACTTCCTTTTTTTTTAGAGTTTGCCATATCTACAAAGTCCAAAAAAAAAAAAAAAAAAAAAAAAGGTTATCATCTCTAAGTCTTAAAAAGCCAATAAAATGTAGGGGTTTTGAAAGCCTTAGTGTCTGAAACCTTGAATTAAAAGGAGGTCATGAACACAACCTTATTTTATTTCCACACCTCAACCCTGGGTGAGGCAGAAATAGTCAGACAAACATCAATTAACAGCATTGTGTGGACAATGGAAAGAAAAGCTCTCCTGGCCATATCTGCTTATCTGTGACTACTGTGTGCTTTGATAGTTGGATATTTTCCAAACGCTAATGGAAATGTTGTCAGTAACTTACACTTCTATGAGTTCTGTAACTTAAAATATCTTCGGCAATGCTTTAGATGCAAACAATTACAACTTATGATTGTTTATACAGTTGATCCAATTGGGTAAGAGGTAAGTTAGAGTCTTTTAACAGCCAAATCCTTAGAACCCAAAGGTTCTATGTACAATATCTGTGTCATTCTTATTCTTCCTCAAAGATACACACACACACACGCACACACACACGCACGCACACAGAGATGTGTGTGTGTGCACGCGTGCGTGCGTGAAAGTGAGGAACTGCCAAATGTTTTCTAAACACAGAATATAAAAACAACAGTCAGGAGCATAAGAGTAGTCTCCCAAACTAAGCTCCATGGCAGTAACTTTTTACAATGTTTGCAATTACCTCAGATTGTGATTCGTCAGCAAATGTGTATGTGGGTTCATCATGATTGTGAAGCAGAGTAGTGCAGATGTGTTAGTAATTACAGCATTCTGCAGTTGTCTGGAGATGGTTGAGATGACCCTTGATAATCCTTAGGTTTGTGTTGTATTTGCTTCACTTGCTAGACATTTAATTGAAAATGTTCCCTAAAGGAGTAATTCCCCTTTCTGTCTGCGAATACCATTTTTGCAGAGGTAGGTAGAGTTTAGGAAAGGAGGGGAAGATGTTGGTGACTCAATGGTGGGAACTCAAAAAGATTTCAGTGTCCCTTTTTCCTCCCCCTGCCCCTCCTTTCATCCCCTATCTTCCCTTCCTCTTGCTCTTCCTCCTCTTCTTCTAATTATCTAATAGAATAATCTTATTCTAACATCTAATTACCAGTTTCCATGTCAGATATAATTTGAGATAAAAATATTTTCAGGGATGCCTAGGTGGCTCAGTGGTTGAGCATTTGCCTTTGGCTCAGGTTGTGATCTCAGGGTCCTGGAAACGAGTTCTACATCGGGCTCCCTGCAGGGAGTCTGCTTCTCCCTCTGCCTGTTTCTCTGCCTCTCTCTCTGTGTCTCTCATGAATAAATAAAATATTTAAAATAAAATGTTCAAATTTTAGCCCAAAGATTGTTTTCATATTTTAAAAGAACAAATTAATAATCTCAATGTGACATTATCTGGTTTGAATGATGAATATTTTTATTTAATAATAATATAAATTATTATATTTAGGTCATCTCATGGGTCTTGGGATTCAAGCCCCAAATCAGGCTTCACACTTAGCAGGAATCAGTTGAGATTCTCTTTCTCCCTTTCCCTCTGCTGCTCACCCCACTTTCTCTGGAGGGAAGTTGTACAATACTGGCTAAAAGACCTTAAAGTATGAGTATCTTTTTTAGTTTAGTAGCCTTGAATCTTTAAATGCTAGTACCTTTTGGCAAAACAATTCTATTTGTGGGGTTGAATGATGACAAAATACATAGAGCCATTCAAAACCAGATGTGTGTACAGATAGACATAAATGTTCAGCAAAGTATTATTTATAATAGTTAATTACTAAGGAGAAGCACATACTCAACAAAGGAGCATTAAAATAAATGGTCTGTGGAATTATTTATATGATCAAGTCTAGGTGGCCATTAAACATTACATTTCACAGATTTGCTTTTTATAAGAAAAAAATGTTCACAATACATTATTTATATGAAGACTAGGCTAAAACACATAAAATATATGTATATCAAACATGTTTGTAGGATATAAGTTGCAATATTAATGGTAATTATAGCCAAAGAGTGGAATTAATGCTAATTTCAATATCCTCTTAATATTTTTCTGTCTTCTAGACTCTCAGTAGTGCACTATTAATATTTTTGTAATGAGAGCAATATATGAAAATATTTGAAAATTAAAGTCTTAAGTAATATTTTAGACTTTCTGCTCTTTTTTGCAATGGTCATAGTGACCCAAAATATCATATATATTATTTTCACTGAAAAATTCTACCTTTAATTTTATGTCCTTGTTGTCAACAACTCCATACTTGGATTTTCACTTATCCTACCCTTTAAGTATAAATGTGAAAAATTAGGCAAATTTCTCAATGTGTTCCAATCTGACGCTTAACAACAGTGCAGTAAATTTTGGTTTGTTGGTCTGATATTTATTTCCCCCAACACGTGGGA
This sequence comes from Canis lupus dingo, assembly GCF_003254725.2. Lineage (NCBI taxonomy): Eukaryota > Metazoa > Chordata > Mammalia > Carnivora > Canidae > Canis > Canis lupus. The sequence continues at coordinate 53,975,425 of NC_064264.1, read as the reverse complement.
CTGTTCTTTGTTTTTTTGTTATTGTTTTGTTTTGTTTTGTTTTGTTTTGTTTGTTCCAGGAGCTAGCAATTGTTTAATATGTCTTAAAATTTTACATGGAAGAATATAATTACATGTAAAATTGTAGATCCCCAAGAATATAATTACATCTAAAACTGTGAAGTTGTTTTAGAAAGTTCAAGGGTGGGAATGGCTCACATGAACAATTTAGGCACAGGAAATACTTTTCTAGAAAACTAAATCACAAAAATGCTTATTGGTAAAAGCTGTCAAAATAGTTTACAATCTTGAAACAGAATATTGGGAGGGTAAAATGTAATTATATTAATCTAGATAGAAAATGATGCTGTAGAAGCCATTGCTGCACCATGCCAAGGAATGGTCATGGTTCAGTAATAAAAGGTTTGATCTCTAATCTTGAAAAGATTCAGAAATTTGGGGATGATCCAACAAAGTGTTGTGGTAAGGAGACAATGAAAAAGCTTTGATGACAAATGGTTTCTCTTTAATGAATAAGATAAGGGGTAGAGGTTGCTCAGGTGCTAGTTACATAAAGGCTAAAAGAATCCGAAACAATGTTTCTTAATTGCCTCCTATTCTCTTCTCCACCACTGCCCCCAGGAGGACAATGGACTAAATGGGCAACAGGTAAGATTGCTCCCCCATTTCTTTCCCTCCCTTCACTTTCTTCCCTTCTGCTCTCTCTCCCCATTTAATCATTCATTTTTATATTTTAAGACTGAAACTTACCAATTAAAAAACATGCCACTTAATCTATCTTGAAAAGTTTACAACAAAAGTATCATGCAAAGAGATTTGGGCATACTGAAAATTACTATCTTTGGAAACTAGGAAAAGTGTAACAGGAAATGTTGAACTGCAGTCTGATACAAACGAAGATACTGGAATTCTCTGAATGAAGTTGTTGGCTGTTGTGTCTTGTAATTTTGACAGATCATTTGGTGATACTTATCCTGTGCATTAATGATCCACATATTTTTCATATTTTTTGTTGAAAACAGAATGAGCCCTCTTTATTCAATCCTTGTATGACCTTTATTCCATTGTAAAACTAGAGAGGAATTGAGTGCAAAGAAAAGCACATTGTGTCTGCCAGGTAAATCGTGACAGCAAGATGTGTGATACTATCCCTTATCTTTGTTAAAGAATATTTTTGTAATAAAATCATGACTTTATACAAGTACACAATGAAGACGTAACAAAGGTTATATTTAACTAATTGATCAGAAAGAGAATCTGTAAGCTGTTGGAACAAGTTCAAAGGAGAATTTGAAAAACACACACAGATAATTAGGAATACTGAAATAAATCTGTAAACTGGTTAATGTCCAAAAGACAATAGTCAATTGAATCTCCATCTGACAATATTTGCATTTGTATGGAGAATTGTTTGCTTTACTATCAGTAGTCTCTACAGATATACCGATAGTACATAGTAAACAGTATGTATATGGAGTTTTAAGAAGATCAAAAGCAATGAAAGGTGAGTTAATTTAGAAATGTGTGTTAAACAGGGCACCAAATGATCTCTTTTACACCTTTCCAAATCTTTTACATTTTTTCATGACTTTCCATATCATGCGACAGTGAATTATATAACTTAGATCAGATTGTTTCTTAGAAATGTTGCTTCTGTGCATACTCAGGATGGAATGACTATGAGCAAACAGCCATAGGATTATAGAACTGAGTTCCAAGGGAAATCCAGGAAATCAATGGATCTAACAAACTGTATTGATAGACTTATAATCATCATCAGATGAAAATAATAGTGCCCAGGGATTTTGCTTGATGGGCCAACATTTAAAGGGAAAGGTGCGGAGCAGTAACAATTTGGATGAACCTGCATGTTTACATGGCTGCTGTTCCCAGCTGTACCTCAGAAAAGCCTTTGAAGTCCTAAGCATGATACGGACATAAACACCCAGACCAACGTGCCTCCCAAACTATCCCAGAGCAGTTGTGATGTCCGCTTACTACTTACTTTGTCTGACAGCTACCCTTTATACTTTCTACTTGCCTAGGAAGGAGGGAAAAAATGAGGCAGTGAAAGTGAAAGGGAAGAAAAAAAATAAAGATCAAGAATTACTCACCACTACTCTGCTCTCCCCAATTTCACCTGACCCTTCTTCTAGCTATTTGTCCTACTGTACTTTTTTTTTTTTTTTTACCTTCCCTATACAGGATCTACTCCCCACATTTTCAAGATGGGATTTGCACCTTAATCCCAAATTCCCAATCATGCTATTCCCTTGCAATGCTTTCTCCTCCTTGTCTTCCTGTCACTTTCTTGTGCATGCCTCAAAATTCAGTTAAAATCCCCTCTGCTCCATGATGCCACGTTCTGAGCTCTCAGAAGGTCTGTCTCCTTGCTATTATGTGACTAAATTCTTTGCAGTAAGAGCTTATTCATATTTGCCTCTCTTTCATACAGGCCCACCAGAGTACTTGAAACACAGAAGATGATTAATGACTAAGAATATTAAAATAATTAGCATTATGTTCATGACTAACCGAATACATGAATAAACTGAGGAATGAATGCATGCATGAGTCAGTGAATGAATGAATAGTATGACTTAAACGTGCATGCAAGTGCCCCCTTTCTTCCTCAGGTATGAAAATCCTGGGGTTTGTTGGTACATCACCCTAAGAGAAGGGACAATGAGGAAAGCATCTAATTTCATCTTTTCTTCCAATTCAAGCCCTAACACAAACCTGCTTTATGAATTGAGGTGTATTTAATCTTTTAAAGTACTTTAGGAATGAGGTTTGGTCATGCCCATAAAAACTTGAATCCTTGAAAAGTAGACTCCTTAAAAAAGAGTTACTACCAAAAAGTCTCGTATACTCAAAACTTCAGCCATGGGATGGGAAAAGAAAAAAAAAAAAACCCGCAACACTCCTCCAGAAGATTAATATCTTAATGTCTACAACCGTTATTACTTCATTAGGTAGAAGAGAAGAAACACAAGAAATTCTTTTGTCTATTTTATCATTTTATCATCAAAGTGGATTCTGACAGGTGCATGGCTTTAGTAGTCTCTTATTTGTATGTTACAGGACAAGTGGGGATTTTATACTGGAGTCTTGAACTTTAGATTAATTCTGGTAATTAAAGGTGAAAAGTCTCTGGTTTCGTAAGGTAAACCCAAAGCCTCAGGACTCTACAGGTCTGCATTGAATCCATCTGAAGTGAATCTGGGGTATTTGTTTTAGGGATGACAATGGGAATTGCGTGGGTAGATGCCTTCAAGCCCTTTTCTGAATGAGGCTCCATGCTTTGCAAGCACTGATAAGTTAATTTCCAACTATTCAAGTGCTTACCTTATCCAAAACTTTCCAAACTACTTTCTCAACTTGCTCAAGCACGCTCAAGTTCTCAGCAGGATGGTGTAAACAATATGCCTTTTGTTTCTCTTCTTCACTCAACCTTTTCCCCAAATGATAGTATTGACTGCTCTTTGGAACTTGTCATATGTGTCTTATTTCATGGTCTTAGAATTCTGTGTGACAGATTATAAATTCAGGAACTGTGAGCGTAATTCCAAGTTTGCATTCCATATCTATATCTATACCTTTTGTGTACACCTTAACATTTCTTTGTGAATGTTTTAATGTAAATTGCATATAATAATATTATTTTGGTTACAGAAGTGCTATGAAAACAAATAAAGAAAAAACTGTTTGGAAGATCTATTTTAAAAACAAATACTTTTGTATGGCCCCCAGGAGTGATTGATTGATTGATTGATTGATTGATTTATTTATTTATTTTTTAGTGAATCAACTTTGTAAACTATGGACTTTATAAAAACAGTCTTAAAGGTGAAAAAGAGAGATAAGAACTGAGTGGGAGGGCCAGTTCTAGAAATGAGAGCCAGGACATAGTTGAAGGCTAACGGTATTAGAAATTATGGAGAGGCAAAATGTTGAGAAAGGTGATTGATTTAAACTAAGTTGAAATATGGAAGTGTCCAGACGCTTATAAAAAGGGATTGAATTTTGATTTACTACTGGTTCAAACTTCACATAGTTTACATAAAGTGGCAATCAGGGAAGTTTGACTTAGGATCACTAAGCATACAGAAAACATTTCAAGCCCATAAGAAAGTTCCAACAATAAAGAAGTAGTTACGGGGTAGAGTTTGATGAAAGCTATATACTTTAGGGTGGACTGAAGCTAAGCATTCAAAACTAACACTAGTATTGACTTTTTTTCCCGCCTCCTAACTTGAGTATGCTCCACACTATTTTTTGTAGTCACTAATTTATTTTGAAATTTTCTTTGTGGCATAAAAATTTATGTTTGATTTTTTTTTTAAAGAGGGCCATAATATGACTTCTGTTGCCTCCTTTTGCTTAGCCTTTAAAAATTACTTCCTTTGGGAAAGAAATCATCTGGGATTCAATACTGTCCAAGATTGAAAAGGTGAATGTTTTAATTAACTGCCCTAGAATTTATCATTGCAAGATGGGAGTATTTAGCTCAAGTACTGTGAAGAGCTCTTAAATTATTCTGGCAATTGAGTTTTCATCCTTTTGTTCTATATTGTAAAATCCTCTAATGGCTAAACACACCCACGAGCTTGGACTTTAGACCCTATGAACAGCATGGGGGAGATAAGCAACTGATGTAATGTTCACTCCCTTGGATGGAATCATTAGTTTCTGGGATTCATGCATATGCTAAAAGGGTGAGTGTGAATTAATCAGAATGGTTAGATTCAGGGAGACCAAAAAGTAGTTCTCAGAAAGAAGGGGGATGTGGGGGCGGTGGGACAGGATTAAGAAAATTGAAAGCTAAAATAAAAGAAAATCCAGCATTCCCCTAAGTTTCTCTCACACTAAATGAGGCCAAATGCCAATACTTTGATTTACAAGCATCAGCATCAAGTTACTTTAGAGACAAGGAAATGTGTCTGACTTGCAACCCCAGATGGATGGTCAGCTGACCTCATGGCCATTCATCATTGAGATGCAAGAGTGAGTTCACTTCTCTGCACTTCAGCTAACAGCCTCTTAAAGGGTGAAAGTCAAAACTTGTATCTGAATATCAAGCTTATTCCAGTTGTCAGGCCAAATCCTGAAACTTTGGCCAGTTTACTCTCTGATAATATGCACGTCACTTGACCTCTCTGTACATTTAAGCTTATTGTATTTCATTTTTAATAAGCAATGAGAAGTCTTGAAATAACACACTGTCAGATTTCTTTTGCTTTAGGGTAGGTGATAATGTTATGGGAATAACATCCATTCTAGACTGAGGTTCCTTCAATGTATATAAGAAATGTGGTTCACAGGGTTTTCTAAGCCCTTGTTAGTCAAAGTATCTTTCATAGACCAGCAGCAAATTGCTAGAAATTCAGAATCTCAGTGCATGTCTCAGGACTACTGATTTGGAATCTGTACTTTACGCTAACAACAGATAATTGAAATGCATATGAAAATATGGGAAGCACTGATGTAATACCTACTGATGTATAAGCCACCACAGTGCAATGTTTAAAATGCTTCTGTATTCACCTTTAACACTTTACAGTATATTTTTTTTCACCAAAATGCAATATTTTAAATTTCAGCTTCTGAGGCTTGTGAGACCATGGCCATATCTTAATTATCTCCATATATCTAGAATCTTCTGAGTGATTATGTCATGGCGGGAACTCAAGAAATGTTCTTGGAATCAATTTAGAATATAAATTTAAAGTGAAATATGCTTAAATCTAAATTTTAGTGACTTCTTTCTATTATTTTTTTAAATGCATTGAAATTATAGTGCTAAAAATATAATGTTAACAATACCAACCCTCATTTACTCTATGGGTAATTCAGAGGTTATGAAAACCAATTTTCTCTGCATCACAGTTAAGGGTGTGTGGGAAACATCAAATACAATCACTTCTTGTTTCCCCATAGTTAGTAGAACAGTGACAAAGTAAGTCACTCCTAAAAGTGCTGCTAAGAAGAGGCTAGCTTCTGCCCACTGTGGTAGGAGAGGACCGTTTTGTTTTCCCCTTTTCCCTAAAGCCAAGGGTGTGAGTCAAATGGGCATCAAATTTCATATGAAGAGTAGAGAACCACAAAATTGAAAACTTTCATTGTATAATCTGACAGGTTTTCTGCTTGACTATGATACCAGATGAACTTCCCCTTTCCAGGAAGAGGAGAGAAGAAAACTGGGGATGGGGTGGAGTGGGGTGGGTATTCAGGGACCATTAGGGGAAAAGAACCTGGACTCAGCACTTATTCTAGACTCTCCCTGGCTCCCCACTGCTCCCTCTCTCCAGCCTGCCCATTCCAATCCCTGCCACTCACATCCACAGATTGTTCTGATTTGTCTGAATTCCAGAACATAAGTCTGTACATCTGATATAGCCAACTAGAGCAAGTGAGATCATGGGTATAGATTTTTCTGGACCTCTGGCACTTGGAGGGTAATGGTTACACATTATAGGAATATGTCCTGGTATCACTGACAAGAAGGTAACTTGAAGATACCAAAGCCTAGAAAAATGCCATGGGCATGAGCATCTCCTTCAATGGATATGCCAGAATCAACCCAGAACTCAAGATGCTCTTGGACTGAGCTGTTGGAAGACTCTCAAATGAACAGGGCAGATCTTGAACCCCAAGATAAATTTGATCTAATAGCTTAAAATGGCTCAGAAGCGAAGTAATGGGTCAATAAGAAGTTAAAGTAGCTACTATATGGCATGAAGGGTGATTATGTAGAGCACAGTGGAAGAATGGTCATCAGAAAACAAAAATCATATATCCACTTCAAAATGTTTATATCAATCAAAATGTTTGCTTACAATAATATTCTACAATCCGATCTTCTGGTTTATGGATGGGATCAATATTTATTAAACATCCCAATAGTATCATTTTCATAGCAAGTGCACTGTCTTCTTTTGGGGGCTACACACTATATAGTCAGATTCATTAGAGAAAAAATAGTTTTAGACCTAATAAAAGATTCCAATGCCAGAAAAATCTGATGTGGTATCTCCAGGCTACCCCAAATTGACTGAGAGAATGAAACAGTCTTTTAATCTATCCCCAGCAACACCTTTGTAAGTACTTTGGATATGGTCTTTCTCATGAGAGAGTTAAAAGTTATATTTTTCATGTTTGTAAAGAATTTATGGCATCTAGTAATAGCAAAAATATGGACAAGGAAACAATATATATTCTAAAAACACCCCAAAATAAGTACTACAAAGTCTTTTAAGATTAAGGACTTTCTTAAATCTTGGCTCATTTTAAAATTATGAAAGAGGAAAAGAGGCTATAAATCTCTGTATATCCTAATCCTGAGAAGAATCAAGATTAGAATTTCCCTTTTTAATTGTCCAAGGGGAATAGAATAGCATAATTTTTATCTAGAAATGGCCAACTATACAGATATTCCCATTCTTGCATGGGAATGCTGACTGTCACTAGTAAAATCATTTTCATTTGCTTCTGTACAACCACTTAATCCACAGCCTATTTAAAATAGCACAATCTCTAAGAGCTGTAATTAGTTTCCTAACAGCTCTTCCTCCTGCCACTTTGCAAATCAGGCTGGGAGTCCAACTTTTAACATAGACATGTCACTAATTAGCACTGCCCAAACTCAAGTCCAATAGGGCCATAATGAATGCATGACAATTGGGGAACTGAGTTCATTTCTCCATTTGAATCTTGGAAGCAATCCATTTTAATCTGTATGCAAAGGTCGACTTTTGAAGGAATAATTGTACTTTGTTTTGGCCCATCTGGATTGGGCTATAAATATGCCTTCCAGGTTTTATAACATTAAGTTACAGAGACAGCACTCAATGTCAGAGTAATGTTCAAGAAGTCCTATATGGGTGATTAACTTGAGACCATTCATCAAATCGGCATCCTGATCTTAGGGGAAAAAAATGCATTTTTTAAGCTAGAAGTGATTTTGGGGCTCCTGGTTTTGGTGAAAGAGATGGATTCATTTTTTTTTTAAACGTTCCAAGTGCATTTTGTTCTCCCTTATAATTAAGCTTAATAAAATAAGCACATTTTCTCCTTTCTTTAACATATGCATATTTTTCTATGCCAGGAATTACCTTGAAGTATTAGATTAACAATAACAAAAATATCCCATAGTGGTCCCAGTGGTTTAAGGCCCCACATACCAACCTTCTGTGATTATTTTGCCCATTATATTCTCCCATGTGTTTTTGCAGGATTTTACAACATTCTTCAAAAGCATTTGAGGTTTGGGACTTCCACTTGTTACTATTTATGGTTTCAGTGTTCACATACCATTGTTTTCTCCTCTCCCTCTTCGAAGCTAAATGTCAATTGTGATCTAAGTTAATTTGCACTTGGAGTTGGCAAGACTGAAACTTCAGTTCATGTAGAGAAACCACAGGCAAAGCAGAAGACGTTAAGAGTGGTTCCTGGTCCATCACCCTAATAGTCATGGTGTCCTTCTTCAGTTACTGGAAAACCAATTAGATACTGGCTGTTGTCATTTGGGAAGCAGATTTGAAGGAACTGATACATATGTTGATTTTGTCTTTAGAAATATTATGTCCAGGGGCACCCGGATGGCTCAGTCAGTTAAGTGTCTGCCTTTAGCTCAGGTCATGATCTCAGGGTGCTGGGATTGAGTTCCACATGGGGTTCCCTGCTCAGCATGGGAGGTGTCTGCTTCTCTCTCTCCTTCTGCACCCCCATCATACTATCTTTCTCTTTCTTACAGATAAATAAAGAAATAAATCTTTTTTTAAAGAAATATTATGTCCAGATTTCTCACAGAAAGAAAATTATGATGAAAATTACTCATCGGTAAACATGCCTAAAAATCAATTTTGGCAAGCACAAGCTATAACTTTATCATACATGAAATATGAATCAAATGTTACAGAGACTCCATGCACACCTAGACCACATAACATGCTTTAGATACCTTGAATATTGTCCTCATGGCAGGGTACCTGGAATATTAAGGGTACTTAGTAAACAAGTTGCAGACCATATGAAAGAAACATAATAAATGGAACTGAAAGGTGCCTGTCTCTTCATATCCAGATATGCAGCACACAGTCACTGTGAGGTGACATTACACAATCTCCACAGAAACCAAGATAGATGCTAGGATTAAGGAGAGGAGGTTTGGGTTTGGCACACTTTATTGTCAGACAATTGGGGAAGGATTTGTTAGAAGCCCTAGGACATGGAGAAGGCAAATGCTCTCCAATAGTAAGACAAGGCTACTATTGTTAAGTTCAAGAAATAAGATTGAGGAATATAAACAAGAGTGATATAAATTCTTCAGGTAAGTGAGCTTGGGGTGATGCAGTAGAAAGGTAGGATGGTCATCCCAGAGAAGGTAGAAGAAAAAGGGAGAGAGAAGGAGACCAGTTGCAGATCAGACCTGGGATTGAACTTGCACCTTTGAATAGTGTGGAATGGGAGCCTCATGCCCATCCCCCCACCCTAACTGTATCCAATTTCCTCTGGACCATGAGAAAAACTTTCAGGCCTGCCTTGCTTTTGAGATAGCAGTGTTGTTACAGCCAAGTCCTGACTGGTGGAAGCTAAGCAAAGCAGCTAAATGCTTTCTATAAACAAATTCTATTTATTTACTTGTAAGTTTACAGAGTGCTGTCAGTGAAGCTGTAGATAAGCATTTAATGCAGTTTTTCTATCACAGTTCCTTAAGTATTGCTTAGTGATTAAGTGTTACATTCTAGAAGAGCTAACAATGATTTTAAGCATGGATGTCTCAAGGGAATCTCTGAAAAAAAAAATGTCAGGATATTTTATAACATGATTAATCACCATAAAATGGACAGGAAGAGATATTTTTAAAAAAATGTGGATTAAGATTTATGTTCTTTGGATCTTCAAACAGTCCCCAGCTTTTATTCACATCTAGCAAGACAGGAAGGGCTAGGCAAGAACAGAGCTTCACAGCTCACTAGGCAACATGCCCTGTCTTCTCAAGATGCTTTAGTAATAGCTACTAAGGAAGCTTAGGAGGTGGGACACACCTGCCCTCTGCCCACTGAAGAATATAGTCTGTCATTTTGTATCTCCACCAGATGGACACCTGAAGATCTGAGGAAAGACTGTGTCACCTTCCTGGCCTCTTTGTGTGTCTACACACTTGTAGAGGAAAACCCAGTTAGTTAGAAAGCATGTCATCTCCCTTTCCATGATCATCTGTGGCTCCTGGGTTTTTTTTTCTCTCTCTCTCTCTCTCTCTCTTTTTGTTTTCTTATTTTGTAAAGCTGGGTAAATGTCGCTCATTGCTGAATGGTAACTAAGTTGAACAAGGTGTAACCCTCCAACAATCCTAGGATTTTATTGGAGGTATGATCCAGTAGTCTGTGCTCACTCACCACCTCCTACAAATGGAGAAAAGTAGTTTACTTAAAAACATCTAAGACTCATGAGTAATTGCCAAGGTAACCTCACACTTACCGAGAGTCATCCTTCAAATACGCCATGCTTGGACTCTTCCCCGGGGAATGGAGAAATTAAAAGATCTGTTCAATTTAAAAGCTCACACTACAAAAAAAAAAAAAAAAAAAAAAAAAAAAAAAAAAAAATCTAATGTGTTGATAAAGACATAACTAAAGTATAAATAATTAAAGTATAAATAATTCACTTTGGATGTATACTCGGATATCAAATGAGGTTCAGAGGATGTCCCCTCTTCAAATAGATATGCACGCACTTAAAATAACGATGTACTCCACCAAACACATGCCCATTGATGCAAAGATCTTTATCTGCAGGGCAGTCATGAAAATGACCTGGTTACTCTTTCTAATGCCATGCCCAATGGCACAGATGGCATTGCCCTCACTCATGTAAACTAAGTGGACTGACTCTACCTAGAGAGAAACTGGAAGTAAAGTTTCTGCCATCCAATATCACCCAAGGGCTGGCTGAAACAGAAATCCTGTGCACAAGAACAGGGGCATATGAGGCAGCACTTTGTTCTGTAATCATTGTGCTCACCATGGGGGTTCCTACCATGAGGGTAGCTTTCCTGCTCTGCCACATCTGGCAGTCTCCTCTTTCTCCCTATAACTGGGTAGTTAAGGATATTTAGTTGTTAGTCCTCAGATATTTTCTCCTCCCCTCCCATCTTTACTTGGAGAGCTTCTGTTCTTATGGATTGGCCGCTCACCATGAGGCTAACAGCTCTGACTTTACCTCAAGATCTGATCTGTCCATCAGCTTTGACTTGACTCAAAGGGTCATCTTGACTTAGAAGTCCTATTGCAAATGCAAATGAGCATGCAAGCAAGTCAAATCTCTGAGCTTATCATCCAGGTCACTTATCTTGGACTGTGACTGTTATCTGCACAGTTAAGCAATCTCCATATTGGAGTATATTTTTATCTCTTGCCTCACTCTCTTTACTAACGCATCATTAAATCTTGCCAATGTTTCCCTTGAAATGTGTCTCCTATGCACGTTTTCTCCATTCTGACCACCGTCTCCTTATACTTGAATGAACCCTACAGATTCCTACATATTACCCAGAGCTCTTCTAATCTCACTTTTGATTATTGTTAAAGAAGAAGCAAAATGGTAGAGTGCTTAGGACTGTGGGCTCTGAGGAGAAATGTCTTGATTTCCATACGGTTTCATTTTTACAAAGCTGCATAATTTTGAAAAAGTTAACATGTCAACACCTTTTTTTTTCATTATAAAAGAGAGGTGATGGTGCTACCTCATGAGATCATTTGAGAGTTAATCCATATTGCTCACAGACAGTGATGTATAAAGCATGATCTGCTCTAGAAATTTAGAGATGAAATTTGTGGGACTCTGAGAAAATACACAGAACAGAGTTCCACCCTAGCTCCTTCAACATCTGATGAGATTGCTTCCCCTGGCATTCTATGCCTTCTTAAATTGGCACAATCTTACATTCAACACCAAAACTTATGTTCTTTTATTTATTTTTTTGAGTTGAGTAAATTATTAAAATTCTAAAATAATTGTTGACATTTATGACTTTTATTTTTGCATTTTTAAAATCTCATTTGATGCTGTCTGTACTGTGAGCTCATGTTTGGAGAGGAAAAAGCCAATTACAGTTAGTGAATGGATAAAACCTGAATGTTTGCTCTATTTTTTCCATACATGGGTACCCTCTTTTAGCAAAAGAATTTTTTTAAATACTTATTATTATGAATTTTGAAAAAAATACAGTGAGTGAGAACTTTCTAGAGCCCTATCAGGGTTTGAGATAATAAATAAGAATGGAATTTGAGCTTCACTAACTTTATGGTAAATCACTTTTGCTCCATGCTGAAAAACATTCAGATACTTCTTATGAACATGAGGTGATACTTCTGCCAGGAAAGGAGTAGAGGTGCTTTCTCAAAACTTCAAAACAAGGAGAAATCTAAAAGAAAACAAAAATAAATGGAAAAAATAGACTACTTACGTAGTCTGGGATGAGAAGAATAACAAACATTTGCACACAAATAAGATAATCTTAACATATAATAAAATAATCTTAACATAGCATTTATGAGTTCGCTGTGTGAAATGTGCATAAAATACATTTTTTCCCAATTTATTTGGCTGTGTACTTTTTGATTGCCTCTTTCTATGACAGTTATTTTTAATTCACTTTCTATACAGAAAATAGAAATGAAATTTAGCCTTCAAAGATATTTTCATTCAATTTATTTTCCAAGATTAACTAAAAAAGCTCAGTGAAATTTTTAATGTGAAATTGATAAAATAATTATGCATGTTTCTGAAGAAACAGTGATCAACTAAATTTTAAAAATAAATAGAAAAAAGAAATGAGACTGCATATTAGTATATATCATAAAAAAGATGAACTTCTAGAAAATACTGTATATTTAAATTTTTTTTTTAATAATATAAGGTATGCTATGGTCTCCTAGGAAGATAGGACATCAGAGTAATAGGTCAAATTTGGATTTCATTATAAATAAGAATATATAGTAGGATGCATCACTAACAAGGGAAAGTAGAACATTATGCCAAAAATTTTTTTTCAAGTAAAATGACACCTAAAATTGGTCAAATTAGACTCTCAACTTACATGGCAAACCAAAATATTTTACAGCTAAATTTTAGTTGATACTCTAAAAAATATTGAGGAGTGCCTGGGTGGCACAGTTGGTTGAGTGCCAACTCTTGGTTTTCAGCTCAAGTCATAATCTCAGGGTCCTGAGATGGACCTCACTTCAGGCTCCACATTCAGCATGGGCTGTGCTTAAAACTCTCTCTGCACCTTCTGTCTCTCTCTCTCAAATGGAATAAATCTATTTTAATAATATTGAAAAGTGAGGTGACTGGGTGGCTCAGTCAGGTAAGTGGCAGACCCTTGATTTTGGCTCAGGTCATCATCTTAGGGTCCTGTGATCAAGCCCTGCACTGGGTGCTGTCAGTGAGGAGTCTGCTTGAGGAGACTCTCTCTCTCTCTCTCTCTCTCTCTCAATCTCTCTCTCCCTGCTTCTCCTCCCCACTCTCTTTCTCTAAGTAAATAAATCTTTAAAAAAATATTGAAAAGTTATGTAATTGTTAGATGCACCTTAAAACAATGAAGAAAATAAAATAATAGATGATGAAAAGCAAAAAAATTTTTAAAAAGTCATGTCCAAAAATATTTTACACATCACAAGCAACAGAAAAGCAAAGAATAGACTGGGTGGGGTGTATGTTCTACAGTCATGATAAAGATTTATTATTTTTATTACAAAAAAATCAGGAATTTTCAAGGAAGCATGGCAGACTGTGCACGTGTTCCAATTCCACTCAGCATCCATACACCCCACAGAAATGCAAAAATGTCTATAAAAGGATAAAAAATAAATAAAACCATAATGACAGAAGAGAATAGCAGGTTAACAGAATACAAAAGAAGTTAGTGAAACTCAGCAATATGTTAAGGGCAGAGTTGACCCAGAGGAAGCTAATAGTTAACTTGGTAAGCAAGGATTGGTAGAGAACACAAGCATTTATGGAGAAGATGGTGTGGGACAGGCAGTGACAGAGAAAGCCCAAGTCAAATTGTGAGCAATGTTGAATTCATATTGATTACCTTCTTCCTGTGTCCCACACAACACTTTTCAGGGTATAAACCCTTAGTTTGGTGTCGTGTATCTTCCAAACACCCCAGGGAATTGGCCTCTAAGTTGAGGTTGAGTGGCGGTCCATGATATTTGCATTTAAGCGGAGGTCAATACTGGACCATGCTGGTGCATAATCTGCAGGGAGGTCTTGCTCAGCTGTATTGGAAATTTATAATAGACTAGAAAAATATCACCTTTTAAAATTTATTTTATGTTGAAATTTTACAAGTTGTCAAACGTCAGGATAAATTGTTTTTTTCCCTAAGTAGACATCTTCTAGGGGCCCAATATTGTGTTCTGAAGTCTGATGACTCTTAAAACAAGAAATAGGATGCATGATCTTTGCTTTTGTGAACATACAATGATCAGAAACAATTTATTTTCTGAGAGAGAATAGACACTAAGAAACAAAGTTTAATTCTATGCCTTTCTTCCTCGTGACTTTACTTTTTTTTAACTTAAAAGAACGTCATATGATAGTTCAAATTAGAACTAAAATTAACTTACCCCAATTAATTTAGACCTGCTTTTTCATTAATCTGATGATATGTAAAGTAAATTCATATTCCCTAAGCTCTCTGAGACACCCAGAAAAGTGTACATATGAAGAAAAAATTTAAATGGATAGGCATGGATCACTTACTATGAAAAAATCTTGCCTTAAGAGAAAAAAGCTAGAGATCTTAATTGACTTTAATAAGATGGCATCAAAAGCTTTCAGTTATCCATTATTTTTAACATACATCACTGAAGACAATTTCAGCCATGTCTTGGCTTTTTAAACAAAGAATGCATGCCAAGGAAAGGACCTTAAGAACAGACCTGAACCAGAAACCTGGGCTCTGAGGAGAGCAGAAGGTAACAAAAGGAAATTTTCTTTCCCAAATGTCAAACAAAGCACCTGTCTGTTAGGGATCCCATGCCTCCATAGCTGTTAAAAGAGTGAGGAACAAAAATTATGGTACTGTTAGGCTCTCAGAGTGTAGTCACCCTCGTGTGTGTGTTCTGGAATATAGCACCCCTCCTCCCCCAAAAGCTTGTATTCTTATTTTATTTCCCAGGACAGAGGGATTTCATGGCCAACAGAGAGAGGCACCCAAATTCTGAGGGTCCTTCAGTCCCATGGATTTGGATATCTGAGAGTATCATTTACTTCTCATCATGATCTGATAAGTCTCCATAATTGGCCCTATGCCCAGCCCTCTCCTCTCCCCCTTTCTATCTTTATTTTTCCTTTGTTCCTACAGGTATTGGCTAGCTTTACAAGCTGTCATGTTTTTGTTTCTAGTTCGATCTGAAGGGCAGAAATGTCCTCATCACATCCAAACTCATCCTTATCATCAGATGGATAGTAGCAATAAGCAGGGATATTTACCCCAGGGCTCCTTCTGGAAACTTCAACAAAGTCATTCCTAAAAAACATGCTACACAAAGGCATGTTCAAAGCGAAGAGTAGATAACACAGAGCCCATAGCCTTGGTCTCCCACGTAGTCACGTCATACAACCGCCACCCTATGCCAACAATTAACACTGAAACTCTAAAACCAACATTCAGCTGTAAGAGAACACCAAAGTACTTATTTTTAGTGGAAGAACCTTGTCTACCACTCCTGAGACTATACCCTGTGAATACCCTGCTGAGTACGTCATGTTTTGTAATGATCTGGCTGTATTTTTAAAAGTAGTTTTGTTTTCAATTCACATTTAAATGCTTAGTGGGTTTTTTTGTTTTTTTGTTTTTGTTTTTTTTTGCCCTAAAAGATTTCAGTGACCTCTTTTCTTCCTTAAGCAGATTTCTGTGTGTTCCTAGAAAACATCTATTATATCAATAATATATTGCTATAAATTATATACATTTACTGCAA
The DNA here is from genome assembly GCF_003254725.2 of Canis lupus dingo. NCBI lineage: Eukaryota > Metazoa > Chordata > Mammalia > Carnivora > Canidae > Canis > Canis lupus. The sequence continues at coordinate 53,959,424 of NC_064264.1, read as the reverse complement.
GCGAGTGAAACAAAGTATATTGCAACTTACATTATGATTTTACTCTGCTTGCTCACAATGCTTTCTACTATATAATCTTCTATCATAACCTGATATTTGATAGAATTTTATACTTTAAAAATAAGCTGACAGTTTAAAGCACATTACATTTTTCTAACCTAATTTAGTTGGAGTATGTTTTCACTTGACTATAAAAAATCCATTGTCAAAACTGATCCCAAGTTCAGCTATGGCTTCTTTCATTGTACCCTAAATCCAGACTTCAAAACATGCGCTTGCTTCGTTGGCCTTTTGAGGGCAGGAATCATACTATCACACTTGAAGGAAGTTATCAAGTACCATAAACAACTTAATTTAGATCTTAAGCTTGAGTGTCAAGGAGAAATAGTGAACCAACTTTGTTTCCTACTTGAAAGCTCCCTTCTAAGGCTCTGGAGATTTATGTGGGACAGGTTATTATACTCCTCTTACTAATCAGAACTCTTATTCCCTTGGCAACCTGCATACTTTGTTTCCCCCACACTAGCATTCCTGAATCTCCCCCTCCCCAAATGATTTATTTCCCTATTGCTACAGCCTATGGGTACATTACATACTTTAAAACAACGCATTAATCTGTAGCTTTCCAACCCAGACAGCAGACACCGCCATCCTTCTTGATAACCACTGTTGGCTATTACAAAGAAAGCATTCCTGATTTAGGCTACAGTCAAGAAATTGTAGGGGATGACGTGTCTTGCACAAGTCTCCAAACTTATGTTTAGGCAAACTGCCAGGTGAGAGCAAAAACCACAGCTGCAAGTTTTCATTGAAAATGCCCTGTACCAGTCTCTGATGCTTATTTTTGACTACTTATGACTGGCCTTCCTGAGAAAAAAATGGAAAATAAAAGAGCCAAGATGCATAATGGGCCACGTTTATTAGAGAGATGGCTATGATTTAGTGATTGTTCCCTCTGCTTCCCCTTTGGGCTGGACCAGAGCAGTGAATGAGGTCTCCGGATCACTCCTCTGAACCCCATGCAACTTTTGTATTCAGAGTAAAACCTTGCACTAAAAACTTAGGATTAATTTTCCAATTTCCATACATTACTTTGGAAAAAAAAGGAAAGTACCTTTCAACTCTTCACCAGGATAAGGGCAAATACAGTTAGTCAGCCCTTAAAGAAAAGCAGATCTACTCAAACCTCAAAAATTCTTCTCTGTTAAAATTGCTCTTGGACATATTTTTTCAGAAGTATCCCATTACCTAGAATACCAGATACATATTCAGGGTGGCATACCATCCTCATTAAACAGGGGTCGATATTGATTATAAGAATACATGACATTTAAGGAAAAATAATTAAGATATTTTTACCTCAAAGTTTTATTCTCATCCATGGCATATACAATGAGTAAAAACCTATATGCACCATGATAAATTGATTTAATTCTATTATCATACATTTCTATATTATTTTCAGAATCTTGCAGTGTGGTTCACTGCCTTTCTCTCCTTATTTTTCTTTATATATATATTTAAAAATTGAACCATCACTATATATATGCATTTTTTAAAAAGTAAAACATCACAATAAATAGCTAAAATGCCATTACCCATCCTTTTCTGTCTTTCCTTCTGCCTAGAGATAGCCATTACCTTGAAGTTGTTTGGAATCTGTGCCTTGCATATCTTGAAGTTTTACTTTATGTTTGAACTATAGATATGTGTGTATAATGTACATGTATGTGTATATATACGTGTGTACATATGTATCCATATTTAATTTTAAATGCTTTATTTTGTATATATGTTATATACTACTCCTTATAATTCTTCATGAAACACTATATTTTTTAATTAACTCTTTAAATCTGAATTCATTTAATTGTTAAATAAGTGGTCCCAAGGTCTGCCTCTGTAATCTTCATAAATAAAATTCATTTCAACAATTATCTAAAACTAAAATCCTGAAATATCAGGGCTGATCTACTTGAAAGGATTAAGAGTCTTTAATCAGGAATCTGGAACCTGACTTCCTACTTCTGATCATGTAAATCCCATTGTAACCCAATTAATTTAAATGCTCATGTAAACTGGGTGCATGATCCAGCACTTAGCATTGACTCCAGGTGTCTGGTTGTAAATGCTTAAGAATGAGACCCATAATTCACCTAAAATGTGTAATACTAGACCAGAAGGAATTTTGTTTCTGACCACACATACCCTAATTTGTCACTAAGCATGAGATGTGGGAACCTTCCTAGCAGCTCATGGCTGGGCCACCAATTGGCTTAGATGTTTTAGTGTTTTAAGTCAGTATTCATAGTTTTACTGTTACTAAGATGTTCTTTGTATAACTTAATTTTCTTTATTCAGAATGTGCTGTGTTAGCCCCTTGATACTTTGATCCTCTGCTATGATCTATCTAGGAAGTTTGTAAGACTTTTTTGTTTTAAAAGACCCAAATTCTGCAGGAAAAATGTAATAACAAATAAAGTATTTAAAACTAAAAAAAAAAAAATAAAATGAAAAACACCTAAAAAAATTCTACCTTTGAAATGTGAGGTTTGCATAAGAACTGGATTTTCTTAAGTTCTCCAGGTTGAATACATTCATAATTTATTCTCCATTCAGGAATTGCTCACATGAGCAAATACATGAACATAAGGACATACAGATATCCTACCTGCAGCATGACATTAGAAAAACTAGGTTAGTAATAGGCTCGCCAGTGTGCCCTGTGTGTGTGTGTGTGTGTGTGTGTTGTTATTGTTGTTTTTACTTATTGGCAAACCTATAAAAGCATATTCTATGTGAATGATTAAATATATTCCTGATTTGATTTCTTTCTGAAATTTGGACATTTTATGTGTTACATCCATCCTAGACTACACAGAAGAGTGAAGCTTCCCTTCCTGGAAACTTCCCAAGGCTGCTGGTGTCCAGCTCTGACTGATTTACTATATACTATGTGAATGGTGTCCAGCAAGTCCTTTGCCAAGTCGCTGAGTGTCAGTTTTCCAGCTCATTCCACCAAATGCCTTCACCATCCATGTGCTGCTCAGGCTAAAAAGAAAGCCATCTTGAATTCTGCTCTTTCCCTCCTCAACCACTTGAAGCCCATTTGCTAGTTCTTCCTCTAAATGGTTCTCTGAATCCATCCATCTCCCCTCAGGCCCTCTGCTAAACCCTGGCTCACCCATAGTCTTCTTCTGCCCGGCGACTAACAAGCTTCCTAAGGACTCATCTCTTCTCTTCAATTCTTCCACACCTTCCCCCTTCTCCAAATAATTTCTCCATCTTACAGGCAGAATGAGCTTTTAAAACACCACATTACTGCTTTTTGGAAGAATTTCCAACATTTTCCCATTGGGTCCAGCCTCCTTACATGGTCCAAGTGATCAGGTGCCTGTCCATGTCTCTGGTGCAAATGCCACTGTTTTCTCTCCATAAAGGGCTCCCCAATAAGGCCATTTTGCTGGTCTCTTAAACTTGCCAGTTTGTCCTCCCTTGAGGTCATCTCACATTATTTCTCTACTCGTTGCAATTACCTGAAGGCAGGCATTCACATTGCAGACCCTTTTATTCAGGTCTTACCTCAGTCAGAGAACTGTTCTCTGATCATCCTAAAAGAGGCAATCCTCCCTGGTCTGACACTATCACATCACTCAGCTTTATGCTCTGCATAACACCTGGACTCTGAAACATTATCATTCATGCGTTTATTGTATTTACTTATGTATTCATTATCATGTATATATGTCTTCACCTACCTATATAGTATGTATTGCATTATTCATGTATTATATATCTTATCCCACGAAGCTCTTTGAGTATAATTGCTTAACACTGTTCCATAAGGGCCAGACAAAAGTAAGCATATAAATGTTTCTTTAAATAAATGCAGATTTTGAGTCCTGGTATCCTCATTACAATGCTCTATAGGGCCCTTTACATCACAGCATGATTTGTAAGATTAGCTCTCAGAAGTACCTACTGTAAAGAGAGATGGGACTGGAAATTCTACAGATTAGTACAGACATGCTACAAAAACTGTTATTTCTTATTTTTCTAGGCCCTACTCCCCTCTTTAAAATGTATTCCCCTCCCTAATCTTACTGTCTTTCTCTGTCTCAAAAGCAGCAGCTCTTTCACACATAGCTTTAATCATGATACAAATGATAACAAGAGTAGTTGGCAACTACATGTACATTGATCTCTCTTGGCTCCTTTTTTTTTGGAAAAGGAAAGAAACTACAGGCAAAGACACATGCTCAATCATGATTAATTTTGAAGAAAAAATGAAACATAACATTTCTAAACACATATAATGTTACGGTTATGAAACAACTTCCAATTTTTCATAGTTTCTCATATACTCCCACAAAACACTGAGTAAGAATGGCCAAATGATGTTATGTCCATTGAGTAGTTGGGAGGCTTTTGCTTCTTGCGTAGAGGTGTTCTCAGGCTCACCAGGCCTAGGATCTGGGCAGTGGGAACTGGGACCACGGTTGCTGAGACTTACTATAATTCCTTCCCCTACTGCTCCAGCTTTTTCCTTTTCTCCTTTTCTTTTTTGTTCTTCTAACTGTAATCATCCATCCTCATTCAATGCTGCATTTGGTCATTTGGCCACTATCTTTCTTTGGGGTCTTTCTTCCTTGTTCCTGTCTTTTTGCCTGTTGCCAGTATTTGATTAGAAGACTCATGGCCCTTCCAATAGTTTTATCTTAAATATCTGATTCTGCTTTATTACTATCTTGATTTTTTCTATGGTATTTGTACATTTCCTTTTTATCCTCTCATGGCATTACTATAAGATTCTGGGACAAGGGCGATGTTGCTCAAGTGAAAGCCTCTTTATTTGCTAGCCACATTTTCTTGACAAGAACCTTAATGAACTGGACTCATATGAGTGCGTGGGCTATTTGCTCCAAGGAAGTGAGCACGACACGCAGGGGTGGCAAGAAGTAACTCAACAACTGCCTTCTGCTTTCGTGTCCTATGTATGTCAGATACACTCATGTGCACCGATGATACACCAGAAAATATGACAGATAAATGCTTAGATTCACAGAAATTTCATTCTAGGGAAGTAAGACAAAAAAAAAAAAAAACAAACTGAACAATCAGATGCTGGTTAAAATAGTCAAAACACTGGATCAAATATTTTCAGATCTAAGGAGTTATATATATACAAGAAGCTTAGAATCCTGGAGTCTCTATGCAAGCACTAAATACAAACAGATAAGCACTGCAAGGGTGAGAGGGAGGGAGCGCTATCTATGCCTGGCTTCACAAGTCAAAGGAGAATTAGATTTCAAAAGCAAGAGTAAGTTCCAGATGATCTGATGAAATGGGAACAGAGATTCTTATCTACTTATTTCTCAAATCTGAACTCCCCTTGCTGAGACACCAGCTATTTCTTATGCTGACGTGTAATTACCTTTGTACATAGCTGCGGATGTGAACAGAAAGTTACATACGCATAAATATGCAAAAGGTGTTTGCTGGAGAAAAGAGATGTTCATCGGTGGAGTAAATGAGGATGAGACCGTTGTTGGTAAAGAGCGTTAGTGTTCAGAAAACATATTCACATTTATCAATCCAGGTCATTTTTACAACAATCCCCTGAGACAAAAGGTACCTGATTTACAAGATCAGTGGGTGAAGATTGTATGTTTTATCTGCTAATCAATGATAAAAAGTTGAAGGGTTCAGAATTGGAAAATGGCACCCTCATGCAATATGTCTGGGCCTCCACTCTTCTGCCACTTTCATCTATTCCTCCAAGGTCACTGGTCTGGACTCTTTGCCTCCAGTCTTCAGCACAATATCTTTTACCACAGGTCAAAAGGAATTGCCTGATATTCTGCAGGTGGAATTCAGACTCCAGTTCTGATTTTTTTTTTTTCTCACCTCTGAGCTTTTTCCCTGGTTTCCTCAAAGACATTCACCTTTCTCCTACTCTCCTCCTACCTTTCTTCTTCTCCTCTCCTCTCCCCTAGGCATCATTTCTTCTTTTCTGTTTCCTCCTCATGCACAAAACCCCACCTACAATTGGGGTGACAAAATTCAGGCTGTATTCCTTGTTTCCTTTCCTTTCTATTTGTTTGATGCATTTTATTTACTGTTCTCTCTGAGACTTGGCTCTAGTTAGCCCAAGGAGGTACAGACCATAATTAATGTTACTTAACACTTATTTTTACAATTGAATGGAAAGTAGGTACTCTAAAATAAACATTTGTTTTATTTATGAGAAAAATAACACTCACAAGACAAAGCTTTGATTTATTAAAAATTTTACTCCTGGATCTCTTTAAAAATCCAGCTTTATGTATGCATGTAAAAATATTTTTGATTATGAAATACAGCAGAGCAGTGATTCTATAAGCAAGATATATTGGTGCTAGGGGTTCCAACATAGATACTAGGTCCCCAGGATACCAAACCAAAAGGAGGATAATTGGGGCCTTCAACAAGGTATTTCATTTAGTCAGAGAAATGGAAGTAATAAGTATGCCCATTTCCTAGGGATTTAGAGGATTAAATCAATTTATGTACAATGCTAGTGCAGTGCTAGCTCATGGTAAAAAAACAGAAATTCAGGATGATATTCAATTGAAATAAGAGCCATCCAAAAGTTAAGCATCATATGTGCATATGTAAGTATGGGATAACATTTTTGTACATTAATGAAATTTGATCTCCTATTTCTTCCCTGTGCCCATCATTCCTTTTGCTCTTTTCAAGTAGTAAAGAAGGTTTTTTTTAATTTATTTATTTTTTTATTGTATTGCACCAGGAAAAACAAAAGAAAAGGTAGTTGAGAATTGATATTAGTATTTTGATTGTTTAGTTTTGTTTGGTTTGTACATGGGGTGAGCATTCCAAGTAGGCACCAAAACTCACAGCAAAGGCAATAAGAACATTCTCGATGTAACAGTTCAATTCCCATTACAGGTGGGTCAGTTTCTCACTCTAGCTGCCTTTCTTTCCTTCTGAGCTCAGGGATGGACTATGTTTTCTTGCCTTCCTGTCATTAGGCATGGCCATGTGACCAATATGAACCACCTTGAAGCCTGACCCATAAAAATGTCCTTTGCAATCTTCTACTCTGTGTCGACCCCATACCATCCAGCAGGCTGGAAGTCAAAGCCTGGGGCAATATGGCAACCTGTGTTGAAGAAGGGGGAGTTGCCCTCTGCTGGAATGCTGACTATCTCCATGGTGTAGAGGCCCCCTTGCTTTTGCACCCTCCCCATTTTCCCTAGTACAGATTAGACTTGATGTAAATTAGAAGTAACTTCCTGTTTTTCTGCTTTTTAAAAAAGATTTATTTATTTATTAATGAGAGACACACAAAGAGAGAGGCAGAGACACAGGCAGAGGGAGAAACAGGCTTCTTCCAGGGACCCCAATGTGGGACTCCATCCCGGATCCTGGGATTATGCCCTGAGCCAAAGGCAAGCGCTCAACCACTGAGCCACCCCGGCGTCCCACTTCCCGTTTTTCTTAAGTCACTGGTGTTTCTAAGTTTGATGGTTACAACTGTTAGTATTGTAATGGGAAATACAAAATCTGAGTGCTTCCTAAGAGAGCTAAGCAGCTGGCTGTGCATGCAGCAGAGCTTAGAGTATGTAGAAAGAGATGACATTGGTACAATGGTAGACTTTGGGACTAGAACTCAAACACCATTGCTGAGGAAGACATAGTTTAATATTTCAACTTGCACAGTTAAGCACAGAAAGAGGGTGGTAATGAAACTGTAGAAAGTTTGGGTGATTCTAGAGCATAAAGAAAGCATTTATGAACATTCTAGAATGTAGCCTAAACACAGTACAATTTATTTCTACATGTCCCATGTCTAGCATACTCCTAAATGGTAGAGGATAAATGGCTGGGAAGGGATTGTAGATGGATGGGTTCTTCCTGGCTGACTTCCCTGGGTTCAGGCCCTCCAGAGTGATGGAAGAGAGTGGTTGGAAAAGTCCTATGTCCAGAGCCAGGTGTGAAGGGAGAAGCCTTAGCCAGAGCTAGCCTCATAGGGCAGGATGACAGAATAAAGCCTTAACCATTATGGGAGGAGGGGGTGCTGAATATTCTGGACTGCAGTACTTAGAAAGTGAAGATAGGGAGAAACAGCCCTCCAGACAAAGAGAAAGTGTTTGGCAAATTTAAATTAAATTATTTATGGAGGGCCTTTTTGTAGGATTTTCTTTTGCTAGGCCAAATAATTAGGATGATCACCTTCTCATGCCTTTTTTTTTTTTTCATGTCAATATTTAATTGAAGCAATAGAACTATTTTATATTTCATTTAAAAATTAAAGACGATTCTAAGGGCATGAGGGTGGCTCAGTTGTTAAGTGTCTGACTCTTGGTTTTAGCTAAGATAATCATCTCAGTGTTTTAAGATCAACCCCAGCGTCACGCTCCTTGCTCAGTGCAGAGTCTGGGTCTCTCTCCTTCTGCTCCTCCCCCTGCTCTCTCTCTCTCATAAGTAAATAAAATCTTTAAAAATATATAAAAAAAATAAAAGAGAGTCTAGTGCCCTTTTACATAGTATGCGTTTTTCACTGGACAGTTTATGATGTACCTTTCACCTATTCAACTGAATGGTAATCATTCCAGAAACACTGACTGGAGACACCAATTCACTTACTAAGTAAAACCACAGGCTTGGGCACACTGACATAGGAAATAGAAAAGTCCCCAATTTAAGCCAATATCTGTGGAAGAGAAACCTTGAAGCAAGTCCTAAACTTGCGACATGTAGGCTCCTGCTGGTTGCCAGAAGGAAAAGTTGACATAAAGTTGGGCCCTCAATCAAGATACCTTTGTCTTTATTTAGTAACTCTGGCAAGTCTAAGTCAGTAGTTACTGGAAAGATTTCCAATGTAAGGCAAAGGTCTGTGCACAAACGTTAACTATAAACCAAGTAGTCTTAGTAATATCATCTTGATCTACTACATCTCAAAAAAATATTGTTTTAAAATCCATTTAAAAGTGAATTTGTCTCATTTTAGAGAACAGAACAAAATAAAACACCTTCTCATTTGTTAAATTGAGGAAGCTTGGAAATATTGCTTGCCAAGGCCTCTCTTGGTAAAGGAACTCCAAAAATGATATCCCAAAAAGCAAATATAAGCACTGCTGGGAATAAACACACACAGAGGCATAAGTTTGAGGGATGAGGCAGGCATCTTTCCAGAGAAACCTGGAGAGGCACTTGCAAGATTCCTGTTAGAATTAAGTAATAAAAGAAAAAAGGAAAAGCATAAATATGCCTAGATTTGGAAACCAAGAAGAGATTTCTCATGAAAGAGGAAAATAAAACACAAAAAAGATGAGTTGCTACCAAAAAAAACAAAAACAAAACAAAAACAAAAACAAAAACCAGACTGTCAATGCGGCCGTTTTGTTTTTAAGAACCAAAACCTGAATGTCAATCGTGTGGGTACCTCTGGGGACTCCCCAGAGAGTAAAGTGATTCTTGCTTCATACTGAAACAGGTAATAATTTGTGTATTGCTAATAGGAGGGTATTTGTGCTGATTTTTAAAGTTTAATTGATTCAAAAATTCCATGTTGATTCTTGACTGTGACTTCTTAAAATAGTATCAGCAGGTTGGCATTGGGAAAGTAAAGGTGATAAATGAAATATATAAACTTTATAGTGCTGTGCTTGGCATAGTGTCAGGGATAAATGAGTGATGATGGTTCTCTTCTTCCTTCTCTTACATTACCCTAGATGATTTCTCTGTAATTCCAAATAAACAGAATGATAGTGGCTTTCTAGTAGACCAAACCAAAATTTAAATTCTACTTATTCTATTTATTCTACTTCATGTGGTCAAGAAATAATAATGAAGATTTTTCTAAACAAGACATGGTCTTAGCAACTTATGTTTACCAAACCTTATGCAAATCAAAGCCCGCTGCATTCAAACTTGGTGATAAAATGAAAAAGAACATTTCCTCCATAGGTTCAGTAAGTCACACTTTCTCATTATAGAAGCTACTATGTGAGTGTCCATCAGGTATTTGGTGGAAATTATACCTACTGCTTACCTTAAGATTTAATAATGAAATGAGTTAATTTCTTTTTTCAAAGATGCATCAACTAGGTGCAGTTTTGGTAGAAATTCCCTAAGGATCTTAAGGCTCAACTTTCATCTGTTACTAGATGGGGGGAGTTCTAATTAGCTAGTGTATATTTTCAATGATTGACTCCCCAAATGTTACAGAAATACACTAACTCAAACCAACCCAACAAAACAAGGTGAATTTTACCAAACCCTGGAAAAACCCCAATGCATTTAATGCATCCCCATATGCATTAAATGGTCAGTACCTGCAGAAATAATACTTCTGAATGGTTTGGTCTTGGTCTTGTTTTTTTAGGATGAATTCATTTTTTTCTGAATATTGAAATGAAACGTTATAGAGCAATGGGTTTAAACCGGAAGTAGAGCAATGAAGGCAGATCCTTGCACCTAACTGAGTTGCTCTTTTTCCATAGACTTGCATATATCCAGGGTAATTTGTGTAGGTATTCCAGGATTTTTTTTTATATAAATGGCCAAAGATAAAGATGTAGGAAATTAGAACTTAAAATGCTTCCTTTCTCTACAACCATAAGCTACACAACTGGAATAGAAGGCTACAGTATAAAAATTCTATGTCTACTACATTCATAATCAATATCATAAATATTGATTAAAATGTTCTTTCATTTTTCTTTTCTTTTTAATAGAAATATTTCCAAACCCTAATTGCATTTTCCCCATGCCTATTTCTTTATTTGCAGTCTTAGTTGATCTTTTCTGGATATTTTTGGAGCATAAAAAAATGAAAGAGAAAATTTAAAGTGCTCGGCAGGCAGAGAGCTCACACAGCGATGTCTTACTTCATCCACTTCTTTACGTAATTTTTAAGTTAGGTTCCTGCTGCTCTCATAAGTGTTTCAACTTTAGAATTCCTGCCAACACAGACAGACTATTGACAAGGAAATATTAACAAGAAGATTTCTTTTTAATTTACTTCCTAATAACTGGGTCTGCATAGAGACTGGAAAAAATAATATGGACAGAAACAGAGTCCAGTAGTGGAAAGAAGTGAGGGGAAAAAACTTTTGTTGTTCTCTAATTTCTTTCATTATATGTGCCAACGATGTTAGGTATATCCTGGCTACATTTGGCAAACCTGGAGCTGTCGTATGTGGCAAGGAGATAGGAGGATCGAGTTTGTCTTCATATGTCCTTGGGAAATTCCCCAACTTGTTTTCATTATGATAATGATGAGGTTATTTATTTACTCCATTGGGGTGGGATGGAGACTATTAGTATTCCTTGGAAGGCACTGAATAGTTATTACTCTAAAAATGTCTTCACTGATTTCCAATGTCAAACATAAACAAAAGTAAAATGATATTTTTATCCCTTGATATTCAATACACTTATAGTTCTTTCTCGTACTCAATCCAAAGTTGAACTGATAGGAAATTAAAAGGAAGGTCATTTTGGGAGCATACACATACACACTAAAGGGAATTTTCAATTTCTAGCAGTTGGTGTTCAGTGGCTCATTTATTTGAAACTTGGAATACATAATTTAAAAAATGCAGTCATGATATTTCACAAGAATTTAGCTTTCCTTTCATAAATTGAAGTATATATTCAAAAGAGAATATAACATATGGGAAAAGTCTCCGAAATTTTATTTTTGGAGTACCTGGTGCCATTCCAACGCAGACAGGACTCACTCAAACATAAGCCTTTATGAGATACTCTGGGTGAGATAGTGGGGATTTTAGGTGACCTGTGGATCAGTCCCCCAGCTGCTCCCTGTGTTAGGAACTGGGGGAGAAAACCCATGCCTGTCTTGTACAGGACAAAGTAGCACCATTGCATTGCCAGCTTACTTGCTCTTCTTTTCCTTTTTCCTTTCTCTTTGATTTCTTTAATGAAGGCATATTATTCTCTTTCTGCTGCAGTTGTGACAAATTACCACAATTCCAGTGCCAAAAACAACACATGTGTGTGATCCTGTGTTTTTGTTAAGCCAAGAGCCCAGGGTTCTCTGCTGTGGGTGTTGTAAGGCTGAAATCCGGCTTCAGCTGGCTTTGCTCCACCTGGAGCTCCTAAACGTCCTCCAGTCCTCTTTGTCACTCATAGAACTCAGTACCAGGGGATGATAGGACCGAGATCCTGCATCCCTGCTGCTGCTCCCAGTTCAGGAAGACACCTGCTGCCTCCCATTCATCACCATACAGCCCTCTAGTAACTCGGCGGCAGATGAATCTCCCCCCTCCAACTTCCTCCAAGTCTCCCTCTCTCTTGGCTCCTTTCTGACCTCTTTGACCATCCTGAGAAATCTGTGCCTGTCAAGGGTTTGCCTGGCTGGGCTGTGCTCACCAGGATACTCTCCAGACCTAATTACATCCATACAATCCCTTCACTGCAGCACCTACGTTAGTGATTGAGTCAATAACAATAGGAGGAGAATTTTGGAGGCCATCTCTAGGTTTAGGATCCCCCATGGGTCACAGTTCACTTTCTGGCTAACCTTTTCATCGTCCCTCTGTGCTGTTTCCCTTTGACCTTCTCTGATTTTCTCTGTCCTCTAATCCTGAGAAAATATGCATAATCTTTGTGATAGCTTCATCAATTCTTTTTTAATGGAAAGAACACTATAAATGGCATGTAGAAAAACTCAATACAAGTCTTCTAATAAAGACTGTTGTTGGTATTTATTAGTATATAATAACAAATTTAAGTTAATATATTCAGCTTCTGGTCTTCCTTGCTCTGGTCTACATTCCTTAAATTCACTTTCCAAATCCCCAGAGCTCCTCCTTTTTTCTAAAAGGAACTCCAAATCCTGATTACATAAGGCAACTCCACTTCAGAGAACACACTCTCTCCTCTCATTTTGTGTTCCTTTTCCCCCCACCTCAGGAACATCTGCTCTTCGGAGGCTGTATGCATCAAAAGCCTGGGCCAAAACCTCTATTTTTTTTTTTTCTCATGGCCTTTCTAGTTTTTTCCTTGTGATTTTCCAGGGATTCTTCTGAAAAGAAGGGTGGGGAAGGGGCCATTGCATCAGCTGCTGAGCAGGGTAGCAGAAGGTTATGTCTTACAACTCCTTCACTTCCTTCTTTCCTCTACAGACCCCTTCCCCTTCCTCTTGCTAAAACTGAGCACTGGAACAAGAAGAAAAGACCAGTTCATGAAGCAGCCATGCCCAGTAATTATTAAAGAGACAGGGGTCCATTTTATGTTGAGTGTGGATTGGGCTAATTTTATTGACTTGTTTTGGCTCCCAGCCATGCCCATCCCCAGCATGGAGCCTCTTCTTTGGCAGCTGTTTATTAACCATGGTATTTTTTTTATTGTAGCCTTTGTACTCAAGGGTGAGGTTTATAAGACAGGTTTGAGGCATCACACATTGCCCCACCCACACTCCCAATGCAACCAGCACAATCCTTCTAACACGCTCTCCCCCTGCACAACTGCCCAGTGAGACTTCTGGAAAGCTAGAGAGTCCCTGCCATCTTTACAAAGCCACTCAAGCCAAAGGCAATACAGCCAATTGGACCCATTTAAAATGGGAACTATAACATATTAGGAATTTAGGTATTTCCACGTATTATTAATCTTTACATGTGTCTTCTTGTTTTCTCTCTTTTTCAAAATCCTTTACTTTCCCACCTGTTATCATAAGTCTGAGAACAAAAAAACCTTCTGAATTCTAATATTTGTGCACAGTTGAGTGCAGAAGCTTTTCCCAATGGGACACCTGGGTGGCTCAGAGGTGGAGCGTCTGCCTTTGGCTCAGGGCGTGATCCTGGAGTCCTGGGATCATCGGGCTCCCTGCATGGAGCCTGCTTCTCCCTCTGCCTGAGTCTCTGCCTCTCTCTCTCTCTCATGAATAAATAAATAAAATCTTAAAAAAAAAAAGAAAGAAAGAAGCTTTTCCCAAGCTCATTGGGCTAGAATAAAAAGTTGGAGGGGAAAACAACCTGCTTCTCTAACAAGGGGCTGAAAGGTGGGTAGTGAGAAGTACTGCCTGGCAAGGCCTCAAGCTGCTGCAAAGCTGCTGGTAAGCCCCTCTATAGCTCAAACCTCCAAAGACCCAGTTGTGAGAGTTGTGGGGAGTGTCTAGGGTAACCAAATGATCTTTGTAACAAAATTGTCAGGAGACTCTCCTTATTATGGCTCCTGCTTCTGCTGCTTCCATCACTAGAAACTCCTTATGAATTTTTGTTCTGTTTTTTAAATGTTTTTAAAAACACATAGGGGCAGGAGCACCTGGGTGGCTCAGTTGTGTAAACTGCTGCCTTCAGCTCAGGGCATGATTTCAGAGTCCCAGGACTGGGATAGAGCCACGCATCAGGCTCCCTGCTCTGTGGGGAGTCTGCTTCTCCCTCTGCCCTTCTCCCTGCTCATGCTCAATTTCTCAAATAAATAAATTGATATTAAAAAAAAGATTATACACACGCACACACACACACTGGTTTCTGCAGAGGTCTGTTCCCTCCCTTCAGTGGCAGGAATTCATGGTTGTATGGATTAACTCTGGGCAAGAATTAGGTAAGGAGCTCCCACTGGTGGTGGAGGAAACCCCACCAGCCACAGGAGATGCGTCTCCTTATTTGTGCTCCAAGAATGCATCTCTGAGTCATGGACAAAAAGTGTGCCAATAGTGCTCTTTCATCATGTGATTAAACAACAAAAAAGTCATGCCATTGCTCTCTGAGGTGGTTCCAGCTCTGAGTCACAGCTGACAATAAGCCCGAGGTGTGGGCATTGCCACCAACACTTCATTAGTCCTCACATGTCAGGAGGGGCTCCGCAGGCCCTGCCATCAAACTTTGAGGGACCCTAAAGCTACCATTGGAAGCCCTGCACTTCTCTCAGCTTCAGACAGACTTTATTGCCTTTATCACTCGTTTACATTTAACCAGGAAATGTGCAGCATTTCAAAGTTGAAGTCTCTCTAAACCACTTTTGGGGAATAAAGAGATTCTTTGCATGTACCAGAGATGAGTTGTCAAATGTTTTGGCTAGGGAGTTGAGCCCCAGGAACTGACAGCCTGTATCCCTGAGGCACATCTAGGTTACTCTTCTGTTCTGGGTCCCTCTTTCTACATTACACTTTCCCATAGATAATATTCAGCAACCATCACCTTACATGGGAGCATCTTTATTGCAATCACCAAGAATGTTAACAAATATAACCTATGTGACAAACACAACAGAAAAGAAGCAATGTTGGATTTATATGGAAGAAAAAAGTAGGTTCTTCTTGCAACTGATGTCTTGGATTAAGGCATTTTGGTACATGTGTCCAAATAGCCACAGAGAACAGGAAAAGTTTGAGCTGGTATAGACTTAAAGTAACAGGAACGGTTTTCAAAGAAAGGAGCAAGTCATCAAGTAATGAACCAAAAGTGAAATTCCATTACATTCAGCTTACTTTTAAATCCAGAGCTTCTTGGTATCACTTGTATCACAACTCAATACAAAATTTCAGCTGGATGTTCTTGTGATCTGGGTTAGGTAAACTTGGTGGGATTTCTGAAACAACTAGAGGACTTGAAGCATATTCTTTAGGTTCCACCTTGATAGCTTGTGTGACACCTGCACTCAGACTTGATTCACGGTACAAAATGGTTTTTCTCTGTTATTTCTAGAGCCTAAAGTTTGTAAGACGGGTTGCAGAAGTACTGGTTTGATTAAAAGGGTAGTTTAATGGAGTACCTGTGTGGCTCAGTGGGTCGAGCATCCACCTTAGGCTCAGGTCTGTGATCCTGGGTCCTGGGATCGAGTCCCACATAAGACCCCCTGAGGGGAGCCTGCTTCTCCCTCTGCCTATGTCTCTGTCTCTTTCTCTCTCTGTGTTTCTCATGAATTATATATATATAAATTTTTTTAAAGAAGGTAGGTTTTAGATCAACTGCACCGGATCCTTAACGATCACTGGCAATGTAAGCTCTTATGTCCCATAAATACAAAGTCCATTTCCTGGAATTACTTAGATACCAAAAAAGGAAATCTGGAAAACAAAAAGGACACTGAATAGCGTGGTTGGGAGAGATGTATTGGGAAGACTTAACTCAAAAAAAAGCTCTCGAAGCAAACTTTCTAGTACTGCCTAATATTGAAAGGCACGGGTAATAAACTTCATGCCCTCCTGTCCTTTCTCCTGTGGCCTGTTTATGCTTTGCTCAGTTGAAGCTTCCTTTGGTAAGTACAATGCAAAGCATGTACACGCACATACCTCATCTTGCACCACACACAACTGACAGGGCTATTCTGAAAAAGCTGCCACGGATATAGGGGCCTACAAGGTATCACAGGGGACAGGGTGGATCAATTCTCATTCTTTGAACCTTTGTATATTCACAGACTACAAAGGGGAAAGCAAAGGACAATCTTGCAAAGGCACAGGTGACATTTCCCCGGCAGGCCTGCTGCCAGTGGGCCAGTTGCCAGCAGAGCTCTTCCCACAGTTCCCTTCCTGCCAGGGAGAATTCGGGATCGACGTTTAAAATGTGGGGAAGTGGGTTATAGTGCAGGCTGGCTTTGCTCACAACAGTGCCCTCTATTCCCCGAAAAGGGTGGCCTGGCAGCAATGCAGTGACAATTGCTTATTGTACTGGAGAGCCGTAATTATGGGTATCTTTTAATAGAATGGCATATTTTCCCAAAGAGTTTGGGACATACTACATTTTGACTGAATATAAATTGGGATTCATGCATAAACACACTCACAAATTCACAATATTTTGTCTGTATATCATTTTATTTCATTTTTTATTAAAAATTTTAAAGTTTTTTTTTTATTTATTTATTCATAGAGATGAAGAGAGAGAGAGAGAGGCAGAGACACAGGCAGAGGGAGAAGCAGGCTCTATGCAGGGAGCCTGACCTGAGACTCGATCCAGGGTCTCCAGGATCACGCCCTGGGCTGCAGGCGGCGCTAAACTGCTGCACCACTGGGGCTGCCCGTCTGTATATCATTTTAATAGCTGACACTCGAGTTCTACTCAAAAAGAGTCTGTCTTTGTTTTGGCAAATGCATTGCCAGGCACTTAGATTTTGGATAGGGTGATTCTAAGATTAATGTCTTAAGGGAGACAACAGAGATAGCTTAATTGAGTGGAAATGAGGGGGTGCCGAGAGAAGTGGGGAAAGAGGAAAGGCAATGGCAGGAGACTGGAATGTACAGAGTCAAGTGCCCAGAAATATGTCCCCGTGGATGAATAGCAAATGACATTTTAACAGTGAGCTCTGCTATATCCACACATGACTTGCATAGAGTGTTGTGTGCAATCAAGTTTATAATGGATAAGGCACTAAGTTTCAAAACGATTTTGAAAGGACTTATTTTTTCTTCACCTTCGAGACTGTGGAGGAAAAATTGGTGAGGATTCCAATTTTGGGCTGGAGAAAAAAAAGAAAAGAGGTGAAGAGGGACTTGGAACCAGATCTCGCCTTGTATATGTCAACTTCTAGGATGTTACAGAAGTCTTTTTCAAAAGTTGGGGAAGCAGATGGTTTGATTCAAATGTATCTAAACCCCCAAGAACTCAGAAACCATCATTGATATATGTATGGATGATTAATGATTTACTCACATTCAGTGTAAATATTTTTACAAAATCCAGTTCACTGCTTTATTTTCATAGAAGTCATGCTCCCCCCCCCTCTAAAAAATCCCCTCCCCACATATACACTAAATTGATGGAGAATGGTGTGATCCTTCTCTCTCTTGCCATCTCTCATAGGAATGTGATATCTTCACACCTGACTTTTTTACTTCGTGGGTGTATAGCCCATTATGGGCTACCCTAGGACACTGTACTGAAGGACTCAATAGAGCAGAACAGGTGATCAGAAGATGATGATTTCTAGCAACACATAGGACTTTATTTCCAAAGAGGTCAGTGAGATGGAGCAAGACTTCCTAAAACATTTTTTTTTTCTGTTTTACAGAAAAGGGCAAACTAATTATTGTTCCCTGCAAATCCTTGTTATACATAATCAGACACATCAATAAAAATGGAAACATACTTAAGAAATTGTGTGGCCCAATCTCCTAATTTCAAAGATGAGAAAACAAAAGCCCAGAGAAGTCTCCATAACCAGTTCGTACATGCTTAAGAATTTAATAGGATTGTTGTAGTTAGACACAGGATTTGCTTTAAATTACCCGTGGTTTAATCTTTTCCCTACTTTGAAACTTTCATGAAATACAAAATAGACGTCCAATATAAAGTGACTAACAATTGCAAATAAAGTTCAACTATTTTCACATCAATGTTTAGTTTAGAAGTAGTTTCTGTTTTTCACAACAATGTGGAGCATACACACACACCTACCCACGTAGATTCACCTCCTCTGTCCAAGTATCATTAACTTATTGGAGTAATTTAGGAATAACAACATATACAAGATCTAAGTTTCATGCTCTAGATAAATTATTACAGATAAAATTGAAGACACATACAAAATATCTGGAGAAAATATCAGTGGAAGCTTTGGGAAGGTATATTCTAGAGCTCTTATAGTTAATAAAATAAAAAGATCACTCATCAGGAACTCAAAGTTCCTCCTTTCCATCAGTCTTGGTTTTGCTCCGGTCACCATGATCTTCATAAGAAGCAATCTTGGAAACCCCATGTTCATCATTTATATATCCCCAAATCCAGGTTCTTATTTCTAATTGTTTGTCAGATACTGATTACTTTTCTGAAACAACAGAAAAAAAAAAAAAAAGCCCAAAAAACAAAAAACACACTCAAACCAAAAAGACAAAACAAAACCAATCACCTCATCTCTTTCTAGAA
Source organism: Canis lupus dingo (assembly GCF_003254725.2). Classification (NCBI taxonomy): domain Eukaryota; kingdom Metazoa; phylum Chordata; class Mammalia; order Carnivora; family Canidae; genus Canis; species Canis lupus. The sequence continues at coordinate 53,940,579 of NC_064264.1, read as the reverse complement.
TCCAGTCTTTTTTTCCCTTAAACCTGGACTGTCAAAGTACAGGTCTCACCGGACCACTGATCTAATTCTTCCTTTCCTTCTTGTTCTCTCTGTGTCAGAGGTGTCCTGTTGTCTTGGTCACTATTAATTCCTGGGCTATGTATAGTGTCTAGAATATATTAGGGGATGAACAATTATTTCCTTAGCATTCCATATAATTTTGCAACATCATCACCTGGCTCATTTGCCTAAATTGTCACAGTATCACTTTGGTGCTTAAAATTCTTTCATTATTGCCCATTACAGATATAATAAACCATATAGTTTTCTTTTAAAGCTTGGATTTTCACTGTCCTCTCTCCTGTCCTGTCCAAATGCTCTCAATTTACATTTCCTCTAACCTTATGCATACATTTAGTCCTTCTTTTCATGTACACCTTCGATGATGTCACCGTACACCCTATGCCTTCTGTGCTTCCACTGAAGTCTGGTGACACCACCTCCATCAAAACTCCCCTGCAGATAGGCACCCCACACTCAGCCTGCACCAACTCTCCTGGTCTCCCAAAGACTGGCTTTCCTTCTCCTTCTCCTTCTCCTTTTTCCGTATGGCACCCCTGCCCCACCTTGTCATAGGATGTAAGGACTTGGCTCATTTTGTTTCTTTTCCTCAACTCCAATCCAATCATCCAAACAGTGCCACCATGTAATTTTTAATTTTCTTAACTTTTACCTTTTACATTTTTATATTAATTTCTCTCTAAATTCAAGGAAACATTGTGTGCAGCCCGAAATATTACACTCTATCTTTGCTTCTTTATAGTCCTTTCTCTCTGCTTCTTGGAGCTGGCTGGCGCCTTGGGAAACAATGGGAGGGAAAAATGTCATGGCACTGCCCACTGGGATCACAGCGGCTTACTCAGAGAAGTAGCCAAGTGTGCCAGGGGCTGCTACTCAAAACCTATCTAACATCACCTCCTCTAATTGATCTTCTGTCCTAAAAGAGTTCTAATTTGCCTCAATAAATGTACTCTTAGTGACAAACATGTCATTTTCGATCTTTACATGCTGGTAGAGGGTGAATATTCACCATTTTATGTTTTGGCTATCTATTGGGGATCATAATGGTGCATTTTTAAATTGACAATTTTTATGTGGGTTATGATTATAACTTTAACACCTAGCGGCAAAGATATTGTGGTTTAATGAAAAAGAAGGAATGGGAAACGCCTCCCCTGCCTCAGGGAAGTTTATTTAGATTGCACACTCCAAAAGGTGTGTACTTCACAAAAAGCTAATCAGTGACTCATACAAATTAGACCGTGTTTTTTTTAACCTTGAAATCCCATTAACAAATGACTATTGATGTATTTCCTGCCAGTTGGTTTCTTTTCTCCTTTTAAAGTTGCATCAAAAAAACAAAAACAAGGGACACCTGGGTGGCTCAGCGGTTTAGCGTCTGCCTTTGGCTCAGGGCGTGATCCTGGAGTTCTGGGATCAAGTCCTGCATTGGGCTCCCTCCAAGGAGCCTGCATCTCCTTCTGCCTGTGTCTTTGCCTCTCTCTGTGTGTCTCTCATGAATAAATACATAAAATCTTAAGAAAAAAAACAAAAAAACAAAAAAACAAAAACAAAGCCAAAACCAAAACCAAACCAAACCAAAACTGGTGCATCAGAACAAGCTTTTGCCATATATTCAAAAAAATTTAAAAGATGGAAAACATTACTCACTTTTCCTTTGTTCTAACATCGTCTAGAGAGGTATGGTCAGTAATCTATATCGACTCACAGAACTATTATTATTATTATTTTTTAAATACAGAAGAATGAAAGAATGAAAGAGGAATGCCATGATACCTCAATTCAAGAGTTCGGAAACAGAGTTCCACAACCTTGGATAAGCAGTTCAAATATACAGAGAGTTATGGTGTACAGTCTACTCCAAAACTTGCCAACACAAACAAAAATTTTTTTCCTTGATCCTAAACTGGGTGCAGAGTTTGTACTTAACAAATATGCTATGAGCTGATGGAATTCATCAAATATTTAGGTCCCACCTGAAGACAAACAAAATACTTGTCAGAAACAGAACAAGAAAGCAATGGAGAGGCATTTCTTTATAAAATAGAACACAGTTTTATTAGAGCTTTCACAATTTTGAATGCCATGAGTGATCAGGGCATGGGTATGCATAGGATTTGTCTTTAGTTTACAAAGAAAAGACTTCCTTGATGTGCTCAAAAACAGCGTGTGTCTCTCTGTGCCGAGAGTTTCCAACAATGTATATGTGAATGCTTAAGAAACTGTTTTTATATGAGAGCATACATTCAATAACAGTAGATTTTGATAACCACCAGCTATGACATTTTCTTTTTCATAGACTTTTAAGGATTTTATTTATTTGAGAGAAGAGAGACAGAGAGAGCACACAAACAGTAATTGGCAAGGGGGAGGGAGAAGCAGACTCCCTGCTGAGCAGGGATCCCCCCCCCCCCCAATCCGGGGCTGAGTTCCAGGACCCTGAGATCTTGACCTGAGCCAAAGGCAGACGCTTAACCAACTGAGCCACCCAGGTGCCCTGCCATGATGTGTTCTAACAGACAGAACTAAAACATAAAGAAGTCAATCTGCAAGACTAAGAAAGTGAGCAGATTGGCCTCAGCTATGGCTGCAGATGAGGCTCATCAATTTATTGTATGTTGACTTCCCATTTGAAAAGAGAGAGAATAGAATCCTGCCCCATCTCTGTCATCTCTAGCTGATTTCATGGATGGGGACACAGGAGTTTCAGAGGGGGGAATGGGATGAAGTAATTCTTTAAAACAGTTGGGAAACCATTTCCAAACTCCCTCTATTATATAACATCATTCAACTGACTCAAGTGTCAGGTGACAAGGGAGAGAGAGAAAGGGAAGTTAAGTAGAGATCTAGAGACTTGGGTTCTACTCTCAGCTTGGTCAAATATGAGGTGTATGGCTGCGTGTCTTTTATGGCATCAGAACATTTTTAAAAGAGTGATATCTATGAGATAACTGTTCTTCAATGTCAACATTCTGCAGGTAGAGCGGTCAGCACTGAGAAGGTGAGTGACAGATCCAGGCTTACCTAGCTAATGAGCACTGGAATGTGCTCAGCCTCTCCATAGGGTAAGTCAGATAGGTGCCTGATTCTTACTTCGCCCTGGGTCCTTGTGACAGGAGCTGTGATAGTCACATGTATTAGTTTACAGCAACACAGAGAAAAATGTGGCAGAGCTCTTTGGAAAGCCTTGATCCAAGTGAAGCAAGTATAAAAAGCAAAGACTTATGTGAGGAATCAAGAGGAAGGTGCAAAAAATTTAAAGCCTGATGAAAATGTGAAGAGCCTGTGGTAGAAAATTCTAGTGTACACTAGAAATAATACTTGCATTGAGCATCTCACTCAGTTATTATGAAATCGAATTGAATTAGGTCATAGTTAGGAAAATGTTCTGGAACTTAAAGATGTATGCCAGTAAAAACAATACTATGAATTTAAGAATAATCCACCATGTACTAATTATAATATCCTCTTAAATGCCTATTTTAAGTTGTTATGGCATTGTTAAATTTTACTTTACTCTGTCTTTTTATTCAAATCTGATATCCTATGGTAAAGGAAGCCACAAAGAATCTCATGATGTAGTGGAACCTAACATCAGAAACTGCAAGCATAAGCCAAATAGCCTTGACATGTTACATAGTATTTTTTACATTATTTTTCTATTACAGCAAGACGATTTCATGGTGACATTTATCTAGCCAACCATTCTCCAGCTAGCATTTTCCCACAAGAAGATAGACTGGTTCAGATGTAAATTTCACTCCCATCCCCTTACTATTTTTAATTTGAGTATCAGGGGCAGTACTTGAGAGCCATAAACACTGTGGTCTAGAAAAATATCTGTAAACATTTGATCAGGAAAGGGAGAGATTAATACCTGAAGTTAGACAAACAGGGAAGAAAAGGAAATGTGCTTTACTGAAATCGTTGTGAAAACTGGTGTACGTAAGATGCTGCGTATCAATTCCCTGACCTGCAACATCAGGCTCTTTTCCTGTTTTGTTTTGTTTTGTTTTGTTTAAACAGAAACTTTTGTGGTAAAGTAAAATCCTGTTCCGCTTCCTGTTGCTTTTTTTGTTTGTTTTTAACCTATTTTCCTTAGTAATGGTATGAGTTAACTTAGTCTGGATTAACTGCTTGAAGAAAGTAATACATTTAAATCCAGCATTCCTATTTTGCTGAGAGAGCTTTTGTCAGTTAAATATTTTCTATTGTAAAATCAAAGGGAAGTAAGTAAATATATCTTCGTACTGATTCAGAATGGATTAAATTTCTTTTCTCACTATCTGAGGAATAAATTCATGTGCAGAAAAGATTGAGATATAATAAGAAGGCCCCATCTAGAGAAGATGAGAAGGACAACTTAATACATTGGTCACTAGTTGCGACAGTCAACACTCCAGAGTGCTACCAGGGAAGAGAATAGAATGCTCCGTACAGTGATTTCATGTCCTCTGAGAACTATCGGTGATTCTTGTACTCTCCTTTTAATACAAGAAAATGTGAGGCACTTCACAATATAATGTAAGCTATCCATTCTATTTGAGGATGCAAATGAATTGTTACTATTTAAATAACATTACTTTATGTTGCTTGAGTCTTAATAATATAATGTCAAGTTAACTGAGTAGGTGCCGTGTGTCAAACACAATCCTATGTGTATTTCATGAAATTTCTCATTTATTTCACATTAAAAATCTGATAGCTAGGCAATCTTATCATCCTTTTTTTTTTTTTTTTTTTTTTACAAATGGTAAATTAAGACTTAGAAAAGTTCATTGGCCCAAGACAATGCTAAACAGGATTATGACCCAGGTGTTCTAAATCTGAAGCCCATCCAACTAACCATTGGATCCAGTTCTGTAATTTATTTTTATTCTCTTGTTTTTAGTGCAGATTGATGTAATGAGAAGTGTACATACAGGACAACCTTGAGATTTATGGTCTTCATTTATGGTCTCAATTTCACTTGCATTCATTCATAAAGACTAAAAAAATATTTAAGGATAGTGCAAGAAAAAAGTACAAACAATTTCCTCTTCTGGAAAAAATTCTACAATATGGATACTTTTAAAAACTCTACTTTAAGCAGGGTGGTTGGCATTTCTTTCATTGAATGGATCATTCTTAAGCAATCATTTCAGTTGGTTAAAGCAGTTGAGTAAGGAATTCAAGTTACCAATACCTGGATTCTAATGATATCCACCCACATATAAGCTACAAATTACACTGTGCTGTTGTGTCTGGATGTACAATTTGTACACTGCTCTAGGGCTCTTGACCTATGAAGCTAACGGAGCTGAAATCCACCCCAGTGAAGTGTCTTTCACTTTGTACAGCAGTATTGATTTGGCTAGTAGCCTCCTGAAGTGACAAAAAAAGCAAATCTGCCTGAATTGTGAAGTATAAGGATGGTGATGATAGTCAAGAAAACTTGCCAATCAGCCAATAGGTGGGTCAGTCTAAAAACAGATTTTAAGGCTATAAAGCATAAGACAATGCCTAAATATGACTGGCATCAAAAAGATGAGGTTAGTAAATTCAGAGAATGATGGGTCAAATCGAAACAAGGGCATTTATACAACTAGATGCAGAGACTAATGTGAATAGAGCATTTCCTAGAGTGCTGTCTTTCTCTACCTCAAACTTGCATTATTGGAGTAGCTTTGCGAGAAGTCAGTATCTGAGAGAAATTGGATTTTAGTCATGTATTATCAAAGGTTCCTCATTAAGATTATTGCCCAATGACTTTGTTCAAGATATTCTGTCTCCCTGTATCGAACACTTTCCAACCACAGTGCTAAAAGAGGAAATGTGGCATATTTTTACTTATCGTAGTATTAAATTACAATTATAATCCTAAGTACTGCAATTGATCTATCAAGCCATCCTTGCTTCCTCAAATTGGAGAGTTATAGTATAAGAGAGTGTGCTAGGCAAATGCATATAGTGATTTTCCATGCTTACATTAGTTTTCCATATTCATATTTAAGTAAATAATACTAATTCTACCTTATACACAAGAAAGATGGTATAGAAATAGCCAGAAATTTCTATAGGAAATATAGGAAAGTAATTCACTCATCTCATTTTCTACCTAAGTACATCCAAGAAAACAATTATACTGCAATATGTGCAGACAAAAGTATTCAAACACCCTTCAGAATCATCTGTTTAAAAAGAAGGGATATAAGAACACCTTAAATTAAATTCTAGTAATTGAAAAAAATAAATGATAATAATTGAGAGTTTGTAAGGGAGCCTCAATTTGGAAATGCAATCAAGGTAAATGATTTTTCACTGATTTTTATTTATATATATATTTATTTTTTAATTATGGTGACTCTTCTGTGGTTTGGTGGCTAGGATTTCATGTTCTTCTTAAAAACAACAGGATATTTCAGCTCAAAAACACACATCTCACCAAATAACAGTGAGTTGCATACAGAATCAGAGCATGTGATCTTTTAAAAAGTGAAGTATCTCACATTTGTGCTTCTGATTTAGCAACATTGTTATGAATATAATTCTCTTTCCCTCTTATTATAAAACCAGCTTAGTTTCTTTAATGAACTTGGTATAATTTGGGTTCTTATAAGGAAGAACATTTTCCTCTACAAGTTTCTTTTTCCTTTAAAGAGAGAAATAACAGAGTTCTAGGTATATATATGCACAAATTAAGGCTTATAGATTCAGTTCCAGCTGGTCCAGCTGAATTTGAAGCACTGGGTGATTTTGTTACATTCTAATTGGCATTTCCATACCACTGCCATGTAAAGCCCAGTATCAACATACCTGGTTCCCCATGGATGCTTTTAGTCAAATAAATAAGCAGATAGAAGTCATTAGGCAGACTGCAAGTCAAATGTTTTTCTTTTTATAGCTGAAGAACTGTATGATTTCATAAGCTTCAAAGAGTAACGTTTTACACTAACCTTTGTATAAACTTCAATAAAGCCCAGATTTCCTCGATTCAAAGAATAAAAATATGTATAATCTGGGATAAAATGTCTTGTTAACCTTTTAACAACCTAAATATCATGTATTTAAAAAAAATTAATTGTCAATTATATAAAGCTTCTAATATTCAGTAAGAGCTTAAGAATGTATTCCTTAGATATGTTAAATTCCTAATAATAACGAACATTTATTGGGCATTTACAATGAGACAGGTCATGTTCTTGGTGGTTATATGTTTTAAGTCATTTCTTCTTCATAGAAATCTCATGAGATAGTATTATTTTTAGTACATTAAAATGATTTTTATTAATTTTTTAAAAAAATATTTAACTTGAATTTTTATTTTTAGTAAAATAATTTTAAGTAATTCATTCAGTGGAAGAGAAAACTGAGACACAGATAAGGGTTTACCTTGGCGTCATATACAGAGTAAATGACTGAATTGGGTTTAGATCAAAAGCCATCTGGGTCTGGAAAAGCAACCTTTATTCATTCTACACTGGCCATTTCTTATAAGACAGAAAAAGTTATCCAACAATGTTTTGAGAGTCAAATTCCAACCCCTTATGGTTTTGGCAGCATGGATAATACTAAGTAGTAAAGAATTCTTGTTCCAAAAAGGGAAATACCAAATGCAGGAATGTAGGGAAAGCATGAATCATTTATTTGCACAGCATTCAACATTTGCAGAACAAATCCAACAGGTGAGATTCCACTTAAAGTCTAGTAGGGAGAGAAAGAAAGTCATCAATCAACTCATCCATGATGAGTGTGATGCAGGAAATAAGAGAGGGAGACAGAAGTGGAAGAGGAGTGATTGAGGGGAGAGTGGTGAAGTGGCATTCAGTAGAGCACTCTGAAGCATGCCATCTGAGCTAAGACCTGAGCAAAAGCAGAGCACCAAGGCTGTGTGCCAGGCACATGCTCTTGGAAAGCAGTGGGGGAGTAGAACAAGTCTGGAATACTACAGATGAAGGGGTGTGTGAAAGGGTTGAGCCTGGAGAAAAGGTCAGAGTCAGATCACGCGGACCTGGCAGATCATGGCTAAGAGAAGAGGGAAGTAGAAAAGAGCATGATTGGCTTTATGTTTTCCCATGATCACTGTGGCTGCTCAGTAGGGAATGGGTGGGGCTGAGGCAAGAGTGAAGGAGGGCCAAGCTGGGAGCCAGTGCAGAAGGAGAGAAGCCATGGAGTTAGGATGCACTGAGATGCAGAAGGCAACATCTGGATGGCATATTTCAAAGCACTCTTGCATTCTGTGTGGCTGGTGGTATAGTTGACAATCAAGCTGTAAGAAGAATGTCTCATTGGCAGGGAAAATGGCCTCTTTAACAGTGCAGGACGAAACACTGAATAGGTCTGATGTGGCTCAGATGCTTCCCAAATATGGGAAAGCAAACATTGCCTGGATTCATTGCCAGGGCTAACTGTTTTTGTTGTTGTTGTTATTATTATTATTATTATTATTATTATTATTTACAGGAGTGTGAAAACATAACGGAGTAGATGTGTGGCTTTTTACCAATGCTCAGCCTCTGGAGTCAGAATTGGGGCCCAGGGAAAATGATGTTTACCTATTGACAGCTCTCACAACAGGGCATGCTTTGCCTTTCTCTTTGTAAGCAGTAGTCCCTGGTTTGGTGGCCTCCTGAGCATCGGAAGGAGATCAAGGCTCTTAAGCCCCGTCCCGGGCAAAAGAAAGGACAAGGATCTGTAGCTTGCCCTTTCTCAGAGCAGAGAAGGGATGATGTCAAAGTATATTTCGCCAAAATATGGACTAGTCCCTCCCAGTGAGGTCAATCTGCCCTCAATACATTTCCCTCTGTAGCCTTCTATTTATTTGATTTCTGGCAACAAATATGTCCACATTATTCTTTTTTTTTTCCCCATTGTAAATTTTCTAGGCTCTAGGCTCTAGAAGTGGAAAAGATGATGATAATACAGGTGGTACTTTCAAGGAAGTTGAATCTCAAGAGGCTTGCATGGCAGATAAGGGAAAAATGTATATAGAGAGAGCTATAGCCAAGCAAAAAGTTTCAGAAAAGAGATGTTTACAAATTGCTGTCAGTATTTGAAACAGGAAAAACTCGGCTGGAAATTTTTGATTTTTTTAAAAAAGATCCTTGATGGATAGCTAGCATTTTGGGAGGATGCTTGGAGAAGCCGGATGATCTAAGTAAGGTGAGTGTCAATTTTGCTCCTCTTGTGCACTTCCTGTGATGTGGGGATGTACCTTCAGATTAGTCATATAGGCATATGCAGAAGAATCAGCCCCTTATCCTCTCTGTGCCTAAGGACAAAGATCTCACCATCTTTGGTGGCTTTCAGCTTTCAAATAGCACATTTAACACACATCAGGTAGGTGTTATGATCCATCCTTCCCTTCATTTTTACCTGCATGATGTTTGGACTTCTATCCAATTCTCCAATGCCTCTCACTTCCTTCTCAAATGCTACTCTATTCACAAACATCGCCTCTAGTTCCTCGGATGTAATCTGGTCCCCACTTTTGTGCATGTGCAAACCTCTGTTGAAGTGTCCTTTAAATTTGCGCTATAATACAATTCTCATGCTAGATCCCAATTCCCTACAGTCACTCTAAGACCTGTCATCATACTGTTCACAAAATTATTTCTTCAGAGATGTTTGTTAAATCAGATAACGTGAATGCAGTGCTCAGCTCAGTGCCTGTCACAAGGAAAACCCTTGATATGTGATACCTGTTATTATTGAATGAATTGATGGCTGAGTGGGTACATCTGTTGTAGACAAATGCTTTTCCTGTATATTTAAGAAAATGAGAATGCTTGCCTTGACCAGCTCTAATATGCAAAAGGAAAATTCCCAAAGGAGAAAGGTTTTAGACTTCAAGATTTCTAGGGTGGGGAGAGGAATGTTGTAATTGCTAAAGAACCAAAAAACAGAAAGAAGCTCCTCGGGAGAGAGAGGGAGCCAAGACAGCAAGGTTGGAAGGAGAGATAGAAGTCATAAAAACATCATTGGAAAACTGTCAATTGAATTGTTCGCTACATTTGGAAGAATATAATTATCATTCATGAATTCATGAGAATTTTTTGAGTTGGAGAGACCATGCTGGTGTTTGGAAGTCACAGAAAGAGAGAGAGCCTTTCTTCTTAAATATAGCATTGGGGCTGCAGGAAGGGAGCACTTGCTTAGCATCTGGGTAGAATGGACAAGAGCTTGAATGAGAGGAGCAGGAGCCAGGCAGACTGTGTCTTATCCCTGGGGCAGGAATCAGTGCCTCCACTGTGTCCTGTTAATTTGGTCATGTGGTTGCAGGTGGTACACTATAGCACTGGCATCATAGTAACCTACTGAAATCTCATAATGTTCATGTAAACCCTACAATGTGGATAAATGATTGAAGAGACATGAAGGGACAAGTCTGTGTTCCCAAGGTAATAGTTGCCATTACATAAAACCCCTAGTGGAGCAGATGCTGTTTGCTTATTGTGTGTGGGGAGTATCGTACTGTGTTTTGTTTTTATTTTATTTTTAAAAACATTTTATTTATTTATTTGAGATAGAGAGAGAGGAAGAGAGAGAGCATGAGTGGAGGGCAGAGACAGAGAGAGAAGCAGACTCCTTGCTGAGCAGAGAGTCTGACAAGGCTTGATCCCAGGACCCTGAGATCATGACCTGAGCCAAAGGCAAACACTTAAGAGATGGAGCCACCCAAGTGCCCCTGTTTTGTTTTGTTTTGAAGCAATGGTGCAATAAGCTGAATAATGCCCCTTCAAAGTTACCCCTTCCTAACCGTCGGAGCCTGTGAGTATTCCCTTATAAAGCAAAAGGAGCTTTGCATGTATGATTAAGTTAAACATCTTGAGATAGTGAGATTATCCTATGTTTCTCCAGGGGAGCCCTGAATGCACCACAGGGGTCCCTGGGAGAGAGGCAAGAATGTCAAAAGAGGAAGCAGGAGATGTGATAGCAGAGGTATGAGGTTGGTGAGATGGGGAGAGGGGGTCTTGAGGCAGGGGATGCCAGTGTCCTCTGGAGAATGACTCCTTTCTAGAGAGTCCAGAAGCAACCAGCCCTGCAAAGACCTTGTCTTTAGCCCAGCAAGACTGATTTTGGACTTGTGCCTTCCAGAAGAATAAGAGAATACATTTGTGTTGTATGAAGCCACAAGTCTGTGGTCAATTGTCACAGCAGCCACAAGACATGAATACAAATGAATATGAAGGAATCTCAATAGATATAATTCTAGAGTTATAAACAGGAGAGTGGGCAATTTAAGGACATTGCCTTTCAAAGCCAGTCTGAGAACTGCAGGATGGCAGTGTTCTGAATGGAATGGCCTTGTGATGTTCTGTGCAGCTGGAAAAGAGATGATCTGGATAAAGGGAGCATAGCACTGTTTCCCCATTGGGAAGTTTTTATAATTTGGGGACTTATGTTCAGAATAACCTGGTTAAAATGTACAGAAATAGTCCCTAGGTGCCTGAGTGGTTCAGTTGGTTGAGCATTCAACTCTTGATTTCAGCTCAGGTCATGATCTCAGAGTCGTGAGATCCATCTCCATATGGGGTTCCACACTCAGTGTGGAGGCTGCTTGAGAGTGTCTCTCTCTCTCTCTCCCTCTGTCTCTTACCCTTCCTCATGCATGTGTTCTCTCTCTTTCACAAATCAATACTTTTTTTTTTTTAAGAAAAAATAGTCCCTTAAACTGTCTACACTTATTTACCAATATCTTACCAATGATGCATGAGCACATGTGAAGGCACAATGGCAAATGTCTCTCCTACATTTATTTCTAAGCTCACCCTACAGGTGCTACTCCAGGATAGAGAACAGGTATGTTCTGCACTCTAGCAATATTATTGGAATACTCTGGGAACAATCCAAATTCCAAAGTTTTATTATTATGCCATTTCATGCTGCCAAGTTATGACTTTAATATACATTTAGGGATGTGACAAGGTATTTGCTTCAAAATCCAATCACATTTGATCACACTATTCATTGAATAATTGAATTGCTTGGCCTCCCCTAGGGACTAGAATGAGGTAGTCTCTTTTCTTCAGAATCCCAGAGTCTAGGGAAAGGAATGGACAAGTATATAAGAATATTAAAGTATTAATTCATAGGTACCTGGGTGGCTCAGTGGTTGAGCATCTATCTGCCTTTGGCTCAGGTGGTGATCTCAAAGTCCTGGGATTGAGTCCTGCATCTGGCTCCCTATGGGGAGGCTGTTTCTCCTTCTGCCTATGTCTCTGCTTCTTTCTGTGTGTCTCTCATGAATAAATATATAAAAATCTTAAAAAAAAAACAAAACACCAAAGTATTAATTCAGAGTGTTGTAGAAACACAAAGCCCAACTCAAGGGCTTGGGGAAGGCATATATAGATATGCACATTCTTACAGGGATTGAAGGGGAAAGGAGTAAGGTTGTTAAGAATATAAAAATGCACTCGGGGTGCCTTGGTGGCTCAGACAGTTAAGCGTCTGCCTTCAGCTCAGGTCATGATCCAGGGGTCCTGGGACTGAGTCCTGCATAGGGCTCCCTGTTCAGCAGGGAGTCTGCTTCTCCATCTCCCCTTCTTGTGCTTGTGCTCTCTCAATCTCTCTCTAATAAATAAAAATCTTTAAAAAAATGCACTTAAAGATAATCAATTTTATATTTCTTTTTAACATTTCAGAAGACATTTGCTTAAAATGTGATTGTTCAAAGTACACACTGTTTTTTATTTGTTTTTTGACACTTAAGGATACATTTTCAATAAAAGCCCTGGGAAGGTGGCAACCAATGATGTTAAAGGATGTCTTGTGGTTAAAACTGCATGTGTTGCTTTAAAAAATGTATTTTCACTTCTAATACAGTAACTGTTAATTGCACTGACCTGGAGTAAAACAATTTCAGGTAGATACTGTTTCTTATTTCACTCTTTCCATTTCAGATACTGAGAATTAATACCAACAGAAAATTGTGGTGAACTTGGCATACTGAAAGAATTCTCACCTTCAAATTTGTAAAGCCACAATATATTTCCTTTAGAAAGCTTTCATAACCTCAAAAAGAGCTCTAAAACACCCAAATCCTCAAATCCCTACACAGTTTACAAAGGAATATATGCCTTCCAGCAATATTTAGGTTTTGCCAGGAATGTAAATATGATAGACTTTGGAGCCATCCCACATTTTAATTCAAATTCAAATAAATCCTATGCCTGGGCTTCTGAGTAAATAAAGCTCTCTCCTGGGAGAATAAAAAATAGAAGTAATTTGAAAAGAAACCTGAATTATTCCTTTAAATGAACTCTCAAAGTAAAACTAAATTAAATGGTAGGATCTTATTTTCTCACCTAAGCTCTGGAAACTAAATAAATTTTTTTAAAGTCTGTCACATAATAGGTTGGTTGTGACTATTGTTGATCATGGCAGTTTATCCGGCTTGATTTATCTTTAACCTAAGTTGACTGGTTTGGGGTATTGGCTGCACCTACCAAGCATTTTCTCATTCTTTAGTTGCAGCTTTTCCAAATCAACCAAAATGACTGCTAACATGGTGGGAAATAATTTAGAAGAGAAAACATAAATTGTTTCTCAGTGTTGCCACTTGTTTTGAGATCTTTGAACATAGAGAATCTGCTGAAAACAAGATTAAGTTTTTAAAAATGATTTATGCATTTATGTGATGTGGAAAATATTTAAAGCAAATTTGAAATTAGAGAATAAGGTGAGCATCTTCAGGATATGCTGAGAAAGCTTGTGCATATAAGACATTTGAATCCACCAGGTTTTGATTAGGTAGGACACACTAGAACAGTCAAGTGTTCAGGGATCTCAGTTTCTTGCATGCATTGTTCTTTCTCAATGTCCACTTAGCAGTAGAGAAGCTCTAAGCAAGGTGGTGGCAGACAGAAGAGTCAGATCAAGGTGTAGTGGGAAAAAAAAAAAAAAAAGGTGTAACAGATAAAATTAGCACCGAATGAGATCCTAAAATACACACAATTCTGTCACACAAATCTATTCTCAAGCAAAAGGGATAGTCTGTCTGTTTTCCTTTCTTCTTCTTCTTCTTCTTCTTCTTCTTCTTCTTCTTCTTCTTCTTCTTCTTCTTCTTCTTCTTCTTTTTCTTCTTTTCTTCTTCTTCTTCTTCTTCTTCTTCTTCTTCTTCTTCTTCTTCTTCTTCTTTTCTTCTTCTTCTTCTTCTTCTTCTTCTTCTTCTTCTTCTTCTTCTTCTTTTCTTCTTCTTTAAAATCACAAAACTTTTCTTAAAGGGAAGGACTATAATAACATCAGAAGAATTGGACTGGTCTGCCTGGGCTTAGGTCAGGAATTCAGGGTCCTGGGATCAAGCTCAGTGTCATGCTCCATGCTCAGTGAAGAATCTGCTTATACTTTCCCCTCTCCCTCTGCTCCTTCCCATGCTCGTGCTCTCTCTTTCTCATTCTCAAATTAAAAAAGAAGAAGAAGAAGAAGAAGAAGAAGAAGAAGAAGAAGAAGAAGAAGAAGACGAAGAAGAAGAAGAAGAAGAAGAAGGAGAATTAGATTGTGAATCAGAAAAAGCTGAAATCTGTCATTGGACTTTGAGAAAGTTATTTTTATTGTGTTTTATTCTATCTATAGTAAAATAATACAAGAGTTATATACTCTCTATCCCCCTCTCCTCTTTCTCTGTACTATTGACATGGCCCTAAAGGGACGGACCAGCTCAACTCACCTGTATAGGAAATCATTTTGCTCCCTACAGACTTAATGCCTTTAGTCCCTTCCTCTCACCAAAACCAGACTAAATTTGGATCAAATTGTGTCCCACTATCCACATTAAAATCCTGGGGTAGCTCTGCATCCGGCTCAGGATAAATCCCATTTTTTTTGCTTAAAGTGAGGCCGGCAGGCAACTTCCTCCTGCAGCTCCATCTTGCTTTCTCTCCTGGCTCTCCCTGACTCGGCTTCTCTGCTGCCTCTGGCTCAGTGTTGCCCACTGAAGGGTCTTCTGCCTTAGGATCATTTGCTTGCTCCAGAAGGACTTCCTCAACCTCAGACTAGCCTGGGTCCTCTCCTAACTGTATTTTACAGCACGCTGTACCTCCCTTGCTATCTCATTCCTACACTGTATTGCAAAAGTTGGTTAGTGTCTGAATTTTCTGGAAGTTTTATTAGAGTCAGGACTTATATGTATCACTCATTATCACTCCAGTGCTTAGCAGCCCCAGAAAGCATTCAATACTTTTTGGTTAAACGCATGAACAAATGAATAGAGAAATTTTATATTATAAAATACTCATACGTTATGTGGCTCCTTTCCAGGCATAAGGAGTGTGTCTGATTTGTACTATTTTTCTGTTGCTGAAAAGCAAATTCTACTCTTTCTCATCTTGTGATCCAAAGAATAATATTAAGGTTTTAATAACTCCTTACTTTGCTTTATTCAACAAGATTCCTCCTGACTTACAGAATGTATGATTTGAATATTCCATCCGACCTCAGTGAAATCAGTATGCATTATAGTTAAGACTTTGGGGTAAAGGTATGGCAAGCTAGTCTGATGGTGAAAAAAATAATAGGGTGACTGATGAAAGATCTACTTAGATTTTTTTCAATGACACCAGCAAACATTAAAAGGCATTTTAAACTAATTTAATAATTGCTTATTGGAACTGATATAATTGGCTAGTTGACTCCATGAAATCACTAATCAATAAATTCTTGATCGGCATGAACTGTTTTGTTTAAAATTACTTAATTGCAAACTATTTCTAATTGTTTGCGGTGGGTGATGGGACCCCATTAAACTACTGTCTTTATTTTCTATTTGTGTGAAAATGTCCATAATAAAAGTTTATATGTGACCAAACTTTTAAAATAAGACCAAACATAGGAAGTTCATAAACAAAAATAACCTTTATCCTATTTATATATTGCCCTAAAATGTGTATGGACATCTTGAAAATGTTCAGAGGCTCAGTAATATTCAGTAGTCTTGATCTGAAGTTGACAAGATACATAATGAGAGATCAAATTCCAACATACTTGTGATATTTTCAAGACTTTGATGATGGAGTGAATCTGTCAAGGGTTACAGTCTGAAACCACAGTTATACTTACTCTGTGATTCTGGAATTGCTAGCGCTCAACCCACTCCTCGCATGTGGCTTACCTGCCAGTAAGAATTTGGCACTTAAAAATAATTACTTTAGCTTTTAGCAATACATTTCTTTCATTTATTTTTACTGAAGAAAAATGTCAACACCAAGAGATTATACATACAGTACAGTAAGATCTATGGCATTTTTGCATGGTTGCTTAAAAGATAACCCAAGCAAAATACATGCAGTAACTTGACTTGTAACTCTGCTGGATGAAAGAAAATGTGTTCTCTGTTGGTAAGACATGTGAGAATGCTTCTGTAAGTTATGCACAGACCAAGTAACATCGCTGACCAATAATTTGACTTCCCATAATGGCAGCTTGCTTGAGGCATAGATCAAGAAAAATATGCTTCCTGGATCAATTTAGATATGGTGAAACAAGGTTGCACACACATTATGGTGAGGAAGGCATTCAGCCTCCATAAACTATATAGAGTAGGAGAATGATTTTGTGGCTGTAACGTGAAGTCAGGGAAGAAACATTCACCAAGAGCCCTTACTTGTAGTGCTTGGTCCCAGATGCTGCCTTGGTTACCAACATAAATTAAAGAAACATGCATTGCCCTCTAGCATCTTTTTATCTATTTGTGAGATGTCATATATCAACTAAATTAATAGCCCTCATAAAGCAAAATAGACTTACGTAGAAATATAGTAACTTTCTGCACTAAAATCATGTTTATACTGTAATATAGCATTGGTACATGTGCAGCAAAAATTCAATTTAGAGTCAAGGATAATTAACCAAAAAAAAAAAAAAAGATGCTTTTTTTTGTGTGTTGTGTTTGTGAGAGTAAAGTTTTAGCTTCACAGATCTGTAACAGTAAAAGCAAGATAGAGATTGAGGATAGTGAAAATGGTATATAGAAGATTATGAGATACTAATGAACAACCTCAATATGGGAAGGAGGCAGATTAAACAGATTTCATTATAAATACTAGTTGAGGTGGGTCATCTATAAATGAGACCTTAGATTACTTGTACTCTATTGTTTTTTTTCCTGTGTTGTTTTCCTTTATGAACCATCCTAACTACTACTAACATGAAAATACCCAGCAGATAGTAGGAGCAACTTAAATGCCTCAGTACAAACACAGCCTCTTACACCACATGTAGTTACCATGGGCTGATTTGTATTCTCGCCTTCTCAAAATTCTTATGTTGAGGTCCTGTCCCCCAGCACTTTAGAACGTGACTGTACTTGAATATGGGGTCTTTCAAGAGGTAATTAAATTACAATGAGGTCATTAAGGTGGGCCCTAAATTATTATTACTGCTGTCCTATAGGAAGAGGAAATTTGGAGGTAGGTGTAAACGGAAGGAAGATGCTGTGAAGGAGAGAAAACAGGGTCTGAACAGATGTTCTCACAGGCTCTTAAGGAGCAATGAACCCCCCGACATCATGATCTCAGACTTCAGGCCTCTGGAACTGTGAGAAAATACATTTCCTTTGTTTATGCCACCCCAGTGTGTGGTATAGTGTTATGGCGGTTCTAGCAAATAAAGTCAATTGTTAAAATACATATATCTGAAAATAGCTGGAAAACATTGTGAATGTTTGATAATCCCTTGGACTTGTCCATCCTATATATATCTTTATATGTTAGCTTGGCTGAACAAGCTGAGAGTTAGAATGCCCCATCTACATCTGTCCAGTTTGCTGAGATAAAGGATTCAGTCTTCAGCACTTAGTTTCTTGGACATACTATACCAATAACTAACAAACAGCTCTACATGAGCTGTAGAATTTCCATTGGGCTCCTTAAGAGGTGGAGAAAGCTTCTGGTCATCGGATATATCTACACCAGTTTTGTCCCAGTGCATTACCACAGCGCTCCACATTCTCACCAAGAAATAGTTATGTTTTCTCTAATGGTGAATAGATATTTACTCACTGGGAGAGAAAACAAAGGACTAAATTATGCAGTCTTTTAAATATTAAATAGTTTTCCCATCATTCCCTTGGGGGAAAAAAGAGAAAACTAAATTTCTACAAGGTAAATTCGATATTCTGAATTGGATCCTTACAAATACCATATTTGATTACAAACTGAAGATCCAAATGAGCCTGGAGGCCATGTTTACCAGAGAAATTTTATCCTTCTGTTTATATTTATTGTAAATGAATTTTTTTTAATCAGATGGGACATCTGCAAATTTTTAGGCACTAATTTTCAAAGACCATGAAGCCCTCTGGGTGATTTTTTCATTTCCTTAACAGATAGTTTAGTTTTAAACTACATACTTTCCCTTGGCAGAATGAGAGATGAAAAGCCTGCTATAAAATTGATTTGGCATCTACATAAAAGAAAGCTTTGTAAGAAGTAGTGCTAACCGAGAAGCTTTCTTCATAAGCATATGCCCCAAAATGAAAATGTCACTCAGATCTGAGGAGCATTCCCTGCCCAAATATCTCCACCAAAATCATGTTTACACTCTTAATTGTCATATTTTAGAAAGAGAAACTATATACTTTTAGCTGTGAATTTTTTTTCAAGATTACAAGACCCTCAAATTGTGTGTTGGGCAAATCCATTTCAAACCTGGTAGAACATGTAGATTTTAAAGATATTTTTGCAATGAATTTTGGCTGTTCCCAAAATAAATAACCAGGGATATGCCTTCATAATGTTTGCAGAAATAAAAAGGAAGTGTTTAGTCACGTGTCCTTAGACTTATTCTTTATCTACATGGAACTAAACATTTTAATTACTAGTTGATTTGTTACAAATTAATTTGTTTAATTACTGTTGTCTAGATTTAGCCAAAAATAAAGCATCTTTTGCAAGAAATGCAAATAGCATCCATATATCCAAAGGTAAAAAATCAAAAGAACGCTTTAGATAGTGTAAGATGTGTCTTTAAAAATTCAAATATTTCAATGGAAATGTGCTATTTTACTCACTGGAAATAGAATTCTTTCCTCAAAATTTGGTAAAAGTGAAATAAAAATAGCTGGAAAGTATATAATATAATACTTCATTCCATCTCTCCTAATATACTTGTCATCAGAGTACCTGGCCTATAGGTTTAAACTATTCTGAATGCCTGTTAAAAGGTCCAGTTTGAACAATGAGGGTTTATGGTAGATTGAAAAAGAACATAATCATATGAATTTTAACTCCATAGAATTTGCTTGGAAGTGTTTGCTTTAAATGAGAGTTTTGTACATTGTGAGCAATGGCAACATTTAACAATGAGGGAACCTGTCACTGAAGAACATTTTGAGCCAGTGTCTGGAGACCAAGAACCAAGCTTCATTCAAACAGCCCACTAGTGAATTTTTAACTATCAGGCTAGCCCAAATTTGACTACGTGTATGCAATTATAGAGCCTGAAACGCTTCATGATCTTTCCACTACATACTGAATGAATTCTGCCAGGATTTTTTTTTTTTAAGATTTTATTTATTTATTTGTGAGAGACACAGAAAGAGAGGCAGAGACACAGGCAGAGGGAGAAGCAGGCTCCTTGCAGGAAGCTGGATGTGGGACTCGATCCCAGACCCCGGGATCTCGCCCTGAGTCCAAGGCAGACATTCAATCACAGAGCCACCCAGGCATCTTAACACAGTGTGAGAAAAGCATATTTTTTCCTTCTCAAATTAGTTCATTCAGATCACTCCTACAGGATTTCTTTATGTTGGCTTTTTCTTCTCATATCTTGATTAACTAATAACAACAGTATTTGTTGTATATTTTCATACTAATATTTATCACAACAAAGGTCTATGTCAAAAGTTCAATTGGATATTTTCTATCCATTCAAAGATGTTCAGGTTTTGAAAATAGGAAATGATATTGAAATGAATCTGCCTGTCATCATAGAATCTTGGGTTTGATAAGTTGCCTTACTAGAAGCAAACATCCTAAGCTCCCACTCAATTGCAGTGATATGTTTTGGGATACCGTGTTGGAGGGTCATTGTGATTCTGGTTGAATTCTTTCCCTGGACTCAATGTCTCCATATGCAGCAAATCCAATCCTGGAGTCCTCTCAGAGCTGCACAGCACCTCCTCACATGGAGTCAAACTACCCGAGTTCCTGTCACTTCTGCCCTTGGTCCAATTTTGAACCTTACAGCTGCAGGGAATCCATCTTGTCCTCTTTCCACATCTCAGCTCTTCAGGCACTCAGATAGTTTGGTATAGCACTTCCAATCCATCAGCTCGCTCTTCCCAGTGCATTGAGTCTATTCTAATGCAGATTGATGATACACTTTCTGCAAGTGTCACAGACTCCAAATCTCAGGGTCTATTTTGAAATGGAACGTGAGGCTCATGCCATTCACACGCTAGTGGAAATTGCGAATGCCCTTGGGTTCGTAGGCTAATCAGATCAAATGGGAGTCCTTGACTGAGATTTGCTCTGAAAGCCCAGTATAGAGATTGAAGGAGACAAAAACCTCAAAAGGAGATTTGTAGTGTTTTTGTGCCTTCGGAAGTCAGCCAGCACTAAGTTCTGCCAAATGAGCTGACGTTTCTGCTGGGTGGGATCTTTCTTATTCCCAGCAAACTTTTTGACATTCTCTTATAATACTTTTATTTCATTCATGTTTCTGTGCTATCACAACTTTATTACCTTTTAAGTGCCTTGTCATATTTCTGATTAGGTATTTAAAAATACAAACGTATGGGTCACCTGGGTGGCTCAGTGGTTGAGTGTCTAACTTTGGCTCAGGTTGTGATCCCGGGGTCCTGGGATCAGAGTCCTGCATCAGGCTCTCCTTGGGGAGCCTGCTTCTCCCTCTGACTATCTCTCTGCTTCTCTATGTCTCTCATGAATAAATAAATAAGATCTTAAAAAATAAAACAAAACAAATGAAAGCAAACACTCCTAGTATAAAATAAGGCACTTAGCTTCTTTAACATTGATTTCCTGTATTTGAAATTGTAACTTTCCATAAATAGTGACTGCTAAATCCATAATCCCAAAAATACCAGATTCAGAGTCTATGAGTCTATCAGTAGGAGAATTACAATGTGATTTTTCTGATAATGTGATGTGAATGTTGGAATTTACATCAAATTTATTTGGGAAGGAATCATATTCCTTAAATAAATAACCTTCCATATAAATATGGGCAGCTGCAGGCATATAGTAAGTTATAAATGAATACTAATTCAACAATATATGCCATATACTCCATGCATATGTATGTATACGTGTAGATATATAAATATAGTTTATCTTTTTGTTTGTTTCTCCATTTTCAAGATGTTTTACTCCAATCTCTGCTTATGACCATAGAATATTATAATTATTTGTAAATTGAAAAGTTCAATTGGGGCAGCGCAGGTAGCTCAGCGGTTGAGCGCCGTCTTCAGTCCAGGGCCTGATCCTAGAGACCCGGGATCAAGTCCCATGTTGGGCTCCCTGCATGGAGCCTGCTTCTCCCTCTGCCTGTGTCTCTGCCTCTCTCTCTCTCTCTCTCTCTCTCATAAATAAATAAAATCTTTTTTTTTTTTAAAGAAAAGTTCAATTGGCTGATGCACTATTTGGCACACAAAATCAACTCATTACAGATGTATTTTCATTTTACTAGACTTAATTGATCTATTATTTGATCACTCAGCACATGACGTCTTTTCTGAGATTTTAGCTTACTAGATTAGAATGTTTACTATGCAATATTAGTAGCCTCCTTGTTTCTAAGATACTTAATTTCTGCCTAGAACTTTTTTAAATGGGAAAAAAAGGAAATTCAGTATGTTCCTATTTATCCCAAGCTATCTTAGCAATACTTTGTTCTTTCTAACAGAATCACATAATCACAAGTGAACTAATTAATTTATCAAGTTTTATGAAAACAGCAGATTCTGTGACTGCCTGCACAGTCCCACTCTTCATGGAATTATTCATTCAGTGGCAGCTGAGTCTGGCTGGCAAATAGCTCTACACATTTTTTAGAATTATTTTCTAGTAAACTGACATCCTGCTTTCCAAATGTAAACTAGATATGCAACTATAAGGACATTTTAGAAGTCATGATAAGTCATGATAAGGGGGTATAGCATATGGAAAACAGTTTTTACCTGCAGTGATGAGAAAAAATTGATGATTTCATTAAAGGAGCACAAACAAGATTTAGTACCACCTGATGTTGAAAACTGTGATATATTCATATGCAACCCTAAATGGAGCAAATGGACTAATGCCCTGGGGGAACATGTTAAAGACTAGGAACTCATCATCAAGATGCTTCAAGCAACAGGTAAGGGGAAAAAACTCAACAAGATGAAAAAGAAAGATAAATAAGAAGAGAACACCCTTATGCTCTTCTTTTCCTCCACTGTATAACCCTCAATATATTAATCCCCTTGTCAAAAGAGAATATTTTGAAAAATCAGGCAAATGAGCTTGAAAACATCTTTCTCTGGCTAAGAGAACACTAAGTTATTCTTTAAGCCCTGGAAGAAAATAGACAAGTCCTTCTTTATAAGTTGCTGTTATGATATGATGGAGAGAACATGGAAGCTAAATGAGCATCAGCAACATCAATGGTGGCCAGAGGTTCAAGAACCTCTTCAGTAAGAAAGGAAACAAATTACAACACCTCTGTGATATTCTAATCAGCCCAAATTATGATTAAAAATGTGTAACAGAGAGCAGACACACTACCTATCGTATCGGCCCAGGAGAAATAGGAAAACCCAACACTTTCTAAGTGTCTACTTGATCCAGCCCCTGTTGATCCTTCGTTCGTGCTAATCCTTCCTTCCTCCCACCTTTCACGTTACCTCTTGTCCACTGGGATTTCCAAACACAGAAGCCTTCCAGACTGCTGTTGGCTGTTCCTCTCTGCCTGACAGGCCAATAGGTCTCTACAGAGAAATATTTTCTGACCGACCTCTCATTCCCCACCATCGGCAATCTCCAAAAACTTTACCTGTTTTATTTTCCTTATGTGGCATACAGTCTCTGAGACAATCCACATATCAGTTTCTTAGTTTATTACTCATTTGCTCCCACAAAAAAGAAAGTTCTATGAGTGCCAAGACCCATATTTTGTTGTATCTCTCTTGGCCATGCCTGGTATAATGCCCAATCTGTAGCAGGTACTCAGTAAAAATGTGCTGAATGAATGAATGCACCTGAGGATAAATTCACTACAAAAATGAATTGTACTTCTTTTTTTTTTCTCATTTCAAGTGTCTTAGAACAGAGTAAGTTGTTTACTTTTAAAAAAAATATTGTATTTATTTATTTGAGAGGCAGCACAAATGGGAAGGAGGGGCATAGGGAGAGGGAGAAGCAGAGTCCCCACTGGGCAGGGACCCCGATGCAGGACTCTATCTCAGGACCCTGAGATCATGACCTGAGCCAAAGGCAGATGCTTCATCGACTGAGCCTCCGAGGTGGCCTGATTTGTTTACTTGTTTAAAGTGGCACATGAACATGATTCATTACATCTGGATATCACAAATAAGTTGTCCTCTTAACTGGGAGCCAAAGTTAAGTTTTCTCACACAGTGTACTCAGTGAGTGTCTGGTACTCAAAATACCTAGATGCACAAGGGTACTAATTTTTAAATAATCACATGCCACAGGTTGGAGCTCAGTGAATGAGGATTACTAGAAAATGCATTGCACATGATTCTGTCATTGACGCTTTGAATTCAGGAGTAGGAATGGCATTAGGTGTATAATCCTGTAGCCGCATTTCAGTGAAAGACAATTCCCCTCAAACAGAAAAGTGGTGACCGAAGCGGGCACTTTCCTAAGATGGGGTTTTCATCAGCTCTGCTACCCATCCATTCAGTCAGGAGATGGGAAGGCAGAATGATGTCAAATTCCTTCCACAAAGGCCTCCCACGGTGATGGAAAAGGAGTGGAAAGATATTCATGATGTTTCCACCCTCCACCAACTGTGTCTGATTCAAGTCAGCCCCAAACTCTCTCCCCCAGCTGCAGAGCCCATTTTCTTTATTTTGAAAGTTAATTCCACTCACAGCTGGAACTCAAAGCAAAAGTGAACATTGTGCAGGAAAAAAAAAATTTCCTTGAATTTGATCTTGTACTTGTTACAAGGACAAAAAGTAATATTCCTCAAGCCTAAAGGAGCCTCATTATTTCGTTCCAGGTTACAGGCTTGAGAGCAGTGATCTGAGGACAACACGGTTGCTTGCATGCATGCATAAGCATTATTGACCAGGGGTGGGGCCGCACAGTGGTGGCGTTTTACAAATACACTACATAGTTCAAAGGATAAAACTCCATGAAAACTAACCGTGATCAGATGCTTCCTGGTTGTGCTGTCATAATGCTTCCAACCATAAATAGGTTTGAGGGCTTTTTACACCTTTGAGGCCCCAGTTCAAGTCCACAGATGTACATGCAGGTTAAGCACATTCTTTGGTTTACCAAGTTTCATGAATTGCATACTTCATAATTCCTTAAAATATAGAAGGGAGAAATTCAGTGATGAATAAAAATGATACCCTAAAATGATTAATCTCTAACATTTTCAAAGGGTAATTTCTTTCTCTCTTTAATGTTTTTAAAGCCTTTAAAAAATTTATTTATTAGAGAGAAAAAGCAGAGTGAGAGAGAACATGAGTTGGGGGGAGGGGCAGAGGGAGGAGTAGACTCCCCACTGAGCAAGGAGCCCAAATTGGGGCTCCACTCCAGGACCCCAGGATCATGACCTGAGCCAAAGGCAGACGCTTAACTGGGGAGCCACCCAGGCGCTGCTCAAAGGGTAATTTCAATGGATTGTTCTTTAGAGAAAGCTATTCTGTTTGTTTCCAACAAGCCCTCCAAAGCTCTGATACAGTTGTTTGTGTAGGAGATATGTAACTGAAAGTCTGCAAGCAATGCCTAATGGTTCTTTACAACTCTTTAGGAGAGAGCCAGGATTATGTATTATTCTTACTGTTTTTAATATTTTGGAGTTTCATCTTGTCAATCATATTAATACAGTTTAGCATGCATATGAGTTTCCTCTTTCCACAATAAAAATTACCACAAACAGTGGTGTAAAAACAACATAAATGTATTCACTTATAGTGTGGGCTTCAGGAGTCTGAAATGAGGTTGATAGGTCTCCAATCAAAGTGTCGGCAAGGCAAGTTCCTTCTGGAGGCCCCAGGGGAGAATATGTTCCTTGCTTCTTCTAGCTTCTAGAAGCTGCTGTCATTTCTTATCATATGGCCTATTCATACCAATCTCTGCCTCCACTGTCACATGGCCAGCTCAACTCTGACCCTCTGCTTCTCTCTTCATTTACTTACACTAGGTCCATCCAGGACAATGCAGGATGTTGTTCACATCATGACAAGATCCTTAATTTCTTAAAATCTACAAGACTCCCTTACCACGTGTGGTAACACATTTGCAGGTTCTGGGAATTAGAGTGTGCAGGGAGCAGTTTTCAGTCTACTACAGCATGTAAACTATAAACGTAAAATATATATAACCAAATACTTCAGCAATGCTGGGAACAACAGACTGTAAATATTGATTATGACTCTGAAAACATATTACTGGGATAAAGTCTATACCTAATTCATTAATAAATCTATTATCATTATGTACAGGCTCTTTTGGCAATGTCTTGAATAACAGTCATCAAAATTCAAAATACTAATAAAAAATTAATAAAGAAAGAAATAAAATGCTAATAAGACTGCTAGATTTTCCTTTCATTTCATTTTCAGGGTCATTAACATACAGTGTAATATTAGTTTCGAATATACAATATAGTGATTTAACACTTCCATATATTACTCGGTGCTCATCAAGATATGTGCACTCCTTTATCCTCTTTACCTATCTCCCCATCCCTCCACCCACCTCCCCTCTGATGACCATCAGCTTGTTCTCTGTAGTCAAGAGTCTATTTTTTAAGCTTGTCTCTCTTTTGTTTTCTTTGTTCTTTTGTTTCTTAAATTCCATGTATGAAGGAAATCATATGATATTTGTTTTTTTCTGCCTGGCTTATTTCACTTAGCATTATACTCTCCAGATCAATCCATGTCATTGCAAATGGCAAGATTTCATTCTTTCTTATGACTGAGTAATATTCCATTATCCACATCTTCATTCATTCATCTATTGATGGACACTCAGACTGCTTCCATAGTTTGCTATTGTAAATAATGCTGCAATGAACATAGGGGTACATATATCCCTTTGAATTAGTGTTTTTGTATTTTTTGGCTAAATACCCCATAGCGTGATTCAAGAATCAAAGGGTAATTCTATTTCTAATTTTTTTTTTTTAGGAACCTCCATACTGCTTTCCAGAGTGGCTGTACCAGTTTGCATTCCCACCAAAATAGTGCAGGAGGGTTCCTTTTCCCCCACATCCTTGCCAAACACCTGTTTTTTCCTGAGTTTTTTATTTTAGTTATTCTGACAGGTATGAGGTGATATCTCATCATGGTTTAAATTTGTATTTCCCTGATAATAAGTGATGTTGAACATCTTTTCATGTGTCTGTTTGCCATCTGTATGTCTTCTTTGAAGAAAGTCTTTTCATATCTGCTGCCCATTTTTAAATTGGATTATTTGCGGTTTTGGTGTTAAGTTGTATAAATTCTTTATATTTTTTGCATACAAACCCTTTTTGGAGAAGCCATTTATAAATATCTTCTCCCACCAGTAGATTATTGTTTAGTTTTGCTGGTTGTTTCCTTTGCAGTGCAGGAGCTTTTTATTCTGATGTAGTCTTAATAGTTTATTTTTGCTTTTGTTTCCCTACCTCAGGAGACTTATCAAGATAAACTTTGCTATCGTTGATGTCAGAGATATTGCTGCCTTAATATTTTTAATCATATTTTTGGTGTTGAATTTTATAAGTTATTTATATATTGGATATTAACCCCTTACCAGATATATCATTTGTAAATATCTTCTCCCATTTGGTAGATTGCATTTTTGTTTTGTTGATGGTTTCCTTTGCTGTGCAAAGGTTTTTTATTTTGATGTAGTCCATCTTAATAGTTTATTTCTGTTTTTATTTCCCTTGCCTCAGGAGACATGTCAAAAATATTGTTATGGACAATGTCAAAGAAATTACTGCCTGGCCTCACTTCTAATAATTTTATGGTTTCAGGTCTCACACTTACCTTAATCCATTTTGAATTTATTTGTGTATAGTGTAAGAAAGTGGTCCAGTTTCATTCTTTCTCACGTAGCTGCTCAGTTTTCACAGCCACATTTGTTAAAGAGACTGTCTTTTTTTCCCATAGCATATTCTTGTCTCTTTTGTAGAAGAATAATTGACCATATAATCCTGGGTTTATTCCTGGGCTTTTCATTCTGTTCCATTGATAGATGTGTCTACTTTTATGCCAGTATCATACTGTTTTGATAACTACAGTTTTGTAGTATATCATGAAATCTGGGATTGTGATACTTCCAGTTTTGTTCTTTTTCAAGATTGCTTTGACTATTAGGAGTCTTTGTGGTTCCATACAAGTTTTAGGACTATTGGTTTTAGTTCTGTGAAAAAATGCTGTTGGTATTTTGATAGGGATTGCATTGAAAATATGCATTACTTTGAATAGTAAGAACATTAAAAATATATATTTTTCCAAACTATAAGTATGAAATACCTTTTCATTTGTTTGTGTCATTTTCAGTTTCTTTCATCAATATATTATATCTTTCAGATTATATGTCTTTTACTGCTTTGGTTGGGTTTATTCCTAGGTATTTTTTCTTTCTGGTGCAATTATAAATTGAGTTGTTTTCTTAATTTATCTTTTGCTACTTTGTTATTAGTATATGGAAATGCTACCAATTAAAAAAATAAATGCTATCAATTTCTGGATATTTATTTTGTATCCTGAAAATTAACCAAATTAATTTATTACTTTTAGTAGTTTCTTGGGGAATGTAAATCAGCATAGCCACTGTGGAAAACAATATGAGGATTCCTCAAAAAATTAAAAATAGAAACACCAGGGGATCTAATAATTCCACTAGTGGACATTTACCCAAAGAAAACAAAAACACTAATTTGAAAAGATATACATGTCCCTATGTTTATTGCATCATTGCTTACAATAGCCAAGATATGGAACCAACCTAAGTATCCATTGATGAATGAATTGATAAGGAAAGATGTGACACATACACACACACAATGTAATATTACACAGCTATGGAAAAGAATTGGATCATGCCATTTGCAACAACATGGATGAATCTAGAGGGTATTATGCTAAGTGAAATACATCAGACTGAGAAAGATTGATATCATATGATTTCACTCATAAGTGGAATCTTAAAAAACAAATGAATAAAAAAACAGACCTATGTATGCAGAGAACAAACTGATGGCTGTTAGTGGGGGTGAGGGTATGAACAAAATAGGCGAAAGGGAATGGGAGATACAGGCTTTTATTTATGGAATGAATAAGTTATGGAATAAAGTGGCACAGCAAAGGAAATATAGTTAATGATATTGTCATAGTGTGATATGGTAGCTACACTTATGAGCATCCCATAACCTATAAAGTTGCTAGATCATTGTGTTGTATACCTGAAATTAATGTAACATTGTGTGTCAACTATGCTCAAATAAAAAAAAATTAAAAATTGTACTACTGACATAAGGAAGAATACTGAGTATACGACACCAATTCTAATCCTAAATATAAAGAATATATTTTATTTCCTTATGAAAAACATTTAGAAAAGAGTTGCATTCTTGAATCTTTAAAAAGTATTGTCATGTTATTATTTCATTAATTTTCAGAATTCAGCATTTATAGTCATCTCAAAGTTATAGTACACAATGAAGTAAGTTTTTCATGGAAAGAAAATGTTAAATCATAGGTCTGTATGCACACATACGATCAATACAACTATATCGTTTATCTGTCATAAGGGAGATTTGAAAACTGAATCCTAGAACATGTTCTGTGAATAGTAATAAAACAGAGTAAGAAGGGATCCCTGGGTGGCTCAGCAGTTTAGCGCCTGCCTTTGGCTCAGGGCGCGATCCTGGAGACCTGGGATCGAGTCCCACGTCGGGCTCCCTGTGCATGGAGCCTGCTTCTCCCTCTGCCTATGTCTCTGCCTCTCTCTCTCTCTCTCTGTGACTATCGTAAATAAATAAAAATTAAAAAAAAAACAGAGTAAGCATAAGTAACTAAACTTTATGGCAGTAATTAAAAATATGTGTAGACAGTTTGGATGATATTTCTAGAACTAAAGTTTTAGGTACTACCTTTTGATGGTTATTTACAAGGTTTTTGAGTGATGTGATAGGATTAGATGGCTGTTTTTCAATTATATTTGATTTTGTCTAAAGTCTTTTTGTATTACTCATGACAAAAAAAAAACCCTAAAACACCCAAATTGTTACAAAGTACTGAGATAATTTCATCTTATAGACACCATGGTTTTCATTGCCATGATCTCTTATTTGACATGTGTGTGTGAGTGTGTGTGTGTGTGTGTGAATACAATTATGCAGGAATCATTTCCCTTATGAAAAGTATAGGATTCAAATGGTTTTAAGAAGAAGGGAATATCTATCACTACTTTCTTTGTAGTTATCTTTTCAATTATTTGACTACTGGGGGAATTATTTTACCATAATTTGTGTCTAAAGCATAACAATATATGAATATATTTTATAAGGTGTTCGTATGTTATACAAAAAAATATAGCCCCACAGCTTACAACTTAAGCTAAGGTAATATTATTAGTGCTGCAATTATCATTATTATTACTATTACTATTATTTTGTAAAATTTATCCTCAACTCTTTTTCTCATCCTGTTTAGGTTATAAGCAGAGGCAGATAATCTTCCCAATCATCATATAAGACTTACATCATGGCTCTTTCTGTCCTCTTTAGCCCAACCAAAAAGATGGACCATTTGAAAGACTTAATTAGAAGTACAATGGTAGACACATTTAAGAAAGAAGTAGAGCCCAGCATGAATCTCATGATCTATAAGTGTACCTGAAGTCAGAAGACATCAATGAAAAAATCTCCCTTTTATTACTGATAATTCAGGAATCTTGATAATTTGGGAATTCTGCATCTTTTAGCTACTCTTATCTCTAAAATTTGATTTTTTTTCTCTGAAATGTATAACTCAAATACTTGAATTGACTTTTTTTTAGCATTTATCATAATATTTAGTCATAATGAAGAAATGAACATAATGATGATGAAAGAGAATGGAAACTCCCCAATATTAATCCATTCCATTTTGTTCAATGCACAAAAATATGTAAAAAATTATAATAAATGGTATGCTTGATATCTACTAGGCAATATCCATGTATTTCTTGCTCTAAATCTTTGGATTTGGTATTATTCTTATTCCTATTTTAAAGATGAGGATATTGAGGCATAGGCATCCAATTCTGCCCTAAGGAAATGGCAATTTTGCATCAAGTAGATGTAAGTACTACTTTTAACTTAATCGCATAGTAGCTCATGAGCAGCTCTAGTTACTTGAGGGACTTACCGTAACTCAGATGTGCTAGTACTCAAGGTCCATAGCACAAAATCATCCACTCAGTGTCCAATAGAAGTACATACTGCATTTAGTTACTTTAGTTCAAGGTTATCTGAAGGCCAAGTAGGTATACACACTGGGTATGTCAATGAGAGGAAGCATGTGTCTTGAAAATGGCTCAGCTCTTTCCCTCAAATTGAAAGGGAAGTAATCATGAAATTCCCTCATTTTTTCAAGTAAGTAAATTTGAATCATGCTTCTTCCCTAAGAGTCTTTCTTTGAAAGCAATGACCTATTACAATCCTGAAATAAGGAAAAATCATATGAGTGCTTTGAAAGTGTTGGAATTTAAATTCTTCTTTTGAAATTTTTTTTTTTTTTAATATGCTAAGTACTTAGAAGCAACATTGACTCAAGGTTTGGGATTTTTTTTAGGTTCTATATTGTTTTTTTGCACTAATAAAAGAGCCCAGAAATAAAGCTATTCTAAACAGTGTGAGAAAGGAAAGTCTAATAAATAAGAAGAAGAAAATTAATTTTTAGCCTACCCACAGAACAAATTATAATCATCCTCTGAATGTCACATACAGAAGTTGAGATATTAACTTCAGGCATTTTCCCCCCACTATGAATCCTGGTTTTATTAAGTTTTCAATAGTAGATGAAAATTTCACATTTTATTAAGTCTTCAGAAAATATCCCAGGAAACAGTGTGCTTCAGTGGGTATCAAATAGAGGCCCATATAAACACTCACACTGTGCATAGTAAGCAAATTAATTTGATTTTATTTTAAAATATAACTAGCTTCAGTGCTGCTTACAAAAGATGTAATTTTCATTTACCAGAAATTAAATATGAATCTCTGGAAAATAAAGCATAATTATCTCTTAACATCACAACTCACACACTCATCTGGAGAAGAATTTTTCTAATAATGGGAGAAATTATGAAGAGTATCTGACACTTTTAGATGTCTTTATTGATTTGTTACTTGTATAATGTAAAGAAGGATCTTTAAGATGTTCTCATATATGTGCTGCAACTGTGAAAACTTCCAAATGTCATTTTTATTAGGTCTTCCATTGTAATCCTTGATTACAATTTTTGTCCATGTAGGCAAATGTTTTTATAAAACCTACCCCTGCCACCCCACCCCCCACAGATTTTATAAGGGGCTGAGGTTGTCTATGAAAAAGATAATTTCAGGAGAGTGTCAGAGTTTGGAGGGAAGAGGAATGAAACTAAAGAAAATAATAAAAGACAAGATTCTTCTTGAAAAGTAGCCAAATATGTTATCTTCTCATTAGCAGTTTAGCCATGAATTTCTGTACTAAATGCAGTCTTCAGTATTGATCAAAATAATGAAAAAAAGATGAAATTAGTAAGTATTTGCTTTATCATAATCTGCTTTAGGGCCTTCTTTCTTTTTACAAATTTTGTAAAACCAATGTTAGAAAAAAAAAAAACTGAGTAAAGTGATAAATAATAAATTAACTTTACTTAAAGTGACAAAATACCAGTTTTGTCCCAAGATATTCGAACAATTTGAAATCAGGACTAAAACATGACAAAAATTTCTTTTGAATTAATTAATATTGGATCAGTTAATGTCTTTTCAAAACAGGATCTGGATACATGAATCCTAACTTATACAAATTAAGGTAATCATGACACAATAATTTTTTGAAGTAACATTAGTATATAACGTTATATAAATTTCAAATGCAAAACATTATAATTCGACACCTAAATGCTCTGCAAAGTGATCACCACCAAAGGTCTAGTTACCATATAGCAGCCTACAGTTGACCCCTTTCAACCATTTCTCTCATCCCCCAACCTCCTTTCTCTCTGGTAACCATTAGTCTGTTTTCTGTATCTATGAGTTTGTTTTTGTATTCTTTTGTTTATTTGTTTTTTATTCTACCTATGAGTTAAATCATATGGTATTTGTTTTTCTCCATCTGACTTATTTCACTTAACATAATACCCTCCAGGCCCATGTATGTTGTTGCAAATGGCAAGAGTCATTCTCTTTGAAGGCTAAGTAGAATTCCATTTTATTTGCGTGGGTGTGGTGTGGGTGTGGGTGTGGATGGATGTTGGTGTAGGTGTGTGTGTGTGTGTGTGTGTGTGTGTATACCACATCTTTTTCAGCCATTCATCCATCTATGGATCCTTAGATTGTCTCCCTATCTTGGCTATTGTAAATAATGCTTCAATAAACATAGGAGTATATATCTTTTTGAATTAGTGTTTTTACTTTCTTTGGATAAATACCCAGAAGTGGAATTGCTAGCTCATATGGTATTTTGATTCTTCATTTATTGAGGAAACCCCATACTGTTTTCCACAGTGTCTGTACCAACTTACATTCCCTCCAACAGTGTGCGAGGCTTCCCTTTCCTTCACATCCTCTCCAACACCTGGATTTCTTCCACTTTTTTTTTTTTTTTTTAATATTTTATTTATTTATTTATGAGAGAGAGAGAGAGAGAGAGGCAGAGACACAGGCAGAGGAAGAAGCAGGCTCCATGCAGGGAGCCCAAGGTGGGACTCGATCCCAGGTCTCCAGGATCATGCCCCAGGCTGAAGGCGGCGCTAAACTGCTGAGCCACCAGGGCTGCCCTTCCACTTTTAAAATAGCCATTCTAAAAGGTATGAGGTGGAACATCTTTGTGGTTTTGATTTGCATTTCCCCTAATACTGGTGATGTTGAACATCTTTTCATGCACTTCTTGGCCATCTGTGTGTCTTATTTAGGAAAAAAAAAAATGTCTATGCAGATCCTCTGCCCATCTATTTAATTTGACTTGTGTGTTTTTTTATTGTTGAGTTGTATGATTTTTAAAAATATATTTTGGATATTAACCCCTTATTGGATATATGATTTGTAAATACCTTCTCCCATTCACAAGGTTGTTTTTCATTTTCCTGATTGTTTCTTTCACTGTGCAAAAGATTTTTTAGTTTGATGTAATTTCACTTGCCTATTTTTGCTTTTATTTCCCTTGACTTTGGTGTCAGATCTATAAACACATTGCTAAGACTGATGTCAATGATTTTACCACACATATTTTATGGTTTAGGTCTTTCATTTAAGTCTTTGCTACATTTTAAGTTAATTTTCTATGAGGTATAAGATAATGGTCTATTCTGTTTGCATTTCACATTATAGTTTTTTTCCAGCATCATTTACAGGACAATCCTTTCTCCATTGCATGTTCTTGGCTCCATTATCATAATTAATTGTCCATATGTATGTGTGTTTATTGATGAACTCTCAACTCTGTTCCATTAATCTGTTTGTCTATTTTTAGGCCAATATCATATTGTTTTGATTACTACAGCTTTGTAGTATAGTTTGAAATCAGGGAACATGATACCTCCAGCTCTGTGCTTCTTTTCCAAGATTGTTTTGGTTGTTCATGATCATTTACAGTCCCATATAAATTTTAGAATTATTTTCTTTAGTTCTATGAAAAATGCCATTGAAATTTTGATATAGTTGCACTGATTCTGTAGATTGTTTTGGATAGTATGGACATTTAACAATACTAATTCTTCCAATCTGTGAACATGGAATAACCTTGCACTTATTTGTGCTTCTTTGATTTTTTTTCATTATTATCTTGATAGTTTTCTGTGTACAGGTCTTTTACCTCCTTGGTTAAATTTATTCCTGGGTATTTTATTCTTTCAGATCAGTTGTAAATGGGATTGCTTATCTAATTCATCTTTCTGATAGTTTGTTATTGGTGTATATAAGCACCACAGGTTTTATATATTGACTCTGTATCCTGCAGCTTTGATGAATTTGTTTATTAGTTTTAATAGTTTTGTGTGTGTGTGTGTGTGTGTGTGTGTGTGGCGACTTTAGGGTCTTCTATAAATAGTATCATATTCCTCTGCAATAATGACAGTTTTACTTCTCCCTTTCCTATTTGGATATCTTTTATTTCTCACTCTTGCCTAATTGCTGTGAGCAGGACTTCTAATACTGTGTCAAATAAAAATGGCAAGAGTAGGAGCCCTTGTCTTATTCTTGATTTTAGAGGAAAAATTTTCAGTTTTTCACCATTGAAGATATTGGCTGTAGCTTATATGTATAGGGCCTTTGTTATGTTGAGGTACACTCCTTGCTACCCACTTTGTTGAGAGTTTTATCAAAAATAGATGTTGAATTTTGTCAAATCCTTTTCTGCATTTATTGAAATGGATCATATGATTTTTATCCTTCATTTTGTTAAAGTGGTATTTCATATTGATTGATTTGTGGTTGAACCATCCTTGCATTCCTGGAATAAATCCCACTAGATCATGGAGTATGATCCTTTTAACATATTGTTGAATTTGGTTTACTAATGTTTTGTTGAAATTTATTGATTTATTTATTTTTAAAATATTTTATTTATTTATTCATGAGAGACACAGAGAGAGAGAGAGAGAGAGAGGCAGAGACATAGGTAGAGGGAGAAGCAGGCTGCATGCAGGGAGCCCGATGCAGGACTCGATCCTGGGACTCTGGGATCATGCCCTGAGCCAAAGGCAGATGCTCAACTGCTGAGCCACCCAGGCCTCCCTGTTTTGTTGAATATTTTTGTATCTATGTTCATCAAGGATATTGACCTGTACTTTTATTTTTTGCTTTGTCTGATTCTAGTCTAAAGGTAATTGGTATGAGGTTGTCTATGGTTAATGGTGGGTTCATTGACAGTTTGGCTATAGGATTGATATATAGAGAGAGCCTTGTTAGGTTGAGGTACACTCTCGTTTTACCCATTTTGTTAAGGATTTGGTAGAATTCACCAGTGGAAACATCTAGCACTGGGCTTTTGTTTATTTGGAGATTTTTGATTACTGATTCAATTCCTTACTAGAAATTGGTTTATTCAGATTTTATAATTCTTTCATGATTTAGTCTTGGAAGATTGAGTGTTTCTAGGAATTTACCCACTTCTTCTAGTCTGTCCAATTTGTTGGCATATAATTATTTATAATAGTTTTCTATACTCCTTTGTATTTCTGTGGCATCAGTTGTAACACCTGTTTAATTTCTGATTTTATTTATTTGAGCTCACTCTCCTTTTAACGTAGTAAGTCTAACTGAAGGCTGTTTGTTTATCTTTTCAAAGAAAATTGTCTTTTGGTTTCATTGATCTCTTCTATTGTCTTGTTAGTTTCTATTGCATTTATTTCCTCTCTATTCTTTGTTATTTCCTTCCTTCTACTATGAGCTTTGTTGTTTTTCTTTTTCTGATACTTTTGGTGTAAAGTTATGTTGTTTATCTCAGATTTTGGGGGGATAGGTCTGTATTGCTATGAACTTCCCTCTTAAAATCATTATTGCTACATTCCATAGATTTTGTATGTCACATTTCTGTTTTCATTTGTTTTTAAGTGCTATTTGATTTCTTCTATGACCCATTATTGTTCAGTAGCATGTTGTTTAATCTTCAAATTTTAGTGGGTTTTCCAGTTTCCTTCTTGTAATTGACTTCTGGTTTCATAAAAATGTGGTTAGAAAAGATACTTGATATGATTTCAATCTTCTTGAATTTATTGAGACTTGTTTTTCAATCCATGTGATATGTTCTAGACAATGTTCCATGTACACTTGAGAATAATGTGTATTCTGCTACTTTTGGATGGAATGTTCTGTGTGTATCTATTAAGAACATCTGATCTGTCATTTAAGGCCAATGTTTCCTTATTGGTTTTCTTCCTAGATAACCTATCCAATGATGTACCTGGAGATAAAGTCCCCAATATGATTGTATTATTGAATGGCATAATAATTTCTTAGCTTTTTTTTTATGGGTGATAGTAATGATATATGTGAAGTGTGAAACATTTCTTTTGTCTCATGTCTTACATTCCTGAAGATCCTGAAATTATCCTGTAAAACATTTCCTGCCTTCAAGCTGATGTTCACACCTTCCATTCTTGGTAACTCTGGAGTCAGAGGAGAGTTTAACAGAACTAGTGAATACCATCCTCAGAAAGGATCCCCACTAGACTGTCTGCATTTGGGCACTTTCCAGGGAAGAACTGTGTCTAAACAGTGCTATGCAGCTCTGTCCCCCATAACCAACTACCACATGATGGATTCCTTCAAGTGCATTAATATGTATATGTTTCAGAGAGGAGATGTTCTTATTGTATTCTCTCTTACCCACAAATTCAAAATCTAAGAATATGTGACAATAACTATTTTAAGTGAGTTTATTTTTTCTAACCAGATTTAACATAGTAACTTCATGTAAAATAACACTATTATCACCAAGTGCTATAACTACTGAGTATGAAAAAGAAAGCTAAAATTACCAAAATATCTACCACTGTGATTTGAGTCAATAAATACCTATATCAACATAAGGCCATTCAAGTCGATCTGTGCCTCAAAAACCACACACCAACCATATTTTAATTGAAATCATATATTCCAATGCTGTGTGTGTTTTAGTCTGACATAGTTTGTTTCCACAACTGTATTCTTTTAGTTATTCTATGAAATAAAATAAAATATTAAGTCTGAGTTGACACCACATTTTAAACTTAGCTTCATTCATTTCATATCTTCCAAGCTCTTGCATACTTTCTCACATATTTCAGAAAGTGTGTGGAAAATGAACAAATAAGGATGCTTGATGCTTGGGTCCCAGTATTTAATATGTGTGTTTCACTAAAAGAAAACATCAGATATTTCAGCTTGAAAAGAAATAAAAGCTATCTGCCTCATATTATTCACAGCCAATTCAAACAGGCTACTGTGGTATTCATAAATCTCTCTGAATTAAGTCAAACATGCATAAAATTAGGCTTCCTTTGTGGTAAAAATTTCTTCCAGCTGAGCCCAAAGAGAGAATAAAAAGTTATCCAAATACCTATTGTGATAATGAAGATGACTTTAAAAAGTTAATACCATACCTCTGCTGAAGTCTTCCTGACGATTTCCTAATTTTAATAAATTGTCTGTGAGAACTGTCATCATCCTGTTTCCATTAAAAAATGAAGAACATAGCAACCAATGTCATTGGATAATCTTAAAGTAGTGTCATGGTGTTTGGAGTTTTAAGTGGGAGTCTATTTGCTTCATTAAGATTCAGGTAACTCACTTTGAAATAAACAAATGGCTTGCTTTCTCAAAAAAGCCCTGGTGTTTTCTTGGGGGAAAAAAGAGTATAATTTGTTATGCTTCCCTGAGTAGAAGATAAATTCATTTTGCAAAGAGAAAGTTCATTCCCCAGAATATTTAAAAAATAAACAATACTGTAAAGGTCTCTAATATGTGATCATCTGAGGGGAAGTTGTATTTCGTTTTTGAATTGGATTTAGTATAAGAACAGCAAGGATATTCTTTTTTTTAAAGATTTTATTTATTTATTCATAGAGTCACAGAGAGAGAGAGAGAGAGAGAGAGAGAGAGGCAGAGGAACAGGCAGAGGGAGAAGCAGGCTCCATGCAGGGAGCCCGATATGGGACTCAATCCAGGGTCCCCAGGATCACACCCCAGGCCACGCTAAACCCGAAGGGCTGCCCAGGAAGGATATTCTTAATAGAACATTTGGGAGAGGGGACAAAAGCAATCACAGTATTCATGTGCATAAAGCTTGGTGTCCACGATAAGCAAGCAAACAACACCAACTTGCCAGGCTGACTGAGACGGAGATAGACCTGAATTATTTTCTATCTCTGTGTCACCTGAACTCTGCATTGCTTATCCAATGACACTAAAGGGAAGCAGAATTTGTCACCCCAAAAGATGCCTCTTTGACAGAAAGATTATTTTAGGCTGATTATTTTTAGCACAGAGCAGACACACATAAAGCTCTGAAAACCAAGTAGAAATTACATTTGTGTAAGAGACAGTTACATGTATAAGGGAAATCACTCTCCCCCACCCCCACAAAAGGGAAATCTAAGGTAAAGTTATCTCTTGTACCTGATAGAAAAAAATGACTAAATCTCCAGAAACTCTTACCAATAGAGAAGGCAAAGACTTAGATCTGCATAACAATATTATCCTGAAAACCTTCCAAAATTGCCCCCACCCCAACATCTATTTTTAGCTGGAATTGGTATTTAGAGTGGCTGTCCTTATTTTAACAAGGTAGCATGCTCTAGTGGCCAAGTTCTAGTTAAAAACAACAACAAAAACGACAACAATTGAAAACCCAAATATCATAGATTCAATCTTGATTCCATTCTTTCATGGTTTGTGATTTTTGGCAACTTAATTCACATGCCTTTTCTGAATTTTATTATCTATTAAATCACAATGACTGTACTCAGATCATTAGTGGGAATGAATGACATAATTTATATAAAATTTCTAGCACATATTAAGAACTCAATATAGAGTTATCTTTTCAGTCATTTGTTTTCCATTGGGAAGTAAGCATTTTCCCCATCAAATCCACTATTTCTTGACCATAAGCTGTATATTTCCACCTGTCCAATTTTATGTACATCATGTCCACTTCCTACTTCTCCAAATGACCTCTTTCTAATCACCACATATAGATGCCTTTGTCTCCCCAAAGACCCAAATCAAATGCTATCTTCCCACATTGTGTCGTTTTTTCTGGCTTTGCTAAAAATAGACATACACATTCTAAAAATTGTTATTTTTTTCCAAATAGTAATATGGTATCCATTTGATAAATTCTTATTGCATGAATGTTAAATATCTTATTCATGCTTTGACTATCCTAAAACCTCAGAATAAGTGTGTGTAGACATTTATGTAGAACATGGACTATGGAATATTTGGACTAAAAATTATTTCCAAAAAGATAAAATAGTGCTACACATTTTTGCAGGGGAGCTTGCAGAGGTGAAAAAAACAAACAAACAAACAAACAAACAAACAAAAAACAAAAATGAAAACAATGAATACCAACCCTAACATTTACCACAGCAATAGAAGTCATCACATTTTTCCATTTTAAAAATTCCAATTTATTTGAAAAGGGGGGAGGCAAAGGAAATTAGGCTAAGATGTTGTTGTTTAAAATATGCCTTCCAAGGCCACCCACCCAATATTCTAACCTCTGACTGACTAATTAGGTTCACTTGCTTTATGAGGCATGTGCTTTAAGAACTAGGATAATTTTTAATGGCATAGCCAGGAAAAACAACAGAAGTAGAAAAATATTTTTATAGTTGAAAAACTTGGCACCAGTTTTCCTGCAACTAGAACATATTTTGCCTATCCTTCATGAACGCCTGGAAAAAGAATTAAGATGCACGCAAAAGATTTTGAAACAAAGTTTTAAATAATTTGCATATCAGCACAGAAACAAAAGCCTACACTTGACTGTTAATTTAAATAATCATACATACACAGCATTATAAAAAAAGGAACAATGAACCCGCAGGGATGTATAATGTAGCATGAAATTAAAACGAGTTTGACCTAACTGACATTAAATTTGATTAAGGAGAAGCTTCTCTCAAAAGAGCACCTGCCCTTTCAATCCTACAAACAACTTACAGGTCAAATGAATTTGCTACACAGTATTAGTAAAAGGCTTCCATATCAGGGAAAATCCACAATCTCTGATACGGCCCCAAGTCCATTTATTTGCTTGAATTGAATTAAAACCTAAGGCACTATGGTTATGTTCATATTTTAAGCCAATTGTACATAATGTTAAATTATTATACATTTTACTTAAAATTATTATGCCTTTTGTTTATAATTGGAAATTTACAGATGGTGGCCAAAGTATTGAGAGAGATCAGGATGAGATTTAGATTTTAATTTAGTCTTTTAAAAAAAATCTTTGACTATACACCTAGCAACATTAAAAATATAGAAGACATTATATGCTAGTTGAATTCTCAAAGCAATATTTATTTGGTTAAAAATATATATTATTAAAACATGAAGGTATACAAATACATATTTAATGTTTGATACATAAAGCAGGCATACAGATTTCTAAGAATGTTATTTTTTCTCACATAATAATACAGTACTCATCTGATACATTCTTCCTGGATAAATGCTAAATATCTTATTCATACTTGAAAATCTTATAACCACAGAATAGGTGTATATTTATATAAGTAAAGATGTATATAATATATATATGATATATACATAATATTTGTATATATATGCATATATATTATGTATTTTATATTATATTATGGATCTTGCATGTATTATTAAGACAATATATAACATAAAATATGTCATATATACTTACTATATATGCATATATGTACATGTATACATAGACACAGAAACACACATGCATACTCACAGTTGTGTATGTCAGAGGAGAGAAAGACCTCATATGGAATTGGGTATCTCCATTTGAGACTCATTGTTTCGACCACAGAAAATTTCTTCAGAGGGAGTTAGAAACTTGGTTGCCTAAATCAGCCCCATGATAGGGCCCCAGCACACTGCACTGTCTAGGGGACTGCTGTGTGGTGTAGAGTGGTCAGGGGGTGCCACCAGTAAACATGGGGGTTTGGAGGAGGTCAGGGGTGGCAGGAAGGGCATAATCAGCAGCATTTGAGAATAAATGGGAGAGAGTTTGAGAACACCCAGGTGTACTAAAGGGGAAAGGATCACAGAAGAGGATGCTGAAGCTCATTCCTTACAAAGATCAAAGATATGGAGCTGCCAAAATCTGAATGTTATTTGTAGCAATCTACTAATATGTGTTGGAAACCTATGAATTGATTTAGTGACCAAAAGGAAGAAGTAAAAATCCCAGATGAGATGGCATGTAAAACTGCTTGGAACAGAACATTTGGACTGGATTAGAACACTGTTCCCTGAGCTATGTTGATGAAAAATTGCAATCATTACCTTAGTGATGAGAGCTCAAAAATCAGTATTAGAACTCAGAACCCACCTGCTTTGTGTTTGCAGGCTGGTAGTAAACCGTCTGCAGACAGTACCCCTTCCAAAGGACTTTTTACTTATATATCTCTTGGTTATCATTTCTTAGCGTCTTCATTGTTAATAAAACGTAAAAATATTTCAGTCCACATATCTTCATAGTTATATGTTTTTGCCTCAATATATTTCTTTCACAAGCAAATGCCTTTGAAAAACAAAATTCATCAAATGTTTCTTTTGATTCTTTTATGTATTTCACCAAATTTAAATTTCATCAAGAAGTTTCATTTAAATATTTATTCACAATTTGAAATATTCAAAATGGCAATGTTGCAATTTCAAAATTAAAATTTCAATCCTCTTTAAGCCCTCATAATTTAGTTTGGTTTCTCTCTTGCCTTTTTTTAGTATTAATTTAAATACTTTCTTGTTTTTAAGCTTTATGCTCATTAATGGCAATTAACTAATGTTAAATTGCTAAATAGTTTTTTTGAGGCACTTCTTGCTATGGATCTTTTTTCACCGCTTACTAGGCATGGTGTTCAAATCATTTAAGATGGCACAGGCAACACCAACCCAAGCACAAACTGTCCATAAAAGACATGTATTCGGGTAGGTGTTGTGGTATGTGTGCAATTCAATGTTGGACCTGCAAATGTGCATCACCCACGGTGGTCCTATTGATACTCTACAACTTGTTTGCTTTCCATTTATGTTATTTATTGCATTTCTGACAGTTATAACCAAATTTATACAAATCCTATAAAACATTTTTAGGCATTATTGTCATTCTGGAAAAATATAACGATGAACTGAAAGATCTCTATAGTTTCCTGATGCTGCTTGATTCAGCTCTGCTATAAGGGCCTGATTTGTGTACAGAAGGCTCTTCTGGAAAGTTATCCCAGGAAGAAGGATCTGGGGAGCTGGGAGATGGAAGCAGGAAGCAGAAAACCCAAGGTACCTGCTCTGGGCCATAGGGCTTCATTCCATCAGGAATTCTAAAGTGTCCACCTGAGGGTATATAGCAAGGCTGAAAGAGTGGAAAGTGGGACATGAATGGGTACCTCATCAATCCCTTCTCCTTAGCAACCTCCGTGGAAAGAAAAGTATGTGTAGGCTTTTTGTCAACACATTCTATCAATGGTCACTTCTGCTAGGTATGACAATATTAGTTGATGACATGGTTGATGTTTCATCTATGATTATTTTAGCAATAACCAGTATCTAATCCCCCTTTTACTTCAGTAGTAAGAGAAAGTTTATGTCAACAGCTAAAAGGCATATAGAAAAAATCAGAGCATGTTAAAAATGTGTTATAATATGGGAATAGTGTCCTCATCACAGTGGAGAACTTGAGTTTCAGTCCTTGCACA
The DNA here is from genome assembly GCF_003254725.2 of Canis lupus dingo. Classification (NCBI taxonomy): domain Eukaryota; kingdom Metazoa; phylum Chordata; class Mammalia; order Carnivora; family Canidae; genus Canis; species Canis lupus. The sequence goes on along the minus strand of NC_064264.1, from coordinate 53,897,761 downwards.
AGACAACATACCACAAGTTCTTGATTTTTATCCTAATTCTGTTTTGATTCTATTTGTTGCCTCGTAGGAACAGTTTGACAATTTCTTAAGGCCATTATGATGTCAAAACTGTAGGTTTCTGGAATCCATCTGCTTTTGCTTCCACCCCATAATAACACAACTGGGACCTATTTTGAATGTTACTGACAGTTTGAGGTTTCTGGAATATTATTTTGGAAATATCTGCTAATTTATGTCACCAAAATTACTGATTTGAGACTGAGCATTTGCCTACAGATATGCATAATTAACTTTTTATCAATTATTTATTGAGTTTGTAGATTGAACTTGTTTTTCCTACTAAATTCTGAGACATTCTACTGATAATTAATCATAATCCCCATAAAATGTACATGTTATAGAAATGTATTGGTTTAAGAATGATAATGTATCTTTGACTTTAATTTTTGGAGTTAACAAAATAAAATGTTGGATAAAAGATTGAGGTCGAGGTTAGATAGTTTGCACCAATTCTGATTGTTTAGCTTTCTCTAGGCAATAACTTAAGAGAGCTAAAAATGATAACTTATTTTTCCTTATCTTTTTCTTAAAGAAATAGTATTTAAAACTTATTTATGTAGTATAGATCTCCTTCACTAATGGATTTGTAGTAAACTAGGCTTGTCTTCAAACTAGCCTCTCTTAGGCTAGAGGAGTATTTTTGGGGGCATTTGTTCTTTTAAACTGAATATAATGATGGAACCTACATCATGTGGGTTTTGTGAGGATCCAATGAGGTATCAAATGTAAGGTATGTAACCAAAAATCTGTTGACCAGATTGCTTTGATGTCAGAATATGGAAATAATCTGAACTTGTTTTCTGCTTTCCCAAAGTTCTCCAAATGTTGGAGAGTAACATTAGGCTATGGTATTAAATTATATAAGCTATAGCTATAGGTATACACATAGAAAGATACAGATACAGATACAGAGACATGTATTCATACATACTCTCTGCTCCTTGAACTGTATTGGAATGTATCTACATCATAACTTCATACGTTTCAAACGCATACAGCATTTTTAGACGTGGTTCAATGATAATTTAATAAAACAAAGTGGAAGAAGCACTGCCTCTGTGGCTCAATGATAAGATGCTCTTTTCTGGAACTAGAAAAAAATGCATATTTGTACAAATATTTATTTTTACATGACTGCTATCAGTCCTAACAGTTAAAGCTATTTGAAGCAACATTTTTTTTTCAAATAATACTTTGGGTAATATTTTAAAAATAATTCTTGAATATATTGAATTAAAAAAAGTTGCAAATTACTTGGAAAATAAAATGAATATTCCATGTGTCAGTAATTCTATAGTCATTGTCCACCCTTTATGGACTTAATATACTTAATGAAAGTTAAAAAAAAAGTTTTATTAGGCTAAAATAAAAGTTACTGGAATAAATGAATCAGTATTAATACCATTTTAAAGCATTTAATGATAATATAAATTGGTGATAATTTTTGAAGCTACACTATATTTGTGGGTCTTGTGCTTTTTTATATACTGAGTTTATTAAATAGTATACTTGATGTAATTGCAAGTGCATATTATATATTTTGAAAATATATAAATGATACATTAGTTAGGGTACATATATTTCAGAAACAAGGAGATAGGCTTCCTCCATTTTCTTGAATATTGAGTTGCAAACACTACAACTTTATTTGAGGTATTATGGTAGCTTCTTACAGAAGTCAGTATGTTTAGTACATATCTTTTGAAACAAGTTGAATTCAATTCAATTCAATTCAATTTAATTCAATTCAATTTTTTTTGAAACTTTGTTGTGAAGTTAGAAAATAAAAACAATTCTATAGCCCAGGAAACTCCAGCTTATAAGCTGGCTAGGTCCCAACAACTCAAATGGTGCCAATTATAAAAGAAAAAATTCCCTTCTATATGATTCTGCTGTCTTTTTCCAGAGGAGATTTTTTAAATTTTTTTTTTCTTCCAGTAAAAAGTAAATTGCTTAACAATTATATAATACAGTACAACTGCTATATGCAAAACTGAAAAAATGTAGAAATTTTCTCATCTTGGTTTATTTAGAGTCAATTTTCTTTAGTAGAACTATTCATGATACAAGAAGGGGAAAGTAGACCATCGTATTCCTCAAATGATCAAGTCTTTAGATGTGTCCTTACCTTAAAGAGGATACAAAATAAACTCATAGGAAACAAGTTTAAAAAATAAATAAATAAAAATGAAATTAGGTCAATAGCTCAATAAAATCCATTAATCATGTTAGGACTTTTAAGTATCAATGTGTGACCCACTAATTACTATCTTGCTTTATGAGAATTGTGTGATCTTTAAAAAGATGAAAAGAAGAAAATATATCAATCTTGCCATGAATATCTACATAGCTAATATTCACATCTTAAGTGCTGATCCTAATTGGCAAGTTTTGTTATGATCTTTGCCATAGTAATTCATTTACTGTACCAAGCAGTAAATATATATTTAAATATATAAGATAAATATATATTTATTTTATATTTTACACATATACTATAAACAAGAAATGTTACAGCAAAATATGTTTGGGAAATTAAATGTGATATTCAAGTTGATTTATGTTCAAAAAATAGAGCCACTTATTTTCAAATTTTCAAAAAAGATACAGACCAGACATTGCATATCTAGAATAGGGTCTTATTTAGAGACGTAAGTCCAATTTATTTCTTTTTAAAGTTCTCTAAATTCATTCATTTATTTATTTATTTATTTATTTATTTATTTATTTATTTTTAAACTTGAGTCACTACTGTTTTTGTCATACTCTCATTTACTTGGCCCATCCTCTTTTATTTATTTATTTTTTTAAGATTTTATTTATTTATTCATGAGAGACTCACAGAGAGAGAGACAGAAGCAGAGACACAGGCAGAGGGAGAAGCAGGCTCTATGCAGGGAGCCCTACGTGGAACTGGATCCCGGGTCTCCAGGATCATGTTCTGGGCTGAAAGCAGCGCTAAACTGCTGAGTCACCGAGGCTGCCCCTCTAAATTTATTATCAAGCAAAAAAATTAATCAGCAATGACAAATATTTTCACATGCATCCAGGCCACCCAGGAGAAACAGATGAGGCTCGTACCCTTTGGACTGTTTGCACCCACAGTAGTCTATGTTCTATTAAAAGCCCACCAATGAGAAGGAAACCAGTTGACTTTTTCCTCTTGTTGAAAGTTTTCTAAATTAAAATAAGCTGTTTTACATGATAAATATAGCATATTTAAAACATTAAATACATTTAAGATGTCACTTGTAGTTTAGTGTAAATCCAGTCATTTCTGGTCACCATGATGATGACAGCCTGACAGGGACTAGAGATTTTAAGTGAAGATTTCTTCCTCAACTAGCTTTATTCTAAATAAATATTTTTTTCTCACGTTGCCTTGGCATTTACCGAGCATTTTGGTTCATTGGCTTAAAAAGCCAATTTAATAAACCACAAGAATGCCTTTGGCTGCGTTACGGCCACAGGTGAAGGCAATGGGAACTACCGTGTTGTGTCTGGTGACAGCCACTGGCCGGTGGATCCAGCCCAACATGAATACCCCCAGGTGAGAAAGCTTCCGGTCAGTCAAAAACAGACCCTTGACTTCAGAAAAGATAGTCATTTATGGAAAAATAAGACAAAATATTTCAATTACAACTATGTTAACTATTTTCTGTAGCCTTAAAAATATACAAACCAAAAGAGGCACTTTTCTTGCATATAATTACAGAATAGTCCACAATTTTAAAATTATATGTAATAAGATAGAAACATTACACATTTTAATATATGTATACATATATAATATATTATATATATTACTATTATATTATATATATATATATACTTCTTTCCCAAAGGAGGTGTTTATGCAAATAAATAATATGTGTTCTACAAAGAGCAAAATTATGGTAAACCAATCAAATATGGAAAGTCAAACTATAAGTACATGATATTTAGTAACTTTCTGGAATGATTGTTTTCAATTGCATCAATGTTTCTAAAATAAATCTGCTAGGTTGAGAGGCTTCAGTTAGCCATTGCTATTTATATATACACTCCAATTTATATAGCTTCAAATAGCAATGATTTGTAGCTTCTCACCATTCAGCAAATTGCTGGGTGGTCCTGTGCTAGTTTTACCTGGTCATACTCCTACAGTTGCAAGGTGACTGGGTGGAAGCCAAGCAGCTTTTCTCATAGATCTTATAGTCTAGGTCTATGTTGTATGCAAGCAAATACCAGGCAGTCTTTGAATTTTTCCAACTTCCAGGCCAGTTTCCCCCACTAGAGATCTCAAGGTAGTGTTCTGGGGATAGGAATGGGGAAAAACTACAAAGCTTCTTGACACCTCCACCTGGAATTTGTGTAGCATCTCTTTTTTCATATTCAATTGGTAAAGCAAACCATTTGTCCAGGCCAGATTCAAATAAGAGAATCCCACCCCATCTAGAGCAGCAAAATCCCATTGTGAAAATACATGGGAGCAATTATATCCACACTGAAAAGGGCATTGTCTTCCTAAATTTCCACATATTTGGAGAGAGAAATACACCTCTTATTTTGTCCCATGTCCTATTTCCACAGTGCTCATGGTGTGGGTTGATATCTATTACATCATAGAAATAATTTGCATATTTGCAATAAGTTCTAGGCTTTGGAATATATAACTATGTCATTGTACAAATCTAAGAATCATTCCTATATTCACAGTATATATTTCTGTAACTCTTCAAAAAATACAATCATTTAATTAGTTAATTCTTAGTGCCATGAATATTAGCTGTAACCAAAAATAAATGAAAATGCATTTGGATTTCAGTACTTACATATTATCCACTATCAAAAGTTACATGTTAATCGATGTTATGAAAGTTCATGATGTTGAAGATGTGTAATGATATGATTTTTTTGTATGATAATATGATTTAAAGTGAAGAATAATGGATAGATTATTACTTATTTCATTATTTATTTACAGATTTATTTATTGTGGAATTGCTCTATTTTTTAACATAGCATTATCTGCAACTTAATATTGAACATTACCTAAGTCCTGTGGACCAGGAAAACAGCATGGTTGAGAAATCAAACTGCCTATTCTTTTTACCCTAAGAAGCTGCTAACCTCATGGAATCATAGTGCTTGTATATATTCTGAGTTAATTGCTCACCTCTACCCTTTTGCAATGACTCAGATAAACTATCTTCATTTTTCCTTATAACTTCCATAAACTCATGAATGAATTTCTTGTCTTGCTTCTATAAACCCACAGACCTCCTTCCATTTCTTCGAGAAGTTCCTCATTAATTATCCCTTCATTGCAAAATCTTCTAAATTTTCTAGAACATTTTGTCTTTCACACATACCATAAGTCATTGTGAGAAAACATTGTGAGAAAACAAACAAAAGTGTTTAATTTGATTGCAATTCAAAGTACAAACTTTCTAAGTTTAAGCTTTTGATCTATTGCAAAATTCTTAATTGCCCATATAGTCAGAATAATTCTCAGTGATTCAAAAAATTTACTTTATTGTTCTTTTTATTCATTCTTTGGAAGCCTTTACCCTTGGTCAAAAAAAAATGAGGTTCATTGACATTCATAAAGTATATAATCTAGGATTCCAATGATAGAAAAATTATTTAAAAATTCTAAAGAGATAACAAAGAGCAGCAGTGGGGGGGGGGGTATAATTTTTGTGATGTTTTTTTATGTTCTCAGTGGGAATATTGGCCCACCACAAACTACTTCATTTTACCTCTTGATCAAACTTTGACATCAATTTTTAAAATCTTTTATTTCTTTTGATTTTCAAATTTCTACTTTAGGCCTTTAGGATTAGAGGCAAAGAGGAAAAAATAGGAGGGGTTGTTGTTCTTGTTTGGTGGAGTCAGGGGTTTCTAGAGGCAGGCACTATTAGGCATTGATGGTGCCACCTGCATTGGGAGGGTAAGAGTCTCTTGTCTATGTCTTAAATTCTTTACCAGAGGTCAGCCAACTTTTACTTTAAAGGAGTGAATAGTAAATATCTTCAGATTTCAAAACATGTATTCTTCCAGCTACTCCTCAACTCTTCCAGAACAACACAAACCCAGTCATAATACATAAATGAATGGGCACCATAGTCAGTAAAATTTATTTACAAAAATAGGTGGCTGGCTAGATTAGGTCAACTGATTGTGATTTTTCAACCAGTCATTTAGAAATTTGGATTACTATGAGATAGAAGAAATGCAAACATATTACAGAACTGCCGTTTTGTGCTTGTGTGTGGGTGTGTGGTGTGGGGGTGTGTTCAGTTATCCTCATCCCCAAGGCATTTCATTTGGATGAATTTACAAAGGGGATTCAGAGAAGTAGATACACAGACTATCGGTTCTAACTTTTGGGCCACCTACCCAGAAGCCCTAAACAGCTGATAATTTCACGTTGTACCAATTTTTTTCTCTGTGTACCATCAGTTCTTAGCATTTATTTTATTTCAAAAAATGTTAATGTTCCCTCTGTTGTCATCTTAGGTCATTTACTGTAGTAAACAGTAATCTATCAGTCATTAAATTAACCCTGTTTGATCATCTCTATAGATAATAATCCATTGTCTGGTCTACTTTTGCTTATAAAGTTACTAGTTAAAAATGGGTAAAATGGGGATCCCTGGGTGGTGCAGCGGTTTGGTGCCTGCCTTTGGCCCAGGGCGTGATCCTGGAGACCCGGGATCGAATCCCACGTCGGGCTCCCGGTGCATGGAGCCTGCTTCTCCCTCTGCCTGTGTCTTTGCCTCTCTCTCTCTCTGTGACTATCATAAATAAATAAAAATTAAAAAAAAAATGGATAAAATGTCCACAGAAGGACAGTATCAAAGTTAAATGCTCCTTTTAGGGACTGACTGATTCTATGTTCTCAATATTCATGGTCTGTGGCCTAAACCTCATTAAAAAATTGTTCTAATCCCCTGAGGTAAATAACCAAAGATAATCAGTTTTGAAATGATACCTATATTCTGCTCATGAATGGCAGTTTCATATTTCCATCCTATGAGATAACTGACCCAAGGTATAGATTTTACGTTTCACTCTAGATTGAAAGAGGTATCACATTAGGAAGCAAAGCAAGCAAAGTAAATCATGGAAGCAATTGTGTTGAAGTTCAGTAAAACCTATCATACAAGACACAATAAAGTATGTAATCTTTTTCCTCTCTGAGTATTTTGCTTTACCAAACTGTATACAAGAAGGTCCTCCAAAGAGATCTTTTGTACTTTGAGTAACACAATTATTTGCTCCTATGTGCAATCCAGAAATAGGGCTCACATATATTTACTGTGTTGCTGAATATTCATGGTCTATTAAATTATTTCTGTTTTTCTCCCACAAGGTCAGGTAAGAACTCAGTAAAAATGATCTTCCTAGGTAATTACTTTCTTTCTTTTTTGTTTCAGTCTAAATTGAATGAAAAGTTTTCAACAGTGTATTTTTGATACAGAGCTAAGCCTGGGTTTCAAAATACAAATTATTGTCTTTTTTCTAACTTTGGTAGAAACACTCTTTTACAACATTTATTAAGCACCTGAGTCTGATTTTTATGTGGGGTTTACAATCTCTGGGGCCTAGGTACATATTTGGTAGTTTCAAGAATGAACTGTATCTTTCCTTCCCACTTGATCTTAGATATGTTGGTATCTGAAGTTCTTATGTAAGGGAATTGGCTACAATTTCCTAGTACTCTACTGAAATCAGAGGCCAGATTTAATTTACTTTGAAACATCCTTTTTGTTTGTTTGTTAGCTTTTAATCATTTCGAGCTAAAGAAATAATTTGGTTTTCTGACTTAATGACTATTCAAACAAATTCAGTAACAGTTTTAAAAAGATGGTATTGTAAAAAAAAAAAATGTAATTTCTACTCTAAAGAGCTCTGTCACTTCCTATGGGCCTATCTCTAGTCACCACCAAACATAAATAACTGAGGTTAAAGTGAATGTCATTTTACTTGAAACGAAGAAATTTTACATGTACTCATCACTTTACATAATTGATTCCACTCACTCCCTGAGTGTTGTTTTTAAAATAATGTGTATTTTTAAAATTAAGTCATATTTTTAAATGTCATGAAACCTGCTTTCTCCCTGCCAAAGCAAATAGAACAGTGACAACAGACAATCCAGCATTTATGGCTTTTCTTCTCTCTAACGTCTTCAGAACAACTATTGTGAAAGCAAATCATAGCAAGATCTTAGAAGATTACCTGTAAATTTATGTTGACACTTAAAAACAGCTATTATTTACTTTAGATGCTTAATGGTGTCTAACACATTTTTTTTTTTTTTTGGAAAGGAACACATTCAGCAGCTTAAAATAAAAAAGTGTTTTTTTTTTTTTTATATATAGTTACCAGACATTTGGTTTTTCTCAGTTGGAAATGGCTATCCTAATATTTCAGTCTTAGCCATTCATTCTAAGGGTTATTTTCTGTAGTCTGCCTTGTTTCTCTGTCTGGCACACACTTCTACTGTGTATCAGAACTTACTGTCCTTCCTCACAGGGTTCTGCAGGTCCCAGGATTTCTCCTAAACTTCAGGCTTCCTTACAAAAAGGTACCATCATTTGTAGGAAGCAATCTCCTAATATCACCAGCTCTGTTACTGGAACTTCTATGTATTATTTTCTGCAAGGTTTTCTTGGTCCTGTATATTCCTTACTTGATAAAACAATTGTACATTGTATGTAGTGCTGGTCTCTTTCCCTGATGCCCACCTTACCTGTCTGAGTTTCCTAATACAGTCACAGTCGATAAGGTCCAGTCATAATAATAAAAAATATTTACTATTCATGATGAATAATACTGAATTGCCTCTATGGGGTATATTAGAGATCTGTAAACTATTTCCATAGTGTTTCATTCCAGGCTTAAAGCTTGGAATTTATTTATTTTTATTACTTTTAATATTTTATTTAAGTTCAATTTTTTGAGGCTTGGGATTTATTTTATTTTTATTACTTTTAATATTTTATTTATATTCTTTTTCTTTTCTTTTCATCCAGCCTTCTCTATGCCTCTGTGATACAGGTAAAGCATTGCTAAAGCTGATTTATGTAAAAGGATACTGAGTCTTAGAAAGTTAAAGGGACTTACGTGGTATCACGGAGAAGGGAAGTAAAAGAATAGAGAAGCCACTGAAGCTTTCAGACCAGCTTTCTCACGGTAATGCCTCTGCCCAGGCTGTCACACTGTTTCTGGGAGGGGAGAGAGACACAGAGTCAGAGACAGAGAATGCCAACATTTAAATCTGGCTGTTTCTCTGACCAGTCATCTTTCACTATTTAAAATTGATCATGACACACATATATACCCAAGTGAGTGCATGCATACGCACACATGCGCGCACACACACACAGAAGGGTCATATAATTGCATAAAAGAAACTGTCCATTGACTTCACTCCCATATTCTTTTTACTTGCTAAATGCGCCAAAATTAGGTTGTGGAGATCCAAGAAAGAATTAAAGAAGCTCATCTCTATTGTATTTTGGAATTATAATGGAACTATACAGTGAATATGTAATGACTAGGAGATATTAGATGTACCCAAAGGTCTTTAGAAGTCATACTTCAAATACTAAACATCAACTTGCATATCACTGCAGTGAGATATGTGTTGACATGAATTTTTGAATGACAATATTGTGTTATTGATAATATTATTAAATATCATCATTATGTTCTGTTTTATGACTCCATTTGCACTGATTTATTCAATCATTCAGAGATATTAATTAGAAAGCCAGATGAAGAAGGAAACATATTATTCTACTGTGATAAAATTCTATTTAAGATTCCTCCCCAAATTATTAACTGTAATGACCCGATAACAAAAAAGAGGCAAATTCTAAAGTATGAAAATATAGGTGATTTAACAATATTAAATGCATTACTATTTTACTAGTCCTCCTGTGTATTAAATGCATTAAGATCACTTTACTATTTTCTATACCATAACCGATTCTATGTCTAAACCACATTTGCATTTGTAGTTCTTATCCATAACCTACTATTCACATGACAAAAATGATAATTTCATTTTCTTGACTATAAATAATTCACTAATTTTGGAAGTAGTGTATTTTAGAACCATAGTCTTGTTTTTGAGATGGAAGCATATGAATGTGTGTATATATATATATAATATATATATTATATATTAACACAGATATATATATACATATACATGTAATTCCTAAGAATAACATTTATTATTGTTTAGCTTGTAACAAAATTAAGAAAGTGCCTCAATACGTTTTCATCACAATTCTAAGAAATGTATTTTGTTATAAACAAAGTAAAAGAATATGACTCCCTTTGTGTATCTAAAAAGTTAATGGCTCTCAGAATTTATATTCACCACAGACAAGATGATACTCTAGTAATTAGTCAGATTCATGTTAATAGATCTTCTCTCTATGCAGAAAAAATCTTTAGTTAGCATACTGCCTTGTGCTTGACTTCCAAGGTTAATTTTATTTCTCATCTGAAGGTATGAGTTTGTTCTTAACAGGTTATTGCTTCCCATTTGAAATATAGTCTATTACTGTACTTGTAACATTGACTTTTTAATATAGATTAAAAACAACAGCAATGACAACCAAACAAACAGAAGGGGGATAAAAAAGAAAACAGGTTAATAGGTCGTTTCACTTAAATTCTTTTCTTTATTCCTTAGAAGCACAAACTATATACCACATCAAATAACAAGTGTGTACAATTTCTTCATTGTCCCTTGAACACACACCCAACTAACACACATACACACAAGCACACATACACATAGATAATCACTTGAGTATCAAAGCAGAATTCAACATCCGAAGGGCAGTACCATTTGATTCATCTGTGGTGGCACTGCACTGGATGATGACAAGTGTATTAGAAGACCGTATGCTTCTTTTGCAAGGTAATCTATTGAGTACAAATTAGTGTATTGATTTGTAATCTAAAATTAAAGGTTTTATTTTTTGAGTTTTCAGTTTATAGAAAACTTCAGCAGGAAATAAAGAGAATGTTTCTATCCATATGTTTCCCTTACCATCCCCATAGCCGCCCCCATCATCAACATTTTGCATCTAGGTTGGTGCATTCTTTATAATTAATGAATTGATATTGACATATTATCATGAACTAAAGACCATAATTAGATCAAGGCTCATCATTTGTGTGGCACACTCTGTCGGTTTTGATGAATGGGACATGCAATTACCAACACCATATGATACAGAGTATTTTCACTGCCCTAGAAATCCTCATATTCAACCTCTTCATTGTTCAGTCCCTGCTGCACAAACCCCTGATGATCACCAATCTTTTTACTGTCTCCCTAATTGTGCCTTTTCCAGAATGCCATATATTTGAAATCACACATAGCCTCTTCACACTAGAGTTACCATTTAGGTACATGCATTTAAAAATTAAAATTCCTCCAAGTCTTTTCACAGCTTGATACTTCTTTTCTGTCATTTATTTGTAGTGCTAAATAATAGTCCATTGTCTGGATGTACCATAGTTTATTTATTCACTCACTTATTGAGGGTCATCTTGTTTGCTTCTAAGTTTTGCCAATTATGAATAATCTATTCATGCTAATCTTTCAATGGCATAAAGCAGTACTTTTTTTAAAAAAAATTCATTTTTAAGTAATCTCTATATCTAATGTAGGGCTTAAACTCATGATCACAACAAGAGTTGCATGTTCTACCAATTAAGCTAGCCAGGGACCCCTAAAGTAGTAATTTCTAAAATCTGGGATGGCTTTCCTGGTCTCTAAGAGCTGTTAACTGTATCCAATGATTTTCAACACAAAACACAATTTTTATTATGTTAACTTAAAATTTATCACACATATATGTTGTGCAGTCTTTTCAAATACATTGTGACAGGTAAAGGTGTCACAAAAATAAAATAAAAATAACAAAAATACCAGAAAGTCTTCAACTGTTAGGGCAATTATTATATCATGAGTTACCAGACAACAATCCTTGAGAAAGAGCTATGAGATCAGAACTGTCATCTAATTTTTTTGTTAATTTAAGAGTCTGATAATTAGTAATGTGGAACATCTTTTCAAATACCTGTTGCCATGTGGATCTTCTTTGGAGAAATATCTACTTAGATCTTTTACCCATTTCCAATTAGGTTATTTGTTTACTTGCTCAATTGTAGGAGTTTCTTATGTATTTTCATATTAACTATTTACCAGATTCATGATTTGCAAGCATTTTCTCCTATTCCATAAGCTATCTTTTTACTTTGTTTTTTTTTTTTATCTTTTTACTTTGATGATTATTTTGCTCTATAAAAGTTTCTTAGTTGAGTATAACCTGATTTGTCTATTCTTGGTTAAAATTTTGCTCAAGGGGAAGATTTTATATTGTGTTCTTAACATACACCTAGAAAAAATAATGAGAGAAAATTTTTGAAGGAGAAAACTTTTGAATAGATTTATGATATTGATTGTGGTAATCGTTTCATGTGTGTATGCTTATCTCTAAACTCATCAAGTTCTTTACATTATTATTATTATTAATTATTATTATTATTATTATTAGTTTTTAGTGAACTTTCTGCTCTGACCAACATGAGGCTTGAACTCATGGCCCCGATATCAAGAGTTGAATGCTCTACTGACTGAAACAACCAGGTGCCACAAGTTGCATACATTAAATATGAACAGCTTTTTGTATGTCAATCAAACTTCAATGAAGTGATTTTTTAAAGATTTATTTATTTATTTGAGAGAGAAAGAGGGTGCATGCAGGAGAGAAGAGTGAAGGAGAGGGAGAGAGAGAATCTCAAGCAGACACCCTGCTGCTGAGTGTAGAGCCCATCCCAGTGCTTGATCCCACGACCCTGAAGTCATGACCTGAGCAGAAATCAAGAACCCAAGGCTTCGAACAACTGAGTCACTCAGGCACCCCTCAATGAAGTGATTTTTTAAACAAACCGATAAACTAAACCACCAGATATCTGCCAGTTAATCCCCAAAAGATTCTCTAAAATATTCATTTTCAAACAAAGTCATGAGTTATGCTAGATTCCACTTATTCTGGATAGAATTGAAATTGATTTAAACATAGTTAATGTTTATAGTGAAAATTTACCAAGATATAACTTAAGGATTTTGAGATTAATTAAAATATTATTATTTAAACCAAGTTTATCACAAAGCTATTATTGTAAACTGAAATTTTATATTCCAAGAATTATGTTACAAAAATCCAAATTCTCCTAAAAATATACCAGCCTAATAAGCAAGACTTAAATTATGGGAAACTCTTAAAAATTAGTTTACAAAAAGTAATCTTGCTAGATTTTCAATCCCTAAAAACAAAACAAAACATATTCTTTGTGTTTAATTCTACAAGGTTTCAGAGACCTGTGCTATCCCTATAGAAAAACTGTTATAAAGGTGTCAAAATATATATTATGACTCCTTAGATAGCCAAAGCAGGTAAATCAAATCAGGAAAGCAATTATGCTTAAGTTTAGTCAAACCTACCATACAAGGCAGGACAGACTATATCATCTTCCTTTCCCTCTGAGGACTTTGCTTCACTGCAAACTGAATTCTTCATAGGGTGAATTTAAGTATCAAAATAATATATCATGAGTCTTGCCCTAACAACTAAATATGATGAAATACATTTTCCTAGGGCATTCAGCTCACTTAAATGTAAGTGATAAATGACTTTTCATTATACTACAATCTGCCATTTTAAGGGAAAGCAAATAATCCAGTGAGATTATTGATATATTTTATATTAACTGACTTGATTAATTGAACATTCAAATGATGGGATAAAGATGAATATATAACTCGGGTCATCAGTATAAGAATACACTTGGTAATATGAAACCATTTTCTTGCGTTCCTCTTTCTTTTCTGATATTTTCCTGCTTTTCTCCATTAATAAATAAATGAGAGAGAAAGCAGCTTTGGCTTGACTGTTAGGAGACCCAGCCAGCACTTGGACTTAAAAGAATGACCATGGAGAGCTTCACTGAGTTGCTTCCCAAAGTTGCACCCCCTCTAAGCCCCAAATTCTCCTGTTAATATGATCGATTTACAGCAAGTTATATATAGAAGAGGCATGCCTTGCTCACAAATTAACATTTTATTTTTACTATTTTTTTGAGATTGTATTTATTTATTCATGAGAGACGCAGAGACAGATACAAGCAGAGAGAGATATAGGCAGAGGGAGAAACAGGCTCCTGTCAGGGAGCCCGATGGGGGACTCCATCATGGGCCTAGGGATCACATCCTGAGCCAAAGGCAGACGCTCAATCGCTGAGCCACCTAGGTGCCCCTAACCTTTTAATAATTCGATATGAAATACAATTGTATGGGATGCTTTTAATCACTTTCTTTTACATCCTACACTGTGTTTTATTTTGCTATATTTTATGCATTTTCCAAGTGAACATATTCCTCTTTAATACAAATTTTCTTCTCGATCATGAATAATTTTCAAGCTTTGTGTTTCAATTGATTCAGCTGTGAGGCGTCTCATAATTTTTGTCTGTTAGCTCCACAGAATGAAGGGTTATATGATAGGGTTAGATTCAGAAAGCAAAAGTTTGAGTTAAGTAAAGTTTAAGTTGATTAATAGGATTAATAATCCTAAAGCATAGTATGTTAAATTTGTGTGTATACTGCCCATGGTACTTGGCGTGATGTCTATGCACTGAAATTTAATTACTATTGTGAATTCACAGAAGAGTAACTGAGGTAGATAGTGCTACTTCGCATATTTAGCAAATGTATAGTTACCGTTCTCTCCCTTGCTGACTCATTCTGTCCTTTCCTGGGATCCGCTCTGCTCATGTTACCTTCTTTGACAGCTTCTACATTTCCTGTCCTGGGTCTCCCAAACTCATACTATACAGCTATTGGCATTTTGGGTCAGATAATTCTTTGTTGCAGGGGGATCTGTCTTCTTCATTATAGGATTTTTGGCAGCATCCTCGATCTCTGACACTAGAAACCAGTAGCACTCATTCCCAGTTAGGACAACCAAACGTGTGCCCAGATATTGTCAAATATATGAAATTTATATTAGGACAATGAAAAAATAGCAATAGTATACTTAAAGTCACGTAAATTCAGTATGCCTAGCAGATATTATAATATATTGAATATTTCTCTCAGAATGAAAAGAAAATTTTCCCTGTCTCTGTTTTTAAATATGGGGGGGGAGATAATTTAATGAGACATGCTACAGGTAGGAGACACATAGAGAGTAGGAAAACATTAATGAAGAAGAGCATATTAATTAAAATAACCAAAGAATATATTAGTTCATAAAATTAATAACATGCTATCTTTCTTCTTCTGTCATAGCACTTCTTACACAGGACTGTACACTTAGCAAATCAAAGTATAATTAACAGGTTGCCTTTATAGTTAAAAAATGTATACAGTGGGTTTTATTAATGGATGTCACAGCATCAATGATCCTATCATTATGTCCAGATCACAGATAAACAGATTACTGTAGGATGAATTAAAAGAAGAAGAAGAAGAAGAAGAAGAAGAAGAAGAAGAAGAAGAAGAAGAAGAAGAAGAAGGAGGAGGAGGAGGAGGAGGAGGAGGAGGAGGAGGAGGAGGAGGAGGAGGAGGAGGAGGAGGAGGAGAAGGAGAAGGAGGAGAAGGAGGAGAAGGAGGAAACCTTTTTCAATTTTTCCTGGCACCAGCCATGTGAATAACACTTCTATTCTTCACTGCCTGCATTTGCCTTTTTCTCATCATAGAATTTCATATCACTGATGTAAATCATTATTTCACATCAGTTTCTTCACTACAAAATACAAATTTCAGGCTCCATGCATAGAGTGCTGACATTTATTTGCTGAGATTTATATTCATTTAAAAAAGTGTAACTGTCAACATTCAAAAATCATTTTGACTGCATATCTGGCTTGAGATTTTGTATCTTTTTTTAATATAAGAAAGCCCACGGCATCATAGGGAAACAGTATTTTGTCAGAATGAATATGTAATTCTTTCTCTTAGTCCTTCTGAAGCCTTATTTATTTTTTTGAGGTCGTGTGTGTGTCTGTGTGTGTCTGTGTGTGTGTGAGAGAGAGAGAGAGATATGCCAGTGGAAGAAAAATGAAGTAGGTGGAAATTAAATTAGAGATTATTACAAATATTTGTATAAAGTAAATGATAAATTCATTTTTTTTCATTTGAAATGCAATTATGGTAACTATTTAGAATTGGTGTTCAAAATTATCTTTATTGAAAAGAACACCACTTAATAAACCTAAAAATAGCATTACTTTAAATATGACTTGAAGACGAGTATATATATATATATATATAATTTTTTTTAATTTTTAATTTTTTTTATTTTTTTATATATATTATTTTAAAAGCAAAATAAATAAAGATATTGGATTAAAAAAATACTAGGGGATGTCTGAGTGGCTCAATTGATTATGTGTGAGACTCTTGATTTTAGCTCCGGTCATGATCTCAGGGTTGTGAGATGGAGCCTGACCTCATGCTCTACGCTCAGTGTGGAGTCAGCTTGAGATTCTCTCTCCCTCTCCCTCTGCCCCTCCCCCTGATCTCTCTGTCTCTGTCTCTTTCTTTTTCTCACTCCCTCAAATAAATAAGTACATCTTTAAAAAAAACCCTAGACAAATACCATTAATTTTATAGAACATATAATAAGCAGCATAGCTGAAGTTCTGACAACCCTTCTCTAATTTATAATATGCATTTGGATTGGAATTTATAAAGTTCTTTATTTCTTCCTATTTGCTAGCCCCTTCAGTGCTGCTACATTTTTTAAATATTCCTGTTTTCAAAGCTCCCATTATCTGGGGCATTCAAAAGGCATCCTGAAGAGAGAGTGGAAATCTCTCTGTAAGAAAAGAAGGATGCCTTACATTGAGGGTGTCTTCAGTAGTGGGATTTAGGGTGCCTTCTAAATCTCCTTTGGAATGAAATGACTTGAAAGAACTTATTTCCAATGCTGAGAATCAGTTCTTAGAGACAATAAGTAGGGGTGACAGGAGCTCTTATTAGGACTGCTCAGTTCTCAGTATACACATTTAAAAGTGATATTTGTTAATTTTAACCAATTACAAATATGTTCAGCCTTTTCATATATAAAAGTTGTTTTTTAATAACACAAATTGGAAAAATTAAAAGCGGTGGATTTTTTTTAAGAAAAAGAAAAAGAAAAAAGAAAGAAGAAAAAGCTGGGAGTGGCCCATGCTTGAATATTCTTCTTAGACCATAATTAAACCATACCAACATAACACAAAAGATTGGATATCCAGGCATGGAAGACTTTGGAAGAAAGGCAGAGTTATTTTTAAATGAGAGGGATGTAAATCAATGAAAATGGGTCAACTAACATTTCTATGGGATTTGCTTAAGTAAGATAATTTTCTTCAGCATCCTATCCTAAGCTGATAAATTATTGATAACATTTAAAAAAATATTTTCCCCAGGGGCACTAGGTGGCTCAGTCAGTTAAACCTCCAATTCTTTATTTTGGCTCAGGTCCTGATCTCAGGGTCATGAGATTGAGC
The DNA here is from genome assembly GCF_003254725.2 of Canis lupus dingo. Classification (NCBI taxonomy): domain Eukaryota; kingdom Metazoa; phylum Chordata; class Mammalia; order Carnivora; family Canidae; genus Canis; species Canis lupus. Next base: position 53,880,118 of record NC_064264.1, on the reverse strand, counting down.
CCCTTGAGCTCCAGGCTCAGCGTGGAGTTGCTTGTCCCTCTCCTTCCCCCTCTGCTCCTACTCCCAAACTACTCAGTGCTCTATCTCTTAAATAAATTAATTAATAAAATCTTGAATTTCTTCCCCAAAGATGCCATTACCAATAAACCACAATAAGATATGTGCAGTTATTAGTTCTTAAAGATGAAAACCCACACATTACAATTTCATTATTTTATAATACACATATTTTTCTATTATATTTTATAAGGAATAAGAAACATTACAAATACTCATAATACTCCAGTCACCAGTTTTAAGCTATAGATGGAAAAGTGAATTTTTAAAACATAACTAAATACATACATACTGGAGACACAGGAATTTTAATACCTGCAGAGATGTTGGAGGAGAGAGGAAATCATTGAAAAAGAGGTTCCCATAGGACCCACCTCAGAATTTAGACTATTATCTTCACAAACCAACAGCAATAGCAGTGTTGGTGGTGGTGTGGGGTGGGGGTCAGCATACAATCATCATCCATTTTATTATTCTTTTTCACCATCCACTTTAAAGACAACTTTAACCATTGGTTTAGTTCACCTGATCAAATATACTTTGAATTTTATGCCTCTCTTCACTTTATAATGTATCTAAAAAGATGAATTGTTCCATGGTAGCATTCATTAAATGCTAGAGTACTAATTGCATATTACATTTAAGAACATCTGAATGAATGATCTGGTCATAATGTGCTCATTGCAATTCAAGTGAAACTTGGAAAAACTAATTTGGCTTATTTACCAAAATGAAATTTGGGACCTACTATATAAATTCACTGGCTGGCTAGGTACTTCCTGGCACTCAATTTACGAGAACAATATAGGAAAATTTAATACTGTAATGTAATAGATCAGTCTATTTTATTTTTTTCTAGAATGTTAACAAGGAAATTTGAAAAAATTGAGTGGATGAGTGATTAATGTAAGAATTTATTTTTAATTCAATTTATTTTATGTATACATATTATTCATATACTATTGGCAATAGTGATTTATCATTTACTAAATTATTTATTTATCAATTTGCAATATTTATCCAACAATTTTTTCTTGAACTTCTACCACTAACTATATGTCAGTTCTGTGCTCAGTGTAGAAGATATCAGGGGAAAAAAAATGGCACATTTCCTGTCACCACAGGTTTACAGTCTTGTGGCAGACAGTGACTTTAAATGTATGATTCCAGTAAAATATAATGAATTATTTAATAGAGTAAGGACATGGTTTGTTTTAATCAGTAGTAGCAGAGAGCTAGTTTCTTGATAATCTAATAACAACTACCGTTCACTTTATGTTATTGCATTAAATAATGTGATTTTAAAACAAACAAGCAAAGTGTATTCTGGAAGGCATTATTCCTATTTAATATATGAGAGAATTAAAGTTCAAATATCCAAGAAACTTGAGTTATAAACATGCAACAGACCTCATAAGGAAGGTACAATTAAATCCACCTAGGGCATGGGTATGACATTATGGAAGAGGTGGCATGGTAAGATTTTTGATGACCAATGGTGAATGGATGGTTACTGAGGCATATCAAACAGCCCAGGAAAATGCAGATAGGAATGTTCAATAGATCGACTAAGAAAAATGAGAGCTCAGGGCACCTGAGTGTCTCTGTAGGTTAAGCATCTGCCTTTGACTCAGGTCACAATTTCAGAGTCATGGGATCAAGCCCTGCATCTGGCTCTCTGTTCAATGGCAACTCTGCTTCTCCCTCTTCCTCTGCGTCTGTGATCTTTCTCTCACTCTATTTCAAATACATGAATAAAATCTTTAAAAAAAAGAAAAATGGAGGCTCATGGAAGATAAAAATATTTTGCTCAGTAGGTCATTGGTAACGTTTGTGAGTAACTTTAGAAGAATTATTGGGCCAAATGCTGGACAAAAAGTAATTGTGAAGTGTTTCTCTTGACAAATAAAGACAAAATTCAATACTTTAGGGCCCCTGTGTGGCTCAGTTAGTTAAACATATGACTCTTGGTTTCTGCTCAGGTTGTGATCTGAGGGTCATGAGTTTGAGCCCTGTGTCAGGCTCTGTGCTCGGCACAAAGTCTGTTTCAGACTTTCTCCTTCTGACACACCACCCCCTCATGCTCTCTCTCTCTCAATTTAATAAATAATAATAATAATAACAATAATAATAATAATAAATCTTAAAAAAGAGATCAAATTCAATTTTTAAATATATTTAATGCATATTCTGAGTAATTTTGCATGTGATATAATTTTTTCCTTCAACAATTATTTTCCAAGGAAGAAGGACCATGACTTTCTAATTCAATTTTGCTGCATCTCTAATGCCACACTGAGCTACTAGATGCTATGGAAAATGATGATGAATGACATTGGGGAAAAAAATTAGTATGTTTAGAGAAATTCTTGTGGAATTATAGTGTTGGCCATCCTATGGGCCTAAGGTTCAAAACCCAGCTGTTTGGCAACTGCCAGAACCAACCATCTATGAGTTAGAGTTTAGAATTTGCATTGCAAATAACCACCTGGTAATGATAGTTACCACTTGCCATTGCTTACACATTACACATAATGGATTGCCTTGGAAAGATCAAGTGTTCAACAGGCAGGAAGCTAAAACAGTGTCTAAATTTTTGTGCCAAACAACATGCCCATATTTTCAATACAACTTTAAATTACAGAAATCTTCCTCCTATCACATTTTTATAAATGTTTGGCTTTCTTTTTACCCTTAAACCTAAACCTTTTCAATAAATTTTCCAACTGTCTACCAAAGCTCTTTAATAAGAAATGTTGCTTTCAGTCGTTCTTCCAGTGAGGCTTTTCTCTTTAATGACCTCCTTGCCAAAGAATTCAAACAAAATTAATTTCCCTTGAAAATATCCCTCTGCCTTCACTGTCATATTTAACTCTGAAATGATTAACAGATGCCAATTATGAAAGTTCTTCCCAAATGAAACTTTGCATGCATTTTTAAATAAATGAGAATTACTTCTCAACCAGTAAAAACAAACACAAACACTCGTTTTCACATCTTTCATTAATTTAAGAGTCAGTTTATTAAGAGTAGTAATGAAGCCAATTTGGAGGACTATGGAAACCAAATTCTGATCGATTCCATTGTCCATTTCATATTTTTATGGTGTGATTAAACAAAAAATTAAAAAGAAGAGATTTAATGTCTGATGATTTTACTGATCAGTCTAAGTGATTTCAGTACTTGTCTGAATCACTGATTCAAAACAACATAAATAATGAGTAAAAGGGTCTAATCTAAAATATTTCCTTTTCTCAATGTGCTTATGAAAGACCTTTTCTGATTATGTATAATGACTCCTTTTTACTCATTAGCAATATTTAGTGAGTTGGTAATATGTGCAGTGAACATGAGGAAGGCTGGTAAGACACTATAGGCAGCTATTTTCTAGGAATGCAATATCCTTCCATATTTTTACCCTAAGGATATAATTCAAGATTCCATCATTTATGATTTCCCTTGTAAGTTTAGGTAAATTTTATTCAGAAGAATGATAAACTCATATGTGTCAAACAATCCCACTGAGAAATAAAAAAGATTTTCAGAATTCAACATTATCATCTGGCTATTGGTAGGAAAAGGAAATAAAATATGAAAAGGGTTATCATCTACCTGAATACAATGTCAAATGATTTAGAGAAAAGTAACTAGATAGTTGATTGATAAAATCATATAGAAGGAACAAATTAAAACAGCTGTTTAAAAACCAGAACACTGATCATAGCTGAGCCATATTCTCTACTTATATTTCAAGGCAATGTTTAAAAACTTGATGAAATAAGTTATATAAATGCATTATTTATTTATTTAAAATATTTTATTTATTTATTCATGAGAGACACAGAAAAAAGAGAGAGAGAGAGGCAGAGACACAGGCAGAAGGAGAAGCAGGCTCTATTCAGGAAGCCTGATGTGGGATTTGATCCTGGGAGTCCAGGATCACACCCTGGGCCGAAGGCAGGTGCTAAACTGCTGAGCCACCCAGGGATCCCCAGTTACATAGACTTGTATATAAAAATGCTGTTAGCTCTTTAGGCAAAAGTCTTGATTTATACTGTATTTATTATTTATTTATTATTTTATTATTTTATTTATTTATTCTTGAGAGACAGAGACAGAGAGAGGCAGAGATGCAGGCAGAGAGAGGAGCAGGCTCCATGCAGGGATCCTGATGTGGGACTCGATCCCGGATCTCCAGGATCAGGCCCTGGACAAAAGGCAGTGCTAAACCACTGAGCCCCCTGTGCTGCCCTATACAGATTATATTTATAAAATTAGTTCATTTATACAGATTGTCAATTATGAGGCTCATCGAGCACTTAAATAACCTACCTTACTAAATTTTTATGTTCTTTACAAAAGTTATTAGAAGATTTCAGTTATAGGAAGTTAAACATATACTAATTTATTCAACAAATATTTATTGACAATCTTAAATATATAGGCACTTTGCTATATAAAGAAAAGAGAGAGAAGAAAAATACAGAGTACAAAACCTTAGAATAACCTGGAGAAAGGCAACAAGAACAAGGCAAGATATAGTTAATAAAAGCTCCAATGTAGACTGCTGTGGGCATGTAGAAAAAAGAAATGGCTCCTTTTGAAAAACCAGACCTTGTGGTTTCTGTGCACTTTTCCAAGAGTTCTTGTTTAAACAAGATCCCTCTCATGTCTGCTTTCTTATTGGTTGACCTCTCTGCTCTGTTCCATCAGTCAAGATCCCACCATAAAAGCAAACAATGAAAAGAGCAGCCATGGGCATATTAGGCAACCCCAAGTTTATTGACTGTCCTAAGATGTTATTGAGCAAGAAGGAGTGAGTGATACTCCTAGAGGCCAAAGATTATCATCACCATTGGAAGATGGAGTCATGGCGAGTCTGACCATAGACAAGAGAGGGTGAACAAAGCGGTAGAGAAGGGAAGAAATTGTTGGATTATTTCCTTTTTTTATTCCATTTTTCACCAGTGCCCCCCTGTTAACTGAATTCCCCAAGTGATCTGAAGGGAAGGGGGAGGTTAGATGAAGATAGAGGTGAGCAAAGAATCAGTGGACTTCAGCACAAACAGAATACCACCTTCATAAGTACATGTGTTGACAGGATTCCCTGGGAGGAATGATCTGTGATAAACTATTTTCTAATAATTACAGTAGGTGAAGCATAGCATTTATTTTCCTTTTTTAGAATTAGTATTGGGGATTTTTTTTTTCAAAGATCATTTTTTACTAGTTTAGGTTCACTAAACCAGTGTAGACAAATGTACAGTGATTTTTCATATATTGTCTATACCACACATGCATCGACTCCAATACTATGAACATCCCCCACCAGATATGTTTGTTAAAACCGATGAACCTTTAGTAGTGACATCTTGATAAAATAGTGTCTTCTATCCATGAACAGAAAATATCTTTCCATTTATTCAATTTTTAAAAATTTTTGTCCATCAGAGTTTTGTAGTTTGTCTCAAATAGATCTTGAACATATTTTGTTAGATTTACACTTAGGTATTTATTTGGGGGGATACTAATTTCAATGGTATTGTATTTTAATTTCAAATTCTACTTATTATTGCTGTTACACAGGAAAGCGAATGACTTTTGTATATTAACACTGTATCCTACAAACTTGTTTCAATCATTTATTAGTTCCAGGAATTTTATGGTAAATTTTTAGGATTTTCTACATAGATGATGTCACTGGAGTACAAAAACAGTTTTATTTCTTCCTTGTCAATCTGTATACTTTTTACTTCCTTTACTTGTCTTGTTGTATCAGTTAGGACTTCCAGCATGATGCTGAATACCCCAATAGATTAGGCTCTGGTTAAGTAGTTTCCCCTGAGGGCAGGTCTTAAGAAGATCAGAGTGCTCTGGTGTTTTTCAAAATGGTTCCTTTTCCTCTCCTCCTGCCAGAAGGGGGATTTTTCTTTGTTGTTTACAATGGCAACTTAATCAGAGTTCCTGGAGGTAGATTTCACAATATTGTGGTGACCCACAGCCCTCCATGACTGTGAACCCCAGGAGGGTTTAACTTCAGACATGTTGATGTGATGTAATTTGATATTCATCAATTACAGTTCAGGTTTTCCTACCCCAGACTGGTTCCAATGGCAGTTCCAGCTCAGGTAAGTCCTGGCTCCCTGAATTCATCCATTTCCCTCCAAACCTGAGGGATGAAGTTTGCCCTGTATCCTCTATCTCTTAAGAATCTGAGAAGTGTTGATTTTTCAGTCAGTTCAGTCTTTTACTTCTTACAATATAATGGCAATTCCTAAGCACTTTATATGTGGAATTGGAAACTGGAAGTCCCACTATGTTTTTATACTGTTTATTTTAAAATCACTTTAGATTCATATACAATTATTTGAAATAATACTGAGAGATCCCATGTATCTTTTGCCCAGGTTCTCCCAATTATAACATCTTGCAAATATATAGTATAATTTATTTTAGTAGAACATTTATGTTGTTCTCTCCTTTTCTTTTCTCCCTAGAAACAATTCTACCTCACCTAGGATATTCTTCCATTTTTAGAGTCTTCTAGACAATCAGGAACAATTGATTAAAAGTGCAAAATCTCCAGCATCACCTGGGCTATTTCTTTCTGCACTTAACCATATACACATATATATCCTCACAAACTGATGAATGTTTGTAGAAGACACTTTTGAGGCCCAGAGGTAGATATTTATAAAGGATTTACCTTATAGGTTCACAAAGGTTTGATATTTAATAATAACAATGATGATGATGATAATAATAATAATAATAATAATAATAATAATGTCGTCATAGGCCAGAAATAATGCAACCTGGATTTTTGACACTACTCCCTATCTGCTATGAACTAATTTGATCATCTAAGGCAAACCTTTCATTCTCTTTGCTCTCTACCCAGCTATATAGTATTACAGGAGTTCTGTAGCAAAGTGTCTAAGATTTGTTTCTTCCGTATTTTAATATTTTATTTTTCTCTTGGATTAAACACTTTTTTATGTTTTTCAAAGGAAACTCGTAAATTTCTACATTGTTTATCTTGCAATAGAACATCATGGACTTTTTTGCTTCCAAAGGTTAGCGTGAGTTCATTCAGGATAAGAGCCGAATCCTTTCCCAGATATGATACTACCCCAAAAGATGATAGATTTTAAATAAATGTCTACTTTTAAACTGGATATTATTCCAAGAATTTCCACAACTGAATATTTTGTCTCTTATGTTGAAAGGCAAAGAGAGGATCAAAGGGATATAGTCAGTCCATCATGAATACAGGGAGAAATAGACTTGTTCTAAAGATATATCCAAGAGTAGGGTAAGTCAAAAAAAAGATACACAAGTTTTGCCATTTGTAAGTTTTTTATAGTTTTGATATATAATTCAATGGTTATATGGTTATAGCAACAAAATATGAAATAGCATTTAGAAGAAACTACTCCAAGATGCAAAATTAGTTTAAAATGCTGTCAATTTAGACATATAAATATTAAAGTTATTTGTTGTTTTATAACACTTTTCACATCAATTCTAAAACCATGGATTATATATTAGGTTGTATGTTCACCAGCTTAAACAGCAAGGATGAGTGAAAACACTTGGCTGAGTTTGGCTTCTACTCAAACCTATTGCATTTTATATGTCAAATGGATTCAATGCTTTCAAGGATAGAATGCAATTTATTTTTTGGCAAATATATTAGTTCCTGGTTTGAAGAAAAGACTATTGGAAAAATTTTTTCAAAACAATATTTTGATGAGTGAGTATAAATCAATCAACTGATACAATGTTTGATTTAAACATTGAAACATTTTTTAAATGAATTACAAAAGCATTTTAGTAAAACACATCTAAGTTTGACATCCTTATTTTTTATGATTTCTAGAAATGTTCAGCTAGATTTGTCCTCGAACACAGATGTTTTCTTTTTAATCTTCACTTAGATTTATTTCACTGTGGGGATATGGAGGAAAGCTGGTATGTGATTAGGAATTTAAATAAATAGGTAGATGATATAGATAGATAGATAGATAGATAGATAGATAGATAGATAGATAGGTGTGTGTTGTAGTTGTTGAGAGTGGTCCCATGCTCCCTGAGAGAGGGATAAATTTGGGTTTAGACAGAAAGGTAGAATAATTTCTGCATTGAATCATGGCCATGGTTTCATCAAAATTACCAAATACTGATTTTCAAAAAGGCTACTAGAATATCTGTGGGTCATGAAAGCTGAGTTTTTTCCCACAATAACACGGAGAGTACCACCTTGACTGAGTCATAGTATCATCTCAAAATAGGAAAGTCAGAATAGGGTTTCATGTGCTGGGTTTGAGGGCTTTCAACAGAGGGATCTGAATAGGATGGGGCAAAGTGTATACAGTACTAGTTTAAGGGGTACCTGGGTGGCTCAGTCAGTTAAGCATCTGCTTTCTGTTCAGGTCATGGTCCCGGGGATCTGTGATCAAGTCCTGCATCAGGCTCCCTGATCAGCAGGGAAGTCTGCTTCTCCCTCTCCTTCTGCCTACCACTCTGCCTCCTTGTGTCAAATAAATAAATTAAATCTTAAAAAACAACAACAACAACAACAAAGCAAAACATTAGTTTCAGATTGGTGTACACAGTGAGGTAAGGACCTTGAAATAATGCTGAATAATAAACAATGTTTTGGAAAGTGCACTGTTTACTCAGCCAAGTAATCTGTTGTCCTGAGAAAAAGGCTGTTTGCCCACATGTACAAAATACTGTCTTGAAAAGGACAGAGTTTGACTAATCTGCCAACAAACAATGGCATTATTGACTGGTTTACAGAGTTATCTTCTTGGGCAACGAATCCCTGGAACAAAGAGTAAACTCCTGTCTAGGAAGGCAGCTTTCTAAATTCTGATAGTTAAGTTACATGACAGCAGGGTGTCTCTCTTCTCAAAGTGGAGATCCATATCATCTTCCATGCTGGAGGAGCTCCCTCTCCCTCTTGAAGCTATCTTGTGGTGAGCCCTCATCACTGTTGTGCTTTTCTTGCTGTTATGAAAGGGGCCAGCCTGGAGTCAACACTTGAAGAAGGGTGTAGATGGGAGGAAAATCCTACAGAAGATGAGCAAGAGTCCTGATAAAACCATGCCCTAAACTGGCCATGGCAGCTGACTTCACACACAAAAACCAATAAATGGACTCCATTGCTTTGGACGTCTTATGATTGGAGTAGTGTCTCGTGCTTCCATCTGAAAGCATGGTGATAGAGAAACACCCTAAAATATTGACAATGGTTTTCTTTGGAAGATAGCATTTAAAATTTTAAAAATAATGGCTGTGAAGAATATTTAGAGATATGGGGAAATCATATAGAATACAATGTGAGAGAAATGGGGATATGCAAAACTTCATTTCATTGATTCATCAAATGTTGACAGCCATCAGTATGGGTCAGATGCCCTTGTAGGTGCTGGATATATGCCCGGAAATATAATAGAGGAAAAAACCCTGCCCTCATAATCTCACTTTATTTTTAAAGTACATATTTATAGTAAGAAAGGACGTTCAAAGGATCACTACCAGTAGTTACCCAAAAGTAGTGAGATTGTTTCCTTCTTCACATTTTTATATTTTAAAGGATCACAATAAACCTTTATCATTTACATTGATTTTTTAAAATGCCTCTAAAAAGTACTAAACTATTACAGAAACATTGAGAATTTGGAAACAGATTTCTTTGGCTTTAGCCCAATCTCTATAAATTTAGGAAGCATCTAAGGCCACCCAAAATATAACTGATTTAAGATACCAACTGGGAATATCTAATTCCCATCTCAATTATCTTAACCTTGCCTCATACAGAACTCAAGGAGATAGAGATAAATGAAAGACAATTGAAAGGATAAGTCCTGAAAAATTATTAAAAATTGAAAATAACAGTTTGTAATCTTAAAATAGGCTGAATTAAAATTTATATTGGCATACTGTTTTATAATTTTAAACATGACACTTGCTTACTGCAGAAAACTTACAACACATAGTAAAACACAGTGGAAAATAAATACTAAATGATATCATAACTTGGATAATTGTAAGCATCATTAGTTTCCAATTTTCATATTCCTAGATATTATTTGGAATGTCTAGATGTATGTAAATAAATATAAAAATAAATATAGCAATTCATTTAAAAATACTATTATTCCATACATATTGCTTTTTAGTCTGCCTTTTAACCTATATTTTTATCACCCATTTTTGTAAGTTTTACTTTATTCTAGATATTTTGCTTTGCATAATTTCACAAGAAGTAAAGATCCCTAAACTTATATTTCGTCCATTACTGAAGGTACATTTCTTTTTCAGAAATATCTTACATATGAAAATTTCTTTGCTTTAAGGAAGTTTACTTAATATTTCAAGTATTAGAATTGAATGTTAAAATGCACTGATAGCAAGATAATACAAGATGTACCAATTGTGCCAGAGATTGCCTTTTCAAACATACTCATAATTTGAGAAAATAGGAAGTAACTTGTATATATATAATGTGGTAGAAGAAGAGGTCAATATCTCTATCACACATCTAAAGTTTTAAATGGTTTTACTTTTTCACTGGTTACATATCAATTTTCAGACAGCAAATACAATTTTATGACAAGTGACCTTATCCCTGTCAGGAAGAGATGTGTCTTTGAGCTGTTCATCAACACAAAATATATTATTATTTTTATCCTTCTACAGGAACAGAATAACACATCTTCATTAAATGTCAAGTGTTTATCTTATAAGATTTAGAGTTCATGAGAATGGGGTAGAACATTGTGTCACAATAATTGATTTAACACGATATAAGGTTATATTTTAGGAAAATAAGTCATAAGCTGTGGTATCCAATAGCTTTTTAGCATTTTGAAAATCTGCAGACTGAAGCTCTCCATATAGATTTATAGAAACATAAGTACTATATATTAATTTTATATAGGAAGTCATTTTGAAAATATTTTTCTGCATGCTTATTATATGTAAATATATTCTTTTGTCAAAAGAAGTAGTGAAAAGAAAAACGGTGGTGTTTACATATTAAACCACATCTTTTTTCTGTGCCATCTTGGTTTGGACCAAAAAAACAGTTCGTTTCAAATCCAATCACTTGGCTTTCTATTAAAGGTCATGTTGGACAGTCTCTGATTTTACTAATATGCACTCAATGTCAGTCTTCACTTGTCCCATCAAAATTCTATGTGGATAGACATCAGACATTTTCCAGGCAGGTTTTGTTTAAATAATACAGACATACCTAATGCCGAACCATTAGAAAGTGTACTTTTATAGTTTAAAATAAATGAAATGGTCAGAGAGGTTAGCATATAAGAAGTACAATATGTACAGATACCTAATTTCCATGGTAAATGCTTTTGTTAAGCAGGGCTTCTTACTCTTATCCTCCTCACTATGCCTGCCTTCTCTATAATCTGTTTTCATACTAGTGTTAAGGTAAGACTGGTATGAACCAGGTGGTAGCAAACATTCTCTTGAAGGCTGTACCTCATCTTTTGATTTGGAGGCATATCGAGGTTATAATTAGATCTTCAGAATCCCTTGTGAATTTGGAATCTTCCATCACTTAAAATGAACCATTTGCAAGGCTTGGATTCATTGGAAACCCACAGTATTGCTTTATTATCTTACTTATTAAAATTAAAAATTGATAAAGCATTCAAGCTTACTGTTCTTTTTGAAACGTGTTTCATCTGAATACTTCCTAAAGTTAATGTATGCCTTTCTCTTCTAGCTTCTGGAGACTGCTGTATCCCTCACACCTGATCACTTCACTGCTATCTCTGCTTTTATCCTTATAATGCCTTCTCTCGCTGTCCTTGACCTTTATTGGGGAGAAACACGTGTCTCTTCTTTCCTTCTAGATTCCTTGCTTGGCTTAATATCTAAACTGACATAAGAAAGATTAACAAAAGAAAAACAAATTTAACTTCCTACATTCAGGAGCCCCACAAAGCTATGAGAGGCTCCTGGGTAATCAGGTAATTGAGACTCACATATCAGTCTGAGCTAAGGAGAGTTGGATAGAGGAATGCAGCCTCAAAGAAAAGGAAGGAACATTCCAGAAAGAAGGAAAGAGCAGATGTTTGGTAAATAATTGTTTCCCACTCCATGCAGCTAAGTCTTTCTGATATAAAAAGTTATCTTTGGTGTTAGCTCTATCCTGGTAGAGGCCCTCTATCTAAATTCTTTTAGGCAGTTAAGGGGGAGGCAAAAAATTCTTCCTGGATCTGTAGGGCCTTGAATGTCTTCCACTTGAAACAATCTACATCCTCAAGTAGGATATTCTAGGAAGCCTGTCCTGGACCCCTTCCGTGTCAACCCCTGTGATTGCATTTAAGCCACACCAGGTAATCCAAAACAACCTCTCCACCTTAAGATCCTTAACTGAATCATGTTTGAAAAGTCCCGTTGCCACAGAAGGTAATAGTCACAGGTTCCAGAGGTAAGGACAGGGACATCTTTAGGGAACCTGGTAGCATACAATCCAGAAAGTACAAAAACCAAGTAAAACAAACAAACAAAAAATCCCAGCAACTTTGATGCTTAGAAAGATATTGAAATAGTGGTGTTAAAGTGCTTTGGGATTGCATTTCTTTTCCATATGACTCTACCTACATTAATTGGCCTATAAAAATAATAAATTATCAAAATTGTATAAATGCTGAGAGTTTGATTTTGCTTATTAGATCATCAACAGAAAATAGAACATATAATTAAACATAATTAAAGTTATTACATAATAGAAAGTATTTTTCAAATGTAAGATGATATTGTCACAAAAAAGATATTTAATCTTTGTAGGGCAGAAGAAAGGGTAAATTAATAAAACTGTTATTATTTCCTTATTTTTCATGGCCTAAAGTAATTTGTTCTATCTAAAACTATTAAATCAAAATATAGAGGCATACATACAAAATTGAAGGTATTAAAGGCTGCTCTAGAAGCAAGAACAAATTCATAAAACAATCAACAAAATGTGAAAGGTTGATGGGCAAATAAGGTAGTGCATTAATTAATGACCTCATCCTTCACAGTGTGGAAGTGAGTCTAAAGTTAATAAATCTTGGAGAAAAATCTACACTACATAAAGTCATAATGGTAACTTTATTTTCTATTTAAATCTCAGATTGATTTCTACCTTTTGCTTTGCTTTGGCTTACATTGTAATGCTCAGGTTCTTGGAGGATTAATTTCTTAGGCTTTCCTGTCAGCTGGCTTTGAGCTGGATTCAGCCAAAAGGAAGGAGCACTGGAGAGTAGGGTTAGGACAAATGAGAAGCCAGCAAGTGCACTTCACTTCGTCCCCTCTGCCTCAGGTGTCCTCTCCAGCACTGGCTGCTAACCCATCCTTGGACCATCTAAAGGTTCCCTGCAACAACATGCAATTTATTCCTCACTGGGAGCCTAAACTCTGAAGACTTACTAACACTATTACCTCTGGCATCTGATGTTATTTGATGTCTTTCTATTAATTACCCATGGATCTATTCATCTTAAAGGCCATAGTTCTAGTTAAAAACAGATAAGTGAAACAAACAAATACTATTTTTGAAGTAAGGGCAAATAAACCTTATTTAGTTTAAAAATAGTTAACCCTAGTTTAGTTAACCCTAGTTTTGTATAATTATTATCAATAAATATTTATTTATTAAGCACCTAATATGTGCTGGGAAGTACGCAAAACACTTGGGAAGGTTGAGTAAAAAAGACGGAATATTGTCTAGGAAACTCACACATGCAGATAAGTATAATCAAATAATTGACACACAGTAGTGGTGATGAAGATATTTGGCATAGAAAATTGAGTAAACATCTATAAAACCTCTTGTTATGAAAACTGACATTGGTCAAAATATCAAGTATAGATATTTCAACATATTTAAAAGTTATGTCATTTATGTATTGCACATGGCATAATGTTGTGGTCTGTACTTATAATTTATTTTACCTGCCTACAAACATGATTTTGGCAGTAACTTACTTAGATTCTCAGAGTTCTCATTAAATGGACAGGCAAATTCAGAAAAGCAAACTATCAATTCAGCTAAATAATTGGTCAAGAAGTCAATTCTGTCAAGAACTTATTTTGACTGAAATGGCTTGTTGTTAGATGAAGTTAATTTTTCAATTTAGTCAATGCTTTTAAAGCAATTTTAGGTGTGTGGTAACAGCTTTAGTTGGCTGAGGGATTACATTTCCGGTTTGAAGTAACTAACATTACTAGAATTCTCTCTGATGGTGTTGCTTTAGATTCAGAAAAATCAGTGGTAGACCAAATAAGAAATGATAAACACAGCAACATGTTTTTGAAGCATGAAGTAGTATCATTTTAAGAGCCTAAAAGCCCAGGTACAAATAATTATACCTAAAATTGGTTAATTACAACTCAGAGATAAATAGAAAGTGTCCAATTGCAACTGGAACTCCTCGATTGCCTGCACAATTATCCAACTGCAGCAGTAATTATTGGCTGCTAATTTTTTCTCTCAAAAATAAATTCAATGTCCATATACGTGTTTTAGGTCTCAAGTACATATCATTATACCTTCAAAATGTGCTTGAAGGGCAGCCTGGGTGGCTCAGTGGTTTAGCGCTGCCTTCAGCCCAGGGCCTGATCCTGGAGACCCAGGATCGAGTCCCACGTTGGGCTCCTTGCATGGAGCCTGCTTCTCCCTCTGCCTGTGTCTCTGCCTCTTTCTCTGTGTCTTTCATGAATAAATAAACAAAATCTTTAAACACACACACACACAAAATAAGCTTGAAAAATCTGTATGATAGAAATTTTCAGTTTCTATCATATAGATTTTTTGGAAAATATTTCTAGAAATATCCTCTAAAGTCATGTATCAGACAAAATTAACAATTAAAGTACTTAATTTATACCTGCATAAGTAATTCACTTTACCTGTTGTATTATTTCCTGAGGAAGTCTACAGGTAACTTTTAGTTAAACGAGTGTTTCTCAAACATCCATTTTCATCTGGTGAAGCAGCATTATGCAGACGCAATTAGGCAATAAATTAGTAGCATCATATACATTGGTCTAAGTAGAACAACATGCAGTAGCAAGGAGTAATACAGGAATAACAGAAACAATCCAAGCTTAATTTACAAATATTTTACTATTTTCAGAGAGTAGTCACTCAAAATAATTGATATATGTAATTGACTTAGATTAATTTTCAAAATATAAGAGTGACTCCATAAAAAGCATAAATTTCAGACCCTTGTTTTGACAGAGTATAATTCTACTTCTCTTTGCATCTCTACCATCATTTTTTCTAAGTATTTTGGGGCATAATACTTAGAATCTAGGGAATAAAAGCAGTTTAAAGAAGAATTGCAGTTAAAGAAGAGATTTGTCAGAGATATCTCTCAAAAAAAAGGAAAAATAAATTTTAAAAACAAATAAGGAGAGGAATGAAGAAAAGGTGGCTGTGCTATGGTGATTGCAATGAGTTTTTGAGGGGCTGGGTGGCTCAGTCAGTTAAGCACCTGACTCTTGCTTTCAGCTCAGGTCATGATCTCAGGGTCATGAGATCAAGCCCCGAGCCAGACTCTACACTCAGGGCAGAGGAAGTCTGCTTCTCCTTCTCCCTCTGCTTCTTCTACATGTCCCTCTTTTTCTCAAATAAATAAATAATTTTTTTTTTCTAAAAGAAGATTATTTTGAAGTGCATTATTTGTTTTAGATTGCATTTGCCACAATGACTTACCACGTCTATTTTATTGTATTCTCTACTGGGAAAATATTGAAGAAAACAGTCCCAACATTACCTATTAATTTGTACTTGCAAACTTGGCAATTAAAGTTTACTTTGATTTACTCATTCAGCCACCAACATGCTTTTAGTGAAAATGGAGATGGTTGTTAGGCCCACTTTTAAATGGTAGAAGTCACCCACTCTGTTGAGAGGAGTAAATACCACAAGTTCTAATGTAACCAGTAGCCCACTTTAAATGCAGTCACTTGGATGAGTGGCTTTACTCTTCTAGCTTTGATTCCCTAATCTATGGATTAAGGAAATCATCCTCATTACGGGTTGAGTTGTGCTCCACCCCCTCCAAATTTATATGTTGATGTCCTAACTTCTACACTCTGAGGAGTGTGACCTTATTTGGAAATTGGGCCCTGGAGATGTGATTGGTTAATACGAAGTCACACCAGAGCAAACTGGACCTACAGGGCAATGTGACTGGTGTCCTTACATGAGGAGAAATTCGGAGACAGTCATGTACACTCAGGGGGCATGCAGTGTGGAGATACAGGTGGAGATAGGATGATGCAGCTGAAGCCAAGAAACAGGGAAGATTGTGGACAAGCCGCCAGAAGCTGAAAGAGAGGTGGAGCAGATTCTCCCTCTCAGCCCTCAGAAGGAACCAGCACTGCCAACCCCTTGACTCCTGACATCTAGAACTGTGAGATAGTAAGTTTCTGTTGTTTAAGCACCCAGTTTGCGGTACTGTGTTAGAGCAGCCAGGCTGAGCCTACTAACACATGGCACTACCACTGCAAGTGTTTGTGTTTCTCAAACACAAGTTTCTTCATCAAGTACTGACAGGTGGAGTACAGCATATGCAGCAAGAAGATCACCAGAAGTGGCTTTAACCTATGCAGTTTTTAATTTCTCTGTCTCCAAATACAAATTTTAGAAGTCCTCCTATTTTTCCAGCAAGAGGGGAGAAAAAAACATTTCATCTCTGTAATGAAGGTTCTATTGGAATAGCAGACACTTTCATGGATTTGACTAATTGTTGCATTGATTTTTGTTACTTAATACACACGTATAATTTATTTTTGTAATAGTTCAGTTACATAAGACCTGGGATTTGAAAAGAAAGTTATAGAAGAAGATATGCTTGAAGGGATCATCTTCCAAGCCATTCCCACTGTCCTTTCCTCTATGACTCCAGCCTGTTACTGCTTTTGTTTCTGAAAAATTGGAATGATGTGTAGAGGAAAATGTCACTTAATTCAGTAACACTCAAATGGCAGAAAGGACAAAGTGTTTTTTAAATCACATTAAAAATATATGATCAGAAAATAACAAAACAGAATGGTCTAATTACTCACTTCAAAACCAGTAGTCCATATAGGTAAGCATCCTTTGGAAAGATGACCTTTCCATGATTCTAATATTCTAATTGAAGATAGATATATTTTGGAATGCATATTGATTTGATATCATTTACAAGATTTATTTGTTGGCCACATTTTTGTTTTATTTCTTAAAAATTTGGTTTGGTTCAGAGTTCCATAGTTGATTTGATATAATATTTAAATTCAAGTTTCAGCAAATTAGTCTGATTCATTCCACTTTTGGTTCACAGATAGTTATACTCTGTGCTCTTGGTAATCTACATGAAATTGGATTGGATATTTTATTACTAAGGACTAGCACAGTGTCCACTGGAAGGCAAGCTCCCAGACTAAGACATACAGGTACTTACTTTTTGAGATAACCGTAAGGAGTTTATTCTTAT
Organism: Canis lupus dingo; assembly: GCF_003254725.2. NCBI lineage: Eukaryota > Metazoa > Chordata > Mammalia > Carnivora > Canidae > Canis > Canis lupus. Next base: position 53,862,548 of record NC_064264.1, on the reverse strand, counting down.
AAGCCAATCTGCTAATAGAGAATAAAAGAAGAAAACCTGTTTTCTTCTGGGAACATTATTTCAAAGCTGCCACTTGATCATATATTGCCACAAATTGTTGACAATTTCAGTTTGGCCATCAAGAACACATTACCTCTATCTACTGCTAGGAGAAAACTGTCAACAATATTGATTACAGATATTTTCATGCCAAAGAAAGGCTGAACAGTGAGTAGGAGACACCAAAAGCCCCCAAAGCATGTGTTTCCAAAGATGCACAGCCATCTTCTCAAGTTGCTTCCCAAAATGACATGAGCGGGTTAATTCAGTTTATGTTTCTTTAAATATTTATGAACTCTTGTTTTTCAGAAGGAAAAGATCACAGGAGAAATGAGACCTATCTTTGTTATCAAGTAGCTCAGTCTAGTATAATTGTTTGGAGAAGTGTTTTGAAAATGTGCTTTAAATAAGAATAAATAATAAAGAAAAATTCATGTCCAATTTTGACTAAAAGGTATGTACATTTCTTTATTATTGAAAATAGAAATGTTTAACCCTGTGAAAAGAAACTATTTCAATGAATGTAAAATGTTTATGACTTTCACTAAATATCCTAAATAAGGAATCTGAAAGATGACAAGAGGCATATACCAAATACAGAGATTTTCATTACACTCTAATCAAAATAGTCTAATGTTAGGCAAATGTTAAAAGCATTATTAGAAAATCCATTTGAGAGAAAATCAAGCCAATTTGGTTTGTTTTTAATATTTTAAATATTAACATGTTGTTATACTAGGAAAAACAAAAATGAAAGTGAAGTTATCAGATTAGAGTGTTCCAGATGAGTGCATACGATTCTTAATAGTTTGTTAAAAATCCCTCATACATTAAGACAATGATTATATAACATGGTAAAGGGTAAGGGTAGAGAAAACATAAAAATTGTATAATATAAACAAAAACTAGAAATTTATTTATTTATTTTAGGGATTTTTGTCCCCTTAGGAGTGAAGATGCTTTATAATTTGTAAAATGTTGATATAAAAACTGCTAGTTTAAAGCTCCAATATAATTCATATTCATTCATTTAGCAAATATTTATTCAGGATGCCTTCTATCAGCACTGATTATGTACTGAGGACCATTGGGTAAAAAGTCAGGTTTCTTGCTCAAAGAGCCCAAGGTCTAGTAGTAAACAAGTTAATTTGAATACTGATACTTTTTTTTTTTTTGAGTGATACATTTTTTGATGGATTTATACATAGGGTTTTATAAGAAGCATTACAAGAATCCAGTCAATAGGACTCAGGCTAATTTTCCCTGAGAAAGTAATATGAATAAATAATTTAAATATATACTTGAGCATGGTGTGTTTCTTGTTAGTAAATGATCACAGTACTTGTTTGGTTCTGCTATTTGATTAAATTTAGTTTTTGAAGTGAATTCTAGTTAAAATCTATTCATTGGAGGTTTTTCTCCCACCTTCATCCAATTATTTCAAAATACTTATGAACCACAACCATCTATCCATTCTTCCCTCTGACAAAAGTAAGGTGGTAAGCAATGGGATAGAGAATGTAATATCACTCCAATGAGACATGAAAATTATCTTGATTTGCTTAACAGTATATCAAATGGTAAATAGCTGTATCATATATAACAGCAGTGACATTAAATGAAAAATTGCAGCAATAATAAGGAATTCCAGAAATGCCATTTAGGAATTGTTGAATGGCCATGCAAGAAGATAGAATTTAAATAATATAGTTATTACTATAATAACTAAACAAACAAAGAAGAATGTGGAAACATTTGGGGGGTTGAGTAATGGAGTTAAATATACAATGTTAGTAGTGTGCTATGGTCTTGGATAGAAACAGTTTTGGGGAAAGTAGAAGTACACACAGCATCACAGCATTAAATAATGAATTACATGTTTTGACTTCACTTTAAATACCAATATTACACAGACTTCTACTTTTCCCTAGAGGGATTGGGTGTTGATAAATTTTATCTAACAGTGTATCTGGGAGCCCTGCATGTGAAGTAAATAAAAGCAGAGTGACTTTATTTGGAAGCAGCAGTGAGATCACCTGAGTGAGTCCCGTGACTTCCCAGCTCCTCCTCTCTTCTTTCAGGAGACACAATTTAAGCATCTCTGCCTATAAAGACTGAAATCATGGTCCTTGACAGGCTGGAATGTGTCTATGTGTACCTGGGATTTGGGGTGATATTAAAAGAAGTGCTAAGAAATAATATTATAGATATGGAATTAAAGATGTTTTGGAACAAAGAGAGATGGAGATAAGGATTCTAATTAGATATTCACAAAAATATTTTAAAGTTTCTTGAGGGTATTGACAATGGAAGACTGAGAAGAAATTTATAAGCTCTTGAAAGTGACTTAGCTTTCAGAGTGGTGCTTAGCGAAATATAAATTGGGATACATTAACCTAATCTTAAGAGGAGAGGGAATAGTGGGTAGCTTCAGATAACCTCTGAAGGAGGTTATTTAGGGATATTTAGGGATATTTACGGATATATCCCTAAATATATTTAGGGATATAGATATATATTTAGGGATAAAGAACATTTGTATTTATTTATATATATTTATATATATATTTATAAATATTTATATTTCCATTTATTTATCCCTAATATTTAGGGATAAAGAACATTTCATCCAATTGGTCTCTAAATCTTAAAGAATGGTGGCAGTAGTAACTGCATATGCTGAAAAGAATAAGACAGCAGGGAAGCTTGCATCAAGGTATAAAATATCTAAAAATATTGATTTTTCATGTTGCTGTGGGGTAAACTAAATGAATGGAAGAAAACTAGAGAAAAACATAACAACCAACATTTTCTCGGCTACAAAATTAAAATTGCATTTCAAGAGGAAAATAATTATGTGAGTACTTTGACATTTTTTCATATCTGCACCAGAAAGCTTTTATCTTGAATATTTTCTGAATATGAAATTGCTTGATAGAATACAAAAATAGATGTAGGAGAAAAGTAGGCACATTAATAATTTACATGATTATATTATATAGTTTAATATAGATATGGTAATTTATAGGATATTGAAATAACACTATATTTTAATAATTTACCATATTATTTATTTCTTCAAATTCTTACTTAAAAGATTAAGTAGCGAGTTGCTACTCAGTAAGTACTGAAACACAGGATTTAAAACTATGCCTACTTATATTTCAGGCAAAAAAATCGACCCTTTCAGTAAGTAGTTATTACCAATAACAAACCAAAATAAAACCTAAACTGATTTTAAAAAATGAAATGTCTGTAAAGACAAAGAATCAGCAACAAATGCTATAAAATAAAGAACAATAGTGAACCAAAATGCAGAATTCACAAAGGAAGTACAATTGAACCAGTTCCATAGCATTTGAACTGCTGGCTCAATCTGATGAAAGATATACAAATGGATCACAACATGGAAAACGGAGAACACTTTAGAGAGATACAATGTTTGTACAATTCTTTGCTGTGAGTCCCAACCCCTATTCAGAAGAAAGCACTTCATATGGCTACTTGAAGAGATTAAGTGTGGTCAAGGTAGGTAAAAAAGGATTGTATTTCCCCCAAAGCAACAGAAAAAGGGGGAAAGACAGCTGAACAATTGTTTTGGTGGCAGAACCAAGACTCACTCCTATGTTGAAATTGGGCTGAACTCTTAGAATTCATCAGGATAAAGGATCCATTGTGCTCCCCCCAAATCAGAAATGGTATCAAGTCATATTGGGTTCTGTTAATATGACCATCTGGAGCAGGAGGAGCCACAATAAGGAAGAAGCCACAAGTTGATGATGAATACATAAGGAGAGGGGAAGGTGGCAAATCTCCACTGAGAGTGGATTTGCCCAGACACTCGAGCTTAATGTAACTATGTGAGAAGCCCGGAATAATGAGAATTCACAAAGACACCTGCCAGAGAAGGGACCAGCTTAGCCCCTGCTAGGTCTGGAGACGGTGAAGTTCACACACAAAACCACCAAGAAAGAACTTACTATGTCCCTATTGTTTTCTATCTTCCTGGAGTACTAATATCCCAAAAAGCCTGAAGCCAAGGTTAGAGACCTAAAGAATGAGAAGGAGAGTTGAACCAGTTACATCTCTTCCCTGAAACAAAGGAGTGTCTGAAATATATCCTCGTGGAGGGAGAAGGGAGTCTATGCCAAGTATGGAGTCACTGATGCTCATAATTATCACCTAATTTGGTTGAAGTCACTGATTGCTTGTTGAGCCTATTTTCATATACATGGCCATCACTATATGGATTTGGTAAAATCTTGCAAAACCTGCCATAAACAGTTGGTCTATTAAGCAATAAGTGTGACTAAAAATAAAATTGTAGGGCAGCCCGGGTGGTTCAGTGGTTTAGCGCTGCCTTCAGCCTGGGGCCTGATCCTGGGGACCCGGGGTTCGAGTCCCACATTGGGCTCCCTGCACGGGGCCTGCTTCTCCCTCAGCCTGTGTCTCTGCCTCTCTCTCTCTCTTCTCTGTGTATTCTCATGAATAAAAAAATAAAAATCTTTAAAAAAATAAAATAAAATTGGAATTGGAATTAAAATTAAAAATTAAAATTGCAATTAATAGCCTCTTATGGTTTAGTTTTTGTGACTTACAACCTAAATAACCAAAACAAAATTAAAAAAAAAAAGAGTTGAAACTGATAAAAGTTATTTTATCATAAAGTAACATCAATGTAAAAGATAAATATTTCAAGTCCATAAACTTTTCTCCTAGGACTCTATTGCTAATCAGAATTATCAGAGTTAAAGTTAATCGTATTCATTGTATCTAGTTATTGAAATCTAGGTCACTTGACTGCTTAAATTCTACTTATTATGGGGTTTCTCTTATTCTAGAAACCCTATCATATCATAACAGTACCTAATTCTACCATTTAGTTAATCTTTTCATGTGATAGATTCAGCATTCATGTATATATTTCACTCATTTAATTAATGATTCAGTGACTAGTAATAAGTATAAGGCCCATTCCAGGCAATGGGTTAAAGCAAGGAATAAAATAGACAGACTGTCACTTCCTGAGCTTTACAGTAGAATGGGGGAAATTGTCAGGGAGAGAAAAAGAAATCAGATTAAGGAAAATTGTGCCTCAAAGGAAATACCATTTCAGGTCTGGTGGTTTAGGAAACCCATGTGGTAAAGAATCACTTGAGTAGAAACCAAAATCAAATGGGAAAGATCATGTGTTTAAATAGGCAACAGCATCCCAGAAAGAGGTACAAGCAAACAGCAGTCCCATGGCAGGAGCATCATCACCTTGCGGTTAGGATTTCTACATATAAATTTTAGGGGGACACAAATATTCAATCAATAGCACTTAGTCGCATGGATTATTTTGAATGCATTTTTGGTTCTAATACAATAATAATATTATAGAGACAATATTATGTTTTTATATCACCAGGTATACTTCTTAGGAATTAACAGATTTAATTTATTTACGGGGTGAGTTCTTTTATTACCACAAATAGATTACAAAGGAGGCAGCTGAGATGCAGGACACTTATGTAACTTCCCTAAAGTCACATAGCCAGTAAATTGGAGTCAGTTGTGCAAATTAGGCATCTTGACACCAAAAACAAGATTCTTAGTCACTATGGTATCTTAGTTATCATTAGGGTTTGAGACCACTCAGAAACGATTCACAGAAAGCCTTTACTTAAAATATGTCCTTAAAATGACTACACATATCATTTTGACTCCAGCAAATACAATGAATTATTTTTCCAATTTCACAATCTAGAGTCTCATAGCAAACCATTCGCCAAGTATTCAACATAACTCTAGGAGGAGTAAAAAAAAAAAAAAATCACGTATTTCAGTAACCATAGTGGAGCCTAGGTGAAAAGAAGCTTTTGGGGAACTGACTTATATAAAGTTGGTCTGGGCACATGGTTTGGGCATAGCTTTGAAAATGGTTTATCAATAACAATGTAATTCACTGATAGTGGAGAGTGTTAATTTCAAAGGTTTAGAAAAATCTGAAACATACTTTGTCAATCTGTTAACCAAACGACAATATAAGCCCTGTATCCAAAGAGCTTCTTACATCCTAGATAATTATACTGCTTTTTATGCTAGGAGTGTCAATTAGCATTGATCTTCCCTCTGAAGGCATTGTTAAGTCTTAGGAAGTCTGTGAAAGGGTGTAAGTATGGGCCCTGTGAAGTGCAATGTGTAACAATTCATTAAGTAGCTTTTATTTAGCAGGAAAAAAATTGCTAGAAATACAGCCAATTCCAATCTTCTTGGGAAGAGTAATCATCCAGTCCCTGCTAATATTGGAAAGAACAGGATGTTAAAAACTCATAAAATCCGGTTTTGCATGAATCTATTTGCTTAGTAAAAAATTCTTCCAAATATAGTGTTTTCTTCCAGTTAATCGATTGATATCCATATATACAACAACTTGAACCAAATATTTACTATCAATCACAGAGTCATGGAAAGCCCAATGTGACAGGAACTCCCAAGGGCAAACCGTGATAGGCAAACTGCTGTCCAGAAGGTATTCAGTCTTAGGGGTAGAGGTACATCAGCTCCCATAGTCATTTTTGTTATTTAATGCAATTGCCTTTGGAAGGAATAACAAATTTGTTTGTGAATATCACATGAATTTATTTTATTAGATGTTTTTAAGATATTTCATCTTGAAAGGTACTGAGAAAAAAAATAATAAAAGACATCTAGACCAGGTAAGTTAAGCTACAGGAGGAGAGAATAATTGTATTGAAAGCAGAGGCCACTGGGAAGAAGGCAAGAATCACACCACGACAGAAGTGGTCAAATATGGTGACCGGGGCCACTGGCATACTTTATTAAAGATTTTTTTCCATAAGAAAACTTTATTACAGTTGTCTGATTTGACGAATCCATTCATACATACGTACATACAAACAGACGTACATAACTAGTATAGCAAAGGCTGTCTCCAGGCAAGCTCTTCTACAATATAAGATCCAAAAGAAAAACAGTCATCTCTATCTTGTTCACTGTGGTATCTCCTACTCCAGATCATAGAATGAAAATCAGTATTTAATTAACATTTGTTGGGATGCCTGGGTGGCTCAGTGGTTGAGCATCTGCCTTTGGCTCAGGATGTGATCCTGGGATCCAGGATCGAGTGCCACATCAGGCACCTCCTGGGGAGCCTGCTTCTCCCTCTGCCTATGTCTCTGCCTCTCTCTCTGTTTCTCTCATGAATAAAAAATAATAATTAACTTCTGTTGCCTGACTATAGACAATTTCTTTCCTTGTTGATCTATGATGAAAAGGTCACAGCAATAAAGATTTCTTTAAAAAAGCATTGTCAGACTGTGACAATCCTTCATAGCAGGATTAAATAATTGGTGGAGCATCACTTATAGTCTCTCTGCCACTTTAATGTTACTCACTATTTGTCAGATGAGATGAATATTAGCTTCTGTCTGGTTGATGTTTAGATAGCAGAAAAACAGTACTTTCTAATAGTCTGTAACAGGAACAAAACTACTCTATCAGGTATTTACTTTTACTTAAGGGAACACATCCCTTGAAAACCATTGAAACTTATGTTCCACGAGGAAGTTTCCAGTTATCAAACAAGTATAGTGAATCCTTTAATTCAGCAGCCTTCAGAATTATTGTTAAACCAAATCAAAGAAACCAAGTCACTTACTCAAATATACAACTGGGAGGGGCAAATTCTGAGCTTCATGGTCTGACCCTAGAGAATACTCCCTCTGAGCCCATCCCTCTTTGCCCGCTAGTAGGAAGATCCTCTGTCTCTCATCCTCACTGTGACATCCCCAGTTTCTATACACAGACATTCTCAGCCTTTGCCAATACTCCGTATCAAGATTAAATAACTGCAGGAAAATTAATAAAGTCTAGATAAGTAGGAAAAGAAAGAGAAAGATGGCACTAATTCTGGGACTGTAATTCATAAATCCACCTAACAATGTCAAAGACAACATATCGTTATGGGTTGAATTTTGCCATCCCACCTCCCTCCAAACAGATATGTTGAAGTCTTAACCCCAGGACATCAGAATGTAACATTATTAAGAATCAGGGTTTTTACAGAGGTAGTGAAATTAAAGTGAGGTCACCAGGGTGGACCCTAATTCAGCATGACTGGTACCGTTATTGAAGGAGAAATTTGGACACAAAGACACACGTGCACAGAGGTAAGACGAAAATACAGGAGAAAACGATAGGGACAAGCCAAGGAATGGCTGAGGCTACCAGAAGCTAGGGAGAGGCATGGAGCCAATTTTTCCTCACAAGCCTCAGAAGAAGCCAAGCCTCTAACATTCTTGATCTTGGACTGCTAACATCCAGAACTGGGAGACGATATCTTTCTGTTATTTAAGTCCGCCAGTTTTTGGTACTTTGTTACTGCTCTAAGAAGCTAATGTACATATCATCTGAAACATACTGATAATTCTTTTCTGCCACATTGTGAAATGCTGAATGATAATTCTTTTTATTCAGGCAAATGAGGGTCATGGAATCTCAACAGTTATGTGCTGAATTGAGCTATCTCTTTATAGAGAAGTCCAAAAAATTGTATCTGTTGGCCTTTTTATGCTTCCTTGTTTGGAGTGCATTATGATCAGTCCCTTTACACTAGAGCTTTCAAAAGAACCTGCCTTGTGTTTACCCAACCAAAACAGGTAGTTGGACAGTTGATGCTAATGGCCGCTTTGGAAGCAAGGAATGAGAAGTTGTTTGACTAGAGTGGTCTTCAGAGTATTGAAAAAAAATAAAAATAAAAACCGATAATGTAGTCTTGTGAAGACTCCACTTATTGGATAAGATTCTTAATAAAAACAAAGCCTGAAATCACATTATGAAGCCTTTCTTAAAATAAATTGTATGTTTAGTTTTAAAATACAAGTAATAATACCAAAGATGAATAATTAATGGAAACCCAGCAAAGTGACTATTTGAAGAATGAAGATATTTTCCCACTGATACATGTAAAACGTTGCCACATAAATCCTATTACCTAGCTGTAGCTTCCTAGAAAGTAGTAGCTTGAGAATGCTTTGATAAAAACAAGCTGCCAACATGGACAGCAACGTGCTATACAACAAAAAAAGCACATTTCAAAAGCAGATGATAATTATTCTTTTGCTCGCATGCCCAGCAATAGTACTGCTGAAGTGCTAGGACTTTTTAAGTGGGAACCAAATTAATCTTTATTAATCCCTGTCATTGTGATTGCATAATGTCTGGATTTGAATGCCTGATGTGCGATCCTCTCTTTCCTCTTCCTCTGGCAATCAGAAGTGTGAAAATAAACCTTACACTTTAAAAGAAACGCTGAGTTTGAAAAGAAAAAAAAAAAGATATAATCATCTGAACTGAAAAGAAAAAAAAAAAAACAGAAAAGCTTTACAGGAGAAAAAATATACACTATATCAGAGTTACAGACATGCTCTTTTATGTTAATATATTCACTGCTATATGTCAGGGCTGTGAAAATAGGCGGCAAAACAAGAAGGCAGGTGGCCAAGTGCACACAGAGAAATTTAAAAATTTTGTTCATTTGCATTTTTTGAGAATCTCTCTCTAGAGCTTAATTAATACTTTTAAAATTACTTCCTCCAATGATCTGTGTATAGTCCCAATTGAAATTGCCACTAGGTGCTAATTAGTGAGTAAGGTCAAGTTCCATAATAAATAAATAAATGCAAACACAAACATGCATGACTGGTGAAGCCAACCTCCCAACAAGGACAGCTTTTCCATTCTAGGTGTTCTCACTTGCTAATGTGGTTAGTCTGGATCGTGTCTGAGTGGATTCTCTGCCTATAGGAGCCACACACCCCAATACTTGGTCCATTTTATGGTGTCAAATTAGACCAAACATCATGGTGTTTGTTTACGGCTCTCTATAATTTGATTCCAGTGTGACCTCTGAATCTCAGACTTCACAGACTGACATGTCTGCACACCCCCAGGGGCCAGCTGGTTTGCCAAGTCTCATTTTGACCGGGTTCCCAAGCACAGCTCATTAAAGGACTCCACACACATTCCTAAGGTCACTTTTAAGGACTATAGACCTTTTGTTTTTTTTTAAGATTTTATTTATTTACTTGTGAAAGACACACAGAGAGAGGCAGAGACATAGGCAGAGGGAGAAGCAGGCTCCCTGCGGGAAGCCTGATACGGGATTGGATCCCAGGACCCTGGGCTCATGACCTGAGCCAAAGGCAGATATTCAACCACAGAGCCACCCAGGTGCACCCCCACCTTTTTTTTTTTTCTGATGTCTTTTTATTTTCTGATTTATATGTTTATCTTGGTATAAAAAAATCATCAGTCTGTATCTTTTTTGAGATAAGAATTATATTTTTCTACAACAAAGAGTAACTTATTGTGTCATAATTATTTGCCTAAATTCCCTAACTCAACATTAACCTTAAAAAAAAAAAAAAAAGAAATAGAGGTGTCAGTAGCTCGGAGTCCTAGTAAGGCCGCAGCACAGTTCTGAGGAGAGGGTGCGATAGAGAAGCTGTCTCAATGGAAGGTAAGACTGTAGGGAGTAGTAGCTCTTAGCTGGGGGTGTTGGCAGATTTGGCACTCACCAGAGTCTGCTGGTCTGGTGTCATGGCAGTGCCTTCACTGGGCATCAGTGGGCAGTGGGCAGTCAGCAGCAAGACTGGGGTAACAGGCGCACTAGGTGATAACACACCCCCCCAAACCCATGCAGGCACTTTAATTAGAGATGTTAGCAATGAAGCCAAAGAGAGCATATTTATTTTAATTACACTGGGGCCAGGTGTGACTGAGAGATTGGCTGAGGTTCAGCTTTACCTTTTGGGGATACCTGCAGGGGTGATCCATGCTATACCAGATGCTCTGTATTGCTTTCATAAAACCGAACATTTCTGAATTCAGAAATCCATCTGGCTACTAGGATTTGGGCCACTGAACTGAGGACTTCTATTCTATTACCCACATTTTCCTTCTATCCTCCATCCTGTTTTTCCTTCTCATCACAAAGTTCTCCAAACTGTAAATGATTGTGTAATTGCCTCTTCTCTTCCCCAGCTTATCTTCACCCCATTCTTACTGTGCTTTCATCTTTATCAAACCAAGTAGATTACTATCAACCCAGTTAACAATGTCACCGATGCCACTGTGTGCAGGCTTGTACGTTACCTTGCCAGAACCTAATGCATTTCTTCTCACGCCAGGGGTGTCTGTAGGTGATCTGACCTACCCCAGACTGCACACTCTAACAGCTCCCTGCTTAAGTCTCTAGGTGGGAAGGAACCTCCCCTATAAATGCATGTGCCACTGGTTCCCCAGTACACACATGGGTGTCATAGAGGTACCTTAAGTTCCACAAATTAAAAAATCAAGCTCACAGTCTTGCGCAAGCTGGTTCTCATCCTGTGCATCATTTTTCAAGGGGTATCACCATAATCTTCCCAGTTCTACGAGCTGAGCTGAATAGTTCTGAGCACTTTGTTGCCCTCATACTCTCAGGTTTACTTATTACACCAGTTTGACTTTATCTCCCCCATTTTTTTTTTATGTTTATATACTTCTCTACATTTCCACTGCCACCACCTAGTTGCAAAGATAATACTCATTGGAGTTCATTCCTTTTAAAATAGTCTCCATCATTTCTCTATTTAGACCTTCTGCATAGTTTCTCTGGTGCCTGGGTGAAAGGCCAGGTTCTGATCAGAAACCTACCAGCTGCTGTTTGACCTCCTTTCTCCCCTCCCCAACTCCATGGACCCCCAACCCACTGTTTCCATCTACCCCCCGCCCCCGGCTCTCTGCTCACACTTGAGGACCATCCACATAGCACTCTCCGTACCTGACATCAATGGGAGTTTCTGGAATGCCATTCTCCTGCCAGCACTATTACTGAATGAACCTTTGAATTCTACCAACTCTATAAAGTACAGAAGGTCAAGAACCCATACAGAGTTTTTCTTCATCTTGCTGGCACACAGTACATTATAAATAATTGTTGGAGAAATATACCTTCTTTTAACAACAATCTAATTCAAATTATATCATGCTACCAAAAAAATAAGTAATTCATACCATTATAGAAAATATGGGCAATTGGAGTAGATTGAAAGGAAAAACAAAACAAAACCACAACCAAACAAAACAAAAAACAAAGAAAAAAATTACTCATCAATCTTTATCCAGAAACAACCATATCTTTTTTACATTTTCCCCACTGTTTTGTCATTTACAGTTATATATCATATGACTTCCACATTTTTCTGACTGTAATTCATGTAACATTTTATTTACAATGTTCTCATATCACTAACAACTTTAATGTTTATTATTTTAATGACTGTACTAATTCATTGGGTTTGTATGCTGGAGTTTACCAACAGCTTATAACATAATCAGCTATTTAGAATGTTTCTACGTCTTGGCAAGATGAACAATGATTTGACAGAATTTCTGCACATAAAGCTTCTCTTCTGCTCATATTTTCTTATAACCTGTTAGAAAAATTAGTGAATAGAAGGGTACGTGATCTTGCAAACATTGTGTATAATTGTTGCCTAGGTGTTTCTGCAGTGGTTTACCAGTGACTCTAAAACCCACTTTCATTTATTTACTTGTTACCATTCCATTTCTGCTAAAATATTAGACCCCCAGATACTAAATTATTGATTGATTTGTGTTTTTTAAACTTATTAATGAATGTTTTCATAAAATAACATAAAATCTTACCTATAATACTTCATTTCTATTTTTGTACTTACCAATATATATGTGTGTATATATCTTGATATAGGTCTGTATATTTAAATATACTAATCCACATATTTCTTTATTATTCCATAGATGTTATTATGTTGGTATAGCTATGTGTAATAATGTAATATTTTTGTTTAATATATAATATATTGTATAGTATCTTTAAATCTCATGTATGCTTTTGGATGTATATATGGATATAACTATAGACACATTCTATGTGCAGAAAGTGCACTGGGCTCTGAAAATCCAGCAGTGGATGGAAACAGCCTTCTAAATAATAATGAAAATGGCCAGGGGTAAATAATGTTGCTATATATAACATTGCTGCTTTTCCAGGCTATCCAAATTTAAGGCTAATGGATTAAAACGTGATCATAAAATCCCGGAGTGATTTTTTTCAAATCTTTTTCTCTCTTACTTAGTGTTTCTCATAATTTTACTGATGGTGATGCCATCTCTCCCAGTGGGCTGAGGTGAAAGACCGTGCATTGAGTGATTCCTCTTTAGATGCACACTGGTCTGTAATATCTTGGCACAGTTGGAAGAAATTGAGGGGACTTGGCCCTATTTGTGGACTCCAGTTTGGGTGTTTTTGAATCCGTTTTGACATTTCTGGGATGCACTTTACCTGCAGTCCTTTATTTGCTTTGTAAAATGCCTGTCTAGAGTATTCTAGTCTGCAAGGAAAACTGATTTGCTTGCCATGCTTTCCTTAACTTCCTAGAAGACCCTGAAGATTTAAATGCAAGTTAAATTTTCTCCTTTATTTTAAGCTTCTTCCTACGAATGGAATCAAGTAACTTTAGAGTAATCATCACAAGTGGCTTTTCTATTTTGTTAAGTATTTAACAGATTTTTAAATTTATTGTTTTAGTGTTTAGGGATTTTGCTTTTTTTGTTTTTTGTTTGTTTTGGGGTGTTTTTTGCATACTTATTGCACTACAAATATAGGTGCTTTCTTTAGATTTTAATGGAACTGAGGATGTCAACATAACTGGACATTTTCATCATCTTGCTGTGTTAACAATCTTTAAAAAATGATTTTATTTATTTATTTGATAGAGACAGAGAGAAAGATAGTGAGAGAGACAGCACAACCAGGGGGAAGAGGGAAAAGAGAGGTCCCAACTGAGCAGGGAGCCCAACACAGGGTTCTAACCCTGGGATCATGAGCTGAGCTGAGGGCAGCCATTTAACTGACTGAGCCACCCGGGGCCTCTTGCTGTGTTAATCTTACATTAACCTAAGAATAGGCATTAGTCATTTATTTTGTATTTTTTTCACAATGATTGATCTATTACCCTAGCATTTTGAACTTTGAATTGCATAAATAGTCTTCTGAGTACACTGGGTCTCAAATTCATGTCCTATGGGCAGCCCTGGTGGCTCAGCGGTTTAGTACCACCTTCAGACCAGGATGTGATCCTGGAGACCCCAGATCTAGTCCCATGTCGGGCTTCCTGCATGGAGCCTGGTTCTCCCTCTGCCTGTGTCTCTGCCTCTCTCTCTGTACGTCTCTCATGAATAAATAAATAAAATCTTAAAAAAAAAAATCATGTCCTATGGACACATCATTAATCCAACTGAAATGAAGAACTTCATTGCAGTCAACATCTTATCACTCCCCCAAATGTTAAGATTAAGCATGTTTTTCATGAGTAAATAAAAAGCTACAGAGAATATCAAATTGCTTTCTGAGGAGTGTGTCACACACCTAATAACTCAATTGTTTGCTCTTTGGTTGAGATGAGAAAATGCTACCATTTATGGAAATCACATTTTTTTTTTTAAAGAATGTGCCTGCTCATTATAAAGTGGAGATAGTAATAGTGATAATGCCCAGTTTTTGTGAATTTCTGTGCACAATTCTTGGCTGATGTTGCCAATTACCATTATTAGCTTTATTATCATCATTACCTTCATCATCATCATCATCATCACCACCACCACCGTTATCACTATCTTAATGGTAATCTACTAAGAAAGAAACTATTATGCTAATATTAATGCATTAAGCAAGAAAAACTTAATTGAGAAAAGCAGTGAAGCCAATTTGATCTTTTATTTCCTAAAGAAATCAGTCATGAAAGAATACGAAACTTTTGGCTTTATGTTTTAATTCTTTTCAAATTGCATTTTCACATGAAAGTTTCATTCAAAATATGTGTCTTTTCTTGTGTTTTTTTTTATTTTCTTTTTGGCTTTTTTTCAAACTTGTGTGAAAAATGGACATATATCTTTTATTTTATAAGTAAATAACTCATTTTTGAGTTGGTTACATTAATCCTATTAAATAGTCATCTTGAATGAAGATGATCAATATTTTCTGTAAGTTGTGATTGATGCCTCATTATCTACAGGATTAAAATCAGGGAAGAATATATAAGATAGCATCTCACTTGCCTAGCCTTACAAAGACCATCAGGCCTTTTTTTTTTTTTTTTTTCTTCATATCCCTGAAACAGAATATTAGATGTAGGCACACAGAATAAGGTGTTTCCATAAGGATTTGGGAGAAAAATGTTGAACTGAGTGCTAGAAGACATATTTAAACCCCAAATCTGTCTCTATACACTGCAGCATCTTCAATCAATCACTGAATTTCTTTGGAGCTTCTTTTCCTGATTTAAAATTAAGATGATAAAACCAAGCATTTGTTTTTGTTGCAAGAATGGTTGAGATAAATATTTTGCTGGGCTGCTGTCTCATCTACAAATCCAACATGCTATTACTAATTAATATACAGGTTGTTATAATTTTAGCTTAAGAAAAATGATTCTTGGTCAATCTAATGAAAGAATATATTTTCTAGCAATTGGAAGCTTTCTTTTCCTCTGCTCCAAAAACAATAACTGATTCAGAATGGTCACGTGAAATGTCTACGTTCAAAGCCACTGCTTCCAAAAATCTAAGCTGGTGGATGGTATGTGTGCATGTACAAAGAGAGAGACCTGGAGCTTTCAAGAATTTCTGGTTCTTCAATGGCTTCCAATCTCCAAATTGCATCTGTATTTGCTATGAATTTTATTTAAAAATCAAATCAAACCCTACAGCTTTCTTCCTTTCTTTGACACACGGCAGGCACCGTAGTTGGGATGCCAGTTCTCCCTTGTTCTCAGAATTCTCTGGCAATGAGAGCTTCTTTCATCTTCTCTCCCATCTGTAGTGTGTCTCACCTTCCACCTTTTCAGGCACTATGTAATTATCGTGTCCACAGACTACTTTTCTTTTCTCCATCAGCTTTGACAAGAAGATGGATCCTCTCGTTACAGAGTACATGTCATTGTTCATGAAGCACTCACCCAACAGGAACTTAAATATTAATTGTGAAAAAAACGGCATGGGGTAAGGATCTTTGATGAACTAAAATTACTGTTGTGCCATAATGTGAAGGGCCTTTAATTTTGCCATCTGGGTCTAATTGACAGAGAATGACTAAGAATTGTAGCTTGGAGAATTGGTGAACTTTGAATATGGACAATTAACTAGAAAAAGAACAAGCTAGTTTGGAAAATTGTGAGTATCTCTGAAAACGAGGTGTCTGAATACCTTCAGATATGCAGCCATTTTTCCATCAAGGAGACACATTTCTTGCACTGAAACAGTAGCTGAGACTGCAATCAAGATTATAGTGTCATTTGGATCTAAATAAAGATTTTGGCAGCCTCTAAGAACTGTGTCCCTTGTCACAAGGTCTCCCAGTGTTTTCTCTGGCCCCCTGTTCCCTAACATTTCCTATTACAGCAAAGGTACCATTTTCCCAGATCTCTGACAAGGGATGTAAATATCTCTTCTGTGTGATTTAGCAGATACTCATCCCTGATAGAAAATGAAGAAACTCGATCATAAGCATTTACATTTTTAAGTTAAAATTAATTGATTCTGGGTTTATTCACAAGATGAGATTTTATTTTTAAAAGATTACAAAGTAGAACTAAATTAAATTGAATCACTAGATGCTTTGAAAACAACTCATTTACTAGAACAACCAGGAGGAAGAAGGTTATGGATTTGCTTTTATCAAGTAACAATCTGCCTACCAAATTCATCATTGCAGCTGATCTTATTTCTTTCAAATTAGCTTGGACAAATACATGGCCTAAGTCTCTTGTATCTGACATTATATTTTATGGTTATCATGAAAGAATTATTTTTAGTGTAGATTTGTTTCACTGCGAAAGCAATGAAAAAGCACTTTTTTTTCTCATAAACATTAGCTATGCAGAAGGGACTTAAACTACTGAGATTTTGACCATTATATTAAAAAAGTAATATTTCAAGTTTATATTTCCTTTTGGAACCTCAGGACTTTAAACATAAAAATGATGTCTGGGAAAATATTACACTGGATAGATTTTGTTTTACATTTCAAATTAGATGCATTGAATATTATAATTTTCAGTCTTACAGGTGCCTTGGAAAACACCTAGTTCCATGCTGTATTTCTTAGAATAAGGAACTGAAATCCAGAAGGCAGGCAACATCAGTAGGTCCTATCACAGCTGCCTCCAGTTACTCTGCTCATCTCGGTCTAACGCTCACTCGGTGCAAGACCATCAGGGGAGTTAAAAGTAAAATCCCAACATATAACCTCAAGATCAAGAGCAAGGGCATTTTATAGGCAAAAATAATTACAGAACAACTTTATGAAAAGCTCAGTGCAGAGCCTCCATTTTAAGGCTTAAAGAATACCAGGGAAAAAAATCAGCAGATCTTGAACATTACAAATTTTAATGGAGTGAGGAAAAAAGACAACACATTTCTAGGAGGAAATATATCAGTGTTTCCTAGTTAGGATACATTTGAAAAGGAGAAACATAGCAGATAAGACAACTGTTTCCAGTACTTTCTTGGGAAGCCTCATGATATATGAATGAGCAAAATTGGGTTTGGCAAGTATCTTGATAACTAAATAAAGCTTTTTCTCCTTATCCGCTTCTTTTGGCATCTTATTGCATCGCTTATACATGTTAGTAAAGTATATGTTCTGTGATCAATTTTATAAATTCTGTGTTTTTGTTCCACTCTCAAGATGGTATTGGCATTGATTTATAGAAGGAAATAAGCTGGTAGGGGAACTATGTGATATACTGCTGCCTCTGTTTCTATCATGATAATGGTTTACATGCATCCAAGGTCATCATTATGTGACTAATGAAAGGTTTTTAAAATACATACAAGTTGGCTAAGAATGATGCCAAAATTTATATTTCATTTTCATCATTTCAGTATATGCAAATTAAATACTTTCATAGTCACTCCACTTCAGACTGCTGAAACCTCAGGGGTTGCTGAAGTTTTCTCCCCATTGCACCAGTCATTCTGATCGAAATGAGCACACCAGCATCACTTCATCTTAACCAGAAGTTGTTTAGAATAATGTGTATCTTGGGGAAAAAGGGGTGCTGTCCTGTCCATGGAATACACCTTCAACCTCTTGAAAAGCCATTTGAATGAAGGTATTGCATGGCGTGTATAAAGAAATACATGCTTTTGCGGTCTTATTTTTGCTGTGTTAAAAAATATCAGTATATTTCTGCTAAGCCAAGCACTGCTCCCTGTGTGACTTCTGTACACTACTATTAACCAGTAATGAGATATTCCATACACTGATATGAGCCTTCTATTTCTCTTCATGCCTGCCAAAACATCCTCTTTTAATAATACCCTAAAACATATCTTTCCTGTCCTTTCTCTTATATAAATGTATTCTTGTTCCTGTGTTTTATTAACATCACCAGCGCTGTCTCCTAGGTAAAAGATTAATTACTTGGCTGTGATTCACAGAAATGGAGCACTAACTAAATTACTTAGGAAATATATCAGAAAAAACAGTCGTTGCTGCATCACTGGTAAAATTCCTTACAAGAGGAAATAAAGAAACGCTCTTCAACATAGTAATATACCTATATGTTAGGGAAAAGCACCCTAAGCCTTCTTTAGAAGAAGATGGCAAGTCAAAGAACATTCATAGGCAATGAGCAATACCTATTGAATGCTGATAAATGGGTCTGACTTTACCACAATGCCACCCCTTTAGTGAATATCTCTTTGTTGCCTATTAATTAAATTTCGGTTGGCAATATTTCTGTGAACTCTCAGTAACCGGTGGGTGCTAGAGGAGAATCAAAACCTTGTTTTTAATTAAGGTAGTAATTGTGATTTGTAGTCTTTGAAGTCACCTTCCCTCCAAATGCTATCCCTGAGACCTGTTTTGTTTTTTAGCTTCTTTCAAAAAAAAATCCATAACTCTCCAATACTATTATACAATGAAGATTTATTAGAACATAATGGACCATTAATAATGATAACTTTGAACCAAAGTTTATGAGTAATCCAATTTGGTGCACCCAAGAGCCAAATTACAAACATAATAATGGTAATAACCATGACAACAATGAAACTGGAGAAGGTTGACATAAACAGGAATCATTTCTCTGTGACTTGATGAGCCTCTCTCTCTCTTCTCTTTTACTCTCTTCCTTTTTCCAACTCAACCTGGGCTCTGGTCCTTAGATAATTGATCATGGCCTCTCAGAAGGTTGCTCTTGGCTTTTCTCAAAATATCTCATTCTGCAAATATATTAGTGTCTTCTATTATTTATTTTTAAAAATTATGATGATGATGATGACTTTTAGCTACTGCATTCACTAAGTTTGGAGGTCACCAGAAATACTAATCAGGAAAGTGTAAGGTTGTGGAATCCCAAGAGTAATGAGTATGGGAAGAACTTTTATATCCACTCACTGTTTTTTTCAAGTCATAGAACCGTTATTCTCAAATGTGTCAAGAAATCAAGTGATTTATTCCAATACTATCTTTAATAACACATAAGGCAATTCACTGAGATATAAGCAAACATCAAAAGCTAGCTTCATCCTGAAATCACTAGTATTCATGATTGAATGCACTCAGGATATTATATTAATTATATTATATTAATCTTACGTTAAACCAATAATATCACCACCGATAGCAATTAAAGGTTATAAGAAACATATTGAAGTCATCCCTTTGTTTCATTTTCATTGCACTTGTTATGACTTTTCTAGTTTGAATCATATTTTTAATAAGAAATTTTTTATTTCAAAATAATAGGTAGAAGAAAAGTGGTGGATATGATTTTCACTCCAGAAAATTTCCATTTTGATTCACAAGTAAAAAATATACTATAATTTAAACCAAAGTCACAGAATAACAAATGCAAATGCTAAATATGAGAGGATGCTTATGAAGGTATAAGATATGCCAAAAAGAATTACACTTGGACATATTCTCATTTGAATTTGCGCTGTGTCACAGTAAACCTGCTGATGTTACTAAATTTTCCCAAAATGGAATTTTTTAGGTTAAATAATATTCATTATCCCTTAGTTTTATTGAGAGACTATATAAAAGACTGTATGTGGAATGCTAGCAGCACAATACCTGGCATATATAGGTACTCAGTGTGTGGTAGCTATCAAAGATTTGATTATCACAAATTTTTAAATGAAAAATAGTAACCAAATTCATGCAAAACATTAAAGTGGGTATCATGTATCTTCATGATACCAATACTTTTTCAATATAGCCCAATAGAGAATTTTCATGGAAAATGCAACAATATGAATAACATAAAGAAATAATGTCCAAACTTCATTTTAAATTCTTTTACTTTTTTAAAAATTTTTATTTATTAGAGAAAGAGAGAGTGAGAGAGAGAGAAATGGAACGGAAGGGAGAATCTCAAGCAGACTCCCTGACAAACATGGAACCCAATGTGGGGGCTCAATCTCAAGACCCTAAGATCATGAACTGAGCCAAAATCAAGAGCTGGCAACTTCAGTGACTGAGCTATCTAGGTGCCCCATCAATATTTGCTTCTAAGATGATGTTTTGTTTTTGTTTTGTTTTTGTTTTTGTTTTTCCTGAATTAGTCAGCTATGGTAGCTGGATTAAGGTCAGTGGTGGATGTATACGGGCATCTTACATAATCCTCATACAAAATGTTGTGTAAATAGAGATAAATAGAAAATTGTCACTAGGGGCACCTGGGTGGCACAGTGGTTGAAAGTCTGCTTTTGGATCAGGTCGTGATCCTGGGGTCCTGGGATTGAGTCCAGCATCAGGCTCCCTGTAGGGAAGAACCCTCTTCTCCCTCTGCCTATGTCTCTGCCTTTCTCTGTGTGTGTCTCATGAATAAATAAATAAAATCTTTTTATTTTTATTTTTATTTATTTATTTATGATAGGCACACAGTGAGAGAGAAAGAGGCAGAGACATAGGCAGAGGGAGAAGCAGGCTCCATGCACCGGGAGCCCGATGTGGGATTCGATCCTGGGTCTCCAGGATCGCGCCCTGGGCCAAAGGCAGGAGCTAAACCGCTGTGCCACCCAGGGATCCCAATAAATAAAATCTTTAAGAAAAAAACAAAGAAAGTCGTAAAAGTAGGATATACATATTTGTAACAATACTAATTTAATGTAACTGTAATTCATCATTGGCTAAGTGGATTCTTATGATCTTAATTATTTCCTCAATCACCATTAATCATATACTCTATTTGTAAAACTGTGTTTTCAGTTACTTTAAAAATTGGCTATGTAAAGTGATAAAACATGTTATTTTTAATCATTTAGATATTGGTCAACAAAACAGCAATTTTAATGGAGTGCAATGAAATAAAAATGTCTAAATGGGTAATAATATAATTTTTTCAAAAGTAGAATTTTGAGCTTTTTCTTTCTTTTTTTCCCTAAGAATTTTTACCTTTAAGTATGTAGATTTGCTTTATAACTAAGGTACAGTAACATATGAGACCGTTTATTAGTGTGTGTGTGTATGTGTGTGTGTGTGTGTGTGTTTCTCCTAAATTTTATTCCTACTCAGGATAAATCTATGTTCTCCAAATCATATTAGAAATAGTGACATGGTGATGAGGAAAATTAATCTTTAGAAATACACAGTAGGAATGACAGAGGATCTTAGAGCAGTGGTCTGCAAATTCCTTCTCATAAGTGTAATCTGGCCTACTACCTGTTTTTGTAAATAAGGCATTATTGGAACAGCTATGCCCATTCATTTAGGCATTCACTGACTGTGTTCGTTTTAGAATAGCACAGCTGAATATTTATGAAAGAGATCCTGTGGATCCCAAAGCAGAAAGTATTTATCTGACCCTGTATATAAAGTGTTTCTAACCTCTATATGGTATTAGGTGCCTATATTTGGAAAAAAGCAGGGTGTTTATAACAGTAGAATGAATTCCAAAGTTTATGTGGTCTACTTATCTACTTATTCTTTTAGGCAGCTAGGATTTCGTGGGCATTTGTGGAACATGTATTCTTTGTACATATTTTATACATAAGATTCCTATTTTTTCATAGCACACTGATATAACTGCAATCTGTGCAGAACCTTTTTTTAATTTTGAGAACTTAGTGCCTTTTAGCATTTCTCACTTGGATCTTTTAAACAATAAGCTCAAATAAAGGCTTGTTGTTTCTGGAAGAATCATTATTAACCAACACCAACCCCTCTTCTTTAGGCTCCCATAATGGTTTGGTTTGGTTTTTATTCTGTTTATCTAAATAGCACCAGCATTCCAGAGGCCACATCTAGTCTGCTAGGCTTCAATTCACTCCACATTTTCTCCTTTCTTTTGTGCTTTTTGCCAACACATATTTTAATTTGAGGGAATATATTAAACTTGATGGTAAGTACCAAAAATTATTCTTTCTATGACTAATTTCTTCACATTTCACTCCATCAAATGTTTACTTTTTGCTTTTATGTAATAAGTATTATTTTTTCCTAAAATTGTTTCTGTATATTTCTCCATATCTCAGCTTTGGAATTCATTAGAATGTAGATATATTCTTATTTTAGAAGTAAAATATTTATATAAAAGATATATATATGATATATTTATCATTTTTCTCATTACTTAAAACATTTATTATTACAGAAGCAACCACATTAGCATGACAGAAAATTAGAATATATAAAGAGGCAAAAATGACAATTTTTTTCTTCATCAACTGAAATACTCTCAGTTAACCAAGGATGCATGGATCATTTTACGTTTTTAAACTTATGTATTTTTTTAAAGATTTATTTATTTTATTTATTTATGATAGACATAGAGAGAGAGAGAGAGAGAGAGAGAGAGGCAGAGACACAGGAGGAGGGAGAAGCAGGCTCCATGCCAGGAGCCTGACGTGGGACTCGATCCCGGGACTCCAGGATCGCGCCCTGGGCCAAAGGTGGGTGCTAAACCACTGAGCCACCCAGGGATCCCCCACTTATGTATTTTTATTGCCAAAAGTAATTAATATAGTACATATTGTTTTTTTAGACTACAATTTTTCTATCAAAGATCTATACGTTTTTTTTCAAGTGTTTTAATTTCATTTAAACCAAGATTGAAGCTTAAAACTTAGTGTTTCAGAGGGCACTCTCAAAAAACTGAAAAATGAACCAGGGAATGGAAGAAAATACTTAAAAATCACATCTGATAACGGACTAATATAAAAATTTACAAAGAGCTCTTACAACTCAAAAATAAAAAAGACAAGTGTTCCATTTAAAAATGGGCAAATTATTCTTGAAATAGATATTCCTCCTAAGAAGACATAGATGGCTACTAATCACCTAAAAAGATGCTCAATCTCATTCATTAGTCAGTAGGGAAATGCAAATCAAAGCCCCCAAGAAATATCACTTCACTCCCACCAGGATGGTTACAGTAAAAAATACAAACAATTATAAATAGTAGTGAGGATAAGGAAAAATTATAATCCACTGCCTTGCTTGTAAGAATTTAGAATGGTGCGGAACCTGCTTTGTCAAACAATTTGGCACTTCTTCAAAAAATTAAACAGAGATATCGTATGACCCAGCAATACTACTCATAAGTATATACCCAAGAAAATTCAAAATATGTGTCTTTGCAGAAACTTGTACACAAATGTTTATAGCAACCTCACTCATAATGGGCAAAAATAGAAATAACTCCACTGCCCATTGATTGAAGAATGGGCAAAGAAGTGGAATATATACATATAACAGAACAGTATTCAACCATAAAAAGAAATGATGTACTTTTAAACATTGACATGTGGATGAATCTTGCAAATTTCATGCTAAGTGAGAGAAGGGAGACATAAAAAGCCACATCTTATATGATTCCATTTATGTGAAATGTTCAAAACAGACAAATCCATGGAGATAGAAAGTAAATTAATGATTACCACGGTATGGGGAGAGAGCTTATGGAGAGTGTCTGCTAATGGATGATGAAAATATTGCACAGTTAGTGATGATGCTTCTGCAACTGGTGATTATACTGAAAAGTCACTGAATTATATACTTTTTTGAATTTTACAGTTTGTGTTTCATATCTCAGAAAGGCGGTCATTTAAAAAGATAATTAGAGAAGTAGCTTGAGGGGCAGCTGGTTGGTTCAGTCGTTTAAGTATCTGCCTTCAGCTCAAATCATGATTTTAGGGTCCTGGGATTGAGCCCCATGTAGAGCTCCATGCTTAGCGAGGAGTCTGCTTCTCTCTCACCTTCTGCTCCTCCCTCTGCTCATGCTCCCTCGCTTTCTCTGTCAAATAAATAAATATAGTCTTTAAAAAAATAAATGTAGCTTCAAGTTTATCTAAATAAATCTGTCTTGGTTAAAAAAAAGATAGGTCATGTTGTGAAGATATAATTATTTTTCCTTTACTGCTACAATATTTATTTTTAAATCTTTTTGCACTTTACTATATTATTTGCAAAATTATTTGGCACAAATAGTGCTGTAAAGCCCTAACTGGATTATTTTTCCCCAGCTTGTCCATTTTTTTTCAGTTTTCTTTCCTCATTGCTAGATGTTTTTCTTTTCCAAATTTCAAGTTCAAATATAGGCCAGGGCCTTTTTAATTTTTTTTTCTTATATTCCATGCATCTACCTATAAAAGTTTTCATAAGTGGCAAATTATTTTAAATATTTTAGTTTTCTAAGATGTTTCAATATGTAATTGGACATGAAGTTACTTATTTAAAATTTTCTTAAATATTATCTCCACCAGTCTTGAAAATCACCCAACATGGAATTGCACTGACACTGTACTGAACATTTTGATAGATGTAGTTAAAAGTGAGCAAAAGTATTTAGAGAAAGCTATGATCACCGCCAGAATGTTCTCTGGTGCTTCTCAGGGGCCCACAGGAGCCTTTGCCTGAAGTTAGGGGACACACAACAGCTGCTTACCTCCACATTCTCCATCTTTTAGCGCCACTGGGAGCATCTTTCTCTGCATCTGTTTTCTCTTGTGTCTTCAACCACCTTCATGGTCCCAAACTGAGGCTTAATGGGGGCTGTCTATTGCTGCTTTTCTTTTTCTTGCTGCTGCTGATGGATGACCACTATTTGCATAATCGTGAACCAACTGAGAGATTTCATGATTGTGAACTTGATTTCTTCATTTCTGAATTTTTTTTAAAAGATTCTATTTATTTATTCATGAGACACACACACACACACACACAGAGGCAGAGACACAGGCAGAGGAAGAAGCAGGCTCCATGCAGGGAGCCCGGTGCTGGACTCCATTCAAGGACTCCAGAATCATGCCCTGAGCTAAAAAGCAGGCACTTTATTTATTTATTTATTTTTAAAGGCAGGCACCTTAACTGCTGAGCTACCCAAGCGTCCCAATTTCTGAATTTTTGACATGATTGCTAAAGGGAGAGATTTTTTTTTTTTTTGGAATGAGCATTGAAGTATTTTGTGTGAATTGTCTAACTTTTTTTTCCCTATTTTCTGTCTTTCTCTCTTTCTTTTTTTTTAATTGGCAGTCTTGGCAAGACATAGGATCTCAGGAGAGAAATCATGAGCTCTGCAAATCTGAAAAGAGAAACTTCATCTCCTCCAGCCATTGCTCACCACAGAAAGACACAGGTCGGGGAAGAAAGTTATATGGCTCCCAGTCTTTCATTAGTGGATGATAGAAGGTAGCTGATACTCTTTGCAATGATTTGGGGGTTTTGAAATTTACTTACAACCACTAAACCCATTTATATTTGGATTATAAAACAGTAAGCATTCATTTAAAAGAGATTTTCACATAAGCCACATAAAAATCAAGAGAATTAGAAACAAGCTGAATCATTTTGTGCTTCATCTTAATCTTTTGCTTTACCTCCTCAATTTCCCTTACCTATTCATTCCTTAATCCTTTAGATTTATTTTCTAGTGCCAATGTAAGTCTGACAAACTTTATAGATTAAAAAATGCCAAATGTTATCAAATATGAGGTGTCTACATTTTCACATTGAGTTACCTTGACTCTAAATCTGACTTAAAATTGTCATCAACCAGGGCATAGACAGAAGTTAATTTTTGCAGGGATATAGGTGGGTTACAGTTTGTTAGAGTTTCCTCACTTTTAATTTAGTTGTGTAGTTTTGGTTCCACGTGGGGGGATTTGTCAATTAAAATGTATTTTAGAAGATTATATCATGAATCAGCAATAAAACAAAAAGGTATCATGTCACAGAAAAGAGTGGAACTCAGACACAGAAAGTATTTTCAGTATCAGTGAACAACATATTTGTCATTGGAAGAATGTTTATGATTTCATATTTTCTTGCAAAGTAATAAGAATGTGCTTTATGAGACCTAAGGAAGTTAAGATATCCAGAAGTTTGAAGCTATACTGCATTTTGCTTGAGTTAGGATCGAATGTAGCCCATCAAGCAATGGATGTGATGTCAGGATAAATTGCCAAATAGCTAGGAATAGATGAAAAAAATTCAAAGCAACATGGATGCAGTATGACAGATTTATGTGTCAAACAGGACTATTGTTAAGGTGTCAAACATCAATTTGTCAGGAATTTCCTGCTGACATTGAAGAAAAGTCAATAATGGAGCACTCTTAAGAACTGCTGCATTACTAGTGCTCTAGACGGCAACTGGCACAGTACCGTGTAAAAAAATATGACATTAATAATTCTGAGTTGGAAAGTGACTCAGAAGACCTGGACTCTGAATATAAAGTTAATATCAGACAAATTTATTTCACTTAATGTCTTCTGTTTGTACGCATAGAAGTGATATGATGAAATCTATATATTCAAATAGAGCTCCTTCATTAAGTATAAAATATGTGTCAGGAAAAATACATATTTGAAACCTGTATGTATGTGATTTTTAATATAATCTCAAGCGATTACAGATACAAATACAAAGCAAGTACACATATAAAAGTGTTTGAGTACGAAGTATAGAGTAAGTATAGATGTAAGCGGACCCAGATCTAGTCCTGGGGGAGGAGTCAGGGAGAACTTATTTGGGGAAGTGATGGTTAAGGTGATGAAGAAGGATGG
The DNA here is from genome assembly GCF_003254725.2 of Canis lupus dingo. Taxonomy (NCBI): domain Eukaryota; kingdom Metazoa; phylum Chordata; class Mammalia; order Carnivora; family Canidae; genus Canis; species Canis lupus. The sequence continues at coordinate 53,835,401 of NC_064264.1, read as the reverse complement.
ATGAGAGCTAAATAGATAAAAGGTGGAAAAACATTCTGGGATAAAGAAAGAGAACATCAGATGTCTTGAGGATGGGGAAGTACTACAAATCTGAAGCATTAAAATTAAACTAGGGGGACTTAACGGCAGAGACGGAAGAAGAAAGTTTATGAGGGGAAGATGGAGGGCTTGCCAGAAACTAGATCGTGCTGTCCTTGAAAGCCAGGCTAAATATTTGTTTTTTTCCTCTGAGCAATCATAAAAGATGTGAAGTATGACACAATTAAACTTGGGTTAGCAACAGATCCCTTGTGAAGAAGACAGGAGGGTTAGTAGGAAAGGATACAGTAGGAACTCTTTGGAGACCACCAGAGGTCTCATTTGATGGGATTAGTCATTTAATGACAAAAACTCAGGGTCTTAGTCACAGATGTGGAAATAAATGATTACATTTGAGAGATATAAGGAAAAGAAGAAGAGAAGGGAAATCAAGAGTGCTGATGAAGACTGTGAGGTAGAAGGCAGAGTTGGTATTCATTCTAAGGCTACTGGCTTTGATCATTGAGAGAGGAAGCAATATAGAAGGTTCATGTTTGAGAGAAAAGGGAATGAGTCCATGTGGGATTTATCAGAGTTGAAGTGTTTTGAACTCTAGATTACCTGTAAATGAACACCTGGATAGACAGTTCAAATTTGAGATCTCACATAGTGATGGAAATTTCATAGAATAGTCTAGTCTTAGACTAGACTATTAAAAGTGAAGCTGCTCATATCCTACAATGTAGTAGTACCTGGAATTCCCATGTATCTACATTGGAAAAGTTTGTGCACATGTGTACTAGACTGTTACATAGAAATATTGATAGAAGTCCACCTCATGGGGTGCTTGGGTGGCTCACTTGGTTGAGCATCTGCCTTCAGCTCAGGTCATGATCGTAGGTTCCTGGGATTGAGCCCCACATCGGGCTCTCTGCTCAGGGGGGCACCTACTTCTCCTTCTCTCTCTGCCCTCCCACCTGCTTGTGCTTACTTGCTCTCTCTATCAAATAATACATAAATTTTTTAAAAAGTTTAAAAAGAATCCCAGCTCCTAGTAGCTAAATATTGGAAACTCTTTGAGTGGTCATCCTCAAAATTGTGGTCCATTCACAAAATGCATAGTATACAGCAATTCAAATAAATTAACTACAGTTATGGGACTCCATCTATAGCTATAATTTCTTCATTTGGGTGGCTATTACCTAGATGTTCACAATTTAACAATGCATGTAACTGTCCATTAATGTTTTATATAATATTAAGTACATATGTTGCATTTTACATTGAACTAAGGGTATATATTGTAGTTATATATATATATATATATATATATAACTATATATATAATAGTATGCATATATATACTATAACTATATATATATACATACACACAAATGCATATATATGCAACCAAAGAACAAAATACTTACACATACTGATATAAAATAGGAATGAAGCTGAGAAACGTCAACTAGATGAAATAAAAATTTTAAATGCTTTTATTAATGCTAGAAGATCCATTAAATAAGAGAAGTGTCTCATTGTGAGACACAGATAGGAAGACACAGGAAGACTCTCAACATCACGAAATACTTTTTCACTTAGTTAAGTTATAAATTTAATAAGACTGATAAAATATTAATAGGAACTCTTTTTAGCCAAACTGATTTTAAAGTTTATATGTAAGAATATGAACAAATACAAAATATATATGAAACTCTAGAAAAACAAATAATAGTGAGTAGTCGCTACAGCTAGGAGAGATGGAAAGATATTGCATAGACTTAAAAACATACAATTTCATGATTCTGCTATAGGTATAGGAAACTAGAACAATGGAGCATACCAGTAGTCCAGAGATAAATAAATACGGGGGTTCAATGTTAGTTGTCATGTTAAATGAGGAGAGCCGGAGAATTTCATACATGGTCCACACACTACTGTACAGCCTTCTGGTGGAAACAGGAAGTAAACTTTAATCCCTACTTCCTACTTAAACAAATTGTTTAGACAGTTGTTAATGGATCAAAAATGCAAATGTCAAAAAAATTAAACTCATTGAAGTACTAAATATGTGGGAGAAAAGACTTTTCTCCTGTGATTCACCTGAGAAATCATGAAATAAAAAGATTGAAAAAAAATGCAGCTACTTGCAAATTTTAAAGGGAAAGAAAAAAAAAAAAAACCTTATACGGAGTGGGGAGAAAAAAAACTCACCAAAAGCAAAGTAAAAAGGCAAGTAACAAATTGGGAAAATCTATTTTCATCTGATATCAACATCAGAAGGCCAAACTCCCTGAGATATGTACAGTTACTATTAATGTATAAAAAAAGATGAGCTACCCAATAGAATTAAGTAGCATGTGCTGCAGGTTCCCAAACACAAAAATAATACAAATCAGTCAAGAGTACTGAAAAAGATGATCTGACTTACTCATAAGAATAACAAATTAAAACCACACCGACATAGAATTTTCTCATCAGATTATCAAAAATCTAAAAGTGTAATATCACAGCCTTGAAGCAAGCACGTGCCTACATTATGACCCCGTGGAATGCAGTTTGGCAGTCTCTATGAAAATCAGGATGCATGTGAGGGGTAGCATATGCCTCCCCCAAATATGTTGCTTTAGTTTATTGATTAATTTGAGCTATGCACGCTTGAAACTGCAAATGCAGGGAAAGGCTTTCTCTGAACTTCTCTTACCTGCCTAAAGACGGATCCTCTGAAAGGAATTCAATTGTCATCAGTTTTCACTCGGAGTTTCATCTCCAGGAAGATTGAAACTTGTTGCAAGCGAGGAACCTAGACGGCAACCTCACCTCCAGAAAAACCTTGTCACAAACTATCAAGGCTCCTATCTGTTCTCCTAAGAGTCCACTCTTCATTCCTAAAAATATATTTCTTCTCCCCTAAGAGGCCTATGCCCCCTTCTCCAGTTTCCTAATGAAGATGGGAAATACGTTTCATTTCCCTGTTTCCTTCCCTCCTCATATTCCTTCTTAGGTCTCTCCCTCTTCGCCTACTTTACCCTTTATTTTATTTCACAAAGGACCATCTGATTATAAAGCAAAGCACATGCAACACTGCCAACCTTAGTCCCACTGCATTGTGGTTTGGGAAATTTGCACTTAGATTCTGGCCTCACATTATCTGTCATTTCTATACATTATTCTTCTGTGCTGTGCTCTGATTTCTTCTCTATTTTCATGGATGTTCTTGAGAAACTTAGCAGAATGAAAACAGGACATTATCAAAGACATAATTTTTAAAATTCCAATTACAAACATGTGGTATAATTTTTTTAAAAAATTAAATGGGCCTTTAAGTACAGCTGATTTCTTTTTTTTTGAGTGAAAGTTATTAATAAATATTTGAGTTCATACTTTCCACTAAGTATATTAATGACAATCTTGTTTTGACATGTTCTCATACCTTCTATGCCCACGAAGAAAACTGGATTGTAAAAGAAATACTATTTGATTTAAGTAAAATCAAACAAAAAAACTTAATGCTTCATGTTTTTCAAATATAGAAAACTGATCTCGGCCTATTTTAAAAATCAGGTTATGTCTAAATCATACCCTAGAGCAGTTTATAAATTCTACTTCTCTCAGTCATTATTCTGCCTTGCGTGTGCACACACACATACACATAGACACACATGCACACACATATATGGATAAAGCCAGAAGAAGACACACAGAGAGTTTTCTATATCATGAACAAAAATAGTGAGATCGTTTCAACACTGTGAAACCACTGATGATACTTTAAGAAGATATTATGCACAGGCCATTATTTTTATTGAAATTTTTAAGTCTATAAAACATTAAAATTATTGATTTGTGGTTCTTCTGAAATTAAACTATCAACTATCCCATACTTGATATGCTATTGATTTCTTTCAGAAAGATTTAAAGAAATGTGATGGAACCAAAAGATCAATGGAAACTAAATTTTGTTTAGCACATTGTCCCTTAACCAGGAGGGTTTCTTAATTATTTCTGTAATATTTTCTTAACTGTATTTTCTTCTATTAAAATATTCTGATCATTAAGATATTCTAAGAAGTAAATATTTTAACATTACAATATTGTTGCACATTGCTCATAAAAATATAAAAGAAAAATCCATGTGTTGAAGAAGACAGACCACCAAAAGGCCTTGTTCCCTAAAAAATTACCACTGTTTTTTATTTTCATGATTACAGTGCTATGTGCTTTCTCTTTTCCTTGACTAGATTCACTTTCTATCATATATTTGCAGCTTGTATGAAAACAATTTCCTTCTATTAATACTTCAGGATTCACTCATTCATTCACCCATTCATTCGAACACTCATTCCTCCCTGAAGCCTGTGTTGTAAGCCTTCCATAATTTATTATCTAAGAGACAGAGGAGGAAACGTAGCCATACATTTCAAGTGTTCGTGGTTCAGTAGGAAGAGTGAGACTCTGGGGGTGGCTGAACCACATCAGTTTAGCACAGGAGCAGCTTCATCAAGTGCTTACCCACTTTTCTACACTCTATGTCCTCTGTGTTTCAGTACATTTAAACTGAAGATCAAAACAGAAAAGGAGATGGCTACATAGAGAATTGTGGCGAGGTCATTCCATGCAGAGAGAAAGTTGATTTAAAGACCCTGAGGAGTGAAAATTTAGTGTTTTTGACAATCTGAATGAAAACCAAGGCGCAATGTTGAGGATAGTCAGGATCTGGTTGCATGTGAATTTTGGGGTCATAGGAGATGTGAGACCCTGACTCTGGAGAAATGGAAAGGTACTGAAATATTTGAAACAGTAGTAGAGAGGAGGCAAGACTTTGGGAGACATTCTTTTATTCAGTTACTTATAGCTGAAGTTGCAAATACTGTAAATGTGCCCGACTTTCAGAGAGTAGTAACATTGATCTATCCTAGTAATGAAATATGACAGAGACATATTGACTTCAGAAAATACTTATACTATATAGTAAATGGCAGAGTAGAAAATGAAGTACCTATATATTTCATTTTCACCAAGTAACCTTTCAAAAAAATAAGTTGAAGGAAATACTAACCTTTGATAGAATATATACCATGTAGTTTGTATATATATGTACCACACACACACACACACACACACACACACTTTGGACCAAATGGCCATATTACAAATATGAACTGAATGAATGAATTAGTTAGGCGATGAGAATGACACCATATGGGCAGCCCGGGTGGCTCAGAGGTTTCACGCCGCCTTCAGCTCAGGGCCTGATTCTGGAGACCTGGGATCGAGTCCTGCATTGGGCTCCCTGCATGGAGCCTACTTCTCCCTCTGCCTGTATCTCTGACTCTCTCTCTCTGTGTCTCTCATGAATAAATAAAATCTGTAAAAAAAAAAAAAAGAGAGAGAGAATGACACCATCTATTTATTATACTAAGTAAACGATGAAATGTGTGTAGGTACGCAACTGTGTGTGTGTGCTTATGTGTGTTTAGATAACAAGGGAACATTCCAAAGAAGTAATAATGGTAGTTGTGATATTTAAATTGTATTTATTTTTAAAGATTTCTACTGTAAATGTTTGTTATTTTTACATGCACAGAATATATGCCATTCTTTGTAAGTATGTATTACAATATGTTTTTATACTCATTTTCTAAGACAATATGGTATGTCCCTATAATCAGTATTTGATAATAGTCATGACATATCATTATGTTATATCTTAAATTATTACCCAATTTGATTAGATTCATTTTTCATCTTTCAGCCATAAATTTATGCTTTGCAATTTGCTAATTGGGAGAACTTAGTACTTAATTGTGCATATCTTGCTGAAACAACATAAATGCTAATACTAATAGATTTGATTATAAGGATTCACAATTTAGTTCTGACTTGTTTTCTTACACTGGCTTGGTACATTAATTCCAAAATTCTCAGCAAAAATGACTTCCTTGATAAGTAAGTTTTTAAAATGCTAGGCTAAATTAAGTTGAAAAGATTGTGTGAGTGTAGATGTGTGTTTTTATTGTTGTGGCTTTCCAGGGATGTGCACTAGGAAGTGAACAATCTGAAATAGTGTTCCATGTGATTTCAATACCATAATTAATCAGAATATTATAAACTTCTCCAGGTTGTTTTAGGACTACACTTAGAGAACTGTGTTCTCCTGGCTCTGAGAGGCAAGGAAGGCAAAGTGGTACAGTGGCATACCCACTAGACTGCACATTGGGATAATCTAGTTATAGCTCTGATACTTAAAAATGTTTAGCCTCGTGAACAAGACCATGTAAACTACCTAGTCTCTGGTTTACTTGACTGTCACAACAGAGTAAAACAGCTAATTGCCTGTCTGCCTTGTATAGGTCCACTTTATAAAATAATGGTAAAAAATTCTATAAAGTTACACCGAGTTACTAATTTGAAAGCCCTGAAATTTTCCTATAGGAATAATAGTATTTTTAACATAATGATAAAAGTCACATTGAAAACTCTGTAGAGAGTCTATATTTCTAATACAGTTTTTCTCCAAAGAGGAAAGAATTAGATGAAAGAATTTGATAGTCCCCAGTGAAGCAGAAGGTCTGTTCCCTAAGATTCTCTTTCCTGAGAGAGGAGAGGTACTTGGGAAGTTAATATGCACCTCTGCAACCTTTTATCCAAGTCTCTTTTATCAGACAAACAAATGAACAAACTTCATAGTTGTAACAGTGATGTTATCTATACTTTAAAGCAGAAAAAGTCAACAATTTATCACAGAGAAAATATAGAAAGGCATATGATTAATTACTTTAAAAGATTACACCATTTTAACTTATAAGTGGTAAATTACCAAACAGCAAACTAGACACTGCAGTTACTAACTCTGTTTCTGAGGAAGTTATAACATGTCCTTGCCACATGTACAAATTATGAACTGGGCTATCTTCGTAGTGCTTAGCTTAAAAGAAAAATATAGAAGTTTCTCTCTCTAATGGTAAAGCAATGCCAAAAATAAATAGTCACTACTCATTTTCTTAAAAGGGAAGTAGAATGTAAAGTATTATATATTTAATACATGTTGGTATATTATAAAATAGTCTTCATACTTATCCCAATCTGCTATCATAAAAAATGTTTCGTGTTTGTTCTCCAAATAAAATAGGAGATGACTAACATTTCAATCTCTATCTCCTCATTAACTGCATATTTATTGAGATTAATTAGGAATAAAGAAAGAATAATCATTGAAGCAACCACCATCCAGTATCCATTACTCCTCACATTTTGATACATTGGCTTCCAATAACTTCATATGTGTGCACTTCTGTTCTCAAATATGGATATTTTTTGTGGCATATTAGAACACTGCATATAATGTTCCCACCTCCTTTGACTGATAATCCTGTTCCAAATACTTCTCCCTCTTCAACTACAATGTATTTGTTCTTTTCCCTTCCAGTACAATGTCTGTTGCCTGGTAATTCTTAGCACTTTATCCTCTGTTTGTTGAAATTCCTTCTCACATTTCCACTTGTTGGCCTTCCTTATGTGCTTTATAATGTTTGTTATTTCCCTCAGGGAACTTTATTCAGCTAATTTTGGGGATTTAATAAAGGCATTAAAGAGTGGTCCTAAGGAATCATCCTCACTGTCTTTATAGAAACTTGACTCATATAGTTTTTCCCCACGTACTGGAGTTCCTAAGCCTCACCTTGCGGGGGCCATTTGGTTGAACCCCTGCAGGTACACTGGAGATTAAGTTCCAGACCCACTATGCACAGTGCTGAAAGAGACACCAGACATGGCAGCATACATCATAGCCTACAGAGATTATTTTCATTTCATTTAAATTTTATTTCATTTTGCGGCACTATCGTGGCTCAGTCAGTTAAGCCTCCAACTCTTGGTTTCGGCTCAGGCCCTGAGATCAGGGCCGTGGGATTGAGCCCTGCATCAGGCTCAATGGGCTCTGCCCTCAGCTCAGAGTCTGCTTGTCGTTTTCCTTCTGCTCCTCCCCCTGTTTTCACTGTCTCTCTTATTTATTTAATAAAGAAAAATGTAAAAATTATTTCATTTTATTTGGTTATGTAGCTTTATCACTACAGTTATTATTACTGTTATTTAATTATTTTTTTCATTTAAAAGTAATTTACTTCATTATGCTGCATCAGAAGTCTTCCATTTGAATGCCAACTTAAATTTAAATGTCAAACATTTAATAAAAAATATCAAACATTTTAATAAAAAATGTTAAATGTGTCATAATAGGAAATTTGATATATACTATTCTCTTTTTCTACACTTCTATTATTTCTCTTAGGATTTCAATTATTATTTTCCTTTAAATAAATTTAAGTGCACACAAACTCTGAATTATTCTTACTCTTAGATTGCTAGGAGACAATGCATTTCTTTCTCTTTTTATTAAAGATTTTATTTTTTTATTCATGAGAGAGGCAGAGAGAGAAGCAGGCTTCATGCAGGGAGCCTGATGCGAGACTCCATCCCGGGTCTCCAGGATCACGCTCTGGGCTGAAGGTAGCGCTAAACTGGGGAGCCCCACCAGGGCTGCCCAACAATGCATTTCTTACTTTAAAATTGTCATCACTGAAATCAATCAGAGAATTAGCAGAGGTTTTGAATATTTCTTTTATATGATAACACATTTCCATTTTCAAGAGACTCTAGTTAGGCGCATCAATATAGTTTTTAACCAACAGAGTTAATATGATCATATTATAAAATCAGTTGATGTAATTATTGCATGTTTGTTTGCTAGGTCATCAGAAAAAGGAGAGGTTTATTTTGAACCTTCAGCAAAACTTAGTGAACAATATTACAAGCACACATGTTAAAAAGTGTTCACACATGGGCAGAGGAAGAAACCCAAACAAGTGGGCATAACTTCAGAGGCCACCTAAAACTGAACTGAGTAAGAAACTGTGCTGGTCAGAGGTCAAAGAGCCTTGGTAGGTAAAGGAAAGGGCGAGGGATCAATTAGGAGATCACAAGTCATTAAATCTATGCTTTGAGTTTTTCATCTTTACTGAAAAACATATTTGGTTATTACTCCTGACCCTGAGGTTACAATGTGACAATTATTTCCATCCGTTCATTTTATAAAACTCGTTGTGATTGACTATATAATAGGAAAATGTTATATTTTCAACTACGAAGAGTAATAAATGTTCTTTAGTCCTTCAAGAAGTTCTACGAGGTTATAAAAGGTTAAAATTGATTCCTCTGGAGATTAAATAAATGTGCCTCTCATATTTAGGATGAATTTAGTATGATGCAGCCCCCTGATGCAAGAAGAGATACCTGCATACTCAATGCTGATTATTCAAGTTACCATTGCACTAAGTTTTACACTGTCTCCACTTACACACTCAAAAATAAGAATTATTTATTAAAGAGGAATTGGGGATCCCTTTTAGTCACTAATAACTGATTAATGTATTTTATTAACTGAAGCCGTCTGGGGTTTTTCAGATGTCTGTTATGATTCTGGATTTCCTTATGCTAAAACAAACAAAGTTCATAGAGCAAATAGCCCAACAGCAAGTTAAATGTCCTCGAAGTATAAAGGTGCTAGACAATTTATGCCTTAGGAAACCCTCTGATTGCAACTGATATAAGTTTTAAAAATAACCAGACTTTAATAGACTAATTGTGAAAGATTAGTCCATTTATCTGAGCTTGTTAAACACTGCAGTAGACTGGAACCAATTAAATAAATAACTCTAATTCTATATTATTAACTTCAAAAGTCCGCAGTTCCCATCATTGCAGTGCTATGATAGGTAATTTTTTTCCCAAAGCACAATTCTTTTCCCCCACAAAGGGAAGTGTAATTTGGCACATTTTTAGTGAGTCTACATATATCAGACTACATATGGTCAATTGAATTCGCCACATTAGCCCTATGTATAAATAGAGTAAAATACCAAATTAAAGTTCTGTTTCTGAGGTGCAAGTAAACTGCACCCAAATAAACATGTAACAATGGATTTAATTCACTGTGTTCATGTAAATGAAATCTATTTCTGGTTCATAAAGATGACCCTCTTTAAATTGCATTTTAATAATTTAATTTAAAATATATTCCTCATCTCACCAACCACAAAATGGAATATGAACAACTCAGAAGTTCTAAAATACTAGAAAAAAAGAGCATTATTCAGAGACTTTACACCACTGCTTTAGCATATGTGTCTGATATAAATAATGCTTTTTTAAAATAATCTCTGTTGCCTAAATAAGTAAATAAATGTTAACATCTATATCTAGGAATTAAATCATCAGAGCCTAATTTCCTTATTTAAACTTTCTCTGCTCCATCTTGCTTAAGCCAGAAAACAGTGAAAATAAATGTAAATGTTAAAATGGAGATTTTCAATAAAATGATCTCCAAGAGAAAAATATTTGTCAATTATTTGAACTGTGTGATTAGAAGTTAAGTATTAACAAATGTTCCCAGTATTGAATTGGAAAGGGATATGGATATTTGTTGTGCCTAGGTTTAATTTTTAAAACTTGGCATCTCTTCCTCCTCTCTCTCTCTCACACACACACAAACTCACAAATGTGACTTGCATAGCTACATTTCCACAAGCTATTGGATTTGATAATAAATATGTTTTAGGTGAAATTCTTCTTTCTCCAGACTAGTTTGGAAATCAGACACTAAAAGAGAAGTTTAGTTTATAGCTAAAAGCAGGGACACTCTCTCATACTTCCTCCATCTCTCTTTGTCAACACGAATTAGATTCCAAGTTCAACTGTACTAATGTTGAATCATATTCATCCATGTGTCAGAGGCCAGCATGGATTCATCAAAAATTGCTTCAAGAATCCTGTACAATTTGATATAGAGATTGTTGTGGGAAAAAGAAGGATGAGAGGTTGACTGCTAATTTCTTCTTTTGACCAAAGCCTACGAAACCCTAGAGCACCGGGAGACCATCTGAGTTCTGAAGTCTCCTGGACTGTGCCCTGAAGCTTCCATGGTGCTGTGAGATTCCCAGCCTCCCGGAAGCAGGTAGAATGACGCTTCCGTAGCGTCTCATAAGAATCTATACCTGGTTTGCAATAGTTTGTCTCCCAAGTGTTGAGCTCCTGTAAGTGTCTATTAATATTTTCCAAGAAACAACTAAGTGAATTTTAATAGGCTGGCCAAAGATTCGATACTGTATCATTTTCTCATGCATTGACAATTTGGAGGGGAGGTAGAAAGTAAGTATGTTTGTTATCAAATGAAAGATCATTGTCCTTCGTTGGAAGATGAGATGAGCAGATAAAATGAGATTCCAAGAAAAAAAGGAAGGACACCTTTATGATCTGGGAAAAAGTAGTTTCTAAAAGAGTCACTTCTTAAAGGAACAAGGTTATCTTTTAAGATGAGGATAAATGGGTAGTATAGGTAGGCTTCTTAAGACTAAGCCCACAACTCCTTTGGTTAATGTCCTGAAGTTTGCTCCAAAAAAAGAAACCAGATTCATTAATTCACAGCCACTGTGACAACCCATTTATCCCAAATCATAGCCCCACAGTGTTATCTAATTAGCTCTCTGCTTAGGGTCGTGAGGGGCACTCCAGGCTTGGGAGGGAGGAAGTGAACTGACTGTTGACAGTAATTGGTGGTGGAGACTCTGGGAAATAGATCAGCTTTCAGTCCAATGTGTGAACTGCTTTATTTTAAAGATTTGTTAATTAAAAAAAAATGTTTGTTTGTTTTGTTTGTTTTTTTCTGTCAGAACTATTGTTTTTAGGCAATTGCTGCTGCATTATTGGACCAGACCTTATGAAATAAACTAGTTGTTTATTTGTTGTATAAACTCAATAATTTACACCATAAAACTTGCCTTAAGTTAATTTAATAGCTTTTCAGTTTCCCTCTGAGACCGTGAGCCTGTATTTAGAATCCACTGCTAAATTTGTTAGTGACTACTTTAATCTGCCTTCCATATTTAGTTTCTAATCAACTTTCTCGTAAATAGGACCATTTTCTCCACTTCTGCTTCCTCTATTTAATTTGAAACTGCTTAGTCAAATTCCTAATAAGCTTTGTTTGAATTTTGTTGTGGTCTTGTTCTTTTGACACTGAGTTTCAAGGCTAATGTTAGCATTTGGTGCATGGTTCCAACTTTGTAACAATATTCACTCTTCTCTGTAGACTGTAAACTGTCAATTCTGAATTCTTTATGATACAGAGATCCTGGGCTTCCTGTGGGGCATCTGTGGTGATCCAAAGATTCTGATTCCTCTCATTTAAAGTGATCCTGCAGCGGCCACCTTGTGTTCTGTAAGATAAATTAACACTCAATCTGGGTACTTAGTGACGATGAGCTCCTAATGCTGTAGTATTCCCGAGAGGAAAAAAAAAGCGAGGCTTTTGAAAAATACTAAGGGGAATATTCTCTTCCTGAGAAGTAAGCAAAGTAATTAATATTTCAACTGAAAAACACAGTTATTCTGTATCTTTGCTTATAAATATAAGATCTTATTAATAAATGTTTATACATGAACATACACTCATTTATCTCCATTATCAGTTCTATCTTAAGATCATATAAGATAAATGTCATCTTCTCTGAATCATACAGAATAAAGATTAAAATGACATTATAATAGCTTTTTGCATTTACTAGTTAGCTTTGGAATAAGTAAAATGCTTTTTCTCTTGTTATCGTGCCCATAGAGTTTAGATCATTACCAAAGATTTGACATTATTATGATTATTATCCAAGGTGGTGTTGAATATAGTTTAAGATAAAGCTATTTTTCTCCTACTTATTAATTTTTTTCTTTATACCCCCTCTAATTTTCATCATTCATTTATTTAGGATGTAAATCAAAAACTCTATATTCTGTTCAGTTTTTACCTTACTTCCAAGATACTGAGTAAATTTTTAATCATGAAATTCCCTCAAATTCAGTTTCTCATTTATAATGTGCATAATAAGTCCCACTAACTTTTTAATAAGACTTAAATATAATAACATACATAAAAAGGAATGCACATCACAAAGTTGAAAATCATTGTTCTGCTTTGGATATATTCTTACAGTTAGATGAATTATGGTATTATTGAAACAGAAATATTTCCCTTTGCATCCATGGATTTCTGCTACTGGCAGATAATCATTGCTAGTGCAGTGTTGACATTCTTATTGATATCCCTTCATGTCAGTGCTCTTTTTAAGACACCTTGCCTCTTTTTAAAGCCAGAATTCTCCTTCAAGCACATTCAGCCATTTGATGAAATTGCTTGTAAGATTGTTGCTCAAAATCATAAGTTTACTGAAACTCAAATATATAATCATTTTTGAAGAACGTGAAAGAAGATAAACGTGTGTGTGTGTGTGTGTGTGTGTGTGTGAAGCTGTAGAAATCACTATTCTTATACTTCTTCACATCCAGTAGAGGTTTAATTCAAAGAATTGACTAAAGTATTAGCAGAATAGAAAATATCTGAGGTAATAGCTGGAGAGATGAAATAGAAGCATTTATAGTTTACTAGTTTACTAGCTGAATGGTGTATCTATCTTTCTATCCATGGATCCATCCATCCAAACTAAGATTTTGTGAAAGCAGAATCCATTTTTCAACTGTTACTAAGTAACAAGCACTACTTACAATGACTCAATATGTCAAAATTTACAAACCTTTCACCTGAATAAGTATGACATGGCAGATCTCTAGTTTCCTAGTAACATTCAATAAATATTTTAGTAAAAATAATTAAAATAGCTAATGATTATTTTCACCTCAGACGCTGTTGCAATGGTTTTCATTTTTCTCTCATAAGACTACAGAGTAGTTATTGCTATTCACATTCTATAGATGAGGAAACAAAAGCATAAAAAAAACTTCAATAAATTTCTCAAGGTCACATAGCTGTTGATTTATCACTTAGTCCACAGGAAAATATGGACCATTCAATTGTCGTTAATTATTTCTCAATGAATTGAGGGTTCCTCAAGATTTTCTGTAAGAGACTGCAACAGAGGCAACCAGATAAAATTGCTTTAACTTTCCTTAGATTTTATAAAATAAAAGCCCCCCAAATTAAGCCAATATCAGATTACAAGGACAAGATTCTGTTCAAAAACATTACTTCTTTTTTTTTTTTTTTTTCAAAAACATTACTTCTTAAGAGAAAGCAAGTGCTTGGGTGAAATGTATTTATATTTTAGCATACCAATGTAAAACTATAGTTTTAAGATACCAGATAATTTAGTTTATCATGCCCCCCCTTCAGGAAAATTGGTCAATAGATCTGAAGGGAAATTCCCCAACAAGAAAAAAAAATTATCCTTATAATAGTTTCCTTTCAATTGCTCTATTTGACATCTTAGAAGATAACATTTATAATGAAGGAATTAGAGTATTATAAAATTTTTGAGCAGATAATTTTCTAAAGCTGAAAGATAACAAGGAAATTATTATAATCTGGATTGTCATCATTATCAAAAACATCAGTGGAATAGTTCTGGGTAATTTCAAAAAAATGAAAGAGGATGATGATTGTCTTGCAGAATCTGCATACTAAAAATTCATATTCTCATTATTGAATACATATGTTGGGAAGTGAATGAAAGGTATCTCTATGCTATCAAACTTAAGCAGGTAGGAAACAGAAAGCTACCGCAGAAATCTACTGATTTCTAGAGTTAAATCTTGAGTTGTAAATATACTGACGCATTTCCCCTGAATGTTTACAAATAGTATCTTTGCTGTCTGGATGGTTACTAAAGCAATGCTGAATTCTTCAGCTTTCATCTCAATGACAGCTGCTAATTGCACCCAAGTTTCTCTTTCCTGAGACAATTCTTATTTCTCATTTATTCTTCAGTATATGCTGCATATTTGTCAACTTTTTCACAATATAGAATCCTTTTTATTCATTTTTTTTCCTACAGAAATGTGAGGATATCGTAAACTCTTCTCCATCTTGCTTATTTCACTCTTACTATGTCATGGAGATCATTCCACATCAGTACATATAAAGGTGGCCAATTCCTTCTAAAGGCTAAGTATGGGTGTATAGATGTAACATGACTTATACACTAGTCCAAAATTGACAGTCTTAAGATGTTCTCAGTCTTCCATTGTTTTTAAAATATTGCCATGAATGACCTTGGGCACAATTATTTAATTGTAGGACAAATATATATAAAGATATAGAAATGTTAGATCAAGGATTGTGTGCATTTTAAACATAAATGTGTACAATATTTAGTTAAAATATGCATTTAAATATAAATATATAAATAGCCCTCTGTAGATGTGCCCTTTCCACAGCATCGGTAATGTATAAGAAAGCCTCACTAACATGAGACATTGTGATTTTGTTTTAATTGTTGCCAATCTTTTGCCAAATTTAATTTACATTTATCTTATTATGAATGAGGTCGACTATCTTTCCACATAACCAAAGCATATCTGTTTATTTTCTGAAAATTGTCTATTCCTATCCTTTGTTAATTTTTCTTTTGCATTTCAGTTTAATTCTAATGGATCTGTAGAAGCTTCTTATGTACAAGAAAATTTCCCTTTGTATGTAATATGAATTGCAAATATCAACCTCACTGTCAAAAACTGAATTATTAGTCCTAACTTTTCACTTATTTTTGATAGTATTATACATCAAAATCCTGGCCCTCACTGCATTTATGAGACAGTGTATTTCTCCACCCCTTGACTTTGTTCTTGTCAATGTGACTTGTTTTGGCCAAGGATGAGTTCATAGATGTGACAGGAATGGAGAATTTAAATTTACTTACAAGATCTGTCTTAAATTCTGGCATTTTGTGATTCACAACTAAAGAAGGTTCCCTCCAGTTGCCACTGTCCTTTTAGCCTGGTCACCACAGAAAACACATGAAAAAACCTGAGTCCAACCATAATCAGCATCCAAGCCCAGCTGGTGCCGCAAGATGAGTGCCACAGAGGGCCCCAGCAACCTAGTCAAAATTGCTTATCCAGATGCAAATGCAACCTGGGGCTGCATGTCCATATTGCAATGGACTCTGAGATTTGGGGGTAGTTTTTTATATGACAAACAGCAATTGACACAAACATTAAGTGGTCACTTGTCATGATTTTTTTTAAAGATTATTTATTTGAGAAAGAGAGGGAGAGAGACATAGAGCTGAAGTGGCAGGGAGGGGCAGAGGAAGAGGGAAAAGCACACTCCCTGCTGAGCACAGAGACTGATGAGGGGTGATCCAAGGACCCTGAGATCATGACCTGAGCCATGACCTTATTAATCATTTTCATGTCTATTTCTAAGATTTATATGCTATTGAGAAAGGCCTAACTACTAAAAACAGTCCTACTCACAGTAGTCACACAAGAAAAAGAAATAGAAAGCATTCAAATTGGTAAGGTGAAATAAAACTTTCACTATTTGCAGATGACATGATATTATATATGTGGAAAACCCTAAAGACTCCACCAAAAGGCATGCCTGGGTGGCTCAGTGGTTGAGCATCTGTCTCAGGATTGAGTCCCTCATTGGGCTTCCTGCATGGAACCTGCATCTCCCTCTGCCTTTGTCTCTGCCTCTCTCTCTGTATCTCTTGTGAACAAATAAATAAAATCTTTAAAAAAAAAAAGACTCCACCAAAAAACAACTAGAACTGATAAATTAATTCAATCACAGTATACAAAATCAATACACAGAAATCTGCATTTCTATGCACTAACACTGAAGTAGCAGAAAAAGAAATGTAGAGACCAATCCCATTTACAATTGCACCAAAAATAATAAAAGACATTAAAAATAAACTTAACCAAGAAGGTGAAAAACTTGTACTCTGAAAACTATAAAATATTAATGAAAGAAATTGAGGATTATGCAAAAAAATGGAAGGATAATCCATGCTCATGGATTAGAAGAATCATAGTGTTAAAATTCCCATAATACCCAAAGCAATCTATAGATTTAATACAATCTCTATCAAACTGTCAACAGCATTTTTCATAGACCTAGAACAAAATAATTGTAAAATTTGTATGGAACCATAAAAGATTCTGCATAGCCAAAGCAATCTTGAAAAAGATCAAAACAAGAGATATCACCATCCCAGATTTCAAGATATAATACAAATCTGTAGTACTCAAAACAGTATGGTACTGGTATAAAAATAGACACAAAGATCAATGCAACAGAATAGAGAGCCCAGAAAGAAACCCACAGTTACGTGGTCAATTAATCTTTGACAAAGGAGGCAAAGATACACAATGGAAAAAAGACAATTTCTTCAACAGTGTTTGGAAAACTGGACAGCTACCTGAAAAAGAATGAAACCAGGCCACGTTCTTAAACCATGCACAAAAATAATCCCAAAATGCATTAAAGAACTGTATATGAGACTTGAAAACAGGCAATAATTTCTTTGACATCAGCCTTAAAAACATTTTCCTAGATATATATACCCTTTGATAAGGGAGACAAAAGCAAAATTAAACTATCAGGGACTACACCAAAATAGAAAGTTTTTCCACAGTAAGTGAAACCACTAACAAAACAAAAGACAAACCACTGAGTAAGAAAATATATTTGCAAATGATATGTTCATTGAATCCAAAATATATAAAGAACTTATACAACGCAACACCAAAAAAAAAAAAAGAAAGAAAGAAAGAAAAAAGAAAAGAAAAGAAAAGAAAAAAAAAAGAAAAAACCCACGATGAATAAACAATCCAATAGAAAACATGGGCAGAAGATATGAACAGACATTCTTCCAAGAAAGACATACAGACAGCCACAGACAGGAAAAGATGTTCAACATTACTCGTCATCAGGAAAATGCAAATCAAAACCATAATGAGATATCACCTCATACCTATCAGAATGGTTAAAAATAAAAAAAAATGAAAGATATGAAAAAGTGTTGGTAAGGATATGGAGCCAAGAGAATCTTTGTGCACTATTGATGAGGATACAATGTGGTGCAGCCATTGTGGAAAACACTATGGAGGTTCCTCAAAAATAAAAATAAAAATAGAATTACCATATGACCCAGTAATTGCACTACTAGGTACCCTCTCCAAAAATAAAAACACTAATTCAAAAATATATATGCACCTCTATGTTTACTGTCACACTATTTACAATAGACAAGATAAGAAATTAACCTGTGTCCATTTTTAGATAAATGGATAAAAAAGATGTGAAATATATAAATATAGATATAGATACAGATACACACAATGAAATGTCATTCAGTCATAGGAAATAATGAAGTCTTGCTTTTTACAATAGATTGGATCGATCTAGAGAATATAACGCTAAGTGAAATAAGTAAGTCAGAGACAAATAACTTACAATCTTACTCATATGTAGAATTTAAGAGACAAAAAAAAACAAAATAAAACAAAAGAAAAAAGACAAAGACCAAAAAAACAAAACAAAACAAAACAAAACAAAAAACTCCACCAAAAACAGACTCAAATATGGAGAACAAACTGGTTGGTGGTTACCAGAGAGGAGCTGGGTAGGGGAAATGGTCAATGTAGGTGAAGGGGATTAATAATACACTTATTGTGCTGAGCACTGAGTACTGTACAGAATTGTTGAATCACTTTGTTGTACACCTGAAACTAATATAACATTGTATGCTAACTATACTGGAGATTAGAAATAAGCAAAGATTTTAAAATAAATAAATGAAAAATAAATAAATAAATAAATAAATAAATATCACTGACACTCTTAACTCATCACTTTAATATTATATTCATTTTCTTCTTTTGTCTTCATTTTGAGAAGTATCCTTATGTATTTCTTCCTAGGACTCCAAAATAATATTAGCATATTCTAAATGATTTCAAATGATGTTTCATTGGAATTACATAAAACATAAAGATTGATTTAGGGGAAAGCAATAGTTTTTAAGATCTACTGAGTCTTCATTTTCAGGTATATACTTTTTACTTATTACTCTTGCGTTCTTCAGAGTGTTTTTTTTTTTTTTACTGGATTTTATGACTATTACTTAATTACATCAACTTCATTTTCTTGTTGTTTGTCTACATAGAAGATACATAAAATTTTATCCAGTCAATTAAAAGAATTGTATTTTTTAAATAATTGTATTTTAATCTGAGTTTTGTTTTTATCTTTTCTTGTTTACCACAGTTTTTTAGGTAAAATATAATATATTGAAAGAATCAGAAATTGTTTTTTAACGACTTTTAAAAATCTTTTTTAGGCAAATAATTCTCGATTCACTTGTAGATATAAATAAAAAAGAATACAGAGAGACAGAGATCCTTTGTAGCCTTTACCCAGTTTCTCCACATGGTGACATCTTGCAAAAACACAACACAATATCACAACCAGGATATGGACATTGATACAGTCAAACTACACAAGATTTCCATTATACCAGGATCCCCCTCCCTCAGAGGTCCCCTTTTATAGACCTGCCACTTGTCTCTTACCTCTACTCTCTCCTTAACCCCACTGAGACACTAATCTTTTTCCATTTCTGTACTTCTGTCATTTGGGGAATATTATATAAATAGAATCAAAGAGTAAAAGCCTTTTGCAATTGGCTTTTTCACTCAGCATAATTCTCTGGAGATTCATCCAAGTTGTGTGTACCAATAGTCTATTGCCTTATAATGTTGAGTAGGATTCCATCATATGGATGTACCAGTTTGTTTAATTTTTCACCCATTGCAGGATATCTGGATTGATTGTGGTTTATAATAATTATGGATAAAACTTCTACAAAAAATTATGTACAGGTGTTTACTTTCGTTTCTCTGGGATAAATGCCTAGAAGTACAACTGCAAGGTAGTAGATTTACCATTTTAAGTAGCTGACATACTATTTTCCAGAGTGATTGTATCATTTTCCATTTTCATTTGCAAGGTATGAGAGTTTCACTTCTTCTTCATCCACATCAGCATTTGGCAATGTCATATTTCTTTCTTTCTTTCTTTTTTTTTCTTTAGCCATTCAAATATCACCACAGGTGATATCTCATTGTGCCTCTAAGTCATAGTCCCTTAATAGCAAATGATGTTGAACATCTCTCCTCATGCACTCATTTGCAATCTATGCATCTTCTTCAGTGAAATGTCTCTTCATGACTTTCGCCTTGTTCTAATAGGGTTGTTTGCCTTTTTGCTGTTGAGTTTTGAGAGTTCATTGTTAAATATTCTGTGCTTGTTCTTTGCTAGGTAAGCGGTCTGGTCTACAAATATTTCTCACACTCTCTACCTTGTGTTTTGACCCGGCTGCCAAGTCTAAGAAGGCTTTCCCTAGCCTCACATCACAGAGATTCTCTCCTATTTTATAAGACAAGTTTTAATTTTGCATTTAATTCCGTGATCCAGTGTGAGTTAATTTTTGTGTAAGGTGTAAGACTCAGGTGGAGGCTCACTTTTTTTTCCCCCACAGATGTCCAATCGCTCCAACACCATAGATTGGAAAGGTTATTTTGCCCCCATTGAGTTGATTTTACACCTTTGTAAAAAATTGAGTGGGAAGAAGAGTGTGAGTCTATTCATCGTTTGACTATTTTGGTTCTGGATCTATGTGTCTATCTCCTAGCCAGTACCACCCTACCGTAAACTGTAGCTGTATAGTAAACTTTACCATTAACTTGACCTGCTGTCTGTCTCACCCCCTGGTCAGGTTATTGGGGCCTTGCAAAGTGGGGAACTCTGGGATCCTCATTCACATTTTGCTGCTGTGCTTGGAGATGCTGTGTTTCCATGTTGACAGCATCTTCAGCTCCAAGCAGGCAAAAAGAAAATCCCCCAAATTCACCCCTACATCTTTCCTTGAGTGTCAACATGTCTAGCTGGTCTGCCTCCTTCTCCTCACCTTTCAAAGTCTCTTTATGTTTGAGTGTAGTGTCCAAGGTTTTTTGTTGTACTTAGCAGAAGGAATTAGAAAAGGCACATTTACTCCACCTTCCTGAAAGCCAGAGTCTCCATTAAGATTTTTACCTTTGATTTGTATTCTTATCTAACTGGATTAAACTGTATTTTAGAACAATGTTTAATAATAAGAAGAAGAGAAGAAGAAGAAAGTACTCTTGTTATAATTCTTACTTTAAAGATAATGCTTCCTCTAAGGTTTCATATGCTTTCAGAACATTAAGAGAATGTTAATATAGGAACTTTTATTTTATCCATTAAAGAGATAGGAATTCATTTTATCTGTTATGAAAGTAATTATCTATCCTCATTTAATTAAGGATTTTTATAAAGAATGGATTATGCATTTTAAACTGCCTATTGAATATACAAAGAAAAGATCATGAGCTTTTTTTTAACTTTCACTTATTAATATAATGAATAAAATATTCTAACACCAAAGCATCTTGACATTATACCTTAAATACTACTAGGTCATGATGTAGCCATGCTACGTTGAAGTTGGGATTTTGCTTCTTGATATTTTATTTGAGATATATTTAATTGATATTCATAAGAAAGCTTCATCTGTGATTTTTTATGCTGTTTTTGAGCTATTTTTTTGCATTAGAAAAAAAAGCTTTCATTTGAACAGGAAGTATTGGTGTTTTCTAAACAAGGAAATAATCTCTTAGTATTTAGAAAAAGATGATTGCATTTTTTACACAGAACAGTATCCAAATCTATAGAATACAATCATATTAATCTATAGAAGGTGCTAGAAACTGTTTCATGGAGCAGCCGTGGTGGCTTAGCAGTTTAGCACCGCCTTCAGCCCAGGGTGTGAACCTGGAGATCTGGGATCGAGTCCCACGTCGGGCTCTCTGCATGGGGCCTGCTTCTCCCCACCTGTGTCTCTGCCTCTCTCTCTCTGTCTATGAGTCTCTTATGAATCAATAAATAAATTTTATATATAAAAAAAGAAACTGTTTCATGAGATTTCATAACCTTCTCAATCTAGAGTTCCAGTCTTATTTATATAGAACTAGCCCAGTACATGCCAGGATATATGCATTCATTAAGTGTTTGTTCATGCATAATACAGTCACTTAACACTCACACTGACCCATTTTTCAAGTTAAGAAATTATGTTTCAAATGGATAAAGAATCTCAGTCCAGGGCACACTATGTTTAGGAATTCTCATTCATCACTGCTTGATTCTGTGGCTCGTTATGCCACTGACAAGAGCAGGACAGGCCAAGACTACGCACCTTTTCCAGGGGTATGGCACAGGATATCTTCTTATATATCAGATAGCTGCTGACATGAGATCTCCAGAGGAACAGCCAACTAGTACTCTGGCTGCTTTCTTCATTGGCCATACTGCTGGACTATGGCTGCAGTGTGAGTGGCAAAGAATTTTCTCCTTGGTATTCTTGCTGTACTGCACAGGGACATGGGTGGAATCTTGCTTTTTTTCTCCTTTTGAAGAAAGATATTTTCGATGGATACTTGAATTCTCTTTAGTAGACGTCATTGAATTTCAGACTTACTATCCATTTGTGCGCCTTTGTATTTTTGTCCAGAGAAGATTCTGAAGAGCTGTCTTGAAAAGCTTTATTCCTATTTGCTTCTGTAGAAAAGGCCTGTTGCAGTGGGAGGGCACTCTCTCACTCAGGTTTATCTGGCTCTTTACTGCCTTCAGTGGAGGGATTGTCTACCTGAGGAAGAGAAAGGGTGACATGTATTCCCACTGCTCAATATTTTTGCCAGCATTTAACTTTTAAGATAACGGTGACCCTTCTTTGTTCTTATTAAGGTAATACTCAATGAGTTTAACCTTATCTAGATCTTCACATACCTTCCATATGTTTTCTATGTGGCTTCCTGGGGAACTAGACTGCTTGCCCATGTCTTGCTTCTCACAAGTTTCTAAGGCTCCGTTCAGTTCAGCACTATCTCTGAAAATTTCAGGGATGATTGCAAATGTGTTTCTTTAGCATAACTATTGTCCATGACTTAGCTTTCCTTAACTCTTCTGGGTTGAGAGAAAAGCACTCTTCTGAGGTGTCTCTTTTGTCCATTCCACATTGGTTTGAGAAAAAAGATTTTCCAAGTCAAGGAAGTCAACATCTTCCCCTGAAAGGAAATTTTCTTTGGCTTTAGATTCAAATGGAGCATGAGTTTCAGAAGGTTTCTTGCTAAGGTCAGAAGGACTATAGTCACTGTGATAGTTCCATTGGTTGCCTCTGGAGAGGACTCCAGTGTCTTTCACTTTCCTGACAGAGCTGAGGGTTTCGTATGTGTGTATTTTGTTGACTTTTCCAAAGGTCTTGTTGTTTTGGGATCTGAAGTAATGTTTCTCTCTCCATTCTGCTGCTGTTTTTCCCTGTGAAGCGATTTGAACTCACTGAACCATGGAAGAGATTATTTCCATTGCCCTCTGCAATGATCTAAAATGCCTTGCCATCACCTGGAGAATGGGAAGAGATGGCTTCAGAAAATGATATTAACCCATTCAGTACGATTTTGAGCTATTTTTGATATCAACATAATCATAATCTCATTTTTAAAAACTGAAACCCCAGGCAGCCTGGGTGGCTTAGCGGTTTATTGCCACCTTCAGCCCACGGTGTGATCCTAGAGACCAAGGATCGAGTCCCATGTCGGGCTCTCTGCATGGAACTTGCTTCTTCTTCCTCTGCCTGTGTCTTTTCCTCTCTCTTTCTCTCTGTGTCTCTTATGAATAAGTAAATAAAATCTTAATTAATTAATTAATTAATTAATTAATAATAAATAATAAAAACTGAAATCTCTTTTTTAAAATTTTCTCTCTGTTCTCATGCTCCCTGACAGGAAAAGTATATTTTAAAGTTTCTTTATGTAAATATTGCACATGTCATGTTATGTTTATTCCTAGATTTTCATTTGCTATAGTAAGTGAATTCTATTTTACTGTATTTCTTAAATAATTGATAGAACATGCTGTGAAATTATTTAGGCCTGATACTTATCTGTGTATAGTTCTTGACCATTTTCTCTATTTCTCCCAGGGGACAGTCTTGTTAATTTATCTTTCCCTACACTATGACCTTTTCAAGGTGGCTTGAGCCAGGCTAACTTCCACATTTCAGTCAGAAGGAACTCAGACATCTTTGTTGTCTTAAAAACAACAACAACAACAAAAACAACTGTAGACTAATCCTGCTGCTACTGTTTTTTTTATTATTTTTATTATTATTCTAATTCTGTCGCTCCTATTAACTCCAGACTCTGATATACAGAGAATGAAGATGCCCTGGGAACCATTCTAGCAGGACTCCATCTTTGGAAAGTTCTTTGGGTACTCTTTTCCAAAATATATAAATATATAAATATATAAATATATATATAGATAGATAAAAGCTCTGGGCATGTGAATATATAAAATGTAAATATATACAAATTAGATATATTCACATGTACTTAGTATATATAAATATAGTAAATTTATTACTTATTATATTTATCTTATTTATTTATATATCTAGCATATACAAATATATAAACATATATATTTATATATAATATATACTAATTATATATCTATATATAATTTATATATATCTAATATTTATACAAATATATAGGCACTATATATATTTACATATACAAATAAATAATATTTATATAAATTAATATTTATAAAATATATAAATTTATATATGTGAATACATGTATATATCAATAATTCTATGTATAAATTTCCTAACTGTCTCATTGTGTCATAGACTTTTGACACTAAAAGCACTGTACACTTGTTGTACTGCCTACTTCCCATCAATTTGTTGAAGTCACTCTACAGTTGCTAGCACCTTTTTGGTGGAAATGCGTACTTAAACTATGTTCCTTTAATTTTAAACACAATGGGTCAATTTTCACAAATACTTGTACAATGCTCAAGTCATATATTTTTTGTTTCCTTAAATAAATATAGGTGTAAGAAAGGAAATGATGAAAGAGATTCAGAAACTTTAGAAAGAAAACAGCAGAAAGCCAGAAGGACACTGACTGGCTATAGACGATTAGGAAAAAAAAAAAATGAGTTCAAGTGACACTGAAATTTTGCAAATGCAGAAGGTAGGCAGAGGAAGCACTCTGGACAAACTCTGAGCCATGCTGGTATAGTTAGGAGGAAAGGCAACAGCCGGCCCTGGCTCAGTGGCTCACAGGCATCTCATAAATGCTTTCTGAGTGTCTGCTAGTTGGAATTCCATACCAGACACGCTGAATTTGATGTTTTCAGTGGTCCTGTAGCCTTAAACCTGCAGGGCACTTGGAGTTTACAAAGCACTTTCACATACTGGCCCATTAATCCCCACAATAAACCATGGAGTAAAATATCATTAAAGCCCTCTTACAGCTGAGGAAATAAGGCTTAGAAAGATTAAGTTCTTTACTTAAGTTCTATGTTTAGTATGAGCCAGAGATGAAGTTTAAGCCCAAGTGTTTTTGAAACCAGAACCTGGCTTCTTTCTCTTTGTGCAAAATGTCCCAAGTAGAAGTATCTTTGGCTGCCAGTAGCTGGCTATCTCAGACACATCAGAGGAAATCATAATGTCTGGAAAGACACAAATAATTGTAGAGTGAGTTAAAAATAAGAGCATGTCAACCATAGTCAAGAGACTCGCAAGGGTTGGGACACTGTTTCTTCCCTGCAGTATGACCAGTATAGAGGGAAATTCAGTGCTACACTTAGTGAGTGAATGGTTCCCCAGAGGCTGGAGTGTGCTGGGAGGAGTCAGGTTTGTTTTGGAAAAAAAAAATCTAAAACTAAACATGCCAGAATTATGGAAAACGAAGGGCCAGTATTTGGCAACAAATTTCATGGAAGAGTTAAAGATATTGGAAAGCAAAAAAGAAGGATTCCACAGGATTCCTCTTGAGGAAAAGTTCCTACATGTCAACTACAACAAACTAAAATATCTGAAAAAACCAAAATAATTAAACAATGAATATTCTTTTTTTAAAAAAATTTTATGGTACATCTTTTATAATAATATCTTAGATGTGGGTAGAATGTTGGTGAGGTACAGTCCTTATAATTGAGTGGGGTTTTGCTGACAGTATATACTGCTTTTAAGAAATTTTAATTATTTCTCAACTTTTGTTTCATTACTTTGGTTTTTGAAGTCATTTGTTATAGATCAATTGGACAGTCTTTACACACATTCTATACCAGTCACTTTTTCTTGGTTCTCTTTTAGCTCTTTATTTCTTCTTTATTTTAAAAGCTTTTCTCGGGATCCCTGGGTGGCGCAGCGGTTTGGCGCCTGCCTTTGGCCCAGGGCGCGATCCTGGAGACCCGGGATCGAATCCCACGTCGGGCTCCCGGTGCATGGAGCCTGCTTCTCCCTCTGCCTATGTTTCTGCCTCTCTCTCTCTGTGTGACTATCATAAATAAATAAAAATTAAAAAAAAAATAAAAAATAAAAGCTTTTCTCCCTTTGATTGTTCTGTCTAAAGAAATACTTTGTATGCCTAGGTGAACATTGTTATTCATTTATTTCACATATTTTTCTACGTACTATCACCTCATTTTGGATGGAGTTTTTCTATTTTAGATGTATGCTATTGTTTTAAACCTTTTATCATTTTTTAATTTATTTTTGCATGTTTGGAAACACGTGGCTTGTTTCCATCTATTCTTTGCCATCTCATTTTTGGAGTGCTTCCATTTTTCCACAGGGTCAATATTCTATTTCAATGTATCCTTAAAAAAATAATAATAAGAGTATGGGATTCAGCTGTGATAATTTGTGTTGTGCTATTTTTTGTTTCTCTACATTTAATTTTGTGGCATTTGAGGAAGGAGGAGTGGGGTTCCAAGAATTTTCCTAGACTCACAGCTCTAATGCACTCCCTGTAATTTCCATCAATCCTTTAAATTATGGTCCCTTTCCATCTGAAATCTCCTAGCAGTTTTCTTTGTTCATTTTAAACATGCCTAACTCTTGTTTTTGCCCCAGTCATTCCTCTTCTGATAAATTTAGGTTCTCTTTTCAAATAGTCTCCCCTCATTATGGGGCAGTGCTGTACAAGGATATTGCAGATTTCATAGACATCAGATTGCTCCAGCCATATTGTCTGAAATCATGGACTCATGCTAATTATCTACAATTTACCATATGAAAAAAATACTTAGAGTTTCAGTAGATTTTTCTCAAGTTGTCCTGCCCATGTTCCAGGGAATGCCTGATGGCAATTCTGAGGTTCTCTAATTCTCATGTCCACAATGTAACACCTTGCCCCCTCTCTTTCCTTCTGAAGGGATGCTCATACCATCCAAGTCTTGAGATGCCAGGGGTTTGTGCATCTTGCTCTTGCTTCTTGACTTCTTGCAGTGGGTGTCATCATGGGTGTGTGGTTTTGCTATTTTAGTTTTTGAGGAACAATTTTAACGATTCCAGCGTTACTCTGCCACAGCCGCCATTTTCATATCCCTGTCCTCAAGGTAGAAGCATAAAGCTCAGTCTTCAGCTTCAATTGGCATAATTGCTTCTCCTTGGATTGTGGAGTCCAATGCCTCAGAAATACATATTTCTTAATGTAACAGAATAAAATAACATTTGTATTTGTGGATGCCTTATTTTCCAAAACTTAAAATCTTCATATCCTTCTGTAAAGCTGTGTACACATCCTCAAACACCCACAGTAACTTTCATAATTCAAAACTAGTTTTGATTTTTACAAAATGTTCTAAATGATACAGAATGTTATTTATAGCCAAATTATCTCAAATATTCTCTTTTCCACTTTATTATTTTTATCAGGTTGACTTGTCCTTCCTCATTACTGAAGTGAATCACAGATCTGTCCCATTGGTTTGATCATACATACTATAGAATGGTGCCCATTGTCTTAGCTCCAAATCGCCCCTCCTATCCCAGCCACAAAGAGAAAAAAGAAAATGTCTTAGCAAACTGAAAATAAACATTTGTAATGATTTGATAGGGATATTTTTGCAATTTCAAAGAACTAAATTTTTTTCCCCTTGAACATTCAAGTTTATGTATTGATTTCATTTAGAAAGTTAGTAGATGTCAAATATTTGGAAACCATTTTTACTTCACTCAGCATAATACCTTCCAGTGAAGTAAGTCAATCGGAGAAGGACAAACATTATATGTTCTCATTCATTTGGGGAATATAAATAATAGTGAAAGGGAATATAAGGGAAGGGAGAAGAAGTGTGTGGGAAATATCAGAAAGGGAGACAGAACATGAAGACTCCTAACTGGGAAACAAACTAGGGGTGGTGGAAGGGGAGGAGGGTGGGGGGTGGGGGTGAATGGGTGACAGGCACTGAGGGGGGCACTTGACGGGATGAGCACTGGGTGTTATTCTGTATGTTGGCAATATGAACACCAATAAAAAATAAATTTATTATAAAAAAAAAGAAAGGCAAGGCCTAGAGATAGAATATCTGAGAGGGTAAAAAAAAAAAACAGCCAAACTGCTGAGAGGCTGTCCTCATTAAAGGTACCAAAGGAAAAAAAAAAAAAAAAAGGAAACCATTTCTATGTTTCTTTACTGGTGAAGAACTGAGAAATAAACAGTTAATTGTCTTTGAGTGGCAGTAAATACTAACCTAAGTACTCTGTCAGGGAAATCTTTATATGTTGGAAGCACTTTTTAAAATATCAACGTAAATATAATGTCGTGTTTTCTATATAGTTATACTAGGCATCTATTGAAGCCAAACCATTAGTGAGATTCATTATCCTGCTAGGGTCTTCATCTGAGTCTTTTCAAAGGTA
This sequence comes from Canis lupus dingo, assembly GCF_003254725.2. NCBI lineage: Eukaryota > Metazoa > Chordata > Mammalia > Carnivora > Canidae > Canis > Canis lupus. Next base: position 53,806,722 of record NC_064264.1, on the reverse strand, counting down.
CCCCATAGCACACAACCATATAGCTCATACTATTGTAAACAAATTATCAAGAGATTTCAGCATTTCCATAGAATTCCTAACTACCCATTTTTAACTTAATTTGATAGCTAATTTAGTCAAATAGAATATATGATTAAAATTTGAAAAACAGCTCCATGTATCTAGCTAATTGTTTGTATGTTTAACTAATTAATAGAATCTATTTAAAAATATTTATAATTTGATGAAAAGTAATTTTGGTTTTACTACAGCAATTTTTACACTCCATAATTTCTGGCAGAGTATGGGAAGTTTCAAACTCATTTATGGTTTCTCTTTGCTCATATCTTCCTACCAAGATATATTCTAAGTCATTCATGTAGCATTCAATATAAGTTCTAGCAATAAATGTAACATGCTTTTGGGCTATTTTCCTAGAGTTGTTTAAAACATTTTTCCTGAATAAAATTCCATTATACACAGATGCACACACACATACATACACATCTTTAACCATTCATTTATGAACTTGCAGCTTGCTTCCGTATCTTGACTATTGTAAATAATGTTACAATAAACCTCAGGGTTAATATCTCTTTTTGAATTAATGCTTTTATTTTCTTTGGGTAAATACCTAGCAGTAAAACTACTAGATCATATGGTATTTCTATTTTTAATTTTTTGAGGAATCTCCATGTTGTTTTCTATAGTGTTTGCACTGATGGCAAAAAGAGGTGAAGGAGATTAAGATACAAACTTCTAGTGATAAAATAAATAAGTCATGGGGATGAAGAGTACAGCATAGGGAATATAGCCAGTAATATCACAATAACTTTGTAAGGTGACAGATAGTAACTATATATACAATGGTGAGCAATGTGTAATGCACAGAACTGTCAAATCACTAAGTTATAAACCAGAAATTAATATAAAATCGTATGTCGTCTATATTTCAATAAAAAAGTAAGGAAACATAAACATTTTTCCAGGAGCTGAATAACATAACTTACATTTTCAAATATGACTCCTAGATTGTTAAAATAAAGTTTCACACAGGTGTTACCAAATCAATTTTCACTTGAATAATTACAGTGGATAATTTTTTCCCTGAGAACAGTAATTATTCAAAGCTTAAGGGATTTGAAATATGGTAAAGGTCAGTTACTCTGTAGTCATTCATTATGATTTGTATTCCTCAATCAGAGATTAAAAACTTTTAAAAAATCAAATCTTCCCAAACTACTTAGATCTATAGAATCAAACTGAAAATATAAAGTTTGTTAAATTCTTTACCTTCAGAAACTTCCATGCAAATGGAAATCTTAAATATCTATTACCTTTCAGGATACAGAATGACTAAAAATCTATTCTTTTGAAAATTTTGGATAAATTTCAAAAGAAGGGAAGCGAAGGGTATACAATTTATTGGAGGTCTAATATTTGCCAGCCCCTATGCCAGTACTTGTACTTAGTTTAATTGGCTTCTATTTAATTTAGCTACTTTTATTTAAACTTTTAAAATATAGGGAAAATAGATTATAGAGTCATAGATAAAATAGATTTTAGAGTCTTAGTAATATTTTAATGTCTCAAAAATAAATTAGGTTTTATCATCTTAGTGGGCATGTGAAGAAACAATGAGATCAAAACCACTACTAAATCATCAGTAGGTATGTTATTTGTATACAAGCCTTGCTTGCCCAAATGGTGAGTTTTTTCATTTTCCTCCTTAAATGCTGTAAGGCAGACTCACTGGGGACTGAGAAGCCATTTATATGATAATAATAATAATCTATTTTTTTATCTGATGTAAAATTTCAAAGGTAGAATTTAAAAAGGATTATAACATTTATTTGCATTAGTGATAGATGTTTGATACCATTTCTCTCATCCTAAAACAATAGTTCAAACCAAATAAATAGAGATAATGTATAAATCAACTATGAGAGGAATTATACTTGCCTAGAAATTAATGATCATAAAAATGCAAAACTGTCATATAATTTTACTAAGATCTCTGTACTGTTTCTTGAAACTGAAACAGGCATTTGTGTGATTTTCATAGTCTGTGATCCCTTATAAGAAGTGTATTATAAAAAAGAAAAAAAGAGTGCATTACAGTTAGCATAGTTTGGAGCTAAATAAGCAAGAAAGAGTTCATTCTTGGCTTATGACAAACTGGCAGTGTGATCATCAAAACATAATTCACTTGTCTGTACCTCAGTTTCCTTGTCTATGACATGCTAGGAGGAAGACAATATTCCTCATTGTTTTCATTGTTATTTATGATTGTCTTCAAGTTATAATCAATGGAATAACACAAGAAACAGATATATGAGATTTTCCTTTTGGATCAAACTATGGAACTACTAGAAGACAACATAGGAAAAAAACTTCCTTTTTTAAAAGTAGGCTCCATACTGGGCAATGTGGGGCTCAAACTCATGACCCTGAGTTTAACACCCGACCTGAGATCAAGAATCAGACAACTGAGCCACCTAGGTGCCCCAGGAAAAAGCTCCTTGATATCAGTAAAGACAATTGATTTTTTTTTTTTTTTTGGCTATGACACCAAACTACAGGCAATAAAAGCAAAAATAGACTAATGGGTTTGCATCAAACTGAAAAGCATCTGCACAACATAGGAAACAATTAACGGAGTGAAGAGACAACAATCAGAATGAGAGAGAAAATACTCCAAACCATCCATCTAATAAGGGATTAATATTCAAATCATGTAAGGGACTCCTACAACTCAAGAGCAAAGAAAAAAAAATACTCAAATTTAAAAAGGGCAAAGCATTTGAATAGACCCTTTTCCCCACAAAGACACGTAAATGCCCAACAGGTATTTGAACTTTTTTTTTTTTAATTTTTACTTATTTATGATAGTCACACAGAGAGAGAGAGAGAGAGGCAGAGACATAGGCAGAGGGAGAAGCAGACTCCATGCACCAGGAGCCCGATGTGGGATTCGATCCTGGGTCTCCAGGATCGCGCCCTGGGTCAAAGGCAGGCGCTAAACCGCTGCGCCACCCAGGGATCCCCCAACAGGTATTTAAAAAGATACTCAGCATCACTGATCATCAGGGAAATGCAGATGCCTTAAAGAACACAGAAAACACGTATGGTCTTCATATACTAGTGGATGTCTTAGATGCAATGGACAATTCATGAGGAAACACCATGCTGGACACACAAATTCTGGAATTTTCAATAACTAAATTAGTTGAAACCAAAGACCTGGTTGAGTTTACTAAAGAAGGCTGGAAAGACACATGAGAACCCAGGGACCAAATCCTGTGTCTAATGTGGGTTAACAAAAGATGGAGGTCCAGTGGTCTGTTAAACAGAAGCAAAAGTAGGTGAAAATGGTACCTCTAAAGCACAGTGAAAAAAGTGTGGCAAAAAAAGGAGCTATCTTATGAAGACAAATGCTATTACCTAAGGTGACAACTAAGGCCAACCTTGGACAGGAGGAGTCCAATATTCCAGTGAAATCCTTCAGAAAATACAATCATCTCCCTTGTTTGAGATCAAGAAACAGAAACCTTACTTACACACATTACAGAAATCTGAGTGAAACAGTAACAAAAGTATATATTTTATTAAAATAAATACATTTTATTAACAAATGAGATTTGGCACAGAAATACAAAAAAGGTTTGCACGCTCAGAAATGCAGCAACATTATCCATTATATTAATAAGTCAGGTGAGGAAAGCTAGACCATCATTTTGAAGGAATGTGCAAAGACACTCATGAAATTCTTCAGTAAACTATCCAGAATAATGGGCTATTTCTTCACCTAATAAATAATATATATGGATGTACTTACAGGAGGCAATCGTGGTTTGTAACTCATATTTTTGTGTTGGAGTTTTCAAAGATTTAGAAGGTCTTGCTTTCTTTCTTTTTTAAGAATGCATGCTATTTGAGGCAACATGTATTATTTTGTTTTGATTTTGATTTATTTGCACAATCTATCCTTTTGTCACCATATCTGGGGACTGCTGACCTGTTTCATCCATGTTTGTATCAGAAACAGATAGCCTTTGTCATGGTCCCAAGTCTTCTACAGCTGATTAGGACAAGTGATATGAGCTGAACTCAGATAATCTGAATGTGTACTTGGATTCTGGATTGATATCTTTCTGGGTGGATGAAACTGAAGACATGTAAATACCATCCCTCTTGGTAAACAGTTTGTCATATAAACATCAAACAAAGAAAAATCAGACTGCGAGGGAACAAGGTGAATGCAGTGGATAAAGAGACACTCAGGAAGAGACACAGAGGCAAGAGGTAAAGTGAGAGAAACATCCAGAATCTTACTAATATTTCAATCCTTTTATTCAAGGCAAATTCTGACACCTCTACTCTTATAACAAATTCCTTTTGTTATTGAAATCCACCACAAGTTAAATCATTATTTGAAACTCAAATGATCATAAATAATAGTTAATTCCCATATTTATTTTCTAGAGACCCGAGGAAAAAAATATTAGACAATGATAAAGAGATCCACCCAGATTCTATTAAAGAAAAACTGCTTTTCTTAGAATCAAGGTTTCTTCTCTTTTCTTTTTTAAAGATTTATGTATGTATGTGAGATAGAGCATGGGGAGAGGCAGAAGAAGAGGGGCAGAAAGAATTTCAAGCAGACTCTCCCTGAGCCCGGAGCCCAGCATGGGACTCAATCTCACTGCCCTGAGATCATTACCTGAGCTGAAACCAAGAGTCCAGTGCTTAACTAACTGAGTGACTCAGGCATGCTAGAATCAAGAAATTTCTTTCCAGCATCCTTTCTAACAATTTGAATTCCAAACAAGTAATCAATATCCAGTACAAATATTTTGTAATGATGGTGTAAAGATAAGAGTAAATACCCCAAAATAAAAATAAGAACAGTGGATATATTTATTTTCAAAGTTTAGACTCCTCACAACATAATTATATCTCTAATACACTGAAAATTATAATGGTGTAGAAGAATACTGTTTTTAATTTAAATTTTGTTAGTTAAAATATTGTGCAATATTGGTTCCAGAAGTAGAATTCAGTGGTTTATCACATTTATATATAAACCAGAGTTTATCACAAGTGCCCACTTGAATCCCTATCACCCATCGAGCCCATCCCCCAACCACCTCCTTCCATCAACCCTCAGTTTGTTCTCTGTCATTAAGAGTAGCTTATGGCTTGTTTCCTTTTCTCCTTTTTTCTTTCCCCCTTCTTATATTTTCATCTGTTTTCTTTCTTAAGTTCCACAAATCAGTGAAATCGTATTGCATTTCTTTCTCTGGCTTATTTCACTTAGCATAATACACGCTAGCTCCATCCATATAGTTGCAAACTGCAAGATTTAATTTTTGATGGCTGAGTAATATTCCATTGTGCATATATACCACATATTCTTTATACATTCAACAATAAATGGACACTTGGGCTGTCTCCATACTTTGGCTATTGTTGATAATGCTGCCATAAACAACAGGGTGAATGTATCCCTTCCAATCAGTATTTTTGTTTCCTTTGGGTAAATAGCTATTAGTGCAATTTCTGGGTCATAGGGTAGCTCTATTTTTAACTTTTTGAGGAACCTCCAAACTATTCTCCAGAGTGGCTGCACCAGTTTGCATTACCACTAACAGTACCCTAGGGTTATCCTTTCTCTACATCCTCACTGACACCTACTGCTTCTTGTGTTGTTAATTTTAGATCATTTTAAAGTATATTTTAGCTTCTTGTTAATATTATTTTATAGGAATACTTTCTGATATAATTTTCTGAGTTCTGATTGATCTAACCAAATAATTCATAAATCAAGACTAATTCAGCATTCCATAGTGATTCATTTACATTATAAAAACAATAAAACTATATCTCAAGTCTAGGAAGTCATGACCCCGTAGCCTGTGCTTTGGCTTATAGTAACAAGACAAGGCTAACTTTACCCTAAATATCTTCAAATGGTGTTACGGGAGTGCTGAAAATCAGAACAAGCGGAAAAAATGTTAAAATGCAAATATGACTTTATGCTGATTTTGCAGTTAAGTCCATCTTTATCATGCAGTACTGTGTGCCCACGTGAAAGAATCAGCAAACTTGTCCACAAGCTAAACTGACTTCCTTCTTTTGTAGATAAAACTTTATTGGAACATGGCCACATTCATTTGTTAACATATTGTCTACAGTGCTTTTGCAATAAAATGGCAGAATTTAGCAATTGTGGAAGCCCACAAAGCTGGAGATATTTATTATTTACTCCTTTACTGAAAAAATATTTGCCAATTCCTGCAGTAGGATATTGAAGAAATACAACATTTGGTCATGACAGCCAAAAGCTTACAATCTATTTAGGTAGAAAAATATGCACTTTAAATACATAACCACCAGGAACTACAGGTGTTCTAATAAGTTCCCCAACTATGGTTGCTACTTGGAAAAAATTCATTTTGAGATAATCATTCATTATCTTTGGTGGTATGGGCAAAGTGATTTTTCTGGATAGACTAGGGTGAATTAAGAACCAATAATTTAAAATTTTGAGTTGAAAGCAAATAAAAATAACAAATTCTATTCCATCAATTTAGATTTTTAGAAATTAACATACTTAATATAATGTTGGTTAATATTTTGTTCTTTGATTTACCAACTTAAGTAAATTATATCTGGAATTTCCTTTAGAAGTTAAAAAAGGTCATGTATCTGGTTAAAAATATGGACAAATATATAAAATCTAAGCACTTCAACCCCACGTATGCTTTATACTTTGACAAATAACCTCCATAGAGGTAATTAAAGCCACAGGAGAAAAAAATGCTGAGAATACAAGATTCTCCTATGGTACGAATTTTGCAGACTGATTTGTTTAATTGATTGACTTGAGTCTTGGGGTACATAGAGAATTAATGTTCTGGATGAAGAATTCCATTTGAAAAAAATAATATGATAATGGGGAAATATTAGAGAACATAGAACTAGAATGTTAGAATATTAGCTAAGTAGTTCAAACCTCTTTAATTTATGTTTTCTATTGAGGTAAGAATAGTTACCATGAGATATACCCTCCTAACACATCTTTCAAAGCACAATACAATGTTGTTAACTGTAAGCACATTATCAGAGAGCAGACCAACAGAATTTATTCATCTTGCATAATGGAAACTGTATATACATTGACCAACTTCCCATTTCCCTTCCCCTGACAACCACAATTTTACTCTCTTTCTATGACTTCGACTGTTTTAGATACCTCAGGTAAGTGGAATCACATAATACTTATCTTTTTGTAATTGGTTTATTTCACTTAACATAACATCTTCCAGATTCATTCATGCTATTGATATGACAAGATATTTTGGGTTTTTTTTAAGGCTGAATAACCTTAAAGTGTGTGTGTACATATGTGTGTGTGTACAAAGGTAATTATATACATACATATGTGTATATGCATACATATATAAGAATTGAAATGAGAATCTCAGAGATTTATTTGCATTTCTATGTTTATTACATCATTATTCACATGGGAGTAATAAACATGGGAGTGTAGATATCTGTTTGAAATTTATTTCAATTATATTGTATGTATACCCAAAAGTAGGATTACTGGATCATATGTGAGTTCTATTTTTAATTTTTGAGTGATCTCTACACTGTATTCCACAGCAGCCTCACCACTGTGCCCTCCCACCAATGGTTCATGACCAAATGTTCCCATTTCTCCAAATCCTCCTCCATACTTGATGTTTTTTTGGTTTTTGGAACATGCCATCCTAATAGTTGTGAAGTGATACCTTGTTGAGCATTTTCCTGTGGATTAGTGATGCTGAGCATCTTTTCATATGTCTGTCAGCCATGTGTATGTTTTTGTTAGAGATATGTCTACTCAAGCCTTCCTCTCATTTTAATCGGGTTATTTATTTATTTTTTAAAGACTTTACTTATTCATGAGAGACACACTGAGAGAGGCAGAGACTAATGAGAACTAACCCAAAGGGTCAAAAAATTGTCCATCAATAACCTCAACTCACTTATGTTAACAACTTGGTTTGAGATAGTAGCCTGACTTTGGGAAGATAAAATCTGCTTCCTTTAAAAGGATAAATAAATTTCCAATCCATGAAAAGTAGGTGATATAAATAAAACCCACAATAATAACATGTTTGGGCTAATCTGTTTAAGATTATCAGTTAAAATACTTGTGATATTTGAGAGGATTTGGCCATAGGCAGAGAATGACGCAGGATCCTCGCAGGGAGCTAGATGTGAGACTCAATCCAGAGCCCTGAGATCATGCCCTGAGCCAAAGGCAGACACTCAACCGCTGAGCCACCCAGGCATCCCAATTAGGTTGTTTATTTGCTATTGAATTGTAGGAGTCCCTTATATATTTTTGGAAATTAACTCTTTATCACCTAAACGGTTTAGAAATATCTTTCCAACCCTACAGGGTGTTTTTTTTTTTTTTCACTTATTGATTATTTCCTTTGCTATGCAGTTTTTATTGTTTTGTTTTGCTTTATTTTTTCATTTGTTGTAGTGCTACTTGCCTATTTTTGCTTTTCCTTTGGTGTCATATCAAAGAAATCCTTGCCAAGACCACTGTTGTGAAGATTTTCACCTATGTTTTCTTCTAGTAGTTTTATAGTTTAAGATCTTATGCTAAAGTCTTTAATCCAGTTCAACTTTACTTTTGTGTATGGTGTAAGATAAAGGTCTAGTTTCATTCTTTTGTCTCTGGCTATCCAGTTTCCCCAACATCATTTGTTGAAGAGATTATCCTTTTCCCATCGTGTATTCTTGGCACTTTAGTTGAGAATAATCAAATATATATATATATTCTGGTCTATTGGTCTATATATCTGTTATTATGTCTCAGTACAATATTTTTTCATTACTATAGCTTATTAATATATTTGAAATCAGAAAGTGTAATATTCCCAACTTTTTCTCCTTTCTCAAGTTTCCTTTGACTATTTGGGGTCTCAAGTCTTAGCATGGGTTCTTCACTACTTGATAGACAATCTCTGTCATTTCAACATAAGACTGTATATTTCATAAATGGAAAATGAAATATTGAAAAAAATTCCTTTTTCATGTAAGACAGATTTTAAGCACTTTAAACCAGAACTCACAAAACTAAAATTTGTAATCTCTTTGTTTCACTTCAAGTAACAAATTTCAGATTTCTGTATTTCTAATACATATGGTTCATTCTAGATCTAAATATATTACATAGCAAAATATAGTGTTTTTAAATTACAAGCAATTTTAGATTCTATAATTTTAATGCATTGATTTTTTAGCTAAGCAAACTGAGATTCAGTGATATATAGAAGTAACTTTGTTATACAGCTAGTAATTTTCCAAAGTAAAACAACTCCTGTTTTCCTAAAACAGTATATTCTGCTTTAATTGTGAAAACTGATTATTACTTCAGTAGGAAAAAAGATAAATAATAAAAACAAATAATCAGAAACACTCATTAGGATAATTCTGGTCTGTATTTTGTTGCTAGACAAACTCACTTAGGCAGTCATTGGTTTTATTGATATTCTAGGAATTATGGGAGGAATATTCACCAACCCTAATGCCAGTTATGTATGTAAATCCTCTGTACAATGATGGGAGAATAACCCCAAAGTGTTTGACTTAATTAATCTTTTTCTGAGGTCCTTCACTACAGAACTAAAAATCTAAATAATGAGTAGGGACAGAGTATTAAGTATCTTTCTGCACTTAGGGGATGATTAATTATAATGGCTAAACCCCTGAACATTAAGTTGAATACTAATCTGATGACAGAGTTTGGAAATAAGCCAGTACTACATCTGGGGTTTTTCTGTCCTTTTGACAGAATAATAAAAAGAAAAAGAGGAACATATTAATAGTTTATGCTTATTACACTTAACAGTCCCCTTCAAATCTGCTTGTTAGTTAAATGAAAAAGTAAATTTTGCCCACCTTCTTGACCATAAATGTAAATTGCATATATATATGTGTGTGTGTGTGTGTATCCTAGTGATTTGATACTCATCTCTGTGTTTTGAGATAGGTGATGTGGATTTTTTTTCAAATATGAGTGGAAAACAGGAAATAACAGAGCAAATAGCCTGAATCTGTAATTCACACTGGAATCTCTTCATTGTGTTTGCCTGTTGTCTGCAGACAGAAAAAACAAAGTGCAGTCCTGTAGAGTTGCAAAAGCTGCTTTGAGGTGATTTTGATTTACAGCGCAAATACCTACTAGATGGTTTCTTATCACATGGATTCACAGGGCTGGTGCAAATAAACTCAAAGGGCAAATGGATAAAAGGTCAAAAGATAAATGTTATTAAAGACTTTGCCAATAGACAATAGAAGTAGGGAAACCACTTTCAGAAGGAGTTAGAAAAACAAGTAACTCTCTCAAACTTATTTTGGTTGTTCCAAGGGATTAACCATACTCCAGTGATAATAGGAGGGAAAAAGTCTTCAAGACGCTTACTCCTAAAGCCCCCCTTCTCTGGCTTTAGTATTTAAAAAGAGAGAAGAATATAAGGTCTGGTATCTACCTCTCTGAGCACTAATAAATTTCTCTTTTCTTTGATGTGGATCAATTTGGTCATGACACCATTCTTCAGATTGTTCACCTTACTCCATTCAGTGGGAATAAAGCACCATGCTATTGCTGTGCTGTGCGCTAGGACTTTTTCTCCATTAATTTACTGCTATTGTCCATTTGTCTTTTTATATGGGATCTGAAATTTTACATATATATATATATATGTATATATATACACATTTGTGCATGTATATATATTGATATATTTAGATTTTGCTAAATTCACATTAATTATTTTGAATAAGAGGAATTTTAAAAAGTCATATGAGGTCCACTGAAGTTTCTTTTGAGGGAAGGTATCTGACTTTATGTTAATATTATAAACCAGCTGTAGCTATAAATATGGAACTAAAATAACTATGCTGGGGCTCATCTGTGATAAGGTTACATTCCCAAGAAGTGTCAAAAGTATAGGAACATTTAGTAGATTTTGTCCAGGATACAATGATAGCATACATTGTTTGATGTAAAGAAAATAATTGTTTTCATTCATTTTTCTTCTAAGTGACCATAATGGCTACTTTGGAGTCTACTCTTCTGATCTCTATATTTTCTCTGAAAACTGTCTGCCAGAAACCTGCCCCCAGTGGCTCCTTATTTTCTTCCTCTCCGTTGCTGTTTCAATTCAGTAATTCAGTATTGAACAGGTCAGCTTACCCTCTATGCCCTTTCTTTACACAACTTTTCTGACATTTTATCCATTGTCTGTATTTATTTTACAAAGACTTGATCTATGTGCAGAAATGCCTTAGATATTTTTTGAGAGGACAGAAAGGCATTAATCTGCTGACATGTGACTTTATGATTTTATAGATTTTATTTTGTGATATTTTATTAAATGCATTTTACATTAATCAACATTTTCATTTGTTTGTATGTTTCTCTTTTCATAACAAAAGAAAAGCCTAGAAAGCCTAAATTATCATTAGGAGGTAATAAAGTTAAAAGATTTTTTCCAGGGAACCTACTCAGGAAAAGTAGAAAGTCTTCTTTCTCTGTCCAGATGAGGAGCAAGGGAAGATTTTAGGACTGGTGGGAGGAAGGTGGAGAATTCAGAAGACAGCACCCACAGACCAGGAACATGACATCACAAACCCAGGACCTTGGTGTGTCTGTCTTCTGCAGATGCTGCCTGGGCTAGGTTGTGAGCAATCAGGAGAAACCCTACAATCTGAAGTTCTAGACAAATAATGTAGGAGCCAATCTCAGAACTTGGAAAGTGAAATCAAAGTATAGACTTATCTAAGATGGCAATCCTGATTACCCACAGTCATTGCGTGGCTTTCAAGATGGGTCAGAAGTTTCTTCTTCCAAGTGGAGATGTAGAATGTGGGGTGGAGAGGGGAATAGGGATTGTGTCTGTTCTGAGTTTCAGTTTTCCAACAGAAAACCAGGGTTAGGACAAAGAAAAAAAAAAAAAAAAGGACAAAGAAAACAGAGTGTGTGACTAATTCTCCATAGAGTTGAAGGTCTAAGACCATGGATTTCCACAGTGGATGTTATGATGACAACACAATTCATAAGACCAGCTGTGTATTCACAGGCACCAAGGTAGCAAGGATCAGACTCACTCAGACACTGCATATTAGATAGAAGCACAAGTTCAAGAATAAAACCAGGTCCCTCTGGCATGCCAAAAGCCCCCTTTCCACTTCTTATGGTAACACACAGACATCATCTTAGGCAGACAGACGAGAAATACTAAAAGCTTGAACATTGACATCACCTTCTGTCCAAAATGGAATAGCAGGAAATAGATTTATAATGCCATCTTTAACAAACAGAACTCCAGATCAATTATAAGAAACACTGATTTTAAAGGCACTGAGTATAAAACCAAAAAGAGTCAGTGATTGGTGAACATAATAACCAGAATTCTAAATATAACACTCTGAGATTACCATCCTCTGGTTGTCTATTCATATGATACAATCAAGCACGGTCAGGAAGAAACTCTGTGGATAGGATTAGGATTACTAGTCAGCTGACTTACAGATAGAGAGGTCCTCCTGGACCATCAAGAGGATCCCAAAGTCACATAGAAAAAAAGAGGCAGAAGAGTCAGTAAAATCAATGCTGGAGAAGAAGAGACCAAAAGACAGGAGATGAGACAGTAGGAAAGGTCACAGAGAGTAAGTAGAAGCCTGAAAGGACCTGACAAACCTAACTTGGATTTGAAGCTGGCTACCGGCCAGGAGGTATGAGCAGCCTCTAGAAACTGAGAACAACCTGTGTCCTACAGCCACACCAAAATGTACTCTGCCAAAAACCAGAATAGGCCAAGTAACAGATTATGCTTCAGAGCCTCTAGAAGGGAATGCAGTGTTGTTAGAATCTTTATTTGAGCCTAATGAAACTAAAGGCAAAGAATCAGCTGGGCCATGCTTATGTCTAGACTTCTGACCTACAAAACTGTAGAAAATAAGTAGGTATTGTTTTAAGTCTCTAAGTTTGTAAGTCTCTAAGTTTGTTAAGTCTCTAAGTTTGTTTGATTCAAAATGATTAAAGAGAACAGGATTAGGAGCTCACACAAGGCTAGCAGTAGTACCTGCTTCTACCAGAGAGATCAGAAAACTCTTATTCACAAGGCATCCATAGAGAAGAGTCCTGACACACTAGTGAGAAACAATTCACTCTAAGCTAAACACTGCTCTAGTCCCTATAACAAATCTCAAAAGAAAACATGAAAGTATCAAGCTATTTCCAACTAAATGACATCTCTGAACTACACTTAATAAGAAGAATTCAAAAATATCTAGTCCCTAAGAGACTAAAGTTCACCATCTTGGATCCAAATAGGTGAGATATGTATGTACAGAAGCAAGAAAACATGACTTGACAAGAGGAAAACCCAATCAATGAAAACCAACCCAGAACTGACACCAGTTAGAATAACAAGCAAAGACATCAACAATTATCATATCTATATCCCACATGCTCAAAAATATATATAGACATAGAAAAATATAAAAGAGACCCAAATGGAATTTCCAGTGAGGAAAACTACAGTGCCTAAGATGGACAATATACTGGATTAGATAAATGGTGGACTAGATATTGTAGAAAAAGGTTAAGGAATTTACAGATATAGCAATACATATTATCTTAAATGATTAACAGAGGGAGGAAAGAATATATGAACTGAATATCAATTAATCATGAGATTAACTTCAAGAAGCCTAACACACCTTGTAATTGGAGTCCTCAAAGGGGGAGAGGTGGCCAAAAAAAAAAAAAATGAAAAAAAGGCTTAATTTTTCCAAATTGGATTGAATTATAAATTCAGAGATCCCAGAAACTCAATGGAGCCAAACTTCATAAACATGAGGAATACTATATACATCTACATAACTGAATCGGTTAAAACCAAAGTTTAAGAGAAAATCTTAAAAAGAAACAGTGTAAACAAAAACAAAAACAAAAACAAAACAAAGCAAAACCCCAAGAACAAAATAAGGTTGACAGCAGATATTTTATCAGGGAGAATGTGAATGAGGAGACAGTGAAATCATCTCTTTTAATTTCTATACTCGATGAATTCAATAGTATAGAATTCCATACTCAGTGAAAAATCTCTCAAAGATCAAAAGCAAAATAGACTTTTCAGACAGACAAAATCCAGGAAACTTCATTTCCAATAGATCTGTACTATAAGAAAAGTAAAAGCTAGATCTTCAGGAAGAAGAAAAATCATATCTCATGGAAATCTGGATCTACACAGAGAAATGAAGTATAACTGGATATAGAAAAGTATGAGATATTCCTTATTGTTTAAACTTCTGAAAGGTGATTTACTATTTAAGCAAACATACTAACAATGTAGATAGAGTAAGGTTTGTAATATATGTAAAGTAGTAAACTTTATCACAAAATAGCACAAAGCTGGTTAAGATAGGAATGGAATACTATTTAAGCTTATTGTCCTATGCAAAAATTGTATAATGATAGACTGTGATGGATTAAATGTGCATTCTCTAAAACCTAAAGCAACCACTAAAACAAAACAAAACTAAACTAAACTAAAAAAAAAAAGCTATAGCTAGTTAATAAACCAACAAACAAAATAATGTGGGATATTTTATTTTATTTTTAGAGAGAGAGAGAGAGAGAGAGGGCAAGTGGGGGAGGGGAGAGACAGAAGGGGAGAGAGAGACAGGATCTTAAGCAGGCTTCACACACAGCTCACACCTCAGAGCAACAGTAGGCTCAATCTCACAACTCTGAGATCATGGACTGAGCCAAAATCAAGATTCAGAGGCTCAACTAACTGAGCTATCCAGGTGCCCCCATGTAGGATGATTTAAATAATGCTCGGTTCATTAAAAAGTAGTCAAAAAAGAAAAAAACAAAACAAAACAGGAGAACAAAGAACAGCAATAACTGATATTAAATAGCAAGACAGCAGATTTAAACCTCATTATATCAATAGTTTTATTAAGTGTAAGTGGTCTAAACACCCCAAAGCCTGTTGATTACATAAAAATGCAAAACCTGAGTTGATGAATGCAAGTACTGTACTTCAAATATAAGGACAAAAATAAGTTAAAAGTAAAAGGATGGGAAAAGATTGGATCAGTCTGTAATCCAATCAGGAGACAGAAACCACAAAGTAATGAGGGTTTTAATATAAGTGATTTTATATAATAAAATTTACATAATATAAAACAATCGTAGGACAGCGAGTGAAAACAGGGAGAGAGAACTCTACAAGGTCTACCAGGGCTGTGGGATAGCGCTCAGGAGACGGCACACGCAGGAGAGATCACCTTGTGGTGAGGAAGGTAGAATTGCAGCCACTGTCTGAGTCAACAGCTGGAGGAATTGTGATCAAGGCAGTGTGGTATTGGTGCAAAGGCAAACAAATGGAGCATTGGAAGGGAATACAGTTCAGAAATGGACACGTATCTACACGGGCAATGTACATATGATTTTTGACAAAGATGCAAAGACAATTGAATGGAGAAAGGGAACTGTTTACAGCAGCACTAGAACAATTGAATATTCATAGGCAGAAAAGCCGAACTTCAATCCACACCTCAGACCATATATCAAAATGTACTCAAAATGGATGAGAGACATAAATATAAAATCTAAAACAATACATCTTCCAGAAAAAATCACAGAGGCATCTTTTTCAGTTCTTCAGTTAGGCAGAGCTATTTCTGGATATGACACCAAAAGTACTAGCTGTATAATGAGAAATCAATACATTGTTCTTTATCACCACTAAAAAAAGTCTGCTCTTTGAAAAATATTGTTAAGGAAATGAAAAGAAAAGCCAAAGAAAAATATTTGCAGATCATATACCTGATAAAGAACTTGGGTCCAGGAGGGATGAAGAACTTCCAGACCACACCGATCAGAAAACAAAGGGCTTAGTTTAAAACTGATTGAAATACTTCACCAAAATAGATATATAAGATAATATATAAGCGTATAAAAAAAGATGCTCAGTATTATTTGTCATTAGGGACCTGCAAATTCGAACTAAAATGGAATACCACTTCACACCTGTTAGAATGGAAAAGTCACACCATAGGGGATGCTGATGAGGATGTGAGGCACCTGGATCACTCAAGCAAAATGCCTGGAGGCTGCAAATGGTAAGGACATTTTGAAAATCAGTTGCACCATTTCTTCAAATCTTAATCATACATTGATTCGGCCAGTTCACTCCTAGGTATAGTTGAGTCTCTAGGTCCCTAAGATACATGAGAGCATGTGGACAGCCTGGAGACAGAAGAAACAAATATATCTATAAAATTGGTGAGTTTAGGTTTCAAAACCTTCCCACCTGTGCTCACCTCCCCTCATGTTTTCTGGCAGAGGAGGAAGAACAAAATAAGATATTACAGGGCAACAGAGTATTTTTCAAATCTGAGTTTTAGGTATAAACTTTTAACTTCATTATAGTAACTATTTTTAGTCATGAACAGCATTTCTTATAACATTCAGTGACCTTTAGATAAATCCTTACGCACTTTCCTGGAGCTCCACTCGGTAAGCACTTTTATCTTGCCCTCTGCTTGAGGGAATACTATATATATTATGCAAACATCTCTACTAATGTGAATCACAGTGCATGGAGTTTAAATAAGCTTCATTCATATCTTTGAAATCTTGATAATGCAAGTAATCTAGATTTCAGAAAATCCATGATCCTTATGGAGTTGTTCTGAGTAGGAAGGAAGGAAGCTAGTAAAGAGCATTGTATTGGGATGCTGAACCTATCATTTGATTTATTGTGATGCTTTTTGAAAAAGATAACGTGTTGACAAAGCCATAACCAAAAACCATAACCATTGAAACAAAAAACTAATCCTGCCAACTGGTTAATTGAGTAAGTCATTTAGGAAGGCCACAGTTCTTGATAAGAAGCTGACTTGAAAATGCCACTTAAATAAGGCGGAACTGGAATAAATACAAATACTCCCATATATTGATAGGGAAAGAAAATACACAAACTGGGAGAAGTACATTTATTATCAAATGTAATATGAAAATGACTTGCAAACAATCGCTGCCTTTCTCACCAGGTATTTTACAAAATAAAAGAAAAATTCAGTGAACAGCAATTTTCCTGATTGATGTGCTTCCTCAGGCTACTGATTTACTCTATTCCCCACTGAATCTCCAATCCCACCTGCTGTGTAGCCACTGCAGGCTTCCTCTCAATGCCCTGGGCTTTGTTACTACCTACTGTCTGGGGAAGGGACCCACGCCAGAAGAATGCCTATTAAATAGTAGTGTTCCGTGCATACTTGGGGAAGGAAATAATAGCATGAGGCACTTTTTTCCTGAGCACTGACAGTGCCCCAGAACGTTCAGTGTTTTCCACGTACAGGCAACCCTTGAACAATACAGGTTTGAACAACATGGGTCCACTTACAGGCAGATTTTCGTTGATAAATACAGTACTGTAAATGTATTTTCTCTTCCGTTTGATTTTCTTAATGACTTCTCTTCTCTGGCTAACTTTATTGTAAGAATACAGTATATAATAGATCTACAAACTATGTGTTATTTGACTATGTTATCAATAAGGCTTCCGGTCAATAGTTGGCTCTCTGTTGTTAACTTTGAGGGGAGTTAAAAATTATACACAGATTTCTGACTGTAAGGGGAGTCAGCGACCCAACCCCTGAGTTGTTCAAGGATCAACTGCATGCAGCCTTAGGTTGGGTCACCTAGAAGCAGAGCATTCATGCTATACCTCAATGGAAAGTCTCACAAAAGACCCATGATGACAGAAAAGCAGGCTAGGGAGGAGAAAATGGTTACTCAAAAATATGGTGTCAGGCAGGGTCCAGTGTGTAGCCAAACCCCAGCAGAGGCTCCTCAGAGCTGTCTTAATACAAGGTACTTGGGTGAGGGGACCACCTAGGTGGCTCCGTTGATTAAGCGACTGCCTTCACCTCAGATCATGATCCCCGGGTCCTGGGGTTGAACCCTGTATCTGGGTCCCTGCTCAAGTGGGGAGTCTGCTTCTCCCTCTACCTCTGCCCCTTCCCCAACTTGTACTCTCTCTCTCTCTCTCCCCCTCTTTCTCAATCTCTCAAATTAAAAAAAAATACATTCTTAAAAAAATACAAAGGATTTGGGTTTTGTAGGGCTTCGAGGAAACTTTTAGGTCTCCCCTTATAAGGAGGCTTCCATCACCCCAAAGACAAGCTGCAGAGGGAAATAAATGACAGGAAAGTGCAGAAGCTCCAGCTTCATCAAGAAGAAATGCAGACCAACCAAGCCAGCCAAGGATCCAGGGCAATTGGACCTGAACCAGTAGCATCTGCAGCAAATGTGTCAACATATTTAATTCTGGAGGCAACCCTGCCATGTAGGTAGGATTTTTATGTCTCTTTTTCATAGAAATTGATGCACAAAGTGGTTACTTACCAACATCACCTAGTAAGTAAGTAGTTGTGTCTGAGGAAAGAAAGGGAGAGAGGGAGAGATGAATAGGCCAGGGGGGTGAAGAGATGGAGAGTGACAGTGAGTTAAATCTACAAATGTGTCTAAGACCTCCTTCTGTTTCTCAGATGCTCCTACAGTATCTGCTTTGGGAAATTCCAGTAAATCACTTCCAACAAAATTTGAAGTTCTTTTCTTGGTTCTATTTATGGAGGAACTTGGGTAAGGACACAGAGTACTTAAGGACACTACTCCAGATTCCCACTTTAAAAATCTAATTTTTCACTTCAAAATTGTGGTGGAAACCCTCACTTCTAACTAAACAACTAAGGAAACTCTCACTCTGTTTTCCAAGGCGTTCACTTGGATATTTAACTTTTTTTTCTTATGTTTCACAATACAGGAATTGTATATTTACAAATACCAGCCCTAGTTCCTGCCAGACGAGCTAGGTGAGTGATGTATAAACAAGACTAAAGCAAGTCATGTTATCCCTCAGTGACTCAGTTTCAATTTTTTATAATATGAACATATTAAAATATATCATGTATTTTAGATTCAAAATGTAGTATATTTCAAAGGACATTTAAAATGAAAAAACACTACAGTAATGCTAAAGTATGCTTATTATGAATACTTTTCAAAATGACATTTTTTAGTCATGGTCCATGGGAAGTCCATATGCACAATAACAAACCCTATTTTTCATTCATAATATATTTCTGCCCATTAATTTGTCTCTATGCTTGTTTCTATAGCCTCAGGTGCACACTGAATATTTTCTACCTGGCACTGTAAATAAGCCACCTTACTTGTTTCCACAAATATCAACTTACTTTGTCACCTTTTATCTATTTATATGATTTTTACCAACATATCCACTTACATTACGTGCTATGAATAAAATGACTTATGGCAACACCATTGATTAAATCTAACATCTTGTTTTTCTAACTAGAGTATTTTATTCTCACTTTTTCTCTTGACCTATCCCATTGTCTTTTTAGACAAACTCAACTAGATTGCTATTTTTTTTTTTTTGAGCCTACATCTAAAACTGAGCTTCCTCTGGAGTGGTCCTGTATTGCTAGGTTTCTAAATCATATATGTTTTACCTTAAAATTAACTCTGGACATCTCAAGTCATTATTGCCTTTATGTCTAGCTGGATATCCAAAAATAATACTAGAATTGTCTGGGTCCTTTGTCGTTTACACCATATTGTCTTGTTAACCTTGATGGTCAAAGTGCTCATAAGATGAAACCTGAACCATATTATATACAATTCTATGTATCATGTTGCAATTTGCAAAAGGTTAATATGATTTCAGTAACTAGTGAAAATATTGTGCCATTCAGATGCTAATGTGGATCCCATTTAGGGGACATTCCCTCTCCATGAACTTTTTTATAACCTTTATTTGCAGCTCTTCTCTCTCAGAGGTTCCCGAGGAAGTTTGCCATGTCTCCCAATTTCTGCCAGTGGCACCTTATATGGGCCTCACAGATAATCCAGCAGAGGTCTGACAAAGACAGACAGAGGAGGCAAAGGAGAGGAGGAGTGATTTTCTACATCAAAGATAATACAACACACTTGCCAACATTTTATAACAAGGTGTATAACACACATTATCCATGCATCCTGAAAACATCCTTGTCATTCTAGGTCTATGGTGAGTCTTGCCAGGCACTATGAAATTGTACTTGCAAATACGGTTCCTAGTTCTTGCAATATGATCTAGGTGAATGATGCATAAACAACTGTCTCTCTTATCACCAACGTGGGGAAGACAAATGGAATTTAAGTAGCATATTCTGAGCAATTATATAGAGACTACTCCCAGTGGTACTGCTCTGCATCCTACACATACCTCATTGCTTATATAAAACAATCGCTGCCTGATGAATGATTTTAACAAAGCAGCAAAGAAACAACACTGGCATAAAGAAGCAACACTTGACCTACCAATATATATAGCAGCTTGCAATAATGACAGTTGAAGAGGGAATGCAGATATAAAAAACTGTAAATATCAAACATACTTTGAGACAAAGGACTGGCATAATTTAATTAGCATGATCAAGTTTTTCATGAAATCAGTGATAACCATAATCACTTGGAAGGCAGCATCTGATAGAAAAGAAAAAGCACTTAAATGGCTTGAAGCCTTTTTTCTCTATTGTGGCAAGTGCTGTGCTCCACATAATATAGGGAATTAATATATGCTGATAGCATAAAATTTTTTTAAGGATTTTATTTATTTGAGAGAGAGAGAGCGTGAGTGGGGTGAGGGGTAGAGGAAGAGAGAGAAAGAGAAGCCAACTCCCTGTTGAGCATTAGCACAGAGCCTCATATTGGACAGGGCTTGATCCCAGGACTCTGAGATCATGACCTGAGCTGAAGTCAAATGCTTAACCAATTGGGTGACCCAGGCACCTTTGATAACATAAAATTTTAAAATCAACCAATCTTTGATGTCCATTTAAGACATAGACTAAATTAATGATCAGTGTAGAAAAGGTACTCTCTCCCCTGATGTTATAATTCATAGGTCTTTCTTGGCCTCTCCACCTTGAATATTAAGAATAATATGATCCAATGCGTTTTTTCTTCATAATGGGTAGTCCATGAAAAATTAAAAGTAATGAATGGTGAAGATACTCAGTCATTAGAAATACTTAAATGATCACATTCTAGGGCTACACATGTCTAATAAAAACAACACACACACACACACAAGAAATGCTGAAATAAAAACTATTCTATATAAAGCAATAAAGCTTAGGCATCTATCTATAAAATATAAACAAATTAAGTGGTCAGCTCAAACTCACCAGACATTTACCTGAAAGCAGATATTTCTCTTTTACTAAAGAACACACATAAAAAAACAAAATTATTTCCTTAGGTAAATAATGGTTAGATTTCTGATAGACAAATCTATTTAGCCATTTAAATAAATCCCCTTGATATGTTCATTCTTAATTTTTTTGATAAAAAATTAGCTAGGTCCCAATATCCTTAATTAATTACCAACGCTCATTTCCCTTGTTTATTGATACAATATTCACTCCACACCTGAGTAAATATTCTTCCTTCGGAAAGTCACTGGTTAAATTATCCTGTGTCATTTATCACTAAAGGCACAGACATGTTTGTCCTCTGAAGTTCCTTCTCTGCTAGAAATAATTGAGGCTTTGAGCTTCCAAAAGGTTAACTAACCTATGAATGACCAAAGAGTTTCATCTCAGAGGGTCATTGTTCTTAAAAGTCGCAGTCATTAGAAGCCATTACAGCTTAACTACCTACCTTGGACTTGTTTTTAAACCATGCAGAATTAGAAACCAAAATAAAAATTCTCACTTTTATCAGGGGTTAGATTACCATAGGGTCAACATCCTCAAGATGAAGGTGTCAGGGTCTGTGCACAATTTTGTACTCAGTTTTGAACAGGCCCTAAATTGCTGAGGAAAAAAATGTATCCCCAACTCATTTTTTGGGGAAAAACCCATAAGTGCAACTTCGAAATAAACATGCCCTACTAAAATGTCTTGGAGATTTTGTTGTTGTTGTTTTACTGTTAAACATGGTATCTGAAGACCTAAAATCAAGAAATGAAATCACATGCACAAAACACACACACACACACACACACACACACACACCCAAAAAAAAAATATGTCCCAGATATCTGTATATAAAGAAAAGAAAATATTTAAAGGAATCAGCTCTTCTTTTACCTCTCCATCCAGAACTAGACTAGTAAAAGGGCAATAACGCAGCAGTTCTGCTCGTCCCCACTCAAAATGATGGAAGGAAGGCTAAGAATGTTGTAGATGGAGCAAATCTTATTACTGATTTCCACTTGTGTATGATATACTGAGCTTCCCCTGATTGCATTTCCTATAAATGTTTGTCGAATGGATGATGAATGAATAAATGAGCTGCAATTCTAAAGGGCATGAATAATATGATCGTTAGATACCATTTCTTCTCCTTTCTAAAACAGCTGAACTAGTGACCTGTTTTTCTTTTTATGAGGTATGCGTTATGTGTGAGTTAGCTACATTACATGTTGTTACACGTTCATGCATAATTGTAAGAGAAAAGTTCCCTAGAGCAATTAAATAGGCAAGGAAGATTTATTCATGACTGTTTAAATAGAAGAAAAAAATGGAACTCAGTTCCATTGAAACAAAAGATGAAAGAATTTTAAGCTCAGAGATGAGCTCCTGGAAGATATTAGGGGAGGTTGGTTGATTTGGTGAAGGCAGCTGTGTTTGCTAACTGGCACTTACTGGGAGTTAGGATCCTACCCTCCCACAGAGACTGGGAGATGGGGCACCATCATCCTTTATGATGACATTTCTGGAGTCCTAGAGAAAGACATCCCTGGGCTATAGAAGATATACATCTCAAAGGGACAGAGAAAGTATGTGCAATGGCAAGTTTTCTTTTTTTTTTTTTTTTTTAAGTTTTCTAAAGTAAATGCTTGAAGAAAAGGGAAGTCGGGGAACTACAGTCATAAAGAAATCTGCCTAAGTTTAGTCAGGCTAACAAGAAGGATAAGCCGACCTTGGTCAATATTTATTGGTCATAAATATGGTCAATATATACCATATTTATATATTTTGTTAAACATGCACATTCATATATTTATGTATGGGAATGTAATATTGGCTTGGTTTCTACCAATTAGAATTCAACATGTTCCCATGTCCAAAGAGCTTCAAAATATTACCAGATAATACAGATATACAGATAATTCAAAAATCAAATTATAGAATACATATTCATGTGTTATAATTATTAAATGCACTCTCTAGACACTAATTACAACTATAGCATTTCTCTCTACAAGGCTGAAGAAATATCAAGTAAAAGGAACTCTATGTTAGTTGCTTATTTTCAAGAAAAAGTTCATTTAATATTTACTGACTCATTTGATTTTCTAGCTTTTAGAAATGCCTTTTGGAACAATGAATTAATCTTTAAAAAGGTAGATGAAGAGAAGATTTGCAAAAATAGTCTTAATATCAAAATTTTATTTTTTTTAAAGATTTTATTTATTTATTCATGAAAGACACACAGAGAGAGGCAGAGACATAGGCAGAGGGAGAAGCAGGCTCATCAGAGGGAGCCCAATGCAGGACTTGATCCGCAGACTGGAATCACATGCTGAGCCAAAGGCAGCACTCAACTGGTGAGCCACCCAGGTGTCCCAGTGTCCAAATTTTAAATGGATCCTGATACTTTTATTTAAGTTGGGATGTGTAGTAACAGATTTCCAGTTGAGGAAAATTTTGTGGTCTGGTAACAAGTCAAGGAGATAGTGCATTGGAAACATACATTGTCCTGAGTCAGACCTTCATCTCTCTCCCCTGGACTACTGGATGTGTTCTTTTACTGATCCCTTTTCTTCCAAACTTAAAGAATCATTTCATTTGTGCTCCATAAAGAGTCCAGATGTAGTTTTCTAAAATGTCAAAATGCAAGTGTGCCTCATTCTCCTTCTTAACCTACCTTGCCATGCCTCCCCAAAGCCTGTCCAACATTCCAAATACCAAGGTTTGTAGTGAGCTCAAGGAATGCCTGTCTTTCTAACCACTCTGTACCCCAGTGCAACTACATAATTCCGTTGCCCACATCATCTTACCAAAACCCAAAAGACCAGAGATTTTAGACTCCACTATTCTTAAGAATAGGATACTTGTTTGAAATGCAGACTCCAACATCCCACACCCAGATATTCAAATTCAACATGTCTATGCTGGACTCAGAAATCTGAATTTAACAACACCTCAGAATGTTTCTGAAGAAGTATATTATATTTTCCTCAGATTTGGTTTATTTTATTTTTTAAGATATTTTATTCATCTATTCATGAGAGACACACAGATATATACAGAGAGAGAGACATAGGCAGAGGGAGAAGCAGGCTCCCTGCAGAGACCTGGATGTGGAACTCGATCCCAGGACCTCGGGATCATGACTTGAGCCAAAGGCAGATGCTCAACTCCTGAGCTACCAAGGTGCCCCTTACATTTGGTTTAGAAATTGAATTCTATGCATGGAGGTGAGTGGTAGGATGGAAGTTATATTTTTCTGAATTGTTATTAACTTTTGATGTTGCAGCTATGAAGATATTTCCCATAATTAAAATTTTTTTAAAAGGAGAGCAATCCTGAAAATTTTTAAAAGTTGATTTCTGAAAAGCCATCCCTGAAGCATACTCTACTCCCAACATCCTTTGTGTTTCTTCCTCTATTTATACTGTCTCCGCACTGAGAACACACATACATCAATTGTTGCACTCATTACACTAAACTATGACTATAGTTTGCTAAACTGAATAGGTTATAAGGCCTGTTGAGAATAACACCTTAATGTGTTCATCCTTGTAGCATTTAGCACTGGGATTGGCACATTATGATTCTTTAACAAATGTCAAATTATTTATTTATGATATATAGCACACTCTTCCAGGGCACAATGTGGGATGTCCGAAATCTTGATCCTTTTAGGATGTCATAGCTTAGACTGGTAACATAGAGACAGGGTTTTTTTTCTTTAATTAATATCCCCAGTGCCTAGAACAGTAACTAGCACTTAGTAAGTCAATTCTGTTGATGGTTAATGAATGAGTAATGACTAGTGCAACTATACCTAAAACACCCATAGATAATGATATATCAGATTCATTCACCAGATGGATTCTTTTGCTCATTCTATTTCTTGGTTTATTTACTAAGGCAATAATGGTCTCTTCGAAAATATAAGTGAAAGATATTTGGAAGAGGAACATGGTGTAAAAAAAAAAAGTCAGACCCAAAACATATGGACATAGACTTCAAGTTTTTTTCAAGGAAAAAAAAAAATCCCTTCAAGGACTGTGGTCTTACTGACAAATGAATGACCACTTGAGTCTTCTGAGTGTTTGTTATAATAAAAAAAGAGTAACTCTTCTCTGCCATTGTTTGAAAAGGAAATAGCTTTGATTTGAGGGGCATAACCTGTATTTAGCTAGTAAAAATGAAACCTTTTAGATGGATATACTGGTGTGACTAAATTGGGCTTAATTTCCTAACCAACAGACTTACTTAAAGACTTTAGAAATGATTGACTGGAGTGTTTCCTTTAAGAGATATTTATGTTGGCAAGACTTAATTTAGAGATAGTTTGTTTGTTTTTTTTCTGAATGTGCTCAGTATTTTCATGAACAAACCAAAATTGTCATTGTGATCTTTGTCTAGATATATTTTTAAAGATTTTATTTATTTATTCATGAGAGACACAGAGAGAGGCAGAGACACAGGCAGAGGGAGAAGCAGGCTCCATGCAGGGAGCCCAATGTGGGACTTGATCCCTGGTCTCCAGGATCAGGCCCTGGGCTGAAGGCGCGCTAAACCACTAAGCCACCCGGGCTGCCCTTTGTCTAGATATTTATGTTTAGATGTTTGATTTGAATAACTTCTTACTGCCTCATTCTGAGTAGTCTGCATAAACAATTCCCTCAATGCTAGTCCATAGATTACCCATGACAGATTGTCAGTATTCTTCAGCAAAAGGAAAAAAAAAAAAAAAAAAAAAAAAAAAAACCATTATGTTCATATCCATATTTTTGTGTCCCTTTATCAGGATACAATAAAAAGTTGACAATTCTACATGGTGTTTCAATTAGACAGGGAAAATAATTGTTCTGTGAAAATCTAATGTTCATTAGATTTCAAATTTCATTCTGGTTCATTCTGACCAATACCGAGGAGACTATGAGAATGATCAGTCATCACTCCACCCTTTCCCACCATAAACTTATCATTCTCCTAATGTTATTCCATATCCCTAGTTTCTAACCTTTATTGCACCCCATTATCTTGGAGTCGTGCTAGGCAATGATTGACCTGCTTTATCTGATTTAATCAGATGGGGATCCTTTGATTACTTTTTCTTCCTCATGATCAGGGCCAGAAGAATATTTTGTACACCAGTGGTGGGTTTTTCTCCTTAAAAAATTTTGAAAGATGTGTTTTTTTGGGAGCATGTGGGTAATAATGATTAAAATGTTAATATATTACTTTAAAAAACTAAAATACATCACGGTTACTTTTCCTTCCCATTCCCTGTTTGAGTGAAACCAGAATATGTGAAATGAGGACATTCGTAAAAACTTGTACAAGTCATCAAAATGTAAGATGTCCGAAAAAGTAAAGAACAGCAGAGACTACAAAATCTAAATTGCTGTTAATAACAACTCCAAGTGAACAAACACATGGCTAGTTTGCTCAAATACAGCAGTGACTACAGTTAACATGAAATGCACACGTCCTGCTCCTGGTAGATAAGAGTCTTTGTCCTCATGAGGATGGTATCAAAGGTAGAGAAGCCCACAGATGAGATAAAATAGCATCAAAGAAGTACCTGGTTGTCTAAATAGATCTTCCTGGAGAGTAGCAAAAATTGGTTAGGCAGAGGTTTACATAGGAGTAAAAACTGAGACCAGAGGAAGTAGAAAGGGCTTTCATTGCTGGGCTCGACTGACATATACATTGAGGATGCATGTTTGGAAACTTCTCAGGTAATTAACTGTGATGGATTTAACCTACTAACATTGATTGAATGACTGTGAGAAAGTACATGTTCTGTAGGCTTTCTTCACTCCATCTGTCCTGGCTGCCATGACTTCTGCATGGAAAGACACTCTGGGTATCAGGGAGTGGACTAAACACCACTTACAGAGTAGTTTATGTGTTTTCCTGCTCCTTGAGGGAAGGCAGTAGACTTGCTCATCTATAGACAATACCTAGAAAAGAAACTGGCATGTGGCAGGTCCTTAAAATTTTATTGAATTGAATTAATTGACTAATAGAGTGCACATAAGCAATTTAAGCAGGAAACATAAATTAGATACTTGAAATTTTACATATAATTACAAGTTTTGGGGGCATGATGGTTTGATGCCAGTTTTATGGACCTAATTTTCTTGAAATTACATCATGTAGGAAGTGGAAGAATCCAGATCATTGGTATGGATCTAGAGCCTGGTCACTGGTTATGTGAGTAATGAATAACAACAACAACAAAAAAATCTCAATTCTCAAGCATATTTTTCAAAGAACTGTGCAGGTGATATTAATACTTAAACTGTTTTAAAGACCAAGAACTATAGTGGAAGAAAAGTTTGATTTACATAGGATATGATCTTAATCTTGCTGCTGCTATCAATTCTGTGTTATAACTCGGTCTACTATAACTTGCGAGGCTGCCAGTTTCCTTATTAACCAAGGAGTTGAGAGTTGGGGAGGGTACATGTGTGGATGTTTGGGTACTAGATAGGGTGATCTCTATGACTCCTTTTTTATCCCTTTCTTCTCAAATGTTTCAAAATTTTATGAGTAAGAAGTAACAAAAATTAGAGCAAGTAGGAGTTCAGCCAAACTTCAAAAAGGAACCCGTTGTCTAATGACCCATTTCCTTGAAATAAGAACTAACCACACATGTCCCAGCTCTAGGGCACTGTGTGCTGTGACCGTCTTGACTTACTGTCATAAGCCGCCGTGAGACTGATGACTTCATATTTTGACTACACATTTCCAGTGAATACGGGTGGATTTAGATGGCTTGAGCAATGGGCAAAAGAAGATCCCATCTCCTGATCATTTCCTGGGTCATTGATATCCTTTGGCCACTATCAGGACCATGGAATAGAGACATGACAAATTTAAGGAAAACCCCGTGGAAGACACAGACTCATAATAGTCAGCTTAAGTGACAATGGACAGCCCCCAAATCCATGAGTTTTACGAAAAGCAGCCTTCCTCTCTCTCTAACCCTATGTGTAGCTGTGGGTTGACTGTGGTGCTTCAAGCTCTGATTCTGTTCCCTGTTGTCTTCTCTTTCATTGACTCAGTTAAAAAAGGAGCCCCATCCTGGGTATTAACTCCCATGGCAGAGGACAATAACAAAACCAACAAATTCCATTAACATCCTTGCATATGTGATATCATCACATTCCACTGGGCAAAACGAGTTTGTGGGACTATGGCTGACAAAGGACAGAGAGTAAATTCTAACTGTGTGGGGAGCCCCGGGAGTGGCTGGGCACAGAAGGATATGCTGTGACTGCAGAGGGAGTGCAAGGTGCTGACAACTAATCTGGAGGTGATATCCAGGCTCCCACTGTGAACCCGAAGGGTATTCTTAAACATTGTGTTTCATACATAGTCTTCCTACTTCTTTACCATCGGATGCCTACTTCCTGCAACTGTTGACAGCAGAGGGATGCTGGGGATGGGGTCCAGTAAGAGAAAGAAGTAAGAAGAAGAATTAGTGAAAACAGTTATCACAATTATTTAGTGTATTTTAGAGGCAGAACAGAATTTGGGATAACTTATTTCAACCTTTTCCTCTGTAAGATGAGCAAATCAAAACAAAACGGGGATGGCAGGTACAGACACTGGTAGGTTTTACAGACAGTGGTAGTTTCACATTTTGATGCCAGGTTTTTGGATTCCTGTGTTCTTTTGACCAACAAACACCCACCAACTCAGCTCTACACACAGAATATGACCAAAGATTCTTGCTTTCCACATTTCTAAATAGTAGTGATTTTCACTAAAGAATGACACACACTTCTGTCTCTGAGACGCAGTTGTGTCTGCTCTTATTGGAAGTATACAACTTGGAAAACTAATCCACCACCTGCCCAAATCCCCCTATTTCACTTGAACAAGTGAAAATGAGTTGAGCTCTGTGGAGCCCCTCAAGGGCTTCAGATAAATTTCACTGAATTGTAATTCAATATTTTTACTTCAATCCGCACAACTATGTATATTGGTGAGATTGGGCATTCTCATCATCCCAACGAACTGTGATGTATCTTCCCTGAATTACATTTAAATTGAATTTGAAAAGACTTTCCAGCACATAAAAAGAAAGACCGGGGAAAATGCCTCATTTCTCTCCATCTCAGAATCTGAAGGGTGCAGGTTGCTGAGAGTTTTATCATCCGAAGTTCCTATTCTGTAAATCTGAATTGGGAAATGTGAAAAAAAAAATCAAGCCATTTTAAAATATATTAGGAGAAGGAGAAGGAGAGCACAGTCAACGCATTCAATTCATTGTCAGTGATTAGCTGACTGTATTCTGATTTAAGAAGCACACATGCAAAAATATCATTCCCTATTCTCTCTCCAACTGTGCTGTGAAAAGAATAGAATGATCATAAAATGATGAGTTTTTAAATATATCTTTTGCTCCTTAAAAAAAAAAAGGCACTGGTCTGTCAAAATAGGTGCTGCCTTCCAAATTCCCAGATTATAGGTGTTACCTCGTGATATAATTAACTTACATGGCTGTCTTCTTGCCACGATGACAAAGGGGGGACACTTTATGTACCTACTATCCATCTTGCAAGGAGGGTATAAAGCTCTCACTCCTGACTAGTTTCACACACTGATTAATAGACACTATCTATTTTAGGCTTTAATTAAAAGCAATAAAGGCAGTCAACTGTAGGCCATGATTGTGTTGGTGACAAAAAAAAAAAAAAAAAAAGGAAGCCTTAGAGAGATGGAAGATCAAGCACTGAATGAATTTAGTATGAAGCCTTATAATTGGGTCTATATGCCTGTGCTCAAACGTCTCTGAGTGTCCCCGTCACTCAGAGATTTCACATATAGCATAAAACAGCAATTAAGAGTAGAACCATCAGTGTTAGTCCCGATGTGCTTGAATTTAAAAGATGCCCACACCATATTTTCTCCATATTTATATAGGTATCAAAGTTAGTGGAAACAAATTAAAAAAAGGTAAATTTCAAATGAGCAAACTCTAGCCTCAAGTCTTGTTATAAACTACACATTGGGGATCCCTGGGTGGCACAGCGGTTTGGCGCCTGCCTTTGGCCCAGGGCACGATCCTGGAGACCCGGGATCGAATCCCACGTCGGGCTCCCGGTGCATGGAGCCTGCTTCTCCCTCTGCCTGTGTCTCTGCCTCCCTCTCTCTCTCTCTCTGTGTGACTATCAGAAAAAAATAAAAAATAAAAAAAAATAAACTACACATTGCTGAATTAATCTCATTGCATCTGAAGAGTGATTTGATGTCAATCATCGAACAGATGTCATAGGCTGTTGTGACTCATTGAGAAAAGCCAAGCAAATGGTTATTGATTCCCACAGTATTATACTAATTATTTACTTACCATCCTATGATAAATATTTACCTGTACTTTGAGTCATATACCATACAGAAAGTGGGCAAGTAGAGAAGAAGTAGTAGTAGCAACACAGGGGAGGATGTGACTTGTATGACTTTTGCTTTCTAGTCGGCTTCCCAGGGCCCCTTTGAGCTCTTGACAGTCAGGCAGAGCAACATCTGCAGAGGAGTTCCCTAATAAGCATGGTCGGATATTTACGGGGCTCCAAGTGTGTCCTTACTCTCCCAAGGTTCTAAGGACAGTTCTCTATGGCGTAGTGTATCAAGACCAAATAATGGCTTAAGAAAGTGCCTGCGCACAGTTTATCCTTCAGAGGAAGGCTTCCTTCTCAGTCCAGACGGGGAGAGCCCTGCAGTGTTCATGCATGATGTAAGGTCCTGACTTTCCAGGGCTCTGTGTTTTGGCACAGAAGGCAGACAGATACCAACTCAGCCATTTAAGAAGGCAGCATTACAAGAGTTTAAAAAATGAAATCTAGTGTGACAGGAAAAACATTCACATATGAGTTTCATAGCCTCTCCCCTTCATTTCCCATTAAAGATAATTCTATTTTTGGTCAGTTTTATGCAGGGTGTTATGTGTACATTGGTCAAATTGGGATGAAGGGGGGTTGGAAAGGTGGAAATTAAAGAAGCCAAATGCAAATTGATGGATTTTGTTGGGAAAAAAGCAGAGAATTAACCCTAGAAAATAAAACATATAGAAAGTGGAACAGGTGATAAACAGAAAAGCCAGCAATTCTGTGCTTTTAAGCCAGAGACAGAGAGGCAGAAACATGTGCACAATGAGGGGTGGGGGCTTTGAAAGAGAACACAGCCTTGCTGACGATTATGAGTAAAACAGAATGCAAGATGGAAGAGGACTTTTAAATCTCTTTATTAAAATTTCTTGATGTGCCTGTGGTCTTTTGGGAGATGACAGTAAATATCTTTTTAAAAGATTTTATTTATTTTTTATTTATTTGACAGAGACAGCAGCAGGCAGAGGGAGAGAGAGAAGCAGACTCTCCACTGAGCAGGGAGCAGGATGCAGGATTCAATTCCAGGATCCTGAGATCATGACCTGAGCCAAAGGCAGACACTCAACCCACTGAGCTTCCTAGGCACCCCAACAGTAAATATTTAAAGTATATTTTAAAATGTCCAGGTGTTTTATTTTACTACAATATTTTATAAATTCATACAAAATGGGCAATAATACATACTGATTTTGCTGATATACTATTAGGTGCAAAGTCCATCTCTATTCAAATACAAGCATCTAGAAATGTAACCACCTCTTCTTAAAACTACCACAGGCCAATGAATTACAGTCACTGGAAACATGAGACAAGTTTAAATTATGTTTTAGAGTGATACTTAAGATATTGAAAGTTTGATATTATATATTAAGGGGTAGATTCCCTTCCTTGCTAAGAGAAGAACTGTATCTTCTTTCTACTTTTGTTAATACTATAAATTGGAATTAGGGATCTCTAAATACATGCACGCACACACACACACATGCTGACAATTCTTCTCCTCAGATGAATGTTATTCTACTTTGTAGTTTCTAAAACCTTCCTATCAATTGCAAAACACTATGGTTTGACGACCCTGAAACCTAGGAAGGGTGATTTTTCCTTCACATTCAGTTAAATTAAAATAAAAGAGTGCAAATCTTTCTGATTATTTCTTCATCAGTCTAGGAGTCCATTAAAATTCCAATATTAACAATCAGTTTTTGTAATTAAAATACATCCCTTGGTTCTTTTCATTTGGTCAATACAAACAGCTTCTATTTGCATATAAAATCATTGGGGTGTGAATTGTAAGCAAGTCATGATGAGAATGCTGGACCTGAAAATGTCTCTCTGCTTGTGAAATTGTCCAAATTCTAATTAGCAGGCAGATTAAAACTTACATGTACATTGTTTCTACCAACCTCAAATCAGTACATAGACTTTTCTGTATTACTTTATTTTACTCATATAATTTTTTACTGTAATTTGATTGAATCCAAAGACAGCCATTGAGTCCAGGCTTTTCCTCCTAAATGCAGAATATCCTGGTACAATCACTATAAATGATCTTGATTCCCTTATCTGTGAATTGGAGATAACACTTGTACATGCCTTATATGTATTTTATGACTTTTTAAAAGATTTTATTTATTTATTCATGAGAGACACAGAGACAGAGAGGCAGAAACATAGGCAGAAAGAGAAGCAGGCTCCGTGCAGGGAGCCAGATGTAGGACTTGATCCGGGACCTCCAGGATCATGCCCTGGGCGGAAGGCAGGCACGAAACTGCTGAGCCAGGCATCCCTATTTTGTGAAGTTTTTATGAAATTGTGCTCAGTACTCAGCAAAGGGACCAGCACAGGGCAAGCTCCAGTAAAATGAAGCTGTTATTTTCATAATGAAATGAACATTTGAATTCTTTCCCAGAGCCTTCTAGAAAGAAATGGTGCATTTCAACATCAACGTTTCTAGCAAGGTGAGCCACCATCAACAAGTGCAGAATGCTCACTCTAGAGACACTCAAGGCCCCATTAAGCCTAGAATTAGAAATATCTTGACTTTCCCACAGATGTACATCTTCTACTCCACAGAAAAACCTTCACTACAGGGATCCCTGGGTGGTGCAGCGGTTTGGCGCCTGCCTTTGGCCCAGGGCACGATCCTGGAGACCCGGGATCGAATCCCACGTCGGGCTCCCGGTGCATGGAGCCTGCTCTGTCTCTGCCTCTCTCTCTCTGTGACTATCATAAATAATAAATTCAAAAAAAAAAAAAAAAAACCTTCACTACAAATACCTCCATGCATTTTGGGGTCTACACGAGAAATGCCATTCTCTGTCTCAAATAGCTATACAAGTGGAATTTGGGGAGAAAATGAAGATTTGTTTAAAATTTCTCTCTCTCTTATTTAGTGAACAGTGGAAGATATTTTATGTTCTCACTATAATTATATCTTTTGGAGATGTTAACATCAAATGTAGTGGTTACTTGAATCAGGAATATATTAATTACTATGAACCTAGTTCTAAGTATCATTATTGTTCATGCTCTAAACTGGACTCATTTTTGATAACTTGGACACATTTTCTCTTTTCTGGGGCCATTGCCTATACTTCTTTCCCTAATTAGGCAAGCCCAGAAGGCTAGAGGGTGCTGGTGTTGGGGAGAGGTCTAGGAGAGGGAACATCCTTCCCTGAAGACATGAGGCTCTCCAAAAGTTCTTTCTCCTAGAGGATTGTCCTTTATCATGGAGGATACTCTGGGCATATTTCCCACTGCTTACTCCCTCCCTTTAAAGCCAGACACTGACAAGATCTTTCTTGGCTCTTAGCCACAGAAACCTAGTGGGATTCCAGGATGTAAAACCCATGCACGGGTCCCTCAAAGAGTTTCTCACTCATGTCAGACCATATTTAGCCTCTAGAAGCATGTCAGAAGTGCCATACTTGTTTTTATCAGTTAATCACTCCAGGGCCAGCTTCAACTCCAGCTGGTACCCTGGACTCGCCATTTCTTCAGAGTCCGGGATGGTGGCTTGCCCTTGGAACTCACTTCTTGATGGACCAAGAAAAGTCAATTTTCACTTTGTTCAGTTTCTTTTCCTTGTTATAAGGTCAGGTCAAGCTCCATGTCAGAGCTGAAACTGAAAGTCTTCTCATAGAGAAGTTTATTTCTAGAGTATATTTTTTTTCATCTTTCCTATATGTGACTTGTTTTGAATTTTAGAGAGTGACATAATTTCATTTGCATGAATTTTTTTGGTTCATTGCAAATTTAGGTGTTAGAATTTTACCAAACCTATACTTGTTGTCAAAACTTTCAGGATTAAGGTGGTTGAGTTCAAATTTAAATATAAATAAGAGTAGAGAATAAAATATATTTCATTACTTTCAAAAATAAAATTGTAAAAAAAACCCAAAAAAATGTAAATTATTTCTTACATATAGAATTTACTATTGATATATTTTTGGTTTCTTTAAGACTGGTAATATAAAATCATAAGTAATTTAGTCTAGTATTATTAGAAAAAATTTCTATTTCATAATCCCTCAGAAAATGTCAACCAAATAGTAATTTACAAAGCTTTCTAATGACAATCAAAATAACATGTGTATTGTTTATTTCCTAGAGAGAAAATGTCTACAAATCTATTTACACATAACAGAGATGAATCATAATATTAATTGAAAACTGGATCATTTAAAAAATTTATTTTTTAAAATCAATAATACATATGGAGAAAAACATTTATTTTTCATTCACCTTCCATCATTCTCTATCTAAAAAAATCAAGATACTTTTAATAAAATTATTAGTAACTGGTAGCCATTTTTAATCTATTTAATGCAAAACAAAACAAAACAAAACGGAAGCTAAACAAACAATGATGCATGAAGATCATTTTAAAAAGTTATTAGCAAGAAACATTAGTTCTTATTTACTCCAGAATGTCTAATAATGTCAGTGGTAGGGAAAATGAAGGTTATTTGCTACCGAAAGCCGACAAAGACACAAAAGTTTCATTGTAGCAGCCCCTTCTTCCTTTTAAGGAACTTGATATGTTTCATAAATGTTGAAGAAGAAACCTCCATGTGGCTTGTGTTCACTTATGGAGAATGTTTGAATGAGGATGTAGGAGTTTAGTATTATTACTATTATTATTATTAATTATTATTATTATTACTATTATTATTATTCTCTCCCTGGATTTGGAGTCATTTTTCCACCCAAGAACTCCCGCCCTTTAGTTTTGGGGGTTGCAGAGACTGCTCCCCACTAGAAAAGGCACTAGAAGATGACTTCAGGTCAGCCACGCAGGCATCTCTGCCCAGGTGTCAAGCCAGAACCTAGTGATGCTGTGCAGCGCCCATGATAACAGAAATGGGGACTCAGTCAGTGGAAATGACATAATGAACCCCATGTGGAGATTAGGGCCAGCATCCTGTGCCAGTGACAATGATGGTTAAGCTATGACACCCAGAGTTGGACAGAAAAAGCAAGAGTTTTCTCACTGAACTGATTTTGGGGCTTGACTTTGGCTGTGCCTCTGCTCACAAAGCTTCCCTAGGCTCTTATTTGTTTTTGAACCTGCTTCTCCAGCTATTCTTGTGAAACAAGTTCTGTCCAAATGTCATTTTCTTAAACCAGCCTGGACTATGTTTCATTGTTCACAGCTAAGAAGCCTGGCTAATATTGAGGCCATGACTGATAATATGGTTGTTTTAAAACAAACAGAAAATCTAAGTTTGGATTAGTGACCATATCTTTTGTGGGACCAAACAATTGAGTTTTCTTTAACTATATGTGTTAATAAAATTTTAGTGCACCAAGGGAAGCACATATTTTCATTAGAGGTAAGAAAAAGAGAAGGACATATGCTTGGAGAAGTTGCAATAAAAAAGTTTATGATTATTCCTGGAATTCAGGAGAGGGTGAGGCAGGGGAGAGAAAGAATGAGAGGGAAATAGGGAGAGAGGGAAAGAGGGAAACCTGTGGGAAGTTCCTGGTAAAAGAAATAAGTAATCAGGGGGTTTTCAGAGCAAGCATACCTAGTTCGGAACTTTAACATGCTGTTACAATGCAATCACACCTCTATCCATTTTCCCTCTAGCTGTCATATATAATTCTTTATAGAGCAAAGATATGGGGAAGACATTCTGTGCAGACTGATGCTATGGTGAGAAGGTAGATTCTTTATTAACAGATTAATAATTCACCACCAGGAAGATATGAGAGCCAAGAGTGACCAGGAAATATCTGAGACTTCTCAACATTTTCCGATTTTTTTTTTTTTTTTGCAGGAGTGGAACCAGGGCTTCCACAATATTTGGAATGCAAAGTTTAGTGACTTTCTTTCTGATATTAAACAAAAATGAAAGCCCTATTTTGCAGTAATTCTAAAGAACACCAAGCATCTGAATGGGTGTCACCTCTATAGTACTTGCAACAAAGAAATTCCATTATTACATGTGTCTTCTAGGCCATTTTATCTTAGTAGTAAGAATAGGATGATCATAAAGACTCCAAAAGAGAGATTTTATTATTCCATATCCTTCAAATTCACAAGAATCTCTGTCCCCAAGAAAACATTCTCAAACAGCTCCAGAAAGGATATTGAATGAGATGGGGAGAGAAAGTGTAGTTCAAGGACACTGCAATCTATCATGGACTCTTTAGGCAATTTAGTTACTCCGAAAGACCCACTCAGATTATTTCCTCCTCTCTTCTTGAGACAAGCATTGGGATTAAGAGCAAGAAAATTACCAAATACCAGAGCTCAGAAATGGGTATTTATTCCAAAAGTGAGGTGGTTAAAGGTCTGGTTTGCCTGAATGTGGTTTTCCCATCTCTTCAGAAGGCTTTTCTTTTCTGCACAACGTGTATAAGGAGGGCCTAGGTGCAAGTGGTCAAAGAGCAAGGGAGGAAGCATCTAATTTGCCTTGACAAATCAGAAAATGGCATCATGCAGGAGTCATTTACTCTGAGTCTTGGAGATTGTTAATTCAGGAAGAAGTGATGGGAGGGCTACCATGCTTTCTATTACTCCACAATATCCACTGAGTGCTTTGTACATGCTACATGCTATGATACAGAGCTGCTTTCCCTCTAGATTTATTAATCTAGTGGAAAAAATAAACTTTATACACGTAATGACACAACTGCTTTTGTACATGCTAAATACCCTAAATGCTATGGTAGAAGAGGTTAGGTTGCTATAAGATAATATAATAAGGAAATTAATTTATATTGGTGCCACAAGGGAAGATTCTATTGAAGAAGAAGTCTTACACAAAAAATAAGGTTTGGTTAAGCAAAGGGTGGGTGGAAGAAAGTTTCACAGACAGCAGTAGCAAACGTGGAACTCTTGGAGATTAAATGTGCAGTCATCCTAGAAACTGAACAAGACTAAGGTAAAGATACAGCAAGAGGTAATCATCTGCAAGCCTCAGAGGAGGCAACCCTACCAGCATCTTAATTCTGGACTTCTCGCTTTTAATAGTATGAGAAAACAAATCCTGTTTCTTAAGTCACCCACCCTGGGGTGTTTTGTTAAGGCAGCTCTAGGAAACTAATACAGGTATCAAAGTGCTCACAAGCAGGTAAAACATCTGTCCTAAATATTGATTTAAAAAATTAAAGCTGCTGATACACTGATTAGATTTAATTTACATTAAAAATTGTGATGGTCACTGGGAAATGTTGATATATCTGTTCTTGATACTGGAAATAAACATAATGCTATTGTGATTTTTTTCCCCTTTTAGTATCTAGTAGGTATTAAAAGCTTATATATTGTATGTACTGTTTTAATTTATGTAAACAAGCCCATCAAAGGTACTAAAGCCATGTGTCAGGTCCATTTGAAGCCCATGATGATAAAGAGAGAGCTGGAGATAGACAAAATGTCTGATGAGGTCTCTATATATTATAGGTATAGGTGTCATAGATATCTATATATCTATATACACACACATACAATTTGAGCCCCCTCCCCAAATTATAAATAGATAGATAGATAGATAGATAGATAGATAGATAGATAAATAGATAAATAAATAAATAAATAAATAAATAAATAAATAAATAAATAAAATTTGAGCCCAGCTTAAGCTTCTGGGCAAGCTCAGGTGACCTATAATCTGTAGCAGAGCTAATAAATAGACGCAGCTTAGTTCAACTAAACTACAGCTAACTTGCAGTCTTCATCCTAAATCATTCAGAATTGTACTGGCTGTTACACAGCACCATTGTGGCAGTAGCTAATTAATATTTGAATCAATGTCTAAAGAAAAAAAATTGGTAAATCTGAAACGAGAACAAAATTCACAAAGATATTTAAATAATTGGACCATGCAATCATCAAAATAAGAAAAAGAAAAAGAATTAGAATAACATGGCTAAATAAATGATTGATTAAAGTAATAAAATTAGACTGAATAAAACCTCAAATCAGTGTGTTGAGCTGTTGCATGTGTCCATAAACATAATTTTTTAAACCAAATAAACAAATGGTTCATCTGTGTGTTTAAGAACACCACCAACAGAATTGCCTGGGTCCCTACATTTATACTGATATTAATACCTATATCCCTGTTACTGCTCATAAATTGACCATTTAAGTTTTTCCTAAAACTAGCAAAATGGCTATTACATATGTTAGGAAGTAGTCCATCTTAACTAGGCTAAATCCTGTAAAGAAGTAGGAAAATAGAAAAATCACAAGAGAAGAAGACTATCTTTTTTAAGATTTTATTTATTTATTCATGAGAAACACACAGAGAGAGGAAGAAACATAGGCAGAGGGAGAAGCAGGCTCCCTGCGGAGAGACTAAGTGTGGGACTCTATCCCAGGACCCTGGGATCTCTCTCTGAGCAGAAGGCAAATGCTCAACCATTGAGCAACCCAGGAATCTAACTGCCAAAATTTAAAAAAAACACAACACAAGCTAAACAAAGTGGATCTTGGTGTATTTGGCTAGATTACAGGTTTTGTCTCAAAACTATGCTACCTTTCAGTCAATATATTTATTATTAACTCTAATCTCAAGGATTTAATACCCTTCCATATTTGTATATCTAATCTATTTGGAGATAATTCATTAATTTATTCATTCCCACAGTGATATTGAGGGCCTACCAGCATGTACTGAACAAGTAAATGAGTGTTTAAAAAATAAATAAATAATGCCATGGGCCCTGCTCTCAAAGAATGTATAAACCAGTGAATAAAGAAGAAATGTCCAAGATTAAATTTAATGTTACAAAACAACAAGATAAAATTGCAAAGTAGGAGGCAGGCAAGATCATTGTATGATTCAGGGGTGGAGGACCTTGTCACAGAGGAGGCAAATTTTTACATGACCCTTGAAGAAAGAACTTGATGTGATTTAATTACACAAAAAGCATAGAAACTATTGATGCTGATCCAATATGAGGCCCAAATTGTGGAGATGGATGTATGTGACACATGGAGGTAGCTGTGACGAATCAAATTTGGCTAGAGTGAAGGTTCATTCTGGATAAAAGTGACCAATAAAGCAAAAACATACCTAAAATAAAAGCCAAGGTGGAGCTATTAGGTTCGGAGCACTGGTAAGTATCTACAAAATACATCCGAAGAGGCCAGTTTCCAGAATCTTTATAAGTTAAGGAGTTCATAAGGACCTGAAGCCCTAAAGGTGACCCTGGCTTAGGTTTAAGTTAATGTAGATGCCTCTCTCAAACATGCAAAATTGATATTTTGAAAACACTGTGAACAAAACAGAGCAGTCTGATCAGATGATGGGTGAGCTAAGTGAGTTTCAAAAAGTTAAGGTAGATAGATGTCCCAGCATTCCATGAAGTAGAGCTATTAGGATTGTGGAACATGCAGTGTAGAGAAAGTAACCAATTTGAATATGACTACTTACTGAGATCCTACCAAGTAATGTCTGGCCTCTAAGCTCAGAACTGGGGACCGACCACAGGCAAGCAAGTAGAGCTGTGGATTGGTGAGAAATTAGAGTTATATTAGAGTTACAGTCATTCTTTCACACCAAAATAAAATACAATTTCTAAAGCCCATTTCCTCATTGTCTTCTAAGCATGGAGGCAATGGTGGGTCCTAGGAATACAAAGGCAATCAGGATATGGTGATCATTTTATTTCTTGGCCTCCCCCTTGAGGGTCCTGCAGACTAGTTGAATCTCCCATCAAAGAAGATGCAATAGTCCACATCAATCACATATGCATTTTAGGCAGAAGAGTCAGAAAATGTACTGAATTAAAAAAAGTCAAGAGAAAATACGACTTAAGCCAAATTAGTGAGATAAGCAGACTACAGAAGAGGGAGCAATGAGGTTGGCAAAGGAAATAGAGCGAGGAATGGCACTGAGAGGTGAAGCAGGGCGGTTTGTGAACCACATCTAATAATCACTGACATCCATGAGATATTCTATGTAAGGTTCAACTTTTTGCTCTCCCTGCAGAGGTTATTCAGTTAATCTGTCATGCAAGTAGCAGACTTCCAGATGCAGAGTGAAGATTCTAAAATTTCTAGACCAAAAACGGAGGGCTGAGACTAATAGAACACACACCCAGAGGCCAAAGAGAACAGATACAATCTTGGACAACAAAAATCCTGGGCCTAGTCAAAAGATGAAAATAGATTTATCACTGAGGAAAATTGGGGCCAAAAACTTGAAATACTCAAATCACTTTTAATCCATCTATACCAAGGGGAAGATTGATCTTCAACACCAAGGGCTGTGAGGAACTGTGTGACTTGGGAAATTAATGTGGGAATTAATGACCAGGATGGATGGTTACTGAGGTAGACAGCAGACACATGGTGCTTGCAAGATGCATTAGGGAAGCATGTATGGACACACAGAGATGAGGTAGGCAGGTCCTGAGTCCTTCAAGGAGGTCAAGCATATAGCTCAGCCTGAGATACTGGCAATGGAAAGGGAAGGATGACTCTGGCAACATTATAAAGACTCCCAAGGAATTAACTAGGGAAAGAGTAGAGCAAAGAAAGAAAGGGAAAAGACAGAAATAAGACTCTCTTTGGTAACAGTATCAACAAAAGCTCATTTACTGTGTCCCAGGCATGGTGCTAAGTGTATTTATATACTTTGCTTAATTTAATGCATTTGTATTGGATTCATAATGCAATTTACTTGCATTAATAAATTAATGCAATACCTGAGTCAATATTTTACCTGAGCTCAGAGCCATGGTGGTCCTCTTCTCTTCCTTGCTTCCTTTCCCCCTCACTCCCTTGCTAGTTTACTTGGGAGAGATTCCTCAATAAGTCACTCCCGCAAGAGTTGTCAACAGAAAGCCTGCTTCTGGGGACCTTGATGTCAGAAAGTACTGGAAGTAAACTTGAACTCAGGGTCATTTCATTCTAAACCTTTGCTCCTAGCTCATTGTTATAATGCAATGTGGCGAATGTGCGGGGGGATGAGCCTTCAACACTGCCTCACCTAACCCCGTCACAGCCCCTGGCTAATTCCCTGCTGTTTGTCTACATTAATATCATTATCAAAAGTAAAAGTACACAAAATGCTAATATTAAACCATGGAACAGCTCTGGCTCAGAGCTGTTATTGACAAAACTATTAAATCAAGAATCGGTTTCTTTTTATCTGAGACATATCATTTTTTTTTCTTTTTGATCTGAGACATAGTGAGCTTGGGGCATTTAAATGGAATATGTAGTAGGCACTTGGAAAGCAGGATGTGGTTTCCCAAGAAGAAATAAGCAACTTCTGATTAATTACTCTTTGAACTTCTATGTAGAGCCATCAAATCACTAAGAAAATGCATTATCTCAATGAATATGCATGGAATGATAGCAAACTCACCAAATTAAGAACCAAGAAGCTGAAGTTGAAAGAACACAGTTGATAGATTAGGAAGTCAGGTGAAACAAGAGTAGGTACTAGCCCAGCAGAGTCCCGGGGATCTTGCTGTTTGTGCATGTTTTAGCTTTAGATGTGAAATGAAGGGAGGGAGAAAGGGTGGGAGGGGTTGGGAGGGAGAGAGACAGAGAGAGAGAGAGAGAAGAGAAGAGAAGAGGAGAGGAGAGGAGAGGAGAGGAGAGGAGAGGAGAGGAGAGGAGAGGAGAGAGAGAGAGAAGAGAAGAGAAGAGAAGAGAAGAGAAGAGAAGAGAAGAGAAGAGAAAGAATAGAAGAGAAGAGAAGAGAAGAGAAGAAGAAGAGAAGAGAAGAGAAGAGAAAGAAGAGAATAGAAAGAAAGAGAGAGAGAGAAGAGAAAGAAGAGAAAGGAAAGAGAAAAGAGAAGAGAAGAGAAGAGAAGAGAAGAGAAGAGAAGGAAGAAGAAGAAGAGAGAAGAGTAGAAGAGAGAAAGAGAAGGAAGAAGAGAAGGAGAGAGAAGAAGAAGAGAAGAGAAGAGAAAGAAGAGAAAGAAGAGAGAAAAGAGAAGAGAAGAGAAGAGAAGAAGAAGAAAGAGAAGAGAAGAGAAGAGGAAGAAAAAGAAGAGAAGGAGAAGAGAAGAAGAAAGATAAGAGAAGAGAAGAAGAGAAGAGAGAGAAGAGAGAGAAGAGAAAGAGAAAAGAAAAGAAAAGAAAAAGAAAGAAAGGAAGAAAAGAAAGAAAAAGAAAGAAAGAAAATAAAAGAAAAAAAAAGGAAACGAAAAGAAAAAAGAGAAAAGGAAAGAAGGAAAGAAAGAATACTATTTCAAGGTAAAATACTCAATTTTATTACATTATGTATTTGAAGTTATAGTTATTTCCAAAACTTTAGAGTCTATATTTTATTATGTCTAACTTTACTTCAAGTATACCTAAATATCTTTTGAAATTTGATGTAATGCACGTCTGTCGTCTTTACATATTCTTCTAAATGGTTGACCTTTATGTCCTATAGTGAGAAAACTGTGCTGCTGGGTGATGGCAGAATGGATGAAAACTCATGTAGCTGGGGACTCTGCCCAGCTGTAGAGAAGAACGTCTCCTACAGAGTCTTCAGAAGCAGTGCGTTACAGTAATTGTCCAGGTTGTCTTCTAGAGCCAAATACCATTTGTCAAGCATTAAAAACACTCCTTAAATTGTACTACTGGATTCATGCAGGGGCACAGTTAAACATTTAATCAATTAATCAATTAATTAATCTGAAAGACAGAAACAACAACCATGCCCCAAACTTCTCATTACAACCGAGGTCATATTTATGTACCAGAAAGAATAACAACAAGATCAAACATGGTGGACAGACACTCAAACCATGAATAGCAGGGACCCCGGGTTTTCTGGAAAATACTGTGCTTCCAGGAAATAAACTACACTCCAATATCTACTTTG
Source organism: Canis lupus dingo (assembly GCF_003254725.2). Lineage (NCBI taxonomy): Eukaryota > Metazoa > Chordata > Mammalia > Carnivora > Canidae > Canis > Canis lupus. The sequence goes on along the minus strand of NC_064264.1, from coordinate 53,763,197 downwards.
CTACTTTGTGAAATAATGGTTCATTCATGTTTACAGGACCCTTGGGAGCACTCTGAAGGCCAAATAAAGTCATTAAATCTTCCTTGAGTTTATTCAGAATATTAAAAATAAGTGACAGAGACAGGATAAAGGCAAGGAGATGAAACCTCTGAGACGAAGGCTCCAATACTGTATCTCACTGAGGAATTCTCAGCACGAAGAGCATGCCAGTCTGGACACTAGGCTGTGCCTCGGCATGGTAGGCAGACCAAAAGAGGGGAGTGCAAGGCTGAGTGCAGGGGACAGGGTGGGGGGCGGTGAGTGGGGTCACCTGCCTGCAGGGCTTCCCTTGTCCCCCCAGCACTTCCTGGTGCTGTTTAGTAGCATTGAGAAGTGGAAGGTCAGGGATGCAAATAATTGTGAGGAGTGACAGGGTTTATTAGGCCCAGGAACTGAATGTTGCCCAAATGGGTCTTTGTTCTTATACCCTCTGCCCTTGCCCGCTGGTGAGGAAGTGGGGTGGCAGAGACGAATCACCCTTGTCCTTTGGTCTGTCCATGCACACCTTGCAAAGGCATCTGTGATTTCCTCCTACTTGACTCTCCGTCCCATTTTCTCCCTTCCATCAAATAACATTAAAGATCCCTACCCTCCATGCTTAGTACCTAAGTGCAAATTATGTATACGTTTAGCGTTGACCCTAGTCTTTTATTCTCTCCAGAATTCCAAAGGATAATTATATACTTTTTTGTCTTCCTCTCCAGGGCTGTGTCACACTTTGAACTAGCCTTAGAGTTTCCCAAGCAAACTTAAGATCAGCTACATCTATCTCAAGACAATTGATGCTACAGCTGTGCAGATTTGAGGGTGAGAAACTGATAGCACCAGAGGCCATTAACTTTCTTTTCCAAAATCACCTTTCTCATTAGATTTGAAAAATGTGTTTGAGAACAGCAGCTTATGGCAGTAGACTAGATAAAACTTCAGAAAGATAGTACACACAAGGAAAGGTGAGACAAATTGCAATGATAAGGTATGTCAGCAGAGGGCTGATGTTGCAAGAATATAGTGTCTTTGTATCTGTAGCCATTCATTAAGCAAGGTTATGTCAGTGCTGTTGGCAGAGAGAAATGAAGACTCCAATATACCTAGGAGCAAAGAACATAATTATTGGTACCTCTGGACTTCTGTATCCCTCTCTCAGACTACTCATTGACACTGGTATATTTCTTTGCAAAAATATATATGCCAGAAGAATACTTTGAAAATAATCATTTTCATTCCTTTAATAAACAATTCATAATCAGAAAATAAATACTTACTCTATATCTTGATACTGATTCTGCATCAGAAAAAAAAATCTCATTATTAACCTTGAATAACCATGAAAGTCTAAGGTGTCCTATTAGCTTAGGAAATGGGAGTTATGTTTTTGTGGGGGTTAGGAGGGAAGACACTTAAAATGAAGAAAAAAATTCCATTTCCAATATTAAGCCATGATCAATATATATCAAAACATATATATATTTTTTGCAATAATGTCAGTATTCAATTCTTTACTTTTACCAGTGAAACAGTGGCAGGTTCCTGTTGATAAGGGAAATATCTGCATAACCCACAAAAATTATTGGGAATAAGGCCAATTCTTTCTCTTATCTAAGAGAATTTTCCAAGTTTTGCCTTTTATACCTGGAGAATGTTTAGAATCTCATCCATGAACTTCTCTTGGAAAGAGAATTAATTTAGGGGCACCTGGGTGTCTCAGTGGTTGAGTGTCTGCCTTTGGCTCAGGCTGTGATCCTGGGGTCCTGGGTTCGAGTCCCACATCGGGCTCCCCACAGGGAGCCTGCTTCCCCCCTGTCTATGTCTCTGCCTCTCTGTGTCTCTCATTAATAGGCGAATAAAATCTTAAAAAAATACTTTCAGACCTAACACGAGGAATAGGAATTTGATAAAACTAATTTCATTAGGAAGATTAAAACTCTCAAATATGATTATGGACAAATCAGGAAAGAACTTCCACAGCCCTCTTCCAGCATTCCCAGTTGCATACTCCATGAGTCCTGACTTCACTTCAACCTCTGTGGTTGAATCTCTCTGCTCCTGTCTCTGGCTAAATGCCCAATTTGTGCAGTGGCCCCCATGCTCTTACACCTACTCAAGAACTCAGGTTGCTTCTGCAAATGAATTTCCTCATATATCTACTAGATTATTACATGAACTAACATACATGGCTTAATATTTTTCACAATCACAACACACAAGTAAACAAAACAGCTTGAGCCCATGTCCCCGTCAAGCTAATGTGCACTTCTCTGCTCTCTTTGAAAGATGTCAGAACCTGCTAGGACATAGAAACTGAGGCACAGCTTAAGTACTAGTCTTTCATAGAGGGTACAATCTCAGGCAAGGATGGGGAGGAAAAAGCAAATGAAGCAAAAAAAAAAGGGAAAACAGATATAAGATTACATGTCAAGCAGTTTCATGAGATATAGCTGATTACTCAGTTGCGTTGTATACCTCCAGCAGGCCAAAAAAGGAACCATCCATTAACGGAAGAATCAGGGAGGAATTTATCTCTGGGTTCCTTTACATCTCCTCTTTCTCCCTGGGTAAGACTGTGTTAGCAGAGCATTAATCTCATATGTTGTATTGTGTCACCTGGACCTTGGGAAGCTGCTAGGGAATCAAATACCATGTCCTAAAGTATAAGACTTCATCTGAATCCCCAAGTAATAGCAAGAATCCAGGTCATTCTTTTAGGTGCCTCTCTCAGGTAGGGTTGGGGTGACAGCATCACTTTGGCTCCCTCTGCATTAGGAGTGAAAGGAAAGCTTTCTACTTATTGTGGTAGAAGACCCCTGGTAAATGAACCAGGATACTGTGGCGACTAGTGGTGGCAGCTGTGTGTTATCTAAGACCAAGATGCCAAGAGCTCAAGAAACAGGTAAGGCAAGGTAGATCAGGAGGAATGCATAAATTGTGCCTGATTAAAAAGAAAATTATCTGTACTCATTCAACTTTCTGCACTCAATCAGTGACTTTTAAAATATGAACCCAAATGGTTAATTCTTGTTCTTCATCTTTCTTATCTTCTCAAATTATTGTCTTGCCTTCTTGAAGACCATTCTCTCCTCATTTTTCTGCTACCTATTTCCTGTCCTCCTCCCCCCGTCTCTCTGGTGGTTATGTCTTCTTTTCTGAGATTTCTAAATGTTTAAGTACCAAGACTCAGTCATCCCTGGGTCCCTGCTCTTTCTCTCGCTACTTGTGTGATATTATCTAAATTGCAGTAAATTTCATTTCTATGCTGATGATGCCCACATTAATCTTTCTGGATTCAACCCACCCCTTAATGCATTTCCCATATATTGAACAATTTACTCATTATTTCCTCTTGGCCGCATTCAGTTTTTTTTAAAAAGATTTTATTTATTTATTTATTTATTCATGAGAGACACACAGAGAGAGAGGCAGAGACACAGGCAGAGGAAGAAACAGGCTCCATTCAGGGAGCCCCATATGGGATTCGATCCTGGGACTCCAGGATCATGCCCTGGGCCAAAGGCTGGCACTAAACCATTGAGCCACCCAGGAATCCCCGACTGCATTCAGATCTTAAATCAAATAGATAAATGGATAAGTTCATGGAAAAGGAATCCCGAATAGCTAATAGGGAAGATTTCCAACTTTCATAGTAATCAGGAAGGTATAAAATAAATCATTGGTTATATACAATATTACAACCTCTAGAGTGATGAAAACAAAACCAAAATAAGCTAGCAACCAAACTGCCATGGCACAGAAGGTGGTAATGATGTGTAGAAAAGGAAGTTCAAGGTGGCCTTTAACACCTGGGACAGCAATCAGGTGACAGACAGTTGGCAAGCTGCAAAATCCACATACGCTATAACACATCAGACTTCCTTCATCTCTCTAAAGACAGGTTCCAGCAAGAAGATGATCTTGAGTGACTACATACACATTGTGCCTAAAACTTGCATATCTTTTCTTTTAATTATCTCAATTAAAATATAATTGCTCTACCAAAAAACCCCCACACTTATTTAATATATGTGATTTAATACGTTTGGATATATGCAAACACCTGTGAAACCATCAATTCAAGCAAGGTAATAAACAAACCATCCCCTTCAGAAGTTCCCTTCTGCCCCGTCCCCCTTTTCTGTGGTAAAATCACTCAGTGTGAGATCTACCCTCTTATCAAACTAAGTGCACAGTACAGTATTGTTCAACAGAGGCACTCTGTTCTTCAGCAGAGCTCTAGAACTTATGCAAATTGCATGTGTTCTAAAGTGACAGGTAGGCTCACTACAGAATCAGCTGCTATAGTAAAATATAGAATCTAATTTTATATTAATAGTAGAATGGATAAAAGTTGATGTATTTATACAATGAAATAGAGAACAACTTGAGCAACTCTTAAGAATGTAGTGATAAGTGAAAAAAAGAGGTTGAAGAATATGCACATTATAATGTAATAATAAATTGGCCTGGAAAGAAATGCGCTATATTTAGCATAATGCGACTTTTGTAATGAAAGAGAGAAATAGGTCCAGGTAGACAACAAATAGAACTCCAACAGTATCTGTTACGGTTTATTTAATTAAAAAGAAGCTTTGAAGGAAAAAAAGAATTTAATTTAAAGAGCATTTTAAAATAGGGGTGCCTGGGTGGCTCAGTTGGTTAAGCATTTGCCCCAGGCTCAGGTCATGATCCCAGTATGGGATCCAGCAAGCACTGCATGGAGCTCCCTGCTGAGCAGAGAGTTTGCTTCTCCTTATCCCTTTGCCCCTCCCCCTGAGTCATGCTCTCTCTCTCTCTCAAATAAATAAATGAAATCTTCAAAAAAAATTTAAAACATTTAAAAAAACATTTTAAAATCTGTTTAAATAGAAAGAAACCAACATTTATCAATGGCTAACTACATGCCAGTTTTCTGATTCAGAGCATTGACTCCAGAGCCAGAAATCTGGGTTTGAATCTTGGCTCTGCCATTCACTAGATGTATTGCTTTGAATAAGGCAGGTAGCTTTCCTAAGATTTGGTCTGTGTATAAAATAAGGATAGTAGTAACATCGACCTCTTAGCATTGTTGTGATAATTGTATGATTAATTTATGAAGTGTTTTATGGACTACCTGGCATTAACAGCTATTCTATGAATGTGAGTTATTCTCACTGGGCTAAGAACCCAGGCAATCTGTCTCTGCAGTGTCTGCATGCTGGTTGAAGGAGAAAATCAGACTGAAAAAATTTTAATTAGGATGCACCTTTTGTTTTTTTCATCTTGAAAATGTACCCACTACTGACGAGGTCATCCGCCATCAGTGAGAGGACCAGTAAGTAGGCCATACTTGATTATTTAACACAAGGCCTTATGCATGGGTTAGGCTTGGTGAGTTGTTTTCTATCAACTGACATATAATATCATATTCATAAACCTAAGTGCGTTAAAATAGAGCACTGAACCAGTGCTTCTTGCAGTATCTGAATACGAAACATTAAAATATTATTTCAAAACTATTCCCTAATACAGTTATACCACTGCATAGTCTAAATTACACTGAAGATGAACTATCAAACTGAAAATAAAAACTTCAGTCAGCTGTCAACATCAGCTTGAGCATTATATATGTACCAGATGAGGGACTTGTAAGCTAAAGGCTCTATAAATATGGAATATAAAATTTGCTGAATTTGAGTCTGTTTCCCAAATTTGTACTTATTTTTTTTTCTGCACATTTGAATATACAGCAGAATTGAAGGTTAAGGAAGAGATAGGGAAGATTTTTGCAAGAATCATTTAAACTAGAAAGACTGTTCTCTGCCTGGCCTAGTTACCAGATTTCTGCTGAGGTGGCATTCTCGGGCGCACTCGCCCTTGCGAACACATGCTTTTGTATTTATTCCCCAGGTTTTTCTCATTTCGACTTTTACATGGTTTCCTTCTATAATTCCTTAGGGGCCACCTGGCCTCCTTTTCAGACTAAATGCTCAGACTGCTACTGAAGGCTAACGGGTGGTAGCCACCTGTGCTCAGAGACACCCTCCCTCAGCCTTTTATCAAATGGCTGCAGGGCCCACAGAGCAATAAAGCACAGCCCCTCGCAGATGCAGGCTTCTTGCTCTCTCCACTACCACAGTCTGATTGAGTGAAAATGCTCTAACCTTTTTCCCATCTTTCTTTTTGATGAAACCCGAGAGATGTAGCTTCAAAATTTCAGAGTACTCCAAAAGTGTAGCAACAAAATTTCAGACAAAACTCATTTCAGTTTTCAAGCGAAATCCATTTAGATTGATTTTCTCACCTCTATTTGGACCTCTACATCAAACAGAAATAAACACAAATAGAAGCTTGTTGAATGTCTGGCATTTGTACCTATATACTGAGTACCATGTAATAAGCTATGAAGATTTTTTCACAACCCCTCCCTAGATGTAATATTTGAACTTTTAAAGTTTGTACCAACTAATTTACTTTGGAGCATTTTAATTGTAGGTTATCATTTTAAGGCATAAAAATAAAGTGATGCATAGAACAAAGAGGCTGCTTTCATCACCTAATACGTGGAAAGAAAATCTCATGTGTAACACAATGTTTAGTGTCCACTTCAACAAAACAAAAAAATGAAAAAAACAAAATCCCGAAAGGCAACTCCACTGTTGTAGAAAGTTACTTTGTGATTCTTCCATGAAGAGTCATGGAAACAGAGAAAGGCAGGAGCACTATAATCAGAAATCATAGTTGATGAATAGAAAAGTGAATTGTTCCATCCTAGAATGATTTGAAATCCTGTATGATAGTAAATTGGATATGAATTAGCATAAAATTGTGCAAGGACATATACAAGCTGATTTTGACTAAATTCTGTTTTGATCTAAAGCTTATGAAGAGGGATACTCTCTTTCAATCACTTATCTTGTTAATTTTCTTTTATAGGTTTGCAACTTCCTATTTTAGCACTGATGACCAATACTACTTCTTTTCGTTAGAAATGGCTTACTGAAAATTCTAGAGTTAATATAAAATGTTCGTTATAAGTTTGGGGTATTCTGATAAACTAAATTCAACACAGTGGACTGAAACTATATATTACATTTAAAACGGTATTTTAGTGTATAGTAACACAACAATATAGAAGGAAACAGCTGAGGGTTTTGTTTTTATGTAAATCTAGCATTCACATTCTCTATATGTAAATATAGAGAATATATTATAACATCATCTAATGAGAACAGTTGATCACAATCAGTCTATCAGTATTTATTGTGCATCTTCTAAGTACTATATACTATGGGCACTGGGGATATAGTAGTGAAAAAAACAGCTAAAAGCCCTGCCCTCACACAGAGCTCCTTTATAAAGAAGCACAGACAATAGGTGTATGTGTGTGTGTGTGTGTGTGTGTGTGATATACACAAAGGTTTCATGTATTAATAACAATACTAATGAATAAATAAATCAGGGAAGGGAGGGGCATGGACTGTCAGAGTTGAGAGTTTCAGTCTTAGATAGGTTGCCCAAGAATGGCCTCATTGGGAAGATGACTTCTGAACACACATCTACAGAGTATGAGGGCACTCGCCATTTTGACACACGTGGTTTCCAAGAGAAGTAAATCCTGGCGATATTCACATTGGAGGCTCACCAAGAGTCTGGTGTATGGTGGCCAATGTAGATAATAAAGAAAGAGGAATGGGAAGGGAAAGAGGCACCTGATGATGCAGGCTTTGCAGCCACAAGATTTTTCATCTTACTCTAGGTGCATCGGGAAGGCATTAAGACTTTTGAGCAGAGAAATGGCATTTTAGTAGAATCCCTCTGGCTACTTTTTTGAGAAGAGATTTCAGGGGCAATAGCAGGAGCCAGGAGCCCAGATTGGAGGCTGCTGAAGTACTGTAGCATTTTGGTGATGGATGATGGTGACAGAAGATGGCAGAACATGCTTGAGTTCCATGTAGTTAGCTGCCAGAATTTACTGAAGAGTTGGAATAAAAGCCTGGGGATGATAAAATGGAGAAGTCATGGCTGATTTAACACCTTCAAGGATGCGGGTGCGTATAACTAAGTAGAGATTATAGGAGAAGACCTGTGGGAACTCAGGGACTCCCTAGTAGACATGGATATGCCAATCTGGAGTTCAGAGGGAAGGTCTGGGTATGCTTTATCAGGTGGGGAACAATCAGCATGTAGATAGATGCCCATTGCTGACATAAATGAAGTTGGCAAGGGACGGGAGACGCATGGGAAAGAGGAGACTCTCCAGGACTGAGCACCTGACAATGCCACAGTAAAAGGAGATAAGGAGGAACAATAGGAAGAAAAATAAAAGCAATGCCAGGTGAATACAGCATCCTAAAAGACACATGAAGGAGCCATTTCAAGGAAGACACATGTCAAATGCCTTTGACTGTTCCTATAGAGTGAGGATCAAGAAATGACCTTTGGTGCACCTGAAATAGGCAGTTTCAGTAAAATGGGCAAAAGTTTGTCTAGAGAGCATCCCTAGGAGGATGATGAGGCAGGGAAGGAATATGGACAGTGTTTTCTGGGAGTTCTGCTATAAATACCAGGAGGGACCTGGAGGAAAAGGGGAGGACCCAGATGGAATTCTAAGGTGAGTAAGTTCTGCTCACCTGGCATTGGTGAGAAATAACCACTAAAAGGGATCACATCTCAAGTACACTTGAAATAAAAGAACAGATTTTGGTGGAAGCTTGTTTACCACATGACCTGACATATTACAAATGCATATGATGATTTCCACTCTGCTACGACTAGTTAGCTTCATGAAGGAGTTTTCTTTACTATTATATTCCTAATGCATTGATGGAGATCATGCATGAACTAATCACTTAATAAGTATATCCTAAATAAATCAGTTTGAAGCACATACACTTATTTGGCCTAAAAATAATTTCCCTTGAGCCAGAAAAGGAAGCTATCTCAGCATTCAGAATAAATCTGCCAATTTTACTAGGTTTTGCTTAATAGGCTTCAACTTCATAATATATTTTCCACTATTTCCCACAACACAGGACAAAAATAGACTTAAAAGTATATGTTTTGACTGTTATGATGGATGAATGCAATGTAAAAAAACACTTCAGTTGATGTGGTTCAGTATGCTTGAAGTATTTTTTGCCTTTTTTTTTTTCAGTACTAATATTACTAGATTTGTATATGTCTTTTTGACATCTAGTTGAGAGTAAAATTAAGTCAGCACCTTCTATCCAGGAGAAACGAAGCAAGTTTTTATTGTGGTCTTTTAAATTTTCGACTTGGGTTAATTGATTTGACTGTTCCCTTGTATTGTTAGTAAAGGAAGAAAAACCAAACCCAAGAAGCTTAATTTTAAAATTCACAGTTAACGTTTAGGACCAACAAACATCATCAAAATTAGCTGACAATTTGGATGCTTTCAATTGAGTAAGTAGAAATTATCTGAATTACGATATTGCCTATGACAATATGGATTCTGGGAGATTCGTGCAGATTCGTTTTCAAATATGCTTATATGTAATGAATGATGTCTTATTAAACTATATGACCTCTAGATATGCCATGATTTGTTTATTCGTATTTTCTGAAGTTTGGATCCTAAATGATTCAGAACTAATTATAACAATCTGCTTTGGGATACTAATGTTGAATGACACCCAGGAGCCCCAGCTGGTACACAACAGCAGTGGTAATATACTTGAAGGCATGGGATTTGGGGAGCCCATACCAGCTGTGCTCTACAGCCACTCTGGCTGCTTCTCCACTTGCAAATATGATTCATAGTGCTGACATTTGACAGAATGGTGTGGAAGTCCTGAATGCTTCTCTGGTAAGCACTCAGGCAAATGATACTCTACTATGCTGATTCTGAAGTTTAGTTACTTTTCACCAGGTCTTTTGGTTAAAGATCCAGTCCTCAACATTATCTCTAATGCCAAAAAGTGATGATAGTTAAATTCTAAAATTTCCTCAGGCAAAGGGACCAATCTTGAGCTTGAATGTTGTCAGTAGTCTACTGGATTTCCAGGTTACCCTAGAGCTGACAAAAGCTAACTTGCTCAATCTCTCTCTCTCTCTCTGTGTGTGTGTGTGTGTGTGTGAGTCTAACTAAGCAGTCAATCTCTGTAGGTGTTCTGAGTGAGATAAAGCAGGAAAATATGGCCAAGACAGTTTTCTCGCAGAGGGACCGCACATGCCCCGGGAAACCATTTTGCATAATCTGTCCTAAAAATTGCCCTGGCACATCTGAACTGTAAGCTACCTCAATTATTCAAACAGAAAACCTCATTGAGTGCTATTGCCAAACCTGCTAGTTTTCTGGACAGCTAACAAGACATTCTAAACTACTTGTCCCATCTTCATCTTTACAGTCTCTGTTTCAACTTATTTGGCTTGAACATATATTAAGTTGGGCCAAATCAGGAAAGAGGAAAACATGAAAAAAAATAGATCTGGGTGGTAACAGACCCTTGTTTGGGTGATAGATCTATGCCCATTGGTGCTACTTAACATCCTTTAAAATTATTGAATCTTAATTAGGTGCTTATAACGCAACAGACAATATGTAGAATACACAACCCATATTTTTTTTATTTAAATTTATTTATTTATTTAAAACATTTTGTAGAGAGAGGGCATGAGTGCCTGTGTTGGGGGAGGGCAGAGTGAGAGAGAATATCAAGCAGACCACTGAGCCCCATGTGCGGCTCCATCACAGGATTCTGAGATCATGACTGGAGCCAAAATTAAGAATGGGAGGCTGAACCGACTGAGCTATCCAAGTGCCCCCATATTTTCTACTTTAATTATCACAAAAAAAGTACCTATAAGGTCTTTATATAATAATACCTGTAAGGTGCTATCATTAAGAATGAGGTTCAGCGAGGTTAGATACCTAAGTAGGAATTGTTTCACAGCTAACATATGACCGGATATAAACTCAGGATGTAAAGCCAGGCTATCAACTCAGGGTGCCAAGCTCCAGACATCTCTCCTCTACATTGGATTTCTTCCATTTACAGTGTCATATCTTCTACTTACTGATCACACCAGTCTCTTGAACTGAATACGATTCCTATCCTGTTTTCATCTATTAGATTCTTCTTTATGTTTTCAAGTCCAATTAAAATAAATATACTGACAACTTTTGTGACAGAGACTAAAGTTTTTATCAGTCTGTGAAAATTTTCTTTTTTAATTTTTCACCAACATAGGGAACATTCTTGTTCTCCCTTTCTCACTTCACCATTAAACTACATCCACTAAGCTTCCTTGAACCTTGTCAGGACCGTTTCCTCAGTCCTAACCAATAGAAAGCAGGTGAAAGTGGCAGGTGCAGCTATATTGGCCCAATCCCCAGAAATTTGTTTGCCTGGCCTTTCCCACTCACTTCTTCACTCCCCGGCTGAAGTACAGATTCCAATGAAAGGTATCAAAACCCCAGAAAATGATAGAACAAGCCTGTGTCCTCAGTTCACCATGTCCTGACTGCAAACATCTGCACTAGATTTTTCATGAGTTTGTAGTATGTGTTTATTGTCTTACACCCTTCAGATTTATTTGGTATAACAGTTGGTTTTATAGACACTGCCTAATGCACCATTTAACCTGTGTTATTTATTTTCAGTTTACAACATACTTTCACAGACATCATATTTTAATATTATAATAGTCACATGACGTATTTGTTTCTGTAATGGTCTGAACTGTGTCCTTCAAATCCGTATATTGATGCCCTAGCCCTCAGTACATCAGAATATGACCACACAGGCTCTTTAGAGAGGTAATTAAGTTAAAATGAGGTCATTAGGGAGGGCTCTGATCCAATGTGACTGGTGTCCTTAGAAGAAGAAGAAATTTGGACATAGACACACACAAAAGAAAGACCCTATGAAGACATGAGGAGAAGATAGCCATCTCAAAGACAAGAATTCTCAGGAAAAACCAACCCTGCTGATATCTTGATCTTGAACTTTTAATCATCAGAACTGTCAGAAAATACATTTCTATTGTTGAAGCCACCTAGTCAGTACTATTTTGTTATGGCAAAAACAGGAGACAGCCCTACGAGACTAACATAGCTGCTGTCCAAGCAAATAAATAAACCTTAGAGGAAGAAAAAAAATAACTCTGTAAATGAGAAAAATGATAATAAGTAGTGGAATCAGGGACCAAACACAGTTCTTGTCTCAAGACCAGTTAAACCCTTTCTATTCTTCCTAACTTTTATCTAAGAGATTATAGCTTGATAAATTCATCTGAATTCCTGTAATGTTTATTATTTCTGCCATTAATTTGGAATGTTTATGTCACCATAACTATTTTTGTCTTATTTCCTCACTATATTTTAAACTCATGATAGGGAAAGACTGAATCTCTAAATCATTGTATTTCTTATAGAATATGAAGCAATGCCTTAAAGTCAAGAAGGTTTCAATAAACATTATACTGAAAATATAGCAGGTAGGGTTAAAAACTTATATTGATGGAATAAAAAAACCGGTGTTATAAGTTACTCATGTCACAGTTAAAGTATTTGGGTAACTTGGTTGGGCTACCTAGAAAGATGCTTTAATTTATGTTGTTAAAAAAGGTGTCAAACATACATCTCTTTGAATATTTTAATACATGAGTGTTTTATTCATATATATATATTCTTTTTCTCAACAATTGTTTTAAAGTGAATGAATAGATTAAGTCTACACTAAGTTTACAACTCACATGTAATTTTATAAAAATATATTCTTTTTAATAATCCAGGAATTGACATTATTCTAGATATTTGCCTAGCCACATATGTAAACAAACTTTATACTTACCCTTTTGCTTCTTTGTGTAGTTACAAAAAAGTCTGTTCAAATATTTATTTGACTGCTTACCTTGATTCATTTGTGCATCCTATTTGCCTGATGATATCCCACTATAAAGGTCTGAGGCTTAATTCCTTAAATTATGATTGTCATGGTAACAACCAGCAGCCCTGTACCAGTACCAGTGGTAGTTTCCTCTAAAAACAGCAAAATGAGGATTTAAAATAACATTGTATCCAAATAAATTAATAAAAAAAATAATAGATTTGTAAAGCCCAGCATTCCCACTTGACACTTTTTAAACATTGTTCGCTTGCAAGACATAACCAAAATATTAAATAAAAATATATGCATGCTGAAATAAGTTAGATTTCAAAAGCATCATTTTTAATAAAGGCTTTTAACTGCCTCGGTCTGGAAATAGTCTGCAATCTGGTTGATAAATATGCAGCAAATGACAAATTAATATGTGTTGGCCCTCATCAACATCAGAGACAAATGTTATTATAATGTTTTGGACTCTGCTCAGTTTTGTCTGTCTGGGGAAAGGCTGTACCAGTTGCAGAGAATCTGCAATTCAGAGGGATAAAGCTGCCCTCTATGTGAAAAGAGCGTGTGCTGCACCACACAATAAAAAGTGAAAGGTTACAAGATTTAGAGGGAAACAAATTGTATGAATCTGCCAAATCCACCAAAACTCTTAAATGTGTATATAAAAGGATGATGTGACTTTAGTCCCATAAGCACTCCTAGAACCGCAGTGGAACCAGCATGTAACTCCCTAATAGATTATATATTTCCAGAAGTTAAATACTCAATTTAATTTCTATGGCTTTAAATTGACCATTTATAACCTTTTAAAATGTAATAAAACCACATTAACAAAATCAGAAAACACAGAGTAATTTTAGATAGAATTATTTTAAACACTCCTGCCGAGTGTTTATAAAAACACAAAAATAAGCTAAACTTTTTCCTCATACTCAGAATATTTCCATAAAGAAACGAATTAATGAGTTTCCTAAGATCTACCCCAAGGTGAAAGAAAGCAGTTCAGTTGTGACAGACTGTATAACTTCTGAGTCTAAAAGTTTGCTAATAACAAGTTCTTTATGGACTTTATTGTTTATATTTTTAATTATTTCCCCTACATTTATATCATCAACAACTAATTACTAGGACTTTATATGAAAGACACCATATCATATTAGCTAATGATTGTGAAGTTTTAAATAATTGCGTTTTAGTCCCAGATCTGCTCATTAATTATTTTCTTGGGCAAAAGTAGAGCAATTAATAGCCTTACCTGATCGACCCCTTTCAAAGAATAAATAAAATATAAATGTAAAACATTTATCTCATTAACAGGCATGTAGTGATTAATAACTGTTGTATATTCTTCTTATTAATATTACTATGATGTGATTTTATTCCTGAGTCTGGAGAATATCACAATGACAGTGTCCTTTCCCACTACCATGGTCTTGCCGGCTCTCCACCCCAGCATGTAAAAGCAATAGTGGTCAGTATATTGTGCCACAACTATTAAATCATGTTTGACCCCTACCTTATTCAATTCTGATTTCCACCTAGTATGGTATCTCTACTACATTTGGCTTCAGGTCTACTCCTCCTTTTCTGCTTAAAAATTGCTTTGGGAGTTTGGGAATTGAGTTTGTTCAGTCTTAGAGAAAGCCTAAAGCTAGTAATATTCTACAAGTGCATTGCTGTGTATAAATACCATTACAACCAATATTAAAACACTCCCTATATAACAAAGATTTCCAAATTCTTGCCAATGGCATTTTGGGTATGAACTGTAGTCAATACAACTAACTTCCAGTACATGGAAATATTGGGGGGAATTTGGGGAAGTATTTGGTCATTGCATAAAAATATGACTTACACTTCCTCTCAAAATTGATCAACTGTCCATTTTTCTTAAGCATTTACTTTGTGTTTATAAAATGTACATCACATAAAATGTATCTTATAGAGCAAGAGAGAGAATTCTAGTGCTCATGATGATTTCAACTGGGATAGCTAAGCCGCAGATTAAAGTTAAGACTGCTCAACTTTTCTATACTCTAAGAAGATTCATTAGGGTTGATATAGGTCCCAGTGCACAGAGAAGAAGAACATAAAAAGAATGATGGAAACTATTTGATGTGATACAGAAAAAAAGAAAAGGAAAGAAAGAGAAAGAAGAAAAAGAAAGAAAGAAAGAAAGAAAAGAAAGAAAGAAAGAAAGAAGAAAGAAAGAAAGAAAGAAAGAAAGAAAGAAAGAAAGAAAGAAAGAAAGAAAGAGAGGAAGGAAGGAAGGAAGGAAGGAAGGAAGGAAGGAAGGAAGGAAGGAAGGAAGGAAAGAAGGAAGGAAGGAAGGAAGAAAAGAAAGAAAGAAAGAAAGAAAGAAAGAAAGAAAGAAAGAAAGAAAGAAAGAAAGAAGAAAGAAAGAAAGAAAGAAAGAAAGAAAGAAAGAAAGAAAGAAAGAAAGAAAGAAGCAGTAATTCAAGTGTGGGAGTTTTGTGTCTGATTCTGCTATGTGGTCCTTGGCCAGTCATTTAACTTATGTACCCTTCAGACCTTTGCATATAAATTCAGAGCTATATTATCCTCCAAGTTTTCTCCTGCCTCTCTAATGCTAAGACTGTAATATTCATTGATAAAACAAGGCTTATGTTTAGCTTGCACCACTGCTATGGTGGCCACAGATTGGAGAAGATAACAAGAAGCACCAGAAGCTCCGGCATCAGGCACACATTTGGTTTTTTTTTTTGTTTTTTGTTTTTTTTTTTTTTTTTTATTGGTGTTCAATTTACTAACATACAGAATAACACCCAGTGCCCGTCACCCAGGCACACATTTGGACTAAATTGTAAGGTAGCTGGATTCTACTCCAACATCCATCAATATCACCTAAGCTCTCATGGGCTTTCCTTCAATGTAGGAAGAGTTCATAATGCCTTCTATTATCCTTTTGTTGTACAGTTGAGAGTGACACATTACAAGCTTGATTTACAATAGATGAATATCGGGACGCCTGGGTGGCTCAGTGGTTGCGCATCTGCTTTCAGTTCAGGACATGATCCCGGGGTCTGGGATCGAATCCTTCATCGGGCTCCTTAAGGGGAGCCTGCTTCTCCCTCTGTCTGTATCTCTCTCTCTGCCTCTCTCTCTTTCTCTCTCTCATGAATAAATAAATAAATAAACAAACAAACAAATAAATAAATAAATAAACAATAAGTCAATATCTTTTCTTTGTAAATAATATTGTAACTGTAGTGTTTGTACACTTAGAGGAGCTAAAAAATGTCAGTTTAGTGATCCTTTATTTTTTATTATCTAATTTAGGCATGAGGGAGAATCTGAGTATTTATATAAAGTGAAAAGAATGAGTGAAACTAAGATTTTTCAACCAATGAGCACTTATCTATTCTGTTAAGGGTGAAGGTTGAGAGTAAGCAGAGAAATGATACAACATTTACCAAGAGCCTTCTTTGTTTTGCCATGAATGCATCATGCCGTATCTAGTAATTTCTACATTGTATAAATGTGAAATTGGAGACACAGGGGATTTGATCATATGGCTAAAGTCAGACAATAGGTGTCCTGTGCTACAGGAATTAGATTCCATGCAAATAAGTCACTAAAGTTTGCGCTCTTTCTACCATGGATTACGAGGCTAAAATTCATCACCTTGGAATGTTCCAAGTTTATCCAATAACTTACTTTCTTGCTGCTGAAAATTCTTTGTAACTCCTCGAATTCTCTTTAAATCACCAGCTACATGTGGGTACACACACACTACATACACACACACACACACTCAAATCATTCTCAAGAGGGTAATATCTTAGATGAAGTCTCTCTTGCATTAAAAAAAAAATGGATTTTTTATTGTCCTTTGGGTGACTTTACATTAACAACAGTCCTGTAAAATCTGTCTGAATAATATTTTATTCCAGGGTGGCATAGTATAGGGTTTAAACCTTAGGTAGTGCTTGGAAAAGTAACCATAGAAGAAATAAGGTGTTCTCATACAGCAAACCTGGATCAATGTATCTTAATCGTTCATACTTGAAAACACCGGCCTTCAGATAGATGTGAATTCGGTCACATTAACACACTTTGAATTTCCAATTCTTCATTGTATGTTAAACAACACTACAGTATTTTCAGCAAGCTAATGAATGTTATTGCTATTTTACAAGATCGGTCTTAATTAGTCTTACAGATATGTGCAAATCTTACAGTGACCATATCCCTTATTTACAAGATGAAAGAGGCTTATAAATTGTAGGAGAAAATGGCATTTGAAAAGCAAAAACAACAACAAAACCTTCTTAAAAGGTAACAATTACAGCTTTATTTGACAGTGAGATAGAATGAATGGGTAGTAAGAAGGTGAGAAGGCTGCTTTTATCCTATACTCAGCCTCCATTCTAAATAAAAATGTCGCTGTTTTAAATAAAAGAAAGCTTTTATTTATTTTTTAACTCACAAAGATCAAGCTCAGGCCTTAAAAATTTCACAGGAAATAAACTAAAGCTTCAAATGGAAAGCCAAATGGAATAAAACCATAGATCATTATCCTTGGAAGTACTAAGAAAAATGTTGTATTAAAATCCACACAAATACAGACAATACTGCATCCAAAAAGATAGACATTTTCTAAGTAATTAAGAAATTTATAGAGAATAATAGTGGAATTAAAAAGAAAAAAAATCCATGTTTGTGGAAAATAGGTGGGTCCCTAGATATTAAGTAGCCTGGTACAGGCAGAACCACTTAAGAATTATTTTAAATTAAAAATCCTGAAATAAGTAGAATATTGAAGAAAATTTAGTGTAAGAGAGGAATCTGTGCTCAAAGCTAAAGAAAAAGTGAGAGAATTTTAGTTTAATAAAATTAAAGAAAAATCACTACCAAACTTTAATATGTTTATAAATCACTACCAAAATAAATATAAATATATATGTTTATATATATTTAAAATAAATCCTCTTTAAAAGTCAATTATGTATGTTTCTTAGTAAATCCAATGCATGTGGATGGTTGATGGCTTTAGCAACCACTGACTAATTTGATTTGAAAATGGAACATTATTAGGGGAGCCTGAGTGGCTCAAACAGTTAAGTGTCTGCCTTTAGCTCAGATCATGACCTGAATCCTGGAATCCAGCCCCACGTCCGGCCTCCTGCTCAGGGGGAGCCTGCTTCTCCCTCTCCCTCTGCCTGCCTCTTCGCCTACCTGTGAACGACTGTGCGCTCTCCCTCTCTCTCTCTGTCAAATAAATAAAATCTTTTTCCCTCTGCCTGTGTCTCTGCCTCTGTGTGTGTGTGTCTCATGAATAAATAAATAAAATCTTTAAAAAAAATAAAATAAATGAAATCTTTTTAAAAAATGTAATGTTATCATATAAAAAAATTCCAGTATTTTTCTGAGTCTTCCGTAAGATCTATATTATTTTCCATTAACCTACTAGTACACAAAACAATACTTCTTTAATGATCGATATTGTGGTATGTATTGATATCTCCTATTAACTTCCTTGTTATTTTTAAAACTCATCCTTTGTTTGCATATTACTATTATATAAAATCAGCATCTCAAGTTTATGAAAAAAAAATCCAGTTTTTAGTTTGGTTTCACATTGAGTTTATAGTTTGACTTAAGGAATATCTTCAGCTCTACAATATTTTGTCTTAATTTCAATTAATATAGTATAGCTTCTGATGCTATAGGACCCTCCTTAAATTCCTTTACTAAAGTTTTATTGATTTTTGCTATTTTGTCCTTGAAACTTTCTTGTTAGGATTATTCCCAGTTTCTTTACATTTTTCTTGTTGTTGTAAATCAGAGCTTTGTTTATTTCATTTCCTATTTGGCTGTGGTTGGAAAGAATTGGTGGTTTATATGGTAGTCTTGAACGAAATAATATTTTTATTTCAATTTTTCTTCTAAGAATATTGAATTTAGAGAACTTAAAATTAGTGTTTATGCCTTATAATTGTTATGAAACTATACAATAGTTATATATTTTCTTCTTTTCTCTTACTTTATATATTAAAATAGTTCTGGCAAAATGAAGAGCAGTAGTGGCAGTAGTGAACATTTTTGTGTTTTATATATCAAATTTTAATTAGAAAATCGTCTAAAATAAGCTAATTACTGTTTGTTTCTGGTAGTTAACTGTTATGCAATTATATCAGTTTTATTCCATTCTCAGAGGGTTATCATGAAGGGATAATGCATTTAATCTTTATTTTCAATATAATCAACAAATATTTATGAAGCACTTACTCCGTGTCAAGTATGGTTAAAAAGCTTTCCTTGAATGTAATAATTATAGTGATAGATTGGCTAATATTTCATTTTTGTCATTATTGCAATGAAATGTATTAAATTATGCTATATTTTAAAATCAGTAAAGAAAATAATATTTAATTTTTATACATACATTTCTTGGTATGATTGAATAATAATTTGTTCTATTGTATTTTGTAAATTTTGTACTATTTGTTCTTCCATTCATTGGACTGGATAACCACAGATTTTCCTATGTCTTGGAAAAATGTGAAATATAAAAATTTTATTAATGTGTCTGGCTTGCCTATTCAGTTCCTTATCACTGATCTTTGATGAGCAGAATTTTCTGATTTGATGAAATACAATTTATGTTTACTCTCTTTTTTACTTAGTTCCATGTGTGTCCTTTGCTTAGTCTACTTTATGAAGACATTCTATTTTTTTTCCTTTAGATACTTCATAGTTTTAGCTTTTGCTTCATTTCAATAATCTACCTCAAAATAAATTGGATAATTGGGCAGTGTGGATTATGCTTCTTTTCTTCAGATAATTATCCAACTGTTACAACAATATTGGTTGAAAAAATATCCTTTCTTCATTGCACTTTTCACTGTCATACTTGACAGAAATCAAGCACCCCCCCAAAAAAAAAAAATAGTAGGTAAATATGTGAACTGATGGATGTGTTAATTTAAAATTGATGGGAGGAGTTTTTTCACAACCTAAATATGTATCAAATCATCATGTTGCACACATTAAATACCCATATCTTACAATTATATTTGTCAATTACATTTCAATAAAAAGCTGGAAAAACAGGAAAAAAAAAAAAAAAACTTTGACAAAAATGGATTTCTTAACTCTCCCCATTCTGGTTCATTGATTGTTTTGTCTGACTTTTTAGCAAAACTATCTATAATTTTTGGTGGGCAAATTTAGGTTTTCATTTCATTTGTGTTTAACATATTAATCAATCTAGGGATAACTGTCATCTTAACATCTTTCCATCCATGAATATGTTATGTCTACCCATTAAATTAGGTTTCATTTATTTTCTCTTAGGAATATTTGGTAGTTTTTAGGATATAAATTTTACAATTCACGCGTTTAATTTATCCCACAGCGTTTTATGGTTTAATATCACTATAGTTCATTATCAGCATGGTAACACAATCAAATTTTGTATATGGAATTTGCATCCTCTTATATTACTGATGAAAGTTTTTAGTTCTGGTGGGTACCTTTTTTTTCTATTCTGTAGATTTCTTGAGGTCTTTCTTTGTACATTTTTATGTCACATTTTAATTAACAACATTATACTTCTTGCTTTTAAATCTTTGTCTTTTTTATTTGTAGTGCCTTATTATAATAAGTATAAATAGCAGTACATTGTTTAATAGAAAAGGCAGGAGAACATGTCCTGGCCATGTTGTCATCCTAGGGAGAAATGATGCTAACTCTAGGTTTTGGTGTTTCATTTATTTTTTTAAAAGTCCTTTCACAGGTTTGAGGAAGTGCCCCATCACTTCTACTATTCCTAGTTTTCTGAGAATTTTTATCATGAACAGCTGCTGAATTTTCCATACTTTCTCTGTACTTATTCAAATGCTTATATATTATATATTGACCATCCAAACTGGATTTTCATATATGATTTAGTATTTTAAAATGTAACCCCGTCACTAATGATTTCAAGCTATTACAAGTGTATATTGACTTATTATTAATCATCCTACTTGGGCAAAGACTCATCCCAGTGTTGTTTACAGGAGTACCTAGGGGGACAGTTTTGGAGATGGGAAATGGAAGCGCTTAATGTGAAGTCTTTGGAACAGAAAGACCAGTGATTCCAGTAATTCCAGTAATAGTCCATGTCCTATCAACCACACACAGACCCAGCATCTCTAAGTCCTAAGGAATATCTTGCATTCCCAATAGTTTGGTCCAAGACTGCAAAGTCACAGCTGAAGGAACCTTTGTAAATGACTAAATATATTTACATCTGATTTGTGTTAAGTAAATAGGTTAAATAGGTAGCTAGATAAAACCTTCAGAAACACATATGCTTACCATTTCCCCTAAATAATCTGTCTAATTTTACATATACAGATATATAAGTAAATTTTCAGGAATATATCTTAACAAAGCTCCTTTTAGTTTGGGACTAAATATTTAACACTTTCTGAGGAAATTGTGTGTTTACCATCATATAATAATCAATTTCTTCCACTACTACAACCAACTTAAAGTAATTCTTTTCCAACAATGATAAATTGTCATCTTTCCACAGAATATTGTATATATGTTCATATATATGCAAAAACACTTCCACCAGTGTGGGTATGTAACTGCACACACATGCCAGGATGTGTGTGAGGTTGCATGTGTGTGTATGTGAGAGGATGTGTATATGTGTGTGAGGATGTATTGTGTGAGGGTGTGTGTATATGTCACACATATATGTATGTGTGTGTGAGGGTGTGTATGTGTGCAAGGGTGTGTGTGTGTGAGGGTGCGTGTGTGAGGTGTGTGTGTATGTGTTTATTATAGCCCATCAGGTGCAGACTGGTCTGTGAAAATCATTGGTCTTCCCCAGTTTTCATCTTCTTGTGTACGTGGCTTCATAAATCTTTCAAACATCTTGCTATCTACCAATTAGCTATTTTGTTATTTTTGAAATTATACTTATACCTCATTTTAGCCTTCTTGACAAATGGCAGAAATTTTCTAAATCAAAATTCTTTTCATAACAGGTACAAGGGAAATTAAAACATAATATATGAACCTCATTTGTAACTATTTATGAGAGTGAATCTGAAAGGAAACTGTAACAGCAACAAGAAAAGATTATATATATATATATATATATATATATATATATATATATATATCCTGAGGGTATATATGCTTAAAGAAAAAGGTTGTGAGGTAATAATTTCAGAAAATGCCTCTTTTTCTTTTTAGTTGGTCCTTTACCCAAAGGTAGATGGCACTGTCAGTGTTCACCTAAATCCTTTTGTCCATATTGTTCTGTGCACCGTGGTCCAGCTTCCAGAGGCCAGTCTCGCATCTCTGCTAGAGAACTTTCTCTGATCTTATGCCTGAAGTGCCAGGGGACAAATGTGTGGTCTTTAACAAAAGACCAGTGAGAACTGTCATATGCATTCCTCATCCACTACCTCTCCAGGGGGATACTTCTGCAGGTGTGCCCTGTCATCCAAGAGTTCCCCAGTGGGATAAAGCACTTGTTACCCTGAATTGCAAAGTGCTTGATAACAAATATTTTAAACTGCTCCACTACAAATGTCTCATGTTCCCACTGCCCTACTGTTTGTTTCTTGGAATCACCTTCAAAATAAAATCTTTGCACTGAAATCTCTGTCTCCAGTTCTGCTGTAGGGGTTATTAATCTAAGAAAGTTGGTGCCAGAAAAAGCCCCAGGAAGTGGATCCTCAGAATGAGATTTAAGAGTTAGAATGCTTACCCACCAGTGATGGCAACAAGGCCCCCTTCGCTGATGTTGAGAGGAGGCTGTGATCTCATCAGCGTGCTCAACAAACACAGCCACTAAGAACTCAGTGGTAGCTAATTAGGAGGGGATTGACTGGGTCGTGTGGTATTTTGGCATTGAAGACCATGGAGACAATGCCCACTTCCAAGGGCTGTGGAGTAATTTGGCTACGGTTAAGTGTAATCAGTACACAGAGGGAACACAAGGTGAAAGCCAAAAGTTTCCCTGACAACATTTAAAGCAACCTTTCTATCCTACAAACAGAGGGGAGATGGTGTTGAGGACAGAGCTCCAGACTCGAAAGTAACAGAGTTAAAGAGAAGACTGAATCCCCAGGACCACTCATCCTCCAACCCTAGACATTGAAGGAAGGCATCTGAGTGCCTGTGCCTGAGGATCCTGAACCTCCAGATTCCCACGAACTCTCCAATTGAGAGGTACTTCACCACCACTTGTGAGGGAAGAAAAAGTTGCCTTGGACACAAGTCTTGCTAAAGGCCCTGTGGGAGCCAGCTGCCTCGGGGGAGACTGGTTTTCCATTCCCAGCATCTGGCCCACCTTCCCCGATGCCTCAGGACCAATAACTTGAGTGAACTGACAGCAGGCCTAAGAGGGAACCGTGATCACAGCTTCAGGAGGAGAAAGACTTTTCAGCAAAAGAATGTCAGATGTAGTTAATACATGGAGTCAAAGCCTGGGAAAATATGCTCAGGATGAACTTTTAGGGTCCAGATGGATAGAGCATGAAAGTAAAGCTGATTAGAAAAAGTATATCTACCTATGGGCTCTCTACTATACTTTATCTTTAAGGAACTGACCTTAATATGCTGCAAGAACTACTCTTTGAAGCTTGAGAAAGAGAGAGTGGGTGATCAGTGGGTGATCTAACTGTCTGGGAAGAAGGTTGCAGGAGGAGTGTGAAGGCATCTCAGTCCTTTGGGCTGCAGTAACCAAAACACCATGGACTGAGGTGTTTATACACAGAAAGTTATTTCTTACAGTTCTGAGGGTGGATAGTCTGAGAACAGAGTGCTAGCAAGATCAAATTTAGGTGAGAACCCTTGTGTAGGCTACAGATGGCCGACATATTATATTCACACATAGCTGAGAGAAAGAGAGACAAAGCCAGCCCTCTCGCAATGTATAAAATCACTAATCCCAGTCAGGAGGGCTTTACCCTCATGATCTCATGGAAATCTAAACTACTCCCAAAGGCCCTCCTTCTAATACCATCACTTTGGGGGTTAGAGTTTCAACACATGAATTTGGAGGTAATACAACATTCAGTCTATAGCAGGTAGGCATTTTAGAATAGATTTATGAGGTAAGATATGGAACCATTAGATGAGCATATTCCTGGAAGGGTTCTTAGAACAGTTCCTTTACTAAAGCAATAAAAGGAATACTTAGAAGGGCATTGGCATTATTGAGAAGTGTAGTAGTATCTCTCCCTTTGTGGGCCAGGCTGGGAGGTAAAGGGGCATTGCTGTAGAACTGGGCTCCCCAGGGATGCAGGTGATGCCAACCCAGTGGCTGCACTTAATCATCAAAGACAAGGTGGGCATAACCATCAAAAGAGCATCAAAGCCAGAATGGCAACAGGGACCCCAGGCCCAAGGTTATCTGTGGTAGTGGCCAATGGATCATGGGGAATGTAGAAGCAAGGAGCACAGACAAATAGGATGTTACTTGATCTGTGTACCCCAAACTAATAAAGAGCATATGGGCTGAAGGCTAATATCACTCAGCAATATGGAAAAAAATCTGACTCTTTCATCAGTTTCAGGCCTGAGAAAATTCTCAGACTCAGAGCCTATTAATGGAGGGAGAAGGCAGCCAGAGCCCGCCAAGTGTGCACAGTGGAGATCCTCAATTTCCTCCTGCAGCTATTGCCAGAGTAAGTACAGCAGAGAAGCGGGTATCTACACTATTGGATACAGGTCCAAGGTGACCCCGAAGATTCCATCATGGCTATGGAAGCAGGCAAGAGTGGACTGTACCCACATCACATTAGTTTGTCTGCTGCGTCCCCAGGATCCATCCTGTGAGATGTAACCTGGAACCCTCCCTGCTGATTAAAATGGATATTCGTAGCATCTGGGAAAGTCCTCATTCACATGGGTTTTCATTTTTCAGTCAAATGAGAGTTATAATGATAGGAAAAGCTAAATCAAGTCCCTGCAACTAGAGATTCAGCTGCTGGCCAACATAGTAAATCCGAATCAATACGAAACCCTCAATGCAGGGGCAGTGACTTACAGCCTTTCAAAGATTTACCCAAGTGACCCCCATCACATCCCTGTTTAAGTCACTGGTCTGGTCCCTGGTGACACCAGATGGATGATGTCAGATGCCAGGGAATAACTGCAAATTCCAGAGTAGTAGTCAGAATAGCAGCTACCAGGGGGTGTCCTGTCTTCACCTGACTGGGTCCACAAACCCAGTTCGGAGGTATCCACTGATTAGGTGACTGTATTCTTTCTAATCTCCATGATGAGGGGGAATCACAAGCAGTTTCCAGTCACTTGGAACAGACAGCTTCATTTGTGATGTTCTTACCCTCCCAAGGAATTACCACAAGGGACCTAGACCAGCTGAACCACTGGATGCAGATGGGAGTCCCAGAGAGGATGGCAGGGGAGACATAATGGATGTCAACTACTGTGATAGAGGCTGTCACTTGTGTCACTCAAATTCCTGTTACAAGCTTTTGTTTTGTGTTTAAATGTGACAGACCTACACTGTAAGGAACAGATGACAGCGTGGACAGAACAGAACATGGGGAATTGAACAGCAGAGGGGTGGGGAATAACCCTAACGTACATGTTTTCCTGTTTTACGCTGATTTCTGAATTCCCCACGAGGATTAAAGGCTCCTGTTACCTCTTTTGATGGAAAGTTTATTTCAAGCAAACCCATTTTTGGCTTCCTCTCCCTACCTGTCTCACTTCCCGGCTTCACTACCCAGAGTGTTTCCTGGGATCACTGCTAAAATCAGCTGCTTCCTTTTGCATCCCTGTCTCAAGGTCTGCTTCTGGCGAGACCAAAACTAAACCACCAAGGGCCAGTGAAGCAGAGTAAGAGACAGGTGTCCTGTGAATCTTCAAACCTCATGTAGAGAAAAAGCATCAACGATGTGTTACCGTGACCACCTTCCACTTTGGTGAAACAATTACTTTCTATTATAGTCACATGTTTTCCAGCTTGGATTCCTAGTTATATTAAACCCTTAGAATAACAATCAACATTTAACATGATTTCTGTAATATTGGCTAATTGAATAGTGCATAAATGATCAAAAATCTCTGAAAATATATTGAACAGCTGTAATATGCAGAATATGCAGGAGGATTGAAGAAGCATGCCACAGGCAGTAGATGGCCTCTTCAACCTTCTAGAAAAGGTTAGTAGGGTTACATACATCTCTATAGATGTTCCTATGTTTTGTAAATTTTTGTCTATATATTGTTGCCACATATCCACTTTCCATTTATCATGTGCTTGGCTAGTTAGGCAACTGAATTATTTAAATATATTTAATCCTCTTTAAACATGTTTAAGGGCAGTGTTTAATGACAAAGAATAAAAACTACTTTATGAAGTGGTTATACCTGTAAGATAATTCTAGAAAATGTTTTAATTGCTTAAGACAGTTAGCGGCAAGCTGTCATCCCAGGTGACTTTCTTGTTTTATAACCTCATCATTGTCTTTGTATGCCAGCTTCACCCTACTGGGGTCACCAGAAGACTAAGTGAGATCATAGTTTCTCCCAATACACTGGCCACTGTGTTCCAGTCCCAGTGCCACATTCAAATTTTCTTCTTCTCCTTCCCTTTGTTGACACTGAATGTTTATGGTAAGCTCAGAAGATCTTAGTGTGAATATTAAATCATAGCTCCGAGTTTCTAAGAGATTTATTTCAACAACAACGAAAATTATAGCAGAGCCTTGATTTACATCGGAATTGATCTGATGAGCTACCTAAGTTTTGGCTACAATATCCACAGAGAGTCCGCCAAGCTAATGTGTAAAAATGAACTCACTCTTCTATTTACATCGTGAAACAGTATCTCTCTCTTTCTCCTTCCCTTTTCTTAAGAGGAACAGTCTTCACACTCAGCCCAGACAATCTTAAAGCCATTACCCTTCACATCTCATATGTTAGCCCTGTGCTTTGGCACGAGGCCATAGAGAACGCAAAAGGAATACATTCCGTGATGAGTGTCCTGATGGGGATGTTTCCATCCTGTGTAGCCACAGAGAACTGAGCACGGTAGAAAACATCTTTCACATGCAGTTATTTCAATTGAATAAGCACAATTTTAACATGAGGCCATTAAAAAACTACTTTGGTTCTGGGAAACCGAGTATTAGAAATATGATGAGCATATTGGAGTAAGTTCAAAACTGAACATCAGGAGTAATTAAGGGAATGGAGAGATTGATTTATGAGAAAAGATTAAAAGAGCTCAATCTGTTTAGCTTGGCTAACAGACAACTAAGTAGGGGATATGGTAATTGTTTACAAGTACTTACAGGATGTAAATATCAAGGCTGGAGCAGAGATGTTCAGGCTGAGATCAGAAAGCCTGAATCACTCCAAGTTAATAAAGAGAAAATTTGGTTGACTACCGTTCAAAATTTGGTGATAGTTAAGTCTTTTCAGCAGGAATCATCATTGGGGGAAAGTAGGAAAACAAACTCTTTGGGATATTTGAATGTGACATAGCCTTTGTGAATCTATGCTTGGTGTGCATTCATCATCAGTGATATCTGAGAAGTTTTATCACTGCATGTATGGAGACAGCTTTCTATGCTGTTCAAATAAACCACAGAATTTAGATAGGTGCTTCATAAAGATCAAATTCTAGCAAAGCAGATAAACACAATACAGGTAGAGAGACATGATTATCATTTTTTAAAAAACTGCAAAAATAAATTTTATTTTTCTTTTTAAAAATGTTAACGCAAATAAATCATGATTTAAAATTTTATACATCTAGGGATGCCTGGGTGGCTCAGCGGTTTTAGTGTCTGCCTTCAGCTCAGGGCATGATCCCAGGTCCCGGGATCAAGTCCCGCATCCGGCTCCCTGCAATGAGCCTGCTTCTCCCTCTGTCTATGCCTCTGCCTATCTCTCTCTCTCTCTCTCTGAGTCTTTCATGTTAAATAAATAAAATATTTTTAAAAAATTAAAAAATAAATTAAAATTAAAATGTATACATCTAAATTAAAATAAAACAGTGTATTATCATATTTATTCCTGTAAACATGTGATTCATATAATATTACTAGTGTTATTAATGAACCAACACATTTTTTAAATTAGTAGAAATGAGAAATTCACAGTAATTCATTATATATGTTAAATGCTTACTGTAGGGATCCCTGGGTGGCGCAGCGGTTTGGCGCCTGCCTTTGGCCCAGGGCGCGATCCTGGAGTCCCAGGATCGAATCCCACGTCGGGCTCCCAGTGCATGGAGCCTGCTTCTCCCTCTGCCTGTGTCTCTGCCTCTCTCTCTCACTGTGTGCCTATCATAAAAAAAAAAAAATGCTTACTGTATAAAAAAAAGTATTAATAAGAGCATTACACTATTGAAATAACTCAAAAAGTATGTTATATGATGTGATTTGAATATAAAAATTATTCTAATCATCATTCTAAATCAAACTAATTTAATAAACAATAATCCTTTACATTGGTAGGGATCCTATGCATACATCTCAACAATCATATCTGTATCTGTCTGTCCGTCTATTTATCTTCTGTCTTTTTATCTCCATTATGAAAAAAGTTGTTTTACTTATTTCTGTATTTATCTTTATAAAAGAAGCAAGTATCCCATTTCGTTTTCATGGTTCCCATTCTGTTAGGTTTTGTAGGAAATAAATGAATTAGAGTCTATGTTCTCCATCCTTCACAAGTTTTGTTCTTATTTAAGAAAAGTATGAGGCGCTTAGGTAGCTCAGTCAATTGAGAATCCAACTCCTGATTTCCACTCAGGTCATGATCTCAGGGTTTTGAGACACAACCTCCCATTCAGGCTCTGCATTCAATAGGGAGTCTGCTTTAGGATTTCTCTCTCTGTCCCTCTGCCCCTCCCCCTGCTTGCTCTCTCTCTCTCTCTCTCCCCCTTTCTCTATCTCTCAAATACATAAATAAATCTTAAAAAAAAAAAAAAGAAAAAGAAAAAGTAGAATGAAACATATGCAAGTAGAGGAAGCAACTGATGTGAAACACAAACTCTACTTTTTGGTATAGATTGGGTTTTAAGTAGATGATTTTAAAAATATCTGAATGGCATTCATAAGTGTGTCACACATTTGTAACATGTTCCTTAATACTCTACCCTGGACTTTATGCAGAAGTTTTCATTTGAACTAAATAAAACTAAGATTTCTTGTGCCCCTAGGCTAATATGTATGCTGCTTATCTATTAGTTGATCAGGGAAATTGAGGCATTATGATACACATACACATATGTACAACACACACACACACACACACACACACACTATGGTTTGAAATCTGAGCACCTTTCCATAACTGAAAATTTATTACTTTTCAAAATAGACACAGAGATTGGAAGTATATTTGTCCATATGATTTGTAAGAGAATTTAAAGTAGATGAAGTGCTTTCTGTAATGCACAAAAAAGCATTCCTTCAGGAAAACTATGCATAGATAAAAAGAATCATTGCAATTTTATATAAAATAAATGATAATTTAGGCTTTGAGTTGTTACATTATCACAGAAAATATATTACTGATCTTTTGAGTACTCATCATGATTAAAGGAAACATGAGTGTCCTTATGTAATTATAAAATTATACGTACTGTTTTCTTGTAGATGAATGTATAAATTAAACACACAGAAGACAAAGAGTATATATAATGCCAAAATGAAAACTTATGAATGCATTTGGCATATGCCAGTATTATATTCAAACAGAAAAGGACAAGAGCTAGTAGAATTTGTAAATGTAAATGAAGACCAGTAGAAATTCATTTTTCTCATAAACTATAGACATTTCACTAATTTGGATACATTAAAATCGGTATTTAACATATTCATAATATTACCAGGCCATCTGATCTCACTTCTTGCATTTCCCTGGGCACATTTTCCGACTATATTATATAAAAATCATCTCTCTACAATTAAGTGTGTATCTTTGAAGTATCACCATTACTCTCTTCAAGCTAATACTGCCATAATGTCCAATCAAAACTTGATTTATGTTAGATTATGTGCATAGCATCGTGCTTTCTCAATGATTCTGGAATCCTTCTGGATTAATTTATCTTCATGGGTAGAAAACATAGAATGTCATTTTTACTCCAAGAGATGAAGGTTGTAACTAAATCTGAGCAAAATTGTTGTTGAGCTAACATTAGTGTTTCACTTCTATCAATTACTCCAAAGAATCTACAAAATAAATAAGTAAATAATGAAAATATTTATTCTTAGAGCAGTTAATCCCTAAGCATTAGACAAAATCCATTATTTTTATATCCAAGGCAAATATACTAGGCTTGTATGCTGGATCATGGTGAAAGAGGCAGGATTGCCTAAAAATCAGTCTGATTTGCCTGGGTCCTGAACCAACAAGAACTCGGCTTCCACTTCCTCCTGGTATGAGAACCAGCATCTAAAACCAACTTACTAGAAGATAGTGGTTACAATCCTTTGCTGAGGAGCTGGTCCTGTGAGCTCCATCTATCCCAGGTTCTGGAAGCCTGCATCCTGAGGCACTGCCTGTGAATAGCTGCTATGCAAACCCAGACTGTCAAGGGGCCAAGTGGTCCTCTCCAGTTTTGCTGGCAGGTTGCTCCCATGGTCTCCTTATAATTATGGAGACTAATATGGGGTCACATGTATCCAGCAGCATGTCATGGTCTGGGTTTGCCTCTCTGGATGAAATGAGAAATGGGGTGGAGGATTTATGCCTTCTCTTCTCTTACTGACCTTTGTCTTATAAGTTTTTCTAATGAAGCTGGTCTCTTCATACCCTGTGATATTGTAGAAATTTTTCCAAGAACTTTTGTGATAACAAAGTTAAGTTAGTAACATAGTAAGGCTACCTTGTAATGACAAAAATGAAGCTTTCATAAAACAGGTGTAAAAGGTGCGATTGGGAAACCTAGTTGTTCAAAAAGACACTCACTTAGAAACTGAACCTGTATGCAGAAGAATGATGGATGTATTGATAGATGTCCAGATTTTTATGATTCGACTATAAAAACACAAACCTTTATACTCCCTTTCAGGTTAGACCAACATCTATCATTTCTCAAAGAGGGAAATATTTCCTGGAATGTAATCTGCAGGTACACTTTACTCTGACTTTCTCTGAAGCCAGACTGGGTCATACAGCCAAATCCACCAACAGAAGAGTATGGGAAATATATATTTGATTTATTATCCTCTATTGTGGAAGGGAGTAAGTGCTAAGGGATGTAGACAGTCATCACTGTTCACCTCTTGTATAGCATTGACATTGTAACTAGGTTTCTGGAGGGAATAGAGATAAACTCAGATGTTCATTCTGCTGTGTTTAACCTGGGTCATGGATCTATATACACTTCCTAAGATATCCCATTTCTGCCTTTTATAGTTGGAATATGAAGATACTAAACGTCATTCAGCAGAAGTTGAAGCTTTATATCATCATATGACACAGCATCCCTTTGCCAAGCAATATTGTGAAAAAGTTACGTAGGGGATGGCTTCATTTCTCCACAGTCATGCATATTCTAGAATACTGCCAATCTCTTCTCCATGTGTACCAAATGTCAGAGATGTGTTAGGTTCTCATGGCCCAAAGCCACATGGTTCCTTCAGCACCCACAAATGAGTGTCTTGCTGCCATCTACACTTCTTTGAGTGACAAGATTAGTGGGAATCCTGGGAGGAACCTATGTTTAGGACCTGTCCTCACCTACTACATCAGGAAGACATCCTGTCTGAGCCCACTGTACTCCAATGTCCATGTTAGTCTCTCCCTATCAGCTCTGGCTTTCCTTTGAATACTTAAAATTTTAGAAATAAAGATAGAAAATACCACTGGCTCTTTCTTTTTGTTCTAATTCCAGGATCTCAGGTGTTCACAGAATCACTAACTTGATTGTTTCATTTTACTTTAAAATAGCTTCTTCTGGGCATGACCAATGGATAATCACTAACCTTGATCTCTCATTCTGTAGCTTTATGGAGATAAAATTGACAAGTGTATATAGTTAAGAAATGCAACATGATGTTTTGATATATGTATACAAATGTTTGTTACCATCAAGTTAAGACATCTGTTACCTTACACAATCATATTTTTTTAGTGAGAACAATTAAGATTTACTAAGACAATTTTAAGTTAGTATGCTATAAATAGGATCTCTAGAATCTCTATCCTGCATAACTGAAAGTGTCTACCTTTGACCAATATCTTCTAATTTTCCCTACTAGTAATCACTATTCCACTCTCTGCTAACATTGGCAACTCAGTGCTATATGCCAAACAGATTTAGTGCATGTGTTTGCAATATTATTGGAATTGCCTACTTATTTGGCTATGAAGGAATTCAAACTACAATTGTGAAGCAAAACTATCAGGACACAGAAGACTCATAGAACAATGTTCAATGATACAGAAAACATGAGAGCAAACCAAAGAAAAGTAAATAGCAAGTAGGAATAAGCAAATAAATGCATGTGCTTTACCCAATTCTATAAGATCTAGCCAATGCTAAGGCATGGAGAGAGACACTTATGAGAAGGACATTGGCATTGGAACTAGATTCTTTGGGTCATCTCTATGGCACCATGGGAATGTGATATTGGATGTGTTATTTCAACCTTTGGTGCTTCCTATCCCATACGGCCTTTCTGAGATTTTAGCTGATATACACAAAAGAGATTTGTAAACGAAAATTTTATACATCTGTAAGGTATTAAAACACACTTCTTACTTATTTCAACCTGCCAAGATGACATCGTATCTTCCTATCTTACTTTCCCTCAAGAATTAAAGGAAAATCATTTACCTTCTTTCACCAAGATCCCAGAGAGAAAGATTACAACAGAAAGAGTGAAGAAAGAAAAAATTTAAAAATAGAACTTGCGCATCTGTAGAAAAAAGAACCAAAATCCAAGAAAGATAAAGCACTTTGGATTATTGCTTCTGTTGTTGGAGGGTGAGCATAAGGTCAAAGATTTTAAAAATCCTGGCCAAGGCCCCCTCAGGGACTGACAGGGCCAGCCAGACTCTCACATCTGGTTAAGCTCAGTGGTTCTCATGGCTGCAGTATATTGACAAGTTTTCAAAACTATGAAATAGAACTGAATTCCTTGCAGTTAAGTCTGGATAATAGCATGTGGATTATCCCTTTGCCAATTACACTGTGTTGACATAAACAGTGTCATAGTTTACACTGGCCTAGCAGAAGCAAGCAAGGGGGAAGAAAGAACTTTTAAATTTATTAATTACTTCCTTTTTCAGAGAAGGTGTGGAGTACTAAGGACTCTAAGCCAGATCTCTTCTAATTCAGACAGATCAGTGCATTAGTCGAAAGGCAAAGTAGGAGAATTCAAGAGCACAGAAGTACCCTGTGGAAGGAAGTCAACAATGGGAAGCTGCAAGGGGACATTCAGATTTATAAAACAGGATATATGAGTCAAGTTTTAGTAATTGCTTTAATATTAACTGGATAGTAAGTGGATATTCCCTTATACTAAGTAAATATGCCACTGATCTAGCAAGTAAAACATTGGAGTGTTCATCATATGAGGTTCCAATGCCACACGGGTGGTCTTACCAAGTCTGTGAGGAAAATATACTTTCAAAGGAAAGAGGCTACTAAAGAAAGTAGTTTTGACTTGTCATGAGAAAATTAATAGCAGCAGCAGCAAACACTTATCCAGTGGCAAATGCAAATAACTACTGGGCATAACCTGAATAAACCACTGTCAACATTCGTACACAGATTAGTCCATTTCGGGTGAGACATAGTGTTTGGCGGTGGTGATTTCACTGCCCTACATTCAGTTATAGCCCTTTCTGTTTACAATCCACCAGATTTCCTTTTAGAAACAAAACATTCATATTTTGCATCATGGGTTTCTTTGGAGACTGGCCCAATTGACAGCTCAGGGTAGCCTGATTGAAGGAAGTCTATCAGCAAGGCCCATCCAGGAAGCCAGGAGAGTCAGCCTGTGCAGCACCATTTATCCATGACTCTCAAAGTTACTGTTACTCTTTTTTCTATGACAGAACCTGCAGGAGACACTCCCTCTGGCCCTGATATTTTGATGTGAGGACCTGAGATCAGGGATATTCACACCCATGTTGGTACTTTGAGAAGAACCTGAAGATAACATTAAACCAGAGAAAGGCAAACAAAACAATGTATTAAACTCCATTTCTTTGCATTCTCTGGTGGGTTTTTTGTTTTGTTTTGTTTTGTTTTGAATACCAAATAATAGAAGGAGAAGATTTGAAACTAAACATTTAAAACTAATGCTCTCCATGAACTATTCAAATAAGAGAAAGTACTTTTTTTTTCATTTTTCAGTTTCATAAGTTTTTTTTTTCTCACCAGCATTATAAATATATTATGTTATCACTTACGAGTATACATAAAATAAAAAATGCTCAGTTGACTGGGTTTGTGGAAACTGGGTTCTACTGTCAACTCTCATTAATTTGCTGTGATGTGGGAAAAATGCTTTAACTTTTCCTGGCATAAATTTTTGTTCTCCCTCTCTACTTCTTCCTTTCTTCCATAACCATTTCTGATGCGGCTTGGGACTAGGACTTCTAGTATGAAACAGAAAACACTTGCAGATCATGAGGGACTTGCAGAAGAGGAGAAGCAGCACCCTAAAACTCAGCGGAGCCATGGGGCCAGGACTCCAGAACCTGCAGTCTTACCAACTGCTATGGGAGCTCAGCGAAGCATGACTGACAATAAAAGTCAGGGAGTCTCTGGTGGATGAGAATTGCAATTGCTCTAGTTCCTTTCCTCTTACTGTAACAAAAATGACTTTCTTGTGGGATGTTCTGTCTCCATCTCATCCCCATCTCATTTAGTTCAGGTGGGATGGACTGCCTCTCACCATCCCAAGGGGAGCACAGAATCTATGCTCAAGTCAATCTTCAGCTCCATCATCTCATCCAAATATTTATTCAAGAATGTGCACTTAGCTATCAGAACCTAACCTGGAACATTTGCCAAGCGTGAAAGGAAAGAGTCACATGATTTTGTTTTAGTTGAAAATAAGTAAATAAATGATCATTATTTATCAAGAAAGTAGATGTATAGTGGCTTGTGAAAATATGAAACCAAGTAAGCAAAAAGCCAAAAGCTACTCCACCTAAAAGGAAAGGAGATCCAGGAGAGTAGAGGGAAAGACAAACTCACAACCACATCACATGGACAATTTGATAAAACTGTGCCTTATATTGTCTAAAACTAACCAGTTTCATGATCCAATATGATGCTTGACTAAGTAGGGGTTTTGCCAAGAGGTCATAAAATAATATGAAAAATAAAGATAATTTCCAAAATAAAATGTTCGAAATAAATCATGACTATCATGAGATCCCTCTTTGTTATGACAGTATGATAAAATATATAAACTGAAGTCACTGTGCCTTTAACATAAGATCCTAGTTGAGAATAACAAGGAGGCTTAAGAAAAGGAAATCTAGGGACACGGGTGGCTCAGCGGTTGAGCTTTTGCCTTCAGCTCAAGGCGTGATCCTGGGGTCCTTGCATCCAGGCTCCCACCATGGAGCCTGCTTTTCTCCCCCAGCCTATGTCTCTGCCTGTCTCTCTGTGTCTCTCAAGAATAAATAAATAAAATCTTAAAAAAAAAGGAAATCTAGGAAAGCAAAAGTATCTTAGACTGAAGAATAGAGTGGTAGTGTGTAGGTAGGTTGCTATTGTGGTTGTCCATGGTGTGTGTGTGTGTGTGTGTGTGTGTGTGTTTAGTTAGTGATGTGGATAAGTTTCAGGAATCTAAGAGTGTGGCTTTTAGTAGCAATGAGTAGATGGAATGCACTGAAAGTACATGAGACGGTGAGTTGGAGAAAGTTCGTATAAATCTTGGCCTTTAAATGTTACATGTTTCTAGAAATAATAGCCCAGAAAAAAGTTTCTCACAAGTAGGAAAAACAAAACAAAGTAAAGACTGGTTGGTATTGATTGAAGCCCAGATGGGGAAAAACAAATCTTCCATGGTAATATAAATTTGGGTTGCTGTCATCTTTTGATTATGGAGTTCAAAATTATACTACCTGCAGGATTCAAGAACTCTCAAATAAATAATGATAGCTAGAAGTTAGCAAAATCATTATCAAGGAGGATATCCTTAATTTGGGATACACATATGCAAATCTATGAGGTAGAGGAATTCCCATAAATAGCAATCCACCATGGGAAAATTTAATGATACAACCAACATAAGGATGAGAATCTCCGTTCTTCAGATAATAGAAAATCTGAAAAAAACTAAAAAAAAACTATGTTTAAAACTATATAATTAAGAACTAAAAAAGGGAATTAAGTGCATAAAAAAAGAAGGGATGCTAGAAAAAAAAAGAATAGACATACACAAAAAAGAAATAGAATTTATGGAAATAAAAAAATAGAGACAAATTAGAAGATTCAAAATGTTACATTAAAAAAAGTCATGGGTTGCTGGGGAGCTCTAGTCAGTTTAATGTCTCTTGATTTCAGCTCAGGTCATGATCTCAGGTCATGAAATCGAGTCCTGTATCAGGCAGGCTCTGCACTTGCAGGGAATCTGCCTGTGATTCTCATTCCCTCAACTCCTGCCCATCCCCCAACTCTCAAAAAAGAAAGAAGAAAGAAAGAAAGAAAGAAAGAAAGAAAGAAAGAAAGAAAGAAAGAAAGAGAAAGAAAGAGAGAAAGAAAGAAAGAAAGAAAGAAAGAAAGAAAGAAAGAAAGAAAGAAAGAAGAAAGAAAGAAAGAAAGAAGGAAGGAAGGAAGGAAGGAAGAAAGAAAGAAAGAAAGAAAGAAAGAAAGAAAGAAAGAAAGAAAGGCCAAGGATTGCAAAGACAATAAGAATAAAAGAGTAAATTGAAAAGATACTCAGCATCATATATTAGGTAAATGCAGACTAAAACAAGAAGATCCAACTTCATACCTATTTCAGTGCCCAAAATCTAAAACACTGACATCAAATGCTGACAAGGACACGGAGAAACAAGAACTCTCCTGGGAATGCAAAATGGCACAGGCACTTTGGAAGATGGTTTGGTGGTTTCTTTTAGAACTAAACATATTCTATGGTATCATTCAGCAATCTCACTTCAAACAGAGTGGAGAACTTATGTCCACAAAAGATCTTGCACATGGATGTTTATGGCAACTTTATTCATTATTGCCAAACTTGGAAGCAACCAAAATTTTCTTTAACAGGTGCATAAATAAATAAAATGGTATGATCCAGACAATGAAATTTTATTCAGCACTAAAAAGAAATGATTTATCAAGCCATGAAAAGACATGGAATATTATGCAGATTACTAAGTGCATATTATCATTTTGTGTGATAATAGAGTGTCAATGTAGGTTCACCAACTGTAACAAATGTATCACTCTAGTGGGGATGCACATAGCGAGAGATGTTCTGGGAGGCATGGCAGGGAGTATATGGGAACTGCCCATACTTTCAACTCAATTTTACTGCTCACCTAAAACTGCTCTAAAAATAAAGTTTAATTTTAAAAATGAAGGAAGAAAAGAATGGAGAGGAAGGAGATGAAGAAGAGAGAGTTATTCTCAGGGCAAAATGAAAATATCACATTAATAACATTGTGTAGTATTAGCACAAAAAGAATCCACAAAGACAATGGTAAAACTAGGGAGCCTAGAAACAGGCAAATATATATAATTGTATATATTTTAACTATTTAGATTCTTGCCTTATATTAAATATGAATTTCACATAGGTTAAGTAAGACATTTGAATAATATATTTATAGTATTTAGAGAAAAAGATCAGAGTATTTTTATGACTTCAACTTTGAAGGATTTCTTTCTTTTTCTTTTCTTTTCTTTTTTTTTTTTTTAGAGATGAGGGTGGTCAGAAGGAGAGAGAGAATCTTAAGCAGCCTGCCTGCCCAGCACGGAGCCCAACACAGGTCTCAATCTCATGACCTGGAAATCATGACCCGAGCTGAAGTCAAGAGTCAGATGCTTAATGAACTCAGTTACCCAGGAGGCCCAAGTTTGAAGGATTTCTTAAATAAAGCTGAGACATGCATAAATAACACAAAAACAAAACCTCCCCACGTTGATTTCAATCTACAAACCAAGAAAACGGAGTGCCAAATAGACATATGAAAATATTTTTAATCTCACTGAGAGGCCATTATGATCAATAAATAATATTTTAACAATAATTAGATTAATTTTATAGAATCAGATAATACCAAATTTTGATAGGATGTAGGAGTATTAATTAATCCAACCACATTAGAAAACAGTTTGGCAGGATTAAATATAGCAGACTTTTAGGCATTAAATAGATCCTGCTTTTAGGCATCTACCCTGGGGAACTACATATCAGCCAAGGGAAATTTTCACATTAGCATTCAATGCAGCACCCTTTATAATAGCAAAAGGTAGAACTTTCTAATTTCTAAAATGAAATCTAAATAGATTTTGGGTAAATGAATTATATTTCATTTATGCAGTGGAATATTCCAGAGAAGTTACATTAGAAAGTCAGTGTGTGTCAACATGCATATATGATCTAAAAATATTCTCATGTTAAGTGAAAAAAATTAAATTGTAAACTAACACATGCATTTATTTATATTTTATGCTGAAAGCAGTCAAAACTATAATATATACACTTTATGAATGATAAATACCTATTCAGGTGTCCATCTGGGGAGGCAGGTGGGGACAGCAGATAATGGGGCTTTAGAGTTATCTCTAATGTTTCATTTCTTTAAGAAACAGAAAAAAAGAAACTTGAAACAAATACAGCACAATGTTAACATCTGTTTAATCTTGGGGGTTGGAGTATAGGGGTCTGTTCTGTTATTTTCTGTATCCTTCCATATGTTTAAAGTGGTTTGTAATTAAATAAAACACGGATGAGTAGGAATTAGTCTGGTAGAAAAAAAAATGAAAATGCATTTCAGGCAGAAGTAAGCAAAGGATTTAGTAAATTTTAAAAGTGCAAGATGGCTTCAGAGAACCACACATAATGTGATATGGCTTTGATCTAAAATGCTGGGGAAGAAGTAACAGAGAATGGGGTGAATAAGGTAGATCAGAATTTGACAATAAAAGGGTCTTGAGAAATATTCTATCAAATCTAGACTTTATCCTATAGGCCAGTGTGGTGTACAGAGCAATGTTTTCCCAAAACTGTTCACATCCTAGTCTCAGAACCTGTGAATATGGGACATTCCATGAAAGAAGGTGTTCATATGTGATTGAGTTAAGGATCCTAAGAGAGAATTTTCTTGGATTTCCTAGATGGGGCCAATGTACTCACAAGGGTCCTTATAAGGGGGACCAGAAGAGTCAAGTCAGGGGAGGAGATGTGATGATGAAAGTAGAGGTGGGATCCATGTGTGATCACAGAGTGAGCTGGTCCTAGAATAGAAGCTGGAGAAGACAGGGAGATACATTCCCCTCCAGAGTCTCCAGGAAGCAGCCCTGCTAACCTGGTTTACACTTCTTACCCTTGCCGCTCTAAGATAATATATTTTGGTTGTTTTAAGTGACTAAGTTTGTGGTCATTTTTTTTACAGCACCAACAGAAAACTACTATAGCAGTGATGATAAAATCTTACGGAAGGTCCTAGATGTTGTTGCATGGGGCGCAGGGGATAGGCAGAGGTTGGGGGAGGGGTAAGCACATCTGCAGTGTTGCTATTTATATCTGTAACAAAGTAATAATATTTACTGCACTAACTTGATTAAAGAGAAATCGGAGAATGCCACTCTCAAGCCTCATCATTGCTGCAGAAGGACAATCTACGTGATTCCACTTCTAAGAGGAATCTAAATAAAATAGTCAAGTACATAGAAGCAGAGAATAGGGTAGTGGCCACAGTGGCTGGGGGACCAGTGCAATGGGAGACTTTGTGCCAGGGGTGTAAAGTTATCAAGATGATTAAGCTCTCAAGATCCGCTGTACAATACTGTGTCTATGAATCACAATATTGTAAACTGCCCTTACCTCAAAAATCAACCGATCAGTCAATCAGAGGAGAACACTCACAAACAAAAGAGAGAAGAAACAAAACAAAATTGAAACTCAAATCACTCAGTTGGATAGAGAAAAATATATAAAATATGTACCAGAAAACAATGCGGCAGTTACCTAAGGTTGCTAACAACATCTGAGAAAAAACTGTGGCTGTGGAGTATAGTATAAGGAAAGATAACTAAGAAAACTGCACATGTTCTATGGTGTATTAACTTATATTAAATGTATTAAAGAATTCATGTTTATATTTGTCTACAAAGAGTTAAAATTTATATAAGTTCAAGTTATACACTTTAATTTATATTATTTCGCTCTTATTGTAGGTAAACGTCAAGACCACACACTACTTTGTCACATACTTTTGGAGAAACTTCCTCACTTATGATTTAATAATTTTGTTGAAAGTTGTATGAGTTTCCACAAGAAAGCCACCAAAATGAAAATATGCTTTAAAAATAGAATAGCAACAGCCAAAAAGCACCACATAAAACGCATATATAATGTTCTTTCTCCATTACGGTTACTACATCTTTCTTCTGGAGCAAATTTCAAAATTTAGGAAAAATCCTGCCATTTTCCAAAATACCTGTTTCAAATTTATATCCACTTTGAACCTGAAATGTTTTGGCAAATGAAAGGAATATACAAATATATAACTCTTACATGCCAAACCCCTCACCTTCCAGCAGACAAAATAAACACGTATCACTAAATAACATTTTTAGCTCTCATAAATAGCAAAGCAGAAAGAAGCTAAATCATCAGATCTGAAATCAATGTATGGATTAGAATCAGCTATGAGTTAGCTTATTCCTAGTTTAAAAAGTCATCTAATATCTAATGTAAATTGGGTTTAAATCCTTGGTGTTTGTAAGGATTAAATAGGACTTTTTAAAATTTATTTAAATTCAACTAGTCAACATATAGTACATCATTAATTTCAGAGGTAGGGTTCAGTAATTCATCAGTTGAGTACAACACCCAGTGCTCATCACATCACATGCCCTCCTTAATGCTTATCACCCAGTTACCCCATCTCCTCACCCACCTCCCCTCTAGCACATACAAATGGCCAACAGACATAAATATGACATGTTTTTAAAGATTTTATTTATTTATTCATGAGAGACACACACACACACAGAGAAACAGAGACATAGGCAGAGGGAGAAGCAGGCTCCATGTGGGGAGCCCGATGTGGGATTCGATCCCCAGGACTCCAGCATCACGCCCTGAGCCGGAAGGCAGACGCTCAACCGCTGAGCCACCCAGGCGTCCCTAAATAAGACATTTTGATGTGAAATCACTAAATGGTAAAGTGGCTTACAATTGTAACAATTGCAGGTTACCCTCAAACCATGCAATATTTAGAGGCTCCAATCCCCACACAGTTGAAAATCTGTTTATAACTTTTCACCCCCAAAACTTAACTAATAGCCTACTGTTGACCAGAAGCCCTACTGATAGTCAGTTAATTAACACATATTTTGCATGTCATATGTATTATATATATACTGTATTCTTACAACAAAGTAGTCTAGAGAAAAGAAAATCCTAAGTTAAAGAAACTACATTTACAGTACTGTACTAAATCTATTGAAAACAAAAAATCCACATATAAGTGGACCCATGTAGTTGAAAGCCATGTTGTTCAAGGGTCAACTCTATAATCTATGGATTAAGATAAGCTAAGACATGAGGAATATTAAATTAAATTGAGAATTGATTTCCAAAGAATCTTTAAACAATTACAGAGATATGTATCACACTTCTAAAACTACATCCTTGACACTTGAACAATCATTCTTGATGTCAAGCTAGATAAGATATTTTGCCAGAAAAATATTGCCAAGATCCTTAAGAATGCCTTCACCCCAGACAGCGTGGTGGAATGTAAAGGGCAGATCTGAGTGAGGCCGCATTTTCCACCACTTAGAAAAAATCTGCCTGCTTTCTGGTGTTGAGTGCTTAGTTTCATTAGCATTTGTGCAAACTAGTTCCCTTAGGTTTAATTTCTCTGACTTAGCTGCAATCCCTCAAAAGTTTAACATTTTTTGCATGTGTAAGTTACGACTTTTCACTATAAAATGTCTTTCTAAAAAATTAGGTTCAGAGAGACTTAATGAAGAGTAAATTTCTAAGTTCTATGTAAGATTCCTTATCAGTTACTCAAAAGTCCCAAAGGTGGCTGTACTCAAAAAGTGGACATTCATACTAATCTTCATCTCACACTATTATTGAACATAGAACACCAACAACAAAGCGTTAAAAATAGACTACGTTATGTTTCTCTACCACTTGGAAAAAAAAGAACCCATCTTGTGTTTTTATTCAGTTTTCAGAGACATCTTCAAAAATCCCAATTTAACAAAATAAACTTGTATTGTGGAATAATTGTAAATATATGGAAAAAGTTTGAAGATATCACTGAGAGTTCTTGAATATGGTTTGCCCTATTTCCCCTGAAGGGGGAAATCTATTATAACCATGGTGCACTTGTGAAAACTAAGGAATTGATATTGGTACAACACTACTAACTAAACTCGCAAACTTTATAGTTCAGTGTTTTTTCCACTAATGTTTTGTGTGTTTCAGGATATACTTTAGGATAAAACATTGCATTTAGCAAAATATTTTAAAACTACAGAAAATCTGAAACTTATCCTTTTGACACATTTTCCTAAATGCACACAGCCAAGGGCAGTTCTGATCTATGCTGCTCAGTTTCTCATTCTTTCTCTAAAACACAAGCATTCCAGACTCAAGTACCTTGTACTATCAGCCCACCGTATCACTGAATTAAAGCTCTTTGTAAACTTTAAACATAACAGATGTTTCTTACGTCTGCATAAACTTCCAGCCTTTGAAAAATCGTGCAGTATGGACTTGGTGTTTTAAGATTGCCTCTCTTCAAATATTTACTCTCTGCTGCAAGTGCTTGAAGTAAACAATGCTCCCTAGGCTGGATGAATCAGTGCCCTCCCTTCACTGTCCCAAGTTTGGTCTGTCCCTCTTTATCTGATCCCACAGTTTTTATACTTCCCTTATTCCCATATTTTTCCTGTTGACTATATTAACACCGCAGGTGTTTTCCTCTTCTTGAGGCCTTTTTTTTTT
The DNA here is from genome assembly GCF_003254725.2 of Canis lupus dingo. Classification (NCBI taxonomy): domain Eukaryota; kingdom Metazoa; phylum Chordata; class Mammalia; order Carnivora; family Canidae; genus Canis; species Canis lupus. The sequence goes on along the minus strand of NC_064264.1, from coordinate 53,720,185 downwards.
TTTTTTTTTTTTTTTTTAAGAGAGGGAGAGAAAGTGGGTGGGGAGGGACAGAGGGAGAGAGAAAGAAAATCTCAAGCAGGCTCCATACCCAGTGCAGAGCCTGTCCTGGGGCTTGATCCAAAACCCTGAGATCATGACCTGAGCCACAATCAACTCAGATGCTTAACTGACTGAGTGAGTCATGCAGGTACCCCTTCAGGACCCTTTACTAACTGCTTTTTAGACAAACTAATGCTGTGTAAAGAAGTAATAAGACAAAGTATCAGGGTCCCCCAGTGCAAAAGTTCCTCTTCATCCTTCTAGGATCCCATCTGATGCCACTTCTCAAAGATACAGATGTCGCTTCTTGAAACCAAGATCTTGCTACATAGTTCCCCTAAAAACCCTCCTTATGCAGTGAGGCCAAAATAATAACTCACATAGGACAAGCACAGAAGACTGCAGAATGTGGATATCTCTATCAATGATAACAGCAGCAGAAATATTAAAACTAGGTGACAGTTGTGTGTTATTCTGGATACTTTGGATGTGACTGGTAGGGTACTCATTTAGCAAATGAGAAAATAGAGGTTGAAGGTGCTTAAAGAACACTCTGTCTAGGGGCACCTGGGTGGTTCAGTAGTTTAGTGCTGCCTTCGTCTCAGATCATGATCTGGGGTCCTGGGATCAAGTCCCGCATCAGACTCCCTGCAAGGACAGAGTGTCTCTGCCTCTTTCTCTTGTCTCTCATGAATAAATAAATAAAATCTTAAAAAAAAAAGGAACACTTTGTCTTCAAGCCCATTGAAACAACTTCTCATTGTGGTGTTAGCTGGCCTATTACCATTCAGCAGTCACCCTTGTTGGCTAAACTGAACATCAGACCCAGAGCTTGCAGTAACCCTTGCAGGAGACACAACCGGTGGTGATCTCCTTCACCTGGCACTGAATGATGTGGTCTTCAATGGGCCCTGTGCCCTGTCCTCTCTTGCCGGAGATGGAGCTCTCTTTGGCAAGACTTATGAGAGATCACAGCCAGCCCTGGGAACCTGAAGTCATCGTCCCTCTTCCTTGATGTTCTGATATTAGCTATTATTGTATCAGTTTAATTTTCTTGTCAATACATGTGCTTTCTTCTCATCAATTTTTAAAACGGACTTAGCTGTTTTTTCTTCTACCTGTTATTAGGCCCACTCAGAATGATTCCATTCTTCTGGGCCAAGCTAGTGAATTTCTGCCTTCTGGTGCTTCAGCACTGCAAAAAATCACATTTACAACCAGCGTGCACAGCATGTCTTCTCCCTAACACAAGGACAGATACTTGCAAACTTGGATTATGTATCCTAGATAGACTTCATGTGGTTATTCTAAGCAGAACACAAATGTGTCTTTTAAGAGCATCTCTTTGAAAAGAATTTCTTTACCTAGAGGAATAATAAGCAAGGCAGTTACATAAATCTGATAACATATCTATGGGAAAAGAGAATAAGGAGCTACCTGAAGGCAGAACTTTCACTAGAACACAATTCAGTCATTGAAAAATCACAGGATTTCCTAACTTCCAGACTTTGAATATACTTTATATAAAAGTAATTCAAAATTGTCAAGATCAGTCTTCTACTATGAGCTAGGTGTATTGTAAAAATAGAATATTTTTAGTATTGTTAGTGTAAGAACATTTAAAATACAATTTTATAAACAAAAATTAATACAAAAAATAATGCAAATGTTCAGTTGAAGGAGTTTAAATGTATACATCTATATATGTGGATGGTGTCTAGGCACTATACACACACACACATATATAAAGGAATTATATATACACACATATATACAAGATATTTGTATTATTTATATATAATTTTTGCATAAATTATATTATATAAAATATATAAGCTATATTATTATATAAAATTATATATTACTTATATATGAATGTATGCTGTATATATATTTTATTTTTATTTTTTAAATTTTATTTATTTATTTACTTATTTAAATTTATTTATTCATGAGAGACACACAGAGAGAGAGAGAGGCAGAGACATAGGCAGAGGGAGAAGCAGGCTTCCCGCAGGGAGCCTGATGTGGGACTCGATCCCCTGACCCGGGGTCATGCCCTGAGCCAAAGGCAGATGCTCAACCACTGAGCCACCCAGGCATCCCTAAAATTTTATTTAAATTCAATTAATTAACATATATGTATTATTGGGCATATTTATTTTACATTCACCTACTTGTTAAAGCCATCCATATGTCTTATATGCCAGTGCTTTGTAGATATAGATGTAATAAAATTATTTAGTGCCTATTTCAAAAATTATAGAGACTGCTAGTCTATTTTATTTTAAGAACTGGATAAAGAGAGCCATTTAATACCCTCCTCCAGTCCAATTTTCTCTCAGCTGGAGACAATCTCTTTAAAATAATTCTCTGATTATCAACATGACAGAGACATTTCCACTGTTCCCAAAAGCTTCCTTCCTCTTTTTATTTCGTATCATTTTTTGTTTACTTTGTGGTTTCGGTTGGAGGAGTAGTCTTTGTTTTTGGTGGCTTTTCTTTTCCCTTTTTTCCACGAGATCTGCTCTGCTGCCTGTCCCCCAGGTGTTACTTCAAGAACCTTTTCTAAATGCAAAAGAAAATAAGAGGAAAAATGTCAGCTCCCATGGTTGGCAAGACAACAAGGCTCAGAGGGTAGGAAGCTGGTTCGCAGCAGGCAGGGAGCTTCCAAGAGCAAGCCCTGGGCACAGGAGCTCTGGCCCAGGCTCCAAAGAGCTCTCCCTTCCCAACACTGTTTGTTTATCAAATGCTGCCTCATGTGGGCTTTGCCACAGTATATTTCTCTAAGCTTAGAACTCAGTGGTGTCCAAGAAATTAAGAGGCAGGAAAGCGCATGTATAAATAGGATAGGATACTTTGTGCAGCTCAAGGATTCTATGGTATTGTGGGTACCATGCTTTAACTCGTGCTCCCCATGAGATTTGCCTCAAAAACCTATCAGAACAAGTCTGACTAGATGACTATTGTGATACTAGCCAATTATGAAAATCATGAGATAACTTCCCAGTTATTTAAAACACTGACAGAAAATCACTGCAAAAGAGTCAGAAAGTCTATTGTACTTTAAGAAGTGCTATACTTTCCCCTCCCTGTGCTTTTTTTTTTTTTTAAATCTTCAAGAGCAATAGTTAATAAGTGGTACTATTAATAAGTAGCACTGGGGATTTGCAGAATTAATGTGATTCTTCACACAGCAAGGAGAGGGTATGGAGAGTGCTTTGATTTTTCCAGAATTTCTAGTGGAAGATTTAAACACCCTGAACAAATTAAGAGCAACTAGCTTTTAGGATGGGCTGGACTCAGAATATGAAGTTTTATCTTCTACCATCATTGTTGCCCTAAAATAGGTTTTGTCAATTTTCCCTTCCCTTATCCTTAGGAGCTTCCTGGGAAAATCCGATAGCTTTCTAGTCATTTTATTTATTTATTTATTTATTTATTTATTTATTTATTTATTTATTTATTTATGTGTTTGTTTGTTTATTTATTTATTTTTATTTTTTTGCTTTCTGGTCATATTAATTCCAATCTGCTCTCAATGAAAATTGTAACCTGTCATCCACCAAACACATATGTCCTATCCCTCCTGAGACCACTCTGGATCTGGGCAAGCAGTGAGGAAGGGGAGCAGCCACCATCCTTCCTTTCCTTTCCTTTCCTTTTTAACCCATCTTCACCCTGCCCTCCTTCAAGGCTAGAGTAGTGGAGGAGGGGAGTCAAAGGAAGAGGGAAAGATTTACTCAGTGACCTTGAGGGCATCCCCACTCACCACTGCCCTTTGTTTCTGGAGGCCTACTGTGTGCCTTTCTCAGGGCTCTTTTCTTACTTACATCATGCCCTTGCCAGGGCCTTCTTCACTTTATACCTTCCCTCAGCCTCTGCCCAGGGTTGTACATTTGGGATCACCTTCCCTGGGGAGGTAGCTACTCTGGGTCAGGTTTTTGTCAAGATAACAATAGCAAAGTTACTTCCTGTAGAGGCCATTTGTCCCAAATAAAAATGTAAAACCCCTTGTCCCATGAAGCACTTATTTCTTCTACTGCTTCCTTCCTTCTTGCCTTAACTTTATGGCTCATCCATCCAGCTTTCTGTTTTTGGCCTCCTCAGGCTGATAACAGACAACTGCCTCCATCAGCATGTATACAAAGCCCCTAGGCACATCCTAACTTTACCAAGAATTTCCTATTTTTTATGATAGTCACACAGAGAGAGAGAGAGAGGCAGAGACATAGGCAGAGGGAGAAGCAGGCTCCATGCACCGGGAGCCCGATGTGGGATTCGATCCCGGGTCTCCAGGATGGCCCTCTGGGCCAAAGGCAGGCGCCAGACCGCTGCACCACCCAGGGATCCCCGAATTTCCTAATGTTTGATGGCTCCTGGTTATAATTTGGGACATGACTGATAATGAACATCTCGTCAGGGAGTGAAATATCAGTCAATATATCAGTGCAAACAACCTCCATATTTTTGTATGTTCTTTGAGGCTGCCACACTTGCCTGGGGTAGGGAGAATTGTGCAGCACTTCTCCTCCATGGAAATGGGCTGGGAAATAACACAACATTTTCATTTTTGTAAATTTTTTGCTATTATTTAGCAAAGACGCCTTGCACTAAAGATAACTATAGCTACTTCTCTATGCACTGTAGGGTTTGATAATCACAAAATCAGTTCATTCATGTCTTTAAAAATCCTGTCTTTAGAAATGAAGATATGTTCATAAACTGTTGTTAACATCCAGGCTTTAGTGATTTTGAGACAACAGAAAGTGTTCCAGTGTATACACTGATGGAGATTATTACCAATTACTCATTTTCACACTCTACATATATATTCAAATTTGAGTAGGTTAGCCTGACAAATTAATCTTGCATCATGCCACAAGAAGACAGACATAATTTTTCAGCAACTTCTGGAAAATACCTGATTATTTCTTACATGTTGACTCAAGAGTGATCAGAGGTAGATCCTAAGACTATTGTGTTTCCCATCATCCCTGCACTTTATGTTCAGCCCTTATACCCAGCCCTTATGACAAGACTCTTCTGCATTCATGTATTTGATTATTCTAGAGTAACCTCCCTGATGTATATCTTTTTTGATGAAACCTGGGGCTTCTGAACTACTCTACAAATTCCTATTATTCTAAGGCTAACCCTTAGCATAGGAAACCTGGGGGGTGGAACATCCCAGACCTTCATTTGGGAAGCCAAAATATTTCCAAACTCATGAGCAACAGGGTTGTAGGTATGTTAATTTGTTCTGGAAATCCATATCATTATTAATAGTGGCAGTGATTTCCTATTCCTTATAGATACTTAATAGTAATGAAATGTAGTTAATACCTGGAGTGGCTCTATGACATAGGAATTAAGAGATAAACTCATGAGTCAGACCACACCTGAAATCCTACCTTGGCTCCACTCCTCCAAGCTGCATGACTTTAACATGTTACTCAACTTCTCAAAGACATAATTTCCCCAGCTGGAGTGTCAGTATAATAATAAAATATACACCACAGTGTGTAGTAGAGACGATGTTAATATACTTAAAGCATTGTGTATGCACAACAATGACTGGCACATAGTGAGTGTTAGAGTCATTTCTTTAAAAAATTATTATCAATACTCTCTAAATCACATTTAAATTTGTATTTGGTCCTCTTAAGAAGGTTGTGAAGTAAGTCAGATATTTTTACTTTTTCTTCTATAAAAATGGAAAATTAATTTTTAAGACTTTTGTTTAGAACAGTTTAAAGTCCACAGCAGAATTGACGGGCAAGGCACAGAGATGTAACATCCATCACCAGGATGTTACATTTCTTACAACTGAGGAGCCAATATAGACACCTCATAATTACTCAAAGTCCATAGTTTACACTAGGGTTCACTCTTTGTTGTACATTCTATGGGTTTCAGCAATGTAACATGTATCCATCGTTATGATATCATATATTTTTTATTGTCCTAAAAATTCCTCTATACTCTCTCTCCCTATTGATTCCCCTAACTCAACCCCTGACAACCACTGATCTTTTTACTGTCTCCATAATTTCATCTTTTCCAGAATGTCATATAGTTAGAATCATACCATATGTAGCCTTTTCATATTGGCTTCTTTCCTTTAGTAGGAAAGAAGCATTTAAAATTCCCTATGTGCCTTTTCATGGCATGACAGCTCATTTATTTTTTGTGCTGAATAATATTCCATTGTCTGGATGGATCACTGTTTATCAATTCACCTACTGAAAGACAACTGCTTCCAAGTTTTGGCAATTATAAATAAAACTACTATAAACGTTTGTTCCAAGTTTTTCTGTAGATATAAGTTTTCAACTCCTTTAGATAAGTACCAAGCAGTATGATTGCTGGATTGCCTGATAGGAGTATATTAAGAAACCACTGAACTGTTTTCCCAGGTGGCTGCACCATTTTGCATTCCCACCAGCAAAGAATAAGAGTTCCAGAGCCCAACATGTGATGCACATTAAGGCACTTCTGTGGTGGATCCCAGAAAATGAAAATTGCTCTCTCCCAAAGACAGGAATTAAATGCCTAAAACATTGGAATGTAATGCAAACCTCACAATATTTACACCTTGACACCTTCTAAATATAACATGAGGTGAATGTCATTTATGGTTCTTATAAATTCTAATTGTTACAGAAATTAACAACATGGGAAAAATTGACATCCAAATGAAATGCTAAATAACAATTTTAAGAGTAATCTAGAAATCATGTAAAATTCTCTTAAGGAATAAAAGAATGATACATTTTGTGTCAAGGACATGAGATTATATGTATTTTCATATGCACACATTTCTTTTTTTTTTAAGATTTTATTTATTTATTTGACAGAGAGAGAGAAAGCACAAGCAGGGAGAGCAGGAGAAGGAGAAGCAGACTTCCAGCTGAGCAGGGAGCCCGATATGGGGCTTAATCCCAGGACCCTGGGATCATGACCTGAGCCAAAGGTAGACACCTATCTGACTGAGCCACCCAGGTGCCCCATATGCACACAGTTCTATTTTATGTATGTATGTTTTATGCGTGTTTTTCTCTCTACCTTATTTCAAACAAAGGTTGAAGTTAGAATAATAGCTGGATCTATGTTTTTCTGATGAACAATTACAAAGGACTCTGTTGATGTCATATCAAAATCAAGAATTATTTTTAAATTCTGGGATATATCTCATCCTGAAGATTATTAACTAGTCATAATTGGTAGTGGTAGAAAATAGAGTATGAATTCATAGAAACGGCCATCAATCTATAACTCTCACATAGGTTATAAGAATCCTGGCTTGAAGGATCTAAAGCTGAGTTCTATAGGACTATATGGTAAGAAATCAAATGGCCTCATTGTTCTGGAAGGACTCCCCATTGATAGGATTTTGTTATCACTTAAAGCTAAATCAACCTTTAGCTTTGTGTAGCTGCCTCTGGGAGTTTCTTGTGACCTATACAAATGCCCTGTTGAAGCCCTCCTGAGACAATACCAAAGCTTTAATTATGATATTAAAGTTTGCAACATTTTATGCTTCACTATGGAAAAATATTGTTAGTAATTAGGATCCTGAAACTATATCTAAAAAGTCATTATAAGGGACATATTTTTTTTTTCCTTTCTTACCAAGGGGTAATGGGTCCACAGCAAGGTTTGGCTTAGGGCCACGGTTACACCAACAGTGAGCACGGAGTGCACTTTGGGAGCCGATATGTCACATTTGGTGCATTTGAACAGAAGGCCTGGCTATAGCTCTCTGCTCACCTGTTTCCAGACTCCCTCAGAGGTACATTGTTGGAAAGGCCATGGGCTAGGGCAGCAACTTGTAAAAAACCTCTCAGGCTAAATTAATTATATTTCTGGAAATGGTGAAAGAAAAGAAAACAAATCAAGAAAGTCTGGGGTCTGGGGAAGTAATTTACTTTTGAATTATTGCTGGGAATTCTTAGGTGATACTAGGGCACCAAAGAAGAAAATATTATCACTGATCACTAACTCTTAGTGAGGACCTACTAAAGTGTAACATAACCTGATACCAAACTTAGGTCTGCAAAGAATGCAGAAGATCTATATGGCAAGATCCCAGGTATATAAATTCAGGGAATTTATAACCATTGAATGAATTAATTACCCTACATAATTAAACTTTGGGCACATAGAGAATGAAAAGTGTCTTTTTCATATTATTTTAGTTAGCAATCTGTAACTGGGACAGTAATCCAGGCTAAAGTCATACATTTTGTAGTCATTGCTATTTCTGAATTTTAGAAGGAAACCATAGGTGAGAAAGAGGTCATTCTCAAGAACTGTGCAACAATGTCTAGGGTTTTATCCTGGTTGCAAGCCAACAAGTTTGCCTGCCACAGTTTCATAGGTGCTGGCAGAAGGCACAGGCACCCTGATAGGAGACAAGGAGCAGTAGCCAGTTTCACATCTATTTCTGATATAGCTTGCTATATCATTCAAATCCCAGAGTGACTCAAGTGGTCCATGATGGACACTTGCACATTCACTAGGCTGCACTGCAGAAGTGGAACACCTAGATCGAAAAATCTATTGTTTCTACAGGGAGAGAAGCCGGTTTGCTCTTTGTTTTGAGGGAGACTTCACCCAGGCCTCAAAATCATCCACTGAAAATAAAACCCAAAGAAATAGCCCAAGGAAAGAGTGGTCATAGCTTTACACTCTAGGTATGCCTATTAAGAATGTACAGGGTAATCCATGGCAGATGGATGCTCTACCCAATAGTTGCCCAGGGAAAAGTTAGAGGAGAAATGGCATGTGGCTAGGAGTAAACCTTAGGAAACACCAACATTTAAAAGGAGTAATAGGGGAACAGGAAAAAACTCAGAATAGTATAATGAAAGATAAGGTTGAAAATTATACTCAAGAGGGAGCAGTCACGTATTGGTCAGATATGTCAGCAATCTGCCCAACAAATGCACAACACCAAACTGTTTGGAAACTGGAGTGGTTTGCAATTTTTTAAAGATTTTGTCTCACCTCCCTTTATATTGTTATAAACCATTGAGGAGCTGAGAGCTTTTGTCTATGTGGGTTATATCCAATAATTAGTTCAAAATTGAGTGTAAGAAAAATTTTTAAGTATTTTTTAATTCAATCTTTTACGAAAACAATAAGTTGCTTTTATGAAAAACTTACTTTATTTTCTAATACTAAAAAATGAAAACTTTTTGTTTTTGTAAATCTATTAAATGTCTCTCTTAAATACCTTGATTCTTATACCTGCCTCCATATTCTTTGTGTTGTCATAAACTATTTAGATTAAAGTATAAGAACAAAATCCAGCCTCATAGAGATATGTGGTTGAAAACAACGGGGATGATACAAATAGCTTTTTTTCAGATAAGTGGGGGCATTCTTCATTAACACTATACCAAAATTTGGTCATTTTTAAATAGAAGTTGAAATGTGGAAACAGAAAATATCAATTTTTGCATTGTTACACTCAAATCCATTGGTCTATTTTCCACTTCGAATGAATCTTTTAACCACAAATGATTATGTAACATCATGCACAGATCATTTGAAAGTATTGTTTTATTGAGTAATGCTGATCTTTCAAATGATGACATTTCATTATACGGTATTAAATATCACATTAATTAATTTCACCAGCAATCATCAGAAAAGTATTTAAGAATTAGATAGCATCAGTCTCATAGTGGTGGATACACGTTCTCCAAATTTCTAATTTTCATTTGAAATCTCGAATTTCTTCATTGGCAACAAGTATTATCAGATGCTTCTCTTAAATCATCAGGTTTGATTTCTTTCTATTAAGAAAATATCTACCAAATATTCAGTTCTGAATAGCATAGTTGTTCGGTCAGTTTTTCTTTCAGGTAAAAATTGTGCTTTATGGTAAAAACTCACAAAACAAAACAAAATATAGCTAGTTTAGCTTGCAACTCAGACAAGTATAGGAGCCAGGGAATAGTCATTGCCCTTTGTTATGCAGCAATAGTGCATCATGAGAGTTTCTATTTCATCCCACTGCATTACTATGGAGTAAAAATTTAATGAAAGGGATAACTTCTCTTTCATCTTGGACATCCTTATGTAATTGTTTCTTAGTTTTGTTTTCCTTACATGTTCCTGGCTGTGAATACAATTTGTGACTACTAGTATTTTGGTGTTATTCTTATGATTCTTCATGCTAAGAAACCAGCAGTTTCACCCAACATGGAAAAGCAATAGTTTATATGACTGGCTTATTTTTTGAGACTCACAGAAACTCTGACTCCTTTTTTCATCTCTTTCTGGAGTCTTGAGGACAGTGGCTTGTCCTGTATTCTTCCTTTTTATGGATTCAAGAAGACTTGTTGGTTTTCCAGTCTTTTCAGCTTTTTGTTTGTTGTTAGGATGGAGTAGTTACTTCCAAGCTCCTTACATGCAGAAGCAGAAGCCAAAAGTCTAAATGGAGCATGTTTGGGACGCCTGGGTGGCTCAGCAGTTGAACATCTGCCTTTGGCTCAGGGCCTGATCCCAGGATCCGGGATCCAGTCCCACATCAGGCTCCCTGCAAGAAGCCTATTTCTCCCTCTGCCTATGTCTCTCTCTCTCTCTCTCTCTGCCTTTCATGAATAAATAAATAAATATTAAAAATAAAAATAAAAATAAATAAATGGAGCATGTTTGAGTATATATCTCCTCTGTTTTGAAAAATAATCTTCTGAAAACTCCTCAGTTTCTGAGTAGACTAAGAGTATTTCTGAGTGTAACATATCTTCCCTATGTCTAATAGCCTATTTAAGCAAAATAATCATAGATATTTCACTTGAGTGCATCATCTAACCTTACATATGCCAGTATTTTTGAGGAAAGCAGAAGGATAAATCAGGATTGATTGAAAGATTGATTGATAGGGTAAATGCCATAATTTCAACCATAAGGACTTAACAACTAATTGACACTTATTTTTTGTATAAACCCATCAGATTGGCAAAACATGCATTATATGTATCAATTGAATTTAAACATGGGACATCTGTTAACACAACAAATAGAAGGTACATCAAATTAGAATATAAAAGGATGAGGTAGTAGACACCTGGGTAGTTCAGTTGGTTGAGTGTCCAGTTCTTGGTTTCAGCTCAGGTCATGAGCAGATTCATGCCTAGTGCACAGTCTGCTTGAAATCCTCTGTCTCTGTCATCCCCACCACCCCCAAACCCATGTGCTTTCTCACTCTCTCTCAAATCATTCAATAATTTTTTTTTTTTTAAAGATGGAGGTAGGACTAAAGGCCCTATTTCTGGGTTACCCTGGAATCTGATGTAAACTGAATATTTACAGAAAGTAGAGATCATTTCATTATACCCTAAACAATTAAAAATATAAAGGATATTGGAAAAATTTCATATCTCCTCGAATCAGATTAATATATTTTAGAATGGCATACTCATAATAAATATTATTTATATTCAGATTAGGAAGCTTATTCATTATCAAATACAATTGAAAATATAATAGTTAGGGATGCTGGGTAGCTCAGAGGTTGAGCATCTGCCTTCAGCTCAGTGTGATCCCAGGTTCTGGGATCAAGTTCCACATTGGGCTCCCTACAGGGAGCCTGCTTCTCCCTCTGTCTATGTTTCTGCCTCTTTCTCTGTGTCTCTCATGAATATATATATATATATATATATATATATATATATATATATAATGAATTAATGGTCTTTCTGCAAATGTAGCAGAATAGTATTTTGAAATATTATTCAATTGATTTTTTTCTCTTTCTTAGTTCTCTTTTACCTTGTTGTTCATCCACCATTAAAATAATACTGAGTTATTGCCTTGAGAAGGGGAAACACAAAATATAAACAAATAATCAAATAATTTATCTTGATTTCCAAAACAGCTTTTAAAATCTAAACCTGGGGCATACTCTGAATGTACTTTTGATTTATATAAATGCACAATTGTAGAAAAGAAAAAATGATTTGGATATTCCCAAAATTCAGGGATTAAACATGTACAACACAGAGTAATGTAAATGATATGAGAGTAGGAAAGATAACATGCAGATATAATGGTCCTTTTCCCAGGTAGATAGACAAAGATCTCAACTGATAAACAGGGAGAAGAAAGCTAGAGATGAGACTGGTCTTTAGACTCTGACAGTAGCTGAAGGAGCTCAACACTGTCTTTCCTTGGCTCCATACAATGGGAATGGCCAGAGTTATATATATTTAAGGGACATCTGGGACTAGAGAAGTCTTCCGTATGTTTCACCTCAGCCCATGGATGAGAAAACCTTTTAGAGGAGTTCCACATTATGGTGCCAAACCAGTAAAATAGATAAGGCTATGAACTTGATGGAAGCTTCAGAAAATACTGATAACTTTGACCTTTGCAGATACGGAATAAAGTCCCTTAAGAGGGGGATGTGGCAGATGCTATTTTCCAAATATGACTGCAACAAGTACTCTCTTTCCACATTCTGTTTTTCCTATGTGTATCTGACAGGCCTACGATCAAGAAGTAGGGCCTGTGTTTCTTCTTGAGGCTGGTGGGCTTACAAACCGTAGAAGTGACTTGATGGGATTCCAATGCTAAGTAATAAAAGGCAAACAACTTCTGCCTGTTTCTCTTCAATGTTTTTGTTCTTGGAACCCAGCCATCCATGCTGTGAGGAAGCCCAAGCAGCCAAGAGAGGCTTCATGTAGGTGTCAGGCCAACAGGCCCAGCTGAGGTTGCAACCAACAGCCAGCATCAACTTTCAGACATGTGAGTAAAAGAAAAGCCTTTATATGATTCAAGTTTCCAGACTTCATGTATTCCAGATGAATCCCAAAATAGCTCAGAATAGAAACAAGCTGTCCCTGCTGGGCCTTTTCTGAATTCCTTCTTCTCAGAATCCAAAAAATATAATGAAATAGTGGTTTTATGCCACTAAATTTGGAGTACTTTGTCATGAAGAATTGATAACGGGAACAACGGGGTGGGAAAAGGAGTAGAGCTGAAAAGGGATTATGGAGGGGAAGATCCTGTGTTGGAAGAAGTAAGCAAAATATCTAAGTGCCTGGACTCATGACTAGAGGCCATGGCAGGGTCCTTAGTGTCAGGACCAGATTCCATGGTAGGTGCCTTAACACCTGGCTAATTGAGTTCCATCTCAGTAAATACTGTCAAAGACAGAAGATGACACTGGGACAGACACCTTTTCTTGATGCCATGACAATACCATCTTTTTGTAGATATTCAGACAAGCTAAGGAATAATGGAACAAAATATAAAGTGGAAAGAATCACAAATTGACCAAGTTTTATCCCAAAATATCCACATTGAAATCATGTATTTGAGTCAGGATGATTTAGGTTTTCTTTGCCATTTTTGGATTATTTTAATTTTAGTCAGAGGAAATAAAGTCCCATTTTACCTATTTTAAATTTTAATTTATAAAATGTTCAAAGTGCCAGCTAAATATTTTTTAGACATGCTTACAGAAATAGGCATTGCTCTGAGCATATGATATATTTTATCACATGCCCCTTTGCAAAGTTTCAAATTTTAATTGGGGAATAGTGTTTAGATTGGCAAATTCCGACTAAAGCTTCATGCCTTCAATGGAGCAAATGTGAATGGAAACTCACAGCTCTTTCTGCTTCTATTTATTTTATTTTATTTTATTATTAATTATAGTAAAATACAAATAAGATCACTTTATTATCTTATTTTAAGTATACAATTCATTAGTTTCTGCTTCCACTTTTAATGCTCCATTCTGTACTTCAGATCTCTCTAGAGATCATATACTCTCAGAAAGGGGTCTTAAGGAAAGAAAATCAATTTTACTCATAAATGACATGCTAAGTTTCTGCTAGTGATAACTGACCCGTAACTATCTAATCAGACTCTTCTACCTAATATTCTTTGGGACTTGAGGTAAAGTTTGTGAGATAAATAGCTGTGATTGGGATGTATCTATGGCCCTAATCCAAAATAATGGTTAATGGACCTGAATAGGAGTTAGATCCAAGAAGTTCAATATATCTGACAAAATTGGATAATAAAATGCCATTAGGGAAACTCTCTGGACTACAATTTATAATTGTCAATAGGATGCAATAAAAAATGCAGATTTTATAACAAATCTCATTTGCAGCCAAATTCTACTTACTTGACATCAGCCTAGTTCATGGAACTCTTATATTCAATTTAAGATAAAAAATGAAATATTGATTAATTATTTTATTTGAAATCTACAATTTTAGGTAAAGCTCTGGGGATTCTTTCCCCTTCCTGCATGATCCCAGAGAATGTTGCATCCATGTCCTCTCAACCCTGTCTCTAATACCGACCTCCCGACCTTTGACTCTAACTCCAAAGTTCAACTCCATTCTGTTATGGAATTTGGGGCTTTAGTTCTATGCCACCCGTGTTTTTTGAACCAGAGTGGCGCTACCAGTGAAAGAAAACTGTGAGATTTAGGGTGTTGTAGTGCACAAAGCCATCGGCTCTGTGGAACTCTAGAGAACCTAGACGTTTGGAGAAATTATGCACATTGTGAGAAGATACATTATAATATTTACTGCCGTGCAGATCATATTATGGAAGTTGAGTTACGTGGTTTCTCAAAAAAAATAAAGACTGAGTATCAGGCATTCAAATAGTGCATACCTTCCCTATTTTGTGATACATGAATTTTTAATGGTTACTTGAGTTCAGTTCTGAGAGAGAAAAGGAAGAGGAAGTGTTAGCAAGTCATATTTCAATTTTCTACCCAATTTTGAAAGGAGAAGTTGGACAAGTTAAGGGCACTGATCACACTTTAGGTTCATTCTTACCAAGTCCAGAGAAGGAGAAACATGTATGGAGAATTCCTAGTATTTCATTTGGGTAATTTTTTTTAAGATCTTATTTATTTATTCATGATAGAAAGAGAGAGAGAGAGAGAGGCAGAGACAGAGACAGAGACACAGGCAGAGGGAGAAGCAGGCTCCACACAGTGAGCCTAATGTGGAACTTGATCCCAGGACTCCAGGATCATGCCCTGGGCTGAAGGCAGGTGCTTAAACCCCTGAGCTACCCAGGCTTCCCTCATTTGGGTAATTTTTGAGTCATGGATCTCTTTGGTATTCCAGTGAAGCTCAAGGATCTCCAACTTATTTTCCCTGAAGCTTTTATTAATTCAATTTCTAGCTAGTTAACATACAGTGCAATATTAGTTTCAGATGTAGAGTTTAAGTATTCATCACTTATAACACCCAGTGCTCATCACAAGTGCCCTCTTTAATGCTCATCACACATTTAGCCTAGTACCCTGTCTATCTCCCCCATCAGTAACCATCAGTTTGTTCTCTAGAGTTAAGAGTTCTTGGTTTGTCTCTCTTTCCCCTCCCCATGTTCATTTGTTTTGTTTCTGAAATTCCACATATGAGTAAAATTATATGGTATTTGTCTTTCTCTGACTTATTTCACTTAGCATTATACTCTCTAGCTCTATTCACATCATCACAAATGTCAAGATTTCATTCTTTTGATAGCTGAATAATATCCATTATATATATATATGTATATATGAATGGATAAAGATGTGAGATATATATAGATATATATATTGAGATATATATAGATATATATAGAGAGAGATAGATATATATATAGATATATATATAGATATATATATATCACATCTTTATCCATATATCTGTATCTATATCTATATATTTATCTCAGATAACTTTAATGAAAGTGTCAGCAGTCCTTTTACCCATGTTGCCTAAAGCAGGAAATGCAGCTGCTAAGACCAGTGGAGCTGAGCCCCTCTGCTGCTCCAGACTTGGGGGTCATCTGGGGCAGGAAAATATCACTTCTTGTGGCAGAGTCTAACAGCCAAGCCCCGTGGAAGATCACATCTGGGATCTTTCTCTCTCTATATATATATATATAACATTTTCTTTATCCATTCATCAGTTGATGGAACACTGGACAGCAACATGAAGAAGAATGAAACTAGACCACTTTCTTACACCATACACAAAAGATATTAAAAATGAATGAAAGACCTAATGTGAGAAAGGAAACCATCAAAATACTGGAGGAGCACACAGGCAGTAACCTCTCTGACATCAGCAGTAGCAACTTCTTACTAGGCAAGAGAAACAAAAGCAAAAATAAATTATTGGTATTTCCTCAAAATAAAAAGCTTCTGTACAGTGAAGGAAGCAATCAATGGAACTAAAAGGCAATCTATAGAATGGGAGAAGATATTTGCAAATTACATATCTGTTAAAGGATTAGAATCCAAAATACATAAAGAACTTATAAAACTGAACATTAAAAACCAAATAATCCAGTAAATGGGCAGCAGACATGAACAGACATACAGACGGCTAACAGACACGTGAAAAGATGCTCAACACCACTCATCATCAGGGAAATACAAAAAACTACAATGAAATATCACCTCCTACCAGTCAGAATGGCTAAAAATAAAAATACAGGAAACAGGTGTTGGCCGGGATGCAAGAAAGAGGAACTCTCTTACACTGTTAGTGGGAATGCAAAATGGTGTAGCCACTCTGGAAAACAATATGGAATTTCCCCCAAAAGTTAAACATAGAATACCCCACAATACAGCAATTGCTGCACTACTAGATATTTATACAAAGGATACAAAAATACTGGTCAAAGGGATGCATGAAACCCAGTGTTTATAGTAGCACTATCAACAACCAAATTATGAAAAGATTCTAAGGATCTCTAACATTTTTTAATGTGTAGATAATAAGCATGGGATTACAAAGAAAACCAACTTATTTTTTTAAGATTTTATTTATTTATTCATGAAAGACATAGGGAGAAAGACAGAGACACAGGCAGAGGGAGAAGCAGGCTCCCTGTGATGAGTCTGATGTGGAACTCGATCCCAGGACCCTGAAATCACGACCTGAGCCAAAGGCAGATGCTCAACCACTGAGCCATCCTGGCATCCCAAAAACCAACTTCTTGAAATAAAGCTAACATATTAACAATAACTTCCATAATTTCTAAGTAGTGGTGAGTATGCATAGTGTTTTTTGATATTGTCAATAACTTGAATATAACATGAAAATTTCTGATTTTTATTGTTCACAAAGTCACCTAGAATTGCTTGGACTACTGTGTTTTATTGCCTATATTTAACAGCAAAGGAAATGCTAACTTGCAGTTAAGGGACAGTAAAAATAAAGATGCATCTTTTTCTCACCTAAGTTTATAAACCCCCAAGAGTCTATCCACAAATCTCTCAGTGTTTAGTGGAGCCCAGGTTATGAACCCCTGAAATAATAATAGGCTAGAGCTTCACTCTATTGTAGAGTGACTTGCTTCATGTTTCTCACTAATGTCAAGAAGAGTTGCTTATAATAAATTCTAGCTACAGTCCAAAAACAAAGTAAAACAACAACAAAAACAAAAGTAAAAAAAAAAAAATCCACCTGCATCCATGAACAGTAAGCCAGTAACCATAGGCTGGACTAGGCTCAGGAGATGGAAGGCTACATGAATTATTAGTCTTCAGAAATGATTTTGGAAAATTTGCCACTTTCAGCTTAGAATACTTCCACATTTGATTAGAGTTAAAAACAACTGAAGAAAAGTCATAGACACATTAGGTGAGCCAGATACCGTCTGTGCTTAATCATATGTGCTTTTTTGCTGGTCCTTCAAGTGAAATCTCTCCTTGGGTTAATATTCTGTGTAAATTTAGTGATGTCAATTATGTAGGAAAGGGCAAGTTACTTAAATACTCAGCTTCTCTGGTTTCTCTTGTGTAAAATAAATGGGTTAAGCTAAATGATCCAAGGGTGGACTATAGTAGAAAGATAATTAATTTTGAAGTTAAGCATTAGTTAAAATGCCCACTGCAATGCTATTAAATAAAATATGATTTAAGAAAGTTGAGACCTAGTTCATTATGGAGTTGTTAAGAGGATCAAATAAGATAACAATGTTTCTAAAAGGCACACAGTAAGTATTAAATATGGGGCTTCATGCTCAGACTCTGATAAGCTTGAACTAGAAATGCCTGCTCCATGCATATGGAATCCCAAACGTTACTTTCAAATAAATGCTTCTTATTGAAAATACTATAAACATTGGGCTACAACCTGCTTATGTTTTATTTTAGAGAAGAAAAACTTTTCTCTAACAGCGTTCTCAAATTCACTTACATCAGAAATGCTGTAGTATGGAAGAGAAAGGTTGTGGAAGAGAGATGAGTAGCAGATTCAGGAAGATTGTGGATCATGAAAGATATCCTATGTCGTGTTAAGGACACATGGCTGACAAATACTCTAAATGTGAGGCAGACAACTAAGACTGAAGCACTCACTATGAGTACAGGCTAGATTGCTAGATTGAGTGCTTTTTCATATTTTTGCAAGCCAGGAGCACCTAGAAATTATACGGTTTGTTAAATGTCCTGGTGTGAACAGACCACGTTTCTTGTGGTGGGTGCCAACTCACAGGGCAGGGTAGGTGGGTACTTCCATAGCCTCCAACCCCTACCCAGGGCCCCAGACTCACCCAGTGGTAACCTTCACCTCAGCATACCTGTAGGCCATTGGTGGCCCCTTCCAGAGCACACAACAGCTGGACCCTTTGTCTCACATATACAGAACAGTTTGATGATGATTTGTCAAACAAATAAGATAGAGCACATCATATTCTGCTCTTTTAAATAGGTTCTCACCACTTACAGCTATTATTTGAAAAGGTTCACAATGGGATCCTAAATGAAAGAACTTCTCTAAATTCCAGCTTACTTCGCAGTGATAAGGCAAAAGAGATATTCTAAGTAAACTGCTAAAATTTAGTGCACTTAGCAATGAATGGACATGTTTATAGGGATTTAAGGTCTAGGCTAATTTGCACTTGCTATTATATTTCTATATGTATGTGTTGGACAGAATTTTGACCCCCAAATATCCACGTACTAAACCCCAGAGCCTGTGACTATGTTATCTTACATGGCAAAAGGGACTTTGCAAATGTGATTAAATTAGAGATGGATCCTGAGTGGAGGAGATGGTTCTGGGTGATCTAAGAGAGCTCATTGCCATCATAAAGGCACTGACAAACATCCTTCCATGATGGAGGAAGCAGAGGTGACAGAAACAGAGATATGAAGATGCTATGCTACCATCTTTGAAGATGGAGGAGGGGTCAAGAAAGCAGGCATACAGGTGGCCTAGAGAAGCTGGAAAGGCAAGAAAATGAATTCTCCCTTAGAGCCTCCAGTAAGAACACAGTTCTGCTGAAACCTTGATTTTAGGATTTCTACCTATAGACAATAAAGGAACACAAACATGATGTTTAATCCATTAAATTCATCATTTTTTACAGTCACAATAGTAAATTAATATGCCATGCATCTGTGTAATATAAGTTTTATGCTTTTTCCTCTCAGTTTAACACATAACACACAGTATTGAACCAAAGAGAAATGCATATTGAATTGCCACTTGTTGAAGTACAGTTCGAACACAGACCTCCAATCCCTCACCTCTAAGAAGAGCCAAGAGAAGATAGTTGAGGATTTGTACTCTTTTCAATATTTAATTAATCATTTCCATTAAAATGTTATGAACTATCAGGAACATCCTAACATCATTAATTAAATAGTTCATGTTTAAAATTCTTTCTATGCAATGTTGATACTTTGCCTTTTTTTTGACACTTTGCCTTTAATAAAATGAACCATTTACCACATTTGCAGTGGAATATCAATCATTTCTTAATAGTTGGTATCTGATCTTTTCTGATTAACATTATACCTAGATTTTAAAATGTCACAAGGATAATAGACATTTAAAGAGAGATAGTTTGGCAATGTGCATGATTGTGTGTGTGTGTGTGTATGTGTATAAAAAGACATCACACTGTCCACATCAACTCCCTTAGCTTTATCACTCTCTAATTCTGGGATCTGGAAAACTAACTACTTTCTCTGTACTTCAGTTTTCTCAAAATACTGCCTCATAAGATTAGTGGAGAAAACGCGTGTAAAATGATAGGAATGCTACATTACAGAGTAGTCACCCTGAAACATTAGCTCTTAGCATTATCATGATCATCACTAGTATTCCCACTAACTAAATATATTTGCAAGAAACCTCAAAGCTCTTCCAGTATCCAGTGATTATGGAAACACCAAAGTGACCATTAGAGGTCAGTTACCCTACTGTATCTTACTGATGGCCTGCATGGCTTCTCCGACTGGTTATTTACAATCCCACTGATTATACTATTGCCACTCACTGCCCACTATTGCAAATTACTTTTCTTCTGATTCAGTGATTTGGATACAACAATGTAGGATCATAAAAAATACATTTTCAGAATAGGGAGTTGTTTGCATACTTTTAGCATTCACAGTCCCACTGGCTAAATTAGGATCATGTTTAATCTTCTTATTTGGATAGCCAGAATTTTAAACCAACAAATGGGTGAAGCCCTTTATAGATGGTTGCATGCATAGATCTATATGTCCAATTTAACAAGAACCAAGCACTTATTTGAACCAAGCATTACTTGGTGATGACCAATATGTCATAACTATATTGGAGATATATTTTCCCTCTTAGAAAGGAAAGTCTTAATATCATAAGTTTTGATCTCTTAATTATATTGTTATATGCCCAGTAACCAGGGCACTGGACGCCAATTGCTAGAATATAAATCAATATATCTGGAGTACTCATTAAGAGGCTACTTACAAGTTCTATCAGAATTGGCAATTGACAACTTTCTTGAACTATTCATCTAAATGTCCTCATTAATGACATAGAACCAATAAGATATCATCTAGTAATTACAACATGTGTTGCAAATATACATTTAGTTAAATGATTTAGTAGCCAGATGTAATCCACTCATGAACTTGCTGTCTTTGAACTTTGAACACAGCTGTAGATCACTATAATCTCTCATTTTTCCAGATTTATAGCTTTTAATTAAATATATCCTTTCATTTGAATATTAATTGTTTTGACATCTAATGACACTTTCCAATTTGCTTTAAAAAATACATTTTGTCTCAGTATATAGTTAAAAGGTCTCATTCATTTTAAAAAACATCCTGCACATATTGGGTGTTAGCTCCCCAGAATTTTTTTATAAGGTTACTTTAATGTGTTATTGAGTGTATGTTAACAGCCTTAATTTTAATACATTCTAGTTAATCCCGTACACAGGACACCTCACAATACAACACATTCATTCCAACAGAGGCAGAAGGAGAGACAAGCTATGTCATGATGAAACTAATACCGGTTCCTCAAAAATCATAGCCTGAAGCTTTGGTTTTATTTTATTTTATTTTATTTTATTTTATTTTTTTTTTTGAAGCTTTGGTTTTATTAACAACCAGATATTAGCATCATTTTCACATAGGCACAGAGTAGCTGGTTGGCTTCACTCCTTCACTAACTCTGTAAACATTTACAGAAGATCTCAAAAGTCTGGAACTAATTCAACTATTGGTAATATAAATAACCACTCCATTTGTTATATTTTATAGAGGGAAAATGGAAACGTGATTTTCATATGGATACACTTCTTTTTAATGGTTTATTATTTCATCCACAGAGAATCAGTCCTAAGAAGGGCATTAAGAAATGACCCAATTGTTTTCCTATCCTTTTGGTGTCTTACAAAGTTTTACTCTAAATCTCTGCATTTGTGATGAAGGGAAAAAATTAAGATAAGGCTTTTCATATTGTACCCTTCAGACTTGGGACTATTACATATACATCTGGGGAAGAACTTTTCAGAGGTAAGGAAAGCACTGGAGAGATGGAAGTGGAAAGTAAAGAGCCACACTGTGGTATTATGTGGGTGCATGCAGAGCAGACTCATTCTAGATGAAGTGTGAATAAAGCCACATGTCTTAAGATGCACCTGTCTTTTTTTTTAATTTTTTATTTATTTATGATAGTCACAGAGAGAGAGAGAGAGAGAGAGGCAGAGACACAGGCAGAGGGAGAAGCAGGCTCCATTCACCGGGAGCCCGACGTGGGACTCGATCCCAGGTCCCCAGGATCACGCCCTGGGCCAAAGGCAGGCGCCAAACAGCTGCACCACCCAGGGATCCCCGCACCTGTCTTTTTTGGTCATTATTGATACCAAAGCATTAGACTACAATTGTCAATGGCTCTCTAGTAGTACTGGACAGGATTCTTTTAAACCAAGACTATATTTTTTTAAAAAAGCAAAATCATTCCTTGAAAATGACGAAAAGATAATATTAGAATTACATGTAGTTTATTAAATGAAAAACTGAATAAGGAATATTAACACATCAAAACACAAATAACATAATGTGATTTTGATTAATCTTTGGTTCTTCTCACATGAAAATTAATATAACTCTTAGGGCATCACAGCCAGGTGGTATTCGATTCTCTCCACGCCACAATCCACTTTGGTTTATTTTCTGATACTCTCTTATATGGACACTGTTCATGTCCCAAATTGTTAGCTGTGAAAAATTTGAAAACAATACAAACTGCAGAGAATTTTTTACTTTTGCCATCGGCTAATGTTCAAAGTTCAAAAAAGATGAGTATATTTATCAGTGATTCATGTAATGCTAGTAAGCCTGTTACTCCTAGCTACTGTGCCAATTTGTGCTCTACAGTAATGTGGGGACATATATTCTCCTTCAAC
The DNA here is from genome assembly GCF_003254725.2 of Canis lupus dingo. Lineage (NCBI taxonomy): Eukaryota > Metazoa > Chordata > Mammalia > Carnivora > Canidae > Canis > Canis lupus. Next base: position 53,697,457 of record NC_064264.1, on the reverse strand, counting down.
AAGCTTCCTGTGAAATAATGTCATGGCTGCCACTTTCTTTAACTGAGAAATGTACCATGGGCATTGCTCACTGAACTTTGTCTCATTTGAAATGTGATTTGTTCTGGAGTGGTAAGAGAGGGTTTGCAGTTCATTTTTGAGTCTGAAGAAAACTATTGCCGCCTTGGTATCCAGCATAGTATCTATGACTCTATGATTATTTCTGGATTCTCACAGCAAAGATCTCTCCTGGTAAATACAGGTAAAGAATCTAGTATTCTCCTTACTTGTGTTATTCTCACTCCTCACTAGAATTTAATACTAAGCATTTACCATTATACCTTAAGTTATAGGTGATGAAGGTGTATACCAGTTACTTAAAAAAGGAACTCATTAATTAAAATTATTATTTCAAGAAAATAATGCATGAAATTTTATTACTACATAAAAATATACACCATTCTTTTTTTTATTTCAAAAGAAAATGGCTTTTAGATACATACAGACAGATAGGTCGGTAAGTAGATTAATAGATAATCTCATTTTCTCTTCCTCTTAAACCTACTTGATTATATTGATCTGTGAAGGAAATTAAAAATAAAAAACATACCTATCATGTATACAGGAATAAGACTAAGCCTGTTTCAGTAAAAAAAGATATTTTTCTCTTATTGCTGCTTGATGAGAAATTGAACAACAGATTCTACTAAGGCTAATTGACATAAATTCTATTATTGAATTAATTCAATTTCCATTAAGCACCATGGTGGTAAACCTTGTGCTATGGCAATCATTCATTATCATAGGAAGACTTTCTCTATTATATTACATATAGGATTTGTTCAAAATAAAATGATAGACTATTTGGGAGATAATATATAATACATTATCCCTCAGGACTAGCAGATAACATTTTTTTTGAAGGTTCTAATCCTTAGTGTAAATTTTAGGCTAACAGTAAATTTTTCAATAAAAACCTTCAAGTACTTTATGGTTAAATAATAATAATTAAAAGAGATTAATTTGTTTTCTGCTTTTGCAAAATTCATTGAAGAGCATAATGCAGGATGCTATCTTCCCCTAAGAACTGCATTTTTGTATTATTATTTCCTTTAGAGAGTTCACTAATTCTAGATAAACGCTGTATATTTTATAAACTGTTTTTTATGTCTCAAAAATGTCTATTTCTTCTAAGCAGACTGAAAAAAAACCACTTCTAATGTATCATGCTAAAGTCTAGAGGACAACAGTGACTAGGGTAAAAGAAGCTTAAAGCAGCAGGATACTTCAATTAATAAGACAAGATAAATATTTGAGGAGCTTTAAAGGTTCATTTCTCATAAAGATTTAGATAACCATCATATGTTATATAATGACTTCATTTTCATAATCATCATCTGAAATTCCCTTCAAATTAAATATATATATTACATGTAGATATATTTTATTTGACATATCCTCCCAACGAAACAATTACTTTGGTGCATTTAATGGCCTTCCTCCTAACTGATAGAGCTGTACAATGTTCTCTATTCTGCTATTAAAATATTCTAATTAAATCAGTCACCCTGGTCCCATCTGTTATATACTGATCTCATGCGGAGAAGCTGCTGGAATCTCTCCAGGGCAGTGAATGTACTTAGTTCCTTTCATGGCTCATTGGATGTCAGATGCAGGAGGACCTTGTTCTTGGTTTGAAATTATAACTAAGGCTCTGAGTATACAATAAACCATGGTGAATATTATGGATATTAAATCAGCTTTTTTTTCATACTTTCAAAACGCTTGCAGAGTAAAAACAATTGTGTTCCATGTCACTGTTCAGAAACCTACTCTTCATCATGGTCTAAGAGAAAGGTCTGAGGAGAATTCCTGAATATTCCCTCCAGGTCTAAGCACAATGGGCACAGGATCCTAGATAGATCTGTAGGAACATTGGTGAACTGGTGAATCCACCATCCAAGACTAGAGCTGACTAGGACACCAGAAGTCCGCATCAAAGCGTGATTCCTAAGTGCAGAAGACCTCGGTTCTTTCAAAGATCACAGCATCCTCTATGAGCATTTCCCAACAAATTTACAGGTTTTTTTTTAACATTTAATTTATTGGAAATTCACTATAGTTTGATGGTAGTGTACTCCACAGAACTTCATGTGTATAATCTTGTTGGAAATGATAGTAATGGTTTTTCATTTGTTAACTAGGAGGACTTGGCTGACAAAATGCAGGTTTTCATAAGTGATAGATGAGAAAACTATTTTTCAGCACATTTGCTGCTGTTATTTTTATGTTTCTAACTCTTTGATTCTTGGAATGTGGTTTTATTTTACAAAGAAAAAATCTTATTTTCATTACTATGTTTTAATAATTAGGTGGGTTAGTCTAGCTGATATTTCTGTTTGCTGAAAAGTATAGCTACACATTAATTGTGATACTTCATTACAATGTTGACAATTCTGCTTATATCTCAGATCATTTTTGGTGATCTGAGATAAAGGCTATACAGTGTAAATAAATAAACTTGTACTTTATTTATTCAAACAGCTAAACATATAACTCTATCTATATAAATGAGCATGCACTTTTTTCTCTTATCCTATTTTTTTACTATTTCAAATTTTAAATAGTTTTAAAGTTTATTTTTATCAAATCTATTCATGCATATAAAAAATCAACTAGAACTAACAGACTGTAAAATCCAGTCCCTATATGAGGCAAAACTTTGGCTCATAGTTATCACTCACAGCTGACCTTGCTTCCCGTTTTCCTGAGAAAACTGATATAGACAGGAGGGAGTGTCTCCAGATTTTCTCAGACATGACACATTGACTCAGACACACATTCTTCATGCTCTGCCCTGTCTCCTGTAAGGCCAGGTGAGCCACCTTCACTCATGTGTTTATCTTTCCTCCTGCCCAACAGACCCAATCCTTTTGGCCACACTAGGCACTGCTATAACACTTCTCCATTTTCTGCATTTCTACTGGTTCTATTTTTATCAAATGCTTCCCTTACATTTAAAAAAAAAACCCTCTAAACACATTTAAAGTCAGTTCCCACATCTCTTACTTCTCTTCCACCTATCCTAACCCCCGCATTAAGGTAAATCTCCACAAAATGTTGTCTGGACAAACTTGCTCTCCTCAACTGAACTCTTTACATTTTCTCTTGAATCCTCCTTGATCATGATTTCATTCTCACAGTGCTTATAAACCCATTTATAAGACTAATCCCCAGTCACCATGTGACTTGAACATCAATATTTGGTGTAACTTAACACTAAAACAGTTTCTTCCTTTGTATTCCAGGGGACCTGTTGTTCTAGCTTTTGTTTCTCAGTCTGCTTTTTGAATCTTACCTCTCGTGATCTGAGCTCCAAAGGCTGGTAAGCCCTGGGACTGTCTTCTATTCACACTCAAAGACCTCATGACATTACTTAACCTCATGGCTTCAGATTTCCATCTCTAGCCTGAACTCTTCCTCTGAATTCTAGTGTGTCACATTCAACTGTTTAGTCAACATTTCTACTCAGATGTCCAGTAGATGTTTCCAGCTTACCATGTATAAAAGCACACCCCCAAGATAGAAAGGGGAAGAAGAAAGAAGAAAGAAAGAAAGAAGAAAGAAAGAAAGAAAGAAAGAAAGAAAGAAAGAAAGAAAGAGAAAGAAAAAGAAAGAAAGAAAGAAAGAAAGAAAGAAAGAAAGAAAGAAGAAAGAAAGAAAGAAAGAAAGAAAGAAAGAAAGAAAGAAAAAAGAAAAAAGAAAGAAAGAAAGAAAGAAGAAAGAAAGAAAGAAAGAAAGAAAGAAAGAAAGAAAGAAAGAAAGAAAAAGGAAAAAAGAAAGAAGAGAGAGAGGGTGTGAAGAAGGGAAGGAAGAAAGGACAGAAGGATGGATAAAGGAAGAATCTGCTTCTATCACTAGTAAATATTTGTTTGGCTTTGTCATAGACTATTGCCTTTTACTCAATCCAGTAGCAAATCCTGTTAGTTCTGAGGTCAAATTATATTCACATTTAGCACATTTAGGATCCCATCACTCTTGCCATCTTTATTATGACCACACTAGGCAAAGTCTCAATCTTTCCTCATCTATATTTTGCAGATGTTATCAACTGATAGACCTGCTTGGCCTTTGCCTTCTTTTCTGTCTGTACTCAATACACAAACCAGATTGATTGAGTTAAAATGACATATTATGGTCTATCTTTATTCAAAAAATTATTTCCTAATAATTTCAGTTTATTTCTTTTAAATATTTATTCACTGTAGCATTAGGACAGTTTCAAAGGGAGGAAAAGGAGATGTGAACATTCATGCTCTGTTCCAAATGTACCTATATATTGAAGAACCATGTTATCAGAATAAGTATCAAAATGTCTATTAACAAGTCCTGACCTGGGGTGGCTGTGCTTTGGGCAGGCCGGGCATGGACAGGGCATGGGGAGCACAGGGTGGAACCTCTGGGTAGGAGAATTGAGGAAGGCTGTCCTTTTCCAGCCGGAATTACTGTTGAGGAAAGGGCCTGAGACAGAAGACATGAGACAAATGATAAGCATAGTGCATTTTCATGATACATCACTTTCCTGTGTTCTCATCTTTATGTTGTCTGGCATCTGTGTTAAAGTCTTCCTGCCTTCTAGATGAATCTGGGCCTTATTATCTGAATGTCTGGCCTGAAGTTCACTATGACGAATATTTAACTGCATGTCATGCTACTCACTCCGCAAAACATGAAATAGCTAAGAGCATAAAAAGTCCAGTTGCCAACAGTACAGAAAGGATAAAACACTCAGCCAAGCCTTAGAGGCCACTTCCTAAAGTGTTTCCTAAAATCTGCTAGGAAAGTCAGGGTAGCATGGAAATACTCCACGCTTAACCTTTATCTCATGTATTTCCTGTTGGAAAATCTAAAGAAGCAAAGCTACTTGGGCTCAGCATTATAATAAAGTGTGGTTTATTAGTTCAGAAGGAAAAAAAGACTTCCCTGCTATAGGATAAACACCAAAGAAGGCAGAAACCAACTCTACTGGAAAACAACTAAAGCTTTTCCGTGCATTCGTGACCTTCATCCAGAAGAAGAAAGTCATGACAATGCATACAACTTACTAGAGAACTTAAGCTGGCTTCTGGCAACATGCAAACACACATGCTTCATGAGAAGATTTAAGCCCTATCTGAGGCATGGCTACATGAGGAGAAGAGCGGAAAGTATGCGGAGCAAAGCAGCTTTGGGGATTTGTTGATGCATCCAAGATGGACAAATGTACAGGCAGTTCTTCCATTGAAAACTGCTGGGGAGATGCATAAATATAGAGTCAGGAGATTCCAGAGATCCCACAGGAAAATAAAATTTCCATCCCTTTGGGCTGCAACACAACTGAAACAAAGGTCATCTAACCAAAATCTTTTGGTACTAGCATTATAACTGGTATCCTCCCATAGAAGATCCTAGATGCTGTTCTGAACTTGAGGTTTCTTTCTACTATGTTGATCCTATACTGCATTTAGCATCTTCAGCTATGTCGTTATGCATATAGATATCAGCCTACCTTACTTGAGACTACAATAAAGGACACAAGTGAAGCATATAAAAATGAAGATCCATAGGTAAAAACAGGAAAACCTTAGGGAAAAAATATGAGTGAACAGAGGTAAAATATCTATCATCTACCATCACACTGAAGAAAGGCATCTGCATTTCTATTGTAGAATACTGGAATCCCAGTGAGAACTTCTAAATGAACATCCCATATTAGAAATCTTCCATATGTATGGCTGTCAGTTGAAGCTTCAAATGAGCTGTGCAGTCTGTTAATATGTGTTTTGATACAGAAACATACACACATGTAAATATGAAATATATAAATATATACATGTATATGTATATACATATAACGTGTATATATGAATTCTTTAAAATGGTGGTGGCCAGGTAAAGGAAGTAGAGATTTTGTAAAGTTTTGTTGGATGTTCTTGACCACACTCATTATTGTCACTAAGAAACTCAGTTAAATTTGCTAAAACTATATCATGCCATTTTATAATACATACACAATGCTAATTAAGTCTGCCTTTAAAAAATTTTAGAAGAAATTTTTCCCAGTGTTGTTTGTAAACTCAAGCCATGAATTTGTACTTGCTATGATTGCTCATAATTGGCAGTGTTTCTTTCAGAAAAAGAATAAAAATGACGTTTGTTCTAAATGTGTATTAATGAAAATACAATTTGATATTAAAGAGATAAACCCCCATGAGTGCTTTCCAAGCATCTACCAGAACATAGCCTTATTTTTCTAATACTAAATTACAAGATCTGCCTGATGAAAATCAGTTAGAAAATCATTTAATATAATAAAATAATAGTAATAGTAATAATAATAATTGTTATTATTTGCATCAAGCTTCCAAATACTATGTTAGGGGTTGTACAAAATACATACAAGGTATGGTTTGTACACTCAAGTTGCTTATTACTTGGTTAATAACTTTTTCTCATGAACAAATATGAACAAACCAGAAAACATCAAACTGGAAAAGTATGTGGTTCTAAAAGTAAAAGGATATGTGAGAAAAAGGAATAATCATGATTGTCCAGAGGATGGAGAAAAGACTCCATGGAGATGAAGTTTGACTCAGGCTTAAAGGAATGGGTATGACCCAGAGGGTAGAAGCCTGGAGCAGAATTGGGAAGAATCTTTCCATTCTAAGCTGGCAGTATAACTTCATATCATCTCATACAAGAATACAGTAGATATTTGGGAATGCTTTACTCAATAAAGAAAGGTTGAAATAAGAATGCATTTTTCAGAGTGCTGCTATAAGATGTCTGATTGAAACCAATGTTGTATGTTGCTGGACATTGAGAAGAGGGTCCTTCGCCAGGCAAGCTTTCAAATAAGATTTCAGTCTTAGTCAACACCTTGTTTCAACCTTGTGAAAGATCCTGGGGTGGAGGACCCAGCTAAACTGTATCTGAATACCTGACCTATTGAAATTGTGAGATAAATAAAGAGGAGCTACACACTTTGTGGTCATTTGTTCCACATCAATAGATAACTAATAAAGGCTTATATGAAGGTGAGTTGATAGACAAGAGATGATAGTACAGGATTCAGCAAAGGAAAATATTGCACAAGCAATATCTAGCTTATGTGCAGGCATATCAGAGAACAATAAAAGGATGATGAGGGAAAGCATACATTTAGAACCTTGTGGATTTACTTAGACCTGAAATGGTAAGTACCTAACTATACTGGGATCCACTGGAATTAAGATATTGCTACACCTACTGCTAGTCATTTATTGAGAATTTTTTTCAGTTCTTGACAACTTCTAAGGACCTTATGTGTATGGACTCAGTTAAAATATGTTAGTTCCTGTACTGTCCCATTTTATAAGTGATGAATAATAATGGGCAAAATTAATGGATGATAGATCCAGGCAATGTGATCCTGAAGCCAATGTCCTTAGAGATGGGTGCTCATAAGATGACTTAGGATTCAAAGAGTATAGACAGAGACCCTTCACCTTGAAAGCAGTAAGGGTGGTGGGCTCTAGGGCTTAGTAGTAACCAAAATTCTCATTACTATTATAGACAAATTATTTTTGCAGTATATCCAAATCTGACCCTAAAAATAGGGATATTATCGTGACTTTAATTGTAAAGAAAAATTTAGCTACTACTTCATAGTATGAGAACAATAACAAAATTATTTTTAATATTTAAGAATTTCTTTTCTAGGTTGAAATGTAACTAGAGAGATATGCAGAAGATGCTCTGAATAGAATATATATGGCTTTTGAGCAAAAAACAAAATACATGGGTTTCATAAATGTATGTTTTGTGCCAAAATAGATTCCCAACTGGTTTTATGGCTGGAGATGGCAAAAGCTACGAGGGACAGGAAATAAATTAATAGAATCACGGTTGCATGATGGCAACATAACTTCTATCCCAACGACAAGTGTACCATAGCAATAATAAAAGTTTCAGAAATGATGGGGCACTTATGCCTTCAATGAACCATATAAATAGATATTTATATTATATCTTTGGCAGAGGATACAATACTACATTTCATCATGAACAAACCACAGAGAGCTGTCATAGACATTGAAAACTTCTGGTTTACTGGACTTCATTATTCGTGTATCTATTCATTTCAAAACCTTTTGCTCATAATGCAGTTTGTATAAGAAGCATATATGCAGGACTGGATCATCCAGAACCAAATCAGCCCTGAGTTGTGAACTTGTTTCCATTTGGTAAAGTGATATATAACCTTATGTCTATGGACTAAAATTCAAACCCTATCACAGTCACTGGATATGGGAAAGTGAGGAGGTTCCAGGGGTCAAGGATGGATGAGTTCTCAAACTCAGGGGAGTGGTGGTGGTATCCATAAATAGGGTATGGGGGGAATATGATGGACTTGGTTGCAAGAAACTGAGTTCATAAAATTATATTCACATTTGAAGGTAAAAAGTGAACAAATATACCATCAAGAAAAAAGGCGAAATGTACACTTGATTATTTTAAACATTAGTTCTAGTTAGAAGGGGAAAAATCCCCCTGAAAATTCATCCCTCCTATGATTTTAAGGTATACATTCATGTCACCTGTATATTCCAAAAATCTCAAGAAAACCACTTACTTTATAGTGGGCTCAGGTTGTTATTACCCTCAGGCATTTTCAGGATAAAGGCACTCCTTTTTGGAAAACTAACCAACGAATTTCAATCTAGGCCTCATAGAATTTTCACAGAAACAGTGGGAAGAAGAGTCTGGGCTCACGGGGGAAGATTAGCAAACACCTCACACCCCAGGCAGTGAGCGTGGTGCTATAAGTGAGGGATGGCACCCACAACGAAGCAAGGGGCACACCCACACAGGTTACCGGTCACAGAATACCAAATGAGCATATTTGATATGTTTTTGAGAAGGCAGTTATGAAAATTGGAGCAAAATTAAAGAAATAAGCCAACAGGTTTTGAAAACAATGAAAAGAAGACTTCAAAATGAGAACTATAATTGAAAAAACTGAAATTCAAGATCAGACAGAGTGAGAGAGCTCTCCGAAGCCATCAGAGTACAGAAAAAGATATAGGACTGTGAGAGAAATGCTAAAAATTATACAGAAAATAGCAACATTCTAATACATACTTCATTAACTCCCACAAGAAAAAGAGGGAAACAAATTTAAAAAGAGGCACTATTCAAAGAAAAGTGTCTGTGAGTTTTACTGAGAGGAAGACCGCAAACTTCAGATCCAGGGAGCATGGAAAATGCAAGTAAGAGGAAATCCACACTTAGACATTTCACATTGAAATGAAAGAACCTCAAAGAAAAAGAAAATAAATTAAAAACACTCGTGAAGAGGATCCCTGGGAGGCTCAGTGGTTTAATGCCTGCCTTCAGCCCAGGGCGTGATCCTGGAGTCCCAGGATCCAGTCCCACATCGGGCTCCCTGCATGGAGCCTGCTTCTCCCTCTGCCTGGGTCTCTGTGTCTCTCATGAATAAATAAATAAAATCTTAAAAACAAAACAAAACAAAACAGAAACACACTCGTGAGGAAAAGACAGATCAGCTACAAAGAGCAATAAGGCTGACCACTGACTCACTGATGGCATCAACGAACACAGAAAAACAGTAAAATCTCCATTTTAATGTTCTAAGAATAAATAGTCATCAACTTAAAATTCGAAATTCCAGTCAGGAATGAAATTTTAAAAGTTTTGATATCTGAAACCAAGAAGTGTCTATCACCAACACACTTTCACTAAAGGAAATTTGTGAAAAGACATGTCAGAAACTGGGGAAATGATTTCAGAATGTAGATTTGACACAAAAGACGCTAGTGAAATGTTTTTTTTATTTAACTATAAGGGTAAATATAAGTGAACATTAGTTCTATATAAAGCAACATGAGATGCCTAGTTTGAGTGGTTGGAAAAAGCAAGCAGAACGTGGCTGGGAGAGCGAGACACAAGTCGAGGTGGTGAAATTCTCAATAAAAGGAAGGGAATCAACAAGTCTGTAGGCAATAGGAATGGGGGGGTGGTGTGAGGGAGGGAGGGTGTCAGAGGGAGAGGAGTTGATCAAAGAAATGTCTTTAGCCCATTCTGAGAGACAAGAGGAGGCAGTCCCTGAGGGCTGACTCTACCTCAAGGAAATGTAAATTCCTGGCAAAGCAGTATAAATACCCAAGTCAAAGTGCCTTTACAATTGGAAGTCCATATGCTCTTTTATGTGCTATAAAAAAGCAGGGAGGTTAACAAGTGAAGGAAACTCTTTACACAGTCACAAGGAATAAAAGTTCTTTACATCCTGGGACTGCCACATGGCTTCCTCCTCTCATTAACATATCATTCTTACCCCTTGGTTTGCCCTGGTCTCATTAAAGGTAAAAGAAACTGTAAGCCTCATGCCACAATGCAAGGTTTTATGTTTGAATGTATTTATTTAAAGAAGTCAGAAGGGAGGAGATTATTATTACTCAGCTTAATTTCACTTTGAAAGGAAAGCTCAAGCATCAGATGCTAATGTGTTCAGTTTCCCAAACAAGTCCCCTTTGAACAGTAAAAGTAAAAGCATTTCTTTGTCAAAGACTTCTATTTTTTCCCCTCTCTCCATCAAAGGAATAGAAAAAAAAAAAGTTGACTTTTTTTTTAAATTTTTATTTCATTCTCTATCAGCATGTTAGGAAAGTTTTTTAGAGATAATCTTGACCACCCGCCCCGGCCCTGATATGTTCAAATATGTAACAATCATGTAATTAATTTATCTTCTGAAAAGATGGGTTTGTGATGAGTATTTACAACTGGGCAGAAGACCAAGAATAATAAGCAGAGCTGGTCATCTTAATTTACGTCCACTTGGATTTTTTCCAAATTTTTGCATTCAATCTTGTTCCTGGTGGCCTTTAACCATAAAGACTGTAGAATGGCCATCTGTACTGGTTTCTTTCCTTATATCTTTCTAATCTTCACTTTGGGACACACCACTATTACTTGCTCTGTGGCCCTGACCTCACTGGTCTGTCAGCAGGGCCCTGGTGCTAAGAGCCCATGTATTCCTGCATATCGTCACCAGTCTGTTAGGTAAGCTTTCTGATTCTTAAAGAGCATCTGTGCGCTGATCTTGCTGCCCTTTATCCTATCTTCACTGGAAGAACTAATCCTATTCCTTTCCCTTATCTATAGCACTTTCTAATTCTTATATCTTATATTATCTTTATGCTTTCTGCCTCTTAACTGTGTGCATGCCCCCCAAAATGGCCCTCAGTCATCTGCTTCTCTTTCCTATCCATTCCCTTGATGTGCTTTGTCCTGTTTTAAACTAGCCTCTCTATAATAGTGTAATGCCCAAGGTGGGTAACAGGGCTCTCTAAAAAAGGTAAAATTTCACACACCGATTAGGTTCAAACTTGAAACAATTTGCCTGGATGTTTCTCTAAACATCCAAAACAAGAGTTATGTTATAATCTATTAAACTTGAATGTATAATTATTAGAATAAACAAACATATGATACTTTAGAATAAAATGATCAGCAAGATATTAGATGTTATTAATGCACATGTTTTATATTTACTCATGTAAGAGTTTGATAAATAACATAGGCAGATAGCCCCATATTAAACCACCTGTCCATGAATGTTCTCTCTTGCTCCTTCATAACTCTTGACAGTAACCAAAACACTGTGGATAATGAGGCTGAGTATAAAGCCTGGGATAGTAGAAATAATACATTAACCCCCAAAATCCCTGGATCTCAAAATTCTCTCCTTCCTTGACTCCACCAAAGTAATTTAGTGAACTTTAAAGCAGATTCAAGGGAATCATTTTTAGTTCGGCTTTTTCCTAGTTGGTGCCATGTCCCATTGTCAGAAGGTCTATAAAACTGGCTGTTTGTTTTATCTTCCTTTTGATACTTTTATAGCATCCCAGCAATTAAAAAGAATGTCAATATTTTTTATTGTCAAAAGTCAAGAAAAACATATTTTGATAATTAAAATGTAAGTTAGTTAGTTTTGTATTACATAAAATCTGTATAATTAAACTTCTAAAATCAATATTCTTTTAAGCAGAAAACCAACTCCCCCTAAAATATTTAAAATCTCTTTCATCTTTATAACATATACTAATAAATAAATTCAACAGTGTTCTTTTCTGAAATTATTAAGAATTATCAATTACATTTTTCTGATGTTACCTTTGTCACTTTCATGACTGGTGCTATACTCTTTTTTTTCTGTTATCACTATAATTATCACTGCATAATTTATAAATAATGCTTCAAGAAATTGTATCCTCATACAGCTGTTTTTTGTGTGTGTCATTGACAATCTGAGCCATTTCTTATATAGTTCAAGATAAGGCTTCTCTTTTTTTGTTGTTGTTGTTAATCTCCATGGTACTATTTTTGTGTTAATTCTGGGGTCACCCAATGGAAAACCACATAGGTACAGCTGAACCTTCACAATGATGGAATAAACATAAAGTGACCCAGAGGTTCAGGAGAGCAAGCAAATATGAAGGAAAAGTCAAGGAAATGGTATGCTAAATTGAATTAATTATGAATATTTTAGAAACGTAATTGAATATTTTAGCAAATATGAATCTTTTCCTAAGATCAAAGTTGTTCTCTCTTCAGTGGACCACAGCTAAACTTGAATTGCATTTTTAGTTCTTTTAGCTTCAATTTCAATTTCTACATTGGCTTTTATCTGATATTTAAACCTATATCTTGTACAAATAATATGTATTATTTATAATAGATTCATTTATATATACACAGAATTTAATAACTTAAAATCTCTGAAAGTGTAGTTGGTCTGCTTGTTTTTTGTTTTTGTTTTTAATTCAATAAGGTAACATTTGAAAAATAGTTTCTGAGTGAGCTATTAGAGATACAGAAATTGAAATGCACTTGAAAAGACTACATTATTTACTTAATTAGCCATAATTAAAATTAATTTATGCCTATATAAAAAAAATGCTACATGTGTTGAGTGGAAGCCCCACTGTATAGTCATAGAATCCTTCTGTGAAAATTGCATACATGATGAGGCCAATTAGATGCTCACCACAAACTGAATCTTATTTAAACTCTTAAGAATTTATTCTTAAAAATATTTAATAACAGGTTAATATTATTTTTAAAGAATTTTATTTATTTATTCATGAGTGACACAGAGAGAGGCAGAGACATAGGCAGAGAGAGAAGCAGGCTCCCTGTGGAGAGCCTGAGGCAGAACTCCATCCAGGACCCCGGGATCATGACCTGAACTGAAGGTAGATGCTCAACCACTAAGCCACCCAGGTGCCCAATAATAGGCTATTAGATGTCAAAATAATTAATTATAATGATTTATAACATATAAAAATAAGAGATTGATTTAATAGTTTATGGTGCAAAAGAACACACATTTTTTAAATAATTAAAATATAACAGAAAGGTATTAATATTTGTGATAGACATTAAAGTTTATTCATTTTTTTTTATCTTCATTTTTTAGGGGGGTTAGGTGCAAAAAGAGAGTCAGAATCTTGAGCAGGATCCACACCCAGTGCAGAGCTGGTCACTGGGCTCCATCTCAGGACTCTGAGATCATGACCAGAACCCAAATCAAGAGTCGGATGCTCAACCAGCCAAGCCACACAAGTGCTGCATTAATTTTAAAATTCTAGTAAATATTGATAATGGAGGAGGCTATGCATGAGGAGGACTAGGGGGGCTTATGGGAAATCACTGTACTTTCTGCTCAATTTTGCTATGAAACTAAAACTGCTCTTAAAAAACTATTGAAATATTGAAACAAAATTGAGAATCTAAAATTATATTGAGGGACATCTGGGTGGCTCAGCGATTGAGTGCCAGCCTTTGGCCCAGGGCATGATCCTGGAGTCCTAGGATTGAGTCCCACATTGGGCTCCCTCCAAGGTGCACCTTTTTATGTGTCTGTTGGCTATATGTATATCTTCTTTGGAAAAATGTCTATGCATGTTTTCTGCCCATTTTTAATTGGACTATTTTTTTGGTGTTGAGTTGTATAAGTTCTTTATAGATTTTGGATATTAACTTCATATGGAATATATCATTTGCAAATATCTTCTTCTCTTTGGTAGGCTGCCTTATGGTTTTGTTGATGGGTTCCTCGTTTTGCAATGGCCTTTATTCTGATGTAGTCCCAATAGTTTATTCTTTGCTTTTGTTTCCCTTGTTGGAGGAGACATATCTAGAAAAATATTTCCAGGGATAATGTCAAAGAAATTACTGCCTATGTTTTCTTCTAGGAATGTTATGGTTTCAAGTCTCACTTTTAGGTTCTTAATCCATTTTAAGCTTATTTTTGGTCCAGTTTCATTCTTTGGCATGTGGTTGTCCCTTTTCCCAACACCATTTGTTGACAAGACTATCTTTTCCCCATTGCATATTCTTATCTCCTTGCTATTTGCTTTTAGTCAAAAATATATTTCTATGAGGAAGATATAAGTAAGGAGACATATTTAGAAAAAAAATGAAAGGAGGAAAGGAGCAAGGATGGAAGGAAGGAGAAAAAAAAGAAAGAAGAAATCTCACTTATTTCTGAAGTACTAAAACAAAGCAAAAACAAATCAAAGCAATAAAACTTTCAAATTGGTACAAGTTACATATAAATAATAGTAATAAATGTGGATAAATGAATTAATGAATGGGATTGCATGTTCTTCTTTCCTCTGATTCACTTTTATTCTCCATTTCATTGATGGCTATAGTACAAACAACAGAAAAAAGAACATCATATTTTCTACTCCCTGTGAGCCTCTCCCATAGCATTCACACATAAGTGTCAGCTAAACATTTTAAATTCAGTTGGATTTTTTTTCTAGTATGGTAGAAATGGTGATTCTTTTTCAGCTACTTTTCCTTTTTTACATTTTCAAGATACTTTAAAAGTAAGCAATTTACTATTAAGTGTCTCATAAATGAAAAAAAGAGTCATTATTATTTTACCAGGTATATCTTCTTGTGTCTACACAGAGCTTTAACATCAATAGCTGTCTTTTGGGACTGTACTCAAAAAGATGTCTCTTAAATATACCTTGCTACACATTTTTTAACATAGAAGAATTTTCTTTTGGGACATTATGAGGAGGTATTTGCAATGAACATAGAAACATATTGTCTTGGGCTCCCCCACCTTACCCTCCAGGTTCCCTCACCCCAGCCTGGTCCAGTGCCATTCCTGAGAGGATGAAATTTGTGTATAAAGAGGAACATCTGTTCAAGAAGCACTGCTCTGAAGGTGAGAAGATCTTAAAGAAATATCTGAACTGGATTTCACTGATAGTAGAAAAGGCTCTCAAAACTTAGGAGATGTGGACAAAAAAAAAAAAAAAATTGATGCCTTCTGATCTCACCTCTTGGTCAGTACCACCTCTTTTCTTTTTAAGATTTATTTATTTCAGAGAGAGAGTACATGTGCATGCAAGCATGTGGGGGGTGGCAGCGGTAGAGGGAGAGGGAAAGTGACCCTCAAGCAGATTCCCTGCTGAGCACAGAGCCAGAAGATGAGCCCATGACCCTGAGATCATGACCTGAACCAAAATCATGAGTTGCTTGCTTAACCGATGAGCCACCCAGGCACCCCCACAGTTGGTCAGTTCTACTTCTTGATCTGGAAGCAAATTCATCTCTGAGGTGTCTTGTTTTTCTTTGTCAACATTGTCATTCCATCTACCAGTGCCATGAAGGGTCAACTATTCCAGGAACACCATGAAGACTTCCATACATTGCCTACAGTGATGAAAGGGTCTATGGCTATGAAGCTGCTTCCCTGAGGTGGTGGGTCCCATTCTACAAAGAGACAGGTGGCCACCCTTCCTTACCTACTCTTTCTTCAGACTCAACTTCTGTTCTTCAAGACCTGTACTTCCAAATGTTTGAGGCTATCCTCAGGCTCCTCTCAGCAAGATGGTTAACAGGGCAAGTGACTTCTAGGACATCTCCTTTCTTCCCTTTCTCTTACCACATTTCCAACTCTACTTTAGACTCCTTGATCGTCAATCTCTGTCACAACCAGTGATTGTTTTGTTTGCTTTCCCTTTCTAACTCCCCAAGGGGCTCAGAATCCTACTATTCCCTTCCTTTCACTATTTCCTTTCTGGGATAGTTGAAAGGGACTGAAATTGTGGGGGGAAGGTAGGAGGCATGTCAATAAATAAGAGACCATCAAGCTGGGACAAAAAAGGAAGGAAGCATATTATCTTGGAGGCAAAACATTTGTATTAAAGCTAAGAATTTTCATAAATAAGCTCATGACTGTGATGTTTTGAATAACCTGTTAATTACATCATGTTATTACCTTTGATTTTATACCTGCAGTAATGCCCTCTTGCACTGCAGCAGGACCTTCTAGAATCCATAAAGGCTCTGAAGAGCCTTAGTTGTTTTGTGACCTTTCATGTTATCTGCTGGACTCCACAGAGAGGTTTGCTCTCTGCCTTTCCATTTGAGGATGACAACTTACTTTGTCAATCTGCAGAACTTTTCACTCATTTTTTGCTAAAAGTTGCTGTTTTCCTTGTTTCAGGCACCACAGCCCCCTGCAAACATCTTTGTTTCCCTCTCTTTCCAAATTGTGTTAAATGAATTCCTGCCATTAGTATCCTAAGTCCCTACCTCTTTGGGGAAATAAATTAGACAGATATTTCCCATTTTATAGACTTAGAAACTAAGAGATAGTCATACATGTGATCCCATTCCAGAGTCTCTGGTCTCTAGAATCATGCCACTAAACAGCTACAAATACCCATCCATTAATTAATTTAATTACTCATGAAGTCATGTATTTAAGAAATAAAAACTGGGCTCATTCTATATGCCTTCTTTAGCTTCAAAAACCAACATATACAGTATTTTTAAACTATCCTAATTCAACTAATACATGTTCAATAGCTTATTTTGTGTGAAGTACTGTTAATTCAAGTGCATTACCACATCTTCCTCCATCTAGATGGAGTTAATGCTAGAAGGACTATGTGTCTGCTACCAAAAAAGTTTACATTTTAGCATTCAGATAATTTATTTCTTTAGTCACATATTTTCACTATAAGACACAGAAAAATCTGTAATGTAATACCCAAATAAACTAACATTAATTTTTGAGTTATTACAAATATTTATAAGAAAAACCATATTTAGCAGTTCCTATCCAATACTATCAAACATTTTTCTTTATGAATCTATATTTTAAGATTCTTCCATGAAATTTTACATGACTAGTATAATTATTTTGCTCTTTGAGGATTTAGGAAGAAAATGCTATGGAATGCTCAAATCTCTATTGCTAGAAAAAAGAGTGATACTCAGAATTAAGAAACAAAGAGAAAAGAAAAGGAGTATAGCATTTCTCTTCCATTTCATCTGTACTTGGTATTATGTAGAAATTTAGTCATTTTAACATCAAATTTAGTGTTATCATTTCATAATTAAAATTTTCTAATTTTATCAAAATAATTCTTTCTGAGACCAAGAATTACATGCCATAGGAGGACATCTGTATGACTGTGTGCACTTTTGGGTTAGGTGAGCCTTGAACAAACAATGTGGAAGTGTCAATCTGATAATTTCTTATATCAGAAATACTACTATAGAGTGTCTATCTTACTGATGAAAATGTAGTCTATCCGACAAGGGTGTTTTTGACACAGGAGAGTAGTTAGGATTTGTTGTTTTAGGGGCCCCTGGGTAGCTCAGTTGTTTAAGCTTCTGCCTTCAACTCAGGTCATGATTCCAGGGTCCTGAGATTAAGCTCCATATTAGCTTTCTCTCCTGTTCCCCCTGCTTGTGGTCTCTCTCTCTCTCTCTCTCTCTCTCTGTCAAATAAATAATATTTCTTAAAATAATATTGATTTAATATAATTATGTTCCTTAAGTAATCATACAAATGTAATTTCAAACTTGTGTTGGCTTGCAGTTCTTATATGAATTAAATATGGAAATATCAAAACTTGATGTGACCAGTTTTACTGTTTATATTGCCTTTAATGAGTTGCACATTTTTAAATAAAAATTACATCACTAACTTACATCATTAAATTATTGTTGAGAAGAAGTCATATGAACAAGCAAAGTATCAAAAGAATAAATGCTAAAAAAATCTTATAGGGATTCCTGGGTAGCTCAATGGTTGAGCATCTGCCTTTGGCTCAGGTTGTGATCCTGGGGTCCTGGGATCCAGTCTCACATCAGGCTCCCCTTGGGGAGCCTGCTTCTCCCTCTGCCTATGTCTCTGTCTCTCTCTCTGTGTCTTTCATAAATAAATAAAATCTTTAAAAAAACCTTATAAACCCATTATTAAAAAGCATGCAACTATTAGACTTATGACTCACTGACAATCATAGAATATAGAATGGACCCATGAACTAGGAAATCTTAGGAATTACAGATAAAAATACAGTAAAACCAGAGCTTCTTCCATCGAAATGGTGATGTTTGGCCCTTAGGTCTAATTTGAAGCTGACTTGTTTGAGGCAGCTCTGTGACATGAGGAGAGTTCAGGGAACAATGAAATAAGAAAATAAAGAATATGAAAAGAAAATGGGAGTAAAAAATAGGCAATTTTTCCCCAAGACCCTAACCTGTGAATAGGCAGTACTTAAACTTCGGAAACATACCCTGCAATGCCAAGGCTTTAGCTCATTTTTTTTTTTATCACTGGGTTTTAAATAATATTGCATTTTAACATTTAATAATTATCTCATTTTCTAGCGGGACACTGGAACTCACAATAGAAAACATGGGAACAGGGTCCGAGTGTCTCATTAGCAAGAGCTTCATAGCTATGATCCATTAGAAGACTGAAAGGAAAAAGAAAGCAAAATTACCATACATAGTTTCCTTAATGATATTTGTTTATAACCCAGAAACATGCCTTCCATAAAGTATAAAAGTTTAGTGGAGGATTCTAACCACGTAATACCCACATATTACAGTGATGTAACAGTCATTAACTCCATCATCACCAATAACAACTAAATAAATACCTCTGTGTACAAGGTGTGAGGAAAATTTCCCTATATTCAGAAAAGCAGTATTAAAATATTTGTGTATTCAAAAAAATGTTTGTGTATTCAACTGAGAAAAACAGGATCATATCTTTGTATTTATTGCTGTAACAGTTTCAGGTTATGGTAGTTTCCATTTATAATATTTCATATGAAAAAACTAAATAAAAATAAATAGCAAGAGTCTGTAAAGAATCCCATTTAGGATGAATGTTCAGATTATAAATACTGAACACATGAGTGATTATCAGCATAATGCACACAGATAGCCTACTTCAATGTGTCAAAAAAATTGCAAAAGTAGCACTTTATTAATAGATGACATAATGATATTTTAATATTTTTGTCATCAGAAAACTGCTTGGCTGCAAATGATCTTCACTGGAAGCATTTTGCTATGAGATGTGATTTTTTAAAATATGTGTAAATTTTTCCATCAAACCTTCAGTTAAAAATACTATCTTAGAAATGCAATTTTTCTGATTTTTTAATAAAGCATCCTAGAGATATTCATTTACATGAAAATCTATTTCAAAAGCTATAAAACAGTCATGCAAGTTATGAGGTAGATTTTGCCCTAATTTTTGTATGTGCTGTTGAGCTACAAGAATAAAAAGCTCACCAGAAGATTAGCTTAATGGAAATGGAGACTATGAATGCACAACAAAACTAATACTACCGGTTGAAAATCGTTTTAAAAACAAAAAGAGAATCATTCAAATCAGTGCTAAGTACAAAGGAAATTTGGATTCAAGTTCCAACCTCTAATGAAATAGTTTCATGTTTCATAGATTTTTTTTTTCTAAAGATGGTTTTTCAAGTCTTCTTCCAATCTTTTTAAAATACTCCATAGTTTTAAAGGCTATTGACAAAGGGTATAGCAAAAATTCAATTTCAGTATACCTTGACTGCAGTGGGAAGTATGATACTCCATTCATTCTTTTATTCACTTGACAAATGCTTACTAAATGCCTATGCTTGACAAGTCACGTTCCCTGCAAAAAAAATTCTTCCATCATGTGCTTTATGATCTAGTGGAGGAGCAATTAATAATGAAAGTAAGTGAAGTAGATAGCACGTTAAATAATAAGTACAAAAAGGAAAAAAAAAATGATGCTTGGTGAGATTAGAAATGCCTGAGGGAGGAATATCCATGTAAAGACAGGTTGAGAAGTTAACAAATTAGCCATGCAGATATTAGAAGGAGGAATATCTAGGGTGAGAGCCTGCCTGATATGTTGAAAAAAACAGACCAGAGACCAATATGGTCAGAGCAGAGAGAACAAAGAGATGAATAGAGTTGTCAGAACAGTAATGAGAAGACAGTTATGGAGAGTCTTAGAAGGTGTAGTCAGGATTTGGCTTAGCTATGAATGAGATGGGAGTCACTGGAGGGTTTTGAGCAGAGGAATGACATCATTCAGCTGAAATATTAACATGACCCCTCTGACTGCCCTGGAAAAAAAAGACACCATAAGGAGCAAGGCCAGAAACAGGGCTGATTCAGGGACATAGTCAAATTGTTTTCCATCTGTTTCTTAAATCAGAAAATACTGGCATTTGTAGCTTAAAGCTGTATCCATGAGAAGTCTACATTATGTATTGTCATATATCATATGTAACATAAATATATATCATTTTTAAAGTTTTCAGAGAATAT
The DNA here is from genome assembly GCF_003254725.2 of Canis lupus dingo. Lineage (NCBI taxonomy): Eukaryota > Metazoa > Chordata > Mammalia > Carnivora > Canidae > Canis > Canis lupus. Next base: position 53,676,766 of record NC_064264.1, on the reverse strand, counting down.
ATATAAAATATTATATAAAAGTTGCAATGCACCTACCACTGAGGTTAAGTAATCAAGAATAATCAGCACAGCCTGTAAAGATTGCCCTGCCTCAAGATAATCCCTTCTACTTCCTCATCATAATCGCTACCATAAATGTAATGTTTATGATTCCATGTTTCATACTTCACATTTTTAATGCAGATCTAAGAATCTAAGTGTATCTCCGTTTCATCAGTTAATAGTGTGTCAGGAAAAGAGAAATCCTCCAAGTATTTCAGAGTGAAGATAATGCAGTGGTTTACAAAATGTTGGAAAGCTGAGGAAGTAAAAACAGACAAGAAGACAATCCAGAGTCTGCAAGAGCTTTGATACTTTAACCCTGAAGCTGCTGCCACTGAGAGGATCCTTAACAATAGAAGGTGCAAAACCAGGATCCTATATTCCTGCCTGAGCCCTGGAGGAGCCCAGGAGATGGTAGTCCCTGAGGTAGGGGGTTCTCACTTGGAAACAGAAGCCATTGATACCGGCTGCTGTGAGGCCACCAACCCCCAGCTACTGCCATGGAAGAAAGAAACACAATAAAGAGAAAATGAAAACTAGCTGATAATAAAATATAGGAAATGTAGTTTTCAGACTTTCAGCTCTCTGTCATAAACAGAAAAAACATGGCAAGTTGGAATAAAGTAGGGTAAAATACACTTCAATATATTCTTCTTAATTTTTAAAGGGTGGGTTGTTGCTTTGTTTTTTTTTTTTGTTTTTTTTTTCCCCACATGTAAATCTTTGATATTACCCAGAATTAATGTCTATCTTTGGTGTAGAGGTACAATTTTATTTTTTCTTGATATACTACTAACAATCGATATTTATACCACAGGCTTACCAAAAACCTATGCTACTTTTATCATACTTTATGCCTACTCAGATGTGAAGTTCTTTTTCAGGGCTCTGTTTTCTATTTCATAAATAAATATATTTAATTATCTCTAAACCAGTAATGATAGCTTATGGGCCTTAGATCAGGCAGGAAACATTTCTCCACATTAATCTTTTTAAATATATTCTTAGTTATTCTTGGTAACTATCGCCTTCAAATGCAATTTAAGATTGTGGAATTTCTTAACAAATTCTGTAGGAAGTTATTGATATTGCCTTAAATTCAGAGTAATTTTGAGAACATTATATATTTATGTTAGTGATTACTATCATATCATTATGAATGGGGTATCATATCCTTAATCTCTTTTAATAAAGTTTTATGTTTCTCCTCACATAAGACTTTATCTTTTGTTAGGTTACTCCTTAATATTTTTTGTTGTTACTATAACTAGTGTTCTTCTTTTAACTACTTTAAAAAGGTAATTTGTGACTGGGATATAGGAACACAATTGATTTTTAAAATATCTATCTTATATCTGTTAGGTGCTTTTTTTATCCCTGTGATTTATTGATTCTATAACTAGAAACCTTTATCTCCCACTGCCCTTCACCCATTTTACCCATTCCCACACCCCGCCTCCCTCTGATAACCATCAGTTTCCTCTCAGCATATATAGGTCTGATTCTGCTTTTTGTTTGCTTATTCACTTGCTGTTATTTTTAGATTCCACATACAAGTGAAATCATATGGTATCTCTCCTTCTCTGTTGTACTTTTGACTTATTTAATTAGCATCCATAATCTCATATAGATAGAATTTTAAAAATAGAGAAAAAAATTTTTTCTCTTTATGATGAGAACTTTTAGGATTTACTCTCTTTGCACTTCTCCTAGATAGAACACAGCAGTGTTAGCGGTAGGCACCGTGTTGTGCATCACATCCCTAGTACTTAGAGCTGGAAATTTATGCTTTTTAACCACCTTCCTCGGCTTCTTCCCCCTCCACACCAGCCCTCCTCTAGTAACCACAAATCTGATCTCTTTTTCTATGAGTTTTTGTTTGTTTGGTTTTATTTTAGATTCCACATATAAATGAGATCATATGTTCAATATCAATAACTGAATCTAATGAATCTACTCTGTTCCAGATACTGTTCTGGACCCTTGGAAGATATCACTGAACAAAGTGGACCAAGGAACTCCTCTATGTTAACTATGTAAAGTCAAAAGTTTCTTTTTTTTTCACCATTTTCTGTTTTCTGCCATTCTTGTTTCAAAAACAGGAATTGGATTTTACCAAATATATGTAGTAGGATGTTAAAATTGAACAACTGAAGCCAATTTCTTGTGACACTTGAAGTCAATGAAGAACAATAGCTTCCTCAGTCAAAAATGTATGAATAGACATGCGTGCAAGACGTGGAGGATTTGTGGCAAAAAGCTCTCCAGCATGTATACTTTTCCTCATGTGAGTGAACAAATTTGAATGTGCTACGAAGCTTTTAGTCTGGCAAATTTCTTTAAAGAGACACTGAACACTTGAGAATTTAGAATAAAATTATTACTTTTCTTGAAATTAGTACTTGCTGGTCATGGAAACTGAAAGGCAAGGAATTAAATACTTGTGAGAGGTTACTATTTTCCACTGACAACTTAAAAAGGCGAATAAAAATCCTTCTAAGAGGACAGCACTCATAAATCAGTACTTGAATACTCACACAAGGAAACAATTCACCATGAGTGAGCTGTATCGACAATACAACACAACTAATTAGGATAGCCAAGTAACTACGATTGTAGCGATCCAATGAAATACAAAATGATTATCTATGCAATGTTGACAATTATTGTTGGTATTTCCCCATACCCTCTTTTCCACCCACTCTGATTCTCAGATAAAGGTAGAGTGGAAAGATTATCAAAAAATTTATCAGGGCAAAAACAAAAAAAGAACTTTTAAAGTTTAAAAAAATAAAATTATTGTAACTTTAAAAAGTCAACAGATGGATTAAACAGCATGTTAGGCACAGCTTGAGAAAAGTAGTGACCTGGAAATTACACATAGCACAGTAACATAGATGGTAAAATAAAACAAGATGAAGGAGTGATCAAAAGACACGGGATACAGAATGAGACCACTGAGATGTCTGGTGAAAGCCATACCTCTCCAGAAGAGAATTGCATTTGCTTCTGCCAGGCCCCCCTGAGAGCTATCAATTTGGAATCATGTTATCTTAATTTCTCAACTCCAGCATTTCCTGAACCATGACAATAACATAAATAATCCAAATCCAAATCCTAAATCTGTGAGAAAATTAATCACAATAAATTATCCATGAAAAGATCTTTCCCCTTCTGAGACTGTAGGCTGATACAGATAAAAATGTCCCTTTTAATAGAAAACCTATTTTGTTTTGTGGATCCTTTTCAGCAAGGCTACCATACTGTGAGGGTCCTAGGTTTTTGTGGGGGATTCATTCATGGGAGTGTAAGGTGCCATTTCCTGCCTCCCACACTAATATTAATGAGCCAGCATTGAGGTCAGCACAGTGGCACACACACTCAGAGCAGGTGGTTTCCCTGTTTAGAATGCTGGCTTCCCATCCTTGGTGATATTTTAGGCTCTTTGGCCTCCCTTATTCTCTCAGAAGCTCAGAAAAGAATTTACAGGGAACTTCTAGAGATTTTCAGAGTACAGTTTTTAGGGTATGTAGTAGCCCATGGCGTATACAAATATTTAAATAGGTGTTTGATCCTTTTTTTTTTTTTTTTTTTTTTTTGAGAGTGAGAGAGGATGAGCAGAGAGGGGCAGGGGGAGGAGAGAAAGAATCTTAAGCAGACTGCACACTCAGTGCAAGCCTGACACAGGGCTGATCTCATAACTCTGAGATCATGACCTGAGCCAAAATCAAGAGTTGGATGCTTAACCTATTGAGCCACGCAGGTGCCCATGAAGATGACATATGAAAACAGAATATAAACATATTCTGATGATGTGAATGATCATTTTTATCAAATACTATCTCAGAATTCCACTGTCCAACACTGCAATACATAATGTTATTTTTTTTTAATTTTTATTTATTTATGATAGTTACAGAGAGAGAGAGAGGCAGAGACACAGGCAGAGGGAGAAGCAGGCTCCATGCACCGGGAGCCCGACGTGGGATTCGATCCCAGGTCTCCAGGATCGCGCCCTGGGCCAAAGGCAGGCGCCAAACCGCTGCGCCACCCAGGGATCCCCATAATGTTATTTTTAACATATGGGCTAATAAGACATAATTAATGTTGACTGACCATATGAATGATTTATTTGCATCAATGGAAGATTAAATGACATGTGTGACACAATAAGTCAAATAAAGATGGTAGACAAATTGAAACATTATACAGCATGCAGTAGAGTAAGCATACTCAATCCCAACAGCATTGCACCATAAAAGCCAAAGAGCAGAGTTTACACCATGAATGTCAAGTTAGTAAAGAAAAAAAATCACCATATTAACTTGATATTATCATGTGAAACTTACTGAGTTTTTAACTTTACTAATAATTAAATTGTATTTCAATATATGTTTCATACCATTTACAAATGGAAACAGTTTTTACAGAAGACTGTATTTTACTGTATGTTAGTAATATTAAAAATAATTTGTAAAAGTATCCTTAACCATTCCCTATCCACCCACCCAGAGCACCAAATTCCTCCACTATCAGCAGGACATTAGTAAAATGTCAAATGGAAGCAATTTGGAATTCTGAAGGAAAAGCTGAATACTATACTGGAGGAGGTTGGAGGGTCCTTCCTGGTAGCTGATGTGGCTTTGCTTCATTGGCAAATCAAAGAAACTCGAGAAGGAAGTATATTTGCAAGTTATATATAAGATAAACAATTGGACCATGTCATTTACACACATAATAAGAAAAATAGATACCACTTTTTTTCTGTGTCCCATGTCCAGGAATTATGGCTAAACCCTATGCATGCTTAATTCCTTAAATTGGCACAAACCCCCGAAGAGGAAACGGAGTCTTAGAGAAATCATATGAAGCTTGTTATTCCACTTCTGACCGAGTCCTTGCTGTCTAATGTTTAACTTCAGCTCTTTATCTCGATGCTGTAGTGCCTCCAGAGAGGTCTATAAAACAAGGACATGAGTTTCTAAAAGAGAAAAAAAACTTACTTTGAGATCTGCACTGGCCAGAGCAAGCTGCCATTATCTTTCTGCTCCCATCTCCTCATTTGTGAAGGAGAAATGGTACCTGCGCTGAAGGATGCTCCAGAGGTAACAGTGTGGCTGTGTCTCTCGGGATCTGAGATACAGATCTCTGTATCTTCTTCACATCTTTAATTTTCTAAACCATCATCCTCTCATACTTCTCAACTTCTGTGTCCCCTGCATTTTGGTGTCCAATTTTACTGTTGCCCCCTTGCCTGTCAGCTCCTTCTAAGAACTACTCTATTTGTTCACAGCACACTATCAAAATCACTCTGGAGGGGAGGCATCAAACTACTTCAATTACAGTGCCCAGGAAACATATTACAATATTCATTTTCCCCTCCTTGCTATTCATTTTCCAAGTTATTGTTTTAGACTAATACTATACTCAACAATAAAGAGACTTGCTTTGGACTTCTACTATATTCACCAGTAACAAGACTGTCAGAGAGTTTGAATGATACAAGAAAGCTTTCTATAGCTGTTCCAAAAGAAAATAAAATGTCTGTGATCTAAGTAGATCATGAAAATCGGGCATATGAAAAGACATCCTTTTAATCAAAACACTCTGTATGGAACATGGTAATGCAGCCATAGAATGCCCTGTTTGATTAATTAATATCGATTGATATTAATTCTACTATTTTATAAAAGAATATTATTCCCAATGAACTAAACTTTCAAGTACTTTTGCAATCATGTTAATCCTTTGTTCTCTTGGTGATACATTAAAAAAAAGATGATTAAAATACACAGAAAGATATTTTAGTGACTTAAGAATATAGAATAAAAAAAAAATATAGAATAAAATTTATGACAAATAGGAATATTCTTCTCTAATAATCTAATTGTGTGTCAATTAAACATCAATGCTCTATAAAGAATGATTTTTTCCTTGTTGTCAGAGATTATTTACTCTGAACCAATAAAATAAGACTTCCCGAATAACCCCAATTAAGTAAAACTGATTTCAGGAACAGTTTTATAAATATTTAGAAACCAAAACCTTTCATTCTAAACCATGGAAAGTGACTCTGCACTAATACTGTCTGTCAGTGACCTAATTAGAGTCATCTGCATACTGATGAGACTTTGAAGGAGATAAGCAATAGCAGGCTTGTAATAGATAATTTGTATTTCAAAATAAGCTATGGCTATTTAACAACAACTCAAATGACACATTGAATTAAAAGAGTTGTTCAAGTTACTTCTTAACAATAAACTCCTGTTACAGCTTTTCAATTGTGTTAAGCTTCAAACTGATGAACATCTTATGAATCCATTTATATTCATAAGGTGACTCCTCATTAAGGGCTTAATTCTCAAATTCATCTTCAAAATATCTTTGTCAAGAAATTTAGAGTGATTTACATGTTATTAATTAAAATATTTTCTACTTATGTAGCAACATGCATCTGAATAGCAAGATGCACCTTTCAAATAATCTTACATCATCCCCACCCCCACCCCCCACCTCCAGGATGTAATTCCCATGTTTTAGTTGTTGAAATGGTTGAATTGAAGGGTAATGAGATATGAGCATAGAAAGCAAGTCAAAATGAGCTGGGATGTTGGGGCACTCTTCATTTTGCCTCCTAACATGAAATAAGACATACAGAACCTTAAATAAACTGACCAAGACAACTAATAAACTCATCCCACATGTCTAATTTACTGTCCCTTATTGGTCGTTGAAAGTGTAAAATGTCTAGAACCATTCACCAGTCACTGTAACTGGAAGTGGACAAGTGAGTTGTGGTAATTTATAGAATGTCTTCCTCCTCTGACCCATTACTCTCTCTTTCATGTAAATTTCAAGCGATAACTGTGGTTTATTTTCATAAAGTTAAGTCACTCTACAGTATAGCTGTTCTGTTACCAATTACTCTATGCCTGGCAGTCCTGGAAAAATAAAATGCTCTGATGACATAATTGTAGGTGAGTTATGAAAATAGCATACCTTTATCCAAGATAAAGTTCAAGTTTTCACACACAAAAAAATCTCTTCATTGACTCCAGAGGGCACATCCGGCATAGACAACCACTGGTGTTATTTATGTGGTCTCTGAACAAGAAAGTTAAGAATTACCAGTGGAATTTTAAGTAACTAAGGAAGAATGAACTGGTCAGCACTGATGGTGGGGAGTAAAAGCAGGTGGACAACATGCCAAAAACACTGGGTTTGTTCTCAATCACACAGCCTTGAGAATTCAGAATAATCTCAAAGTTCAGAAATTTTTTTCTCCTTCGTAACATAAAAAGTGTTCCATTCAAAGCTGAGATTTGCAGTTGCAAATATGTCATTGCTCTAAAAACCAGTAAGAATCAGACCCTAGAGCTGGAAGAAACTTTATAGGATATTATATATGTTATATATAATTAATAATATTATATAGTGTTATATTAATAATATTATATATTAAATATACATATATATAACTTTCAACCTGAAAATATTTAGAAGTTTTATTTTTTTTCATTTTATAAGGGGGAATCACTAAAGCCTAGGTGACATTCTTAAAGTCAAAAATAATAAACAGGAGATTGCAAGTGATGTATACTTCTATTTAATAGGATGTTAAATACCTGGGTTTTTTTTCTTTTAAATCCAACTAGAAATGCTTGATTTATGTTTATCTAATGAATCATATTTTTTGGGGGGGATTATTGTTGTTTTTTCTTTGAGGTCAGTACGTGAGTCACAGTTTGGATACCTTGTCTTGCAAGAAGTCTCCTACTAGAGTCCATATTTTTACTAACCATGATAAAAATCTATACATCACATTTCATCTGAACAGACACATTCCCATCTTTTCATTGCAAAACCCCATCTGAACGTCTGCATTTGAAGGTAATTGACCTTCAAACATTGTGGGTAAGACTGAGTTTAGAGTAAAACAAATAAACAAAAAGCATTTTGGCAGAAGCCTGTTCATTAATATTTCAATACCTACAAACAATTCTCATGCTGAAGTCGGCCATTTATTTCCAAACCTGGTAATAATCTAAGTTTGATTTCCTAGCCCAGAGAGAGTTGAATCTGTCCTACACTGATGCAATTAATCTCATGCCAGCACTGGCATCAGCTATGCTCCTGTGTTTAGGTTTTGGTTAGGTGAGGTCATTTAATGCTGTATTCAGAATTTCCACACACTGCTTCATTGATATACGCACACAGAGAGTGACACTCAGCTAGCGTTGCCAAGCAGATATCACTTCAAAGAATAGAACTGAAAAACTGCAAGAGAAGCATAGTGCTGTGTGGTCTCTCATAGGGAGAAATATTGTCCCAATCAGTAAGTGTTTCTCAGGATGCTGAAAATTCTGAGTTTTTGACTTTTCCTGGGCACTGCAAAGCAGTGATCTAAAAGTCACCTTGGTGCATGTGGTAGTAGCTAGCAACCCATCACCAGAATGACATTTTCTTTAAAACAAAGTCATACTTCCTGTGCACTTCAGATAAAAATAGCAGAAGCCTCCAGCACTGTTCCACATTTTATGGTCTTATGGACAGGCACAAGAAGTTTCATTTAAAAACAACAGAACCCATCGAGTGTTCATTTAGTTGTATAGAATGTCAGAGTTTGGCCGCATTTTCCCCTTCAGTCTAAATTAGATCTGCATAGTCGATGCATATCTGCATTTTGCTGCAGCAGTCATGGCTGAGCAGCTATTGTGTCTACTGAGGCAAGTACTGCTGGCCAAGCCTGCCTTTATGCCCTGGAAATTATTTGTCATTTGGAATATCAAACTCAAATGACCCTAGAAGAAAGAGAAACATATATTCAAACATGTGGCTCTTCTGATTTCTGGTATGTACATGATTCATAAAAGCAGGGAGACCTTGTTTATGATACCCTCAGACTTCCAACCATAGTACAGGATTTGGGTCAAGTGCCACCTTTTCCTCCATGGCTCCTATTGGAGCCCACCAGATAGTCGGCACATGCTGTTTCTCCCCACCATCACAGCCGGCACCTGCTTTTATTATTTTCTTGTTTCATTTCATTGTGATTAACTTAATTTTTTTTTTATTTCTGCCAACTCTCCTAGACTTTGAGTTGCCAAAATAGAGTTTATTTCTTATTCACCATTTTACTTTAGAGACTAGCCCCTGGTGGATCCTCACCAAGTCTGGTGGCTGGTTCCCATCTGCCTAAGCTCACTCCTAGCTTGATGCTTTGTTCTTTGCACAGCAAAGGAAAATGGAGGTGTGGTAAGAAGATTCAAGAGGTTTGTATTGGTTTTATTTTGTTTTGTTTTTTTCTTCCCAAGTAGCCCTTGCCATCTGGTTATTAAAAGGTTAGTGAGTCTAGTGTTTGGCACAATGCAGTTGGCCATGGGTTGACTTCACTATAGTGTGTTGGTAATGGGTATGTTGGAAACAAACAAACAAACAAACAAACAAACAAACAGAAACCTTCCCCCATCTACCTTCCAGACCTGCTTCAGTAACTTACCTTCCCCGTCCTGCCAGTACACGTCATTTGGGCTGATAAACCTAGGGAAGCTCTGCTGAGGTCAGACTCAGACTAGAACATTTCTCAAGATAAATGGTAAAATTAAAATAAAGAAAGAAATTAAGGAATACAATACAATACAATACAAAAGCAGTCAACGTGTTAGCCCCAGGGTGGGAATGCAGCCCATTTATCTCATGGAATCAACCCAAACATGCAGAGTCACACAGCAGAGAAACAGTTAAAACTGAGCCAACAATGAAATTGTTAAAATTCCTATGGTCTTATTTTATACATGATATTTTATTTAAAAACAAAAACAGAAAGGAGCAATATAGAATAAAATATCATGCAAATATGTATTGACTTATCAATAGCATTTGGCATTGATTGTCACAATTACAGAAATATTAATACACTAATAGAGTGTATAATACACAAATGCAGATATTGTTAGTACACTGATATTAACATGTGATATTTATCTAGAGTGGCCCCATGAGTTTTACTGCTTTGCTGTTCATACCCTACAATCTTTCCTTCAGTATGTGAGGACACTGTGACTTGCTTTTAGCCAATAGGTTATGGTAAAGGTGAAGGAACATAGTATGTAAGTAATTAAGGTAAGCTCAATTTTTCTATTGCATTTTTGCAATTAACTGTGCCAAACTTTATCAGGGCTTTGAATTTCAGTGGGAGTGGACCCAGGAGTTGGTTCAGGGGTCCTTGAAGGAGGGAACTACTCTTTTTCAGCCAGGAATCTAGAGAAAACAATAGTAAACTAATCCCAGACATGGAGTGGATACATGCAGTTACAAGGATCGTGGTAGAAGAGTCCAGTGTTCTACCCGATAGAGTGCAGAAGGCTGGTTCAGTGCATGTTGTTCAGGAGAAATGTTTTTGGTTTTTGTTCTTGTTACTGTTCAGGAGAAATGTGATACAGGACTGCCATGAGGTTAGTCTTATGTCACAAGAAGTGGCCTCTCTCTTCCTCAGATTCCACCCCTTCAGATCTAGTCTGGCAAAGTGACCCTCTCCTTCAGACAGCAGACACAAGGCTGTGTATTGAGCAATTTGTATTGATGAAACAGATGTAAACTAATCACATAAGTCTCAATCCTGATGTTATTCAATAAGTAATGTAAACAGTAAAAATAATTCAAGAATTAATTGTGCCCTTCAAAGTGACTCAAGGGTAACTGGTATCACTAGCTGATAATCAGAAAAATCACTGTTCTCAAGAGTCTAGTTTCATTGTTGTTACTGAAAAGGTGCTTGGAATTATTTTCTCCTTGATATTTTCACTAATATGTCAAGTATGAGAAAGCAAAATGGAGACATCACCCTGTTTTACTCAGAGATTGAGAACTAAATACCCTAAAAAGCACTTAATAAAGAAATCAAGAGGGGTGCCTGAGTGGCTCAATCAGTTTGAGTGTCTGACTCTTGATTTCTGCTTAGGTCATGATCTCAGGGTCATGGGATTGAACCCTGCCTAAGGCTCTACAATCAACAGGGAGACAGCTTAAGATTCTCTCTCTCCCTCCCCTCCCCTCTCTCTCTCAAAAAACAAAACAAAACAAAAAACAGAAAAAGAAAAAAGAAGAAACCAAGAATTGTGTTTGATGTTCTAAAATAATTTAAATAGCTCATTTCAGTACTACACATTAGAAATTTGTGAAACTCAAAGAAAAAAATAAATATTTTGATTAGTTTGTTTTTGCTAGTTTTGAAAGACTAGATATAAACAAATAATAATAGTAATAAAATGTTCCTAAACTTTGAGATGCTATATACCAGCATATACAAACATCAATAAAAATGGCTTTTCTAAAAGCTTCTTTTACTTATACTCTAGAATACATTTTTAAAAAATAACACATGAAACATAAATTATAATCAAAAATAAAATTATATTTTATTTGTGGAAATTAAAATAATTATACAAGTAGCAACTAGGCAATGTATATAAATTATGCCAGAAACAAAAGCTGACTTTTGAGATGGTAGGACTAAAAACAGGGTTTAAAACAGGTAGGAATTACCATAGGCATTTGCAAAGACCATCATATAAAATTCAGGTTTTCAGATAAATATGAGGAATTCAGCTGAGTGTGGGGGTAGTTATTGAATGTAAAAATGATAGTAGATTTTGAACCATCTTGTTATATAGATGAGAGAAGCTTTTAGCCAATGAGTAAACAATAAGACTCTGAGTTTGTTATGTCTACTGAAACATGCTCTAGCCAAACAACTAAGGCCCTACTTCACAGACTTTCAAAAATATGTATCAAGAAAGCAGAGTGATTCTTTAAATGAATCCTGTGTGAAAAACCAAGTGGACCACAGACAAAAGTGGAACCATGTTATTAAAATACAATGGAATCACTCTCATTGTTTTCAGCAACAAATATGGTATGGTTCCCCAGACCACAGGTTGCAAACCACTGCAGCCCATCCAGAATAGCAGACTATTTCCAAGTATATCAATATCTGGTGAATTATTTGGAAGAACTGAAGCCCTACTCTTAAAGACTTAGAGGAATTACTTTTATGCATTTAATAACATTTCAACTCCTCTAGAGCGTGGCTTAATAAGTCAGTTTATGTATATGAACAGATCACAATTTAACAAGACCATTTTGACAATGCAATTTTGAGGAGCAGGGGCTTTGAAACATAATAAAAATAATTTTTTAGTTTGGGTTAATTAGTACCAAGGAATGGGTGCTATAGACATCTTTATTTCATAGCTAAGATGGTGAATGCCCACATGTCATCCCAGAGGGACATGAGGATCATGCCTTATTTCACCCCAGAGAAAGAGCCCTTCCCTTGTTCAGAAAGCTGAGGGATAAGGTAAAGTGGAGCATCAGGAGACTCTGTTGTTATAATTTGGTACAGAAGTTTTGGGCTTACCAAAATGTCTACCCTAGAAGTCAACAATCTATGGCTCATCCAATCTGTGTAGGACTGGTGAGCTAAAAATGTTTTTTTTTTTTTTTTTTTTACATTCTTAAGTAGTCAAAACATTGAGAGAAGAGTAGTATCTTCTGTCACTTGAAAATCATACAAGATTCAAATCCCAGTGTCTGTAAATTAGACTTTATTGGTACACAGCCGCCCCCATTTGTTTGAATTTTGCCTATGGCTCCTTTCATTCTCTTACACTGTTGACTATTTTGATGGAGACTGATGGCTCTCAAAGCCTGTATCATTTACTATCTGCCACTTTTTAGAAAACTTTTGTCCATCCCTAAGAGGTGATATCAAGTTAATTACACTAATATACCTTGCTTTAAAATATCTTCATTCTCTTTAGAATATCTTCATAACAGCTTTTAGGGAATTTCTCTATTAAATCTTGGTTTTTCATCATGACTTAAGAGAAAAACACAGTGCCACATATTGTGCATATTCCCACTTATTTTTCCATTTAAACACCAAATTTAGCTATCAATTTGGTAGATTTTACTTTTTTTTAACAAATTAAAAAATAATCAAGTATCACCCACATGTTGCATATATTTTATAGCAAAACAGTTGTTTATTATTTCATGTTTTCCTGAAAAGCAACTGAGAAGCATCTAGTCTTATAATGTAGCCATAATAATGAAATATTATTTCATTCTGCTTGAATAAATAAAATCTAAATGATGACTGCAACTTGTTACCCAATTTCTAAATGTTAAAAAAATTAAATGGTGAATGTTTATATATTTGTGAAAGAAAAAAAAGACCACTGTGATAATCAACATAAAGGGAATATAGGTATTATTTTTTTAATGAAAACATGGCTCCAAGTAAGTGCCAAATAATTAACTGTACAGAGATAAAGGTGTACAGATCATATGTAACCTCTCACAGAACAAGAAAATTAATGAAGTAAATGTTGTCCGTAAATATGCTCCTTTTTTTTAAGATTTTATTTATTTACTTATTTATTTATTTATTTATTTATTTATTTATTTATTTATTTATGAAAGACACACAGAAAGAGAGAGACAGAGACACAGGCACAGGGAGAAGGAGGCTCCATGCAGGGAGCCCAGGATCAGGCCTGGGCCAAAGGTGGCGCTAAACTGCTGAGCCACCCAGGCTGCCCTGCTCCTTGTTTATAGTCTATCCCTACCACCTCCAAACTTTGGCTTAAGTAAAGCAAGATAATTACCTAATTATTTTACTGGAAGAAGGTATGGATGGGTTATTGAATATTAGAATAAAAAATCATATAGAAATTTTATTTAATTTTGCAAAAACTTATTCATCAACATAACTTTTGTACCTTTAATAACACTACTCCTTATTATACATAAATGGATAAAAATATTAAACTATATATTCCAAATATAATCTACTTGTAATAAACATTTAAAGTTGAAGGCTGAAATATATGCTAAACTATTATGTTCATTAATACTTCACTTTCAGTAGAGGGGTTACACAGGAACTTTAATGATTCTTGTAAAAATAATTAGAATAAAGTTATTTTAAAATATACATGTGAATGCTAAAATATATTTTTAAATATTTTTTTTTATTTATTCATGAGAGACACAGAGAGGCAGAGGGAGAACGGGCTCTTCGCAGTGAGCCTGATGTGGGACTCGATACCAGAACCAGGTTCATGCCCTGAGGCAAAGGCAGATACTCAACTACTGAGCCACCCAGGCATCCCTGAATACTAAAATATTAATTTTGAAATTTAATCCTTCACTTATGTTCCCTTATCTCGACTGTCTTGTCATCTTAGGAAAAATATGGTACCCACTTAGAAAAATCAACCCTTGGTAGAAATACGAAACCTTTAAAAGGCTTAAATTCAAATTCTGCTCAAAAATATTATCTTACTTGAAAATGGAAAAAACGTGTTTTGCAAACATGAACATAAATCTGGATTTGTATATAATAATTTCATAATGCAAAGAAAAGTAGATGGGTTGAATATTTCTACTCATTGAATATTTAGTTCTTATGTAGTTCAAAGAGGATCATATAATTAATGGAATTGATTCTGAGGTCCTTTTTTATCCTGATATTTTTTGAATCAAGATTGTTCAAACTAGCATGATTTCTCTTTTCTTAGAAGCAAATATCTAATCAATATATTCTTTTATTCTCTTATATGATTAACTACATTGTTTTCAGTCCTATGTAATTTGTACTAATGTTACTTAGTAAAGGCTAATTTACTTTCCTGAGTAAAGGAATGGCCTTCTAATGTATTCCATTAAATCAATGACTTTAAATATAGAACTTATGCTGATAACATAATAACGTCTCCCCACTTAAATGAAATACAATTTTCATGTGAATTGACTTTATTTAATTGTTATACAAGTAAACTCAAAAGAACGTAATTTTTACTTTAGTTTTCTAAGAAAAGAACAGTATCTTTTCTAGGTAGAAATTGTAAAAGGTTTACTTTGATTTTTTTATTCTCTTTTTTTTTGGGGGGGGTTCTAGTAATGCCAGGTTTTCTAGCATTTTAATTATAATTAAATATACTTTTAATTCTTTCTTTTAATTTTAAATTCTTTTAATTATAACATTGTTCAGGGGTGCCCGGGTGGCTCAGTCAGTTAAGCGTCTGACTTTTGGTCTCAACTCAGGTCATGATCTCAGGGTCGTGAGATCCAGCCCTGTGTCAGGCTCTGCACTGGGCATGGAGCCTGCTTTTGATTCTCTCTCCCCCTCTCCCTCTCCCTCTTTCCACAATTTATGCTCTCTTTCTTTTTCTCTCTCAAAAAGAAAAAGAAAGTAGGAAAGAAAGAAAGAAAACAGCAAGAAGAAAGAAAGAAAGAAAAAGAAAGAAAGAAAGAAAGAAAGAAAGAAAGAAAGAAAGAAGAAAGAAAGAAAGAAAGAAAGAAAGAAAGAAAGAAAGAAAGAAGAAAGAAAGAAAGAAAGAAAGAAAGAAAGAAAGAAAGAAGAAAGAAAGAAAGAAAGAAAGAAAGAAAGAAAGAAAGAAAGAAAGAAAGAAAGAGTTCTTCAATATATTTTAATTTAATGTGTTTGAAATGTAAGAAGCAAATTCTATTTAGCTATTCTTTTACCAATCTCGTTAATGGACCACTTCATTGGTTTTTTTCACTAGGGAAAAATATTATTATATAGGATAATTCACAGCAGAGTTATCCTCAAAATAGACTTAGGGACAAGCAGGTGTGTCAAGTGTATAGACAAGACAGCAGTTCATAACATTCAAAGACACTCATTCTACCACGGAGTCTTCTCTGTCAACTTATGCCTTCATTTAAAAGTTGTGCCTGAGCCCAGACATGTGATTTCTTTGCCACCAAAGAGAGGTAGTCCATGGCATCTCCAAGGTAGCCAGGACATTGCTATAAAGAATCTCTCTGCAAACAAGTTAATATGTGGCTTGACTGTTCTCTGTACAAGAGAGAGAAGATTTCAATAATATATAATATTTTAGAACTTTAGATGTCAAGTACCATCATTGCAGGCAGTGAAATTTTTGAACACATGATTCTATCATAAAGATCCAGTTCATTCTAGCTACTAGTGGATATGCCATAACAAACTAGAAACACTGTTTACTTGCAATAATTGAATAACGGCATTGGGAAGGTAGGACTCTAACCTGGCAACAGTTACAATGTAGAAGAGAAGTTAAAAAAAAAATGGCAAAAGCAGTATTTTGAAAAATGTGTTCAATAAAGGGAGGCTGGCAAACAACTGGGGAATTAAAATATGGTGGCTCTTAATTCTATTATCTATCTATCTATCTATCTATCTATCTATCTATCTATGAGTCCAGAATTAAAACCATCATTCATTTCTCCCTTAACATGCTTTTTTTTTTCTTTTGTAGAGAGGGGATGGGGAGGGACAGAGGGAGAGAGAATCTTAAGCAGGCTCCACACCCAGCACGGAGCAAGCCCAACATGGGTCTCACTCTCACAACCCTGAGATCATGACCTGAGCTGAAATCAAGAGTCAGATACTTAACCAACTGAGTCATTCAGGCACCCCTTAATATGCTTTTTTGGACAATGACCTTCAGACTGTCTTATCCTTAAAGCTCTTGTACATTATCACTAGAGTCTCTGGGAGGGTTGTAGATTAATTTCAAAAATGGCAACATTCAATATAATATAGAATTTCTAAAAAGTCAAAATATTGGTAGGTGAGTGAGCCAAAATCTCATTTATTTACATCAGTAAAATAGGCACTTCAAGAAAAATGATCTCCCTTGAGTAATGTATTGCATTTCCCTCTGTTTTCAGAAGGAATGAGTAATGACAGTGAAAAGCTTAGGTTCATTAAAGAAAAACAAATTTAATGTACTGGAATCTTTTATTTAGAAGGAGCCTGTGATATGAGTTGACAGTTGCTTTGTTTAGACAAGTGTCATAGTTTTATTTCATTGACCACATTTTCTGAAGTCAAATCGGGCAATCATTCTATCAGCATCCAACTTGGACATCCAACATCAACAGAAACACAATGGCTTCAAACTAAAGACCCCAAACACTCAAAAATCAAATAATTATATATTTTTTCAGTAATGGCAACATTTTACATAATTTGACCCATATGGGGCTAGATCATCAATGTTGCTGAGGTGAAACCTAAGTCCAGATTTCCATTACAGAAAATATTTTTAGGAAAATAAAACATTTTAAAACAAACAAGAGATGTGTTGTTAATTAACTAAGGAAAGCTAAATATGTTATTTTGAGGTTTAACTATGATGTAAATGTAACATTCCATTGAATATTCCTTAATTTTGAACAAATGCATGCTATTTCCACAGAGAGAATCAAATTAATTTAGATATTTCCTGTCTCTAGTAAGGGTGATACCAACCATCCTTGAATTATTCTAACATCTAGTAAGTAACAACAATAGACTAGAAATGGCAAAGAAAGTTACATTCAGGGTAGAGTGGTCTTAAAAATTCTAAGTAACTTTATTGTTCTTTTATTGGATCATTACAATCCCTTTGCAAGGAGGATTCATCTACTAAAAAATAAATTAAGGGAAAAATCACGAATATTATAAATTTTAGAAAATGTTATCTTTGGTAATTAAAAGTAAATATTTATGAACTAGTTCAAGCAATAAAAGCCTATTAGATTTTGTTTTCTAGAGTCAATCATCATTTATACTGGACATGCTTTGTAGCTTCAGTTACATTCAGGATATTAGAAACTGCCATCTCTTCTACACAGGTTATGTTCTTTCTTTAATAAGAGTTTAAAAAAATGACAGTCTTTTTTTTTTGACAGTCTTTTTATACTATATTTCAAGACATAAAATTGATCCACAGAACAGAAATAATTGTCCAGATAATTTCAGCTAAATAATAATTTAGATGAATTATCTAAAATATAGAATCAAAAGTTTAATTTCATTATTCATTCTCTTTCATTATCTAATTTCTTTTAAACATAATGAAAATTTCTGCAATCAAAAATCAAACAAGTTATATGTAGGACCCTCTGACATATAATTAGCCTAACCACAAAATATAAGTATTAAGCAAAAAAATAAAAGCAAACTCTACAAGAAATTTTTGAAGATTGTACAAATAACTTACTATCATAGTAAGAAAAGGAAGATGATACCATTCAAATGTCCTTGGGCTATTTTCAAAAAAATTTTGTTTATTCTGTGTTATGAAAAGTACAACATGAAGTACTGAATATTGAGTAAACCTAGAGTTTGTATAAAATCTGCTTCCCAAACCCATGATTGATGGTTTGATATAAATTAAAGCCATCACATTCCCATTCAGTTTGTAGGAAATGCATACATTTGAAGGTACATTAGTTCAAAACTATGCCTTTCAAAACCATCTACATAAAAAAGTCACGTGATTTAGTAGCACATATATTGTCTATTAAATAATGTAAAATTCAAATGTAGAAAAAAAGCCTGTGCAGTGTAAAGATATTGTATATATTATAGCTTTTCTCAATGCATAATGGCTGTGTTAATATGTGGGAGTTTTATCAAAACGACTCCAAAGAATAAGAAGTGAAAAAAGTGAGGTGTATGTACCTCACTAATTTTTCTAGTAAATAATAGAAAGACAAAATGAAAATCACTGGTGTCATTGGCCCTCAGCTGCTTATCTGAACACCTGGAGTTGAAAAGTTGTGATTTCTAAGTCTCTAATATTAAATGATCTTGTGATCCATATTATTTAACTTTCTGTGATTATATAATTTAGGCTTAGGTACACATTTTGGACTGTCTTGAGGGCACAGATGATGCTTTTAACAGGAAATAATTGGCAGGCTCTGGGGCAGCATTCTCTGACACCCATGCTATATGCTGGCTATATTTCAGAGACCAGCAAATTGCCTTTCATTAAAACAGACATGATGATTACAGATTTAAGATTGAATGATAAAGTAACAGCTAAAGAGATAATAACAAAAAGAATAATCTATATAAGGATGATAGCTTCTTTACAAAGGTGGATTTACCATAAACTATAGGACTCCTCAAAGTCATTGGAAGGGAGTTAGTAATGTGGTCACACAGTTTCATGGCTTTGTAAAATTTGGAAAGTTAAATCATTTGAATATGATTCATGAATACAGCTGTCTCTTTCTACCCTGATTTCCATCCATTATACTACCTCTTATTTTAGTGGACCATTAGAAGACTACTGTGAATTTTGGGATTTAACTGAGAGCAGTTAGTTTTGGAATTCTCATTTGGGTTTGATAATTCAGGTTTATCTTATGCTTTGTCATCACTTTCATGGTAAAGTATTTGTGGGTTGATCACGGCATGTATAGAGAGGCTTTCAGAAAAACCTCTAATGTCTTCTGTGCTGACGTGTCCAGTCTAGAGATTCTGGTAAGTCATATCATGCTGTGAACAGGTCCCATAGCCTTGACATTAGGGCCTTCATGTTAAAACTAATGTGAGAAGTACAGCAGCCACAAAAGGCATGGATAGGTGAGGACAACTCATCCAACCCCTAGAAGTGCAGAATAGTGAGCAGAAGATTGTTTTCACTGACAATCAAAATAGAAATTCAACTCCTCTTGGTAGCAATATGCAGAAATGTGTGTGTACATGTATATATGCATAATTCATATACATGCATATGTATATGATTCTGTACATGTCTATGTATATCATATATGATTATAAAAGGACCATATATTTTATTTCTTTTCTGATGGGAATTCCTCAGAATGGAATTGATGAGAATCCCTGAGTTTACAGGGCACAATCTCATAGCGGCACTTCAGCATTCAGGGGTGCCTTATGTGTGTCGTTGCATGTTTTTCATATGCCAACCTACCAAATCATGCCTTAGCATATCTGATGCATTTCTTTCCTAACGAAATCTAGCAGATGTAGACAAAACACCACACAAATTGCTACCAACTCAGCAAATAGATTGAATAAACAAGTTCAGAGCACCTACACATTTTAACCAATAAATCAATATAGGATAAGAGTAATTTGATTACAAATTAGTATAACTCAGTGTACAAGCAGCAATTTAAAATGTGTATGAATTGCTCTTGTGTATACCTTAATTTTAGATTACTTTTGTGTAGTATTTCAGAAATATCAATCAAACCAGTAATTTAAAAATATAGTATGGAGGTAGGCAACCAATTAATCACTGTTTTTTTTTTTTTCTCTAGGTTTTGTTATGTTTGTGACATTTGCCAGCTTTGTTCTCAATTTAAATATTCTCTTACTCAATTTTGGTTTTATAATTTTTATTCATTTTCCTTGCAAATTATAAACAGAATGAAATTATAGAAGTTTCAATGTCATAAGATCTTGTATACGTCAATATTGATAGAGCAGCTTTAAAGACTGAAGCCCACCAGGAAGCATCAACTGTTTTAATGGCCTATCTTGTCTAACATACTTGAGTTCTTTATAACTAACATACAATCATGTCTCCATTTTATGTCCATCACCATCATTATACAGGGTTAGGCTGGGCCCATGCAAGTATTGCTTTTATTCAGCTCCACCCTTCCAACCTCAATACAGGAGGATTTATCCTGGCTTAAATAGTTCATATTTTAAAGTATCTACAAAACCTATTGGCATTTATCATTAATCAAGCAAGGAAGGTCGCCTTTTGTATTAAATGCAAAAAGCACACGGGAGATTTTGACCAATCAAAACTTTTTCTTGGCAATATTTAAGACACTAAAATTTTAGCTGGAAAATCTCTTCCCTGAGGGTAAAGCCTAACTCCTAAGCCACTTCAGGAAGAGGGTTTTGAGGATCCTTCTATTACTTAGATGTGTATACACCTGGAAAGCATTATTTTATTCTTTTGCAAAATGATTTTTGTTGACATTCATCAGCATTACTATTTATATTTAATGATTCTATTAATTAGGATATTTTCAGCCACAAACAGAAACTCCATACTCAAGGTATTTTTTGGCAACCTAACCAGAAATCTAGATGTGAATAGACCTTCAGTCATTACACAATTGGAAGATGAGGGAAAACCAGCAGGAATAGTGTATATAGATATAAGTGAGGTAATCCTATAAACTGACAAGAGTATACAGATCTCTGATACCGTATCTAGTGAAAACAAAACAGTAAATAATTCAACAGGGCTTAAGAATGTTTTATATGCTTAAGGCCACAACGTGGAGAAGAGTGAGAATGAGTGGGAGTTTAGCCAAATTGAGCTCTTACTAAAAGTGGAAATGTCTGCACTCTGGCAACAGGACCCACATTTTATAGTGATGAAAATGGCAGTAGAGTGAGGAAAAGAATTCCAACCCCAATAGTATTTAGAGATTGGACTCTGTTATGGCAGGTGTTTGAGGAAGCATTTCAAAGGTTTTTTTTTTTATTATTTTATTTTTTATTTTATTTTAACCATAGAAAACAAATCAAGTCATAAGTGTCATTTACAGATGTGGTGCTCCAGACAATGGACATTTTTTGGATGAGCAGAGTGTTAATATAGTGTTCCTCCATTGATTTCATCAAAGCCGGTACAGATTTTAAAAATTAGTTGCACATCCACTCTGTCACCTTTTCTGTCTATTTGACATCACTCCCTGGAAGAATCCTTGGACTAGGAAGAAGCATAAGCCCCTCCTGTGTCATTCGGCCCCGTCTTATAGCAAGGAGAGCAGCCAGCTGCCAGAGGTTCTATAATTTAAGGACCACATTGGTCATGTTCTTGTCATGCCCTGATATTATTCCCTGTCCTTCTCCATGTGATATTGCACTTGTGATAGTTCCTAATTTATTGGATTTTTTAAAGAACACTTTGGATTTTATTAATCAGTTCTAATTTGTTGGTGATTTTTTTTTTAACTTCTATGGTATTTCTTATTCTTTTTTTTTTTTATTTCCTATTCTTTATGTTGATTGATCTTAGTTTTTATTTTCATTGTTTTTAATTTGTCTAGCTTCGTGAGCTGAAAAATTTCTTTGTTTATTGAAAAACTTTTACATTTAAAATGCACTTAAAAATATGACTCCCGGGGAGCCAGGGTGACTCACTGGGTTAAGCATCCGACTCTTGAATTTGGCTTAGGTCATGATCTCCGGGTCCTGAGATTTAAGCCCAGTGTCAGGTTCATGTTCAGCACAGAGTCTGCTTGTACCTCCCTCTGCTCCTACCCTCCTCATACTGCTCACATGTACGCTCTCTCATAAATAAATAAATATTACATAGATAAAATCTTAAAAAAAATAAATAAAAATATAACTCCCTTTTAAGTACTTTTTATCTTTATTTATAGAGGTAATGTTGTCATTTGATTCAAATTATTTTAAAAGTTTCTGTTTCTTTCATCTCCTCAACTGGACAGAAATATGTTGCTTTAATTTCTACATATTATTTAATGTTACTTTCAAATTTCATTGAACTGTGGTCAATAATTATGGGTTTTGATTATATAAAAATGGGAGAAATTGACTGAAATTTCTCTTGTAGTCTAATGTATGGTTATTTTTATGATAGTTCACAGTATATATTCACTGTTTTCTCTATGAACGTGCGTCTAAGTAGAGGTGGCATCACTCCCTGGGGGATGTTGTGGAAGTTAGTGGAGATAATTTTGTTTGCCATAATAATTTTAGTGGTTGGGGTTTGTTGTGGTTTACTGGGTGTAGTCAAGGGAAACTAAATATTCTGTAAGACATATGACAGTTCTGCACACATAATTGTCCTGTGTCCTTCCTGTCTTTCTAAAGTTCTGTTAGACATTTATGTTGGCTAAAAATCTGTTTAAATCATTTGGGCCTAGACTCCAACACTATTTCACAGAGAAACCAAAGCCTTTTTGCATTAGTTTAATGGACACTTTGCTTTTCAAGAATATAATACAATTGACTCTTGAACAGCATGGATTTTAACTGTTTGGGTCCACTTAACACAAGGATTTTTTTCAATAAGTGCAGTCAAGTAAAACTATTTTTTCTTTATGATTTTCTTAATATCATTTTTTCTGGTTTACTTTATTGGAAGAATAAAGTAAATAATACATATGACATACAATACATATGTCAGTCAGCTGTTCATATTATTAGTAAGGCTTCTGGTCAGTTGCAGACTACTAGTTGTTAAGTTTCCAGGGAGTCAAAAGTTATACAGGAACTTTTTACTGCCTAGGGGGCTGGCATCCCTAACCCCCACATTGTTCAAGAGTCAACTGTACCATGTAAATTGAAGGAAGATTTTTGCTTTATTTGGGTCTTTACTAATCACAGTCACATCTTGGAAAATCACATTATCAGAGGAAATGTATTTGAGTTGACATTAAAAAACATGTATTATTTTGTACTTTTAGCTGCCATATTCACTTGATTCTACATAACTTGTAAACATCTGATTATTATATTCTAGTATAGTCATACATGAGTATGTTCATATCAAAATATGCTTTATTGTATTTTAAATTACTTGACCTAGTTCCTCGTTTATATTGCAAAGCATTATTGATTTTGTTTTAAAAATTTCTAAAAAAATAGGTAAGTTATGTGATCTATAATTGCTTTTCTTTTTTTCTGGATATTATTTTTTACTGTTATTTTAAAAAAGAGGAGAGGGTGGAATCGATAGAATTGAAAGTCACGTTTCCACAGTACACACAGCCCTAAGTGGGTGTTGGCTCCCTCCGGGTAACTTTGGGATGGTAGAGGCATCAGAATGGTGAGAAGATTAGATATACAATTTAAAATGAGTGATATTCCAGGTCAATTTCATCATGTTTAATGATGTGAGAAATGAAGAAAAGTAGAGGAATTTAATTCTCCCTTGCACCCCTGTACCCTGTCAAACAGGACTGGCTTAAAAGTCTGTCAGATGTCTCCCATGGAACCCAAGATTTATTCTTGTGTTAGCAATTATCTCATGTCTCTGCAACTGATGATTTATTGGTCTCCACTGAATTGCATGATCCTTGATCATAGTTGCTCATTTTTTTAACATATCCATTTCTTAGAACATAATAAATGATATCCTTTTAATTATAGGCAACAGAAACGAATTCTAACATGAGCAAAACTGTGGTATGGACTTTAATGAATGAGTATTGGGGAGGCTCATAGAAATTAAGGAAAAGCTAAACAACCAAGCCCTGGGGAAATTACAAACAGTAGCACCAATCACATTCGATGTCTGTTGTGGGGAAGAGTAAAAATGATAGCTCTAATTTGGGGCATTCTGTATTGGCCAAAATCAGTCATCACTGAAAAAAAAACAAAAGAGTAGTAGCATTGTGAAAGTCTTTGGAGAAATTACTGAGAGCTAGACAGTCACACCAGTTTGTATCTATTGTAAGAACTCAATAACATTTGTTTAATAAATGAGTAAATAAGAGAAGACTGCGGGCAAAAATGTTTTCCGTGAGTTAATGGTTTACATTTTTTTTCTCTACGCCAGCTCAAGAAAATGAAACTTAAAAAACTAACATTGAACTAAAACATTTTATTTATACATTTTTATTTACATTCACATTAAATGCATCTACCATGACTGAAAAGTAGAAAGAAATTATTTAGAGTACATAAAGGAAGTATTTTGCAGAACTTGGAACTTTCATCATAAATTGATAAAAGAAAATATTTCACAACCGACTACACATTATTTTTCTCCAAATATCAGGTTGCATTGACACTTTATGATGATAAACACTTAACCAAGTCCTAGTAGAATATGAGGTGGTTTACACTTTGTCTAGCATACTCTTAGATCAAATGACATTCTATTTCTTCCTTAATAAACTAGTCCTCAAAACCTGATATCTCATAGTGATATAGCTCATTCTAGTAGGATATTTATATAGATTGGACATCTTATTTCACCAGACAAAATGTTATTGGGTTAGGTTGCCTTATAACTTGAAATTATTGAAATATTTGTGATTAAATAAAAAAGTACTTAAAACCTTAACTATTTAACAAATTTAAAATTTACATGAAAATGGAAATGTGCAAATTGTGACATAATTTTGAAAAGACTATTCACATTTAAATCTACATAGTTTCATTTTTAATATAAAACTTTGTGTCCCATTGAACAAAATACAAAATGCTCTCCACAAAATAAAAGGGTCACTGGGCAAATTATTTATAATCAGTGTCAATGTAAACTTTGTCAAAAATCAGGAAGTCTGAGACTTCATTCTATTGAAAGCCAACAGTTCACCTTGCCACATTTTCATTAGTGCCCAGAAGACATAAAACTCCTGAGTCAGAGCTGAAGCACAGTCGATTCCCCATAGCAATCACAGGAGCCAAGAATCAGCATTCCTGCTGCTCTTCTCTCTGAGCTCAATTCCCAGGGGGGAAATTTTTTAAAAAGATTTTATTTATTTGAGAGAGAGAGGGAGCACAAGCAGGGAGGGAGAGGTAGAGGAAAGGGGGGAAGCAAACTCCCCACTGAGCAGGGAGCCTGATGTGGTGCTTGATCCCAGGACCCTGGGATCATCACCTAAGCGGAAGGTAGATGCTTAACTGACTGACCCCCCTCCCCAAAAAATGCCCCCCAGAGGGTAATTAAAAGAGGCCCATCAACACCTTCAGGCATGGTAGGTTGTGTAAGAGTGGAACCCTGAGCCTAGGAAACCCAACTATTTTATTATGGGAAGTAGGCTTGCTTGGCTGTTGTTCAGAGGAAGATACCCTCTATCTTCCAATGCTGTAACTACAATATCACAATAAAGGCTATATCTGGGCAATCGGTGCCTCTGCTCATAAGAATGCAGGAACGTGAGAGATCTATTGAGAACTGTTTCCCAACAGCTTAGGAAGCCTTCCCCCAACTTTTCCTGGTGTTTTAAGCAAATGTGCCAAAGTTTGAGACCAGAAAATTCAGATGATATAATGGTGACTTGTTAGTTCTCTTTTTGTTCTGTCATAAATGGTGTCATGTCACTCAGTCTCTAACAGACAGGCTGAGTCAAACAACTATGATTAAAAACCAGTATGCTGGGCAGCCCCGGTGGCACAGCGGTTTAGCGCTGCCTGCAGCCCGGGGTGTGATCCTGGGGCCCCGGGATCGAGACCCACGTCAGGCTTCCTGCATGGAGCCTGCTTCTCTCTCTGCCTGTGTCTCTGCCTCTCTCTCTCTCTCTGAATAAATAAATAAATCTTAACAAAAACAAACAAACAAACAAAAAACAGTATGCTTTGCAGACTGAGAATCTTGCAGCTGTCTACAAAAAGTAGAGGATCCTGGTAGGAGGAGTTAATATATCTCCAATGAGATCATTTATCATGCTTTATGCTTTTATTGCCCGATTTTCAAACCTTAAGTTTGCTTTGCTTTTTATATTATCTCAGTTAATGTTAGAATTGCTTCTTATCTTACTTTACTGAGATTTACTTTTGCATTAATACCAAAATTATTCTTTTGACTTTATTTAGTGCATATTTTCTCTATTGATCTGAATAACTTCAGTTTAGACTCTCTCCTCATCACCAACTGGAGATCATTTGTATTATAAAGCTTCATATATGATGTTAACCAACTAATAATGTCCAAATTCAAGAGTGTATTGATTTATTTAGCTTGAAAAACTACTTTGAAAATGCTAAGTTTAGAAACTTGTGTTGGCAAATCTTAGTGCTGTTTTTCCTTCTGGTTTAAAAATAGATATTTGAAAGAGGTACCCTAGCATACTCTTCTATCTATTATGGCAACCTTTTATCCTGTTACTGAGAATTAAAAATGTAGCTAGTGTAAATGAACAACTGATTTTTTAAATTTTATTTAACTTTAATTAAAAATTTAAGTTTAAAAACTAATGGTCAATTCAGTCATTTGAAAACTTTTATACATTTGGAATAACCGGGGTATATGAATATACTTTTCCAACAGTAAATTTAACAAATTGTAAATACAGACCAAGTATTTCCCATACAGACTAAGCATCTAAAATGTGATGTGCTGTAAGAGTCAAATACAGAGCACAATTTGCAGGAAGATTTTTGAAATTACATATAAGGTTTGGGATATCTTGGATGGAGCTAGAAACTTTTGGTTGTGTGTATTTTTCAAACAGCTGGTTACTCGTTATTTCTGTATCTTCTAATAAGATCTCTGCAGGGCTGTGTTCAGTTATTAGGAGCCCAGCCACATATTTTAAATAATTTTGTTGAAGTAATTATAAATATCTGTTTTATTAAATGTCACTTAAATACTTTGAAAATCATTTCGCAAATAAGTGATTCAAAATATAAGTGATTTAAACTAATCCAATCGGATTAATCTGTGTTTTACCTGATGAGGGTTCTAAATCTCGCATCATTAGCCTTTGTTAGGGGTATTAAAATCAGTTTCTACATGGAAGCACTGAAACTATTTTTGTGTAAAACCTGTAACCTTATTAGGTCACAGAATAGTGCTACACCCGCAGTGTTTCAGTGTCATGGAAAACTTAATCCACTGACTCCATTTTTAAAATATCAAATCCAGAGAACCATTTGAAAATGTTATTTTCCCTCTGGAGAAAATCCTTCATTCTCTACCCAACTGGATAGTGTATCCAATTTATTGAAAAGTGTGCCAAAACAAATGCAGATGTTTAGAAATGGATACATTTGCTGTACATAAGGTCCAAACTATCCCATAATAAATTTAAGATCAGGTCCACCCAAGGAGAAAAGCCTAGACTTTTCTCAAAGTTTCAGACTGCCTTTGCCCCTCACCCCAGAATCCACCGTTTCTCCTCTTGGTTCTTATTCTGTCCCTCACCGCAGCGCCAAGAGAAACCACAACATGGAATTCTAAAACAGGAGACTCAAGAGTGTGATGTCTCTGATTACCTTGATTTGTGCGTTGTGCAGATGTATGAGGACAGAAGCATTAGCAAATGGAAAGACAAATAAAAACACCAAAGCTCATCCATCACTACATATTTGCTTTTTTTCCTCAAACATGCTGCTCTGCCATCTATATGTTTTGAAGTTAATTTTAAACTACTTTTCTACTACTACTGGTTATTTCCAGTTAGCTCTAACTCCTTTTCACCTCAGCTTTCCCCTATGGCTGATTTTATTTAGCTTTATGTCTGCCATACGATATGATGTACATACCTATGTTTCAATACTGTGATGAACTGGTTTTGTGATTATTTTATTCTTGAACATCTTCAATGAACATTAAATTCACTGCTATCTTTGTATCAAGAAATCTGATCATTATTCAGTTGTAACAGGGGGAAAAATAAAAATAAATAAAACTTTGCTATCTGCTCTAATTAGTTTAAGTTGTCATAATAGAGGAGCTAATTTCTGATAGCCCTCAGATATTAAAATCGAAATATCTCAGCTTTTTGTGGAGAATGCCAAGTTTAAAAATCTTGAATATTTTCTTTAATAAATTGTGGATATCTGATGGCTTAGGAAGTATTTTCTCTTTCTTCTGTTTAATATACTAGAATTCTATTCTTCCTGTTCTAGCTTTAAATATAATTAAGTAGGAAATAAACAGTGAGATGTCCTTAAATGTCATTAGTTCTCTGAAAGCTTTATAATATTACCAAGGTATTTAGACATTGTTTCCCTTCATTTGTACAAAAGCTTATTCAAGTCGGCAATAAACGTTGTGATTGAATATTGATTCTGCAAACGGAATTAAACCTTGAATGCATTCCATTTAACTTAGATAATTAAAATATAGGCAATGAAATTATATAACGTTGTGATTGTACCTCTGTTAAAAACTATCAGCCAAATTAAAGGGGAGAAAACAAATTTATCACACCTCTTTTGAGCTAAAAGTTGGTGCTCTTATATGTTTATGCAATTTTATCCAGGAAAATCATTGTTATTAGAGGTCTTGGGGATGGAACAAATCTCAACTCATTCTCAAACTTGAGAGGTTTAAGAAGCTTTGCAGTGTCTTGTCTCTAAATCTTCACAGCAATCCTATGAGGTAGGCATTATCATCCTCATTTTGAAGACTGTAAGGCCAACTTTTAATGGCAAGATGGCACAGTAATGTATTTCTTGACTCCTTAAATAAAATGCAATTCAATCTGATTTCCATGTTCATAAAAAAGAGATATCTTTATCATAACCTACAATATAGGCAGAGAGCATACAGAGGCAAAGTGGCTGATGGATGTAGCAAGGGGAAAAAGTAAATGTCTAAAACTCATAAAGAGGCCACAAAACAAATAAGTACTAGTCACTCTTGAAGTGACAGCAAAAGAGGTCAGTTTGCCAAAGGTCTTCATGAAGGACTGTTGGCTCATGGCCACCCTGGGCAGGCAGATGTTTATACCTCCACAGAAAACAGAAGAGCCCTTTCTGATGAACTGGAGAGGGTCAGTGCTATTGGGAGTAAGAGGGAGGGGATGGAATTAAAGGCACTCTCCATGCTGAAGCACAAAACCACCTATGACTACCCTGTTCTCTGAACACCAACTGCAGTTTCACACCATATGGATATATGGAAGAGTCCTATCTGAAGATGCTGAAAGTTCCCAAATGACTTTGTTGCTGTCAGCATGATTACTGTGTGTAAGTCTTAGGGAAGAGGAAGGTCAGGGCAATTGGGTGGCTCAGTGGTTGAGCATCTGTCTTTGGCTCAGGGAGTGATCCCAGAGTTCTGGGATCGAGTCTCACATCAGACTCCCTACAGGGAGACTGCTTCTCCCTCTGCCTGTGTCTCTGCCTCTCTCTGTGTGTGTCTCATGAATAAATAAATAAAATCTTTTAAAAAAGAGGGACGAAGGTCACAGCAAGCTCATTTCCAGTCATTATAATTACATTAATTTTAGTACCTTTTACTTGATAAAAAGGTATGTTTATATGTTAGCTTTATTTAAAAAATAGGTAATATAAAAATAAAAGTAAGAATCACAGAAGTTGAAAACCATGCAAATGGATCATGGCAAGAAGGAATGAAAGACAGAACTTGTGCTCACACCCAATTCTTCAAAGTAAATGCTGGTCTAGCACACAAGGGTGTGCTAACTCCTTTTTTCTATATGCACATATAGTAAGTAATAAACAGTAAAACTTGGCAACATTTCTTTCTTCTTCTTTTTTTTAGATTTTTATTTGAGAGAGAGAGTGAGCTAGAGAGAGCATGAGTGGGGCGGGCAGGGAGCCCGATGTGGGGCTTGATCGATTGATCACCATGATCGATTGATCATGACCTAAGCAGAAGGCAGCTGCTTAACAGAGTTAGCCACCCAAGTGCCCCTAGGCAGTGTTTCTTAAAATTTATTAGATTGAGAATTCAACATTCAAAAGTCATTTGGCATTTTAAAAGAAAACTTTGGTTTGCAACAAAAAATCTGTACTAATCTAAACACTCAACATTTCAGAAAATTATTGTCAATTTACCACTGAGCCTTTTAGCAAAGTGATCTTCAACTTTTCTTACTATATAGATGGCTAGAAAACACTTGTCTATTATTAATAAAAAATAGTCACTATTTTTCAGCCAGTAATAAGGCAAAACTAACCCCAAAACTGGAAAATAATTATAATACCAGTGTTTTTAAAAACTTTTTAGTCTTGGTAGTTTTGTTTTTTTTTTAACTTTGATGTTATAAAATTGGTATAACAATAATTTATCTGTTCAAAATCACTTAGTGATCATCTAAAATGTTCTGGATCCTGGGTAAGCCCATTTTCAGTGGCAGATAGACACATAGCTATAACTCGATATACGATTAAGGTACAGTTTGCTCATCAGAAATTGGAGAATTAAGAATTGCTGAGGTGCCGATTTTGGAACTGAAGCTAGATTGACGGATTACTGCAAATTCACTGAGAAATTAGAAGGTGAAAGGCAATCAGGATTATCTATATCATGACATGTAGGCTAAGAGATCACGGTGTTTTCAAAGTACCACAAGTAATTCATTTGGGATGAAATCTTTTGTTTTTTACAAGAAGAAAGGCAAGAGCCATATCATAAAGAAACTTGTAGGGCAAAGTAAGAAATTTAATCATTATTTTGCAGGTAATGGATCCATTGAGGGTTTTTAAAGTAAGAAAATAACAATTTTAAGGGAAAAGACATAATCAATTTGGAGAGTAAATTAAGACCAGGAAACTGAAGTGGTAACATTGAAAAGAAAGGACTGAGTGGATCTGAATGTTCCTTAGTTCACAGAATGTGATAATCAAGAGGTTAAGGATGAAGAGAGCAGGCAAAGGCAATCACATGGATCTCAGTGGCATTCTCTGAGAAAGCCAATATTGGATATTAAGTGAGGTTTTGTGTCGAGTGTATTTGCGGAATGCATTTATGAGTTCACTTTTAGGCATTCATTCATCTAATCAATAATATCTATTAAGTATATTTTATATGTTAGGATTTATTTATAGAGATGGGTATTTAGCTCTATTTTGGGTAGCTTTGATATACCTCAATTAAAGTGGGCAAAAATGTACTCTCAGTTCCAACCTGGAGAAAAGTATTTAAATTTGTATTTTTATGCTACCACATTCAAATTCATGAGGCTAGGGCAAATTTTCCCGGAGAAAACATAAAATTTAAGACACATACATCTTATTTTAAGATTTTGGCTAGTGAAGAAAAATGCATGATATTGGTAAGAAGGGTGAGGAAGCTAATGGAAAACTTTAAGAGAGGGACATAATGTTTAGCTGAAAAATCTTGCTTTCTATTACAACAAATTTATCATTAACATCGCATTAATAAAGCAAGTAAGATAAACATTGATACATGTTCAACTTAAAAAATTTAGATAGATTTTATGAAGTAGAGATAATTGTTATTCAGTATTTGATGTCACACATGTGATCTGAGTATGAATGTTGTTAAGATTGAATCTGACATGGAGGCCCAAAATTTATTAGAATAATAACTTCAGTGTAACATATGGGAAACCTAAATCCCCATGTGAAATGAATCTAATACTTAGTTACCAAAAACTGTGTGCAAACCAAACTGTAATTATTTAAAGCACAGCCCTTTCCTTCCCAAATAAAGTATGAAACAATAGCATCTGTACTTAAAAAGCAATGGCCTAGTGACTGCCATAAAGCACTGCTTTATATAAATACAAAGAATACAACAAAGCCCAAAACCACAAAAGTCACACCATAATAGTATCCTCAACTCTCCATAACCTACATTTACTACAACAGACTGTGATGCTCCTACTTTTAAAAATGTAGAGTACACTTCTTTGATGTAAAATCACTTCTCTGAAGTTGTACATTTAGAAGCCAGGAATAGGTACAAATAATTCTTTTTAAATACATTTTGTTAAAGGATATTGATAGTTGTTTGCTCCTCAACATCTTTGAATCTGAACTTTGGTCAAAGACTCCAATATAAAATGTCTGTAATCTATTTTACTGCCTTTAGGAAATCAACTTCTAGTGGAAATATGTTGAACAAATAGATGATAAGTAGGCGTTCAATACGGAGTGCATGTCTAAGATAATTTTATCAATATTATTTTTCTATAAATACTGAACACAATTTCATGGAATCATCACAGTATAAGGGAGTACAATCTTAACTCCACCTCTTTCTAGATGCTTGACTTTGGATAAGTTACTGAATTTTAACTTTCATCACTGAAAAAGAAAATACTCTGTTCTTCTGAGGAATGAGTTAGATTTAAGGGAATGAAAATGCCAGAAAATTAGAGAAAGGCAGATAGACAGCAGTAATATTTGTGATTATATGGAAGATGCTGGAAACAAGAAGAGACTTCCTGATACAATTTCCATATTTGAAATTAAAGAATGAGAGGCCGTGTGGCCTAAAATCATCCAGAACTATGATAAAAAACTGAATAGAGCCCCCTTTTCCCCTTTTTTTCATTTTCATCTGTTGATTCTTTTGCAAAGTACCATGATTCTGGTATTACAGTTTTTATGATAGAGACCTTTACAGTTTAGCTGGGTGCCCTGCTGCTGCTGAGCTAAAGGTTGATTCTATCATGGCTTCTCTAAAACATTTTTGTAGACACATGATTAAGCTTCTTGTCAGAGGTAGAGCAAAAGTGTTGTGGAACTTGAATAAAGCTTCTAAAGAAAGTGCAAACACCATTGCTAAGTTTTTCTTCTTTCTAGTCTTTGCCCAGAATGTGGAGATATTGGTTGGGGTTCCAGCAGTCTGCTGCATGAAGATGATGTGAGTGACATTTGAGGTTTGGTAGAGTAAGGGGGCTATCATGAACAGAGTCTCTGATGACCATGAAGAAGCCATGGCAGACCTGGGCTGCTATTTTCAGATTCTTTTACTGGAAAAAAATTGAAGTTTTATATTATTCAGTTGCTGCTACTTGAACTTTTAATTTTACATGGCTAAAACTTCTCTAGTTGAAAATTAAATTAAATTAAATTAAATGTAGGGGTCTCATTAAAAGAAGAAGGAAAATAGATATTGGGATAGGCAATCAGGAATTTCTGATGCATTAATTTAATGAGCTTTCTTATATATTCAATCACTCATTTATTAGAAGTTAACCAAACATTTATTAGAGAGATTCACTGCATGTCAATCTGCTTGCCACTATGAATCTCAACCTGAGTAAAGACAGTGTTAAACAGTAATGAACCCCCATAGCATAAACCAGTTACTCAACATGTGACCTGCAAACTGTCTGTTACTCATCTGCAATGAAATACATACAGAAATTGTGAGTCAGGGCACCTGGGTGGCTCAGTCAGTTAAGTGTCTGCCTTTGGCTCAGGCCATGATCTCAGGACCCTGCATTGGGCTCCCTCCTCAGCAGAGGTCTGCTTCTCCTTCTGCCTCTCCCCTGGCTCATGCCCTCTCTCTCTTTTTCACACAAAAATAAATAAAATTGTAAAAAGAATTGTGAGTCTTTAATACTTTTTATAGTAGTTTGATGGAGTAATTGATATCTATTAAATCATAACAAATGGTTTAGGTTTATATTTTATTATTTCAAATTTCATTTTTTTCTATATTTAACAAAAATATTGGTCCAAGATAGTGGAAACAAAATAGAAAGCAAATCAGTATGAAGATACAGTGATTCAGGACAAACAGTAGACGATGTTGAATCAGGATGCTTTTAACGGTGAGAGTCCTACCAAGCTTTACTGTGATCATGTAGAATCACATTTTGAAGATGTATACATGAGCTTTATTTGCAAATTGGATGACCCTGAAACAGGTTGTATGATAGTCCTAACTTTGAAAAGAAAAATGATATTGTCCTTGTTCTGAATAAATGGCATTTTCCCCAACCAAACGGACTTCTTCATAAGTCAGTTACGTACACCAAATGTCTAGTCATTCAGTTCTACTTACAAAATGTATATTGAGTGTGAATAATAAAAATATACTCACAAAGCAGCTATAAATAGCTAACATGTAAGAGAAAATACTCCTGTATAAAGAAGGAATATTGTGCATTCATCGTTCACACCATATCCTGTTGCACAGATATATCAAGGATCTCAGCTTCCACGGTGGAATTTGCTGTCCTCAGATCTGTTCTCTGAGAGCACACCCCTCATTCAGTCTTCCATGGATATATCTAAGGAGAGCATGAGGACTAGAAGATCACTCTGGTGGGTAGACAACTACCTGCTAAGTTTACATGACATAGGGACAATTATCTGAAATTGTCCTTGACTGCTGATTTAAAAAAGGGGCCAGTTGCAAAATCAGGTATCTTCTCCATTCATGACACATGACCCCGGCACCATACCCTTAACAAACATGTAACTTGGATACAGACATTATCATTTAGCCTCTCCTGGTTCCTCTGCTTCCACCTTGGCCTCTGCCTCTGAAACAGGGATATGGCAAGGAGGTTGTATTAAATTACCAGATATTACCAGATATTAACTTTTTTTGTTGTTTTTTGGCACAATTTTAGCCTTTGTCAAGAAAGAGTTACCCAGAATAATTGTGCAATCAGGCATTCCTCTTTTTTCTATCTCTGCCAACATTGAAATTTTTGTCTCTTGTGATTAATTATCTCCATGTCTCTGCTTAGTACCAGGAATTTGATATACTTTTCTAAAACTGCAAGGCATATTATTATGATTTTAGACCTATTGATTACTGACCACTTGCAGAAAGTAGTTCTGGAAACCTGGATGTATTCTATTTCTCCTTTTATTCCTGATGGTCTATTTGGGCAAAGGCACATTTTCTTATAGGATCTTACTGAAAGAAGGAAATAGTGGCAACACATTTCAATGTCCTAATTTTTTCTATCCAATCCACTAAAGCTAGGATCATGAAAGGTGCATTATGTGAGTTATAAGACACAACAGGCACTATATTATCTACCTTTATGTGACAGATTTACTACCCTGAGCTTTCAACTCTTGCCAGTTTTATTTTCAGGCCAGTCTCTATCCTCACAGATAACAGATCTGATCAGGAGGTGGGGTAGGGATTAAAAACACATACCAAAAGAACCTTGAAAGGACCAGCTTTAACCATTCCTAGATTAATTGGCTTCCCCGGAAAGATGGTTTACTTCAATTTCCCTTAGTCAGATACCCATCCCCAAAGTTGGCAAAGTTGAATGCCCATCCTCAGAATGATGTGGACAAGAAAGGATCACTCCCCAAGGAAAGGGGATCAACTGTCAAAAATAAGTAGATTTCCAAACTTCAAGAGATATTAAACACAATATAATTGAAAGCATTATAAGTATTAAGCATTTATTAAAACTAAACAATTCACAAGTTACCATTTTTGTTTCAATATAATTTTCATATATTTGTTTTAGTAATATTGATAAGTGCCTGGGAAAAATACACTTCAAGGTTAGCTGTTTCAAAAACATTTTGCAGAAGCTTTTATGTGACATACAGAACCAAGAAAATAGCCACAGAAAGAACAGAGAGCAACTCTAGCAAAAGTCCTGCCACCCTTCATCCTGCCTCTCTCCAAAGCCAAATGTCCATAATTAAAATTGTTAGCTTATATTAATTCAGCACTCTATCACTAGAAAAACCTTGCATAAATGATAATATAAAGATTATTACCCAAAAGTAAAAAGAAATACATTTTTCCCATATTTCAATCAATTATATGATTTTAGTGTTTACCACAGGAATCCAAACAAATTTAAGGAGCAAGTCTGAATAGTGATGAGATTTGTCACAGACCTAGGAACGCAAGCATGAGCTAGAGCTGGGCAGAAGGGATTCAAAAGTGAGAGCTGTGGACTGCCATGGTCTGGGTGTTTGGGATGTATACTGGGTTATTGCTAAAATGAAAATTCTTTCATTTTTCAATATAGCCATTGGCTGGCTCCAGTAAGTACTGTGCAGTGTCCCATGGGCATATTAACTGGGCGGCTTAAGACTAGCTTTGTACCCTGCACTCACAGAATACTTTAATGAATTGAGATTAGTGAGCCTAGCAACAGCTTTTTCCTGGCAAACATCAGCTATTTTTTAAATGTTTGGAAATAGCAAATCCTTGATTACATACCAAGACCATTCACCCTCCTAATGTTTAAACCCATGCATATTGTAATACAGAATTAATGTATCATTTCTGATTCATTTAATCTTATCTCATCACAATGTTATAATAACAGTGCTATTTTATAGGCCAAATTGCTGTTGAGCTTTTAAATTAGGCATTTAAAAAAATCCAAAAATAACATTTTAACCAGGTGTAAAAACAATTTGAAATCTACATGGCCTAAGCTAGCTGAAAACATGGATTTCATGATTTCACATGGGCTCCATACCGTGCATTCCTCTATAACTACAGGACATAATCTTGCCAATCAACACCAGCAATCTTTCTCAGAGTCTTAACATTTACAACTTGTATAATGTCTGTGTACACTACAGTCTCTTTATTATAAAAATTTCACTGTTTAAATTGCAAATATTTACCCAAATTTTTCCCACAGATAAATTACTGTCTGGGATGTTAGGTTCCTTGGGACATCCATAAAATATTTCAGTGATTTGTGGTATATTTAGTAAAATAATTCACTCCAAGATACACAACTACACTGGAAAATGGCATAACTTAGTCACTGTTGGGCAGTACCATATACATTAGCAGGCATATGAAGTGATCCTATTATTTAAAAAAATGTGTCAAATAAGTACCAAAAATTACCTTAATTCTCTACCTTTCCAATCATGGGGGGGGATTAAAGCAGGTATGAATGTCATTAAAGAGTATATTAATGTGGGGTAAAAGACATTATAAAAAGAGTAATTCTGAGCAAATTCCAAAGGATGTTCCTATCACTGTATATAGCTTAATATGTCTTGTAGGATTTACATAAGGAAAGGAAAGGCCATTGCAAGTAGTGACAAGTATACCTAATATATTTACTCATTATCCATGTGTCATTCATTCAATACTGGGCAGTCAAGAAACATTTATTGATTACCTACAATGTGTTTGTCAGTGTGCTTTACAACAGAAATACAAACTGCATTCTGGTGCAGGAAGCACACATACAAGCAATGTAGGATTTCTTATTAAAAAACCACAAATAATAAGAACCTAATAGGTCAGAAAAGTCTTCATAAAAAAGGCAACATTTTTGCTAAAACTTGTGAAATCTGAGTAGTTTGCCAACAAGTATTTGAGAAAAGGGGATTCGGGAAAAGTATTAACACCTGCCATGGCACTGATGGTGAAACATAATGGGAGTGAAGGCAAGTGAACTCCCTGATGAATTCACCAAAGTCTGTGTCCATAAAATGAACTTCCTCAGCCCGATGTCTGTGATTCTACTCAAGCTTTTGCAATATGGAGAAATTTTTGTTAATGAGGAACTTTCTAATGAGGGAGAGAATGTCATTTTATGGAACAAGGGAGTCATTGAGGAGGGTGGAAGTGGGGCTCATATCACACAGGGGAAAGTACTCATCTGTGGTTTGCTCAGGAACACAAAAGCTTGGGGGGTGGTTCTTATGTTTGCTGTTTCCCCAGAGCACTACACTAGCCTCTGTAAACTCAACACTCTTACTGCCAAAGATTCTGGAATATTTACCTAGATTAGTAAAACTAATGAGCAAATATCAGATGCTTTGCAGATATATATAGAGAGAAATATAGACTTTTAGATATATAGATATATATTATATAATCTCAGTCCAGGAAAATGAAAGCAATTATGGAAAACAAAACAAAAAACCCATAGAAATGAAGACATAAAATTCTTTTTATCATTTAAAAAGTCTTTACATATACATATACATAATGGTGTATTATTACAAAAGCAAGTGATATAAATTTTGCAAAATACTATGCTGTTTATGAATTTTACAATTGTCAAAAAAATTTCAGAAGCCTATACAGATTTATTTCATGAAAGCAAGGACTTGAAAAATATTAGTGTTTTGAGAAATGCATGAATTCAATAGTAGAATAGAATACATATGGTCTGGTGAAAAAATACTTTTAATATTTGATATTGAGAAGGCAATCTATTCAATAAATATATGTATATTTTTTTTTTAAGATTTATTTATTTATTTATTTGAGAGAGAGAGCACAGTGGTGCAGAGGTAGGGGCAGAGGGACTGGGAGAGAAGTCCAAGCAGATTTCCCACTGAGCACAGAGCGCAACACAAGCCTTGATCCCACAAAACCGAGATCATGACCTGAGCTGAAATCAAGAGTCAGATGCTTAACAGACTGAGCCACCCAGGTGCCTTTTAAGAAATACATTTTAATGGATGGATATAGGAATAAGTGAAGATACTTGGAAAAAAAATTGAGATAAATGTTTATTTTTAAATATGAATTAGAAACAGAATATTACATCTGCATTTAAAATTTTAATACATTTTTATCTTCCATTCCTTTCATTAGAATGGCTGATAGTCTAAATTTAGAGGAAATATCTAGTAACCATATATGTATGTATGTGTACAAGGATGAATAGATGACAGGCAGACACATACATACAAACATGGATAGAGATAGTGTGTGTATGAATGTGTGTATATGAGTGTATAAATATAAACACACATACATGGTTTATATAGTGAGCTTTTTTTGCTCTATAGATGCTCTGAATGATTATCTCTCTTGACTATCCTTTTCTGACACTTTATGAGCTCATCCGCACCCCTCCCCAAATTCCAGGCTTACTTAAATTCTCTCACAGTTCTGAATTCTTTTATTCTTTCTTTAGATATGTTAATATATTTAATCCTTTAGAGTTAAATCCTGTTGACCCTAGAGGCTTTCAGTCTTTCTAAATTGAATTTTCTTCTTTACATGTTGATTTTACAGTTTAATCTCCCAGGGCAATTTTATTCCCCTTTTACTGGTGCTTGGATGATTCCTCATGTCTAACTCTTGTGCCAATTAGAGCATGGTGGCATAAAAATGCATTGTGTGTTTGCGGAATGGTGTGTAACCTCCTGGAATTACAAACTAGAAGTATTTGAGATGGAGGATGGAGGGGGAAGGAAGGACTAGAATAGTAAATCAAGGTTTTATTCAAAAGACTAAGATCATTTGTAATGAACATTTGGCACCAGGAGATACTGGACTTGGTCAAGGCAGTGTTTTCCTGTAGTGCAGAACATTAAGATGGTCACATTTACTATTTGTCAAAATTCAAATCCAGCAAACCTAAAGTTGCCTTCCATTTGGTCCTACGGAAAATCAGTATTTCTCATGATATTCTTATGCAGATAAAGCTACTAAATTCTGCTTATATTATTGCAATATTTTTAGGACAATGATATTTTATGTATGTTCTTTTTCTCCACTCCTTTGTTTTTAAAAATTAAGCACATTCAATATTTCACAATGACAGTGCCTTGAAGACAATGCTTGGTGGGATAGATATAACCTGATGATCACAAAGAATTTGCATTATGTTGATTTTCAACACGTAGCTCAGAGTATAAATCAGGTAACGATTGATAAAAAATTTAAAATAAGCAGGTCAAATTAATGGTTGAGAAGTTGTAAAAGATAGCACTAAGAATCCAAATTTTTCTCAAAATACTCATTGATATTTTTATGGAACACAGTAACAAAAATATAACTTAATTTTTTTTGAATCCTGGTAGAGATTTTGTATAGATTAATAAGGACAAGTATTCAAAGTAGTCCTGAACTTTAAAAACTAAATATTTACATAAAAATAAAGAGGCTGCTTTAGGGGATTCAAATTGACTCAATAAATCTGTTGACATTTCTAGTAGATAGAAGGAAAATACAATAATCTAATTGTTGATGGAAAAATACCATACTTTTTTATTGACATAATCAACCTGGTAAGGAATGCTGACAAAATTACAAATATCTGAAAGGGTTTTACTAAATTCTACTTGAAAAAGTACATGATGCATTATGTAGAACACACAAATCTATTACCTTGAAAAATAAAGGGCTTGGGTTTGTAGTACA
Organism: Canis lupus dingo; assembly: GCF_003254725.2. Taxonomy (NCBI): domain Eukaryota; kingdom Metazoa; phylum Chordata; class Mammalia; order Carnivora; family Canidae; genus Canis; species Canis lupus. Next base: position 53,636,429 of record NC_064264.1, on the reverse strand, counting down.
TATTACCTGCCATTTGTGTTCAGCACTCCAGCCAGTGTAAGAACTGAAGAAAAAACTCTGAGAGACATACAGGCTATCAGTATGAAGGAAAGGACAGCAGTATTTTTCTAAGTGCAGTTAGAGTGAGGCAAGTATTTCAGTAAAAATATGATGGTGGTGGTCTGTACTTATTCGCAATGACTTTTACAGTAATGTTTTACATTTATATAGAAATATGTGATTTCAATAAGTTGCTAGCATTATAGTCTGGGGCTTTAAAAATCAAGCTATTCTTTCTGCTTGTCAGATGGGTACTAATAATAAAGCTTCTTAGGAATTACTTCATTGACAATTTAATTCATGATGCGCAGGAAATATGAGATGGGACTCACTCTCCTGTAACTATATTGACTCTCGTCTTGCAGCAGCAAAAACAACTTCTTCTTGTGTGGAGCAAACAGATTTATGACCAAAACTAACACCAATAACAGATATATTGAGAACAAAAGTGTCAATTTCATATACTTTCTTTTCTTCATAAGACTGCACTTATAGTCCATTTGAAACATTTTATTTCTCGGTGATATAAAGAAAAATGTAAGATTCAATAGAGCATCATTGAGCCCTAGCAATAGCAGAATAAAAATAAAACCTCTGTCAAAACTACCGTTTGAAACTTATTTTCTCTATATCTTAGTTGCTCCCCAGACTTAAGCTTGTTGGCCTCAAAAATAGAAAAGGAGAGGAGGAAAAAGAAGAATTATTGGTTTTGGAAGGAATTGAAAGGACAAGTCTTTTCTTGATTGCAAAAGGAGTCATCTACATTTATTTGATTTTTTTATTTGAAAATTTAGAGAAAAAATTATATCTGTTTTGAATATTAAATATTTGCAACTCAGAAAAATCTCAATACCTTTTTTTAATTTAAATTTTAGGTAGCTAACATACAGTATGATCTTGGTTTCAGGAGTAGAATTCAGTGATTCATCACTTACATACAATGCCCAGTGATCATCATAACAAGTGCCCTCTTTAAAGACCATCACTCATCTAGCCCATCCCCCACTCACTTCCCTCCATTAGCCTTCAGTTGGTTTTCTATCATAAAGAGTCTTATAGCTTGTTTCTCTCTCCTTTTTCTTTTTCCTCTTCCCATATGTTCATTTGTTTTCTTTCTTAAATTCCACATACGAGTGAGATCATATGGCATTTGTCTTTCTTGGACTGACTTATTTAATTTAGCATAATATGCCCTAGCTCCATCCATGTCATTGCAAATGGCAATATTTCATTCTTTTTGATGGCTGACTAATATTCCTCTGTGTTTGTGTGTGTGTATACCTCATCTTCATCCATTCATCAGTCAATGGATATTTGGGCTCGCTCCATAGTTTGGCTATTGTTGATGATGCTATAAACATTGGGGTGCATGTATCCCTGTGAATCTGTATTTTTGTATCCTTTGGGTGAATATCTAGAAGTGCAATTGCAGGGTCATATGATAATTTTATTTTTAACATTTTAAGGAAACTCCATACTGTTCTCCAGGCTGTACCAGTTTGCATTCCCACCAACAGTGCAAGAGATTTCCCCTTTCTCCACATCCTCACCAGTACCTGTTGCTTTTTGTGTTGTTAATTTTAGCCATCCTGACTGTGTAAGATGGTCTTAATATCTTTCTTAATCCCAAAAAAGAGCATATTGATATATATTTGCTGTGAAAATAATTGCCTTATATTCTTCAAAAGGTTTATGAAAATCACTGCCCTTTGACCTGATCATTCATTTCTAGAAACGCATCTTAATTAAAATAAAATACAGACCAATATTTATTAGATAAGCCTCATCAAAAACTACATATAAAAGTAAAAACATTTTAGACATCAAATGAATCATAAATTAAATTATGATTAATCCATGTAACTCTTCACATTTGTTTTCATTTTTTCCCATTTTCTCAATTAGGAAGCTATCTTTAGAGAATTACCTACATTTCTTTTCTCAGTTTCCATTATACTTGTAAATAAAACGAGTCTGTGCTCATTCAAAGGGTTCTCTGGACTCCAGATGGCAGTGGCAGAGGCTTCTTGTTTTCCTCCTTCTCTTCTTCCACCTCCTTTTCTTCCTCTTCTACTTTGCTGAGATTTGAATATTTTCTTTTAGCTTATCAATAGTTTTCCTAAAATAAAATAACTTCAACAACTTTACCCAGTAAACCCTTAATTGCTAATTTTGGTTGCCCCTAATAATTCACTATAATTAGGCTGCAAAGAATGTCATGTACAAGATACCTATGTGGTGCTTGTGTGTGTGTGTGTGTGTGTGTGTGTGTGTGCGTGCATGCAGTATGGGCTATTCAACTATTTATTTGAGATATGTCCTTAAAAGTGGAATTACTAACTTAAATGATTTAGAGGTTTCTGTTCTGTTGTTGTTGTTGTTGTTTTATTTTGTTTTTTGTTTTTGTTTTTGTTTTATGTATAATGGCCAACTTCTTTTTCAGAAAAGTTAGACCAACATACTCTACTACCAGGATAGAAGTACAAATCTCTTATTAACTTGCCATTACTGATCCTAAACCCTCTATCTGTTTCTTCTTAATCTAATCAGAAAAGTCTTATCACTTTTCATTTTCTTTCAGCTTTAAGGTGATCTTGATTTTCACCAAAGTTTTTAATGTTTTATTCAGTCAATAGTTTCCTTTTAGTGTGTCTGGAGTATTAAATGTTTTGTCCTTTTAAAAATATTTTTATCATCTCATACTTTATAATTTCGGATTTTACATGTAATCAATTTCCTGCAGAATTTATTTTGATATAAGATTTGCATTAGGAATCTACATGATTTCTAAGTGACTAACAAATTCACATCATCTTTTATTAAATAATCTTCCTCTACTGATCTCCTTGTCTCACTAGAATTATACTTCAAATTCTTAATTATAATGTAGAGAGCTTCTGACCTCTCTTTAATGTATAAGTAATATACCATAGTGGAATTTGATCTTACTAGACCCAAATCATTTTTTGTAATGTTCCCTTTAGAACCCTGAAATCCTCATACTTAATCTTCATTTTTAATATGGCTAACTTCACATACATCATAAAATGATAAAAGTATAATATGAATAAAAAAGAATGATTCACATTAAAATTTTACATCTAAAAAAAAACAAAAAAAAAATAAAATTTTACATCTATGTCTAGATAGGTAGATGATAGGTAATACTTTTTTTTTTTTTCCAAAGCTCAGCCACAACTACCTTGACAGCCAAAATAAAGGGGTTAGGATCTTACACTTCCTTGCAGTAATGAGTACTAAGTATGAGAAAAGAAGGAACACATTATTCAACTTTGTATTGTCAACATATTCTCTAAAACACACATATGCACACACACACAGTTGATTTTCATTACTTATGGTAGTAATGTTCTATAAAGTTGCTATAAACACTAAATAAACGAGCAAATACTAAGTTATTGCTCCTAGGGCTGATATAGGATTAGGTTCCTGTGATTCTCTGGGCACAACATTTTCATCAACTGACTTACAATTTTTGTTATATAAATTTGTTTGCCAACATCCTTGTTAAAAAAAGTTAGCCTCATCAGTGTAGAAAACCTGCTCTTCTGCATAACCCTTTCCTGTATGACACTTAGCGAGTATCTAAAAAATTCTTCTGATTCCTCTCGATCTGCAGAACCTGCCTCTTCTGAAAGTATAACATTGTTCACTGTGTAGCACCTTATGAAATGTGGGAGCCAGTCAGCATTAGCTGAGATCAGAGTTTAATGTTTTTCTGACCCTGTAACATGTAAATTGCTTTGACTTTCAGCCTCCCAGTGATGCTGATCAGTGTAATTCATTTTTAATCAGTTAATAGCTCAGAAATCTACCAAGTTAGCTGCATTTTCCATATTTTTCAGTTTTAGCACTCACTGTAGGAGTTAATGTTAGCACACTGCAGAGCAGCCTCAGGTAAAGATTGGCAAATATCCTCTACATTTTTTTAGCATACCGTATTGTTGATTCATTACCACTGAATTCACAGGCAAGAGTATGAGAACTGCACATGTGAATGAAGCTTATCTCAATCATATATTTTCTCCAGAAGTCATATTCCAGCCTTCTTATACTTAAGAATACTAGAAAACACTTTAGCACTCTGCTTGGGAGACATTTTATGCAGCAAATTCACTAACAAAAAGCACCAAAATGAAAAAAAAAATAAAGTAACACTAAGTGGAGCTAGTAAAGACAACTAGTTGTTGAAAGCTGATACAGGAAGGCAGAGTGTCAATGCCTTGCTCATCCTCAGCTGGGAGCGTGCATATTCCACAACTCTGTTTGTTTGTTTGTTTACCGCTTGGTACATGTTCCTGAATGACCATGGAAGCAGTACAAGCATGAGTTTAAGGTCACAAATAAATCCCAGTGGGTAGGAAAATTCACAAGAAGTCTACAAAAATGAGAACTGACTATGCATACTTCCACGTACCTACACACACACACAACACACACACACACGCACACACACACTTACTTGTAAAGCCATTATGTATATGGCATCTAAAGTACAGATTGACACAAGAATATTCTATTTGTAACTTGAAAACCATGAGTGGGATGGCCATAGACCATTTGACTGTTAATAATTTAACTAAGTCTTGGCAATTTTCAACAAAATAAAGTATGCTTTCCTTGATTTCCACAGCATTTGCATTTTTCTTGAAAACTGACTTTATGTTTTGCATGCAAAATATTGTATTTCTTATCAGACATCTATCTATAAGGCTGCATAGAAGCCACCAAATTATTGACATAACAACCAGAATTTTTTTAGCTTACAGTTCTATGAATGAATGATTCAGGCTGGGCTTAATTAAGTATGTTTTTTGGTCTTGGTGCACTCACTGGGCTTTTTGTCGCCTAAGCCAAAATGGGCTAGAACAACAACCTTGACTTTACTCTGCAAACTTTATCAGGCAGCAGGTTTGCCCAGGCATGTTCTCACAGGGAAGAGGACAGGGGAAGGGCAAGCAGGGCAAGCATGTGACACCTGTGTGACTTCCTAAGAAGGAACTAGATCCCTATGTCCCTCAGCCAGGGCAAGTCTGTGCCTGAGAAGAGGCTACAATGTGACACTGGTGAATGGCATGGATACAAGGGTTTTGAGGAGATTTTTAGCTAATTTAAGGGAATATGTTAATGTACTATCTGTAATAACTGAGTTTGTGGACAACTGTATGTTCAGAACAAATATAATTTCAAACTGTATTTTGAAATATTTTCAACAGTTTTTCCAAATAATATTAGATCTATGAAGAAAAAAATTAAAATGGGTATCTTGGGCAAGACAAAATATTCAAAGAAAAGCAAATTTTATCTTAAAACAATTAGATGAAGTAATTATATTGGTCCTGAGAGATTTGATGGGAGAACTGTTTAACTCAGATAACTTGGTTAAGGGTAAAACCCAACTATCATAGGTAATATCTGTGTGTTTTCATCGTTCTCCTCAAGACATAAGAAGGAAAAGGATATATCATTAAATTTTAAGTAACTATTTGGAAATCACCTGGAATAACCAAATGTGGATGGATGTTATGTTCATTTATTTCTTGCCTGGACCAGACTAGCAGGGGAGATGAAGAATTCAGTATTACCCTACAGAGGACATATCATATGATTTCTGATTTGAGATTTTTGAGAGTCTAGGTGAGCATACTGGGATCCAGCCATGAATGACCACTGAAGCACTGGGAATAAAAGATCTTCCAGGAGCCCATATTAAAAGCATTTTGTGGGGCACCTGGGTGGCTCAGTGGTTTAGGATCTGCCTTCAGCTCAAGGCATGATCCCCAGGTCCCAGAAGCAAGCTGCATGGGGCTCCCAGCAGGGAGCCTGCTTCTCCTTCTGCCTGTTTCTCTGCCTCTCTCTGTGTGTCTCTCATGAATAAATAAGCAAAACCTTAAAAAAATAAAAAAAGCATTTTGCAGGCCTGTGAACTTTGGAGGTCCTTAGGTTTTGCAAGCTTAGGTAGGTCCGGTGGCTGCCCCTAAGCAGGGATACTAAGTACTGTGCCGTAGGTAACTCAGCTGGTAAGGATTGACATTTAAACAGACCAAATACAAGCCTGGTCTCTGAACAGCACTGTATTGCATCCCAGTACATTCTACATGTCCTCTGATTTTTGATATTTTTTAGGCCTTTATTGAGTTTTCTTTCTAACCTTACTATCTTCACTCTCCATATGAACATCCTCATGCATATGAATATTGTAATACCTGAGGTCACTGACATCATTCTCAGATATGAATAATCCTGAGACTTTTCAAGTTTCATCAGACTGTTCTAAAAAAGTCTATACCTTCATTTTTTTTTATTTCCACCAGCAAAGTCTCCGATGTGAGAATCATAAATATTCTATACTACGTCAAACTTTTAAGCACAAAATAGTGAGTTAACTGCTTTAGCCGTTTACATTTTCTCACTATAATTTAGAATACTGGGTACTAATCTATATACTAATTTCCTCATTGGTGAAGTGTCTTTAAAGGTATTACATGTACTGGAAACTTTTTCAATTAATATCATAATACAGCATTTCTACAAAATTATATACATTATATAGATTATGACAATTTTGTTGTACTTATGCCTGTCCATTCTATGAACACTAAAAAGAGAATTTACAAAATGAATTTCTACAGTAAGAAAACAATTATACGATCTTAGAGATAGTCTAACAATAAGTTATTGAAATGTAAATTGAGGAAAGTTTAATCAACAGATTTTTAGAAAAAAATCAACAGGAAAAATAGCTAAAAAGTCTTTAAAAAGGAGTTTTAGATAAAGTAGCAACATAATTAAGAAGTTAATAGAACCTAGAAATAGTTCATTAAAAGAGAAAGATTCCAAGCAAATACACTTGATGGAGTGGAATATTGTTTTTAGTCTAGTTGTAATTTAAGCTATTGAAAAACCTCTGGGAATAAGCAAATGAATGTGCAAATACATGTATACATCATTTAAACCTATTTTTATGTCAAAATGTAAAAGATAGCAATAGTCAGGTTAGTCTTTTGAAATGTGTCATATATACCTCATAGGCCATTCAACATAAAAAAACACATGCAGAAATTAGGCAATTGTGTAGATAATTATTAATCAAAAGGTTTCATATTGATGCATCTACCTAACTTAATGCAAGATTCAAAAGCTTGATATTTTGGGTGGAAGAAAGGTCATTTAGACATTTTGGACTATGGACGTTTGATGTTGATGGATTTTGTAGAGGAATTAAAAGAGCATTTTGTTAATAGTTAACAAGTCTCAGAAAAATCCATCAGCATTGAATGTGATAAAGCTTGCTGTAATGTATGATAAGATCTTTATGTGAAGGTGGAAACATTTCATTATAGTTCTTTGCTGTCTCAACTCACGGGAAACAAAGCCCATTGGGCATGCTCATTGAACCAACCAAATGGAATCAATCAAAAGACTCACATAGCATCTGCAAACATCAGAGAATACAAAGAGAGTGCAAGAAAATGCATCTCAAGGGCTCTGTTTGTATAGGTCTGGCCTCTCTAAGATCCAGCCATGCTCGGTGCCGTAGCTGGAGAGGCTTTGCTTAATGCACTGCCTAATGGCTTGGTTCTTCATACCCGACACACTCCATTACGGCGCATATGTTATGCTGCCTGTGTACAGACTATGGGAGAGAATTGAAGCAACAATAACATTCCTAACCCAAACAAACTTAAACATTAATATTGTGAAGGGGAGAACTGAATTCTGGATCTCCAAGAACTATTATCTGTGCCAAATGAAAGAAATATCATAGGGCCAATAAAGAGGTATTATAGGAAATAAAAGGAAAAGGGAAAAGCTCCTTTGGAGTTGAGTACTTTAATTGAGGGAAGAACACTTTCTACCCAAAGTGCACTCAAAGCAATGCATGGGAGTCACAGGTGTTTTTACATATGCCTTCAACCACTGATTCAATTCCTTGCAAATCCTTGACCTTTACAAAATTGAAGGCAATTCTCATGTCAAGGTTAAGTATAAATAGAAGCAGACAATACAGCCTCTGATTTCAGTGAGTTTGGAAGCTTACAGGGGAATCAAGACACTAATGCTTAATATTGAATAATGCAAGGTAAAGATCATTATGTAAGAATTTTTTTTTCGAATAGAAAAATATGTTACTTGAGTTTAAAGGTGGAAAAATAAAGAATAAATCTCAAATTGTTTTCTCAGTTAACATGATAATGCCCTGTTATACTATTAGTTATTTGGCATTTTGCCCGAAAACAAAAAAGCTTAAATAATGCAATCAGCATATTTTATGGAGTAAATTATGAAATAGTTAAGAGACTTGAAAATGTAAGGATCTCTAATAAATATGTGCTTGTTCCTTAGAGAAATGCACATATAGCCAGTATTTCTAATTATATGGTAGTGAGGTAAGTGCTACCAATTCTGTATGGTGTGGGTCACGCATATACCATTGTTTTGGTTTTCAGTAAAACAATGAAAACCAGGTGAGAAATGGGTGCTGCTAGGTGATACTGTGCTGCCAGGTGAGATTTTACATAGTATTCAAAACTTTTCATTGATTTTTAAAGATTTTTTTTTTTTCATTTCGGAGGTTGACAAATGCATAAGTGCCCAATTGTCAGACGCTCTTTAATCCACATGATTCATACAAAGTCCTAACGTTACAAGATTCAAGTGGAAACATTCTGCCTGATATTACCTGAACAAGCTCTGAAGGTACCAGCCTCAAGATATCTATTTTCTTTTAAGGGCCTGGTTGAGACATGGTCCCAGTGCCTTTGAACACATCATTACCTTAGGCTCAACTCTGCTTATCTTTTAATTTTTTTAAGAAATCACATAGGTATTGTTACAGAATAAAGTATGGAAAATCTTTATTAAAAGAAACTTCGTATATGTTACCCACTAATAGTTATTTTAAGTTTAAAAACGTTTACTTATCAATCTTAAATCCTCTTTTATTTTTTATTTTTTTTTTTAATTTTACTTATTTATTCATGAGAGACACAGAGAGAGAAAGGCAGAGACACAGGCAGAGGGAGAAGCAGGCTCCATGCAGGAAGCCCTACGTGGGACTTGATCCCGGGACCCCGATGTCACACCCTGGGCTGAAGGTGGCGCTAAACCACTGGGCCACCAGGGCTGCCCCAATATGAACCTTTTTAAAACAATATTAGTGGAAGCTTTAATATGATGCTTGCATGGTGTTGTCTATTATTACCCACGAAAATATATTTTTACACTCATATGATATTTGTTCTTCTCAATTTATGCTTCCATAGTTATTTTAATTTGAAAGAAAGGATAAGAAGTATCAATAATCATAAATTCAGCTACTGTATTTTTGCTTAAATTCAGGAAACAGAAAAGTCTCAGGGCAATGAGCAAATTCTCAAAATTATTATGTATAATTAGCCAAAGATTAACAGGATATTTTTTGTATCATTGTAAAAGATTAGTGTTGCCTTAATTAATTTACTGTCATTGAGCTTCTAGAAAATCATAAACTTTCAAGTAAACAACCTTTGAAACCATTTCATTAGATTCTCAAAGACATTGAGCAAGAGACACAATAATCGAGGATCATATCAGTAATTTTCCCCCTCTCTCTGGTAGTTTAGATAAGAAATGAGACTGTTCATAGCATACTATTTCTTCCCATATGGAATTATACATATTACAATGCATTAACTCTTAACACTATGGGATAGGTGTCACTGATTCCACTTTACAGAAAAGAATACTAAAGCTTATGAAAGCAAAGTAACAGGATTAGATTCATGCAGAAAAGATGGAAATTAGATCTAGAAACATTGTAATTACACCTATCTTAACAAACCAAAACAGACTATGTTAAGGTAATAAAAAATAAGAGGTCATGGGGAAGTACTTGGCAGAGAACTCATAACCAAGAGGATTACATGCAAAGTTGAGGCACCTGTGAAAAAGTGTGTAATTTCTCAGAAATGCAAGGAGGCATAGACATCAGGGGATAGAGGTGTGGACACAATAACAGTTGCTGCTACCAAGTCCTTAGAATCTGGCGTAGTAAACACAGAAAGCAAATTGTATTCATAAGGGAAATTTTTCTTATCAGAAATTTTTATCAGAATAAACAGGAAAATGGACAGATTCTTCTGGTAACTTCCTTAAGCAGGAGAACACACTCAGTAATGAGAAATAGATCTCATCTTATGTGCCATCTCTTCCCACCTGGTATTAGTGGTTGGTACCATCAGTGGAAAATATTATAAAGGAACACACTTAACACTTTAGATGCACATAAACTCCCCATATGACCTTCAAAAGTGCTAGAGAATTGAACTAAGTATGAATAAATCAATGATGACTCTCAAATTATTTTGGTATATAAAATATGAAGTTCCATCTATGCATTTGTCACATTTAATATAGATGTTTGTGTTATTGAAATGAAATAAACTTTAGTGTTCATGTGTATCTGCAGAGAAGCTTGATAAAGATTCTGAGGCTTCATTAATTCAACAAACTAGGGTATAGCTCATGAGTCTGTATTTTATTTTATTATATTTATTTATTTATTTATTTATTTATTTATTTATTTATTTATTTATTTTATGAGCCTGTATTTTAAAAGGGCTTAGGACTTTCCATTGTAGGACTCAACGGAAAGTCAATCAAAATATTGAAAAAACTGTTTCAGTATTTTTTTCTCTTAAAATAACAGAAAATACACACCACCTCAGCAAAAGGTATGTAAAATTCAGCAGCCCATTGCTGACCACATATCCTCCTCCACGTATTGCCGCAATTTCTTTGCTTCTCTTTACAGGAAATCAAAAATATTCTTGGCAGATTTTCTACTAGGCTGTTGTTTTATTTTCTTGCATTCCATTCATTGTTAATTAATTCTAGTTTAGTTTCCAACTTTAGGACTCTATGGAAACCCTTTAGTCAAGGCCACCAATGTCCACTTGTTAAATCTTTTGAAACCAACACCATCTTATACAACCTTTCTCATCTTACACAGCCTTTTAATAGTTGTGACCACTCCCTCATTTCAGAAACACTTTTCTGTTTGTTTTTGGGAAACAGTGTTCACTTCCCTCTTATTTTCCCATCAGGCTACTTATCCTTTGTCTCATTTTTCCTGTTCACTTCCTTTCTTTTATCTATGAATGGTACTATTCTTCCATTTTGTGAAACTTATAAAAATGATCCATCTTCACAATAACAATGTAAGGATAAAGTTTATTCCTTTTTAAAGATTTATTTATTGTTTTGAGAGAGGGAGAGAGAGAGAGAATGGAGCATGACTGGGGGGGGGGAGCGGCAGAGAAAGAGGGAGAGAGAATCTCAAGCAGACTTAAACTAAGCATGCAGCCCAACGCAGGGCTCAATTCCAGAACCTCTAGATCATGACCCAACCCAAAATCAAGAAACTGAGCCACTCAGGCACCCAGTGGAAAGGCAAATTTTATTCTTATATTTTATATAAAATATAGAATACAAAAATGTACATGATAAATGTTTGCTTAATATATATAGTAATGGATACTACACATATGTTTATAAGAGTTATATAAATATCAAATATGGTATTAAAGAGTTGCTTATTTGTGATTGTTTTTAAAGAATCATGAATGTCATGTGGACATAAGTCAAATCTTCTACATCTTGTATATATTTCTCTCCACAACTTCACTGTTATACTGCAGTTAGTGGAATGAGAAGTATGTGTGCTTAATAAATTATAGCTATTAACATCCATGCTCTTATTAGAAGTGTGTGCCGAGCTCTATGCCAAATGCCGTATGAATATATCATTAATTCTCACAAATTTTCTGTGGAAAAGAATTTTTCCCCATATCAAGATAAGAAAATTGAGGCATAAAGATGCTAAGTGTTTTACTCAGGGACATATATATATAGCAAATAAATGACAGAGCTGAGGTTTGAAACAAAGTCTTTTCTTTTTTTTCAAACCTGTAGTAACAGATTATCTGGGTAGCCTACCACTATTATAAAGGTCACTATTTGGAAATCATTTGAAAGGAAAATTTTTTAAGTGTTGAGATCTCTGTGTCCTTTAATATTTAAAAATCCATATATCCATTCCTGAGGTTTAGGAAATATAAGCACAGTGTCATTTATTCTTGACATTCACACACAACCCCAGCTTATGAACCTGGTGCTATGGTTCCATTTTGCAGACGAGGAACTGAAAAAGGTGAAGTTTGTGTTTTCCAAAGGGTAGATGGTAGTTGTAATGAAAATATTAGTAGAAGCTACAGTTCAATTTCTTGTTGTCAAGCACTTTACGAACATTTTCCACACATTAACTCTTATAATTTTTCTAAAAGTTTGTTGAGGGATGATTTGTACTTCACAGAGGAAGCACTGGGCTCCAAGATGCTGAACCTGTCTCAAAATCACACATCAGTTGGGGCACGTGGGTGGCTCAGTTAGTTAAGCTCTGCCTTCAGTTCAGGTCATGATCCCGGAGTCCTGAGATCAAGCCCCTAGTCTGGCTTCCCACTCAGGTGGGAGTCTGTTTTTCCCTCTCTCTTTGCCTCTGCCCCTTTCCTCTTCCGCTTCCCCCTCTCTTCCCTTCCTTCCTCCCCTCCCCCTTCCTCATGCTTTTGCTCAAACTCTCTCTCTCTCAAATAAATAAATAAAATCTTTTTTAAAAAATCACACATCCGTTGATTTGTGATAGTTATGTGACAGCATCAAGATTCAAATCTAGGTTTGTCTAATTTCAATGTCTTTGCTTTTACAGTTTTGTAATAGTGCTTCTTGCTTCCATCTGTGAATAAGTGTTCAGTTAAGACTCAGAAAGTCATATAGCCAAGCACAAAGATGAGCTGATTCTTGCTTGGAAAATTTTAGGAACAGATATTAACCTTCAGCATCTTGAGTTATAAACTAACTTCAGTGTGGTCCCCATAGAAAGTCTGATTTAGAACACCTCTCTTTGTTAATGGGCCTTCCAAGAAGAGTCAATTGTCTATGGCCTGCCAAGTACTTAAATGAATTAACTTGCTGGGTGAAGTTATTTTCTCATGTCAAGGTGTCCTGGAGGAGGAAATGAGGTAGAAAATGATAATGTTTAACCCTTGCATAAAAGCTGTCACAGTGACATTAGACCCTATCTTAGTATTTGAAAGATTTGGGTTTAGAAACTAAATAAAATAGAGCCACTTACTGTTCTTCCCATGGAAAAGAAAGGTGATAGATAAGTTTTTAAGGTCAAGGGGGAGAAATACAAGAAGAAAAAGAAAAAGAACCATCATATTTAAAACTACCAGCTACTATGGATCTTTTTTTAAAGAGGGAACATCTTAAATTTGAGAATGCCAGCACCAAAAGGCTAGTTGCAACCTGAAGACATTTAGTACAACCATTAATTTCATATTTCATATTCCTAATTGACTTACTCATTCTCTTTGGTTAGGCACCATCAATTTCTTTAAAAAATACTGGTGGGATTTTATTAGTTAAAGTGTTTGGGCTATTGTGGCCTTTCTATAAGTGTTTTCTTTCTTCTTGTACTACAGAGAAGTAGTTGTTCAGATAAACATCAAAATGGTGAATTGCAGTCTCTTTCTTGGAAACCTTTTTTCCTAGCTTCTCTGTGCACCCTGACTCAATTTCTATTAAATCAAATCCACTTTCTCTAAAAACAGAGTATGATAAAAGCACTCAGGGAAGGATCAACTTGTAAAATGAATGGAACTATTCCTTACTTCCAAGTGTAAGTACATACAGCAATGAGAGAATGCACTAAATTGTGGGTGAAAAGTCCACATACACACAGCTAACAGCTCATCCTCACATTAGCAAAAGAATTTTTATATTCTTTTTCCTTTGGGGGGAGGTACTACTATTTCTTTTACAAGTATATGAACCTTGTGTATCCAACTAGACTTTAAAATATGTCCAAATGAGGCAATCTTAGAATATCAGTGTGAATCTTTTTTTTTTTTTTATTTTTGAGTATTTTTATTACCTAACAGGAAACCCTTCATCAGTTCACATTGTTTTTGCATGCTTATGTATTATGTTGAGGTAAGTAAACAAATGGCTGAAATGTCAAAGAACCAGTGTAAGTCAAAACTCACAGAGGTGTATCTTTTGAAATAAACTCATTGTATACTATAAATATAAGAAAATTATATGTAAAGAGCAGTTTTGAGACATTTCTTAGAGGACTGGGTAAGTAGACATTTTTTAGTGTGTTATGAGCACAGACACCATATTCATGTGCCCAAATCCTCAGGAACTGAAAAAGAAAATTTCCCTGTCTAGCATTTCCAGTGCTAGTCCTATTTCATATATCTCTGTGATGTGCAGCACCCCAGACATGCATGATCTATAGTGTATTGGAGTCATTTTCTGGGCTACAGACAAGATAGGTGACGTGATCTGCCTGACACTCCAACTGTTTCAGGTTCTCAACGCACAATTATGTATATTAACTGTAACCACAACCCTAAATGTTCTGTCTCAGAAAAAATACATCAGGATGAAATTGAGCTGATAATTTTATAGGAATAAGCCTAAACTTATTTCAGTTATTTTTTAAAAATTAATGAATTTATTAGTGGAAACCAATTATTTATGACACATCAAGAGCTAAATGCAACTCACTCATGTGTCAGCCAACCAAAGTTGTGACCAAAGACCAAATGTAGGGGCATGACCAGGATGATGGTTGCCACTGTCTCCTCAATCCCTGCCCGCAAATGAGAGCCCTAATTCTAGACTTTAATCAGGGTTAGTCTCTGAATAATAAGGGGACACTGGCCTTGAGATATCTACAATTCAGAGATGAAGTTCAAGTTCTCCATAGAATTGGTATAAAATGCAACATGTTAATACTAATTTGTGTTGACCTTCATAGATAGGAGCCAATATTCATCAATTATAATAGAAAATCTGTAAATATGCATTTTTCCCTAAGCAAAAGTGAACTATAGATACCATGATATCAGGGAGGAAAATATTCCTTCTGGAATCATCTTTGTACTCTTGCCAAATCATGTCCCAGAAAGGCCTATTGTTTCCTTAAGCCACTCCAAGGATAGGCTGAACCATAGCACAGCCAGGTCATTAGGAAGACAATAGAATATAAGAAAAAAATGTAGCAGGATACTCTAAGCAACAGTGACAACATATTTTTTAATTCAATGTCTGGTGGAATTGTTCAATTTCATGCAGCATTTTTTTAAAAAAAGATGTATTTATTTTTGAGAGAGAGAGAAAGGAGCAGAGGGAGAAGGAGAGAAAATCCAAGACGACTCTCGATGAGCTCAGAGCCCAACCTCATGACCCTGAGATCACGATCTGAGCTGAAACCAAGTCACTTAACTGACTATGCCACCCAGGTGCCCCTTATGCAGTTTTTTTTTTTTTTTTTTTTAAGGAAATAATGCAAGGTCAAGTCTTAAGTAGAAAAAAGTGACAACTGAACTTCCTAGTGCAATTTTTACAACATTCCAGACTATTTCAAAGATGGTCACAATTTTTAGAAATATTTAAATTTAATTTTCCTTTACTACTTGAAACTTTTAAAATAATTATTCACATAACACTACTGAGAAAGAAAGCACATCCCAATTTAAGCAAAGAAAAAAAAAATTTAAGTGAGTGGCTCAGGTAGGCATTCAACTCTTGATTTTGGTTCAGGTCATGGGCTGTGTGCTGGGCCTGGAACCTGCTTAAGATTCTCTCTCTCCTACTCCCTCTGCTCTTTTTCTCTTTCTCTTTCAAAAAAAAAAAAAAAAAGATTTCTTTAAAAATGAATAAGAAGACTGTAGTTATTGGCATAAGGACCTAAGTCTTAAAAGTATATTAGATGTAATTTTTTAAGGAGTCATTATATATTTTATTTGCATTAAAAATTTTAAACATACAATTATTTTCTGGAGTATATTTTTTACGTGCTCTTTGGTAGACAGCAATAATTATAGTTTAGCCCCTAAGGTAACTATTATTCACCTGTTGGTTACTTACCCAGGGCTGCTATTCACAGCTTTTAAAAGTTTAAAGCTTTTTCTCTACCAGTCCTCAATATTACAGTAAATAAATGGAAATTCCTTCTTTGGCCCATAGTTTCCACCTATTTTATAACCCTGTGGCTATGAAGCTTTCAAGTACAGAGAGGATTTATTTCTTTAGTAGCCAGTGCACTATTTATGGTCTTTCATTCACTGTTCAAATGTGAAAATACTGGACTTAAGATAGATCCAGTTATAAGGCTAGTTTTGACAAGCCTGATGAGTATGTTCTGAAAAGAATTTATGTAAGATAGAAAAATGAGCCCTTCATTGTTATCGGAATTTTTGGTAGGTTTTTTTTTTTTTTTTTTTTTTTTTTTTTGGTTGTTGTGCGTTTTGTTGTGTTTTTATTTTTTTTATTTTTTAAAAGATCTTATTTATTTATTCATGAGAGACAGAGACAGAGAGAGACAGAGACACAGGCAGAGGGAGAAGCAGGCTCCATGCAGGGAGTCTGATGTGGGACTCGATCCCGGGACTCCAGGATCATGCCCTGGGCGGAAGACAGGGGCTAAACATCTGAGCCATCCAGGCATCCCCCATTGTTGTGTTTTCAATAGACATCTTTGAAAGGGATCAGAAAATGTAACATTTAAGGAAGAAATAAAACAATTCAGAGAGAAATAGATTATTTGTAATTTAAAATATTGCAAATCATCTTTCATGAGGATTACATTTGTTTAAAAAATAAACTATTAGTCCTTTCCAATAGCTTTTCTTTATGAAAGTACTGATTTACAGATGAGTCTGGTAATCCAGCATGTTTCTTCTCTTTTTTTTTTTTTTTTTTTTTTAAATTTTTTTTTATTTATTTATGATAGGCACACAGTGAGAGAGAGAGAGGCAGAGACACAGGCAGAGGGAGAAGCAGGCTCCATGCACCGGGAGCCCGATGTGGGACTCGATCCCGGGTCTCCAGGATCGCGCCCTGGGCCAAAGGCAGGCGCCAAACCGCTGCGCCACCCAGGGATCCCTGTTTCTTCTCAACCAGAAAAAAATATATGCATGAGACTGAGACTATATATTCTATTAACTTATCAATAAAAAGTGCTAGCTATTAAGATTAACATTTCATAAAAACTTTTGAAGTGAAATATGAAATATTTCTTCCTAATTTGCGTAGGCTAACTTTGTCTGTTCTAATACTGCTTTCAATATAGATTTTTCAATCCTGCTTTTCATTTATTTTTGCTCATTCAACCCTAGGTCCCAGATGACGTTTCCTTCATGCATATCACTGTTAGAGAGATTTCATGCCCTTTCAGGCTGGACAAGTTAAGGCATTTCATTGCTATCCAACGTTTTTTTTAATGAATGAATAACTCAAGACTGAGTATCATGATATCACTGCACTTACCACTGATCCTATGTAAGACTTGGGGTTCTTCAACCTGTGCCTTAACCTTTTTTAATTTCAGAGTTAGCACACAGTAGTAACTCTGTAAGAAGCATGGTATTGGGAATAAGGCTTTCTTGAGTTGGCAGTTGGGTGTCTGCATGCATAGATGTATAGATTTATGAATGAGTAAATGAATATGAATGAGTGAAGGTATTCAGATTTAACCAGAGACGGGAAATGGTATTTGCACAGAGAACAGAAATAAACTTCTAGAAGTGGTCTTTAAAAGGTCCTGATCTAGTTCACCGTGAAATCTCTTAAGCTGAAATCAGATTTCTATCTCAATGATAACTTGTCTTCTTGGCTTACTGTTCTTTGAAATGTCAGATCAAATTTCCCAGAAGGCATTTGTTTGTTTACTCTGGCTCACAGCACTTCATCTCCTATGCTGAGTTGTCAGCCACCTTAGTTTTGGTGTGTTTGCTTAATTCCAAATATCTAGACCTGTGGACTCATCTCCACTTGTTATCTTAACTGTTAATTGTATTATTGATTTTTGATAAGTATCTTGTCTAAGAACGATTCCCACTCTTCAGCGTGACAGAAAGAAAGCATTTTTCTGCTATAACAAAATGATCTGATAATCTTATTTTGGATTCAGTCTCAACCCAAAACAAAGCATAATTTGAACCTGTTCTACTTCTGCACAGAGATATAAATTAAAATATAGATTTTTTAAATAAAATGCCATTCCATAAAATCTATCATTTTCTTGCCATAATTATTAGAATAAAGTCAGTCAAATGAAAAACAAACAAACAAAAAAGTTTAACACTGGCTAGATATATGAAACTTTTGAATCTGAAAAAGCTAGGTGCAAAGCTAGTTTTACTATCTGTGTGACATCAGATTACTGACTTCAGTTCATCAGTCTATAGAACAGTTTGAATACTTCCTTTCCAAAAGGGCTGTGAAAATCAAGGGACATAATGGAGTACAATCCCTGTCAGGAGATAGACTGAATAATGACCATGAAAATTATTCTTAATTATTAGAAGTTAAAACAAAATTTACCAAAAAGGATAGTTAACACATAAATAATATATTACAGGAGAGGATAATATATCAATAATCATAAGCACAGTAAGCTGTGTCTCTTAGCCTTTTTGCAGATCATGGCAAAGACCCAGCATGGACTCAGGACTATTGATTTTTGAATACACACACAAGTCAGGGAAAATAGGAAAGACAAAATGGGTTCGTGGATGGAAGGTCTCATCAAGAAACTCCTGTGAAATCTCTAGAAGCTAAAAAAGAGGCATGGAGGGATAGCTTTCAGAAATTTCACCTGAACAATAATCCAGGTTAGTGAAGGCAGGCCAATCTTGACATAGTCATTCCCTAAAATAGTCAAATAAAAAGAATTCTTACCTGTCCTTTGCTAGGTAGTAGAGAGGGGAAATCTAAGATTATTATCAAAGGTTAAAAAAAAAAAAAAAGCATGTAGATACCTTGTAGAAATATGTTTACAGAAAGGCAACAGATGCTCTATAGAAATATGCATTTAAAGACTGACTCTCATGATTACTTAAGGCCAAATTAGAGATTAAATTTAGTATCAGTACTACCTAGGGAACATTTTAAATATTTTTAAGAGCTAATGTATATTTAACAATATGATAGCATTTTTTTTTTATCTTTAAGGCTTAAGTACTCATATGCTTTTCTTTGTTTCTAGGTGCACATACAATAAATCACATGAATGATTTGCAGCAAGGTGCTCCACTTCAGATTGATGCTATATATAAAATGCAGACATTCACAGTCACTACTGATTGTATGGAAGATCAGAGGATGCTAGAAGGAGCACAAGAATTGTTTTTCCTTCTTAGGAAAAATTCACGATGACTGTGAAATATTTTTGTGAGGTCAGTATCAAATCCATACATCAAATGACACACACACAAAAAACCTACACTCCAAAAACAGGTAGGTTTTATGTGTTTGATTTACTATATTTTTCAAGGTTGGACCACCACAAATATAACGTCTATGAACATGATTCCTCCAGTGCTCCCCACAAAGCCTATGAAATGAAGCCATACTCCTCATCTGAGAACTCAGTAGCTAATCCAGCGTGGTTCTAATCTCATGTTTCATTGGTATTTACTTCTATTTCTCTACAGAAAAGCTCTAGAATACATTAATTTTATTCTTTTTGTGTGTGTGCAAATGACTGATGCCTTCCTTTGTGAGAACCTCTTTAACTTTCCTGAGTTCTCTCTTCCTGCCTCTTTCAGGTTCTCCCTCTTCTTTTTCATCAAGTGGGAGATATTCTGCATCTACAAAAGTATAGAAAAAATATAATTTGTACATCACTCATCACAAGTTCTAAGAACTGAAACACCACAAATATCACAGATGCCCTTTATTTATCAGTATCTGTCATTATTTCACTCCTTCTGTCCTTCACCCAGAGGTTGCCACCATTCTGAATTTATGTCAGAGCTTACAGAAAAGCCCCTGCCCTGTGTTTGCTCTGGTGCAGGGGATGCTGGGAAGCACCATCCTCAGCCCTGCTATGAAGGACATCCTCCAGATATTGAGATTGCAGTTGCAGTGGGTAGAGAGTCTGTAGCTCTGAGTCCAAGGCCATTGGTACTTGATGGAAAATAACTTTGAAGCATCATTCCACTTCCAGAGCTCCACATGGGGTTGGCCAAGTGGCTCAGTAAGCCTGCCTCATAGACTAGCTTTACCCTCTTCCCAATTTCTTAATGTTGGACTGAGTCTCTTTATTATAGCAGTGAATAAAACTACCGATGATAAGCATTATGTTTGATTTCTTTTATTTCAACCTTCAGTAGGATAATTGTAAGTTTTCATTGGAATGCTTTTCTAGGTGCACATCAGATGAATCTTAAAGCTGTGTGATTCAATAGGCATATGTTGTTATTGATAACTTGAAATATGGCGACTCCAAATTGAGATGCGCTCTAAGTGCAGCAGAAGTGAAAGAGTATGAAAAAGAATGAAAAATATCTCATTGATAATTTTCAAATTTTTTGCAAATTTAATAATATTTTGTATTGACCTAAATGGAATATATTAACTTCATCTGTTTCTGTTTTTAACAAACAGCTACTAGAAAATTTAATATTGAAGAAATTTTTATTTGAATTTCTTTTTATGTGAATGGGTGTAGAAATTTCCTCAAATGCTTTTTCTGCATCTATGTTATAATCTTTTATTTTCTTGCATTAATCAGTTAATGTCATGAGTTATGCTGACAGATTTTTCTAAGGCAGCCTTGCTCTTGTGTGATTTGACCCAATCTCATTATATGCATATTTTGTTTATTTATTTTTAAGTATTTATTTATTTGAGAGAGAGAATAAGAGAGAGAGCACACATGAGCAGGGGGAAGGCAGAGGAAAGCGAGAGAAAGAATCTCCAGCAGACTCTCCGCTGAGCACAGAGCCCAATGTGGGGCTCAATCTCAAGACCTTGAGATCATGACTTGAGCTGAAATCAAGAGTCAGACACTTAACTGGCTGAGCCCCCAGACACTCATATATATTTTACTTAGGGCTGATAACTCTGTTAATCGATGGGATTGGTGTATAACTTTTTTTTCTGGTTTTCTTTGTCAGGTGTTGATATGAAGGTAACATTAGCCCACTAAAAAGGTAAGTACTGATGAATTTCATGGGTAGATTTTTTTGCTCAAAATTAAATTTCTTTAGTAATCATAGGACCATAAATATTCTTCTATTAACTTTTATCAATTTTGGTAATATCAATCCTTTATTATTTATTTTCTTCTATATTCTTTGAGTTAATTTTTTATCTTTTTGAGAAATTCTTGATCTAAAAACAGCTCATTTCTCCTTTCCTAGCAAATGCATTTTGCTAAAAATTTTCCTCTAATATCTTATATGAATACCAGTTAAATGAAACTTTTCAATTCTTTTGTTTTATTTAATTATATTTCCTAATGTGTGTGATCAGCTCTTCTTTGACACACTATGCTATGTATTTAAAATTCCAAACATGTGAGGTATCTTCAGCTAACTTTTTATAACTTGTAGCAATATCATCATGGTTAGAAAATGTGGTAAATATTTCTCTTATATGCCTAAACAATATAATCTTCACAAATTTTCCCTGGCTTTATAAGGAACATATTTTGGCCAAATATTTTAGTCAAATATTCTTTTTTGATTCCCCGAATTAGTCTTTATTACATTTATTATTGTCTCAACTCATTGTTTGTCTACATTGTCTCATATTTTGATTAGAGATATGTTTGATTTCAACTCCTGTTTTCAGTTCATTCGTTTATTTTAGCCATACATGTTTTTTTATTTTATTTTATTTTATTTTATTTTATTTTATTATTTTATTTTATTTTATTTTATTTTATTTTATTTTATTTTATTTTATTTATTTATTTATGATAGTCACAGAGAGAGAGAGAGAGAGAGCGCGAGAGAGAGGCAGAGACACAGGCAGAGGGAGAAGCAGGCTCCATGCACCGGAAGCCTGATGTGGGATTGGATCCCAGGTCTCCAGGATCACGCCCTGGGCCAAAGGCAGGCGCCAAACCACTGCACCACCCAGGGATCCCCGCCATACATGTTTATATGTCGTATTAGAAAAGTCTGTTAATTGCTATTAATCCTGATATTTTTGCCACTGCTTTTTATTCATAGTGGATAATTTTCTCTCATGTATTTATAATTTTGGATAGAGGCTCTTGCTTGGTGGGTCTCTGTCTCTGGGATCCCTCTGTGCCTTCTACTGAGGTCATGTCACTGAAGAGATATCTCTGTTAGTTTATGCCAGGTGTTTCATGCATTATATATTTTTATTATAATTTTGCTGCTTGAAATTTCCTTGACTACTCAGGTACTGTGAATCCCAATTTTAAAGTTAAGCTTGGGGTAATAGAGTTATGAGAGGGATATTTTATTTCATATCATCTTTTCTGCATAGAGCAGAACAGACAAGTTTCTTGCTCTTTCTCTATCCAGTTGACAGATTTTGTTTATAGAAACTAGTTTATTATTTCATACCATTATATTTACTGACCAGTTCAATTTCCCTCCTTTGTGGGCCAAAGACTGTTCCAGTATGTCTCACTCCAAGAACCTTTGAATCTTCAAAAATCCTAATAGCCCAACAGAGAAAGCTGCTTTAATGCTCTTTCTACAGCTTCCTGTTGTTTATCCCTTGGTAATTTTATTTTTGTGTCAATTCAATCCTTTAGAGGGTTGTTTGTTATAGTTTATATAGCATTTTAAGTCTTTTATTATAGTATATAGTCTGCCTTTTGCATGAACATTACTTGCTGACTCTCAGTCTGCCCTCTTTTCTTCCATATCTCTAAAGCCAGAGCCATGGTACCTGTTTTCTCTGCAGGTTTCCAATATGGTTGTTGGTACAGTCAATTTTATGTGTCAGCTTAGCTAAGCATGGTATCCAGATACTTGGTCAAGCATGTCTGAGTGTTACTGTGAAGGCATTTTAGGTGAGATTTGCATTTAAATCAGTAGACTTGAAAAATCAATCAATCAGTCAATCAATCAATCAATCAGTAGACTTTGAATAAACAGATTATCCTCCATGATGCTGGTAGACCACATCCAATTAATTGAAAACCTTTAGAAAAAGCTGGTATTTCCCTAAGAAGAGGGAATTTTGACAGAAGACCATCTTTGGACTCAAACTGCAGTATCAGTGTTTCCCTGTGTCTCCAGGTTGATGGTGTACATACAGATTTTGGACTTGCCAGCGTCCACAATAACGTAAGCCAATTCCTGAAAATCAATCTATGTCTCTCTCCCTCTGTCTGTCTCTCTTCCTCTCTCTCCATATATATATATGCTCAGAGAACTCTAACACAGACCCACTCTACCTTCAGCTTTCCTCTCTTGAATGCATAAGAATATAGAATGAGTGTGCAAGGTACTTATGTCTTTCGTAAGTCTGTGGTTTTAACATTTTTCTGTCTCTTCATACATCCCCAAGTCATAAAATTCCAGAGCTGATGGTCCAATCAAATATTTAGCCCAGTTGTTTGAATTCTGTCTCCTCCATTTTGAAAAACAAAAACAAAACAAAAATAAAAACAGAAAAACCTTGTCTATTTTCCAACCTGCTTCCTCTCTCATCTTGCAGACGTGTTCCATTCTCATTGGTATAAGTACTTTCAACTAAATCTTTTATTAAAAATTTTAAAGGGTATCAATTGTTGAGCTGTGAGGTTGCTAAACTCAGTTGTATTTGTTATTCCTAAGACCAGATAGAATTATCTATGTACAAAAATACAGTAAAAACATCTAATTTGGATAAATCTCAGGTCAACTGTTAAAAAAATCATAGCATAGCAATGTTATTCATCATATAGAAGTAACAACATACTCTGTTTTCAAATATGTGTCAGTAAATGATGGGGGTAGTTCACAGCACTGTTCTACTGTCCATCTTTCTTCCTTTTGTTCAAATATGCTCTAATTTATGCTAATACTGTGTTACTGGTTTTGAGATTAATTGTCAAGAATTATAGATTCCAACACAGGTTTAGATGTCCTTTCAGTGTCTTTGATTCTTTGATGATAATATATAAATGCTATTTTAACTTCATTTATTAGGCTTAACTGTATTTTCCATGGAAAATATCTGTATTATAAGCCATCAAATGTTGGCTCCATTTCTATTCAGTGTCTCATGATGTGTACAGTTGACAGTTGTTTACACTTCAACTATCTGAGTGGCCTAGGAGTAATCATTAAAAAAGCAAGTTTTGCTTAATAATTTAACTGTATTCCTTGCTCTTCCATGTAAAACTTAAATTCTCACGAGTGATTCTTATGTACTAAATTTTTTTTTTGACTTGTTACCATTAACAAACTATCCTGGTTAACTTTTTCCCCAATCCATACTCAGTAGTTAAAATATCCAACTTAGATTAGTCATGATTTAAAGGTAATTAAAAATCTTATTCATTTCCAGCTGGTGAGCCAAGGCTGTCTCATCTTCAATACTGGTTTCTTTACATGGTAAGTGCTAGAACAGCTTGTGGTTAAATATCTTTTATAATATCTGACAGTTGTTTAGATAAACCAGGTTCTTTCCTTGGCAAAAGTCAAAGTACATTTAGGTTGTTTAAGTAACTGAAGTGCAGAAATAAATGTAGAACGACCTCTAAACAAACCAGTTGTGTCTTTAAAATGTACAGAGAAGAATTGCTGGGCCTTACATATTTGCAAAACCTTCAAATGACCCCTCAAACAATTCGTTCCCCAATTTTTAAAATGTTGCATAACAATGAATTCTAACTTCTGTTCCCATAGTTACTCAATACATAGTGCGCCCTCCAGCTGTTTGCACAAAGATTAAAAACAAAACAAAAAAACTAGCACCCTGACTCAATTGCTTTACACAACTTGAAGCACCTCAGTGCTAAAAGTCATGGTGGTTTTATCAGTGAAACCTTGAGGTAGAATAGCATTTCTCAATCCATATGGTTTAACCCTTTTTTGTGAATCTGCCAAACATATCAGTTTTACAGTGTAACCAAGAGAAGGGCGAAAGTATCTTATATTGAAAACCAGTAACAAAACAGTGGGGAGCTCTGTTTTTTCTTACTGTTACTTTGTAGAGCTCTAAGAATTTGTCAAGATTTCACAGACTGTACACAGCTAGGAACATTCTCAGCTTCTTTCTCTTGAAGGGATTTGGTGAATACAAAAGTTTTCTTTTGAAATATAATTTGGAGATAGCATGTCATGTTTATCAATTCAACTTCTTTGTGAGGTTTTTTTTGGGGGGGACCTTGCTATAAGAGACTGCCACATATGACATCTAATACTGCATACACTTATTTAGTATTATACAGAAATGTGGGATTTCAGAGCAGAAAAGGAACACAGTGACTTAATTCAATTCCTAAAATTTACATGAGGAAACTGAGATCCTCACAGGTTGAGTTTGGGACTCAAGGCTAGCCGGGAAGAACTGGGATAACAGGGAGACCTTCAAGATAGAAACAACTACTGAATGAATGGATCAAAGAAACATAATGCCCCTGAAAACCAATGTTCTTGGTTTGTTTTGCTTTCAGAATTCCATGTTGCCTACTATAGAAATCATTTCCGTTTTGACTTTCATTCTTCAGTAGAGTAGAATTACAAGAAATATTGAATTAAAACCTAGAAGCTGGTGATAGTCATAAATTAAGATTCTAATGCATTTCATTTCTTTTGTAAAAAAAAAGATTTCATTTATTTATGAGAGAGAGAGAGGCAGAGACATAGCCCATTGAGGGGGTAAAAACAGGAAAAAAAAGACATCTTATTTTGGAACTATATTTAGACATAACATACAACTGTTAGTGTTTGAGGACTTTCCTCCTCAAACATTGGTTCCTCATGTCTCATCATTTTCAATTTTTATTTTAAAGGGTCTTAACCTATTAAAGCTCAGGTAAAACACAGGTAAGTGCACCACACCCATTAGTACCCCATTACAGTACTACAATGAGTACTAATATTACCTGCAGTGCTCCTATCACCATTTATTGAAATCTTACTCTAAGCAGGCACTGCTCAAAGGGATTTCCATGTTATAAACACATTTAATCATCAGTCATGCTATGAAGTCAGTATTTTTATTTCTCCTCTCCAGATGAAGAAACCAGTGGCCTAGATAGCCTAATGAGTTTTCCCAGTGTCACACAGCTGCTAGGCACAAGAGTGAGGTTCAAACCCTGGCAGTCTGGTGCTGCTCGCTTGCAGTCCTGTTAGAGTCTGAGCAGCAAAGTAGAACCACCATGAGTAATGCTGAATACAGAATGCATTATCATGATCAGCCCCTGTGCTGTTCTGACAGCAGGTTAAACAGTGTAGATAAAGTTGCTGTTTTTGCAACTAGTGGTAGACCTGAGGCCAAAAGGACCCACACCAAGAAGGCAAGGTGAAGGGCAAACTGGAGCTTATGCCCATCTCTCCCGCTTTCAGCCCCCAACATGTGGATGCACTGCAGAGTCTGCTGCTGCCCCTCATTTGAAGCTGCAGGTACTTGCTCCTCCCAGGATTGGCAAGACTTAAGGAAGCCATCAGTCTGAGGTCTCCAAAGAACCAGAACCAATAGGATATATATAGAGAGAAACTGGAAGCAGAGAAGTCACCCAATCTGATGATTCATGGGCAAGGAGGAGCCCTGGGAAAGCCAGTCTGAGTCTGAAGGCCTGAGCAGTAGAGGAGCCAGTGGTATAGGTCCCAGTCCAAGTGCAAATGCTCAAGAATTGGGAGGGTTGGGGCAGCCGGGTCAGTCACTACTGAGTCTGAAGGCCGGAGAACCAGGAGACCCCTCGTCCGTGGCCGGTGGAGCTGAGAAGATGCATGTCCCAGCTCTTGAAAAAGAGCCAGCACCTCCCTCCTTCTGCCTTTGGGTTCTCTTGGAGCTCTCAGTGGGTGGATAAGGCCCACTTGCATGGCTGAGGGTGATCTTCCTTTCTCAACCTGTCAGTTCAAAGGCTAATTTCGTCCAGAAGCATCCTCACAGACACACTCGTGGATCATGTACCAGCTGTATGGGCATCGCACAGCCCCGTCAAGTTGACACAGGAAATGATCTAGCAGAGAAGAGCCGTGGAGGGAGCAGCCTGGCTATGCTCCATCCTGAACACTAGGCACAGGTGGGACAGGTAGGAAAGCCGCAGAGCCTCATGGGACCACAAGACCCTGGAGCTTAGTGAGGAGGCCTGGTTCCAAGTGGGAACGGCATTCTAGGAAATGTAGTTCCAGATTCCATCAGTGGACCGAGTACAACGTTGCCCTGTTCTACAGGACTATCCTTCCTATTACTAAGCGAGATGTTAAAATATCAGTAATTATATAAGGTTTCCTGTGACTGGAAGCACCGCATCCTTTTGCAGTGGCAGTTATTTTTAAATAAGAAAATTATGTGCCAAAATCAAGAAAAATTACTGAAAAAGTCAAAGAATTTTAAAAGGAAAGATTTTGTCTTGTTAATTCTATGATATGTCTGAGGCTGATTCTACTGGGGAAGATGCTTCTCAAATTTCATGTGTGAGATCATCTATCATTTATATAGAATTGGACATTCACCAATCATCTTCTGAAATGAAAGGTAGATATCATATAGAATATTTTATTTAAGCCAAGATGGTAGATAAATACCCAGCAAAACCTTCTGACTGAACGCATTAAAAATGCTGGATAAATCATTAAAAAAAATCATTTTTCAGTGCAAAAATGATGTGGTGTGAAATTGAAGAATATCAGATGCCAAGTAATAATTAAGAAAGGAAATCAATAAAGATGTGCAAAGCCATGAAATGGAAAGAAACAAGGAATACCTTGTTTCTTGTACCATGGGTGAGTTCTAGCAGAAATGAATCCTAAAATATAATGTGTTGGAATTAGGAACAATAAAACATGACATTTGAATACTTAACATGATTAAATCGACTAGAAGGGATTAACTGTGTGAATTTGGTCATTTGCTGTTCTTCATGATAAGTTCAGAAATAAGGCTGTTATACTTCTAGAAATGAAAAATATAATACTACAATTATGTACAAATTGGAGTAATTTAAAAGCAAACTAAATACTGCTAGATGAAAGTTTATTGAATTTGAAAAGAAAACAAAAAATTATAAAAAAAATACAGAAAGTAAAAGTGGTAGATATTATGAAAGTTAATGAGACTAAGATCAAATCTAAAGAATTAGAAGTCTTCTACAAGGAATAATAGATAAAATGACCAGTATCATTTAGAGAGACACTCATTAAAAGTTTTCTATAACTAATGAAAGATTTCAACCCACCAAATTTATTAGTATTTCCAGAGAACCAACTGAAGGCTTTGTTAATTTCATTTATTGTTTTTTTTTTCTACATTTTGTTAGCCTGCTATCTCTGAATTCTCTCTTTCCATATATATTCCAATAACATTTCAATCCAATCTTTTGTCCTCAGTCCTCCCTCCTCTATGGATCACTCTAGTTCTGTTCCCAGAATTGAATGACCCTTTGGAGATATGGCTCTTCTGAATCTTGTAAACGATTTCCTTTACACTCAGAGTGCTAAAGTCCTTATCCTGTTCTTGAAAGCCCTACACAATCTAGCCTTAGCCTGTTGCTTGCTACCTTTTTCACTTCATCCGTTAATCACAGTTTTCCTCGGCTTCCTTTATCAGGTCACCCTGGCCAGCTCCCAGCTTTGTGAATTCTCCAAACCTTTCTGCCACGGGGCCTTTGTTCTTACTGTTCTCTCTGCCTGAAACCCACTTCCCATATGTATATACATGGAACCTTCTTCACTTCCCTCAGGTCTCCTAACTTATTCCACTTTGTAGCACTTATCAACAGCTAACATTACATATTTCCATAATTATTAAAAGCTCAGGCAGCCCGGATGGCTCAGCAGTTTAGTGCCATCTTCAGCCCAGGGCCCAATCCTGGAGAGCAGGGATCAAGTCCCACCTCAGGCTCCCTGCATGGAGCCTGCTTCTCCCTCTGTCTGTGTCTCTGCCTCTGTGTGTGTGTGTGTCTCTCATGAATAAATAAATAAAATCTTAAAAAAAAAAAAAAAGCTCATCTATCCCTGTGGTTAATTATCTGTTCCCATGAATGGGACATTTCTTATTTTATCCAACCAAGGCAATTTTGGGCAAATAATATTCACTGATATGAATATTTAATTAATAAATAAAAGAACAAATGAATATGAGAATAATAAGTCTCAAAGGTTTTCAAACTGAAATCATGCCACTAATTGGATTTCTCAAAATTGTAGGCAGCCATTTTCTTCAGTTATATTATGAAATAGCTGAGCACAATGGGAACACAGATGTGAGTTAATTGCACAAAGTTTTACAATGACCTGTAAAGAAGGCAATGGCAAAAATATAGAAGGATACTTTATCATTACCTTGAAGCTACCATCTGCTTCAAACAATTTCTACATGGTAATATTTATGCTTTTCTAATATCCCATAAATTATAATTGGGAAAAAAACTCTCTGTCTCTCCACTGAAACTGAGATAATTGCTGCTCTTCTATTTAACAAGCAGACTGCATCCAGGCATTACAGGTGAACTTCATACTTGCTTGACTATAGAATTCAAGGATATTGATTTTGGCCTATGTCACAGTAAAATCCCTAGTTACTTCAGAGATTACTTACTTACCTTCACGATATCCACCTTTGGAGGAGAGGGATCAATAGGGCACTCTTGCTTGAGTTGAACTTCTGCCATAGTCCCCAAAGGACACACATATCTGCAACTCATTTCCTCTTCATTACAACAAAGCCAAGGTCCTTGCCCTTTGGGGAACCACTCAATATTAATTTGTTTAGTTAAGCTTTTACCTAACTGATGAGGTGGAAAAGAGTAATTGAATTGATAGCAAATTCTAATACATATTCATATTGCTATACTTCTGAACATATTTATACATTTCTATCACAGAGTTCCATTTTATTACTTACAATGATGACCATTTCCCTAAAATCGGCTGTGAATTTATTTGCTTTTTCTGAAATTCTATTTTTCAGATACCCTGTTACAGATTTAGTAAGGAAGAACTACATTCAAACATACATTTGGATACAACATGGTTATGCTTATCCACTTACAGCCGTAAAAGCCTGACAGGACAAGATTATTCCATAAAATAATGGCAATGCTGCCCCCCCCACACAGTCTTGTTATAATACTTTACTACATTTAAAAATATAGGAACCAAAGTGATATTATTTCAGTATAAAAAAGGTGAACATGTGACCAAACATGATTTTATTTAAAAAATACTTTATTAGATCTATAGGAAAATCTATTTATTACTTATCTATTACATTAATGGAATTGGAAAAATGGAATTTGTTAAATTTGTAGATTTCACAGATGTAAATGTATTTGAGTGGGTTACTGGAATACACAATTTTATAACTGTTGTCAGAAATTTCTGCTTGACTATGTTTCCATTTAAAAAAATCTTCTGTAAATGTTTTTTTTTTCCAGATACTTCAAAGTAAATACCTCAAGGTAAATCTTCATGTGCTTTAAACATTTAAGTTAATAGGATATGAACATTAATAGAGTGAAGCTTTCAATTTATCTCATGCAAAGAAATTTTATGGATAATGGCATGTCTCTATACCTTCTGTTTACTGTAACACAAATGTCCAAAGAGTTAGGCTCCTTCCCTTCCTAAGTAAAATCCAGAAAAAGAGCCCGGAATTGTGATAGAAATGATTCCATCTATGATACCAAAATGCTTTGTGATGTCGTGGAATTTCATTCAATATATTGAATTATCATTTCCCAATTATGCTTTCCCTTGATTTTATAGTTAGCATGGAAACATAATGAGGGTATATTTCTTTGATTTAAGGTAAGTATCAAAGGATCTATCTTACAATAAAGTATTAAATCTAGTTGAAGTAAAAGCTAATGATTTCCTGCTCAGCCACAAAACAGAACAAAACAAAACAAGCCTTGACAAACATGCTCTGGCCACATAATATTATTTCCTTTTGCCAACTCTTGACAGAAAAAATTACGCCCAGAATTTTGAAATTCTTGCATGGAGTTCCCATGTAACTAATGAATAATGACCGAGCACTGGGCAAGCCCAATGGCATACATGACTGAATCATATTTGCTTAAACCCGAATGTTTCTGTGTCCTTTCCCCCGCCTCCTCTCCCCCGCCCCCTCCGGAGCTGAATAAGTCTTATCACACAATGGGCACCAGGGACTCTGAGTCTGCCATTTAGATGCCATCTGCGAGGCAGCTGAAAGTGGCTGAGCCTTCCTTTGTTGTGTTTATATGATGTTATGCCTTAGTTAATAACTGGGAATTCAGGTTAAAAAGAAAGATGAATCCCTCTGATGTCATTCTCTTTATTGTGTCTGAAGATCTGTGCCCCACCTCCCACCAGGCTTTCCCTGACTGACCCGTGTTTACCTTCTGTCCATGCTGCTTCCCACTGGGTTATTGATGTGCTTCTCTGCCCAGGAAGCCAGCTCTCTCAATGCACTTTGTTAAGCTGACACCACGGGCACACACAGGCTTTTGTTGTACTGTAGGCAAGGAAGAATGTTTGTGGCCCGGGATGCTGAACATCTCAGTTAAACTCTTCTTAGAGAAGCAGGAGAGACAGACAGACATCTTATTACACATTCTCCTTATTCAGATGACACCTGAAAGCTTATTCTGTTTCCAGGGGAGGCAAAGTTCAATTCTTCCCTATGATTAGGAGTCCTGTTGGTATAATATGAGACTGAGACTGGTGGCTTAAGACGACTCCCAAAGTAAAAACGAACCTGAGTTGATGAAACAACAGCAAGTGAAAACTTAGATCATTAATTATTTGTGTTTCCTGTCTTATGTAATGAGAATATTGCTCTGGGTTTTTCCTAGATTTAGCTGGGGTTTATCCAATTTGCCTAAAATCACTCTTTGTCCCCTTTTGTTTCTTGTAGAAAAAAAAATCAAATGTCATAGAGGAAATTGACTACAAAGTCTGGAAAAATTTCGATAGCATTACTGAGTACATGAAAATGTTCTTTTGCAAAATATGAATATCTATTTTTTGCATTTTCACTATTTTTTTTTCATTCCCACATAAAAGGGTAAATCTAAAGAAAACAAAAATAACTTCATCATGGAGTTGCGCTGGTTTTAAAAAAAATCTGCATTAAAGTCTTTACTACAACAGGTTAACATTTCACTAGATGTATTAATATTATGCATTATATAGCAAATATGAACACAAAACAGAAGATGCTAATAAACTTTGAGGTTATACAAAATATTGAGGAATCAATCCTATTTTTGGTAAAAATATGAACACAATACTAAATATAGATGTGTTTTCTCCCTTTCATGTTCAATTTCATTATCTATAAAATAATTGGATTTAATTATATTGACTCTAATGTCTTGTTTAGCTATAAAACATGCAACAGACAGTATTTATAAGTCATGAAATAAAAATAAAAAATATTATTAACAATCCGGACATGGTTCATCATTTCACTTGTGATTGATGTTCCAGTTTTCAGAAACGTTATGGTAGTCAACCATCAATCTACTTAATTGTAGTCACAAGTTAATATGCTTAGGACTGAGGAGCTTATATGGTTTGTGCTTCTGCACTTCATTGAGGATACTTATACTTTAAGAAGCACAAGGTAGTCATTGTGAAGCTTATGTTTTTATACCACTGGCTAACTCACACTGGTTCTAAAAGATACACAGTAGATAACTGAGTTGTTCCCCTCTTGTATAAGACTGAATAGTTGTGTTAGGCATAACTCTGACATGGGGGAACCCCTGGGTGGCTCAGCGGTTTAGCACCTGCCTTCAGCCCAGGGCGTGATCCTGGAGACCCGGGATCGAGTCCCACGTCGGGCTCCCTACATGGAGCCTGCTTCTCCCTCTGCCTCGTCTCTGCCTCTCTCTCTCTC
This sequence comes from Canis lupus dingo, assembly GCF_003254725.2. Lineage (NCBI taxonomy): Eukaryota > Metazoa > Chordata > Mammalia > Carnivora > Canidae > Canis > Canis lupus. The sequence goes on along the minus strand of NC_064264.1, from coordinate 53,603,495 downwards.
TCTCTGTATCTCTCATGAATAAAAATAAATAAAATCTTAAAAAAAAAGACATAACTCTGACATGGGACTGTAAATTATCTGTTGACTACCTTGATTCCCTTATTTCAATATGAAATTGTGTTAATGAGTAGTTAAATTTTACATCATAAAAGACTCTGGGAGGATATGTAACTTCTTAGATAATATGCAACTTGTAATCTCTGTCCAGGAAGATTTATAAGAGCTTGGATGTTACTGAAAGAAATATAAAGGTTCTCCATTTGGTTCTTTAGGATTTCATGTAGATGTTTATGGAGAGGGGAAATTGAAGCAATATACCTTAGTAAAGGTTCCTTAGAAAGTAAAATATTAAATTTTTACCAAAGGCTATTACAACCTACCTTTGTCTACTCAGTTACAGATATATCATATAGAGATGTATATACAAATACTGCCTATTTCTATAAGAGACATAATCCAATAGGAACAGAGTTTTCTGAGTAGATTATTATTTTGTAAGAAATAATAAGTTAGTAAGGATATTTTTCTTTGTAAGGACATTTTTCTTTGTAACTATATCCATATCAGAATGATTTTTTTCATTTATCTTCAGGCAGAAAAGAGTAAATGTATAGTTAAGGAAATGGTCCAATGTACGTGGTAAATATGTAGATTATTTCCTAATGGAGTTGTTCATAAATGTGAAACTAAATTACATAAATGGAGGTAAGGATTGGGGGTGATAGACAATATTAAATTATCTTCTTTAGGAAATAAGTTTTTTATCATATGCTTCTTGTCATTATTAGATTAAAATTGAATTTTTTCTATTTTAACTTTATTTTGTTAATTAGGTACCTAATGTCATACATACATTTATATTTATATACATATATTAATATATACATTATTTAAATATATTTGTAAACTATTATATATAATTATATGCAGTTTAAATTAACTGCATGATTAGATATAGTTTTTATAATTTTGAGTAACTCTAAATGAAAATTCTCTTCACAACTCAGAGTTTTTGCCATCTGGAGATTAATATTAATTATTATCCTATCGTTTGCAATTTGTGTGTCTTTAAGAAGTTTAGCTTCCTTTTCAACAATTTGCTGAATTCTAAATCAGAATTTTCTCAGAAAACAGAAGCCAGAAAAGGAGGGTAGAAAAGGAAAATTTGAGTCATATTCAAAACCTTTCAAACTAGAGCCACAAAACAACAAAATTAGGTGCCAGTTCCATTGTCTGCATTGTTTGGTTGAAATAAATTTTCCTCTTGAGCTGATCTTAAACCATTCTCTTGCTTCTCCAATTTCTTTTCTTGTGAGGTGATGGCCTCCTTTTTGCTTAGATGAGAATGGAAATAATTTTATAGCCCAAATTTTGAAAGGTTATCACAGATACCACCTTATAACTGTTGGTTTAACTTAATTTTACCACCGATGAAATACAATGTTTAAAAATCACTCTAATGACAAATACGCTATTTGTGATATAGTCAAAACTACCTTATCAGTGTAGTAATTTATACTTAATTATGATGGATAATAGGACCTCAGAAAAAAATTCATTTTTGTTTGTTTAATAAATTGCATCCTTTTAATAGATTAGATTGAACAAAAAATTACTCCCCCAAATAATTCCTATTGTTAAAGGACTGTATGCCCTTTTACCAAGGATATGTATCTAGACAAATAGAGCATATCTAAACTTCCAGAATATTCAATAACTGCCGATAAATAAGATGTCCTCAAAACTGTATTGTCCTAAAAATATACTTTCAACTAAGTATACATTTCCGATTTAAAACAATGGAAAAAAAAACAATGGAAATTTATACACATACAAGACCAAACTTCATGGTCAATCCGTCTATCACAATATATACATGGAACAGTTTTTACAGAAATATTTGAATGAACAGTTTTGTTATAACAGTGGTATGCATTTCCCAAACATAGAAAAAGTAACTTTCAAGAGAATCAAATAGCCTGAACTTTGTAATAATAAGCAAAGTGATTTCCAGATGAATTTTTGCCCCCCAAAAAGTAAATGTCCATCCTGCTCTTTTCCAAGAGTACAAGATATGTCTGCAAATGAGATGCTACAGGATATCATCCCAGTGAGGCTTCAAATTCATAGAGCCATACCCTATCACTGTTCATCTTATTATATTTCAACCTAAATGAATATATTTTCTATAGAGAATCAAAAAGTGAGATTCAAATATACCACAAGTTACTAAAAGAGAGATATTTTAAATGTGACCATTATGGAAAATATGACTAATCCAGAACATTTCCATTTGAAAGAGAAATGACTAATAATTGATTGGCCTGAATCCAAAGTCACAGTGGGGTTCAAAAAGCTGGTAAGTGGCCTCATAAAAATAGAAGCTGTATCAACCAATTGAATTTAATTATATATGAAGGTGATGATGGGGCTAAACTGCCTGTAATTGGAGTCCAATTACTCAGCTGGTCTTCCATAAAATTAATTCATCTGAAAGTTTGCCATTGTCCTGTGCTCCAGGTCTGCTGCTGGTTTAATTAGTTAACACTGAGGAATCTTGAAACAGTAAATTATTTTGTCTTTATTGCCAATTACTGGTTAACGAAAATTGTATATAAAATATTAACATCTGCTTCCAGTGCAAATAGGAAAGGGCAGAAGGAAGACCCTTGTTTTATTTTGTTTTGTTTTCCACCTAAAGTTGCTGAAACAGAGGAGAGTAAACCTTTCTATACCTTTAGACTTATGTAAGAAAATTTTGAACTTACCAGCTATCAAATAAGCTGCCATTGCTTACACTACTCCATAGGCCCTGATTTCATAAATCTGACACTTAGGACCAGCCTGAGATAAAAACTTAATTTTTATCTGATTTCCACAGATAAAAATTAAGTTTAACTGCAATGGGGAAAAAATTATAGGTAGAGAAACTTCCTGAAGAAATTCCCCGTCAGGGCTTTAAATTACTTTGAGCAATATTTGACAATGTGTTAGTATAATTTAAAAATGATATTGGCTGACTCCTGAGGTTTGATAAAATACTGTATATTAGATTTTTCACAATTATCTGAATTGCACATTAGGTTAATCACTGAGCAGTTGAAACTATTGAAAAAAATGATCAAATGGCTTAAAAAACCTATGCCTCATTATTGTTCTTCTTAATATAACAAAATGAAATATATAAATTGTGCTGAAAATATGGACACCATTCCAATGCTGTAACCTATTGATACTATTGTAGATACAGCTCATTTCCATTTAATAGATGTTACCATACTGTACCTTCACTTAGAAAGAATCACAATTCATGATACTCTTTAATTCCATGTTCAGTAACTAATTCAAAATGAAATGTAAGTGGAAATATGTAATAATAAAAAAGCATATTGCAAAATGTTGATCTAAGAGATATCACAAGAGAAATGGCCTGATCAGGCTCAAAATAAAATAATCTCTCAAAAGTTACAGAGGAGCAAACATCATAGATAGTTCTTTCCACATACACCCCTACTTATGTAGGAAAATGAAAAATTAGATTGCATAAAGGTGAAAAACATATCTTATATATCTTCTTTCTAAGAATATATTCTAAGAATATATTCTAAGAATATAAGAATATAAGAATATAAGAATATAAGAATAAGTATTTAGGGCAAGCTAAGGGTGTGATTAATCATAACACTGTCAATAGTAAGACATAATTTTAAATATGGGAACAGATCTCAACTTTTGTGTGGTCTCACTCAGTAGATGTATCTCTTCAGATTTATAACATATACAATAAATAATCCTCTTACTACATTGTGCAATTAATGTAAGAATTGTCGTTACAATTTTTTTTCTATATTTCTTCCAAAAATAACACTGCAAGAACCAATTACCTTTTAAAACCCTTATGTTCAATTCAAAATGTCAAGATGAAACTAAACTTTTGCAGGAAAACTGAATGAAGTCAATCCTTTTAAAAAGAAATGTGCCTTGCTTCAGGAGAAGCCTGATACAAAATGATCCTGAAAATACTGTTTCTCTTTGCAAGATTCCACTAAAGCTCTAAAAGGGAAATGCTTTATTTAACATATGAGTAATTATAAGTCAAGTTAGCTAGATTTTATCAACTTGATAGAATGTTGGCAATTTCTTTATATAGTTTGGTTGTTTTATTTTATCCTATGCTATTTCAAATTACATCTATATATTTTGAGAGAATCCAGGTTTGCCAAATACTATTAACATAGTTAACATATGTATTTAGCCACATCTATAATGGTCATTTTAAAACAATTATCAAATACGCCTCCAAAACCAAAAATAGAAGAAATTCTTTCAGTTCAATTTTAAGATAGAGATATTTGCCAAAATATTGGTTTTTAAGACATCCATAGATAAGAAAACGCTGGAAAGAGTCTTAGGTTTTTCTTCATTGTACTGTTTTTAGGAAGCTTTGCACAACATGTGGTTGCTAAGTATTACTAAGGGAGTGAAAGCAATATTGAAGCACTCCCCATCGAGCACAGTGGCAGGATATGGGCTCTGAAATGCCACTGAGCACCACTGAGAGGAAATGTGAGTGCTAATGTACGCTCTTTTGTTAGGGCTTTGAGTGCTCTCTATTAAAAGAAGTAAACACACTCTATGCAAAAAGTGGAGATTTTCTCACTTTACACAAATAACACATTTAAGAGGAAATAACCCATAATGAGAAAGAGGTGTCACTAGTCTCCTGCTTTGTCAGTAGCTTTTCTCAAGGCGATAGCTTGCTATGATTACAACATGCACTCAGCTAAAATAAATGTATGAGGTTCTCATGTTTTTTCTAACTTGCTAAAATAAATTATGAAAAAGAGAAGTCTCCTCTACACTTGAAGGCGTCTGTTATCTATGCCTCTAAGTTTATTTAAATAATTGTCTTCCTTACACCTCATTTCATTGAGAGTCAATCTCTAAATAGGAATTGCATTTTCTTTTTGCCATCTCCCCCCAATCTACTGGATTCCTCTACCCTAGGCATGCACACACATGTACACACACATGTACACACACTCGAAAAATCTGACGACCAAGGTAAAAACATATGTCTTAGAGAGAGAGTGGACTTCCTCCTTGTTTCCCAGAGTTTCCAAGGGTCCTACATTTACTAGAAGATGGACAAAATATTCCCAGGGAAGTCATGCATGCACAAATAAATGTGCTTTTATGATGGAGATATGAACCGTTCACTATTTATAAGTGTTAGATAGAATCTTCTTTCCCTCTCTATTGAATTTTCAGGCAGTAGCATGTGGCTCTGCAGAGGATATTAAGAAACGCAACCTTGATCAGGGCAAGTAATAGTAGCTGTGGGGAATCAACTAAACACTGCTGGAGAGCCAAAAATCACTAGAGAATTTTAAGAGCTTTGATTTTTTTCTCTTCATGAAGAAAAACATAGCCTCTTTTTTTCTCTCCTGATCTTAAGTTATGTTACACAGAAAGAAGGGAAAAAAAAAAATGTTGGTTCTGTCCTGACAAGCCTTTGCTTCTGAACAGTGTGATTCTTTTTCACATCAAATCCAAAGAAGCCTAAGACTTGCATGTCCTGGGGTACCCAATCTGCAGAATCTTGACTTGAGAAAGAACCAGAAACAGTACTGTTGGAATGGCAATGACTCGTTGCTCAGCTCCTGAAATAAATGTTTGAGGTTCTGTAGGAACATATCTGCAAATTGATTTTCTTTCTTTGTTGTCTTGTGGTCATAGTGCCCAGGAACATCACCTTCATGCTTCACTTCTGAAATTTACATAGGTGTTTTATTTTAATGAAATAAATATAGACTGAGTCTACAAAAGATAGACATTCATAATGAAAGTTTATTAAATGAAAATGTAAGGAAATTTCAGTGAAAAAAATGTGCCTTATTTTTTCTTTCATTTTATTAACTTGAACAGGTATACTCGGTAAAGAGTTTATTATTTCTAGTTAACTAGTACTTGCAATTGGGGAAACTACATCAGATAGTCTTGGGTATTTAGGCTAAATATCTAGGGGATGAATTTATAATCAGCTGGGAATCAGAGATATTTCCAAAAACAATTAATTCACTTAAAACTTCATTTCTTCTTAAAGATTTTATTTATTTATTCATGAGAGGCACAGAGAAAGGCAGAGACATAGGAAGAGGGAGGAGCAGGATTCCTACAAGGAGCCTGATGCAGGATTTGATCCCAGAACCCAGATCCCAGGACCCCAGGATCACACCCTGAGAGGAAGGCAGACACTCAACCACTGAGCCACACAGGTTCCATTTAACAAAGCACCTATTTGAGCACCTGTTATCCCTGACCTAGCCGTGTAACTGATATTTTGCCCTTTAATTATAGAATACTATGAATTAATCATATGTCATGTGCCAGCATTTAAATTCATATGTGTGTCCCATATATATTGATTGATCACCTATCATGTGGGTGCAACTCTAGTGTCTTATATTAGTCAATAACTCCAAACAAACAACAATCTCTACCCTGGTAGAGTTTATATTCTACTATTGTTTACAGAATGGTAACTGATAAACATAATAGATAAATACATACCGAGTCTTTTAGAAAGCGATAATGACAAAGAAAAACATATAGCAGTGAGCGGATGGGGTAGGGAATAAATATGAGTAGAATGATCAGTATAATAACTATTAGATACAAAACAAAATGTCATTTTCTGTGTTGTCTAACAAGAAGTACTAATGCTGTCTCTTCCTTGACCCCCATCCTTATAAAGATGGAGGACATGAGGGAAACTCATAAGAAACTATCAGTGGGCTAGAATCCAGGAAGAAATGCCAATCACTACAAAGCCTAATAGAGTTGTATTACAATATAAATTTAGGACTCCATATACCCAGAGCAAATTCCTGGTGAGTGCGGAGCCTGATGTGAGGCCCTATTTCACTACCTCAAGATCACAACCTGGAAGCTTTACTTTTTAAATAGTAATTCTGGTGGAACTGCACTGAGAAGGCAAATCTTGCATTCCTAAGTAATTTAGGAACATTGGACAAGAACTTGAAGCAGCTATTTATATTCCACAACCAATTTGAAGAGCCCGCACAATGAGTTAGATACATCAGTGTGCAAAGATTTTTACAACAGCTTGATTTGGAAGATGTAAAACCGGGAACAAGTTTAAATGTGCAGTAATGGGAAGATGCTTAAATAAATTAGGATGTAATCAAACATGACTATTGAACAACTACAAACAATACTATTTCGTCATATGGAAGTATTTTAATTTATGGAAATATTTTAATGCCATAAGTGAAAAAATAATGCAGTAGTATTTGCACTATGAACTCAAAATATATAAAAATTAATAAGAATAAAGAACCCTAACACTAATCAATAAAATGTTGAATCTTCTTTGAATGAAGGTTTTATGGCTGCCTAATTTTTTTTTTTTTGTATTTATTTAGGTTCTTCTCTGCTTTGTAAATACTAGTGAACAGATATGACTTTTATAGGTAACATAGAAAGAAGTTTGTTGGGATCCCTGGGTGGCGCAGCGGTTTGGCACCTGCCTTTGGCCCAGGGCGCGATCCTGGAGACCTGGGATCGAATCCCACATCGGGCTCCCAGTGCATGGAGCCTGCTTCTCCCTCTGCCTATATCTCTGCCTCTCTCTCTCTCTCTCTCTGTGACTATCATAAATAAATAAAAATTTTAAAAAATTAAAAAAAAAGAAAGAAGTTTGTTGTCTGAAAATTGCCACTCAGCATAAGATTTAGTGAAAACTATTATTGCTCCCTTCATGATTGCTAACTGAATTAACAATCAAAATACAGTGTCTTAGAGAGGAATGTTATAGTTCAATTTCTTAAAAGAAGATCCCATGAATATCTTACTGGAGGCTGACTGAGTCCTTGCATTTTATATTTAATTTTGCATTTTTACATACTTGGCTGAGAAAAATCTCTTATCCTAAAGCTTCCCTCTCTTTCTCTGGGCTGCATGGATCCTCATTTTATATTTTTTAGTGATGTCTAGGGAAAGAAAAGAACCAAACTCAGACTGAGCTAAGTACTTTGAACTGAAGGCTTGGTTTGTAACAGAGCAACTAGAGCAATTTGATACTTGCTAAAGAATTATGCTATTTTAGCACCTGATGCTGTTGGTCCCACTGTGTTATAACTAACTACAAAATGAAAGATTGTTGTTTTACTCTTCCCAAATATTCCATGTGGCAGACAGACCCTAAGGTGGTCCATAATTTCCTGTCACCCCTGTGTTCAGACCTGTGTGAAAATCCTCTGTTCTAGAGTGTGGGTGGGCCCTGTGATTTACTTTTGATGGAACATGGCCAAGATGATGGAACTTCACCCCCTGATGTTCTGTAGCAATGGTGAAAAGAGGTCCCTTCCATGATTACATTCTCTTGGACTTTAGACCTAGGACTAGAAGGAGAGACTCTCATGTTGACCTAGAGAGCAAGCTGCCATCTTGGGGCTTCCTATGGAACGTCCAGGTGGGCAAGAACTGTGAGCAGTCAGCCTCCATGAGCTGAGAGCCTCAGTCCTCCAGCTGCTGCAAGGAACTGAATTCAGCCAAAAGCCCCTGGAACTTGGAAGGGGACATGAAATACCTTGACTGCAGATGAAAATACTTTGCAGTCTTAGGAAACCCTGCGCAGAGCACTCAGGTAAGCCATGCCCAGATTCCTGACCCATTGTAACTAGGGGATAATAAATGTGTTTTAGTTCTTAACTTTCTAGTAAATCATCTTATACCAGTTGAAACCAGCAGATCCCATCATAACTACTTTAACAATTTTTTCAAAAGGCATTTTGGAAACTACTTCTGTTACCATGGAGCCTGAGGTCATTGGGTTTTTGGATCAGCTCATTCCTGCCTCTCCTCCCAAATCAGGGGATCATGTGCATTTTGTATCCTCTTTTCTACTAGAAGCTTGGCAGTTAGAATATGAATTTTCCAAAAAAAAATGCCAAGATTATAGAAATATTGGAGCGACTATTATATACCACTGTAACATATTTTAAACATACAAGGAAATTTTGTAATAATTACACAGAATAGATTCCTCATGCTGATATGGGAGCTTTTCTTTGTAACATTGATCGCAGCCTGAAATGATACATTTTACTTGTTAACTACCACCCATCAGAATTTTAGGTCCATCAGGACAGGACTTCATCTGGCATGTTCACTGCTGTTTCCCAGTATCTCAATGACCAGCACACAAAACACTGAATACATAATTATCAAGTATACCTAATAATAATTTCTGTATAGAAATTAACCAAAGCTTCTAAAGTCACAGAAGAAATCCAGTTAGAAAGTGAGCGATCCACTCAACAAATTTGCTGTTTTGAAACTAAGATGTGTAAGTTGATTTTCATCACTGCTTTGACATTGTGAGGGAATGAGAATAGTGAGATTAGACTGGCAAAGGCAGAATAACTGAAAGACAGAGAAACCTGGAGGTCAGAGGCAACAGGCCTAGAGCTTATTAGGAGCTTTTCTCCTACTCCACTTCCAGACTGACCTTCCTGTCTGTAGCATCCTCAATACGCTCCCAGTAACGAAAGGAGCCCTGCCAGCAACACCAGCATGAACTATGAAATTGCAGGAAGAGTCAGTATTTTTGTCAGTGAGGCTGGCATAGATATGATGAGAAGCAAATAAAAGAGCAAGTTTCTCAACAGCCAGATAATAGGTGATGCTGTCTCTACACTTGATCTTAGCCAAAAGGCCAAGAAGCGATAATACTATCTCTTTATACCAAATCCCCCATCCATTTTTTTCTTAGAATAAATCGAGTGTGTCTTTTTTCCTTATGTCCAAAAACCTCTGAAACACGAGGCTCCCTGTGAATGGTTTGCCTTCTCTGCCATTCATATTTCCGTGAAAATGGAAGCCCAGAAACTTCTAGAAATTCAGAAATAACTAGAAATTTAAGATAAAGAAAGATAGGAAGATGATCCTGGCCTTTGGGTTGTTGGCACTGTGCCTCCCTGACAGTTAAGTCTACAGTGTGTGGGCATAAAACATGTGCTTTCAGCAAAAGGCTGACATATTCCTCCTGGAGTAGTAGGAAGTTTGCCCTTTCTCCACCCGTGACCCTCAGAAAACTATCAAAGATGTATGTCCCAGGCTTTCCAGGAGTAAATTGAAGCTTAATGTGAATCTCTCTGGAGACAAGATGGTGATGGTCATAATTTTTCTCACACTGTATATGATTGCATACCATTTGCGCTCTTTAAAATTACATATAATGGAAAACCTTTTAGTTATACAGTCCTCTGTAGGGTGCTCAGAGGAAAAAGCAGACAAGAGAGATGATAAATGCACAGATAGTCAAATAGTGGGAAACTGTTTCTTGTCCTTTCTTTCATACACAGCCATGATGTTTAGAGCAGTGTAAAACCACCAATTTTCACTTTCCATGAATTCACTTGCAAACTTAAGCTTTGCAATAATATGAAGATTTAATCCAAAACATAATGTTTCTATCAGCAAAGATCAGTGAACTATAGTTCTGTGCTTTTGTGAGCTCTCACTAACATTGCTAAGGGAATGCACTAAATAAACTCCTGAATATTTATCTCAATCAATTATTTGAGATGAAATTGCCCTTCAAATGTTTTTGGGGTCAAGCTACTAAAGGATTTTTATTGTCAATTTTCTTTTTTTTTTTTATTGTCAATTTTCAAGTGTGTCATCAAACCTCTGTTTTCAATATTTTCACTAACTTAGCATAAATATAGATGTAGACATAGATCTTGCACATGTATCACCTTATACATATATACACAGAGTTTCAACTCTATACATAATTCTTTTATTTTCTCTATGGTGGCAAAGAGAAAACAAGTCTCCACCCTTGTCATCCATATTCTCCAGTAGGACTGAAGTCAAATCCATGCGCTCATTTCTCTCTAAGAGTCAATAAGTAATCTGTATGGGATTATAAGGAGAAGGTCAAGAGATAATATCCTGCACAGTTCCCTGCATGTTGCTCTTTATGAGGGTATGCTTTCTCACAGATCCTTGTCTTGAATGACATGACATGATGATGTGTTCCTTTTCATGAATCACAGTACTGCATGGTACTGGCAGACCAAGCAAGAATGGGAAGTACAAAGCAAAGGGAATGAGTTGCTCAAGGTAAAACCCTAGAGTTTTCTATGAGTATTTCAGTCACCTGTCTGCTCTAGAATGAGTTCTAATAAAATATTAGATCAATTGATCAATTAATTGTTAGATGAGAATTTCAGTCACTACCTACATTAAAACATTCTTTTTTGAAGATTTTATTTATTTATTTGAGAGAAAGAGAACACAAGTGATTTATTTAAAAATCTAAATCAAACCATTGAATCACTCCCCTCATAGCCCTGTTTTAAAAACAAGATGAGAAGTTAAAAGACAATGCTTCATAAAAACAATATTTTTCCCCTATAAACCACAATATTATGCAACTATTTTTGTACTTTGTTTTCAGAAGAAACCAACTTTATGTCACAGAAGCTTCAGGAAAAGTTTTTCATACCACATTTTGAAATGTGTTTATACCTGCTTGCTAAAACTTTCAATGTTATCCAAATCATTTTCAGCATGAATGATAAGAACAAAAGAAAGTATTTAGTTACTATGCTTAGAAAAAACAGACAAACAAACAAACAACCTATTAGAGCAGGAATTATATTCTATGGACTCCATAATATGGTTTTATAGATTATATGTGTATTTAAATATTTGGGGTAGTATTAATGTTATAATAAGGTAAAAGCAAACCAATGGTGTCAACATAATTAAATTTGCTTTTTAAGAAAGAATGATTAACTCTTTTTTTTTTTTTTTTTTTTTTAGATTTTTATTTATTTATTCATGAGAGACACGGAGCGGGGTGGGGCAGAGACACAGGCAGAGGGAGTAGCAGGCTCCATGCAAAGAGCCTGATGTGGGATTTGATCCCAGGTCTCCAGGATCACGCCCTGGGCTGAAGGCAGGCACTAAACCTCTGAGCCACCCAGGGATCCCCTGATTAACTCTTTTGTAAGAATACAATGCCATTGCTAGATTGCTGAAGGAGGAAAGTCCTCTTGCATCTGAAGATTTCTGAATGTTATGCTTCCTTGAATCTGTGGGATGCTGTGACTTCGTAGAAGTTTATTTTTGTAATTCAATCCTTTCTCTTTGTGTTTATGAAAAGTGTTGACAATACACTTTTTTGATAATATAGTCAACAATGTCTCAAAAATTTTGTATCTCTCACAGTATCAATCACCATGTAATACAAACTGTAGTTCCTCAAATTCTGTCATTTTTTTTCAAAGATTGATTGATTGATTGATTTATGAGAGAGAATGAGAAAAGAGAGAGTATGAGCAAGGGAAGAAGCAGAGGGAGAGGAACAAGCAGACTCCATGCTGAGCATAGAGGTGGTTGTGCGGCTTGATCCCAGAACACTGATATTATGACCTGATCTGAAATTGAGCTGGACACTCAAGTGAGTGAGCCATTCAGGTGCCCCCTCAAATTCTGTTTTTAGTGAGATGATGATATTCCTTTTTTTTTTTCTAAATATGTGAGGGTTTTTTTTTTTTTGGTTTCTTTTATCTCTTTAATAATTCTGAGTTTATGTTATTTTTCCTTGCTATTTTATTTTTTTATTTTTTTCCTTGCTATTTTATTACATCTATTGAAGAGAATGAAAAATATTCTGTTACATATCATAATTAAACTTCATGGGTATTTTTCCTCTTGTAGTTTTTTCGTTTGGGGTTGCTTTTCCCCTAAGGAGTATTGCAAACCATTTGCCCCATATTGTCAAAGTATCTAAATAGAAGACCATTAGTTGTTTTGTTTGTTTTGTTTTGTTTTGTTTGTTTTGTTTTGTTTTGTTTTGTTTTGTCAGTACTCACAAAGGATTTCTCTGCTCCTGGGCAATTTTTCATTTTGGTTTCTTGGATTAGGGTCATAGAGGTGTGTCAAGTGGGACCTTTGAACATGGCTGGAACAGGTCTTGGATTTAAATGGTTTGTAGATGACTGTTTGTTGTTATTGTTTTTGTTTTCTTTAACCTTGACTCTGGGGAGAAAGTGAGCATCTTTGCATCTTTCCAATGCGACGGGCAGAACTTTTCTAAACACAGAAATTCTTGCAGGTTTCAGGTTGTGAAAAAAAAAAAGACCTTTGTTTCAGATTCCTACCATGAAGCATCTGAGGCCATATTTTCCAGATGTTGGCACCTACTGGTCAATGGTTGCATTAATTCTAGCTTATTATCTGACTTTGAGTTCCATATTTGTTTCCAAGCATGGCTATAATTTTTTTCTATTAATTTTATAAATACAGTTTAATTTGCTATCTCTATTGTTTTTTTTTAACTTTTTTTTTTTCTCTATTGGTTTTTAGTTGAGCAAAGGCAGAAGTAGTCAACGCTGGCTTAGATGAGCATATAGAGATGCTTCTCTTCAGATTTTAAAATAATTTTTATTGTTACTTTAAGGTAAAGCAATACATTCTCCAAGTTATTTGTCGGAATAGGATTTACAGAGGTAGAAAATATTGCTTTAATGAGCATCAGTATTTGTTAGAGTTTCAATAATTATAAAATTAACAAAAAAGTAGGATTATGAAAATTATACAATATCATACAATTTTTGCTAAAGAATTTTTTTCTTGGATCTGTGTGATGTGGTCATACTATAGTATATCTTGTTACAATCTAATCTTTTACACTCTGCAACTGAGTACTGTTGAAGTAATATGGAACCTGACGCCAACCTTTATTATATGTTTCCTAGCTTACAAATGACTTCTGAAATATATGTTAACTAATATTTAAGTTATTTTCATAAAATTCCCAATTTCTTTCTTATTTAGAAGATTAGACACTAATAAAAATGTCATCAGAAAGAACATAAATTTATATATGTGTATATATAAATTTAGGACTTGGATATTAAAATAATATATCACTTAAATCCATATCTATGAAGTGTTTAAAAAAGAATACTTTTTTAATATTGGTACAATGCTGCTATGAATTAATGCCTTTAAAAATCTACTTCTCCATAGAAGAAATATTACCAAGATTTCTTTGTCTTTAAAAAGTCATATTGTCTCTGAATATAACTGGTATGGTATCAAGTTATAAATAAAAGGTGAATTTGTTCTCTAAGCTGATAAAGTGGTATTTCTACTCTTTATGTCACTATATGCTCTAGGCCTTATCCTGAACTTTTCAACTCATTTGTTCATCTCTACTAGACCCATGTATACACCAGGGGCTTCTGAGACTGAGATATCGGCTGTGCCCATATGATCTATGGCAGGGGGAGATTCTCAAAAGGAATTTCAATTGCTTAGCCATATTAAAAACATTTGTATAATGTGATTTATTAAGAAATGTCTTAATGAAAAATTGCATCGTAATAACATGTCATGCAAAATAGTCTCTTTAAAAATGAATACAGTAACAACTTTTATTTTTGAGAAATTATTTTTGAGAAATTATCAGGCTAATTGTGATTTGGGAAAATACCCAATGAAAGCAGGTTGATAGATTATTAACAAAAGACCTAAACATATCACAAGTATATGCTAATATATGATGTGAATAATTTATTAGTTAAATATGTATGATCTTTGGTGTTTGTGATCTCATGTTTTATATTGCTCCTGACATTGAAAATTTCACGATTAACATGATTGACTTTGGGAAAACTACTAAATGGAAACAAACTTGCTAAGTATAACTACTGGATATGGAATCTGATGCCATAATAGTTATAAAATGTTTATGTATATAATACCACTTTTACAAACCTGGAAAATATTAGGTTCCTAATGGGTGCTGAAAAAATTCGCTGTTGAAATATTCTGAGGTTGATTGAAAGTGATAAAGTCTGAAATTTCTCTTAGTTTATCAAATGATTTGGTGACAAGGCCCAAGACCGGTTCCAGACACATTAGTGTGGGGTATGGAGTAGTGGAAATTTTATTTAACTGGGATTGTTAATACCAGGGGAGTCTGACAAAGTGAAAGCAGGGTAAAAGTTAGTGCAACTCAGTTCTTGTAAAGAATGAATTAAGGTTAAGAGGAAAGAGGTAGAAGAAGGAAGTTAGGGCATGAAGAAAATGGAAAATTTTAGAAAATGGTAAATCCTTTTGAGTTTGACACATAGGAACAGTCATTGTGCAATTGTGAGTTGAGCCCTCAGAGTGGAGTACTTCAAATTAAGATTATGAACGGTTTGTACAAGTATTAGTAACAATAAGATTCGAGGTATAAAATTTAAGTACATTTTTCGAAAAATAAAGATTATGAAATCTTATGTTGCCCTCTCCCATACCGAAATATCATTTGCTCCAGTGAAACTAAAATCTTTGCTTTCACCACCCATTGGTCCCACTAATCTTCCTCTTCTCTATGTCTTCCTCAGGTTGCAGAATTCTACTAGTTTTTCATTTCCTCTTTGAGCAATTCTTGGTGACACTGATAATACACTAATTCCCATTATTTTTAATCAACTATATTACTAATGTTAATATAAATTTTTCTAGGTTTCAAAGTGATTTTCCCCAGAAACTAGTTAACAGGAGCTTTACTTATAATGATATGCTTATTTAAGATATACTTATCACATAATTATCACAAGTTCATATTGAATGTATTAGGCATTTGAAGAACAAATGGACTAATAAAATAGTGAATGTATAAGTGAATAAAAGAACCAGGAAGCCACTATTTTCTTCTAAAATTTTCTAGATATTATTGAGATACCCAGACACTGGATTGACTAGATTACTGATCTGATGCGGTTTGACATGTAAATATTATTACTTTTTATATCTTCACTTGGGTTGATGTCTTAAACTGAAATGGAATATAAAAGACCTGAGTGTGACATCTGGTGCTGTTATTTAATTGATGATGAACTTCAAAAATGTCACATAACTCACATAAACATAATCTCTATGTTCTTAAAAAAGTGCATTATTAATCCATGTAATGGTGACATCAAAAATATTTGTATTCTGTGGTAGTTACCAAAAGTGAGATCTTGTTCAATCCACCTGAAACTTGTCTTGCCCATTCATGATAATGCTATCAATCACAGAGCTATTAAGAAGTTGACATAATGTGATGTCTTTTCTATAGCAATAGCTTAAGGAAATAATAAATATTTTTATAATCTCATTTTATTAATTTTGGTGAATGAATGTTTTTATTTATATTCTCTAGTGCTTATATTAAATATTCTCATTTAAACTTTGAAAAACCTAAATATCACATATCAATATAAGTTAGGTTGGATAAATACTGGAAATTGATATACAAAAGCTCTGCTATACCTAAAATATAAACATATATATGATCCTATCTGTATCTTAATATATTGATTGTTTATATTTGCTAGGTTTTCAGCTTTGTATTTTTTCTATTGTGTAAAAAGAAATTTTGTTTTAAGCTTCATGACTTTGCTGAAAACATATATTCTTTTTTTTGTTGTTATTTGGTAATGGGTTACTTTATCTCAATGACATAAAAATATATGTTTAACAGAATTATTTATTATTTGATTATATTCTCCACTGCATTACATTAAGTTGCTATTTTTTCATTGAGAAGGTTTATTACTAAAGACTCTTTATAAATAATCACACTATATCTATATCATGAACAGAGCGAATAGATTATTTGCAAGAGAAAAATTAATACAGTTCACTCTCAGCACTGGTGGTCTAGAGGCAAAGAGTTCAAAATACAGACCCCCCCCATATTAAAAATACTCTGAAGATCATGAAAAATGCAGCTTCTATAGACCCAAAATCTTCAATATGACACTCATGAAATCATTTGGGTCTTCAAATATGTTACACTGGACTCATGGAATCCAGATACTTCCCTTTACCGGCCATTCACTTTTCATTAATTGGTCTGCTAAATTTGAACAATGATTATGTGTTAGATATTTAGCTGACTTTTTATTAACAGATTAGTTTAATACAGAAGTTCTATACCTGTTTAGTAAAATACATGTGAAAATAAATCACCCCATATAAAATGATTGGATCTGTACACATGAATAAAGAAAATTCTGGAGAATACGAATGTGGACATGAACTTGGAAGAGTTCAGAAACATCTCACATTCTATAGAAAAATTAACTTTTTAATTAGGTCTTGCAGGAGGAGAATGTTAGATTTCCTTCTGCCAATAACAAAGGCATATAAAATTTGGGAGAGATAAGATCTTGCAAGATTCTAAGTGACAGGCTCTGCAAATGACCCCTCACATAGCTGGAGTCAGCTATGTACTGTGGCCAAGTGGAAATGACTGTCAGGAAGTCTTTGACATTTGTCACAACACGATCTTGATGTTCGTCGGGAGAAATCATTTCCTCGATGTACAAACAAATGCTAAAACTTTAAAGCATCACATTAAATTTAATTAGTTAGTGTATTTTTTTACTTTACTGCACTGGAAATTAGTACATTTCTTTAAGCAGATGTTCATTCCTCTTGGGAAATTTATATTATTTCTGCCTCTTTTTAGAATGTGTGTCAGAAGACAACCGTACTCTATAGTATAAAGAGCAGAATCTGTGGGGTAGAGAGAATTGGAATAAGGTTCCAGCTGCACCCTGCAACAATTGTGATTGCTAAACTTCTCCGGGCCAAATAAATAATAAAATATTTATAAAATAAATAGTAATTTATTTTACTAATAAATAAAGTATATTTACTAATAAAGTATAACGGAATGAAGGTGACATCTATCCCTCACCTGTACAGAGATGTTATAATGCAAAAATGAAGCAATCAGGAGTCATAATGAGTAGGCCTGGTAGAAACTTCAAAAAGCTGAGTCTTTTGTTTTTTTTCCCTTCCTTTTACTCAGAAAATATTTATTTTATTTGAAAAAGTAAAATAAAGAAATGACTTCAATGGGACAAATGAGAAACAAGTTCACTTGGAAGTCTGTTCAATTATCAAACAATTATCATTAAAAGAATGTGTTATATTCTTCATATATATATGCTTCATATTAGTAAGCTTCATATTAGTAAGTTTTTAAAAGTGTCATGGATTCCTTTTGCAAATGCATTTGTATACTCTAACATGAGAGTAAGTTATTGGTATTCCATAAATACTCAATTAGATATCATTTATTTCTTTATAAGTTGCCATGAAGGCATGTTACATTTTTGTATCTGCTATTTTTTCATATGACTCCTTGGGCAATGCTGGGTTAGGACATTTGATTTACAATTTTGTCACTCTTTTCTTGAGTCTAATTAGCAAATATTATTTCCTTCTTGTGTTCCAGCAACTGGACAGAAAACCATTGGTGTTGACTGCATTTAGTAAAAGAGCCTCTTTATATGTACTCATAAAAACAGACATATTTGAGATAAGTATCTCTTAAAAGATCATAAAGTTTAAAAAGGCATCCTATGTCATGCTTATATTAATATAGAAGTACGTAAATGTTTTTGCGCCTCTAGTTGAAATATAATTCATAATATAAGTATTATTATTATTGTGTACTTTAGAGGTTCAAGTATAATTGGATCAAATTTCTGTATTTGCTAGCCCTTAGAATTTTATTTCCAATTTTGTATTTTACTTTAAAAATGAAATAGATATAGGAAAGGAAGGAAACATATATGTGCAACCAATAAGATTTCTAACTTTAAAAGACTGTAAAATCATTAATTGAAAGGTTTCTTTTACAGTGAACCTATACTTTGTCCAGTCAGTATCCATATTATTTTTTTTCCTATGGAACATGAAATGGAAAATTCTATTTATTAAACGTTTATTTTCTATACTTGACTGCATTCTCTATTAAACTTTAGCCATATGGTATAGCATCTGTTGAAGAAAATTCTTGTCTTTGTTAGATTCTGGTTTTAGGTATAATTAATTTGTCCTTCAAGATGCCAATTTACCTGCTACAGATAAATATCACTTTCTATAGCCCAAACTACAAAGCCAAGCACTAGGAATATGTTGAAAAGTCAGGCACTATGGCTTCTCCTTGCAGTTAGGATATAGAAATCAGAAGAGCTGCTGTTCCCATCCTTATTCCAAGAATAGAAAAGTTAAGCAGGCCTAAAAAAAATTACAGATTTGTTTCTGTTTGTTTAACCCATCAGAAAGCTGCAAGTGCTATAAACCAAGTACACTATAATGCAGAGAGTGAGGAGCCTTTCTTAGAGGTGACCCATGGCTGTTTGCACTGCTGCTTGACAAGTCACGTGCCATAGGTGAGAGAGAGGAAGAGAACTAGACCCTTTGAAATACATATCCATCACCTCTGTAAAGGCTGATTTGGGAGATGGGAATCCAGAGAATCTCTAGTTCCACAGTCAACCTACAATTAGATTCAGATCTCTTCACTGGCCTTCATCTAACATATTTAGATACTTTTCTAAAAAGATGAAGGATAGTTAGATTGCTTAGGGACATCTTCTGTGGAGCCTTATCCACACATAAGAAGAGTCTGCTGATGCTGGACATAGAGCAAGGGAGCCGAGGGAAATCTCTTTGAAGACTTCACTGACAGGACAGCTCTGCAAAGATGGAGATAAGCTAGGAAAGCAGAGCTTTCTCAAGACACAGAAAGCCAAGCGTAGCTTGAGGAAGTAAAAAAACTCCAGTGATGCAAAAAAAGCTAACAGTTGCATTTTGAGGAAACATCTTAAATGGTTTGAAAAACTGGGGGCTGTACATCTTAATGATATCTCCAGTCTTGCTGAGGTTTGGTTTCAGGCAATGTTGAAGGGAATGCCCTGATTCTGCCTGCAGAATATTTGGAGAAGTTAATGAATTGAATCTAAAGATGCTGCAGGAAACTTCCCAACTAGCTTACTAGGAAAATAAATTCACTCAGCTTCACATTCTAGGATGTCAACAAAAGGAGCAATGTGACTTTTTCTGATGTAAATATTAGGTAGTTCATATTTTTATGTACGTTTTCATTTTCTTTCTTCCCCAAAGTGTTTGCTATGCACTAATAAAAAAAAAGTATAAGATATCTGAAGTAGGAAATGTGGATTAGAGGCGAAATAGTCTGTAGAAGTAGGGTCGGAGATCACCAAAATACTAAAAAATTCAGACAAAAATTTTTAAGTAAAAAATATAAATATATTTAGAAATCTGGCCTAAAAGATAGACAATGTGTCTGAACACATGAGGAATTTAAGCAGAGAAACAATAACTATTAATAAAAAAAGGAAAGAAATAAAACTATCTCTAGTGACAAGTGACATGATTACTTAGGCAAGAATTCTAAGGAATCAACATATAAAAAAAATCTAGAGCTAATAAGTTCATTCATTAGAGTTGCTCAAACCAAGATCTGTAGGAAAAAAAAAAACAATAGCATTTCTAAATATTAAAAGTAGATAATAGGAAACTAAATAAATAACCATTCACAATAGCTTAAATACATATGTTTCTTAGGAAGAAATAACGAATGATATGTAAGACTTTTACAATAAAAATTACAAAATATCACTGAGAATAAACTCATATGTATTTTGCTAATTATTTTTTAAAAGGTGCCAAAGTAATTCACTCAGTAAAGAATATCTTTTCATTAAATGATGCTGGAATAACTGCACATCCAGATGAAAAAAAATCCTTCTTACTCATACATTTATCTGAGCTGGATCATAGACTGAAAGGTAAAAGAGAAAACTATAAAATTCTAGGAGAAAACATAGAATATTTTTATGACCTTGAGTTCAGCAAAGATTGTTTAGAGTTTGCCAAGAGCACAAACCATATAAAAATTGATTAAACTTCATCAGAATTAATATTATAGGCACACCATCAACTGAGGGAAAATATCTGCAAATTCTACATCCAGAATATGTAAAGGAAATACATTTCAAAAAAGAACAGCTCAATTAAAAATGAGCAAAAGACAAAATACCTCGAAAAATATTTATAAATGTCCAATAA
The DNA here is from genome assembly GCF_003254725.2 of Canis lupus dingo. Lineage (NCBI taxonomy): Eukaryota > Metazoa > Chordata > Mammalia > Carnivora > Canidae > Canis > Canis lupus. The sequence goes on along the minus strand of NC_064264.1, from coordinate 53,582,516 downwards.
GCACAACAAGAGATAAATGCTCCACATCTGTATCATCTGGGAGATGCATAGTCAAATATAATTTTATTTTAATTTGAATATGCATTTCCGAGATAATTACTAAAGTTTAAAATATTGAAAATAGTAAATGTTGACATGAACGCAGACCTTGCTGACATGTTTGAAAAAAAAAATACAACTTTGGAAAACTTTATGTAGTTTCACAGAAAGTTAAACGTACATCTACCCAAGGTAGGTATTTACCCAAGAAAAATAAAAATATGTATCTTTAAAAAGTGTTGTATAAGCACATTCATGGTAATCTAGTGCATATTAGCCTCAGATAGAAAGAACTCATATGTCCATCAACATATGGGGGCAGCCCGGGTGGATCAGCAGTTTAGCACCACCTTAGGCCCAGGGCATGATCCTGGAGACCCGGGATCGACTCCCACGTCGGGCTCCCTGCATGGAGCCTGCTTCTCCCTCTGCCTATGTCTCTGCCTCTCTCTCTCTCTCTCTCTCTATCTCTCTGTCTCTCATGAATAAATAAAGTTTAAAAAAATGTCCACCAACATATGGATAAACAAATTGTCCTATATGTTATACAAAAAAAACTAACCATTATGCAATTAAAAAAATACTTCTAATACAACCAACAACATGGATGATCTCATAAACACTGAATTAAGCAGAAAAGCTACACACATACAAACACACACACACACACGCACACAATGATTCTATTTTATGTCTCTGAAAAAGCAAAACCTATACTGGGTGATAGAAGTAAAAATGGATGGTAGGCAGTGGGATACTGATAGAGAAGTGATCCAATGAAACTTTTCTGGGAGATCAAAATGTTCTATATTTTGATTGAGGTGGTGGTTGCACAGGAGTATCCAGTTATCAAAATTCATTGGACATTGTGATTTGTTATATATAAATCATACCTTAATATAGAAGATACTTAAAAGATTTTTTTACATGTGTAGGGTAGGCACCATAAACTTAAACCTTCTCAATGGACACATATATCAATTTTTAAAAATTTATGACTGAAAAAGCCAAAAAATGAGAAATATTCATATTGTGCAGTATAGTGCTTTAATTTTGTTACAATGAATATAGTTCTTTCCAAGGAATTTTTTTTTTTTTTTTGCTGTTGACTCATCACATAATTTTTCATATTTAAGCCCTGGTAAGTGTTTAGTAGGAAATGGACCAAAGCAGTATACAGCATATCAATAAGAAGACAACAATTGAAAGGCAAACTTACACTTCAGCTTTGCAGGCTTCTAAGCTAAGGAGTAGAATTTAAGAAATGAAAGTTTTATATGAATTACAAAAGGTTTTATTCATACATTATAAATGTGATTTACTGGATGGAATTGTTTTATCTTCTGAAAGCATTTTTCTTCTACCTTGCACCACCAAACTAATTAACTTGGGAGGGAGTAAAGAAATGAAAAGATAAATTTGCCACATTAGCTAATATAATAAATATATCTACCATATTCAAAAGAAGACTCTTAGAAAAATTTAAAACTTGTCACTCTTGTTCGTGCACTCACCAAGTACTTTCTATATGCTACACATCTCCTCATCTCTTGTTTAAATCTCTCTTAAAACTGCTCACTACAAATGTACTACACTTTTCACTCTTTTTTAAAATTCTAGAATTATCTTTTGGGACAAACATGTCATTGGATGCTGCATTATCCTACTTTTCCTATGATAATTCATGCATTAGATCCCACAAAAAAGCCTGGGTGGCACTGTTGTCACGCATTTATATAATTCCAAGCAGTTGCATTTAGCTCAGTGCTATCCCCAAAAGGACAAATCAATTTAATGTCTCATAGAAGAAATAATAACAATATTTTTAAAGAGCAAATAAGACCAGACACGAACAGTACGTGTATGCTTTAATCCAGCAAAATAACAGCCATCGTCCAATTTCATCGTCATTATTGAATGCTCTTAGCTATTTAAAAAAAAAATGATCTTAATCTCTCCCTTTTAAAGAATATTGGGATTGCTTCATCCAAATGGGATAGCTCAAAACAATGTTGATACGGACCTGGGAGCAGCTGGGAGAAAGTTCAAACACAGGTCAGCATGCAGCCTAACTGACCTAAGATTTCTACATCTTTAGCCTAAATTAGAAGAGCATTAAAAATCAATGTACTGTGATGTGAAATGGCAGTTCTGAGTTTGTACACAAACAACGTGCAGAAATGTAGACAGGGTGTTGCCTTATAGATATGATGCATTCTGAAAGCCCTGACAAAAGCGTGCAAAAATAAAACATGAAGAGCTCCAGGCTCTCACCCTCCTCCCTCAAAACCTCAGATGAATTAAGTGGGTAGTAAAATGCCCTTCTACTGAACTCAGTATAGCCTATAAAATTTATATGGTTTGTAAAGAGGTACTTTATATGATAACTCCTCTGATAAGGATGAGGGAGAGAGAATGAGACCCAGAACACAAGTAAGAGAAAGAGACAGAATAAGGCAATCATTAGTGAATTGGACATGTCAAGGAACTGATGAGAGGTATTTTCTATTCCAGGGCTTTATTTTATGCATCCTGTCATGTCACCTTGTATATATGTGATTTATCAAATGCTAATATTTTATATTATATCACATTAAAGTTAACCATTAAAGAATAAAATCAGTTTAACTGACCTCAATCCTGTATTAACTCTGCTATGTGTGTCTGAATGATGTCTATAGGTTTGCTGTCATCTGACTACGTTTATGAAACATCTTAGCTAAGAAAAAGACTGAAGAGAAATTAGGATTTCTTCCATTTTCTATTTGCATAAAAGAGGGGTAGAAAACTTTAAAAAGCCACCTAAATAAGTACATTAAAGGTGATGGGAAAATACTATTCACCTATGTCATTATTATTCCACAGAATATTAAACTTGTTCCAGATTCTTCTGTTATCCACGGAAAGAAGGCAAGGCAAAAAATACTATAGCATACACTGTATTACTGCTTAATACCAAAGATGCCATTTATATCAAAAGAGATTGTTACTTCCCTGGGTCTAAATTATAAAAAGAATTTGTCACTATAGATCCTTATATTAGGTATTGATCAACTGGTGGGAAACAGTGGTTTACACAGCAGTCAAAAGTAGTTTGCGGAAAAGCAAAGATTTCCCCAACTTGTCTTGTTCTTGGGTCAATCTGGTATAATACTCCAAGCCTCCTAGCTTCATGAAGGCCCTTCTCTGTGGGCTTACACTAATTTTAGGTGTTTCCAAGTTTCATTTTACTCTATGCTGATCCAGGTCTGGATCATGCATATGGATCACTCTATGCTGATCCATTATACTCTACAAAGATCCAGGTTCTGTAAAGAGAAGCCATGCAAAATGTCAAGTTCAAACATTGCCTGTTGATCTCTACTCTCTTCTATTACACCCTTTGTTCTGTTTAAAATCCACCAAATGGTTATGTGGTTATAATAACAATGGACTATTATAGACTATTAATATGTAATAAAAATCTTTTTCTAAAATTCTGAGAGGAAGTAGTGTCAATTCAGGAGCTTCAGGCAATTTTGAGAATAATAAGTTTACCTTTGGCATTTCTCAACTTCATTTGAATAATAGTTTAAAAATTTGTGCACGCTATGGAAGGAGGCATACACATGGGCCTCATTCATTTACATCAATCAATATAACATGTGTATGTCCATTCTATAGTTATCTATAGTTTTCTACAACTAAAATGTTTATGAAAGTAAAAAATCAGCATGTAAATTGGTTGTAAATGCCTACATTAGAAATCTTGTTGGGGCACCTGGGTGGTTCAACCAGTTAAGCATCTGTCTTGATCTCAGGGTCCTTAGATGAAGTCTTACCTCAGGCTCCCTGCTCAGAGAGGAGTCTGCTGCTCCCTGTGACCCTCCCCCTGCTCAAGTGTGCTCTCTGTCTCTCTCTCTCTCTCAAATAAAGAAATAAAATCTTAAAAAAAAAAAAGAGAGAGAGAAAGGAATCTTGTTTAGGTAGTATGTAAAGTGTCTTTCTCTGAAGAAAATGCACCTGTATTTAAAATTCATATAAAATGTATTACCAACAAATTGCAATATTTCTAATTAAACTTTGCTTTGAAGCGATATTGAATTCTTAGCCTACATAGACAGTCACAACAATTGAACGATTTGATTAAAAATGTAGACCATTGAATAGGAAGCATAGACTTAACATGCTTTATAGTGTAGGTCTCCCTCACTATCCAAAAGCAGACCATCCTTTATGAAATCTTTTGAAAGCAGAAATGGCATAAATTAAAAGAGTAGTTACCATTAGTTAGTATGGAAAATTTTTAAAGCACTCCCAGACACCAAAATTCATCTTTCCTAGGTTTTTTCTAAGATCTTAGCATACTTCTTGCCAATGGATACACAAAATAAATCAAGGTAAAGCCCATGCTCACAGACACAATTCAAACCTCTGGCCACTTGATGCTGAGAAGCTGAATGTGGTTTCTTGGGAAGAAGCTTAGGGGCACTAGTCTTGCTGCTCAGAATGTGCCCTGCAAAACCAATGCTGAACTTTTTTTTTCTTGTTTACTTTTTTTTTTTTTTTTCCATAAAGGTGAAAATCCTCTTTGGGTTGATTTTAGTTAGTGAGGACTTTTAATGAGGCCACACTTTGGAATGCTGGAGGTAATGAAGGGCTCAGTAAGCTGATGTGAACTTTTCCAGAACATGACATGGTAAAGGCTCTCAGAGGCAGTCTTGCCAAGGCCAGAAAGACTCTGAATACAACATCTCATACTTGTGGGGATTCAGGAAATGAAATATGATGAGTAACAACACCTAGTGGGTTTCTAAAAAGGCGGTTGAGAGTCATACGGTTGATTTTAAGAGAGAATCATTCTAAGAGAGAAACATTTTCTCAGAGAACTACGGAACAGAGGGCAGGGGAGTTGGATCAGAAACTGGTGATTTCCATGAAAGAATCCCATTTGAAGTGTGTCTCTGCATCCTGGCTGTGTAAGAAAAGGACTGCATGTTATGTGAATAAACCTCTTTCCTTTCTTCTTCATAATCCTTTTACTTTCTAAGGTAAAACATGATAAACCTACATCGTTTCGTGGAGTGACACGGCGGAAAATAGAAGTGAGGCAGCCCAGGTGGCTCAGTGGTTTAGCTCTGCCTTTGGCCCGGGCGTGATCCTGGAGACCCGGGATCGAGTCCCACATTGGGCTCCCGGCATGGAGCCTGCTTCTCCCTCTGCCTGTGTCTCTGCCTCTCTCTCTTTCTCTTTTTCTCTCTTTGTGTCTCTCATGAATAAATAAAATCTTCAAAAAAAGAAAAAAGAAAAAAGAAGTGAAGGAAGCCCTCCACCTGCATGCCTATGGCCAGGAAGCAGCAGCCTTCTAAAGGCCTGTGTCTAGGACGACCAGGTAGTCCACAGGACAGCAAGGTGTACATGGAAGTGCTGGGGGAAGTGTGGACACGATGGAGAAATCTGAGGAGCAGGTATGGAATAACTGCATTAATTTTCCCACATACAGTGGGAGGAGTTCCTTAAAAAAGGGGAAACGTCATGGGACGCCTGGGTGGCTCAGTGGTTAAGCATCTGCTTTTGGCTCAGGGCATGATCCCGGACTGCTGGGATCAAGTCCCACATCAGGCTCCCTGCATGGAGCCTGCGTCTCCCTCTGCCTGTGTCTCTGTCTCTCTCTCTCTGTGTTTCTCATGAATAAATAAATAAAATCTTAAAAAAAAAAAAAAGGGGAAACATCAATTTTCAGAGTATGTGTGTGAAACATGGAATCTGTAAGAATACCGTTGCTTTCTAAATGTACGTATTCCTTACTTGGCTTTAAACACCCTTTTTTTTTTTTTTTTTTTTTTGCCTTGTGACAGTGTTTTGAGGCTAATGGTTTAAGCTGATACTTGTACCCCTGCTCCAGCTACATATTTGAAATTTAAATTTTGTGAAATGAAAAATGCTTTCATCAGGCCTTTCATTACTACTAATTCAAAAACTTCCTCAGAGATGAATGAATTGGCTCTACCCCCAGCTGGCACGCGTGGACCCTCCGTGGGCTGGGAGGGGTGGGACACATCTGCCAAAGCCACCACACCTGCTGGAGCCTAGATCTTCAGAAGGTGGGCTGGGAGATGGCTTTTTAACTTGCCGGCTTCCCAGTGGAAACAAAGACAATAATTTGCTCTATTAGATTATGGCTTGTCTTGGAAATAATCCAGCTTGGGAAATGCTTTAATTTTTGCTAGCATTCTGAAGAGACCATCAGTGAAAGAGTGTACCGTATGCATGAGCAATTCAGGAATTAAAAGAATGATTATAAATAACACCTCAGTTTTGAACTGCAAGGCATGTGAAATGTTCCAAAAGGGTATGTCTCAGAAGTATAACTGTACCTCTCAAACTAAAACATTGCTAAATGATCCTATCAACCAAGAATTAGGAAGCTACCCAGAGGTATCAGCATTGTTTTAGGAGGGGATTGAATCATATATTTATCTAGGAAAGGAAACTTTGTGCCTCATTTTCACTGTCCTTTTGTTCTTATTGACTTTTGTCATAATTTAGAAACAGAGCAAAACATTCCCAAACACAAAAGCCAAATAAACCTCGCTTTCTTATTACACCAGAGAGCTTCTAAGTAGCAGAGGATTTTGATTTAGATTCAGGCATTAAAATTAAATCACACATCCTAAGGAAAAATGATCTGTAATAATGAAAGCCACACACATGGGATATGAAAGTGCTATTGAATAATGAAGCAAACTATAGTTGCAGTGTGTGGGGCCAGTATGATTTAATGAAGAGTGCTTTTGAAAACAAATTTCTTCTTCGTGGTCGTCTATCGATCGCTGGCATATTAGCAAACAAATTACTGGAAGAGATGAATATCATAAATTAGAAAGGAATTATTTCTTCTCAATTAAAGTTGCTTCATTTTATGGATGCGTCAGGGAGGCTGTTAAGACGATGCCTGTAGGTACCTTTGCCAGGCGTGGCAGGCTCATCAATAATAGCAAGTTATCAGGGCCACCATCCCTTACCTGGTACCCGGTGACACCAGCCACCGGGTAGTGAGAAATCGTGTACTTCTGATACCGGCATTTCTTTCATTACTGGGCTCCTTGGTTCACTTCTCCTAACACCACCCAAGCTAGTGACCGAGGTCAACCTTTTTCTGCATTAATTCCAAGCCACTTTGAAAGCTCTGAGTTTGGGTCTCTTGCTTTTCTCTTCTTTTAAATCGGTATCTTTATCATGTTGGATCCACTTTAAGATTTTCTGATTAAACTGTTTATTAATGATAGTTTAACCAGGTTACAGAGTTCTATTCTATAACATTTTTTTGAAAACATACTTGTTTTTTTCCTGCTGAGTGATAAAGATCATTATAGTAAATACCTTTTTATTAGCAGATTAAACAGATGACAATCGGAATTCACTGAACTCATGAAAAGGGCTTTATCCACCCATCTCACTTTTTTGTGATTTTCATGCCACTAATGTTTTGGGAAAACATTGAGCTAGTTTCAGTCGCTTTGATTTCAATCACAAAAGAATGCATTTTCCAGTTAGTCCTCATAAACTGGAGGCATTCTTGGTGGTGGGAAGAAAAAGTGCCAGTCCAGCTATTATCAAACCCCTGCCTGACCTCTGCTATGTGACTCTGCATTGATTTTACTTCAATGTTTGACTTCTAAGGAATTCAAAGTATGTAGCATGTCAAATAACGTTTAACAATATGTTAAAAAGGAATTATTTTTATTCATATTTATAGGGAATATAAAAGAAAATAAGAAAAAGGAATAAAGAAACAGTTTTCACAGTTGTAAAACTGTAAAAAGAAATCCCTGCCTTAGAGATTTGTGATGAAAATAATATGTGAACATGAGCAAAAGGGCTTTGAAACTACCACACATTCTGTATATAAGAGGGATCGGTGTGATGGAAATTGAAGAGCACTGATGTCCAGTGGTAACTGAACTTGTCACAAGACTTCCCAGAGATCAGTTGGGTCATGAAATTTTAGAGAAGTATCTGGAAGAGTCTTCTAAGAGAGCACCCAAATAATGGCCTCTTACTCACAGTGTAGAATGAAAGGCTAATGTTAAAATATCACAAATATTATTTAGTGGCTCATGACAGCTATTCTTAGATGTTAAGAATGGAGACGTTTAAGATACATCTGTTGGTGTTAACATAGAACAAAACACAGAAGCTCCAGGAAAACTGCACAGTCAGTAATTTTTTCTTTCCCACTTGCTGCTATAAATAACTGTCTTCTCTTTTCACATTATGGATGCTTTTATATGGAAACATCCAAGTGAAGAGAATGCAACATCGCCAGATTAAATGAAGTGCTTCTATATCATTTTAGGACAAGCTCTAGAAAAATTAAGATGTAATTATAAGGGAGAAAAAATACATGAAAAAATATAGTTTTGAAAAGTCTGGAGGCCATAGATTTATTCAATATATATTCACAAGTACCTGTAAAAATGTCATAGTTTTAAAATTCAAATACTCTTACTCTGGTGCCATAATCAAATACAACAAAATTGTAAATTTTTAAAATAAAATTCTAAAATTTTAGACTCATTCTTCAAATACACTTATGTGTGTGTACATATAAATTTGGGGGATACATGAGGGTCAAGAGGGTCTTCTGGCACCCTATCTGTGTTTTCCTGTACCAACCCTGTTAGTCTACAAGCACAATTTAAATATCACTGAAATAGCTCTGCAAAAGTAACATAAGGCTGCTCATCTTTGGCTTTAAGGCACGAAATAAAACTAAAAGTACAGAAGTCTGACTTTACCATGAGCAACTTTTATCTTTAAAAGTACTTGTCAAAAAAATAAAATAAAATAAAATAAAATAAAATAAAAGTACTTGTCAAGAACTAACCATTTCTTCTACATTATTAGAGGTAATATTATCCATTTAGTAGAAGTAACAAGCTTCGTAGTATTCTCTGTAAGTTATTCTAGATAAAGTTAAGATGATTGAATTTGAAAAAAAAAAGTCTGATTGAATTATTCAACCTGAGTCATGTCATTATATTAAAAAATATCAAGATGTTTTCCTTTGCAACAAATCCTAATATATCCAGTAAATGACACCAGTACTCCCCAGTCCCTTTCTACATTGCTTCCCTCTTTTATTATCAACAGAACATGTCCGTGAGTTCACAAAGAATTTCCGTTAAAAAAAATGAGCCTTACAAAATACATAAACCACAAAACTATTGTCAACAGTGCCACATGATTCTCTAAAACATAAAGTCCAATTAAAATACTTTTGGTGTAGATAAAGTCTGTGAATATACTATAATGTGAAGATAAGATGCTGAATTGACATTTATTAATCATAGTAAAATGTCCATTAAAATTAAATAGTACTGTGTTAAGCAGAAGCATTCAGGATGTCATAAGACAAATCACAGAATCATGGTTAGCTCCAGTTTCAATTGTAACCTGAGATCTGACGTTACATTTGGTTCTTCTCTGCGATGCTCCTAGTTCTTTCTATGACTGGTCTGTGTTCAGCTTCATGCTGGCCTGTCTGTGGTCCCTCTCCATGACCGGAAATGGTTCCTTATTATCAATCCTAACAATGAATAACTGCCAACCAAAATGACCATATTTTACTTGATGCTATTCAATTTGGGGAAAACAAAGTAAAAGCCAGCAACGGAACAAACACCATTTAATTTTGCAGTTCCTTGAGATCTAGGCAAAAGTGGAGAAGTTTGTTTGCCAAAAGTGATAGCAGTGGTTGTCAAAGGAGAGCAGGTAGTGGACGTTAACTGAATAATCGAAAATAACAGACTCCACGAGGCCAGGTGGGTGTGCTGACTTCAGGTATGATTTTAAGAAATCAAGTCCCTCACTGTTGTCACATAAGACCTTAGAGAGGAACTAAGGGGTGACAGTGCTTTGTTTTCATTTTTATTTTGCTTTGTTTCTCCTTCCATTTTCCCAAGAGTCTGAAACCATGTGCAATCATCTCCATTATACCTTCCCACAGTGTACTTACCTTAAGCACTCGATTTTACTTCATGTTTGTCCATACTCATCACCATCACATCAGAGACAGAATCTAAAATGCATATTTAGTTTGAAAAGGTATAGATAGATCAAGCCTCTGGGTTAAAATAATATGCAAATAATAATATGCAGAATATTCTATGTATAACAACCTAATTGGGTATTTTCTTGATACTGTGTGTATTTTTGCCTCTGTTCATGGTGACCAGCCATCCGGGTTCACCTTGACTGAAAGATATCCCAAAATGTGGGACTTATAATGCTGAACCTGGAATTTCCTAGCAAATCAGGATGGGTTGGTTACCCTAATTTTTCCTGTACATATTTTCTGTTAAATGGATGTGGCTAGCAATGCAGTGACCTCCAGAAGTGGAAATCTTCCCAATTTTGTCACTTTAGAGACAATAAAAGTGGGAGTATTTTCAAAAGAGAAACATAAGTGAATTTAGCAATAAAGTGTGAGACGTGAAGTATAGTGAATTAACAATAAATTTGAGTCTCATTCTGCAAAGGGTATTCAAGGGGAAAATTAGTATTCATCTATAATGATCAATTCATATATTATCATTTTCACAATGGTAAAAATTCTTGCCACATTAAAATGTAAATTAGGCATACTTCAAGGCATCCTACAATATTCTTAGGGAACACTTCCTAGTCAGATCTTTAAAATAAAACTCTACATGTACTAAGCAATAAGATACTCAACAAAGTTTATTGACCAAACTCAGTATTTAACACATTAAATAATCAAATTTCTAACACTCATTTGTATGATGAAAAGTACTGAAGAAAATGTTCCTTTAAGACAATGCTCCAAAGTTAGTCATGGGTCAATAGTGAACACCATCACTCTCCTCCTTATTTCAGTTATGAAATCCAAGTAGAGAAGGACCACAACAGAGCTCTCTATGAAATAATTCTTAAAACTACTGGTTGGAAAAATAAAAATTTGAAGTGCTTTCAATATAAAAAATTAATTAAAATAATTTTTATAAAGTTTACTTAAATGCACTCATTTCATTATCTTTGGTGAAACAAGCATTTACTAGAAAATCTAGTAGATTATTTAGACTGCCTTGATAATATCACACATACAAAAGGATATTATGGGGGCAGCCCCTGTGGCTCAGCGGTTTAGCCCCGCCTTCAGCCCAGGGCCTGATCCTGGGGACCTGGAATCGAGTACCCACATCGGGCTCCCTGCATGGAGCCTGCTTCTCCCTCTGCCTCTGTCTCTGCCTCTCTCTCACTCTCTCTGTGTCTTTCATGAATAAATAAATCTTTTTTAAAAAGGATATTCTGTAAAAGCATATTTTTTCTTTTTATTTCCCCTGTTTCTCATGTCCATCCCACTTCCTAGTGTTTCCAGGACAGCCACCAGGGCAGTCCTTGCACTTGGAAGCATGTCTCCACGTTACTGCTAGCACTCTAGGCTTTGTGATGGTCATTGTCACTAATTCTAACAGCATGCTAACTATTCTGCTTCTGTGTGTTGCTACCTTTCCCCATACACTCCATTCTCCATACAGATGCTAAAGGCATCTTTGTAATTAAAAAAAATAAGATTATTATCCCTTTGTCGAACATCCTCTAGTGGTTTTGCTGGGCCTTAGGAAAAGTCAGAATTTCAGTTTAAATGAGCTGGCAGGCCCCATGCTTCCCATACTCATCTGACACCACTCCCCAGGATCCTCTTCTTACACTATCAATTCTCAAGGATCCACAACTCTCTCCCTTCCTCTTCACCAGGTCCAGATCTGTTTCTCTCTGAGGCTCTGGCTTTGCTGCTCTTCAGTCTGTACCTTGTCCATCCAACCCAAGATGGATGCTGATTCCACCAACCAACCTCTCCTCTGTCACATATCATTCTGTTTTACCCACAGCAATTTCTGAATCTGAACTTAGCTTTTAGTTTCATTAGTTTTATTTCTTGCCTATCCATTAAAGGGGACTCCTTGCCATTTTATTGTTCTATTTCCCAGATTCTAGAAGACATGCATAGTAGATGCTCAACCAGCATTTGTTGACTTAACAAATTATTGACTACTCTGTTTTTCAAGCTTAAGATGAGATTTTTTTCATTAGGGGTTCAATGTTTAATTTTTTAAAGATTTTATTTATTCATGAGAGACACACAGAGAGGCAGAGACACAGGCAGAGGGAAAAGCAGGCTTCCTTCAGGGAGCCCAATTCCAGGACCCCAGCATCACTCTCTGAGCTGAAGTCAGACACTCAACCACTGAGCCACCCAGACTCCTCCAGTGTTCAATTTTTTAAAAACCTAAAATTGATATATGTTTTTCTTGTTCTAATCATCCTTTTTCAATTAATATTTTAATCTAGGGTGGAAACTTAAATGTATTTCTTGACCCTTGATCACACTATGTAGCTTTTAAAATGCCAGAAAAAAAAACAAATATTAAGTTCATAATATAAAACTGGAAGACTTTTTTACTATATTTAGGCATTAGCTAAGATTGGAAAGATACAGCAACTATCTTATTTGCAAGATATAATTTTCTCTATATTATTAAACATTACTTGTGGAATCTCATATATAAAATAAAAGATAGCATTTAAAATTAAACCATTACTAGAATTCAGATGTGTAAAATAATATGCTTACTCTCTTTTTATTTTGTGACAAATCTATGGAAAATATCTCTTTCTTCATTTAAAAAAAATGTGCACTGATTTTAATTGTTCAAAGGTAAAGGGCTTTTTTTTATTGTTTTTCACATATCCAATGCTGTTGGATGAAAATACACACAACATACACATATACATACACATACAAATACATACACACAAACACACTCAGGCATACAGACATACATACATGCACCCCTATATACACATGTAACCATGCAAACATGAACCCATACAAACATGCACACACATTCACACACAAACATACACACATGAATATAAACACACACAAACATACATGAACACGCACACTATATATAATATATATAATTTACATACACAGAATGATATTACACTTGCTATTTGGAAACATGCTTTATTCCAGTCAGTAAGAGATGTAGTTCCATGATAATGTGTATAAATACATGTTGTTTTTCTAAACAGTGGTAACAAGTGCCTTGCATGGCTATGTCATATAATCTATCTCTACTTAGTTATGGAATTTACATGGAATTTACATTTGATGTACCTTGCCAGACTGCTCTATCAGAAGCCCATATGAAAATAAACTTCCATATTCCACACCATTGAAAACTGGCAACATTGTGTTTTATGTTTATATATACACACACACACATATACAAACAGTTTATAGGCTAAAACAGGTAATAAAGGTTATGATATTACCATTACTTACATTTTCACTATTATTCTCATTTTCTAAAAATCATGGAGGCATTTGTTCTTTCTCTGTATTTTGAATGCCTTATTTATAGAGAAAATGTGATTACTGAAGGTTTGAAATAAGTCACTTTTAATTCTATCTAAACCAGCATTGTGTGAAGTAGTTCTCAGAGAACTTTTGCTATATATCTCAAAGCCATGAGTGTATTCATTTACCTATTGCTTCCTGAGTCACATATGTTGTCATATTTCCCTTTACATTTTACTTCTTTTTCCATTTATCCATTTGTTGATTAAAAAGATTTGTTTTTGATTGTTGACCAAGCAAAAAGAGGGAGAAAATTAAAAATAAATAAATAAGGTATAAAATTTTTGAGAAGTTAAAACATACCAAGAAGGAAATAAAAGGTAAAATGGATTAAAGGACATTGGGAAGGTTGGTGTGATGGAAATGGAGGAGACATTTGCAGTAAATGGGATTCTAAGGTGGTCTCATTCAGAAGGTAAGATTGGAGAAAAGGCTTGATGGAAGTGAGGAAGTTAAGAAAAACAGTTAGTGGAAGACTTTTCCCAGCAGAAGGTATGTTTGGAGCAAAACGCTTTGTCAAGAGTGCATCTAATATGTTCTAGGATTAGCAAGGATCCTACACTGTTGAGCAGAACTGTACAAATTATCATTGCACAATTATTGGCATTCATCTAGATCCTCTGTAGCTCTCTATGTTGTAGTCCTGTTTCCTGACCTTCCATAGGAGACTCTACCTCTCAATGCCTCAATTGTCTCAATTAGAAGATGAAATCATGAAAGATATTGACCTTAGTGTGTAGATGAGAGCAATAGATGAATTAAACCATTTAAAACAATGCCTAATACACTGTAAGAACTAAAAACAAGCTAGCTATCCTCATTGCCACCACCACCAATGTCACCATTTCTCATCCAAGAGAGGTTTGTTTTGTAAATATCAAGCAGTTGGGCATTTTGTTATTTTGGCCAATTGTTCACCTCAACATTTAGTCTAGGTTGGTCCATGTCAAAGACATATATTTTTTTTCAACCCTTCAGATGTCCAAGGTGAAAAAAGGCACCTACATCCTGGGGAACCTATGATGTGTCTTTTACAGTAGATGTTATTAAAAGTCTTGTCCTGGAGCCACTGTCAGATTGGGAATGTCCTGATCAATGAGAAATTCACCACTGGTTATATTCAGGTGAAATCCTACTATTTCTTCAGCCTTACAGTTTGCTTTAATAAAAGGGTTTCTTTGGTTTGTTTCTATTTTGACTTTCTGTTGTTATCCTTAGTTTCCTCCATCCCACAGACACACACTTGTTCTTGATGCTCCTATCCCAATGACTGCTCTTCATATGCCATTTTCCTTTCTGTTTCCAACTCACTTCTATAATGCCATCTTGACTGATGAGTGGAATTCCAGCTGGAGCCATTTCTCACTTGGCATTCTCAGTGATTTTTTTATCTGTGGTAGAGGAAATAGTATGGGCATGAGAAAGTGAATATCCTACATTTCTGGGCTCTCATTCTTGATCTTTCCCCCCAGATTTGTGGTCCTAAGTGAAGAATTTTTAGTTATATTTTTTTGCCTTTGTTAATTTCCTTCACATTCATTGTGCTATATAATGCTGTGCTTTCCTAAAAATGGGGTCAATTCATGGATTTCTGGAATCTGCATTTAATTTGTTCAAAAGTATTATTGATGTTCTATCCTAAAGCTTGTGGTATGAGCTCAGGGTCCCTCCCAAATTCATTGTTTATTACATAGTCTGCATAATGTCTCTCTTGTTCATTTTGGTCAGAGGATTAGAATACTAAAAGTCAAAGGGCAAAAAAGTTCAGCATTAGGAACTCCTGAATAATTCACCCATGTAAATAGAAAAAAATTCCCATTAAACTTTGCCTTCAACTCCTTAAAACTCATGTCATATATATTATATTCTATATTATATATGTCTAAGAATGTAAGTTTGTGGTTTGTAAGTTGAGTCTTCTCATGTTGCATACAGTAATTCATTTAAATTTTATTTTTCTATAAATATAAGGTTATAAATCATAAGAATATGTTTCAATATTGTTCCCACATTATTGATTACTTTTCTGAGATTCTTGTGGGGCCAAACATTCATTCTACATTCTGTTAACTACCATTTGCATAGCTTTTTGTCCTTCTAGATGATAAGCATTTTACAGGCATATAGTTGCAATTGTGATCTGAATTTTGCTTTCCCTTTAGCACTTGACTCCACAATGGCAAGCAGATGTTTTAGGGAAGAATATAATGTATACTTTTTCTTTAATGAGAAACTTGATATTCTCCTATGAAATGTTCCATTTACTTTAGTCTTTTGGTATGATGATATTTATTGGGAGGGGGAAGACGAAGGGAAGGTGTTCAGTCAATAACTGCTTATTGGTAGCTTTGCAGACCTATCAAATATAGTCTAGGTTGACCAGCTGTCATGTAACAGGGAGAAAGCCTGCTGGTGCAGTCTGAAGCCATGGGTCTAGTTCTGGTGTGTTTTACTGATAGCCCTAGTGAGAAATCATTTAATTTATTTGATCCTTAAATTTCTCAGCTATAAAAGAAAAAAAAAAAAAAAAGGCTGTCCCCAGGCTTTTTCTATAAAATACACTCATCCTCTTATTTTAAAATAGAGTCAATATAAATTTATTAGTAAACATATCTGAATTAACTGAAATATCTATTCAGGAATCTTCAGCTGTGTGTCTGGTTTGTGTGTAGGCAAGCCAAAATAGCAGCTGAGTTGGTATCATCTGAGATCTGCTCAAAGCCTGTTTGCCCCAAATCATCACACCCCCAGCCTTCAGGTTTTTTGTTTGTTTGTTTGTTTTGTTTGTTTATTTTTTAAGATTTTATTTATTTATTCATGAGAGATACACAGAGAGAAAGAGAGAGGCAGAGACACAGGCAGAGGGAGAAGCAGGCTCCAAGCAGGCAGCCCGACGCAGGACTCCATTCCGGGTCTTCAGGACCACACTCGGAGCTGAAGGTAGTGCTAAACCGCTGAGCCACCTAGGCTTCCCCCCAGCCTTCAGTTTTAATTGGTCATGGCTACATCTACTTTGTATAGGCCCCTACTGACTTACAGACTTTCACCTTCATTCACAGGCTGTCATGGTGCCAGGAATCAAGCTTACTATACAGAATATCATAGTATATGGCAGATGGTGGCATATTAAAAGAATGAAAAAGTGAATGATATGGAAATGTTAAAACAGCAAATCTAAAACATTAGACTCCTGTAATTTAGGTTATCAGTGTTAGTAACACAAATTACTTTCCAAACAGAGGTCATCACCTGATTAGTATTGGAAAGTTAGCTTTAAAAACAGAAACTGTTTTTATTTTTTACACTCAACTTTTTAGCAAATCTATAGCCTGTGACATAAATCACATGACAAGCCATTTGGTTTTTTTCACTTTATTATATAATTAACAGTAAAATGAAAGTAAATTCCACAAAAATCACTAATGCTTTTTTAGGCTTGATCTATTATTATGTCACTATTTCCTTCAAAGCGTTTTGTGTGCTGCTTTTGACGCCTAAAATACTTCTTCTAAAATGGGAAATGAGATGGCTTTTTCAGCTGTCATGATTTAAAGACAATCTTTTACAGTACCTTTTGCAGTTTCATTTTTCTAAATATCTACGTCTACTTCCAATGCCTCTATCTGTAACTAAAGTACTTTTTCACAAGTTAGGAAAAATAAAATCTGATATTATCCTGAACACTTGGGCTAATAATATTTATCAGGTATTGTTTGAAATACTTTGCTTTTTAAATTAACATATCTTACTTTTGAAAGACAGCATGTATGATCAGTCAGCCCATAAATAATTAAGTGGTGCCCTCTTGGAGAGATTTACTCCTTTCTTCTGATTATGGTGGAGATTGAATTTGGGGTTCAGGATCAATTTATCAGTTGGCAATTACTCTTGACTTCTAGTAGCAGAGACCTGAGTGCATTGCTTTAAACATACAAATGTTTATTCTCATAAGTAAGACTTCTCTAGAAATGGCACTGCAGAGCTAGAATGGGTGCTCCATCAGGTAATTAGGGAAACTTACTCCTAGCAGTTCTTCCATTTTATTACTATCTTCCATTTTTCAGGACTTGATATGGAACTCATAAATCAATATGGTTTTAGTAGCCCCAAACTGTCATGTCCAGGTACCTGGCATGAAGTGGTGTGCAAGTGGGTAGAAAACCTTTCAAGGTTGATGAGAAAATTTGTGTACTTCCTATTTCAAATAACAAACCTCTATCCATATCTTTTGCCTGATGCATGTTGCTCAGTTCCACACACTTACACAAGGCAGGCCATACCCCACGTCTCATCTTCCCATTAGAATTAGAGCTCCAGCAACAAAAGTTGAAGACGTTTATCTTATTCTTCTGTATATTCCTCATGACTCCTTTGGTTTAAATGCCTACTGACAATTCTCATTACAAATTCAGTTTTGTTTTTGATGCATGGGCATTTCCCTTTTTTTTTGGACTGACCTGTGGCTATGCATTGAAGTTACATTCAATTGTTATATTTTCCCCAAATATGTGTTTGCACATTAGCTTTGTCTAATATAATAGAGTCCTCAGTATCAATCATTGTGTTATATGGATAGGCATTATCACAATGAATTACAATTATGTTTCTAGAGACTCTTCTACCTCTACTCATTTTTCATTTTGGAGACTTTCTCCGTGGGAGAGTTTGCTCAAAAAACATAAGGTTGAGTGGCAGAAAAGGGTATTTTCCTTCTACTTCCACCACAACTATCTGTACTAAAGCACTTATTGCCCCAAGTGGATGTTGTGGAGATAAAAAGGTGGCCAGAGAGCAGTGCATAGTGTATGTGAACTGGGGTCCAGGTCTCCAAATCCACACTGCCAGGTGATATGACTTTTGTGGTACTCACAAGCATAGAGTTACTTCTCTGCAGAAATGGTCCCAGAGGAGTGGTTTTATGAAATTTCCCAGCAAGCTTTTATGCACTAATTTTAACAAATATCCCTTTATATGTACATCACCAGTGACCTTTCCTCCTTAATTGTTCTAATTCTGAGCATAATTCACAACAAAATCAATGGACAATGTTTTCCAAGTGAAACAGTTGCTATAAACCCTTTTTTAAATTAAACATCTAAGTAAATTTAACCATTCTGTGATAACATCATGTCATCACAATGAATATATCATGTAAATTAGAATACGGCAAAACTGTATTTTTAGTACTTAAAATTAAAGGATGGCTTTCTGTCATTCAATATAGTTGATCTCTGCTTAATCACTATGGTTTTCTCCTAAAAGCCTATGTGACCATAACCCTATGAACATTCTTTAATATTATTTTCTGTAGCACTGCTGTCCCTTGATTTATGATTATGTGTTACGTTCATTGTTACATCTTTCAGCATTTATTTGCCACATGGCCTCTCCAATTCCCTTTGCATGGAATTAAACACTTTTTAAAATTTTTTCATTAAACTTAATTCTTGCCTTAAGACTTAAACTGAAGTGCAATTTCAAGATTATTTTACAGTCTATGGTCTCTTGATAGATCTTATAGTCGTCTTTACTTATTTATGTTTAGATGTCATAAAATCATATATAACTTTGATCATGACACCCTATTTTTTAAAAGATCTTTTATTTTTAGATAATCTCTATGCCCAACGTAAGGCTCAAACTTATGATCCTGAGATCAGGAGTCACAAGCTCTATCAACTAAACCAACCAGGTGCCCCTTGACACCCTGTTATGTTTTTATCTGTGATATATTGTTTTGGGGAGATAAAAGAATTAAAATTTAATTTCTTTTCATTATTTTGAAAAAATCTATAGATATTTCCATACATATCACTTAAAATAATAAGTTGTGCCTAGTGTATATCATTTATATAACCAATTCTATGCCAATAAAAATAGTAGACATATCCAAAACATACACTATCATATGCAATAGATGGGCATATTATAATCATATCTAATAGGTTCAATTTCAGGATTTTACTTCCAAATACATGCTTCACAATTCATCTTCAAGGTTTTTGGTTTAGGGTTTTTTTTGTGTGTGTGTGTGGAGTTGTAAGTAAATAATGACTATATAAGAAGGATAAGAAGACTTAAATTCTGGCATTGTTCAAACCAAAGGCTTATTGTACGATATTTGACTAATTGCTTAAACTTTCTGGTATTGATTTTGTCTATTTGTATATAATATTTTATCTTGCTGACTTTGAAGGATTTTTATGATGAGATGTAATAATAATAATAATGATAATAATAATAATAGAAATAATACAGTGATTTTAAAAAGTTAAAGCTTTTTATGTGTATAAAATAATTAACCTATCAGAAAAGTGGAGGGCTGTTCTTTTCTCCTCCATTTAGTTCTCTAGAAGTTAGTCATTTTATCAAGTGATTGATTAAGTTTTTTTTTATTGGTTAGATACTTGCCTTCCTATAGCTGACATTCTAGAAGGTGGAAATAGACAATAGATAAACACGCGAATAAAGTTGGTATATCCTGGGAGACCTGGGTGCTCAGTGGTTGAACATCCTCCTTTGGCTCAGGCTCTGATCCCTAGTCCCAGGATTAAAGCCCACATCTGGCTCCCTGCATGGAGCCTGCTTCTCCTCCTTCTACCTACGTCTCTGCCTCTCTCTCTCTGTGTCTCTCATAAATAAATAAATAAAATCTTAAAAGAAAAAAAGTTGGTATATCCTGATGGTGAAAGTGCAATGGTGCGCATGTGGCCATATGAGAAAAGTAACTCACTGTGTAGAATTGTGTTTGACTGGGTGGAGTGACTTTAAACATGGTACTCATGGAAGGCTGTTCTGAGCAGATAAAATATGAGATAAGATTGCAGAATAAGAAGCTAGCCAGTATACCAGTGAGAATGAAAAGTGATGGTGCATATGGCATTGAAGAATGAGATGGGTGGATGAGTACTAAAAATATATGGTGGGAGGAGAGACTTGGCTATATTTGTTGATAGATTGGATATGGAGAATTAGGAAAATAGCTTGACTTACATATTTTTGGCTTAAGAAATTGAATATATAGTAGTATCATCTACTGAGATTAGAAAGAATGTGAGAAGGGCAAATCCAGAGCAGGAGAACAAGAGGTCTATTTTGTACATGTTACATTTGACATATATGTGCAACACCCAAGTGGAGATGTCAAAAAGGATATATGCATTTGTAGTTTAAAGGTAGGATAAATGTCAGAAATATGTATTTGGTAATCATCAACGTATGGAGGCTATTTGAGACCAAAGAGTGAGTTCATGTAGAGTTTGTATAAAGATAATGTGGTATGAGAGAAAGACAGAGAGGGATTGATCGTATGAAGGTGCAAGACTGGTATTCAGCATTTGGTATCTGCTCTTATGATCCGTGATTGTGTCACAGCCTTTTGAAAAATATTTGAAATAACACCCAGGAGAAGAAAAAGGCAAAAACCGAAAGAGCCATAAGTAACCCAGATAAGAAAGGCTCTCCAGTGTACGTGGAAAGACAGAATTTTACCAAGGAAGATATGGCCTCTGTTGTACCTCCATAGGCAGAGAGTGAGCAAGGTGTGGTGTTTTCAGGGCAGAATAATAAAAGATTTCCTACAAGAATGCTCTCAACATCACAGTGAATTCAGAACCAAGGTTACTTTTGTAAATGAGAAGTGGTGGAATGGTTTTTGAGGTTTGGGAAGAAAAGAGAATGAAATATTTTTCTGGAATGATAGGAAACCATCTTTCTAGTGTCACATAATAAGATGGGCAATGAGGGCATTTTGCACCTCTCCGGTACCTGAAGGAGAAACAAAGTTTGAGCAACACTGAAACAAGATATGAATATTATTATTCTTGTTATTGTTCTACAAGCATCAGTGAGGATGTGGGTAGCAGTTCTCACTACTTTGCAAAGTCCCTTTAGCCTTATTTCCTCTACAGGTGTTTTTGTTACCCTCAAACTGAGATTTAATCAGAGTGTATTAGATCTGGCAATGACCTCAAGGACCGTTTTTTCCAAGTGTGCCATTTTATACGAGAGATATGTGAGGCCCCTGAGAGCTTAACAATTTATGCGATTGTACAACTGAGTTGTGGCAGTCAGGAGAGCCTTGGTCTGCTGAGTTTTAGTTCTGCTCACAAGAATTTAGAATTCCTCCAGTAGATGCTTTTTTCAATCACCAAATTCCCACAACAGTCAATTTTAGATACCAAGGTATTTTCTCCTCACTAGGGTCACATGTACAAAAAACAAATCAGGAAAGATACATTAAAAAAAAAAAGTCATTGTCCTAACATTTCCTTTGTGAAGATAAAATCAAACATGGAAATATATATTGCAGTTCCAGAAAATCAGTCATCATAATAACATTAGAACTTTTCAAATTAAATGGTTTATTATAATATAAAAGGAATAACATTTTCCGTATTATTTTATTATTTTTATTTTTTAAAGATTTCATTTATTTATTCATAAGAGACACAGAGAGAGAAGCAATGACACAGGCAGAGGGAGAAGCAGGTCCATGCAGGAAGCCTGATGTGGGACTAAATCCCAGGACTCCAGGATCATGTCCTGAGCCAAAGGCAGACACTCAACTGCTGAGCCACCCAGGCATCCCTCCACATTATTTTATAACATAACTAATCGTTCACTCCTTCCACAGAAAATTATGACGATCTCATTTTCAAAAAAAACTAAAATGATGTACACAACTATATATAAAATGTATCTACACAACTGAGAAATTTAATTAATGTTATTTTCTATTGACTTCTATTTTTATATACTTGCACTGTCTATAAATGCAATTTTAAAGTTCCCAAGTGCAGTAAGTAGGCACAGATATGAATTTAAAGAGTCTCATTAGTGAAAATTGCTTTTGAAGTTGCAAATAAAAATCCATTTATTTTCATATAAGATCTTTCCAACAGAAGATCTCAAAACATATTTAATTGAGACATGATTTATATAAAGCAAAAGAGTGCCAAGTAAAGTCTTTATTTTGACTTCACACAAGAGCATATTACAAGGATAAATGGCCACTGAGTATCTGTTTCACAAAGTAAAGCATGGTAAAGATATATACAGGTATATATATATATATATATATATATATATATATATATATATTCCAAAAACTCTGCACTATGATCCTGAAAGTTTTCATCTCTTCTCATTTATTATTTCTTCCATAACTCATTAGACATCTGATGAACCTACACATAGGACAGTTAAAGTGGCTTTGTGTCATCTATCACATTAAATAATAATCAAGGTAATTGGTCTAGTTTATTTTGCTGCTAATCAATTTTTCTTGTGAAATTCTAAGACAATGAGGAAACTCAGACTACGGATAAAATTTTAACAGCAAAAGTCACGCAATTTTTTTTCACCAATATAATTTCATATATATTTTTTTCTTTTCCTTTTTGGTTTCCAATATAGAATGTCTTTAGAAAATATCCAAGTAAAAAAAAAAAAAAAAAGAAAAAAAGGAAATATCCAAGTAACATTTTTGAAATAGCAATATACAATTAAATTACTAAATTAGGAAACATTCATCTGTATGGTATAATAGATTGTAAATATTAAGGTTCAGTGATCCAAGGAGAATGTTTCTAGAGAGGTAGAGTTTCAAATTATGAGCCACACATGAATAAAGCAAATATATTGAGTGTTTTTATTGATGGTATTTAGTTAAGTGCATTAGCAAAAAATACAAAGAGATAAAATTGTATTTATATCATGTCTAATATGTCTGTATAGATAATATTTCTATAATATACATTAATATAAAATGAATAATAAATAGAATGAATGGAATTTATTATACAAATGCTAAGTAAGACTTTTTTTAAAGAAACATTCTGCAAGGAAAACTACAGTAGAGTCCAAAACTAATAAGCTAGGTCAGCAAAACTTTAGTATTGGGAATTAGATTGGGTAAAGAGAGGAAGAATAGATTTTCTAAATGTCTCAAATTTATTTGCAAAGAGAAACTGTAGTAAAATGTCTACATAGATGGAGAGATGTGTGTTTGTTTAAAATAATATAAAATATATTTAATTATGAGAAAGTGATTAAAATATGCATAATTTAATAAATATCATCAAATACATTTAATTATTAGGATTTCTTGCTTAAGAGAGAAAGCAAAATTAAGCCAACATTTTAAGAAGCAGTGATTTAAAATTTGGAGTGCATGTCTGTCAAAAATAGTCAAGAAGTAGATGGTCCAGAGCTAGTACACCAAGGGAAGGCATACTCAATCGTGTTTTTTGTTTGTTTTCATTTTTTAAACATGAAAGCTTTCAGAACATACAAAGTAAACACAATAGTATACCTAAGCCCCCATTGGTCTGTCACCAATTTTAGACAATTGTCAACATTCTACCATTCCTGTTTCACTATATAGTCATCCACAATCTGCACTCTACATTCACTTTTTGTTATAGTTTCACAAATACATATATAAAGACAGAGAAAATTTCCATCACTTCAGAACATTCTTTACATTTACTAATATGCTGTTCAGATCTTTGAAGAAGTGTCTGAATCTTTTACCCACTTATTTTTGTCAAATTGTTTGCTTTCCATGTATTATATTTTGGAGAATTCTTTGTATATTCTGGGGTAAAAAGGCTTTTACCAGATATTTTATTTGCAAAATTTCTTCCAGTCTATATATTGTTTTTCATACTTTTCAGTGTCTTATGGAGAGTAGAAGTCCTAAAATGTAATGTAGCTCGATTTATCAATATATCCTCTTATGGATCATGCCCTTTTTGTATACCACCTAAGAAATCTTTGCCCAGACAAAAATGTAGAGATTTTCTTCCTACAGAGATTTCAGAGTTTTAGGCTGTATATTTAACCCTTTGAGTTTATTGAGATAATGTATATATGTGATACATGGCATGGAAGAAATTTTATTTTCTTATGTATGGATATGCCATTATTCCAGTATCGGTTTTGAAAAAAAAATAATCTACTGCATTGCTCTTGCATGTTTGCCAAAAATCAAATTTCATAATTATCTATTTGCTGCTCTTGACACTAGTACCTCATGCTAATGATGACTGTGGCTTATAGTTGTGTTGAAGTCAGGCCTCACAAAAATGCTAAGATGTCATTCTTCATAATCAAATGCCTTGAGCATGCTCAGTTAAGTTACATTTTAACATGTATTTTAGAATGAACTTGTCAGTTTTAACAAAATGTGTCCTAGGATTTTGATTGGGATGACATTAAAGCTATAGATAAATTTAAGTAAAATTAGCAATATTTTTTCTCATCTATTACCACAATATATCTCTCCATTTATTTACAACTATAATTTCTTTTATCAAAGTTGTTTAGATTTCAAAAAGGATGCCTTGCCCACCTTTGTTAGATTGATCCCTAAATATATATTTTTGATGGTATTTTTTTTAAGATTTATTTATTTGAGAGACAGAGAGAGTGTGGAGGTGGGGTAGAAAGGAAGAGGGAGAGAGAGTCTAAAGCAGACTTCTCTGAGCTAGGAGCCTGACACGGTGTTCCACCTCACAACCTTGAGATCATGACCTAAGCAGAAACCAAGCATAGGATGCTTAACTGACTGAACCCCCCAGGCACTCCAATGGTATTTTAAGTTATACTTTTAATTTACATGTTTGATTGCATATATATATATATATATATATATATATATATATATATATGCAATTAGGCTTTTTCTGTGGTTTGTTTTTGGGTTTTTTTTGTGTGTGTGTGTGTATTGATCTTTACCTTCCAACATTCACGTATTGTTTCTGGAAAGGTTTTTGTAGATTTCATAAGATTTCTCACACCAATGATCATATTGTGTGAATAGAGAAAGTTATATTTCTTTATTTCTGATCTGGATATCTTTTGTTTCATTTTTGTGCCTTATTTCACTGGCTAGTTCCTTCCCCCAACACAATGCTGAAAGATGTGGAGAAATAGATATTTTCAGCTTGTTCTTGATTTTATGTAAAAAACGTTTGTTTTCCATTATTGTGTGTGATTTTAGATGTAGGGACTTTGCAAATGTAAAGGATGTTGCATAATATGAGGAAGTTAACTTTAGTTTATAGTTTGTTTAGTGTTTTTATCAGTAAGGGATGTTAAATTTTGAGAGGTTTTTCTCAATTCTATTGAAATGATCATATGCTCTTTGAGATTTGGTGGTTGGCATCCTTCAAAAATATGGTTCAATTCATCTAAGTTGTAAAAACTATGACTAAAGTACTCTGTGGTTTTCCTGATCAGTAGGGCTAGAGGATCATAAAATTCATTAATCTTCTCAAAGATCCAGATTTATTGTTTTTCTATTTTATATTTCATTGATTCCACTTCCAATCTAATCCTTATCCTTTTATTTTTTCTAATTTCATAAAGGAGAATCTGATTTGAGATCTGGTTTCATTTCTAATATTGGTGAGGATGCTATAAAGTTCTAAGTACTGCTTTAGCTGCATCTCATAAAGTTTAGTATGTGTGACTCTGCTTCCATTAATTCCAAATATTTTGTAGTTTCCTTTTCATTTACTCTTTGCCCCATGAATTACTTTTTGATTTTTTGAGGTATGATTCACATACAAAAAGCTGTACATATTTAGTACATACTACATGAAGGTTTTGGAGAGAAGTATACATTTATGAAATTATCACTGTAGTCTGTGTCATAAATATATCCATTATCTCCAAAAGTTTTTATCTAGTGTCATTTTAAAAAAGGCTCATTCTTAATGAAAATCCTGTTATGGTGAATTTATTGTCAATTAATGTGTTTATTGTTAAAGTAGAAAAATCTAAACTATCAAAGAACTTGCCTTTATTTAAACTTTATTTTTTAAAGATTTTATTTATTTATTCATGATAGACACATGGAGAGAGAGAGAAAGGCAGAGGGAGAAGCAGGCTCCATGCAGGAAGCCTAATGTGGGACTCGATCTTGGGTTTCCAGGATCAGGTCCTGGGCTGAAGGCGGCGCTAAGCCACTGAGCCACCATGGCTGCCCCTTTATTTAAACTTTAAAAAAGAATTATTAATGAATCTCAAATTGTCATTCTATTTATCATCATTAGTCAACACATTTTTATGATTTTTCAGAATACTGTTTTGAAAATATTTTTACTTTTTCAAACAGCCCTTTTTGTAAAAAAGAAAGTTATATGTTGAAGCTCAAGGCTTACAAAAATGTAAATTTGTCAAATTAGAAAAGAAGTTGGCTTATAACTTCACATAACAATAACTTGAATTGTAAGAAATTGCCTATGCTTAACCACTTGACCTTCAAAAATGGCATTGTATGGTTCCACCTAACACTTACTATACCTGGAGGAATGAATGGTTGTTGGATTTTCCTTGAGTATTCCTACAGGCTCCCTGAATCCTCTCAAAGAGCCATTAGTCCATTTTTCAAGGAAATAAAACATGTTTTATTGAACATGCTCTTGTTTAAAGAACATATATTATAGCACTCCAGGAAAAGTGCAAGAGCAAATGTAAGATTTTTCTCAGATCTTCACCACATTAAGAAAGTGCTAATTAATGACAGTGCATAATTTGAACAATTGCTATGACAAACTTCTTCATAAGCCTATATTTCAAGGTTTGGAGACGTTCTCTTGATTTGAAATTAAATCAATTCCATCCAAAGGCACTCAAAGTAATGAAAATTCCTATCAATTAATATAGAAATAGGTAGTCTGGTCAGGCACAGATCACATCTTATTATCACCTAGTCTATCTTTAGTGTTAAGTATGCCATTTATATTTCATTAAAATAACATACTTCTGCAGAAACTAGATGTTCATTATTTTAATAATGGTATTAACTTAGAAATATACAGTAAAACCAATAGAGATGCAAAGAACAATGGTTAAAATAGCATCTTTCCACTCTGGCCTAGACTCAAACACAACTTCCATCAGATATCATGCCATATTAATTCATAATATATTAAGTTTATTCTTTCAAATGCAATGTGTAATACAGAACAATGCACATAATCTGTTTTCAATAAATATTTGGAAAGGGATAAACAATAAGAGAATAAAGAAAGAGCATAAGAACGCATGAAAAGATCTTTGAACTTTTCCATCTACTTTGCATTTAAAGAAACAATATTTACAGACTAATGAAAAATTTACAAAGTAGGCAAGATACCTGATTTCTCATTAGTTATTTTCACATTTCTACATTATGATATTTAATCTTAGGTATGGTATCCTTGAAAAAACTTTAAAGATCTATCAATTAATTGACAAATCTCCTTCCTCATAATACCTTTTAAACACATTGTTTCATCATAAAGGTAACAAATTACACTTCCTGAAAATAAAGTCAGTTACTTTTGTCATCAAAAACAGTTCATTGGAACACCTAAGCAGCTCAGGGGTAGTGTCTGCCTTCCACTCAGGGTGTAATCCTGGGATCCCAGGATCAAGGCTTATATCAGGCTCCCCACAGGGAGCCTATTTCTCCCTTTTCCTGTGTCTCAGCCTCTCTATGTGTCTCATGAATAAATGAATAAAATCTTAAAAAAAAATGTTCATCAAGGGGCACCTGGGTGGCTCAGTTGGTTGAGCATGTGCCTTTAACTCAGGCCATGATCCTGAAGTCCTGAGACCAAGCTGGTGTCTGCTCCCTACTCCAAGGGGAGTCTGCTTCTGCCTCATTCTCTGCCCTTCCACCCCCACTCATGCTTTCCCTCAAATAAACAAATAAAATTTTTTTTAAATTTCATTAAATTAAGTATGTATATCATAGTGCTATGTGTTCTATAAAGAATTTTTTTAATATGTGTGTCTGCTAAGAATTAGTGGTCTCAAATAAATAGCACTATATAAAATAAAAATAAAAAAAAATAAAAAAATAAAATAAAATAAAAATCATTAGGCTCAATTCTTTTGGAAAATAGGACAAAAATAAAAATAGAAAGACAAAAAAGTTATGCTTTAATTTTTTTCTTAAAATATGTAAAGATTTAATTCCTGTTGGCATAACCTGAGTAGACTCCAAAGTGAACAGAAATGCAATTTGCAAGTCCAATTTGGTATAAGCTCCAACTTAGAAAGTGGGCCTTAGCTTCTGTAATTGTGGAGAAAACATTTGTGTGTGTGTATGGATAAAGAAGCCTCAATATTGCATATGGTACATTCTATGGAAACATTTCACCCAATTCCCTGTGGTTGCCAATGGAGATCTATTCTTGTAGGATCATAAATTTTACAGCCAAGCAAAACTTTTTCAATGAGCTGTGTTGCTGTCTTCTTTATTTTCATTTCTGTGTTATGACCTATTCTTTTGGTGCTTTAAGACAGTCACCAAAATGCCAAAGGATTTACTGAAACTTTCCATATTCCATCCAAAATGTTTTACCAGTGAGGGGAGAAAACCATGGTACAAATTTCAACCCAAACTTTCGGAGAAACACTATGATATCCTCTCACAAAGCATAAATATTTGCACAGTGGGTTACCAACAAGGCCTTCCATTCTTTTGTGAACACGAGAGACAACCAAATATTGAAATGTATGGGGGCACTCAAACCAATATGGCATGCATATTTATTTTGTAAGAATGTGAAACACCATGCTTGTTTTACAATTATTTTGAGCTAGTTATTCAGCTTGACATAAATGATATCAAAAGTCAAAAATGTCAATTCCTAAATGAAATAAGAAAGAATCTTCAATAATACTTTGTAATTATTAGTGTTTCCAAACTTGGTATTTTCAGGAGAAAATGAAATAGGAATGCTACTTTTCCAGATACGGATTCGAAGAACGGGCTAGCACAAACAGGCTAGGTCAATCTCCTTTCACTTTTCAGACTCCATTTCTGTGTCTGGCTATTTCTCCTGGAAACAGAATATTACCTTTTAAGTATCCTTAGAATTTCAGTCTGAAAAGAGGGCACAGACATTGGAAGCTCCAAACACTGGCTCTGAAGATCAGAAAACTATGGCCAAAGCCAGAGAGCTTCCTGCCCTTTCCCAGACTCAGGTAATGTCTATCATTACAATCATAATAGCTGTTTTCTTTCTTTTTAAAATGCCATAATGCTTATACATGTTCTGCAGTGTTAGCATTTTAATTAGTTAATATTATTACACTAGAGGAAAATACATTTTGACAAAATTTATTATTTGTTTATTTATCTATCTATTTATTTATTTAGTAGGCTCCATGCTCCCAGCTTGAACTCATGACCCTGAGATTAAGACTGAGCTGAAATCAAGAGTTGGACACTTCACCCGGTGAGCCACCCAGGCACCCCAGGAACAAGCATTTGAAATGATAAAAGAAGATTACAAACATTCCCAACCACCTAGAAGTATTGGCACTATATTAGCATGGCCCCCTTTTGGTCTCTTCACTTTGCTGGTTACACATCAGAGCTGCTTCTGTATGTGGACACCACTTTCTCACACTTTCAGAGGTCCTTCAACTTTGTTTTTTATGGTGACATAACCTTCATATAAGTGCTTTATAAGATTTATTTTGTGTTTAACTTATATCCCACTTATTATAAATTATAATGAATGAACATACCTATTCATAAATTGGGGCCTCATTATGTAATGTATAACTTATTATTTTATCAGAAATAAAAGTTACAAGAAGGTACTACTTTCAGTTATGAAATGAGATACTGAGTACATTAAAAATTCTAATGAAATGGAAGCACTGACTGATATTGAACTGACATTGGTTTAATAACTCCTCAGTTAACAATGCCCTGGACACCCATTCTGTATTTGTGTTTAGAGAATATAATGTGGCAAAAAGCACTTCAGTGGTGAGATTAACTATACTGACCATAGCCAATTTGCTTGTACTCAGGACTATTATGTCACACGTTAGATGTATAACCTCATGCAAGTTAGTATATTTCTTTCCCCCTTTATAACAAGGGGGGTTGCTAACAGTACACCTTATTTTGCAGAGTAGCTGTGAGGATTAGGGAGTTAATATCTGCAACTTATTAGAACAGTATCTAGTGCACAGTAAAACACAATGATATTAACTCTTATGATTGAAAAAAATAGATGAGGTCATTGAAGCTTTTCTAATCCTTCCAAGCTCTCCTTTCCCTCACGTATACAAATTTCTGCTTACTTTATGTCTTTACGTCTTTCAGGCTTACACAGGATCTACTAAAACAGAAATAGAGAAATGTGCAGAGACGAGAGGAAATCAGAAAAATATCTGATCTTTTTCTGAGTGGTAGGTACTTCTCACTGAGTTGAGCACATTGCAAACTCAAAGTGTCTCCGTAACCCACCTCCACACTGACTGGATCAACTGTCCTTCCCATTTCTGCTCCGTGCTGTGTGGTGGGGAACCCTGGACACCCAAGTCTTCATGAGGAGGTGGCCTCATTTTGGAAGACTTCTCCCACCTCTTGAATTTTTCACCATGCTTTCCAAATGTTTAAGGCTATGCCAATTGTCACTAAAATTGTATAATTTAATAAAATGTAATAATCTGATAAAATGTACTTGTGAAAGGAAAGGAAATTGGTATTTCCAAAAATAAGTGGACACATTTGGTGAGATTTGAAGAAGTTGCAGTTCTAAAAATGGCAACAAAAAACTGCCACTGAATTAGGTATTTAAGAGGCAACTATAAAAGATGTGGGAAAATCATAAAATCTGATAGGCTTCAAACACACATGGATCTTCAAAAGTCATCAAATTCTTCTTATCCTAAAGAATAGAAACATTGAATTACAGAGCATGCATTATAGATTTGATCTTACTAAAAAGCCATCAGGAAAGTAAATCAGAAAAAAATGTATTCAAATATATGAATTAGTTGTACCCTCTTCCAAAAAATATTGCACTGGTTATTTATTTGGTTGTTTTACATTTTATTTTTAGAGCAGCTTTAGGGTTATAGCAAAATTGAACAGAAAGTATAAATTTCCCATATAGTCCCTGTCCTGGTATATGTATTGCCTCCCACATGATCAATATTCCACATGCATTTTTAAAAACTTTCATTTTCAGATAATGGTAGATTTATATGGACTGTATAAAAGCATACAGAGAGAATCCTTCATGCTCTACACGTATTTCCCTCCAGTTGTGACATCTTGTGCAATTATAGTAGATCACAACTTCTGGTAGATCAGGATTTTGACCCTGTAGAATCCACTGACCCGATTCAGATTTCACTAGTTACACAGACAATCTTTTGTGTATGTGCACTTAACTATATGCAATTTTATCACATGTTTAGGTTTGTATGGCCACCATCACAGTCAAGATACAGGACATTTCCATCACAGAAATCTCTCATGCTATACTATTTATTTAAACAAATACATGTGAGGCATCTGAGTGGCTCAGTCAGTTAAGCATCTGACTCTTGATTTCAGCTCAGATTATGATCACAAGGTTGTGAGATTGAGCCCCAACTCGGGCTCTGTGCTGGACATGGAGCCTGCTTGGGATTCTCTCTCTCCTCTTTCCACCCCCCTCCAAAAAAAATATAAAGCAGAAAAAACAAAATGAAAAACAAATATGTGTAACATAAGCGAGACAGGGTTCTATGAATCTCCAAAAAGTTAGCTCATTAAATATTATTTTTTAAGAGAAAGAGAAATTAATGAATTTCCCTAAGTCATAGACCTAGGAAGTATCACGGTTCATTATTAAGCGTAGCAGAAACCCACAACATCAAGATCCAGAGTTAATGTCTCAGATTTTATGTTTACTCATACCACAATTGATGAAAGAACTCCTGTGTGTCTGTTTTCTGCTAAAAAATATACTTAATATACGTTTATGTTTTTTGTGATTTACCATTTTAATCATCCTTTTGAATTATTGAATAAATACTGCTCTTGGATGGTCTGATAAGAAGGTTGACTTACAGGGTTAGAACCTACAAAATTTTCTTAACTTAGGCACAATAAAAAATACAAAATTATATATTTTCATAAAACAAAATCCAAAAAAGAATCTAATGTGAACTTAGAATTTCTGTTAGAACCATAAAATTGACTGTCAATATAAAATTATTCAAAATCCAAGAAACTAAAAGCCATGACTAAATAAGATTCACTTTATTTTTCACATATCACCAAAGCAGATGGGGGACATTCTTTTTTGTCAATAAAGAATGGATTTGTTATAAGGAATCTAATAAGAGATGCCTATTTAAGCATCTACTATGCGTCAGAGCTTTGCAAAGAGATTGTGATCTCAGTTCTCATCTTTATCCTAAATGAGTCTGTAGTCCAGGAGGTATATACTGATAAATGCTAATGCTCTGGGATAAATGGAACCCACAAAGGCAGTTGAAAGGGAGATGAGGGGTAGTAGTCAAGGAATACTTTGTGGGAGAGATGACAAAGTCATCTAAAATGTAGAACTGGAAGGATTGAATATCTGGAGGTGGAGTAATGATGTTTACTGATAACATAAGGAAATTACTAAAAATAACATGGGAGATACATTGGACCGTGATAACACAGAGGGCCACAGTGGTACCAAAAGAACTACATTTTGACATATATGTCAGGTGACATTAAGCCTAGCAAGAAGCCAATAGCAGAATTTCACCCCTGACTCCTAGAGCCACTGATGTTGCCTCCCTGTTTTGCCAAACTTCGAATTCTATTTTTGGGGATCTATAGTGAATATTGCTTGGGATACTGCCATTAAGTATCTCACACTGATCATGAGCACAGGTTTAGATTAGTATTTACCTGGTCTTATATTCCATAATTTTCACTTTCTAGATGTGTGAATTAAGCATAACATTGGTTCTTAGTGCTGTGTTTTAGAAAATATGGAAAGTAATTGAATTCATCTTGAAAGTTTGCTATTAAATTTCAATATAAATATATTGAATATATCTAATATATTGAATGTATATATATTTTAATAGAGTTTTAACTCTATATCACAGTGCCTGGCACATAGTAGCCCGCCAAAGGCAGATGTTACTGTTATCTTTGCCTAGCAATAGCT
This sequence comes from Canis lupus dingo, assembly GCF_003254725.2. NCBI lineage: Eukaryota > Metazoa > Chordata > Mammalia > Carnivora > Canidae > Canis > Canis lupus. The sequence goes on along the minus strand of NC_064264.1, from coordinate 53,549,072 downwards.
GACTATTTTGTCCAGATTTATAGTATTTGTCATGCATTGCTGGAGTTTTAGTCTGAATTCTGCTGGTCTGCTTTGATCCATTGCTGACCATTTCCTAATAGGCAAAAGGATGTGTTTTTATCTAATTCAGGTTTTTGCATGTGTGTGCCACCATAAAGTTATCATTTGACTTAAGTTGCATTTGCTGTGAACATAATCCTGAGAGATGGCTAGGGCAAAGGGAGGTCAAAGCCTTGCATTCTCAGCACAGGCAGAAATATGTATAACAGCAAGAGAGCTCAGGGAGGAGTGTCAACAAGCAAGATTTCTGAAGTATAACACCGAATAATTAATAATACTGCAATATATGTTGATGGTATCATTTGCCCAATTTACATTTATTATTAAGTACCTACTCTGTATCAAACACTGGGGTGAATGCACAAAATAGGTATGATTCCAGTTGCAGCTCAGTGAAGGAGACAAAATAAAGAAATCAGAGCATAGATAAATACATAATTTCTGATTTTCATCAGGGCTATAAATTTGAAAAGAGAGAGAGAAAGACTTGAAGCAGGAATTAAGGTGAACATCTAATTTGGTTTCAAGAGTCAGAAAAGGCCTCTGAGAAAGTGACAGGTGAGTAATCACATGAATAACTGGGTGGCCATCTTGTGTGCTAGGTCCTTGAAGTGTTCCATTTTACATTTTACAACATATACTAAAATACAAAATGTCTTTATCTTCATTCACAATTCTTCCACCTCATCCAATTTTATAGTCAAAAAAAATTTTTAATGAGTAGGTTCTAAATATTCCACCTGCATTTAAGTGGCAGAATTGAAAATTCTGAAACTAGTATCCACTGTTTCTTCTTTAAAAAAAAAAAGATTTTATTTATTCATAAGAGATACAAAAAGAGGCAGACACTTTGGCAGGGGGAGAAGCAGGCTCCCTGTGGGGGAGCCCAATGTGGGACTCAATCCTAGGACCCCAAGATCATGATCTAAGCCAAAGGCAGATGCTCAAACTGCTGAGCCACCCAGGTGCCCCTCTGCTGTTTCTTCTGATCTATACTTTATTCCATAGACACGCTTTCCTCTACTGAGTCCCATTATTATACGGAGTTCCATAAATTTTAAGAAGCAAATCAAAAGGAAATCACACATTTGGAAGAATGTACGCATTTTTACTGTGTGAAAGATAAATGCAATGTGTCTTCCTTTGATCAGAGAGGAGCCTCTGAAGAATTAATTCTACAGTAGACAGAGGGATAATTCGCTCAGCATCTTTGAATTTCATTCTGACTTATAAAATGATTCATGTTCCTCTGATATTTTAAAGATCACTTGTCATTACATTTTCCTAAGTTGTCATTTGATAGATTCAAGCGGCCCTAAACAAGCACCTCTGATTCAAAACAATGATTCTTTAATTTCGGGCTCCGCTCTACTTCCTGTCAATGTAACAGTGTCCCAGCTGATCTCAAACCAAGATTCTGTTGAATGTTTGTGAAACTGATAGGCTGTTCATTTCCCTGGCACATATTTTCATGTGTTGCTCAAGAGCTTTTAGAGGTATTTTCAGGATTTGAGGGAGCCAACAGAGGGAGACATGTGCAAGAGTGGAGATATACAGAGTGGATGGTAGGGGTAGAGAGAGAGAGAGAGACAGAGTCAGAGATGTAGGGAAAACAATGAAATAATGGAATGGTTTCTAACTGCTCACTATGGAAGCCTACTTTTGAGAGTGCTCCATAGTGAGAGCGCTTGTGTTAGGGTTCTTCAGAGAATTGGCCCACACAATTTTGGAGACTGAGAAGTTTCATGAACTGCTGTCTGCAAGGAAGAGACCCAGGGAAGCCAGTGGTGTAATTCAGTCCAAGTCCAAAGGGATAGATACCAGGCAAGTCAATGATTTGCATCCTATTCCAAAAACCAAAGAAAATGAGATGAGAAATTGTAATTCAATCAAGCAAATGGTAAGCAAAAAAGAATAAAATCCTCCTTCCTCTGCCTTTTGTTCTATTTAGACCCTCAATGGATTAGATAATGCCAACCCACAGCAGGGAGGGCAATCTACTGAGTCTACCAATTCAAATGCTAATCTAATCTAGATTACCTTCACAGGTACACCCAGAAATAATGTTAATTTGGGCATCTCATGACCAATCAAAGTGAAAAATAAAACTAATAAAACTAATCACAGTGGTGTTAGAATCAGAAGCTAATAAGTTTTCTTATTTATTTTTTAAAATATCTATTCATTTTATTTGAAAGAGAGAGGTAATGAGAGTAGAGGGAGGGGCAGAGGGAGAGAATCTCAAGCAGACTCCCTGCTGAGCAAGAGCCCCACACAGGGCTCCATCTCACAACCAATGAGATTATGGCCTGAGCTGAAACCAAGAGTCAGATGCTTAATGCCTGAGCCACCAAGATGCCCCAGAAGCTAAGAAGTTATTTTAATAATAACTGCAACAACAAAACCTTTTCAGAATCTATTACAGTTAGGATTATAGGGACCAGTGAGAGGCAAATTTGAGTTGAGCTCAATGCTTCCTTCTTCCACCTCAGACACATGGCTATTGTGATCCATGAATTTGTGTAATCTGAGGACTCATAAATTCTTAAGAGACAGAGTAAGGTATCTCAATGAAGCAATCAGAACAAGCAAAATTGTTTGAAATTTTTTGGAAACACATAGGAATATTCCCAGAAATTCCAGAGATGATGTAAAACAACCAAGGGTCACTGTTGTATAGTTCCTATACAGTTATAAGAGATGGAATCTAAAGTCCTAAAATTAGTGTATCAATGCTCATGTAAGCACTGTTTCCCCATATGTAAAAACACATTCTTAAAACCTTGGTTTGGGTCACTGTGATACCAAACTACATCATTACATCCAAGAGTAAATAAAGAACAAGGAGAAACATTTCAATAAATTATTAATCAATCAAAATGAAAACCAGTTAGTTAACTCACTGCAATTTTCACTTTTCAAGTAATTTGACTTGTTATAGATATAATCATAGTTTTTAAAAGTATGACCAGTGGAGTAATCCCTCCATGTACTTTTAAAATGTCCACACCTTTGACTTTTTCTTTTTTATGAAATTATAAAGAGATGTCACTAATACTGTATTTATAACTTAAAATGTTAGGATCTAATCTTTGCATCCTATTTAACTTATATCTTATTAAAGCTACAAATTTGAAAACCACTAATTATTTAAGGGACATTTTTAAGTTCCCTATACTTCTAACTTTTTAAATAATTAGATTAACTTATTTTACCACCTTTCTATTCAAAAGGCTGACTTAGTCTTTGTCACATGTTTAGAAATCAGATACCCATCACCTAGTGGCACATATGTAAAAAACGACAAAACAAAACAAAACCCCAAAACCCAAGTTGGTTGTGAAAGAGTGTATTTTTCAAAAATATCTTCAATATTATTTGTCATCATGCATTCACCTCCAGAATCTTGCCATTCCTCCATCAAGTGGCACAATCTATGCCTCCTCCCCTTAAATCTGGTGAATCTTTTTGACTGCTACAACTAATAGAATAAGAAAGAAGTGATGAAATTAAAACCAAAACGTGAGATAGAGTTTTTCCTCTGTATTTCTTTCATTTATTGTGAAGTTCGGTATCAGCAAAGAAACCCACATAGAGAAGAATTGAAATCACAGCTCTTATCTTTAGCTCCTGGTTAGTAGCCAAAGATTGCCAGACATGTGAGAATTGGACCATCTTGGAAATGGATCCTCCACCTTTATGGGAGTTGTCCCACAACTGATGTTCTATAAAGCACCAACCCACAGCTGAGAGGGCAATCCCTGCAAAATTATAGATTCGTAAATAGATTAACTAGTAGTTGTTTTTAAGGCCTTAAACTTTGTAGTGATTTATGTTGAAGCAATTATTAACCACTATATCAAATGCTAAAAGAATTTAAGTTTCCAAACTTGATAAATAAGGCAAAATTAGGATTTCAAATTCTTTAACTGCTATGTTGGAGCATTGTGTAACAGGTCTTCAAGAGGATTATTTAATTTTCTAGCTGATGAACCTCAGTTTGGCTGATTATGCACACTTGATTAAGACACAGTCTCTGTACAGTTATGTGTCAGCTTATATATTTTTTCTCCAGCAGAGATGCAAATGATTTCTGTCCTATAGAGAGAATAACCACAAAAGTTACAGTCTTATTGCCCTATAGAGCAGTAAACAGTTTTAGATCTATTAGCAAATTCTTTTCTGTATTCTGTAGCTGTTTGAATATTGATACTCAGTCCCTTAAGGTGTCTTTGAACCAGAATTACCATTCTATTTATTACCTCACTAATGAGCTACAAAAGTCTTTGGTATGTGTTCATACTAGAATGATAGTCATGTCTTTACTTCTTTGAAAAAGTATATTACAACATGTGTAAACTAAATATAATTTTAATTGAAGGAAGCTGGTGATATTAGTGAAAATAATGGAATACAGACCACCAAAAATTCTCTCCAATATCACAGCAACAGGAAAAGTGGCAAAAGTGGTCAGAATCAATATTTTAGAACTCTTAATAGAGCCAATTGCTTACAGCAATCTAAGGAGTATGCATTCAAGTAAAATGACTGGATTTTAGTAAGAACACTGAGATTTGTGAGATTTTTACTTATGTCATTTCCATCCTGCTCTCTTCAGCTCTGCAGGAGCCTTGAAAAACCAACAGGCACAATCATGGTCAAAGCAAGTTGACTGTCAGCTACAAGTGGGAACAGAATAAGAAGGAAGCTCCTCCAAAACCTCTTTTCAAGGAAAGTGTTATTATTTAACCTGTCTAGGGGTTCCCTGATTACTCCACTTGAAAGAATGTTTTTATCTGACCTGACTCAGAGCTTACCCAGTAGAAAATCCTTTTCTCTGGGGACATTTGTCAAAAACAATTAGCGGCAACTCTTTATTTTCAGCTGTCTCAAGTCATAGATAAGAGTTGAGGAAAGTCACATACAAAGTCATAGATAAGAGTTGAGGAAAGCAATAGGCTAATAAAAAAGCTTAAAAAAGAAAGACTGAAAAATGTAAAGCCCATAAGGGCTTTGAAAAACTGACATATTTTTGAGAATCTAGAAGACCACAAGCATGCATAGAGCTAGTACACATGTCAGAAAGACTTGAAAAGGTGCTAATCTCTCACTTCTGGCTGGCCTTGAGCCTCAATGGAAGCAAGACCTGAAACAGAGTTGCCAATATCTGGTCAAGCATTGAAACCACAGCCATGATATGCAAAGAACACTCTGGTAAAACTGGGAGATAAATGGTTCCAAGAATATAAAGAGATATGTGACCAATGATTAGCTGACTACTAAGTTAACCAGAGGCTTCATGACCACACATGACAAAAACACACACTTCATGATTAGTTCAGAAAAGTCACTAAGCAAACAAACACCATTACCACCAATAATAAACCCTGGGGATGAAAAAAAGCTGGTTTCCAGAGTTGTCACATCATTACATTATTTAAAATGTCCAATTTCAACAACAACAAAAACAACAACAACAACAACAACAAAAATATGAGGCGTGCAAAGAAATACGAAAGTATGCCCATACACGAGAATAAAAACAATTAATAAGACTCTGCTTGTGGAAGCACAACATTGGATGTATCAGACAGACTTTCAATCAGCTATTTTAAATATGTCCAAAGAGGGATCCCTGGGTGGCTCAGCGGTTTGGCGCCTGCCTTCGGCCCAGAGCATGATCCTGGAGTCCCAGGATTGAGTTCCACATCAGAAGCATGGAGCCTGCTTCTCCCTCTGCCTGTGTCTCTGCCTGTGTCTCTGCCTCTCTCCCTATGTCTCTCTCTCTCTCTCTCTCCCTGTGTCTCTCATGAATAAATAAATAAAATCTTTAAAAAAAATAAATATGTCTAAAGAACTAAAAGAAATAATCTCCAGGGAAAGAGAAGACAAAGTGAGAAGTTTGTCTCACCCAATTGGGAATACCAGCAAAGAGAGAAATTATGAAAAAGATCCATAGAAATTCTATAGTTAAAGAGTACAATTATTATAGAGAAAATATAATAGAGAAGTTCTGTATCAGATTTGAGACAGTATAAAATTAATCCATATTGAAGATTGTTTGATTCAAGTGATTTAGTCAGAACACAAAGTAAAAAGAATGGCATAAAATGGACAGAATTTCAGAGATCAATGTACATCATCAAGTGATCTATAAAATAAAATTTACATCTGCCAATTTGCTATTATACTCAAATGGGTGTCTAAGATGGAGAGAAAGTGGCAGAAAGAATAATTGAAGAAACAACGGTCAACAACTTCTCAAATTTGAAGAAAATTAGTATATTCACATCTTAGAAGCTCAACAAACCAGAAGCAGGATAAACTCAAAGAGATTTCATAGCTAGACAAACCCTAACTAAACTGTCAAAAGACAAAGACAAAAAGAGGAAAAGTTACTCATCACATACAAGAGATCTTTAATAAGCTTAACAGCTGATGACTCATCAGAAACCATAAAGGTCAACAGGTAATAGGGCTATATTTTCAAACAAAAGAAATACACTGTCAGAGAAAAATTCAATACACAGAAAAGTTATTCTTCAAAAAATAAGAAATTAATAAATTACAACATCCCTATATACAACTGAGAAATAGAAGAAATATTAAAGAGAGTCTTTCCAGTCTAAAGAAATGGATGCTTGACAGTAATTCAAATACACAAAAAGAAATAAAAAGCACCATTAATTGTAACAGCATAGGTAAATATAAAACATGATATGAATGTATTTTCTATTCATAACTTTTTTCTCCTACTTTATTTAAAAAACAATTTCATAAAATAATAATTATAAACTTGTGTTGATGGATGGACAATGCTAAATATGCAATTTCTATGATAATAACAGCACAAACAAGAGGTCAAGACACAGAGTAATTTTTTTTAATATTTTATGTATTTATTTGACACAGAGAGAAGACGAGAGCATAAGCAGGGTGAGTGGAGCAGGAGAGGGAGAAGCAGGCTTCTGGCTGAGCAGGGAGCCCTACAGGGGGCTTCATCCCAGGACTCTGGGATCATGACCTGAGCCAAAGGCAGATGCTTAACCAAGTGAACCACCCAGGTGCCCTAGGAGAAAAGTTTTTTTATACTATTGAAATTGTTATTCATTCAAACTAGATTATTATAAATTAATAATTTTGCTATATCTCCATGACAGTCACTAAGAAAATAACTCCAAAATATAGTAAAATAAATGACAATGGAATTATAATGGCACACTAGAAAATATCTATTTAATATAAGAAGATACAATAATGGAGCAATAGATGAAAGAATAAAAGACATAGTACTAAAATAGAGACATAAACTCTATTTTATCAGAAATTATAAGTATAAATGGACTTAAAATTCAAACCACTCCAAATCCCCTCCAAACATCAAAATTATACAGACAGTATATGGTTGAATATCTTGAGAATTTTGACCTAGTTTTGAATTTTACTGGCTAATTACATTATGGGTATTATAAATCCTTAGTCAATTACACACTATTTTTAAAAACATGGCACAAAGCTTATTATGCAGCTACAACAGATGGATATTTTGTTAGTCTAGAATTTATATTATGGTCTTTCCCTCTTCTTTATCACTTTTATAATAAACTCCAGGCTATAAACCATATAGAGAAAAAAGGGAAGAAGGAAAATACAATTTTATCCATGCAAAAAAGAACAAACCTAAAAAGAGATTATTAATTTCCCATAAGCAGGATACAATTTTGGTAAACTTAAACACTTAATGTACATAGTAATTTAAAGTCTTCACTACAGGATATATTTGAAAGTAAAGCATCAATATACAATTATGGTTTTTTTTTTAGATTTGTATTTATTTATTCATGAGAGACACACACACAGAGAGAGAGAGAGAGACAGAGACAGAGACAGAGACAGAGACAGAGGGAGAAGCAGGCTTCATGCAGGGATCCTGATGTGGGACTCGATCCCGGGTCTCCAGGATCAGGCCCCGGACTGAAGGCGGCTCTAGACCGTTGAGCCACCGGGGCTGCCCTACAATTTTAATTATTAAGATGGACTTCCATAGCGACTTCTATGAGGAAGCACTGAGAGTTACAAACACAAGCCTATGTTAAGAGCGTTATGAAAACACTCTTAAGAGGCTGACCATTAAGAGGCTGACTTCAGCTCAGGTCATGAACTCTGGGACCTGGGATGGAGCCCTGCATTGGGCTCTGCACTCACTGGGGAGTCTGCTTCTCCCTTTCCCTTTGCCCCTCTCCCTGCTCAAGTTCTCTCTCTTTCACTTTTAAATAAATAAATAGAATCTTTAAAAAAAGAGAGAGAAAGAGAGAGCATTGTGAGTGGCATAACAAGTATGAATAAGCTTTCTCCAACTCTCAGCTTGGCAAGGAACACCTGGGGGAACTGTTTAACATGTAGATTTCCAAGGCTTCCTAGTAGAGATGCTATTTTATCAAATTTGGTTGAATTATGGTTTTAAGATGGGTCCGGGTTGTCTGTATTTTTGTAAGCAAGATCTAAATGAATTCCTGAAGCATGCATTTAACCAATTGCACTTTGAGAAATATGGCCATGGCACTATTTTTGTTTGCTTTTGACTCTGATCACAGAGCTATTGTGTTCAGGTTGATTACATATCTAAGAAAAATTGAAACTGTTCTTGACTTGAAAGTTTTAAGATATCAAATTGATTATTTGAGAGGAAATTAATTTATACTGTGAAAATAATTATGATCAATTTACTAAAGTAAACTTTGGTACATGTAATTATAAGAACTAATATAAACATATATTTGCCAAGTTAACATTTTATTCATTTTTTTTTTGCCAAGTTAACATTTTTTTAAAAGATTTTATTTATTTATTTGGGAGAGAGAGAGAGTGCATGAGTGGAGGGGAAAGGCAAAGAGAGAAGAAGAAGCAGACTCCCCACTGAGCAGGGAGCCTAACGTAGGACTCAATTCCTGAACCCTGGAATCATGAGCAGAAGGCAGACACCCAAGCAACCGAGCCACCCAGAAGTCCCCCAATTTAACATTTTTATTAAATATATATTGTTATATACTGTATATTATATATATTTTATATGTTTAACAGAGTAATGTACACCAGTTCCCAATGCCAGAGAAGGACTCCAAATACATGAAGGGTAGCAAAGATTTTCGCTATGCTAACTGCCAGGAATAGAAATCAAACACTTCTGCCCACTGTACCTTGGAATCAGTCACAAAGAAAAGCACAAAGCAGCCAAACACTGAATGGAACAGCACTTTTTTTCACACAGGAAAGGGCCAGAACAAGATTAGCTTCAGTGGTGAGCATCAGTCCCCCATTGCCAGGGGTCGCTCTCCATGCCCAAAGCAGGACAATCACCCTATATCCATCCCTTCTGTGTGCCACAGTTGGAAGACACTGTCCTCTCCCTCTGGAGGACAGATACATTAGTAGAGTTGGCCAGGTGTAATAGGATGCCTGTACTTGAAGTAGAGACAAAACGAATACTCACTGAGTCTGAAACAAGATGCTCTGACACAAAATGGTTAAGTCCACAAATCGTATGGGCTTTTTATCTCTTGGTAAGGAAGTGTTCAGGGCCCAAGGCCCATTCTTAAGCAGCTGAGTGTCATTAGTTGAAAGACTGCATGCAGGAGATTGCCTTTAGATATAAATATATGTAATACGTATATTTATTTTTATAGATATCTTTAGATTTTCATATGTGATATATATCATTTGTTAATTATATATAACACATTTAATATATGAGCATATATCATAACACTGGTACAAAAGCTTTGATAATCTCTATCAGGTATGGTTGGAAAAATACTTTGGAGCGTTCACAGAGCCTCTTCTTCTACCTCCAGGTTCTTCATTGACTTCTCCCATGTCCCACGGCATCAACCCTTCTTCATAGCCATTTCAGTCAGCTTACATAAACTGACCAGGATCCTATATTAGCATGAATTTTAAAAGTTAAATTGCAGAAGGTAGGATTGATTGCATATGCTATCTACCAAGCACCACTGTACTGGGTTCTTTGCAAAATTCCCTTACTATTTAATTGAAATTACTTAATTTGTATCATCTTATGCTTTGTCTTGTTGTGGGTTGTTCGTGTTTTTTTATTTGTTTTTGTTGACAGAATTTTGTAGATCTTTCAAGTGCAGAAGAAAGGCTTTTTCTAGTGTGTGTTCTGAAACATTCCTGCAACAAAGCTCTGCTCACAGATATGACAGTGGGAGATGCACTACAGTGCATCAAAAAGCTTTAAAAGCACTATTGAAAGCAACTTTAAGACAAAGTACTCACTGGAATATTAACCTTATGCCCCTTCCCATTGCTTAAAGAAGTGGTTGAAAAACAACTTGGCTCTGTGTCCCTGCAGCACTTCATAAACTAAAACAACATGGCCCTGCAAGATCAGTAAATAAAATTTTGAACAATATTTGTACGATTAGCTATACACTTGGAAATATGTTACCACCAAATGTCATCTATTAGTAATAATTAATTCTTTCATCATTATATAAGTATTTAAATAGAATGTCTAATTTTTCTTCCTGCGTGCCAATAAATTTCCTTGAACATGCACCCCAACGTGGAGATGCCTGGTTTAGAGAAATCTTCCATTGCATATTGGCTTTTGTTATGGCTGTATCATCTGTAAATAAAATTTTCTCCTTTATTTCTCCTCACAACAAATATTGTTTCTTTTAAAAACATGAATTCCAATCTACATTGCGGTTGTCATGAGTATGGTATGAAACGAATCAGTTTACAAAGTTCTTTCTACTATTCTTTCCTTCTATCTAAAAAGGCTCATAATTGTACAGATGATGCTACCAGATGTGATGTTTCAATAGCATCAGGCATTCTTAATACCATCTGAATTCAATCTCAATATGTATACAAAAGCATCACAGGTGAAAAGAAAAAAGAATTCCTTTAGACTCTTCCTACATGCCAATGGTCATGCTTCTGGCAATCCTGATGTTTCACTTATAATACCACCAAATTAGATTTGCCCTAATCTTTCTAATTCATGAGTGTCTACAGCATCCTTTGAATGGTTCTTCCAGCATATATGAAGTTTTGATAATTTATTTTATAGATGCATGCAAATTGTCCACAGGAACTAGCGCTTATTTTTCCTCTTTTGAATATATTTTTTGTATTTTTCCTGTCTGGGTTTTGTAAGATTATTATAGAAATTGAGGCAACTTATTGGATTCATATAATGGATAATATTTTATATTTATTTCAATAGCACTGACTTTCAACTGCTATAATTTTAATCCCATCTAAAAGCAACAATCAAAAACCTATGTGAGCTGAAAAAGAAAATAAATAGTTTAAATCCTTGGTTGTGGTGTATGTATCTTTTTGCAATTCAGCTGCGTGAATTTGTCATCTAATCTTTTCTAAAACACTCAGCAGGAACTTTAGGAGGGCCCATCAGATGCAATCACTGCATGATCAAACATTGGGAAAAGGGAGCTTTGTATTTTCCAACAGGAAATAGGATTTAAAGCATAACCTGAGATCGATGGTTTATTATCTTTCATTGGACCTCAGACTCTGGTTTCTCTTGTGAAGCCCTAAGCTGTTAAAATTTCAGATGCTTGTTTGACTAACAGTCACTAAATTGTAGGAAATTAGTGAGTGTTTTGAGTAATTTAAATATTTTTCCAAAGGTACACATTTGTAAGATAAAAGAGAAACTGGATTAGAGTTCATTAAAAAGAAAATAGGAATTCTAATTTTAAGTATTGCATGAAGTCAATCTTATTCAATCTTTTTTCTTTCTTTCTTTCTTTCTTTCTTTCTTTCTTTCTTTCTTTCTTTCTTTCTTTCTTTCTTTCTTCTTTCTTTCTTTTTCTTTCTTTTTTTCTTCTTTTCTTCCTCTCTTCTGTCTACCTATCATCTACCATGCTAATTATTCATCTATCTATATATCTATATCATCTGGCTTATTATATGAGATTCAAACAGATCATAGCACACTCCATTTTATAATCTGAATTTTGTCTGTTAGCTATATAGCATGTTGTTATTTATATTTTTATAAACATTCACCATCATTGCCAAGAATAGAGTGTCATACTGATACCTGTGAGTTGTATTTCATTGATGGATGTTGTAACAGACACTATGGTTTGCATTCCTGATAATTATGTCCTTTTCTCTGTCAAGTTCCCAAATCTGTTTATGTGTCCACTCATTACTTGTATAACTTGAGGAAGTTCAGACTATTCCATTCTCCAGGAAAGAGTTCTGAGGGACTTAAAGGAATTAATGTGGCCCATTCCCCTTTATAGAGTTTTTGGGATGCAAATGAGAGAATTCTGGTAAATAGGATGTAACAAGTGGTACTTTGGATTAAATGTGCTGCAATTAATATGAGTTATAATCGTCAACACTAATATATTCAAGAAATACTTCTAGCAGGACTCAGATAATCTGAAGAAATCTCCAAAGTAATTCCACTTACTTTTCAGAGGTTGTGATTTGAAAATATAATATCTGACACATTTTCAACTTTTGAGATCCAATTGTATTTTACGTTTTCATATTCTGGTTATAATTTACTTAATTATTTTTAGAAAGTTTGGATTTGTAGAACATTACAGTACTGAATATTAATATTTATCCAAATGTCTCAGAGATAATGACATTCTGCCCTATATTTGTTTATAAACTAAAGTTGCCTGAGTTCTCTGCCAATCAAATGCCACTTAAGACCTCAAAAGGAAGCCCTAGCTTTTCACAGGGTAATGGAGTTACACTATTGGGTGAGCATAAAGCAAAATATTTATATGACATTTTGTCCTGTCACAATTGTAAACATTTTTTAGTAATTAAAAAATATTTATGATTATTTCTTCACATGTCCAATGAAACCAGCTTCATCTACCGCTGTGAGGAAAGACTGAGGATTTGTAATTTTTAACAATATGGCTTTTGCTTTTTGCTAACTTATTTATTCAACAACTAGATTAACATTTTTTTGTTCTCACAGTGATTTACTTAAGGATACCGTAGGGACAGTTTGAGCACTTAGATACAGCAATTAGTTTTGAATACACACAAAATACAAGAAAGAGAGGTGATATCACATATCAAATACAGATCTTTTCATTTGCAGGTCTTGCTTTTCAGAAGTAAAGGAGCTTTCTCAGAGTCCTTGTGATTTTGAGGTAGCAGAACAGGAATGTGTGAATGACAAAGGAGGAGGAAGGGCTGAAATGAAAGCTCTGTAAATTCAGGAGGAAAATCAGGGATGTAGGATTGTCAGTTGCATGTTCCTTTTGCTCAAATATATCCTATCACTCTGCCCAGCACTCTGCAATTAATTGAGAAATATGTGTGCGTGTATGTAAGGTAAGAATTATGAATATATGGTATTTTTTTTTATCCCAGGGATTACCTGGTTCTTCCCAGACCATATTTATGAGGCCTTGAATTTCACAGCACAAACACATCTAAAAATGGCTCCATCACAAGTGAATTCAATGACAGAGGAAATGGTCTCTATACTGCATTTGATTCATCCATAATGAATGTAAACAGGGTCAGTTCTAGTCACCAAGTATAAGCCTTTTATTTTAAATTTACTATATGACAGGGATTCATTTTCTCTCCAGAAATGTGATGCTAAATATTGACCATTTAAAATCTAACAAAATGCTGAATAGAAAAGATTAATAAATCAAATGAATTAACATTGCAAATGCCTTTGAATTTTGCAGGTTGCCATCCAAACACTGATTTTATTTGACTCCATGGTACCATTATGCTAGCTGCTGCTCTAAATTTAGCTCATTGAATGCCTGATGAAATGTCATGTACTGCAAGTCCATTATACGCACATCAACTCTTCCATCTGCAGTTTGCAAGTTTAGACAGTTATTCTTTGAAAGAACTCTTAATGGGCTTTAACATATGATAAATTGTGAACTATTTCACCTAGGACAAGGCTCTCCTAGTCAAAACAGGTGCATTCCCTCTTCTAATGTAAAGACAAATTCAAATAAAGCAGTACCAGTATAGCCAAATTTTTTGTATATGTTTATAGGTATCCAAGGTACAGAATCCATTTAGTCAAATAAAACAACAAATATAAAACTGATGTTATTTATTGAAAACAAGAAAGCAACTCTAATAATAATAATAATAATAATAATAATGGAGGTTTCTTTACGGAAAACTCAGGTTACACGGAAGACACAATTCCATTAAAACTCACAGAAACTCTTCATGCGGGCGTTACTTCCCCTTTTATAATTGTGGGACTGGATCTGATGGAAGTTAATTATTTTTGCAATAGTCAAGGGGTTAATCAAAGCAGAGTTAGATCTGGGGCCTGGAAGCAACTAGTTTTGAAGCCATTTGGCTTCGTAACCATTCTACTAGGAAATTCTTATTCCCTTCCACTCTCAACAATTTGAGTTGCCATAGGCTATGGCTTCTAATTTGGATTGAGAAGATCAGAATCTGTTTGAGGTAGAACAGCCAGCTCTGGAGAAATTGCCTCAGCGTGTTCCATACCTTGAACTTCACAAGCTAACTCCCCATAGTAGGGCAGCGCTGCATTCAGGAAAATGCTTCCCTGTACTAAGTGAAGAGCGTGAGTCAAGAGACAGTGAGGATCTGCCCTGCTGCCCTGTTCTCAGTTACTGAGGGCAGGGTTGGTTCCCCAGGGGAAAATTAGTTCCTCACTTAGGCGATCAATATTTAAAATAATAGAATGCATTCAGCCACCTGCTAATTAAACAGAGCTTTATAATCAATGCAAGTTGCATGTTTTGAGGCAAGAGCTCAAGAAATCATACAACTAATTATAATTAAATTACATTTTCAGTCTTTGAGTTCCAATTCCTTGCATTTTAAGACCATGTGTTTTCTTAGATATAAATATTTGGAATGCATACTCAAAGTTTTTCTTCCTCATTTTTTAGCAGAAATAACTGAAGTGATGTGACAATCAGTCTACGCCCTCCGGCTGCAGTTTTTCTTATCTTTCTCTTGCATATTAAGTATTTTTTTTCTCTTTTTCCTTTTTTCCTATGGGGCAGCGAGGGAAAGCAGGAAAGTGGGTCTGGACACATGTAGGCGATGGCCGCTGTCCCCAAGCCCAGGCACTGCAAAGGGGAAGCTTTCTCAGAATCCAACACCCCCACCACCAACAACAACCCATCTTCCCTGGGAGCACCCAGTGGAAAGTCTGCAAGAGGTGCAAAGCTTTCTCAGTCTGCAGCCTTCAAGGACTTCATACTCTCTCCATAGCCCATAGCTGGCCTTTTGAAATGCATGATAAATTTCTAGCTGACTCTTGCCAGCTATTGTGTGTTCAGGGGCATCTCTCCCAAATAAGCCAACACTCTGAACGTGCTTATTCCTGATTTGGGGATATTTGATTGCCTTAAGCATTCATTTCTTTTTAGGTTTTAAGGAAAGTTGCTAACTTACAGCCTGTCCTTCATTTTCTTGGTTGTAAGGGGAGGAGCAGTACATCCCTGTTCATCACACATCCAAGTTTCAGTGGCAGGCACAGGGACATAATTGCAGTGCATTGTTCTCATAACAATAACAGGTTTAATAAGATAATAGTGCAAAGAAGGAGTCCTTGTCCCAGTCTCTTGGAGGAAGAAAAAACTCAGTAGGAACCTATTAAAAAAAAAAAAAAAAAAAAAAAAAAAAAAAACATGGGATTCCAGGAAGAAGGGGAATTCCCAGGAAGAAGGTAGAGTTTGGGAGATGGTCTGCATGTGGAAGCAGCATTTTTGTGATCAAGGGAACCATGAACAGATTGGGACTGTTACAGCTTCAGTTCTGAGGGAAAAAGTGCCAAGAAGAAATGCTAAAAAGAGAGATATAGTCCCAGATACTATTTGCCATTTTAAGAAGCTTAGACCATGTCCTCTTATGACAAGTTGTGGCAGGGTTATACAAGAAAGTTAAGTGAAGAGCTTTACAGTTTACATGATTTTTTTTTTTTTTTTTTGAGAGAGAGTACATGTGATCAGGGCAAGGAAAGGGCAGAGGAAGAATGGGGAGTGAATCTTAAGCAGGCTCCACATTCAGCACAGAGCCTGACATGAGGCTCGATCTCATGACCCTGAGATCATGACCTGAGCTGAAGGTCTTGGGTAGAAATCAAGAGTCAGACACTTAACTGACTGAGTCACCCAGGAGCCCTCAGTACACATGAATCTTGAGTGTATGTGCAAATGATAGATTAGAAACACTTAATGGATGCAGAATGGTCCCTCAGCATTTTATAACAAAGATAAGAGAATAACAAGATTTTATAACAAGATAACAAGATAACAAGATAAGAGAATATGTTACAGCAATCATTAATGTGGATAAAGAATAATAGTATATTTGTTAAACCTAGGAAGTATCCTAAAATTTAGAGATTGACTATAAGTAATGGATAAGCTGATAAATACCTCCAGGTTCTTCATTTGATATAGGACACAGAAAGAAAGAGGAGCAGGTTTACTCAGAAGAAGATGATTTGGGGTTCTGACCATAAGAAGCCTGAGATGTGTATAGAACACCAAGAGCAATGCTCAGCATGCAGTTGAGCGCATGACCCAGGATGCAAATGAGCTGCCTGGTCTTGAGGACAGACTTGTCAGTTTTCAGCATGAATGTGCTGGTTTGAATCCTGTAACCAGGTGGAATGATCTAGAGATGGTGGAAGGGAGGGTTGGGATGGGAGCCTGAAGACACCACCCTGTGAATTCCAGAAAGAGCTGAAGAAGTGATGCTCAGAACTAGCCTGGAAGAAACAATTGTAAAGCCTTCAACATTGCTGGCATGCTACCGTGGACACCAAAGGACCGGAGCTTTACAGTAGGTTTGGAAAAAAGAAGACAGAGAGCTCTAGCAAGGGATGGACTGAGGAAAAAAGAAAGGAAAGAAAGAAAGGAAAGAAAGAAAGAAAGAAAGAAAGAAAGAAAGAAAGAAAGAAAGAAAGAAAGAAGAAAGAAGAGAAAGAAAGAAAGAAAGAAAAAGAAAGAAAGAAAGAAAGAAAGAAAGAGAAAGAAAGAAAGAAAGAAAGAAAGAAAGAAAGAAAGAAAGAAAGAAAGAAGAAAGAAAGAAAGAAAGAAAGAAAGAAAGAAAGAAAGAAAGAAAGAAAGAAAGAAGGAAAGAAAGAAAGAAAGAAAGAAGAGGGAGAAGCAAACGAAAAAGACATTGCATCGAGCAATTAGGAGGTCAAATTTGAAAAGGCAGGCTCTGGATCATGCTGCAGGCAGAAGTCAAATTCCTAAGTATACAAGATATGCCAGACAATGAGCAAGTGAGGACAGACTATTTTTATGGGGAACGTAGAAGAAGATAATGAGACTAGAAGAGATATGCTGTCTTACTTTCAGGGAACATTGCAAATGATGATGTCATGAAGAATCCAGTTGGACGTGCCAAGACTAAAATGCCATTAGCACGCACGTGCATAAACATTCCAACCTGCATCGGAGACTTGGATTAACCTGAAAAGCCAAGCCATGTATCTACCCTCTCCTTCGTCTCTTCCCATAAATCTCTTTATCATTCCCTTTTCTTCTCTCTCTTGCCCCCCTTTTCTCCTCTGCCCTCCTTGCTGCCGTCTCTCATTTTTCTCTCTTTCTCTTTTTATCATTTTCATGTTTGCTTTTCCCTTTTCCAATTAAATACATGTAAAATTTATCTATGTTTAAAATAACCTCCTAAAAAGATGAGGGAATCAAGGCAAAGAGAACACTAACTCATGGGGGTCAGTTAACAAAAAAATCAATCACAAAGGGAACTTGGGAGCTAGGAAAGTGTTCTTTAAGGCTGGATGGTAGATATCAGTGATATGAGCTGTTGCCTTCCCCTGGGAACAGATGGATTTGATAAACTATCACCTTTTTTTTCTGGAAGCTTAGTAGTGCAAGGCTCTATCTCTCCATCTTTACATAATACGTACTATTTCAAGAAGAAAAGGAAACAAACATGCAATACTCTGTAAAATTCCTATGATAACATTCTCTATCCCGAAGTTAGGCATGCTTAGTATCTTAACGTTTCTGTTACAGAATCAGAAGGAACACGTGTATACATTCCTTCCTCTCGAGCCTCAATTTGATAAAAATCTGTAAGTAGGTTTTTTTTTAAATGTTCGCCATTTCTTCCACAAGAGGTATTATGAACACACCAGAGCCTTGCACTTCCTTGAAATACTTTTGCCCTGGAAATTGTCCAGAGACATAGCTCTGCTTTTCTCCATCCATGTGTCTTTGAGTGAGCCTAAGATAGAACCAGGAGTCAGACAGCATCATGTGTGCCTACAGATGAACCACAAATGGTGACAATTAGGTAGCCGGTTCCTTGTCCAGGCTTGACATCCTCTCTGCCCCACTGCATACCAGACAGACAAGTCCTCTTCACTGCAACAGAACACGGTGCTTACAGGCATGATCTGAACATGATAAAGGCAGGCAGAGTTGGAATATTCCTTAAGGAATTTATTTTATTATTTTGCTTCTTTCCTAGTTTTTTTCTTTGGCCAACATATGCTCATTTCTATTTAGGGCTTCACTCATTTATTCATTTATGGGTCTTTGTATAGTAATATTTTATCCATAGACCAAGAAATGTTTTAAAATACTAAAAAATGGAAGAAGAATGTACAGAAGAGAGCTAGAGGTATTTGGTTCACAGTTATTCGGTTCACATTAATTTGCACTTACACAAATTAGTAATAATTTCTATTTATTTTATTCCATATCTAAGTGTTCTATTTAATGTATGTAAATGATGAAGCACAATAATACAATCAAAACCACACAATTTAAGAGTAAGAACATATATGTGTGTATATATGTACATACTTATACATATATGTGCACACATATAACTGAATACAACATAAGACCATATAATAGATCCCCTTGGAAGATTGATATTGTGACATGTCCACAGCTCATATGATTATTATAACCAGTTCCACACACTTTATTACTGTGGTAAGTTGGAGATATAAATAAAATAGGATTATATAAGACTCCATTTTTGCAAACTTGAGAAAAGAGAGATTGTCCAGCAGGCCTTGAAAGAAGTAAGCCACCATGTTTTGAAAGGGCATCTGGACAGCTTCCAAGAGCTGAGAGCAGTTGTCAATTGACAGCCAGCAAACAAAAGGAAATCTTGGTTGTACAGACTCACGAAATGAATTCTGCTAAGATCTGAATGAACTTGAGAACTGATTCTTCACCAGACAAGCCCCTAAATGTGGATGCCATCTCTCGTGAACCTTGATGACAGCCTTGGGAGACCTTGAGCATTTACCTGACTTCTGACCCATGGAAACTGTGAGGCAATAGATGTTTGTTGTGTGAAGTCGCTAAGGCTGTGGTCACTTCCTATGCAACAATAGACATTAATTTAACGTTGATGAAAACTCACCATGTAAATGAGTGATCAGAAATACATACTATTCTTGTAAAATGTCTCAAAATACCTGATTACACTGTCAGTGTTAACATCTTTTAAAACAGTAGTCATGGCCTATAAAAGATGCCTAGGTGTTTATCTATGTCATGTGTGGATAGCACCCAGATAAATCTCAGGAAAAATGTATATGAAATGGTCAGTGTGTTAGCGATTATTGATATGGAGTGTTCACCTGAATGGTGAGCATGAACAGAAGCATGCTTGTGCCAACAAAGAGTAAGTATGGAATCAAGCATGTGGGTGTGGGTGGTTTGGAGATTTAGTGTGTGCAGGCTGTGCTCTCTGGGTAAGCTTGCCCAGAGTAAGGTATGGAAGGTGAGCTTGTCAAGGACAGGCGTGTTTGAATGGCCCATGTACCTGGGCCTGTAATTGTGTCTGAGCAAGTCAGCTTGTATTTCCGGGTTCATGTTTTTTTGGTTATTGTTCTCTCTGTATGGATGTGGTATAGATAACCAGATTTCCCCAGCACACATTATCCTTTTTCTCCTTTCAGTCAGAATAAGTGCTTATTTTTGCAGAGATAGGATGTAAAAGTAATTGGTGCACTTCTTGTTTATATTCTTAAAAAAAGAGGTTATCCGCCCTTCATTTTCTTTTTTTCCACTTCCTTTTGGCTAGGACATGGTAAAAACTGGAGTTACTAAATTGGACCCAGAGATGGAAAAAAGACATTTAAAAAGGCAGACAAATCTCACACTCTTGAACAGTTCAGAGATGGACCTGAGACCATAACAAATTTTTATTTTGTGTAACTCATTGGATTCTCAGTGTGTTCTGTTTTAAGAGAAAAAGGAATGATATCTTGAACCCTTACCTAACATAGACTTGCCTGTATCTCTCTCTGTATCCCTCTCTGAGTCCCAGGACACCTTGGTAGCATTTCTGCCTCAGAGCTCCCTGCAATTTACTCTAGGGCTTCAAAAATACACAAACTTTTGCAAAGCTCAGAAGCTGACACTTCAGATGCTTCAACATCTTTCTCCTCATTTCTCCATATTTTTAGAGAAAGAAGTTCACCTGGATGTAGCTCAGCTGGCAAGTCCTGAATATGAGTATCCATGGAGGTAGTTTTATTCAAATCCTTTTTGCCACTTACTGGCAGACTTTGTATAAGTCAATTAAAACGTTTAAGCCTTAATTTCTACTTATGACAATTGATATAATAATAACTCTCTTTTAACTCTCTTAATAATTATATTATTAAGTTAAATAATTATAAGTTGCACATAGAAAACAGTTGGCAAGTCAAAGTTAAGTATCTTGTCATTGAATACTGAGTTGAGACTGATTCTTACATTTGAAAAATCCCATTATACCTCTGTTGATATTGATGATGACGAGTCAGTGAAGATCCAATTATGGAGCAGAAGGGAGACCTTCAACTCCATCAAGAATAGGTTACATCTGAGATGCCTGTTGTATACATAGGTACCATTGTCTACCAGCTCCTTGTATATGCAATTCAACACTTCTTTATGCAGTTTGAAAAATACATATTGAGTCATGATGTAGGGTCATGGTTAAAAACATAAGAAAATGTAAAAATCATAGATAAAAGGAATGTAGAACAAGAAATGAACAGAGGAGAATCTGGGAACAGATTGCCTTGGACTGACACTTGAGGAAACATTAAGGAGAAGTTCCAGCAAAGGAAACCAGAGTTACATTCAGAGGATGGAAAGAGAACTAGGGGAGAATTGGGCAAAGGAAGAGATAATGGAAATTGAATTGATAGGAGGGGAAAGTTAAAGAAGCTACCCTGTGACCTACTAATTTCTTTCATCTGAAACTCACTTGAGGGGAAAGAAAGGAGACAGATGGGCAGGTGGCTTGATCTAATCTCTTTGTCACCTGGACCTCTTATATTTGCAATGAGAAAGAAAACTTATCTCTGAAATACCCTTAGCAGGATGTCCCTGGCTAAGGGTCACTTGTAAGAAATTGAGTCTAATATCTAGGAGGAATGGCTCCCTGGAGAATGTCACATAAGCTGCATAACCCTTAACTGGATATAAAATAGAGATATAAATAACCTAAATAATCACACCATGTTAGATGAACATGGACCTCATTAGAAACCTCATCTATTACTCTGAACCAGAGATGCATGAATGATGCCGGAATGCAGGATCCTGAAGAGCTACCTTTGGCATCCTACACCTTTCTCTGCTTCAACTGGGCATTGAAATTACCACTAAAGCTCAACAATCACTAAAATTTCTGATTCTATTATTCCACTTTGACAATAAGATCCTCTGTGTTAGTGCTTAGTCAATAAAGAAATGTTTCAGAGAATACAGATAAATAATGCCTGAAAATATTGGTTGGATTTTTTTTTCATTTGGGCAAGCATTAGTGGGCAAACACTGGCAACATTTGTTGTCAGCAAGAATATAGTTGGC
Organism: Canis lupus dingo; assembly: GCF_003254725.2. Taxonomy (NCBI): domain Eukaryota; kingdom Metazoa; phylum Chordata; class Mammalia; order Carnivora; family Canidae; genus Canis; species Canis lupus. The sequence goes on along the minus strand of NC_064264.1, from coordinate 53,527,137 downwards.
TGTAGATGAAATAACACATAAGGACTTAGAGACATCCATTCAAGCATTAAGAAGGTGAACTGAGAACAAAATGGAGGAAGTAAGTTTTCTCTGGAAAGATATACAGAGAATGCTTTTGTCCTTTTCTTCCCTTGGGTCCTTTCTTCCTCCTTTCCTTCCTTTTTTTTCTTTCTTTCCTTCCTTTCTTCCTCTTTTAGTTAAAGAGAGAAGTTGAGAGGAAGTCAGATTCAGAGCAGAAATTAAGGAATTTTCTATGGACAAAAGAGAAGCATCTCTTACTTTGATACCAATAGGAAATAATAAAGGATAAATAAGAATCCTAGAAACTTTTGGAAATGCAGAAGTTGGAGGATATCCTATTTGATGGCTTCTATTGTTTCAACAGTGTAGGCGACAAATATGGATATAATGGGGTTGAATTTGGGCCCCGAAAGAGGAGCGTAAGACTCAAACTGTAGCTGAGCAAATGAAAATAAGTGAAGGATCAAAAAGAATCAATGATAATCAATTGAGGTGCATTTGTTATTGGATTTCATGATACTATAGCATTGCATTTAACAGAATATTATGCATTTATTATTGGACTTTATGACATTCAAGCATTATATGTAACAGAATATTCTACCTTATGGTACTCCTCTCATATGTGCTGAGACCATTGTAACATGCACATATGAAATTCATTGTAAAAAGTTCTCTCTCTTAAACTTCTTTACTCAAGCCAAACCATGAATATTTATTTTGCAGTTTGAAAACCAATAAGCAAATTATCTGTCTTTAAATTTCTGACATGTCTGTTCTCGTGAGGTCTTTCCAAAGCCTTATTTTCAATAATTGTTCTCTTTTGTTGTTTTGTGACTGACCTAAAGTATCTAAAAATATATTTTATTAATCTCACTGTGTCTACTACATCCTGGAACCTAGGTCATAGAGTTTTTGTATTTGTTGTTTTTTGTTGTCCTCATCTTAGCTTCAGAAGGCAACGTTTTGTGTTTTATAAGAAATAGGAAAAAGAAAACCCTACCCATTTGCAAAATTTCACAATATCCACTCCCATTCCCCATTTTACAATACTCACACCCATCCCCAATGAAAGTCACTTCTACATCTTTCTCCAAAACAAGGAGTATACAGCATCACATTAAGAGATATAAGAGTGGGAAGCCGATTTGTAAGGAGTCCTGAAACATTATACCAATACATTAATGAAACGCAAATCAGCCCCAAATAAGCACTCTAGTTCATACACATCTAAATTTATGGAATATTTTTTCGTATACACAATGCAGTCTCAAGTGTTTAAAATTCTGAAACACACACAAAAAAATAAATAAATAAAAAAAATAAAATTCTGAAACACAGGAATGCAGATTCTAATGCTATTTTCTCAGAGTATGATATATTTTTACTAATTTAAATTTTAAATCCTTCCCGGTATAATAAATTGTCCATTTCAAGGAAAAAGTTAGAAAAGGAAACTGACAAGAAAATAACTAGGTAAAAGCAGAGACAGGTTTACGTCTTTTTAAATCATTGTCTACTTTTTTAGTGTAAATAAACTTATAAAGTAATCTGTTTTTCCTTGGATTTAAAATATGTTATGAAATCATGAATAGTGATAGAAAAATTAGTGATTAAGAAACAAGTTAGAAACAACATGTATCAGTGTGAAATACATTTCTTCCCATTCCATCTAAATAAATTTTAATCACTAAAAATATTGGTTTTTAAAAGAAACAATTTGGTATATTATTTGGTGACTCCCTGCTTTCATTATGGCAGATATTTACCCTATGATAAATATCTAAATGATCACTTACCTTTAAAATATACCCAATTTAGCTAAACTTTACGGGCTTGGATCATACCCACCTCTCTAATCAGTGCACTCTGCCCCCAAGGACATAATTAATTGCATAGAATAATAGCAATTTATTTTCATTCTGCATACAAAATGGAGGAAACAAGACACAATATCATAAGAAAACTAAGATCACTAAGTATTATCTTATAATTCTGTTTGGTTGGTGTAAGAAACTTTAGGAGAGCTGTAGCATACTTGATCTGGGAAAAAAAAGAGTTAACATACACTCCACTGACTTTAGACCTTGTTACTTGAAGTTTCCTGATCGAAGAGGAGCCCTCTTTACACTCTTCAGTGCTATTGACCCCTGAAATACTCCATGGAATGTCCAAACAATGAGAACATTTTCAATCTATAGCAATTCAATCCAGCATACACTTTTATTAACTCATTTTAGGCCTCTCTGTGTCATCGATAATCCAGGATCAATATTAGACATGATTCCTACCTTCTCATGATCTTCTTTTGACATTATAAATGAGCCATGTAGCCTCTATGAAGATCAGGAAGACAAGTCATTCATATTTCCTTAACGTTAATAATTCCTTCTTGGTGTGATTTTTCTCAGAGAATCCAAACATAGGTGATGTCAACAGTGAGAAAAGAGGAAGTAAGATGTGATTTGATGACTGACATATTCATCACCTGATCACTTGGTAAGCAAGGAGTACCACATGCTAAGGGTACATAGTTAAAGATCATCCCTGACACAAGATGGCAGCCTTATTAATGAATATTTCACTACCAGTGACCAGAAAAACATTCTGGTGGAGAGAAATAAGTGCATGACTTAGGCATTTAAAATATATGCAGAAAGCAATATATATAAAGAGTTGACTGGCCATTGAAAAATTGTATTAATTTCCTACCTTAATCAGCTTAGGTTGTCATAAAGAATATCAGAGCCTGGGTGGTATAAATCCCAGAAATTTATATCTCACAGTTCTGGAAGCTGAGAATTCCAAGATTAATTCCAATTAATACTAGTTCTGGTAAGAGTTATCTTTTGCACTTGCAGCTAACCACCTTCTTTCTGTGTCCTCACATAGTAAAGAGCCAGAGGGACCTCTTGTGTCTCTTCCTTTTCTCAGAAGGTGGCCAATCCTATTGGATTAAGTCCCCAATCTTAAAACCTCATTAAGCCTTTATCACATCTTTATAGATCCCATTTCTGAATAGTAGGGCTTCAAAAATAAATAAATAAATAAATAAATAAATAAATAAATAAATAAATAAATAGTAGGGCTTCAATGTTTGAGTTTGGAGGGGACACAAATAGTTCATAATACTCTCTGAAGAAAGATAACGAGACACTGAGTGCTATTACCAAGTAGTTAAAGGCTAACCATGGGAACTAGAAGTCCTTTCTGAAAGTTTATTAGGAGGTCCTTATCTCCTGTAGTGAGAAAGGGGACTAAGCTGAAGAATAGACTCAGAACCTGAGAGCAGTGGATCTCCAAAGAGGCTTAAATATTCAGTAAAAGCCAGCTTTTAGGCTAAATTTAGGACACTGCTTATGAAAATCTGAGAACCTGATATATAAGGTAGGATTTCTGGATGGATGCACTAGCAGATTTTGGCTTTGCAGACCCCCTGGGCTGTCATTGCTTGGGGAAGAAGCTCACCTCTCCTTAGGACATATAATCCTTCCCTTCTGATTAAAGATAATACACAAGAGGACAGAAATTCACCTCCAGGAGCCTCTGATAATGATAGTTTAAACTGAACATAATCTGCATAAGGACCTGCTGGGATTGACAGAAGAGGAATGAGATTATACAATAAAGGAGCTGCAAGAATTACTGAGCACATTTTTGTAGTATCCAGGGGAACATCCGTGGAATTAAATTTTGAGTGTGCTTGACTAGCAGGGCTAGAACTAAAGACTGGATAAGAAAGAATTAGTTGACCTGGTAGTACTTTCTTAGGACACAGAACTCTGACAGAGACCTTGAGAATGGGGCAAACACATTGGTAGCATGGGCATTTGGACCCGGGGGAAATTGGGGGACAAATCTCAGTGACTTATCCATATCTGAGTTGCTATCCCAGCTAGGAAAGGAGGGTCTAAAGAGGCTGAGGGGGTGGGCATGATATAATAGATATATTCTTCAATACCAGAGGACCTGTTCAAGGATGATGTTCCAAAGGAACACCCAGAGGATGTACCATTCTTCAAGGTCACAAAGAATGCTCTGGTGAGAGAGATACCCAAGTTCAAAGGTTGCTCTTCCTTGCAGACTAGGACTAATGTTAAAGTGAGAGGATCTTCTTTGAAATGATAGGATAAGGACAATTGTTAATGCATAATAGAAAAATACTCATATATAGATTTCACAGACCTGTAAAATTCAAAATATATATGGGAGATTGGCAATTGGGTTGGCACCACTTATTTTTTCTAGTAAGAATATAAAACAAAACAAAATTAAAAAACTAGATTCTACATCCAAAGTAGAATCTTTCATTGCTGTCATTTCATGAAAAGAAAGATATTTCAATAACTAATTACAAAATGAAATAATTTCAACCCTTAATTTAAAGGGTTTAATTTCAACCCTTAATTTCAACACTTAATGAATAAATTTGGCCTTGGGAGATTTTTACTGAGTTGATCTTTTCTTTTTTCTTCCTCATTTTGACATGGACCAATAAAATCTCACTGTGGAAATACACTGGTTGTTGATCAGCACTTAGCAAGAGTTAAATTAGATTTGGTTCCAAAACAAACCATATGCACCAAGGATAGTGAGCAACTCCATGCCAAGTACTTTGATGTGATTGAGAAGACTCAGATTGGAAGGTCTGAGACTTAATAATAATGTATTTGCTCCCTACTGAAGTCTCTTTTACATCTGTTGGGGAAAAGCTGCCTCACAGCTCTTGCTTGAGATGTTAAAGCAAAACTTCACCAGATACAGGTAAATGCAAATTTAAATTGGATTAGCTGGCAATGGATCAAAATTAAGACAAGTGAAATTGCCATCAGATCCTGAAAACATAATCTGTTTGATTTTTTGTGTGCGTGTAAATCAAGGTTTTCTCTTTTCACTGCTAATCAGAATAATATACACAAGGAGTGGCACTCTTCTTTTTACAGGGAGTAGGCTATTTTTCATCAATATCAATTAAATATGCTCAGTCTTAAATGTGGGTTGCACATAAAAAAGGAGAAGACAATAAGATAGTGATAGAGTGCTATAGATATATTCAGACCGATCCAGGAATCAGTTGTTAAAATTGCCTTTGGATAGGGAAGTCCAAAGAATTCTCTTGTCATATTCATTGCCCTGTACATTACAGTCTTTCGGGATCCCTAATTTTTGTGTATGATTCCTGTATTTTTATGTGTTTCAGAAACCTCAAATCTGTAGACGTATTCTGAATCCATTTTCCAGTTCATTAATCTTAGCTTTATGTTTGATTCTCCATTTGATTTGTTCTATTGGTTTTATCCCCACTTGTGGCTTTTGTTAATTATAACAGCAGATACCATACACTTACGTAGAGTTTATGCGTACCAGGCATGCATAAAATGTAGAATCTAATTTCTACCCACTACTATTACTTCACTTGTGGAAAGGCCAAAACTGGGGTTCAAGAACCAGAATGTTGGGGTCAGATAGAAAGGAAATCTTGACTCTGCTGATGAGTTTGGATTTTGTTCAATAATGAGCCAACAAGGGAGGGTTATGATAAAATTAATTTAAAACAGCAACCTTAATGACAAGGTAGGTGATAAATTAGAAAGGATTAAGACATGAGCAACCTTAGAAAAATAGTACAGGGTTTTAAGTGAGGGATTCTGAGAGTCTGAGATAGAAAAAAATTCCTTGGAGATGGAGAGTAAGGAGTGGATTAAAGACCTATTTTGAGGTAGAATTGACTTACTATGGTATGTAATGTAGATAGTATGGGACAAATTAATGAATCAACTCAGTGAAAATTGGGGTTTCCATTGTGAGGGTATCCAATCAGAAAATATGTGGGAAGAAACCAGAAGAAATAAAGTTAGAAGGAAAATATCATGTCGTGGACAATATGTCTGTAGGATACAAAGGCTGTTCTGAAGATGTACCTTTTTAAAATAAACACTTGGTCATATGTCTCACAAAAACCAATGGTAATATTTCTGTTCTCAGAATGAAGTTCCACTGTTCAATATGTTCTAACAGAGCCTCTAAAACCAGACTCCATCCTCATTTTTGAATCAAGACTCACTTCAACACAGTCATTTGCTCTCTCTTTGAAGTTTTTTCTTTCCTGTGAGCATCCCCCCTCAAGATCACATTCAAAAAATACTTCTACTTCTCCTCAATGTGTCTGTAAATATTTTTCTCATAATGGGCTTCATTGAATTTAATGTTTACACATTTGTTTCCCTCAATACAGGACAGATGCTGTGTTTCACTTGGTTTTCTGGCCCAATAGCCAATGTAGCTAGGGCAGATTAATGTTTGTTGAATGAACAAATGAATGAATGAATGAAAGATTAGTTGAATAGCCAATGTCCATTAGAGAGTTGTAATTATAAATCAAGGGTCCCAAAGATAGGTCGTTCAAGAAAGATATTTAGGTGGCACCCAGAGAGAAGATCATTTTAATGGGAAACCATTGGTTAAGGGTTTAAAATGTTGAATAGGATGAAGACTGAGAAGAGGCTGAGTTTGTAATGAAAGAAGCAAGTATGGACAGAAATCATGGTTGGAGGATGGTAACTATCATGAGCATAGCATTGGGCAGTGCCACAGCAAGAGTATGATGATTTTTCTATCATCTATCTATCATCCATCTATCTACCTATCATCTGTCTATCTAGCTAGCTAGCTATCATCTATCTATCATCTATATAATTAGGTGGTTAGTGTAGTACTCTTTGTCCTTTTTATAAGGCAACTATAGAATGTATATGGGCCGAGCCAATTGAAATAACTGAAAATGTCTACTGAGAATGAATGTTCTTTTACAGCTAAGGTTCAAACAAAGAAAACTGGCATAATATTAAGAAGCCTGGACATCTGTAATGTCATACTAAACAGACTAATTCCTGAGAGATAAAAGTAGAGCTATAAATATAAACATAAGTTCAGTTTAATTAGTGAGCTCATAGAATATATTAACATATACCCCCTTCTCAAATTTTGCACTACATTTTCACCTGGAACACATCAGAGCTACTTGAATATGGATTTATTTTGCTATAGAAAAAAATAATAAGGCTTAAAATATTTTAGTAAAGTGCCCAGGAAACATGTTTTGCAAAGTACTAAATCAGTTCATTTATTTTGATGGTTTAAATTTTGAACTCATCAACCAATCCATGTAATAAGACTAATTTTTCATTTAGTGATATTTCTTTACTTAAAACCAAAACTAACACATGTCTTTATGAGGTCTAAGATGAAATAAATCTATACATGGGATAACTATATTTTTAAAGCCTATATAGGCTAATTATGAAATTAGTGAAGTGTTACATTTAATTCATTGGGTTAATTGACCTATTTAATTGTGTTTCTCTTTAAATATTATATTGATTATAAAAGAATACCATAACCCCATAATTAAACAGAATTCACCAAATTATAAAATGTCTTTTCTCATAATTGATTCTATTCATAATATAAAATATCAATTTGCTGATCATAATTATGGTGTAACACACAACACTTGAGTATTAAAAAAAAAATGGTTTAGGTGACCTGTTACTCAATGCAGTAAAAAAAAGGACTTCAAGAGCTTCTGAAATAGGTCAAATCATAATGGTGATGTTGAACTTTTCAACTGAAAATAATAAGGTTTTATTTCCAGTGTTCACTGACCTAGCCTGAAACTTAATGTAATTTAGAAATAGTTTAGCTACATTTGGACTTATTTAGAAGCAATTGTTCACTCTGTGTCCTATTAAAATGGTTATCTCCGAAATGGTTGCTGATATCTGCATTGGCAATTCTGCTACAATTTGAGAATCTGAAGTGATCATGGCAAAAAAACAGTTACTGTTACTTTTTCCAAAACAGGAATTGATTATTAAATCATTTTGATTTTGGTGTCACTGCATATAAATACAAAAGCACTAGTATTATATTACTTTTTTTTTTTTCAAATTACATAATCATTGTAGCATGGGGTTGTGGTCGCACTATATTTTCTGGTTTATTAACTACTGCAATATTAAGAAAAAGAAAAAAAATAATTTTCTTAGCCTAATTTCCATTTTATCATGATTGAAGAAAAGTATACTCTAGATCAAATAACATCTATCCTTTATATCAGGACATGTTAGATGCAGTTCAGACTATGAAGTTAAGCAATATGATAACTGATTCCACAATTAGATTTATTTATTTATTTATTTATTTATTTATTTATTTATTATTTTATTTATCCATGAAAGACAGACAGATAGAGACATAGGCAGAGGGAGAAGCAGGCTCCATGCAGGAAGCGGATGTGAGACTTGATCTGGGACTTCTGGCAAAGGCAGATGCTCAACTGCTGAGCCACCCAGGCGTCCCCACAATTAGTTTTAAATTTTCTATTTACCACAATAGCTACTGTAGAAAACAATGTACCATCTGCTTTCATTCTGAATTTGTCTTCATAGGAATGTGAGGGCAGCCTGCTACCTCATGTCAGCATCCATTATAAGGCACCATGCAATGTGACATGACACGGTATGACAGATGCAATCCAACTCAATATGGCACCTGTGAAGTCATTGCAGATGAGGGAGTAGAGCTCATGTGCTCTCATATCTTAGCAAAGAAATATTGGAGAAATGCTCAGGTATTTTGTTTTAGTTGTTTCTATCAACCTAATTTTTAAAGAAACAAAATGTGCTCAATTTATTTTTCTCAAAATTCTCAAAGGAATCGATATGGTTAAGTAAAACTAGCAATCTTCATTTCAGCTGTCATTTCTCCCCAGATAATATTTCACAGGCAGAGGATAAAATTATTCAAAGTAAAATGGTAATAAAATCACAGCTTTACATTCTGAACATATTTTCAGTAGAAGACACTTCTTTAACCGCAAACCTATAAAATTGCGATAAACAACACATCCTCAGTATTTAAGCATATGGTATGTTGACAGTTTTGTTATTGTTGATGTACAAAACTTTGTTGTGGTTCTGATTTTGGGTTACATGTGTATTTTTCTTCTCCAAATAGATTGTAATCTTACTGAGGACATCCACCATGTCTTATGGCCTTGAATGAGAGAGAGAAAAATAAATACCCTCTAACAGCTAATATATAGAATTTAAGATAATTATAAAGGTATTTTGAAACTCATGATAAGAAATGTCAGTTCTTGTAAATCTTGACAAGATTAAATAAAACAAATATTTGCTTTAAAGTAGAAGCTCACAGTAGCCAAACTACAGAAAGAGCCCAAATGTCCATAGATAGATGAATGGATGAAGAAGATATGGTATATATTTATATGATGTAATATAAAAATAAAAATAAAATAAAATCTTGCCATTTGCAATGACGTGAAGGAACTAGAGGATATTATGCTAAGTAAAATAAGTCAATCAGAGAAAGACAATTATCATATGATCTCACTCATATATGGAACTTAAGAAACAAAACAGAAAAAAAAAAGAAACAAAACAGAAGATCATAGGTAAAGGGAGCCAATAATAAAAGAAGAGGTAATCCAAGAGGGAGACAAAGCCTGAGAGACTCTTAATCATAGGAAACAAACAAGGTTGCTGGAGGGAGGGGGTAGGGGGATGGGGTAACTGGGTGATGGGCGTTAAGGAATACAGGTGGAGTTATGCGCCCTGGGTGTTGTATAAAAGACTGAAGAATCACTGACTTTACCTCTCAAACTAATAATACATTATATGTTAATTAATTGCATTTAAATGAAAAGAATCAAGTAGAAGCTCAAATTCATTATGGGTATGGTACATTTTTAAGAAAATATGAAATTTAAATTGATCTTAGAAAAAAATATATGTATTTTTTAAAAAATTCGGTAGGCATACTATGAAGAAAAACACATTTAAAAGGTTTTCAAAAAGGAAAGATTTTTTATTTCAAAAGCCACAGTATCAAAAATTATTTTTACATTTCAATAACAATACGGATATACTATTTTCATATTTAAGGAAGATTTATACAAATGGATTAATATGTTTGCCTCTTATAAAGTAGAAAGATATAATCTTAAAACCTGAAGATCTGGGTCTGATCTCCATGCTTTTCTGACTAAGTGATTTCTGGCAAGTTTGTTGGACTCTTGGTGATCTACTTGCCTTCTGAATAACATAGTCAATATGACATGATCTTATTTCTATTAAATCTCCATAGCACAAGGACAAAGTGCAAATTCACTTGGTTTCTATCAGAGTAAATGCTATGAACACTTGCGTTGATATCACTGACAACCTAAAATGAAAATCTCTCTCTCTACCTCTCTTGTTGTGCATATATATATATTTGTACCTGAGTATGTATACATACATATGTGTACACCAGTATATACACATAGATAACTAGCTTTTACAAATAAAAATAAGAACTACATCTAAGGACCTTGGCAGACAGAAAAGCTACATAAGGTTTTAATATAATTAATATAACAATCTAGATTATGTCATTGGACATTTTCTTGGATTTTCTCTCCTTACATGAGTCTAGTCAGGGTCTGAGTATTGTTTCTTTTTTTTTTTTTTTAAGATTTCATTTATTTATTCATGAGGGATATAAGGAGAGAGGCAGAGACATAGGCAGAGGGAGAATGGGCTCCCAGTGTAGAGCCCAATGCGGGACTCGATCCCCAGACTCCAGGATCACAACCTGAGCCAAAGGTTCAGGGAGCCATCCAGGTGCCCAGGGTCTGTGTATTGATGTTGTCATATACCTTCTCAGATACTGCATGTTTGGCTATATTTTAGAGGAGATGTCAGCAATGTGTTTTGCCTCAAAAATATAAATGCAAGTATATGAGTGATGAACCAAAAAATATCCACCTTCTGTTTGATTAATGTTGAAACCAGATAAAGATAATAGTGAAATCTTCACAACTGTCTATTCTTCCCAAATTAGAAATTACATTGGACTCAATATCAGTGGCATTTACAGTCTTCTACCGGACCAAACAAGCAGAGTTATTTTTGATTTTCCTTTTTCCTTTGATGGTGATAGTCAGTCCTTTATAGATTCAACTCTTTCCCTGTCAGTCTCTAGACTGACCTCTTCCTGAGGTAACAGAATGTATTAACAACTTCTCTCGTTTCTTCTTGTCTCACAAGGTAATCCAGATATTAGGACATAAGGTTAGGTACCATTTTCATCCTGCCCCTTCCATGTTTCAACCCCCCCAAGAAAAGTGTTCATATCTTATTTTATTCAATCCAAACACAGAATAAGGTATCACATTTTCTGTTGACCAATATTCAAGTAATAATGCTGGTATTTTTTTTTTCTGTTGTGGTAATTCTGTGTTCCTAATCCTAAGAGACCATCCTACATGCTGGTCCTACAAAGTTAAAGCAAATTCACCATAAACTTGTGAAACTTTATCAAAATATATCATACTATGTATATATTTTCAAGGTTCAGGTCATTTATTCTTACTTGAATAACTTCCTTGGTAAGTTTTCACACCATATTAAATATTGCCTTGTGACTAACCATTTTATAATATCTTTTAAAGCACTGTAATCATGTATGTTTTATTGAGCAAGCGCCATTTATAAAATGTAAAGGATTCAATAACAATATGCCACTTAAGGAAATTTTCATTTCTTTATGGTCTTTTATTGCTTGCCCAGAGGTTTTCATAGTTGGGAAAAATGAGTATGGGTCTATAATCTATTTTCTGAATAAACACTGTTATTATAAGCATTTTCAAATTATTATATAATCAGAACAGTTATCCTTTAGAGGTCACAGGCAAAATAATTATACTAGCAATTCGACTATACACCATATATATTATCTCAGTTGATCCCCTTACAAGTGCATGATCTGGTAATATTATTTCCAATTTTACACATAAGGAAAATTTTAACTTTAAGATATTAAGGGATTTGCCAAATATATCACCCAACTAGCAAATGGACAGCCCAGATGTTCGGACCCTCTATTAACAAAGTTGCTCATGCTTTTTATCTATCAGTATGTTCACTTACTCCAGGCATTTCCTCTAAAGCATTTGACTCTTAGGTCTGCTTTACTTTTGTGTTTGTATATTAGGTCCTTGGACTGAGAAATAACCTTCTATCTCCTGCTTACTTTTGAAACAAAATGCTGTGATTCATAATATCCATCCATGTCTACATGACAAAGTAGGTTTGTTCTCAAGTAACTTCAGTTAGGTAGGTCAGCCTCATTTTCTGTCATCCCAACCATACAGTAAAAATAATTAGTCCTAATCCACTGAGTTCATTTCATATCTGAACCAGACATTATTCATGAAGTGTAGCTTGGTGAAAGAAATCTAGCAGTAATTTCATGGATTTTAACAATTATGAAAAAACAGTAGCATCTCATCTATGAATGAGATTAAGATTGATAATGATACTGGAGCAAACTATTACATAAAAATGAAATAACACCCTTAACATGCATTACTTCTTCATCAAATACTATAATTGATGGAAAAAGGGTTCCTCCTTCCTTCCTTCATTCCTGCTCTTGTCAATATCATCCTACTCCTTCTTCTTCTCTTCCTTTTCTCTTCTCTTCTTCTCCACCTTCTTTTCAGTTTATAAATGGTCTTGGCTCAGATATTTTTATTCAAGATATTTATTTGTATAAATGCTATGACTACTTATATTTTCATAAATAATTGCAGAATGTTTTCCTTTTATGATATGCAATGACAATTAGGAGGTTTATATTTCATTACCTCTTATAAGCCACACACCATGATCTATACATATCAGCCCAGGCAAGCTTTCCAATAATCATGTCCTATTTCCCCCATTTAATAGAATAGACAGTGTATGTAGGTAGGTCAGTGCTGGAGTTGGGACCTATGTCTATCAAACTCCAAAGTCCATGTATTTTCCTCTTTTGTACTTCAAATAGAATCTCCAAAGAGACTGTTAGGTCAGGTAGCCACAGGTTTGAAAAAGTTTGCATTTTAACTTTAAAGAAATAAGTTATAAAGCTGTCCTATGTAATGAAGCTTTTGATCATAAAAAAAATAGAAAATAATGAAAATAATCTTTCTTTAAATTTTTAGATGAAAAAGTATAAAAATCTAGAGCTATTGGCTGCTAGAGCTGAAAATAGAAAAGATTACCTAGGGAATTGTTTCTGTACTATATTACTGCATGCAGATGTTTTCCTAATTGTACTGCTTAATAACAAATAAATACTATACCTATAGGCTTTAATAGTTTTCAATAAATAATTTCAGTTTAAAAATATGCTCTTCTCAAGTAACCACCCCTGTACATTTATTTGTTCTGATCAGATGTAGGGCCATTTTCACCTGCTAGGAGAATGTTCAAAATTTTAGCAAAAGGGGAAGCTACACAGTGTCCTGACAAACTGCATCACAAATTTAAACTTATAAAATGCCACTAAACATCTCTTTGTAATATTAATATATATATACATATATATATATCACTTATAATTAACAATTAAAGTAAAGATGTTAATAACTAATTATTGGAATTTTCAATATAGGAAATCAGTACAGGAAGCAAAGGGCATGTGATATGCACCACATCTCTACATGGTCCATCTCTTGATAAACATCATACAAATGCCATTGAAACTTCAGGGTTGGTAATTACAGGTGGATGGAGGTGCTAGAAATTTTGTTCTTTTGAGGAGACAAATTAAATGGCTTTGGGAATGGAATCCTTTCCCATGTACTACATTTTATCTATACATTTTCCTCCAACTCATCAATTCTAAAATCAAGATGCATCTAGGAATTGATGACATCTTTCATTCTTTGCTGGCAAATAGTAGCCACTGGCAAAATGACTACAATTCCATTTATTATCTTACAAAGCAAAAAAAAAATGTTTTATTGTATCTAACAATGTAAAAAAATCCCACAAATAGATCACATTTTGTCACAGTTTGCAACTGAGACATGTGCAAAATGGTTGTCTATCACCTGAAAGCAACATAAGGAAGAAAAAGATGACATCTCTTTTGGAATATATTAAATAGATTTCAAATTTTCCAAAGGCTGAAGTGATCAGTATATATGCTATGTGGAATTATTCTTAAGCATGCATTATAATTTATAAACTTTTTTCTTTCTGAGCGATACATAAGATAATAGTATATTTAATCATTAATGGCCTTTTTGATTTAAGCAAAAACAAAGTCTCTTTTATATTTGCAGTAAAGCCTGCAATTTCATTATTTAGATTTTTAAGTCTTTTGTTCAAATGCACCTTAGAGAGATTCGTTGCAAATTTTATTAGAAAATTCCTCACTAGATTGATCAAAAGGCGTTCTGTTCAAGTACTGCTCACAGCATGGGGTGGAAATGGCACAGGATAAGAGGAAATGCACAAGTCACTATGGAAAAGATTCACAAAATGTTGACAGGTGCCTGATCCATCAGCAAATTGGAGAAGGACATTTATTACACAAGCAAGCAAATTGTTGCTCAAATATTGACTTACTTAAAATTAATAATAATGAATTAATCTCTGCTGCTTACCCATGATATGATACTCCCCAAGATATAACAGATAAAGTGAACCAATCATTTGTAGAGGCTTCTAAAAAAAATACAGTCGGTACATGGAAAACAGTGTCTCAGGGTGAATTAAGAGATAATAATATTTTCTCTGTTCAAGTGTTTCTGAAACATTCTAAGTCAATGATTTTATTGGTGTGTTTTCCTCTCTGCTCTTGACAGTATGAAAATTATTTTGCAAGAGTTAAGTAATGGAGAGGCTTTAGTAAATCTTCCCCAAAACTATGATACTGTTTAATAAATTATTTCAGCCAGGGAAGTAACATGACTGATACACTTTCCATATTGTTCTGCTTTCCTGAGAAAATATGAACAAATGCAAACGAAGACTTAATCGGAAACACGTCATTGGGTTGGCTTTCCCATTAGGATTTCATTAAGATCAAAAGGTCCTGTTTCATCCATTCCAAACCTTCACCTGGGGAAGTGATTTTATGAATCACGATCTGCTCCTACAGTCTTGCTTACTAGACGGGGTCACAATGTTACCAGAGCAGAGGAGAGGACGTGGGGGGCAACCCCTGCATTCCTAGAGAGTAGACACATGTGTTCTACCACTTTTCAGACTTGTTATTTATAGGTGCATCTACCAGTTTCTGTTTGTCAAAGGCTTGCAACAAGTAACCCACCGCTTTCAGAATAAACTCATCAAATAGGCTGCTCATGTTCTATTCATGTAAGAGGAAATCAGACGTGGAAGCTTTCTAGCCTACCCCTTTGGTTCCCTTCACTGAGGACAACATGCCATATTAAAACATATCCAAAGACAGAGCATTACATTTCATTAACTCTCCCTATGAGAAATGAAATGTTGAAGCTTGTGACACATTTGACCATAATATATTTGTATATGAGTTGCTGATATGTTTTATCAAAAAGCCCTTGATTTTTAAACCTAGAACACTGGGATTCATTAATAGCCCCTTCATATCTCCCTTTATATTATTTTTGCAGCATTTTATTTAATCAAGTGAGTGGTTAGTGTTCCCAGGGCCTCCCTTACCACCCACACATACTTGCTGACATTATAACACTGACAAGGAAATAAATGCTTAAAAAATTGTGGGCTGGGAGTGAACTTTGCATGCCCTTAACCACTTAGCTAGACTCAAGTAATGAAGCCTCCTAAAGCAAACCCACCACTTAGGCTTTGTAAGTGAAACAGAAACAATGTTTAGTTCAACTTGTTATCTATAGAGGCATAAGTAGATGAGCCTTTTTTTTTTTTTTTTTTTTACCCTGAAGGACAACATCATAACCTTGGTGATTTGCTTAGAAATTCTGGCTTTCAAAGCTCAGCTATGGAATGCTTTTGGGGCATGTGCTTTCCCTATATTCCTGCACAATGAAAAGAGTCACTCTGGTTCCAGATATGTTTGCTGTGTTCCAATAGTTGGTTTTATAACCCATTGCCCTAAACTTGACCTTTTCCTATGGAAAGAGTGTTGAAATGTGGCTGGCTTCTGAGGCAAATCCATAAAAGCCAATGTAATGCATACTGAACACAAGTGTGATTCCAAATCCATAGAGGTCTCAGCCCCCTTTCCCTTGTGTCAATATTATTTCTATAGGAAAATCCCCTAAGCGTTCCAAGTGGGGAGGCAAGAAGCATCCAACTCCAACAAGAAAACAGAGGCAGCTCTCTGCCTCACTTCCTGCTCATCCTACATCTCTGAGGGAGACACCCCCCCTTTTTAAAATATATTTTAAAATATTGCCTTTTTAAATGGCAATATAGCCATTTGGGATTGGGTTAGTAACTCCACGAAGATGGGGTTATAATTATGTCAGGTCAGGACTGGTCTTCCCAGAAGGTTGTTGGAAGGTCACATACTCTTGTTAGTCTCTCCTTAGAACAAAATTTGCTTGGTTACCTCAACACCGCCTTTCTTACACTATCACATGTAGTCAACATTTCGCCAGCTGTTTCCCTATCATCACCACCAGCAGCATCTGCCCTGAGTGTCTCTAGCTTTCATTTTTGCCTCCCCCTAAAAAGTGATGAATCATAGTGATGGTGGCAGCAATAGTGTAATCAGGCAAGGAGTAAACCATTCTCTTTGAACCATGGTTTTATTTTGACTAAATGAGAAACTTAATAGGAGTTTTCATTTTTCAACAAAATATCAGATTCTTTCAGACTGACTGTTCATGTTCATATGTTGAGATTATAACCTCCAAAGTGATGGTATTTAGAGGTGGGGCCTTTGGGAGGTCATGAAGGTGGAACCTTCATGAATGGGATTAGTGGTCTTTTTTAAAATGTTCCAGAGAGCTCCCTCACCCCTTCCACCACATGAGGACACACAGAGAAGCCCACTATCTATGAACAGGAGATAGGTCCTCAGTAGATGCTGATCTATCAGTGCCTCCATCTTGCATTTACCCTCTGGAACTGTGAGAAATAAATTTATATTGTTTATAAACCACCCAGTCTGTAGCATTTTTTTTTTTTCATTACAGCAGCCCAAATGGACTCAGACAGATTAAGAAACTTCTGGTCCTTTTACCTTTAGTGGAGTTAGTCATTCTCTTAGAAACATTCAAAATGGGACCTCTGTTTGAGAAAATGATTGGAGATTGAGAAGAAAAGGGACTCATGGGTGAGCATTACAGTCAGAGTGAAAAGCATTATAGAAATGAGCCCTGTTCTTGGTCCTCTCTATAAGGTGATCAGCAGAGGACCTCACTACACTCATCCAGGGGTTACAGAAGATTGGACTCTTGGGGGCAGCTCACAGAAAGGCAGAACATACACAGGAGGAAAACCCAAAGCCATAGTTGTTGAGTGGAAGCTAATTCAGTTACTACCTAGAATGTGCCACAGGAGAAGCAAATGTTCATTTGTAAGGCAAATGGAGAGTGACGAGACATCATGCAGCAAGGGACTGTGGGAGTTTCTGAGTGAATTCTGTTAAAAAATCAACAGTGCAAAGAGCATATTTATGAAGCCGCTTGTGTTAATCACAATGTCAAGGCTTATGTGAACCAAATTAAACAAGAAAACACAACAAAAAAAATCAAAGTAGAGATATAAATTCAGTGCTAAAGAGATGATTTCGTTCATGTGGGTGTGTCAGCCCCCAAAGTCAGGGAGTACGAAATGAGTTGACTTTTAATGGACAACTGCATTAATTTTTTCCTTTTTTTTTTGAAGTCTTAATTTAAATTTAGTTAGATAACAGAGTGTAATATTAGTTCATTTTAAAATTATTATTAAATAAAGTCCATACTTTATTCAGATCTCCTTAGTTTTAATTTAATGTCATTTTTTTTTTTTTTGGTTCAAGATCCCATTCATAATGCCATGTTACACTTGTGTGTCTTGTCTCCATAGACCCTACAGAGCCATGATGGTTTCTCAGATATTTCTTGTTTTTCACAACTTTGACAGTTTTAAGTGTTGGTCAGGTGTTTTTTCAATTGGGATTTGTCCCATGATCAGGCTGGGGTTAAGAGGTCGGATTAGGAAGGCCACCTAAAGGTAAAGTGCCATTCTCATCAACTCTTATCAACATGATATCTTGTTTATCCATTTATTTTCATTTATTTAATAAATCTACTTATTAAAATTTAATTTTGGTTAAAATTCAATACCAACTTATTTACATTTTGTTCAAATCATTCTGATTTTGGCCATTGAGAGCTCTTTGACTTGGCTCCTCTATCCCTTTAACATAACCGATCATCATGAATTAATTTTCTTCTGTATTTTTTTTCTAGAAGTGTTATAGTTTTACCTTTTACATTTAGACATGGAGCTAGAGAGTATTGTGCTAAGCAAAGTAAGGCGGTCAGGGAAAGAAAAATACACATGATTTTACTCACATGTAGAATTTAAGAAACAAAACAATTGATCATAGGGAAAAAAGAGAGAGGAAAACCAAGCCGTGTTAAGTCTTTGTTAATACTCTCAACATGAAATCCACGCAGAAATATTATTTCTTCCTCCAAAAGTCTACATTAAAAATTTTACCAGAAAACAGACTGTCATGTTTCAGCTTAGCAGCGATTCATAGGGCACTCCCACACTTTAAGTTTACCTCTGATCATAGCAACTGTTTCCAGCTTTGCATTTCTTCTGTATGTTTGCATGAATTTAAATTACTTTTCGATAGCTTGTGTATCCTTGCTTATGTATACTCATTTTTAATCCTCTGTGAGTATGTGTCCTCTCTGCAGCCAGTTTATAGAATCTTCAGAAAAAGAGTGGAAGAAGCTGTTTGTTTGAATCTTTGTCTCATGCCTAGTACCAGACCATTCATGTTTGTAAAAAGTGTACTGAGCAAAGGCAAGCTGTTCCAACTCAACATATTTACTTCCATGTTGCATAATCATTCTGCTAGTCAGTCGTTAAATATCAATATGTCCATAATAATAATAGAAGGACTAGTGATAATAATAACTCTCATTTATTTTTACGGTAATTCATTTTTGAAGAGTTTTAAATTTATGATTCTAATTGTGAAAAATGAATGCACGGAGAAATGGACGGACACGAATATGTCTTATCTCTGTTGAAGATGTTGTAAGGTGACATGACCGATTTTGGCATATCTAGTGTTCTTGTTCAAAACTCCAAACTCATGATGAATGTCCTCTGCACTCTGCCTTCAATCTTTCTAAAAGCAACAGCTAAATCTCAGTCACATTGAGCAAATGTAAAAAATACACAATGTCTCGTTGGACACCGAGGCTCCTTCCACAGTTTGGCTATCGTGGCCATTGCTGCTAGAAACATCGGGGTGCAGGTGTCCCGGCGTTTCACAATGGAATATTACTCAGCTATTAGAAATGACAAATACCCACCATTTGCTTCAACGTGGATGGAACTGGAGGGTATTATGCTGAGTGAAGTAAGTCAGTCGGAGAAGGACAAACATTATATGTTCTCATTCATTTGGGGAATATAAATAATAGTGAAAGGGAATATAAGGGAAGGGAGAAGAAATGTGTGGGAAATATCAGAAAGGGAGACAGAACGTAAAGACTGCTAACTCTGGGAAACGAACTAGGGGTGGTAGAAGGGGAGGAGGGCGGGGGGTGGGAGTGAATGGGTGACGGGCACTGGGTGTTATTCTGTATGTTAGTAAATTGAACACCAATTAAAGATAGAGGTGTTGATACCTAAAAAAAAAAAAAAAAAAAAAAAAAAAAAAAAAAAAAGAAATACACAATGTCTCTTTGTGTAAAATGTTTCTTGCATATATTAATATCAAAAGCAACAGTGTACAAACATTCTAAAATGTCCATAATAATAGTGACACAAAGTATACATGAAAAGGAAGTGAGTAATTTGTGACTTCAAATTTGTTAATTTTGCTTGACAGATAATTTAATTTTGTTTTAACTGCCTTCGTATACAAGTTACATATTTTCCCATTTCAAAAGATTCATGGACTAAAATAAACTATAGGTAGTTAGCAAACATTCCCAGAAGTGACAAGTTACCTCCGGATTCTTTGGTACTAATAAATAATAGGTGAATATAGAAAATCGGGATGTGAAAAACTTAATAAAGAAGATTTTCTGTGTCTAGATGAAAAATATCTATCAATACGACTTACAGAAGCTGCTGGATCAAATCCATACTTAAAAATCTTAACTCTAGCTAAGAAAAAACACGAATAACACATATTTATGCATTCTTACAAATCATGGAACGCTTTTTTATAAGATGAAATACAAACATTTAAGTGAATTTCACACTTGCCTTTAGAGACTGTTGTCTTATATGAATCAGTTTGTGAAAATGAAATTTTAACATTCCAAAAATACATTCTAACTTCAAATGGAAAGAAAAAAAAATCCCTTTTTTTTTTCATCAGATCCATATGGTAGCAAGACCAAACTAATGGCCTTAAAACATTTCTCTAAAGACTTTTCAATTCCTTTAAAATAATTTCAAAATTGCTGTAAAGCCTCTATTCACTAGAGGAAAGTATCACTAAAAAGTTTATCTGCTAAATGAGAAAGGAAATATGTTCAATTTAATATGTAGTATGAACACCTAATAATAGCAAGACCAGCAAAATATCTCTCTCATATTAGATTTCAGCTTTACCTTCACTAGATGGGATTTCCTACTGGGAGGAATCTAACTTTTACACTTTCATTAAAGCCCAGGTTCGTGGAGGCAGAGGTGCTGAGCAGCGAAGGGAGGGAAGGAAGCAGGGGGCAGCAGTGCCCCATGCTGACCCTGGGGTGAGAGACTGGGCGCCTCCTGGGATCAGCAGCTTCCTCTGCCTTGTTCTGCAGGACAGGACGGGAGTCCCATTTCCAACCTCCAATTCGTAGAAACATGCTTAAATCATTCAAACATGTTAACTAGAAATGGGACATTTGTCCACAATTGGACACATTTGATGCCTTGAGGTTTTGTTTTTTTCTGTGTTTATGTTTTTTCCCTACAACTCTGAAGCACCCACGCTCCCCTCCTTCAAACTTGGAAGGATTAGCACAAATTCCCAGCCCACTTTGGAAGGAGATAATGCTTTTGTCCCTGTTCAAGGGTTATCCAGTGGAGCCGATTTCTTACATGGCAACATCCAGAGGCTCATGTGTTTGCCTCTGAAAGTCAGGCTGTCCTTTCCCCGCATGCGGGGACCAAAGAGTGCCAGGTCTCTAGTGTGACAGCCTTGACAGTAAAGGAACCTGAGAAGACAGCCCACTTTGGTTGGCTCTTCACTCAACTTCTGACTTTAACAATGGGACCTCCAGCCACTGGGCAAAGAACAGATGAGGAAGTGACAGAGAAAGCTTATTTCTTCATCCAAGGAATGACCTCAAAAGACATTCAGGCTACTGTTTTCTTTTTTTGGGGGTGGGGGGTGGGGGGAGGGTGTCCTTCATGATCCTTTTATGGAAGCATGGGTTTATTATCTCTCAGAGATCTGATCTAAGTATCCTGTATCTATAACTCTATCTGTATTCCTATCAGTCTCTCTATATAGACAGAAATGTAATCTATTTTTATTTCTTCATATAAGATATAGATCTTGTAGGCAGAGAGATAGGTTAGGAATATGAAAAAAATACAAATTCAAAGCATGAAATTTAAAACAATCTGGAAGCCACCCTAAAGAGAACTTAACCTAATTAAGGCAAAAGCAATTCAACAAATTTAAAATCAAGTAGGCATCAACTCAATAAATAAAAGTAAAATGGTAGAAAACAGCTCCAACATCAGAAAAGTATGCTAATACAGAATAAAGTATATATTAATTATGTAGATAACAGAAAAACAAGAATTAGAGACATGAAATTCATCCTTTTAAAAATAAAAGATAGTAGGGTTTTTTAAATAAAAGAATAAAAAGATAAATCTGAACCATCAAAAAATAGAGATAAATAAAATAAAAACTCAGACCATAAAATCCAGAATGGCAGATGTAGCGTTTTGCTGCTGTCTTTCTGGCACTTAAAATGTGTTTAGGGCAGAGCGGGCACTGTTTTTATTGTAGATTTATTTTTTAACTGATACAATAGCCTACAAAAATATATCTTTGAGGATTTAATTTCTTACATAGATAAGCCTAGGAAATAAAATTAATATCTATTAAAAGCCATAGAAATCAATTCGAAAATCTCCAAAATATGTAAACTTGTCAAATCACTAAAGTGTACCCTTGAATCTAATGTAACATTGTGTGCAACCATACTTAAAAACAAAAACAAAAGAGAAATAAACAAAATTTCCAAAATCTAACAATAATAAAAAGACATTGGTGTTAAAGATCTAATTCACACTTAGCATAAAAACGCACACCATCTAAAAGTTAACTTGTGTATCTCTGTGTAAGGTCTGTCTGTCATCTATCATCTATCTATAGAGACACAGAGGATTTTTATAAAACTATATGAACAAGCATAAAAGTATTTTTTTTTGCATAAAAGTATTTTAAGCTTCAATTTATCCCAAGTAAAATATAAATGAAAATAGCATATTATCATTTTGAGTTACTTTAGCATATGATAAAATGATTTTGGAAGTATGAATGAAAAGAATTTGTCAATATATTTTTTAAATAATAATAATGAGAAGACTTGATATACAAGATATTAAAATACATTTTAAAGGACTATATAATTTAAATGTTCTACTCCTGAGTTGGAAGGAAAGAAAGAACTTAATGGAATAGAACCAAAGTGCAGAAGTAAACCTTGATGCCTAGATTTTAGTTTATGCTAAAGATGACACTATGAAAAAATAATAAAAGAAATATATGATTAATAAATAGTTGTAGAGTAACTTGTTTTAAAAATAATAAATTAGTTCTTCTACCTTATGTCAAATATAATATATATAGATAGCATGAGATAATAAAACAAAATTTAAAAATAATAAAATATTGGTAGATATTTCCTTAATTTGAAAGTAAGATTTTGTAAGCACCTATACAAAATCATTATAATTTAAAATGTTACATTTAATTTTATACACTTAAAATTATATAAAAGCAAAGAAAATTGACCTTTTAAACTTGCTAAAACTGTAAGAAGAAAAATATTGGTAGTATATGACCAGTGGTTATATAAAAGATTTTAACATCAATCAGAAAACATCTATCAACAGATTTTTATGTGAAATAAAAAATCCAATAAATATGCACTTATAATAGTTAATCTTAGAAGAGGACAAAATGCAATTTAAAACAAGGACAATCTATTTGTCTTATAATTTTAGAAATCTTAAGAAATTTGTATTAGGTGCCGTAAAATGGACAGTTTAAAAAAAATCTACTGTGGATCTACTTTGAAAAAAAAGAAAAGATATAGTACAGTATTAACTTTCATATGAGAATAAGTGAAATAACCTAAATACCTCCAAAATCTGATTGATCCACTAAACTCCATGTATCTATAACATAGAAAATCATGAAGCTAACAAAATTCCTGTTCTCAAAGAATACTTGATGATAAGGTAAATAATTAGATGTAATATTATGTGAAAACATAGGAGTGATTCACATAAATAAGCAGCAAAATTTCACATTTGCATTTATTTATATGTATGTAATTATGTTTATGTGGACCACTGAGTGAGAATAATCTCACCAGGAGAGACAAATATAGACCAAAATGTTAGGATCTCTACATATGCTAACATACGGCTATTTTTCCTTTTTTACTATGTATATAACATTGAAGTTTTATAAAGTCATTATGCTGTTTCATAATTAAAAAACGGAAGTTGCTTAAAAGTAAAATATCATTTTTAAAAAAAGATTGAAAAATTTAAAAAATCAATACATATATACATTTGAAGATTCATAAAATTGTTTTTTATGATTTTCAAACAATAATTCAAATCAATTAAAATTATTAATTTTTATCAAGTAACAGGCTAATTAAATTCTCTTAATTAGCCTATTTGCATTATTGCATCTGTGTTTCCTCAAGACCTATGGTTCATTTTAATAGCAGATTTCCTTCTGATATTAAGAAAAAGTTTCCAAATTACAATGCTTTGAGACCTTGCCCACTCACAATTAGATCATGTTAGTTTGCTTTATTTCATTTCCTTTCCCAATGTCTGTTTTTAGAAATCAGGGAAAAAGTTTTTTTGTTTTGTTTTGTTTTGTTTTCCTCAAATGAATTAGAACTTAAACAGGAAATGTTCCAGAATTAAAACTCTCAACAATGTATTTGGACAGGAGACACATTTAGAAGGACTGTTAATTTTTATCTGAACGGGCCAAACAATAGAAATCATATGACATATAGATACATCTTAAAATGAGACACTCTCACGTGACCATTAGAAATGTACATGTAGGCAAATATAAAAATGTGACACATTCCATAAAGGGCAAATATGCTTCTTGAAAATATATGTTTATATTCTACAAACTACAAAGGTCTTACTGTTTCTTGATTTTATATCTTTCAGAGTCCTAATCATTTCTTTTTCCAATACTCTCTTTTAAGGAATAGAGAATCTGGGCACTGAAGGAGAGCATGCTTTTCCGCCTTGCTCACTTTATTGTGAGGCATCCCTGATTAATAAGATTTATGGCTGGGGCTTACTCTGCCGGGCTTTAGGGCTATTTTATTTTACTGTAGTCTCCACTGTCTCTGTTCTTCCTCAGGAATTGAACTTTTTACCTCCGGGAATCCATATGCTCACTGGATTGCAGAAAACACCAAATGCTGCTTAATGGTATTTCTGCCTCAAAAACTGTAACAATTATTTTCATTTCAAACTTTATGGCCAATGAAAAAGCTCAGGAAAGGAAAGAAGCACTCTATGTTGTGCTGAACATATACAATTCATTAATAATTTACACTAAATATAAGCAGGAAAAGGTCGAAGTGTTCCCAAACTTTAAATGTACTTTTTCCCCCTTCTTTTTTCTAAATTTTATTTGGAAAATATTTTCTGGCCTTTTGTAAATCTAGTACCTCGCAGATTTGGGCATTTTGCTAATATACAACATTTTTACAAAGAATGCTTAAAGCTATCAATGCACATGAAATCAAGATCCTACATTTCTGGGGAAGACTTATAGCAAAGTATTTCAAAAGTAAATCCTCTGAGGGTGATACTAGGTCCCTGGTTTGCTCTGTTCTTCATTTGTTCACATTTTGTTCACTGTTAAGGACTCACCAGAAGGAAATTACGAATGAAAGTACTGTTCTGTGTAAGACTCTTCAGTGGGAGTAAGATGATATATATCAGCATTGACCTGCAAGTTTGGTAATAAAAATCTGACCTGTCATCTTTGACCCAAATATTTGTAAATATTCTGCTTCTGGAATTATCACCGTGGCATGCCCCGAGCAAATCCAGAGCAAAGAAAACTCAAAGCTAAGAGTCTTCCGTGGAAGTCATTCACCGGCCTTATCAGGGGGAAAGTAGCAATTTTCCCAGCATTGTCCTTTATTTGTCTGTTTCCAATGCTTTTTTGCGTAAAAAGACGATTTTGAATTTGCTGATTTGCAGCATCTTTTAGCATACGGTGTCTTCTTCAAAGCGATTTTAAAAACCTTTTGTAGTAAACGGGGGGAGGGTGGGGGGGACAATTTCCCCATCTCTATCGACGTGTTCCTTGTAAAAATAAAATTCCCTCAGAAAATGTACAGTATGCTTAATCCTAAATGAAAGTAGTTGCTG
This sequence comes from Canis lupus dingo, assembly GCF_003254725.2. Lineage (NCBI taxonomy): Eukaryota > Metazoa > Chordata > Mammalia > Carnivora > Canidae > Canis > Canis lupus. The sequence continues at coordinate 53,501,455 of NC_064264.1, read as the reverse complement.
CAATGCTATTACTTAACCCCGAGGCATATGTGATTTCCAAAGAAACAAATTCAGCGTTTAATTAACTCTGAAATCCTCCTGTAAATGGAGCTCATATGTGTGTGTCAGGTTCAAGGCAGGATGCATTTAGAGAAGGCCACGGCTCGGAGGGCTTGCGGCCCTGCAGCCTCCGGCCTGCCCTATCTGCGGCGGGCACATTCCGCACATGGCTACATGCTCTAAATTAGGGAGCGCGGGGGGTCATCGAGAGTGCACAGATTAAAATTGTCAATAGACCTCAAAAATGTCTCGGAGGCATGAATGAGCCTGTCACTTTCCCTCGGCCTCTCCAGCAGATGATGGATTCACTCTGTCCCCATCACAGAAGCCGTGAGACCTGCCCGGGTTGGTCCGTTATTCTGCATCCTCAGCCACCCTGAAACAAACCCGCTCTGCTGGAGCCGAGGCCTGTGCAACAGAGCTGATGAGGGCCTGACACATCGAATTAGAGGGCCCTGCAAAGTGGCCTGGTGACTCCATTGTTGCAGGGACCCGGGTCTGGCTCCACCCGGCTTGCCAATGACACGAGTAACTTTGTTTCATTTTAAATGGGGTGGGGGGGGGGGACTTTTTGCTAGGGTGAAGTCATTATTACTCTGATCCTAAATATTTTATTTTTAGACACATTCCTCAGCCTTGCATTTCCCCAGCACCTTAAAATCCGGGTTTCCTGCCGACCAGGAACTGCATTCGCAAGGAGGCCGATTCACATATGACTTTACATCAATGGGATGGTGTTTTATAATACTATAATAATAGTATTTATAATACTATGGCGTGAGAAAAAGCAAGGCAAATGACTGGCAAAGGAAAAAAACAAAATGTGTGTGAAATGTCCTAAAATTTTTTTTCCAAAAAAAAAAAATAATAATAAATTTTAAAAAATAAAGTAATTTTTTTTCCCAATAAAACCACGTCTATGAGTAGAACTAGGATGATTCGGTAGGATTTGGCACAGCAATATAACCTTGTTTGAAAACTATTTAAAAATGACTAATCATCTTCTAAGAGGTACAGAACAATCAGAACAATTGCACCTCTGATACTCATAAACATCCTTTGGATACATTCACATATGAATTTACACAGCAAAATAAATCCGTCTCTCAGTAATAGACTCAAAGTTTTTGAGTCAATATTCCCCCAAAGATGCTTACCATTAAATACATCATCATTTCTATTTATGCAAATGCATTATTCTTTCTTCTTCCAACTCTAGAGAATTTGGAAAGGTCACTGTCCTGTTTTTCTCTGGCAATCCTGCAGCTAATACCTTTCCTGCAGTCTTACTTGCTTGAAACATCAATTGACCCCGGCGGGGAGTGGGGGGGGGCAAGTAATATATAGAACAGGGGTTAAAGAATAATGGATTTTTAAGTCACTAATTAGTGGCACATAGTATCTTTTCACATCTCAACTCAACAGAGTGAAGTTTAGATTATAGAAGAGAGATTGGTTGGATATGCTAGATCAAGTTTTAGAAATAAATAAGAAACCAGAGTTCAGCTGGCCTGACCCTCTTCCTCAAAATGCACACGTTAATCTCTCTGCTCCATGTGTGGCCGCTCAGGAGCTAAGCTGTAGTGCACCCACCGGATGGAACCTCTGCCCTGAGTTCTACAGGCCACCTTCTAGGGCACTTAATTGAAGCGTCTAATCTTAGACATTTTTCAGATATTTGAGGGATGTGATAATGCCAACAGAATGTAACATATAAAAACAACAGTTCATGAAATTGTTATTTTTCTCTGACATCTTTTATAGCTTTTCAAGTTCAGACTATTCAGGGAGGGTTTGGGATTGGTCCAGATTTCTAAAATTTGATAAAAGATTCAACAAAGTCTGTGTTTTATTGCTAATACTTAGATATTCTTACAATTGATTCCCTCAGCCCGGACTAGTCTAATGATCATTGTGAAATGTAAATGTGATAAAATGACTTAACCTCAAAAACCAGATTGGCCTTTTTATTGCATACATGTCACAAACGATGTGTGACTACAGGGTGGTTTGGGGTTTTCCTCATACACATGATGTCTGATGTTGCAAAAAAGAAATGATGGTGTTTTTTTTTCTTAAAACTTTCAGAGGTTGTAGGAGCACTCAAGACCACCCACAATTTTTATATGGTATAGGGGCATAGGAAGAAACAAGTTCTCATAACTTGTTATGACTCTTTTGCTTTTGTTGTTACATCTGTAATAGAAACTGTGAGTTGAGGACTTCCCAGAGGGTAGGGCTCGAGTAATGTGCTTCCTGAGTTGGATGGAATTCGGAGGATTCCAGGCACCAGGGGCCACAGCTGATCTCATGATCCATGATGATGGTGTTGGACAGCTGGTCCTGTTCAGTTCCTCTGTCAGAAGAGGCAAGAGGACTTTTCTCAAACACTGCATTTGTATCTGAACTTAATTCTTTCTTGAAACATTCAAAAATTATTCCACACATGATCACCCATTCCCATGCCTACCCATAGATATCTCAGAATCGCAAACAGTAGACACTTATAACAGCAGACAATTATGAAGCACATCTACAATTGCAAAATCTGCTGTGGTTAAGTCTGACAGTATATAGAACTGTTATGCTATTTAAGTGGTGAAATAATTTACCTAAGGTTATTTTCACTCAACATATTAATGAAAACAATGATATTTTCCCCAACATGCTTCAATTAAGCAAAATACATAGGACTGAAATGGTACATAGAGGAAATCCTCTGGGATTAGTCAATGAGATCTTATCAATGAAACGTGAACATTGAAAAAGTGGCAGAGTGCTCTTTCAACGAGGTGAAGCTGGGCAGTAATAATAATAATAAATCTTATCAAATACATAATTTATCAGGTATAAAACCATTTTCTGCTTACATTTCCATTATTGGAAATCACACTGTAGCCATAACAATTTAACATGTAACAACTATCAAGTAAAATTCATTCTGTGTTTTTAAGACAAAAATATACTACCATAATTTGTTTTTTTCTACCATAATTTGAAGAAAATTAATCATATGTTAGCTTCAATAATTAATGTGTCATATAATCAAACATATAGTGTATGAACACAAATGTGAGTGATAAAGTAAAGATAATATAAGATAAAAATATCATTGCAATCAATTAACACTGCAATAAGACAGTACTTCTTTCCAGATAAATATATAAATGATTTTAATGAATTAAAAAATATATATATATAGTATTTGAAGTACAGTTTTTAAATTTCTGTTTTTCCAAATTGCCAAGTGTTTGCACTATTATCTTATGATACTTTATTGTATTACTGTAACACTACCATATGATTTTCATTGTCAGAATGACAGATACTGAAGTCAATGTGGTTTGAAATAGACAACTCAAATGAGGTGGAATAAGTGTTGCTAATACATCTAATTTTTAATACCAGCTTGTCAATATAAAAAATATAAATTTATCATCCTTTTAAGCTAAGATTTATTGATGTAATAATGCTGAATTAAAAAAAATTCTTTCACACTCTTAAAAGAATTCTATTTAGATTTACATCAGGGTTTTATTTTATTTTACTTTCATTTCAAGAGTGGAAGTAGCAAAAAAAAATTTTGAAAAGTTCATACAGAAGAGTCACATGGTTGGGTGAATGGTTATGGCATTTAATAAAAGGAGAGTGCTTGAAGGGGAGAATTGGGAAGAAATCAGTGGAAGGGAAAACCATTGTTTCTGCTTTGTCTAAACTTGGTGCATCTACTAATGAAGACAGCAAGTAGGGAGTCAGATGTAGGCATCTGGTGGTCAAAGAATAAGGCTGTGCTGCTGATTGCAATGTAAATTTGAAGGTTAGTGTATGGATGCCACTTGTCATGGGACAAGTAAGGTAACCTTGTGGGGGGAGTGCAGATATACAGATTAGGGGTGAGGGGGAGCCCTAGAACAGGGCTCTATTTGGTGCATCGATAAAGTAGAAAAAGAAAACAACCAAAGAAATGTGAGCACATTGCCAGTGACTGGGTAAAATGTCAAGAAAGCCGAGAAAAGAAAATTTTATGAAAGAGAGAGTGCCAAATGCCAACAAGATACAATCACATGAACACTGACCTTCAGGTGTGGCAAACTACACAGGACCAGCTCTGGAGGGATGCTCTAGAAGTCTGATCAGAGTAAGTGGAGGTGAAACTGGGAGATGGAGTAGTAAGTAAGGCAGGATGAAGGGAAACTTTTGGAGAAATCTAGCTGTGAAGGAAGGGAAGTCAGTACAAAGACAGGTAGGAAGAGCATAGGGGACACAGGTGTTGAGGTGAATCTTTGAACAGTGACTGTTCTTTCATGGACACACCTGGAGCAGTTGACCTTAGGGGTACAGATGGTCAGAAGGGTGTTTGAAGAGTGAGGTATAGTTCTTGACTGGTTTCATTGTTTCATTCCTGTGCTGAGAGTCAAGTGGTAGAGGAGTTGGTGATTTGAGAAGGAATGAGACTGTCCCCCTAGAGAGTGGGAAAGACAATTTACTAGAGAAATGGAGTTGTATAACCCCATGGTCGAGAGCCTATTTGAGATCAATGGTCATATACTTGATGTGAGTCCATCCAGCAAGTTTCTGAAATTTTTATCCAGCAACATTCACCTGCATGTGTGCAGCCTCTGCAGGGGACAGAGCTTATGAAGCAGCAATATTTCCACAGGTGAGTGTGTCCCCCAATTCAGAAGGGCAAGGAAGTTAATGATGCTCACAAGAGTGTGATTACAGTGCTAAGTGCAAAAAACGAAGTCTGGACAATGAGGATAGTCAAGATACAGTAAAAGCCAAGTAGGATCGGTGCATTCCTTGGTGATTGTGATGGACAGTTGTGTAAAACTGGAAGTTGGAAAAGTCAGAGACAGGTGAATCAAAAGCAAACATTTGAAATCAAGATGTAAAAGTGACACAGATACTGATGATGGGAAGAGGCATAGCAGGGTGAAGGAGCGTATTTGAGAAAACGGTAGAGGAAAGGAGGTCCAGGCATGGACAAGCCAGTGATGTATTGGGTGGATCATCCTTGCGGATGTTCTGGTTTCCAAGAATGATGCAAAGGCAGTGGGGGAAGCAGGAAGGGAGACAGTACAAGTCATGCTAAAGTTAATACCAGGAGAGAAGCGGTATGGAGAGGTCATTAACTAATCCCCACTAGGAGGGGAAATGGCAAGTATGATTTCATGGAATATACTCCCAGTCTTCTGGGCTTGAACGGAGGGGTGTCTTCAGTAACACTAAGTATTTAGGTAGCAGGATCTGGGAAGAAAAAGTTAAATCATGATGTGTACCGTAGTTTCCAGTGTATACCTTCTATCATACGTAGATTAGCAATGTATAACACTGGATAAAATTCTCAGGAGGCCCTGAGAGAGAGAGGAGCAAGGAGAGGTCATGCTTGGTAAGATAATTGAAATTAAGTTTGGCAGATACAGGAAGTATCTAGTTTTAGAAATTATAATTAATTCTTGCAAATGAGAAATTCAATAATCATATTAATCTTAAGACCTAGATGTGTTAAAAAGCAACAGAAAAAATTGGAAAAGACATAAATTCAAATAAATCTCTATTGTAAAGAATGAGTTAGGAACTATAAGGAGGTATGCTGCTAAGGTCAGATGCCTTAATTTTGCCTGTATATATATGGCTCATCAGGGACTGATTTCAATGTGAAATGTGTGTATTTGTATGTGTGTGTGTGTTTAATAATACTATTTAGGTATGCTTTAAATAACATTACACTTAAAACACATTTGAGGCTCTGGAAATTTGGTTGTACTAAAAAATTCAATAGTAAAAAGTATAGGTATAAAGGAAAAACAATAAAGCTACTTACTATGAAATTAAATATTTCTTTCAATTCATAAGTTGTCATAGTATTATAAAATCTATACTGGTTTCACTACATATTTGTGTATTGAATAAAAATGCTAGTGGTCATAGCTCTAAATATTTCACAGTGAAGCCCACTATGGATTTTGATCAATGTTCATTATTAGGTGGGTTTTCTGGGTATAGACTTTACTACAAGAAACTTCGACAGAGACATAATCTTTAGAGATGAAATAATGGTTTAGAAATTTATATTTCTTCTTTTTCTTTTTGAGAGAGAGAGAGATAGAGAGCAAAGGGCCAGGGACAGAGGAAGAAAGAGAGAAGAAGACTCCCCACTGAGCACATAGACTGGGTGGAGGGCTCCATCTCACAAACCCGAGATCACTACCTGAGCCAAAATCACAAGCCAGACACTTAACGGACTGAGCCACCCAGGCACCCCCACAATTTACGTGTACTTCACTTAGTAAGCTTGCTGTACCCTATATACATTTACATTGCAATAAACATTTAACCTAGTGGATTTCTCCATGAGTATTTTGATAAATGTAAAATTAGTGATATCCAAACGTAAATTCAAAAGAAATATAATCATAAATTCAAAAGAAATATAATCTCATGGAAATGTTATTTTGCTATGGGTGGGCCACACTTGTTTATGACTGTCATGTAAATACGACATGAATTAATTATAGCATGATTTTATTTTTGTTACATTTCATTGGTGAACATTTGGATAATGTAATTAAAATTATTTTTTTATTATTTTTTTTTATTTTTTTTTATTGGTGTTCAATTTACTAACATACAGAATAACACCCAGTGCCCGTCACCCATTCACTCCCACCCCCCGCCCTCCTCCCCTTCTACCACCCCTAGTTTGTTTCCCAGAGTTAGGAGTCTTTACGTTCTGTCTCCCTTTCTGATATTTCCCACACATTTCTTCTCCCTTCCCTTATTTTCCCTTTCACTATTATTTATATTCCCCAAATGAATGAGAACATATAATGTTTGTCCTTCTCCGACTGACTTACTTCACTCAGCATAATACCCTCCAGTTCCATCCACGTTGAAGCAAATGGTGGGTATTTGTCATTTCTAATAGCTGAGTTGTAATTAAAATTAAAATGTGCTTGTTCTTGGGTGGCTCCATGAGAAGCAAAGCTAGGAAATAAAAGTAGATTCAAATTCACTGAATCTATGTGATTAATATTTAACCTAGGCATCCAGATTAGGGAACGTTAATTACATTTTAATTTGAATGCTCTTATTAGATCACTGAGAATAAATGTTAATATTAGAATATTTAGAATGTTAGGTCTTTGTGAATTTGGGTGATCTTTCCACCTTGAGAAGGAAATAGTCCAGGATGAGTTTGGAAATTGTGATCATCTAATTCTAAGAATAAGGACTTCAACTAGATCTATCTCTCCCAACATTTTTTTAATAAATGTAAATTTTGGTAATGAATCTCTTCATGTAGCATGATTAATATTACTATTTGAAGACTGACATCTATCCACCTGTAGATAAATGTTGCCATTTGTCCGGTGGAATCAGGATGGAGAAATAAGAAAACACATAACAAATGTGGTGTTTCTTTGATTAGTTACTTGACAGGGGCAAGTTCAGGTAAATATTAATCTCAAAAGGGAGTGCCATACTTCAATTAGCAAAAAAGAATACGAGAAGAACTTTGGGGTTAATGGATCCTAAAATGACTTGGGAAGTCTCTCAGAATGTTATTGTTCAAAAAATAAATGAAAAGAAACTAGATTAATGATGATAGAAGGAGACATGTATTAATTACTAGCGGAAGGAACAATGGTAAGCACTTCACATGTATAATTACACTTTATATCTGCATCAATCTGACGGAATAAAGCCTGATCTCAGTTTCCTTTTCCTTAGAAAATGCTAGTATTGGATGATATTAAGAAATCTGTTTGTAACTAAAGTTGGAGACCGGTATGCAAACCTGGGTTTATTCAATTCAAATGCTATTATGTTCTGCAGGCCTATTGGATGATTCATTAACAAAAGTAAAAATAAAAGAGCTTCATGGGCATAAAAGTTTGGAAAACCATGTTTTGTGTAACAGATATCTGTTTTGAAGTGCCAACCTACATTCATGTATTAATATATATGAAGCAAAATGTATTAATCATGTATTAATATCCATGAAGCAAAATAAAATTTAAAAAGTCTATGTCTAAAGGAAGAAAAACATTCCATACTTAGCTGTTCTTTTGTATTTAACTTTTAATTTTAAGCTATCAAATCAATGAAAAATATCTGGCTTAGAATCCTGGGACTTGAAAGGTAAAACTTGACAGGAGGGACTTCTGAATAGAGACAGGTGTCTGATAAGCATAAAGGACCCACAGATTATGGCACAGATGTGTACAAATATGTGTACATTTTGATTCATGGCAAATAGATTATAAGCATGCTGTTGATAGGAAAGTAGTAGGCCATGCACAGTTTTTAAATCTACTCAGTTAAGTAACTGGAACAGATTTTTTTAAGAGGAGTAAAACTGCTTTCAAGTAAAGCTTAATTAACCACATTCTACACCAGGATAAAGATTAGCACAACAACATTTCTAATATTGTGCTGGACTAACAATGTCTGAAAGAATCTAAAGCAATGCTTAACGTAACTTTTCCCCTTGAATCAGAGATGTTTGGGAAATATAAGAAGTTGTGATATTTATGAGATATTACATGAAGGTATAGTCCACCATTGAGGTGGATGGCCTATATCTTTGAATGGAAGGGAATAACATCAAAACAAAAGTTAGAATGAAACATACACTGGGGGGGAATACCACAAATAATGTTTTTACTTAATGTAGCATCGATCATAGACAATTTTAAAAATATGTCACCTCCCATAGCCTTCATGCATAAATCATATCTGTCATGTTATTTTGGTCTGCAGTATATTTGTTCTAATATTTCCCTGCTTGCTTAATTTTGGGATCAAATGCATCTGATTGTTTATACACCAAATGCCACAATGATGATGGTAATTTCTATTCTGTGTTCTATAGCTCCTTTTAATTGACACTCAAACAACTGTTTAAACATTAAAAAAATAATAATCAGCTGAAATGGATTATGCTGGATCATATAAATAATAAACTTGTTTTATTAAAATTAAACTTTTCAACCAAATGGAATTCAGGAAAATCATACACGGGCACACTAGCAAAATGGGCTTTTATGATATGCCCACTTATTAGGAGAGAAGTTGGTAAGGGGGAAGGGGTGACTTTTACTGAGCACCTACCATGTTCAAATTAGACAGCCCAGTAAAAATTCTCATTAAATTTCCCTGTCTTCAATGGATGTCACAAAACTTACTGGAGGAATGTTAACTATAGATCTAGGGGGAAAAAAGTTTTCTTTTGATAACAGAGGGTTGCATTACCAAGATTTCCCCAGGGTGGGTCCTCATGATCTTAGGAGAGGCAAGCAGGAGCAGGAGAAAGTGAGTGACAAAGTCTCTCAATAAGTGATCGGGCTGAAGGTTCAGGGGAAGGGGAGAGGCAAAGGGCATTTACATTGAGGAGTAACCTCCCATTTAACAGGCAGTGGACATTTAAGTATATTTTCCCCTGTCCTCCCATGAGCCCTCTGAAATATTAACAGCCCATTTTATTGGAAAAGTTTCTTGAGGCTGAGAACATTTATACAGGTTATTCAAGGTTCCCCTGCTAGTAAATAGTGAAACCAGAGTCCAAAATCTAAACAAACCTACTATATAATCACTCCAATAATCCATGCTTTGTCAACAAATTCTTGCTACACAAAATGATTCATGACACAGAACTAGCAGTGTCCTCATCTGGGAGCTTGTTGGAAATTAAAACTCTCCCACCCCACACCAGAGCCACAGAATCAGAACTTGCATTTTAACAAGTTCTCCAGGTGGGACGCCTGGGTGGCTCAGTGGTTGAGCATCTGCCTTTGGCTCAGGTCATGATACTGGGGTCCTGGGTTGAGTCCCACATCGGGCTTCCTCTGCCTCTGTCTCCCTCTTCTCCCTCTGTCTCTGTCTCTGCCTCTCTCTCTCTGTGTCTCTCATGAATAAATAAAATCTTAAAAAAAAAAAAGTTCTCCAGATGATTCTTATCCACGTTAAAGTTTGAGAAGTCCTCACTAAACTAAAACCTTCTCATGGAGCAACAGTGGAAGCAATGGAAGCAGGGTCAGGAACTCCAAATGTGGGTGAGCCAGAGAGGATTGAAATATAGTGAGACTTAACTCTGCAAATGTAGAGCATCTGCTGGGGGCCGCTTCTAAGGCCAGTCTAGAAATTAATATATATATTACAATAATATTAATATATGTCAATAAATATTATATATATATATATATATATATAAATAAGATGTGAATTAAAATAACTTTGTGAATTATCTTCTCCCACCCCCAGCAATTGGAACTTGAGGTGCTGACTTGGGCAAGGCTGGTATGTTGAAACCAGAATCCAGTCTCCTACATGTCAGCGCCTGGATCTGGGTTTCAGAAAACGAAGTGCTACCTCCTGTGAAATATGATAGTATACCCTGGATTTTTCAGAATAACTCTGATTTCAAATATCGGGCTGTTCTTAGAGCAGATATAATGTTAGAAATAACAGTCTAATATTTTGACACAGATGCCAGGGTATTTATTGAAAGGCATATCACGGAGATCAAATACCTGCATATATAAAGCTTAACTTTTTAAAGTGTTGATTTGTAAGAAATTTCAGTGACTCTAGATGGATGCTCTAATGTATAACATTATGATGTGATACAAATTCTATTTTAAGACAAAGCAGGAATCTATTGATTTTTTTTCTTAATAGTTGATGATGTTGTTAAATGTTCGGTTGTTGTGTGTCACAGTCTTTTCACATTTATGAACAGTCTTGAATTTAAACATTTCATGTGAGTGCTCAATTGTGAAGTCATTTGCTCACTTAATATTTATTGTTTAAAAGATATTAGATATTATTGTGGTTTTTAGGGTTAAAAAATACCTGATATGGTTCAGCAAATGCACGCAGATAAGAAGTAAAGATGAAGGGCACCTGGGTGGCTCAGGTCATGATCCTGGGGTCCTGGGATCAAGTCCCACATTAGGCTCTCCACAGGGAGCCTGCTTCTCCCTCTGACTGTGTCTCTGTCTCTCTCTCTGCATCTCCCATGAATAAATAAATAAAATCTTTTTTTAAGAAAAGTAAAGATGCATGTTGTTAGCTGCAATTTAGAAGGACAGACGATTCAATGAACACAAAAAGAGAGAGATTCATTCAACTTGGGATGAGGGTAAGTCCTTCATAGGAGATATGAAACTTAAGATGAGCAATGTTGGTGATTACTCCATGAAAACAGTGGCTGGGAAAAGTCAGGGGAATATGCCCCAGGGAGAGAGGGGTCAGGAACCAGGCATGGACACCTTTGGCAAAAGTACAAGTACTTCAGAATGACTGACCTGTGAGACGTGAAATGAATTTACCCAGTAACCTGTCTGTGTGGACAAATCTGATGTACAGGAGGTTGAGCTTTGTTAGTTGGATGATAGGGAGACTTGAGGGAGTGAATAAAATGATCACTGTAGCGATTTAGGATTTAGGAAAACCATTCTGGTATTGGTGTCCAGGGCATAGAGTAGAGCGAAAGAACCAATTAACAGGAGGAGAGACTTGGTGAGAGATTAAAAAAGCAATAAAGCGACTTAATGTACTTTTCCTTTACAATATGCTTAGGTAATGGAACAAAAAAAAATTGAAAGCAGGCATCAGTATTCCTTCTTAGGAAAAAAATTAGGAAAGCTTTAATAAATGACTTGAGGGTAGGTAAAACCCTGAGGGCATGGGTTCATAAAACAATTGATCTTCCTCAGCAAAGGTGAAAAAACTCTGGCGAGTAAGTGCAGAGGAGAGAGGGAGCCAAGGAAAATGAGTAAGGGTGCAGAAACACAGGAGATCTGGGTCTGTGGGATACAAAAACTGCAGGATTAGATGGTGGGTAGCAAAAAGTGGAAGCCATCGTCAGAGGATGAATGGAACTCCAACCAGTCGTGAAGGTCAACCTCAATGGTAAGTGGGGGTTTTTGTTTTGTTTTGTTTTAAAGTCCTAAAACTTTTTTTTTCTTGTATATTGGAATTGGACTTTATTTTTTTTAGAGCAATTTTAGATTCATGGCAGAACTAAGTGGAAAGTACAGAGATTTCCCATATTCTCCATGCCTTCACACACCACAGCGTATCCACTGTCAACATCCCCCACCAGAGTGCTATATGGGTTATAGTACTCATCACTATCACACTGGCACATCACTATCACCCCAAACCCACATTTTACAATAGGATCCATTCTTAGTGTTGTACATTCTGTGGGTTTTGACAAATAGATAATGCCATCTATCCACCATTCTAGTAGCATACAAAATAGTTTCACTGTCCTAAAATTTCTGTGTGTTGCCTATTCATTTCTATCTCCCTGCTAACTCCTGGCAACCACTGATTTTTCCCCTACAGTTTTGCCTTTTTCAGAATGTCATCTAGTTAGAATCATACAGGATGTAGATTTTCAGATCGACTTCTTTCAGTTAGTAACAGGCATATACAGTTCCTCCATGTCTTTTCATGACATGATAGCTCCTTGCTTTTTGGTAGTGAATAATATTCCATTGTCTGGGTGCATCAAAGTCCTGTCTAAGTTTTAGCAGTTAGGAACAGAGCTGCTATAGGCATGCATGCAAGTTTTCCTGTGGACATACGTTTTCAACTATGGTTAAATATCAAGGAGAGGGATGACTGGCCATATAGTAAGAGTGTTTGGTGTTGTAAGAAACTGCCAAACAATCTTCCAAAGTGGATGAGCCATTTACACTCTCATCAGTAATGAACTAAAGTTCTCATTGCTCCACATCATTGCCTGCACTTGGTGTTATTAGTGTTTTGGATTGTGGCTATTTTATTTTATTTCTTATCTTTATTTTGTTTATTTACTTTATTTTAAATTTAAATTCAAATAATTAACACATTAATTAATACAATAGTGTATTATTAGTTTCAGAGGTAGTGATTCATGAGTCTTATGTAATACCCAGTGCTCATCATATCAATGGCAGGTTAAAGGATCAGCAGAAATAAGAAACTAGCTATGTATGCTACACGGGCAGGGTGACATTCCAAATGCTAAAAGCCCTCTGGCACATACTCTAACCAATGATAAAAGGAAAACCTGTATTTTCATAGAGGAGTTATCGCCTGAATACAAGTCTTGTTTAATTTGTTGACAAATGTTCACTTAATTTGGAGCTCATAGTAAGGGGATTACTTAACTACTCCCTGAAGGAGTCACTTCTATTTCTCATAAAATCTGTGGACTTTTGTAGCTAACATAGGGTAGGAGTCTCACCAGGTCAGTTAAATATTGAGTCTTCTTTATGTTTGGGCTTGTGTTTCCAATCTAACTAGTTATGCCTTTAGTGTGAGAGCCTTGATATTGTCTCAGGTTTACTTTCCAGGACCTGGATTTTTTTTTAAATAAATATTTATTTATTTATTCATGAGAGACACAGAGAGAGAGGCAGAGACATAGGCAGAGGGAGTAGCAGGCTCCATGTAAAGAGCCTGATGTGGGACTCGATTCTGGGACCCCAGGATCACACCCAGAGCTGAAGGCAGATGCTCAACCACTGAGCCACCCAGGCATCCCTCCAGGATCTGAATCTTAAATTTCTAGCTAAACCATCTAGACCAGGGTTTTCAAGTTAAAATATGGCCTAATGGCCATTATACAAAAACAAACAAAATCAAAGGAAAGGTAAATATATAAAGAAAAGTCCCACCAGACTTCCCACCATTCTAATATAGCCACAGTTGGCTCTGTGGTAATACTTCCACATATCTCTTGCAGGAACATGGATGCAACATCATGATGAAACATCATGTGTGTGCCTTCAGTGTAGACACGGTGTTTTTATCTGTTGTGCTCTGTTTTGTTTTTACTTGCTCACATTAGTATCTTGATCATTATATTTTTTTCTATCTGTGTGATACCAGGTAATTACATAACCTCTCTGTCTCAGTTTCATCATCTATAGATAGGGGTAAAAGTAAGACTTAGGGAGTGGTTTGGGAATTAAATTGGTTCATACATGTAATGCAATTTGAATTATGCCTGGCCACAATAGGCACTCAGCACTGGAGGACTCATTTTTGTCTATTACTATTACTGTACTTACCAGTGTTATGAGTATTCATTCTTGGTTCTAAGACCATGTGTGACTTCCACTTGATCTTGTCCCATGTTTGAATGTCCCTGAGGGGCTCATAGATCTCTTTTATGATGTACCATATACATTCAGGTGGTGGGGTGAGGAGGGCGTGTTACCTTTGTCCATCAAAGTTATGTTGGAATAAATGTGGCCTCATGAGATGATGATGTCTTATGTTGGATTTTCATTTCGTAAGAAAGCACCTGCCTCAGTTATAATCATTCTGCACAGTGTCTCCCTTGACCCTGACTCCTCTCTCTTTTACCCAAAAGGGCAGTATTGAGGAGCACCTGCAGAGCCTTTATGAGGGCTGCAGTCATGCCTCCTCCACCCCACTCCCAACAGTGTGGATGACAAGGAGGGAAGAGAGCAGGCTCACTGCAGAGATCCACTGGAAAAATCACTATAACGTGAATGGAAACAAGAAGTTCAGAGAAGATTTAGCAGCAGGATAGCCCCATGACACAGAGGCAGATAAACCCACTAAATGAGGGATTCAAGTTGTCTTCTCTTACAATTCATCTATGGTTTTAATTAGTGCATCATAGCTATAATTTACCCTATTTCAAATATTATCACTATCCCTTCAATGGTTTTTGCCTTGATTATTATCTGAATTCACAATACTAAACATGGTGCATTTTCATTCAACACTCTTGTAATCACACTTAGGTCATTATTCCATACATTAAAAAAAAATAAGCTCATCTGAATTACAGTAAAGATCAATGTATATGTTGCAAATGGCATCAGGTTTCTTTTATGAGAAACTATATCTATAGTTACTTGGAACCATACAGCCTTACTTTATTACTTTTCGTGCAAAACTCATTACTTCCAAGGATGTTTGAGATGTTATTTGAAGTTGACAGGTTATGCTTGGATGGCAAATAATATTTTTACTGATTGGCAAAAAAAGTTATTAATATTAATTGAATTTTGGTTATTTCTAATTTTATTTAATGTATCAATTAATAAAGCCTAATAGAATCTAGGAATGTGATTTTAAATCAGAAGTGTTTTATGGAGGAGATTTACTTCTTTTCTTTGATACGTGGCTTACTTAGTGATTGTGTTCATTGTATCTTAGAAGCTCAGGTAGTCAGTAAATCAATGTGTTTTAACCAGTTAAATCAACCACCGAGGGTGTACTTTTTGAAGCTTGTTGAATGGCAAATTTGCTTATTTAGAATAAAGTTTTAATCTATTGTAGGGAGTAAAAATTGCAAACTACAAATCTGCCCTCAATTAAAAAAAAAATCAAGTGTCAGAGAGTAAAATAATATAAATATAAATATGTTATAGTCCTTCAACATAGCATTCTTTTCATCGTTAAATCTTAGCCAAAAATACAGGTTTGTTTTGTGGTCGTCTCAAATGGAGTTTAATTCAACTTAAAAGGAAAACAAAAGAAAGTACGTTCCTTGAATTTAAATTGCTTACCAGTTTACTAATTTCCTTTCACACAGTGAATAAACACAGTTAAAGTTATCGCACATCGTAATATATAGAGAAAGGTATTAAAAACTAGCTCTTGGAGAAATCACTTTATCACTTAGTCTGCTGAGCCTCTATCTGCTCTGCTTGCATGTGTAGCCGAATAACTTCAGCAATATTTGACATTCTTTATGTTACTGCTATTTATAGCAAGAAGCTAACAGGACAAAGGAACATATTCATTAAAAATCGCTTAATGGACAAAATGTTTTAAAAAAATGATATTTTTAAATGGATGAAAATGATTCAATTAAGCCGCCCCTACGATGTCAAATATGTCCATGTCTCAGTTCAAGGGGAGGCAGCGATCACAGGATGTAGGGAAATAGTCCCCAGCCGCTGAAAATACAGGATTTAATCTACAGTCAGGAAACACGAGTGCCTCTGGCCCTGGGTAGCTAACCCAGAGACCTCGGGGTGCTGAGCTAGAAAAAATGAAGTCTGATTTTGACTTCATCGTATAAACAGAATGTCATCTGCACATCAAATTCCACCCACAGTGAACCCCTGGCATGGTTAATGATTATAATCTTCACATTTAATCACGGGAACTCAGTGACAGGCAAACAAAGGTTAGCTAAACTGACAGTTCAGATGGTTTCGACAGAGAAGAACTCCACAAGTTTTATTTTAAAATGTGTGTCTACAATTCAAAACCACTTTTCCTGAAGTGCAGTTTAATTTGTGTGCAGCCGACTTGGAGGCAAGAACGGGCAGGGGGCTTTGCCCTCTGCGGGTAAGACTTCTGCGCAGGTTTCTTCCTGAAGCCTCTTTTTCCAGTGCTGCTTTCCTAGGTGACTTAAGTGTGTGTTCTTTAATTAGAAAGCGACAATCTAGATGAAAAGTGGATTCTTTTAACAGAAACTGTTCTCATGTTCTCATGTTTCTCCGAATCCTTCCAGTCTTTTGAATTAGTTTTTCTAAATAATCTCATTTTAACATGTTTTATTCCGTCACAGTTCATGCAAACAAATCACCTATAATCTAATAAAAGGAGGAAAAGAATTTGGGGCATGTTATTTCATAGCATGTGTTCAGAAATCCGAAATGACAAAAATGCAGTTTCGGGAATTTTACACAAACACACCATGAAAATAAGAATTGTTTATTATACTTTAATTGGATAGGCATGATAATTCAATCAACACATATTTAATCAGTGGTGACTACTCTGTCTAATAAAAATTCCAAAGTGCACAAAAATTTGAATAGCTATGTTTAATAAATTTAAAAAATTCGTATTATATTCATATTATATAAATGTGTTTTGTTTTTATAATTTTGGTACCTTTTCCAACATCATGTTTTCCCTTAAAGATAAGGTATACTTCAAAATGTATTAAAAATTATTTGATGATTTAAAATTTATTTGGAATTTATTAATTCATCAAAATATACGCTATGTTGCTTCTTTTCATAAAACAATATTAGATAATTTTTATGAATACTTTGTGGTATTTAATCAATTAGTAATACTAAAAAAATTCCTTTTATTTACCTTTTATGACTAGTTTTCCAAAAAATGGATTTGTTGTCTTTATTTGGCATCTAACGTAGCTTAAGAATCTTGAGTCTTAAGAAATCGTAAAAGTCTTTAGAATTAAAAATAATCTTATAATTTTATGATTTTATTTCTGAAAAAAAAAAAGTTGTCTTCAAAACATCTACCAAAAAACAAAAGAGAGAGAGAGAGTTGGGGTACCTGGCTGGCTCAGTCAATTATCTCAAGGTTGTGATGTAGAGATTACTTAAAAAAAATAAAATCTTTTAAAAAAAATAGAAAGAGAGAGAGAAAAAAAATCAAATACATCCAAGTGTGAGCAGAGTTCTATGGGGTCTGATGTATATATAAAGTTCCATTTTAAGAGATGATATAAACTCATAAATAAAAAGATATGCAAAGAAAGACATCTAATGTACAGCATGATGATAATAATTATAAATACTGTACAGTATACTGAAATTGCTAAGAGGATAGACCTTAAATTTAGTTTCAACACATGCACACATACACACATGAACACATGCTGTAACTATGTGAGGTGATGGATATGCTGTTTAGCTTGATTGTGATAATCCTTTCACATTGTATACATATATCAAACATCAAATTATATATCTTAAATATATGCAGTTTTCGTATGTTAAAAGAGTCTCAAAGTTGTTAAAAAGTCAATCTTTTAAAAAACTCAACAAATAATAAATGATAAAAAATACTCCAAATTCCAAAATGCACATATTCTTAGTAACTGATTGCTTGACAAACTCTACAATACACACACTTAATATTTAGCTACATACACTTTGATCAGCCTTTCCATAACACAATATCACTTGTAATATTTTCTGTAGAGATAAAAAGATAATTTTGTGGCTCTTTTAGCTCGACTAATCAAAATTTGCTTTACATTATTGATTGTTTAGAAAAAAAATCCTTTCGGCTGCACAACTGTAGGATTTTTATCAAATTTGGGGAAATTTCTGTCAGATTCTTTCCCATCTGAGCTGTTCCAAACATATCCATTTTTGGTAGTGCTGCTGCAATTTATGCTGTGCAAATATAAGAATTTTGATAAATGCCATTTTTCATGATACTCAACAAAGAAAAAATAAAACGTAAGATAAATTTATAATTTTATACAATGTATTAGAAATATTCCTGACAAAAAAGAACTTTCAACTGATAACGGTTCCATGACCATAACAGTAACAGTTTTCATATGATGTTTTCAGACTCCTACAGATTTGATTCTGACTCCATACATTGCTGAGTTTGCTTTTCCTCCATGGGCCACATCCCTGGAATGTGTGTGTGTGTGCAGAACACTTCATATCACAATGGGGGTACAGGTGAGAGCAGGAGTGTGATGGGATGGAGGAAGCAGGTGCATTCTTGGAAGCAACTTCCTCCCCAGGACAGCTGTCAATAGTGAGCTATATGGGGAAATGATGTGAACCACAACATTATACCCACTAAAAGTATCGTCACTCAACCTTCCCTTAGCAGCTCCTCATAGCTGTTCTAGCAGCTCAAGAGAACAGGTGATGGAGGGGAAATGTGAATGGAAAGAAAGAGTGATCCTAACTAAGTATGTCACTTTTGCAGATTTTACAGACATATGTGAACACACAAACCGTGTGAACACATTGTTTGTTCAGGACCTTAGGAAGGCCTCTGAAAGGGAGGAGGGTCCCTGAAGCTTAGTTCCTTTATGTTCATGAAAAATTTTCCTGTAGGTACAGTGTAGATAATATGATCTGGATTCAGTAAAAAGATTGAGTATCTTTTGATATCAGAGTTGTTTTTTTTCTATGAGTCATACTAAACAGGTATGAATTTTGAATTATATAGATTGGTTTTCATAAAATTTCTCTCTTGCCCTCTTGCCTCTTGTGAACATATGTTCACAAGGGCTCAGGTCCAGGCATACACCAATCTCACATTTAAAACCTCAGAGGCAATAAATACATATAACAGAGGTTCTATATGACTCTCATGAATTTCCCCTTTAGTCATGTCAAGAAATTATGGAGAATTAAAGACTAAAATCAGGGTTAGTCTAAACTCTCCACGTTTTATCATCTATTATTAAACCGAACCAGAATCAATTAAATACAACTATTAAAACTTAGATACTAACGAATAGCCCTCTGTTATTTCCAAAAAATCAAGAATAAATTAAAAAGCGCACCAATTGGGATAAGAAACAGTTGAGAAGATTCACATTTTATTTATGAAAATTTAAATAATTTCAGGAGGGAGAAAATCCCAGAAATCCCTTTTTATTGTCAAACAAAATTATATTTATGAGAGAGAATTTATAGTATGGGTGTTATTAATTATATAGATGTACTTTAAAATCATAAAGAATGCTAATTATTACCTTGATAAACTATCTCCTGCGTTGTTCATCTTCATGGGTTATAATTATGTAAAAAAACACAAACTTATATTATATAAACTCATGTACTCCCAACAAATAAAAATACACTTTTTGATTCCTTTACAATTTGATAAGAGTCAGATTTTATAAAGTGTACACATTTTTTAAATCCACAAGTCGATGTTCCTTTCTATATTACTTTTTCCATTCAATCAAAATTCAAGTGCACAGCATCTACAGTTTTGTCCTGAGGAAGGTTACTGTAATGTGAGTTGTTTACAATGAAAGTAGCTTTTCCTCATCTGTTATATATATTTGAACTATTTGCAACAGCAAACATTACCCATTCTAAGTGTTTCAGTGATGGAATACCCCATTTGTGATCAGGTATCTATTTATCTATTTTAGTAAATTATTTGGGCAAATGCCCTGGGAACCCATCAGAATATTTTTAAAAATATTTTAGTTATTTATTTGACAGAGAAAGAGAGCACAAGTAGGGAATAAGGCAAGCAAAGGGAGAGGGAAAGCAGGGTTCCCACGGAGCAGGGAGCCCTACTGGGGCTGTATCCCAGGACCCCAGATCATGACCCAAGCCCAAGGCAGATGCTTAACCAAACTGAGCCACCCAGGCACCCCTCATCAGAATATTTTAAATAGAGTGTGCATTCATAGAAATGCTTGTTTTTTTGTTTTGTTTTGTTTTGTTTTTTAATGTATAAATGAAGATCAGTAAAATCTGTTAGAAGGTGACAATTTTGCATATAGATGAAGATTAGGGATGATGAAGTGGCAAAAGACCTTTTTTCATCTATTTCCGAGGTTATATAACACATTGCTTGAGCTGTCAAGATTTCATTAAAGAGGAAGAGAGAGGAGGAAAAAAAAAATGATGTTGTGTTTTAAGCCTGGAATGATAGAACGATAGCAACGAAAGAGATTAGAAGTGTTGTTTATTCTCACATCATCGATTCTGGCCTGTAGACATTTAAACTGATGCAAGAAACAAGCCGAGAATGAATGGGTGACTCATGTAACTTTTTCAATTTTATAGCCACAGAAGCAGGGCACCGCGACTTATAATCCCGGGACATCTGCTATCTGTCTAATGGGGAGGGGGTGACGTGAAGGAAGACTGATCACCTTTCTAGGATAGTAGGTTAAGAGCTAAAGATCTGCGAAGGGTACTAACTAAGACAGAACAGAAGCCCAGGGATCTGAGCCCAAGCTGACGCTCTGGGGCTGGGCCTAGCCCTGAACCGTAATAACAACAGCGAAACGCTGCTGTGCCTTGGGGAACAGAAGCCAGAACCCCAAGGCCCTTTTCTTAAAAAGAAGCAGGTGAGATCCAGCAAATAGAAAACGTGAGTCCGACGTGAGGTTCTTTAGGCAGGTCAGTTAGACTGAGCCCTTTTTTGAGAAATTTTAAAAATAGGGAGCTGCCGTATGTAGGTCACATACCGATGGAATGGGATGATCCGTGTAGCAGGTGCTTTTATTTTATTTATTTATTTATTTATTTATTTATTTATTTATTTATTTAGCAGGTGCTTTTAAATGGCCAAGTGCGCTGTGGGTAGCGGCTCTATGAGCCCCGCAGAGAAGCGTGGTGCGGCCAGAGGAGGCATCGCCGCGCCCTGCTCTCAGGTGGGCTTCCCCCCGTCTGCCTCTGGCACAGCCAGTGCCTCAGTTCACTGGTTATGTTATCTTGATGATATACATTTTCACTTCCCATGCTGATCTTAGAACCTGACCCCATGGAAGAGATTCAGTGTCATGCGGATTCCATCTGAGAGTGGAAGTGAAGTGTGATATAGAAAAGCTGTCCCAAGGGCTGTCGTGGGAAGGTTTTCCCCACAGACTGCGGTTCTCTGATGAATGAGTCTTTTCTCAGGATACAGTCCAAGTGCATTCAGGGCCCAGAGAATAATGGTAAGCCGCTCTCTGAGACCCCAGCGGATAAGCATCAGTTATCCCCAGCTCTATTGAGATCAAATATAAAACGGTTGCTTTGTTTCCCAAAAATGTGCTGCGTGCACCTACCGTTCTCCCGATAGTCTGTGGGGTTATCAGAAATTCCATCCTGCTGCGCTCAGGAGCACAGACAAGTCAAATGTGTGTTTCACAGATTCTCCGTGAGAGCACAGAAAGGCATCGGAAATAGTTGCATAAAGCTAGAGTATCACGGCTTTTGCAAAGCTACTTGCCATCACACACAGAGCGGCTTTTCCCATCAATCTTAATTAACTTTAAAAGTCACTATAAGCAGAGTCACAGAGGTAGCATTATTTGTCATAGCTGGTCACGTGTAAGCTGGACCTCCAAACACTTTGGAGAGTTACAACCTACAACTATAGCAAGAGAAGTTAAGCAAAATCTAAAGCAAATATTGAACCACAAATAAAAGATTTGATATGAGTTTAACTGAATGAAGCAGATTAGCAAAGAAAGATTTCCCCAAAGGGAAATACAAAACAAAACAGAACAAAACTCAGAAAAATTTCCTTGCTTCCATACATTATCATTTCACCAGTATTTATAGTCAGCAAACCATAAGGTTTGCTCCAAAAGGATGTCTGTGTGTATAATATACAAACTACATATAAATTTATCATTTCACAGTGTCCTAGGAGACAAACCCATGATCTACTCTTTGTGATAGCTGCCACCAAATTGCTGAAATCATCAATTATTGCATTGTACTCCCCCACCCTGGCACTCGGTGCAGACAACCAGAATCCAAATCCCATCTTCATAAAGGGCTAAATAAAGTAGCAGTTACAAAATGACAATTAATTTTGATTTATGCTTAAAAATGTGTCTTTTTTTAAAAGAAAGCCTCCACGAGTCAACTAGATCATGGTAAAACAAAAACGCAAAAAGAAACCAAAGCCTTATTTTTTTTCTTTTTAAATTAAAATAGTATCATGTGTCTTGTAGTTTTGTAGGAATGCAAACAGTAAACTCTACAATTATTTTTATTGTGATTAGCTAGCTCAAATTTAAAGCCTCCTATCATTTCAGTGGTCAAAATTATCTTGATTTATTTGAAGTATACAATCCGTTTTTTCTGTATTTCAATGTTTTTTCATGCAGATTGCCTTTTTATGAAAACATTCATTCCACTGACATTTAAAATCAAAGCAAGAAAAATTAGGATAACATATAAATCATGAAAACAATGCTCATTTCACATGGCTTATTTTACTGTTATGTTTATTTTGAAACAATCACATATGTAGGAAAACCTTGCAACCATAGAGGGTTAACTTATTTTTTCTAAATTGCTTGAGATGAAGCTGTCTACCCAATGCCCCATCACCCTGAAATAATTGAGTGTTAATATCTATGGACAAAAAACAATCTCCCATGACCAATGCAACTCACACAATCAATAAATTAACATTAATACATCACTGCTATTTAATCCTTAGACCTCATTTGTGTCTCACCAAATAGCTCAATAATATCTTTGTGACAAAGGGGTTCAGTTCAGAATCATTGCATTTAGTTTTTATCTTGCTCTGGAGTCTTTGACTTCGGAAAAGTCACAGAAAAGTCTTATCTATTAGTCATGACCTTGACATTTTTCAAGATTGCAGGCTAATTATTTTGTAGTGTTCCTCGGTTTGAGTTTGGCTTCTTTGATATTGCCTCACGTGTTTAGACTCAAGTTAAGAATCTTTGCTGGAAAGAAATACTGTGTTTTTCCAATTGCATCCTATTGGGTAGAGCAGAATTTCAATTTGCCCACTACTGATGATGTTCATGGGGATTGTTTGGTAAAGTACTCGTCAGGCTTCTCCACTGCAAAATTACAATTTTCCTCTTTTTTTTTTAAGATTTATTTATTTATTTATTTATTTATTTATTTATTTATGATGCACATAGAGAAAGACAGACAGAGACACAGGAGGAGGGAGAAGCAGGCTCCATGCCAGGAGCCCGATGTGACTCGATCCTGGGACTCTAGGATCGCGCCCTGGGCCAAAGGCAGGCGCTAAACCGCTGAGCCACCCAGGGATCCCCAATTTTCCTCTTTTTTTAAAAAAAGATTTTATTTATTTATTCATGAAACACAGAGAGAGAGAGAGGGAGAGAGAGAGAGAGGCAGAGGGAGAAGCAGGCTCCATGCAGGGAGCCTGACGTGGGACTCAATCCTGTGTCTCCAGGATCGCACCCTGGGCCAAAGGCAGGTGCTCAACCACTGAGCCACCCAGGGATCCCCAATTTTCCTCTTTATAATTAATAAGAATTTTGGGGGGAAGGGATGGGAAGTACTTAAAACTTTGTATGTATCCTATGCCTCATGAAACTTTTGATCTTATGATTTATTAGTTCACCTCTCAATGGACTCAGGTTTTATAGTCACTTAATTGGTTGTAATATCTCATCAGAATACTTAATTCTGATAGTCACATTCTCCAAAATTTGCCCAGGGTAGAATCCTTTAAGGCAGATGACCTGTCTGACCTGTCATTATGATTCTCAGAACACTTCTTTGATTTGTGCCACAATAACGTATTGTAGACTCATTTGGTTCTCATCTGGCCTCTGCTCTGGAAGAAGTGCCCTGCTTCCTTTTATCCATAAGGTTGTGCAGTTTTCTTGGAAGGACATATGTAAAGTCAAGCTGATCACAGTCATTCAGTCGGAAACAATGCTGCCGATGTTTTGTCCCTAACCATTCAGGGGTTTTTCTCTGATACTCTCCTATAAGCTGTGGGCCTCATTACTCAGGGACCTCCAGTCATGTCTCACCAGACTGAAAAAACTTCCACGCTGCTTCCCAAAGCCTTTCTGTAACATGCTGCTGTAGTGCAGTGGCAGCGCCCCCTGTCCCGCTTTGTGCCACCACTCTTGGTAGATATCCAAGCGGAGATATGCAAGGTATTAGAAGCCCCCAGGTCTCTGCCAAAGCTTCGCTCCCCTCCCTATATCTCCCCATCCCCCCTCTTTCTCGGGATGTAACATCTGATGCACACTTCCCCTCTCACAGAGTCTGCCTGATGAAGAGGGCAAGATGACGGAAGAGTAGGGGGTCCTCAACTCACCTGGTCCCACAAACGTACCTACGTAACTTTTAAAGCATCCGAACACTTATGAATTCAACCTGAGATTTAAAGAGAGAACAGCTGGAATGCTATAGGAGAAAGTTTTTCCTTCTAACAAGATAGGAAGATGAAAAAATAAAAAATAAAAACAAACAAACAAATAAATAAATAAGAATAAAGTGGAGGAGGGAAAGCCTCCAGGACAGGAAAGCCCAACTCTAGAGAAGCAGGAACTTAAAAAAAAATCTGTGCTGGAGTTTTCCCTGTCAGAAAAGTGCTCAGCAGGGAAATTGGGCACAATTGCAGGAGGGGCAGGGAAGCCTCGAGATTCCTGGAGTCACTGTAAGAGGAGGGACACCCCGGAAAGCTCAATGCAAACCAGGTCACATAAAGGGCTAGAGCACTGATGAGGGCATCGGGGAGAAACCAGCTGGTTAGGTGAATGGCTCCAGATGGAGGTGGCAAAGCCATCCGTTTGGGAGAGGCAGTCCCCAGAGCACAAGTCCAGTGGCACAGAGCCCCAGATCCCAGGGCACCCAAGTGGACACAGCCTGTGATCCTGTGTTCTCCTGGGACAGGAGGAAGCAGAGAGGGCACAGGACAGCGAGAACTCTCCTTCTGCTGGGCAACCTGCAAGCTGTGCACCTGGGCCTGCCCCTTGGGAGCATCTAAGCCAGTGCAGACTGGGAGACTGTGGTTAGTTACTCTCAGGGAGCAGACTCCAGAGCTGGAGAGCTGGCCACCACCAGTGTTGTTATTCTTCATTGTGTCACCTTGCACCTGGAAAGGCGGGGCCGCCAGGGAACGGAGGCCTCACGGGGTAAACAGCTCTCACTTAGCCCAGCACCTGGGGTGGGGAGGTGGGGAATCTCCCCCAGGTACACACACCTGAGAACAAGCACAGCAGGCCTTCTCCCAGAAGACAAGTTGGAAGAACAAGAGAAGAGCAAGTTTATTGACCCAGCATTGCTAGAAAGCTCGAGGACTGAGGGAAAATTGAGGGAAAATAGTATATAGAGCTAGAGGGTCTCCTTTTTTTTTTTTCCTTTTTCCATTACGACTCGTTTTTATATCAGAAGAAAAATTTCCAATATTTTTTCTCTTTTCCCACCTTAACTACAATATTTTACCAGCTCTTCATTTTTAAGTTTTTTCCTTTTTTGACTTTCATATTTCTGCAATTACATGTCTTAGAAGTATTTTCCACTTCTGGATTCCCTTCAACATATTCAATTTAATTTTGGTACATATATGAGATATGGGTTTTTGTTTTGTGTTTTTTTTTGTTTTTGTTTTTGTTTTTTCTGCCTTGCTTTGTTTTACTATAGTGGAAGTTAATACCTTCTAAAGCATGACCAACATACACTCAGAACCAAGTGGAATACCACACTATTTCAGTCTGTGAGATTGTATTGTCTCTTCCTTCCCATTCTGCCCCCCTCTTTCATCTTGTTCATGTTTTGGTGGTCAATGTTGGAGTATTATATAAGTATTGCTGATTCATATAAATTTGGAATTAAAAATCATCTAACATACAGAACAAAATACACTCAGAACCAAAGGGATCACCCTCTAGGACCCCTCAGGTAGACTACATTCTCTCTCCATTACCATCCATTACCACTTCTTCACCACCATCCACAGCCCCCCACTTTTTCTCTTTTTTCTTTAATTTTTTTTAATTCTGGTCTCCAACCTCATCTGGAATCACCTAGGGTGTATTTTACTTAGGTTGTAGTTGACATTTTTGGCTCATCTCACTCATACAGCCACTCTGCACTGAACAAAATGACTAGAAGGATGAATTCACCACAAAAGAAAGAACCAGAAACAGTAATCCCTGCCACAGAGTTACAGAATTTGGATTTCAATATGAAGTCAGAAAGTCAATTCAGAAGCACAATTATAACTCTGCTGGTGGCTCTGGAAAAAAGCATAAAGGACTCCAGAGACTTTGTTACTGCAAAATTGAGATCTAATCAGGCCGAAATTAAGAATAGATTAGATGAGATGCAATCCAAACTGGATGTCCTAACTGCTAGAGTTAATGAGGTGACATAGAAGACAAGTTGATGGTAAGGAAGGAACTGAGGAAAAAATAGAAAAACAATTAAGAGACCATGAGGAAAGGCTTAGGGAAATAAGTGATACCCTGAGAAGGAAGAATTTACATATAATTGGGATTCCAGAAGAGACTGACAGAGAGAGAGAGAGGACCACAAAGTATATTTGAACAAAGCGAAGGTGAGAACATCCCTAAACTGGAGAAGGAAACAGGCATTCTGATCCAAGAGATAGAGAGGACCCCTCCCAATAAAATCAATAAAAACTGTTCAACTCCTCTACATTTAATAGTGAAACTTGCAAATTTCAAAGATAAAGGGAAAATTCTTAAAGCAGTGTGAGACAAGAGGTCCCTAACTTATATGAGGAGAAATATCAGATTAACAGCAGACCTCTCAACAGAGATCTGGCAGGCCAGACAGAGCTGCCATGATATATTCAGGGCACTAAATGAGAAGAACATGCAGCCAAGAATACTTTATCCAGAAAGGCTCTCATTCAGAATAAAGGAGAGATAAAGAGCTTCCATGATAGGCAGAAATTGAAAGAATACGTGAACACTAAACCCACTCTGCAAGAACCAGGACTCTGTAAAAGAAAGAGGAAGCCCAAAGATATAATCCACAAAAACAGGGACTGAATAGGTAATATGATGACACTAAGTTCATATCTTTCAACAGTAACTCTGAACGTGAATGGGCTAAATGATCCCATCAAAAGACACAGGATTTCAGATTAGATAGAAAAGCAAGACCCATCTATTTGCTGTCTACAAGAGACTCATTTTAGACCTCAGGACACCTACAGCCTGAAAATGAAAGGTTGGAGAACGATTTACCATTCAAATGGTCCTCAAAAGAAAGCAGGGATAGCAATCCTCATATCAGATAAAGTTTATCCCAAAGACTGTAGTAAGAGATGAAGAGGGAAACTATATCATACTTAAAGGACCTATCCAACAAGAGGACCTAACAATCGTGAATATTTATGCTCCTGATGTGGGAGCTGCCAAGTATATCAATCAATTAATAACCAAAGTAAAGACATACTCAGATAATAATACACTAATACTGGGAGACTTCAACACAGCACTTTCTGCAAATGACAGATTTTCTAAGCACAACATCTCCAAAGAAACAAGGGCCTTAAATGATACACTGGACCAGTAGGATTTCAGATATATACAGAACTTTACATCCAAATGCAACTGAAGATACATTCTTTTCAAGTGCACATGGAACTTTCTCCAGGATAGACCACATAATGGGTCACAAATCAGGTCTCAACTGATACCAAAAGATTGGGATTGTCCCCAGCATATTTTCAGACCACAATGCCGTGCTCGCTTCGGCAGCACATATACTAAAATCAGACCACAATGCCTTGAAACTAGTCCTCAATCACAAGAAGAAATTTGAAAAAACTCAAACACATGGAGGTCAAAGAACATCCTACTAAAAGATGAAAGGGTCACCAGGAAATTAGAGAAGATTTAAAATGATGCATGGAAACTAATGAAGATGAAGATACAGGGGATCCCTGGGTGGCGCAGCGGTTTGGTGCCTGCCTTTGGCCCAGGGCGCGATCCTAGGGACCCAGGATCGAGTCCCACGTCGGGCTCCTGGTGCATGGAGCCTGCTTCTCCCTCTGCCTGTGTCTCTGCCTCTCCCTCTCTCTCTCTCTCTCTCTCTGTGTGACTATAATAAATAAATAAATAAATAAATAAATAAAATAAAAAGAAAATGAAGATACAACCATTCAGAATCTTTGGGATACAGCAAAAGTGGTCCTAAGAGGGAAATACATCACAATAAAGCCTCCTTCAAAAAATTGGAAAAAATAAACCTTCAAATACACAACCTAACCTTGCACGTAAAGGAACTGGAGAAAGAACAGCAGATAAAACCTACACCAAGCAGAAGAAGGGAGATAATAAAGATTTGAGCAGAACTCAATGAATAGAGATCAGAAGAACTGTGGAACAGATCAAGAAAAACAGGAGTTGGTTCTTTGAAAGAATTAATAAGATAGATAATCCCCTAGCCTGCCTTATTAAAAAGAAAAAAGTCTCAAATTAATAAAATCACAAATGAAAGAAAAGTGATCACAACCAATAGCAAGGAAATACAAACGATTTTAAAAGCATATTATGAGCAGCTATATGCCAATAAATTAGGCAATCTAGAAGAAATGGATGCATTTCTGGAAAACCATAAATTACCAAAACTGGAACAGGAAGAAATAGAAAACCTGAGCAGGCCAATAACCAGGGAGGAAATTGAAACAGTCATCCAAAACTTCCCAAGACACAAAAGTCCAGGGCCAGGTAGCTTCCCAGGGGAATTCTATCAAACATTTAAAGGAGAAATACCTATTCTACTAAAGCTGTTCTGAAGGATAGAAAGGGATGGGATACTTCCAAACTCTTTTTATGAGGCCAGCATTGCCTTGATTCCAAAACCAGATAAAGACACCACCAAAAAGGAGAATTATAGTCCAATATCCCTATGAACATGGAAGCAAAAATTGCCAAGATACTAGCCAATAGGAAGCAACAGCACATTAAGAGGATTATTCACCAAAAAAAAAAAAAGAGGATTATTCATCATGACCAAGTAGGATTTATCCCTGGGATGCAAGGTTGGTTCAACACTCATTAAACAATCAATGTGATAAATCACATCAACAAGGAAAAAACAAGAACCATATGATCCTCTCAATAGCTGCAGAGAAAGCATTTGACAAAATACAGCATCCATTCCTGATCAAAACTCTTCAAAGTGTAGGGATGGAGGGAACATTCCTCAATATCTTAAAAGCCATTGATGAAAAGCCCACAGTGAATATCATTCTCAATGGGGAAAAACTGAAAGCCTGTCTCCTAAGATCAAGAACACAACAGGGATGTCCACTCTCACCACTGTTATTCAACATAGTACTAGAAGTCCTAGCCTCAGCAATCAGACAACAAAAATACATAAAAGGCATTCAAATTGAAAAAGAAGTCAAATTCTCCCTCTTTGCAGATGACATGATACTGTACATAGAAAACCCAAAAGACTCCACCCCAAGATTGCTAGAACTCATACAGCAGTTCAGTACTGTGGCAGGATGCAAAAATCAATGCCCAGAAGTCAGTGGCATTTCTATACACCAACAATGAGACTGAAGAAAGAGAAATTAAGGAGTCAATCCTACGTATAATTGCACAATTGCACCCAAAAGCATAAGATACCTAGGAATAAACCTAAACAAAGAGGTAAAGGATCTATACCCTAAAAACTAGAGAACACTTCTTAAAGAAATTGAGAAAGACACAAAGAAATGGAAAAATATTCCATGCTCATAAATTGGAAGAATAAATATTGTGCCAATGTCAATGCTACTCAGGTCAATTTACACCTTCAAGGCAATCCCTATCAAAATACCATGGACTTTCTTCAGAGAATTGGAACAAATAATCTTAAGATTTGTGTGGATTCAGAAAAGACTTGGAATTAGCCAGAGGAATACTGAAAAAGAAAACCAATGCCAGGGGTATCACAGTGCTGGATTTCAAGCTGTATTACACAGCTGTGATCATCAAGACAGTATGGTACTGGCACAAAAACAGACAACATTGATCAATGGAACAGAATGCAGAACCTAGAAATAGGCCCTTAACTCTCTGGTCAACTAATATTCGACAAAGCAGGAAAGACTATCCACTGGAAAAAGGACAGTCTCTTTAATAATTGGTGCTGGGAAAATTGGACAGCCATACACAGAAGAAAAACTAGATCATTTTATTACACTATACACAAAGACAAACTCAAAATGGATGAAAGATCTAAATATGAGACAAGAATCCATCAGAATCCTAGAGGAGAACACAGGCAACAACCTTTTAGAACTTGGCCACAGCAACTTCTTGCAAGATACATCTATGAAGGCAAAGAAAAAAAAAAAAGAACTATTGGCAATTAATCAGGATAGAAAGCTTCTGCACAAAAAGAAACAGTCAACAAAACTAAGAGACAACCTACAGAATGGGAAAAGATATTTGGAAATGACATATCAGATAAAGAGCTAGTACTGAAGATCTATAAGGAACTTATTAAACTCAAGAAACAAACAATCCAATCATGAAATGGGCAGAAGACATGAACAGGAGTCAAAACCACAATGAGATACCACCTCACACCCATGAGAATGATGAAAATTAGGTTTATTCCTAGATATCTTATGCTTTTGGGTGCAATTGTGCAATTGTATGTGGTATTGATTCCTTATTTTCTCTTTCTTCAGTCTCATTGTTGGTGTATAGAAATGCCAATGATTTCTGGGCATTGATTTTGTACCCTGCCACATTACTGAACTGCTGTATGAGTTCTAGCAATCTTGGGGAGGAGTCTTTTGGGTTTTCTATGTACGATATCATGTCATCCGCAGAGGGAGAGTTTGACTTCTTCTTTGCCAATTTGAATGCCTTTTATTTATTTTTGTTGTCTGATTGCTGAGGCTAGGACTTCTAGTACTATGTTGAATAACAAGACAGGAAACAACAATCCAATCATGAAATGGGCAAAATACATGAACAGAAATTTCACCAAAGAAGCCATACGCATGGCCAATAAGCACATGAGAAAATTCTTTGCATCACTTGCCATCAGGGAAATACAAATCAAAACCACAATGAGATACCACCTCACACCAGTGAAAATGGTGAAAATTAACAAGACAGGAAACAATAAATGTTGGGGAGGTTGTGGAGAAAGGGGAACCCTCTTGCACTGTTGGTGGGAATGTGAACTGGTACAGTCACTCTGGAAAACTGTGTGGAGGTTCCTCAAAGAGTTAAAAATAGGACTGCCCTATGATCCAGCAATTGCACTGCTGGGGATTTACCCCAAAGATACAGATGCAGTGAAATGCCGGGACACCTGCACCCCGATGTTTATAGCAGCAATGTCCACAATAGCCAAACTGTGGAAGGAGCCTCAGTGTCCATAGAAAGATGAATGGATAAAGAAGATGTGGTCTATATATACAATGGAATATTACTCAGCCATCAGAAAGGATGAATATTCACCATTTTCTTCAATGTGGATGGAACTGGAGGGTATCATGCTGAGTGAAATAAGCCAATTGAAAAGAGACAATCATCATATGGTCTCACTCATATATGGAATGTAAGAAATAGTGAAAGAGATTATAAGGGAAAGGAGGGGAACTGAGTGGGAAAATTAGGGAGACAAACCATGAGAGATTCCTAACTCTGGGGAACAAAGCGTTGTCTAAGGGGAGGTGGGTGGGCGGTTGGGGTAACTGGGTGACAGACACTGAGGAGGACACTTGATGGGATGAGCACTGGGTGTTTTACTATATGTTGGCAGATCGAACTTCAATAAAAACAAACAAATAGAAAAACAAAGAGTCTGCCTGAGTGAACTTTCTGCAGGTCACTCACCCAAACAAAAATCCCCAACCCCACATTCCTAGCTCCTCTGCTGCACTCACCTTTGCATCATTCTGCACCCATCAAAAGATGGTTTATCATATTTCCCCATCTTTTCTAGCTGTTTCATCACCAGCTATAATCAGGTACTCTCTTCTGATTATATTAGAAGACTCTTAACTTCAAATTAATAGATTATTTCCTCCTTTCATTTCTCTTCTTGGCTTTATACAGGCATGTTTTTTTTTCTGGATTAGATATAAATATAGTATACACACAGATCTTTTGTGTGTGTGTGCTTTTTTTGCGGGGGGGAGGTTGCAAATAGGTAAGGGCAAGAAAGTGTTTCTGATTGCCTGAATTATCTTTAATGGTCCAAAATGTGTGAATAAAGTAGTTTTTGTTTGTTTCTGCCTAAGCAAAAGGGAATAAAATGCATGTGAGTTGCTTTTCTTATTTTACTCTCTATACTGTTATTTTAAATGCAAAGACTATTTTTCCCCCTTCTGTCGAGATAGGCTGTATCCTACAAAAAAAAAAAAAAATGGATTTTCCTTATAATTTCTTGTTCTGCAGAGTCACTTTCTGAAACTAAACAAGATTCCCATGGCTATCAATCTGTCCAGGCTCCTCCCTGTATGTAAACAGGTGCTTTGGGTTTTGCACCTAACCCTTGAGAATTGTATTTGGCTGGGTTTTGTTTGGTCATCACTATCTGAGCCCTTTTTCATGGACGCTTTTCTTATGATCCTAAGGTCTCTCTCACACATCCTGGAAAGTGTTGCAAGCAGTCCTTATATGGAGGCTCTAATTTTTTCTTCGTTTTCAAAAAACAAAACAAAACAAAACAAAACAACAAAACAAAACAAACACACACAAAGAAAAAGAAAAAAAAGAAATGCTCTCTTTGCTGCTTTTAGATTATTTCTAACAACAGAGGGAAATAATACCAGCTTTGCATATCTTCAAACAGGGAATCAGCAAATCTATTATCCATTATCATTCTATTAATTGCCTTGTTTTTAGGGTGAAATATTCAGTATAAAGGGTTGGGTATGCAAAATATTTTCCTAAATCCTGTAGCTCTTTTATAAAAAAGAGACCACCTGGTTGCCCATATGTTACATCTTAAATTGAATACTTAAGGTATTACCCTATTTACATAATAGCCAAAGATGAAAGCACTTGAGACCAAATCAGAGATATAGCAAAAGAGATGGAATGATGATTCCCATGATTGGAAATGAAGATGCATGTACATAGGGAGAACCCCAGAGAAGATGCTAGAGCAATGTGACACTACCCAGCAGGTTTCTAAAAATTAGTGATCAAATGTGAAGCTTAGAGGATCCTGCAACAAACCACTTAGTTGAAATCTCCTATAGAACTACAGTGATTTGGAAGAGAGAAGATGCTTAATAAAAGGCCAGTTACACTGAAGTGTTTAAGATTTCAAATTTCTGTTTCTAAATATTATAAGATCTTGGGGGTAGAGATGGACCAGCCAAAGTTGATATATCAGGAGGTAAATTGAGTTCCTGACCACTAATCTCCTAGGCATGGAAGTGCTTTCCCTCACATCCATGGAATTAATGGTGTCCCACCATGCAGCTTAATTCCTCTGCAATCTTCAGCGGAGAGATCTCGCAGATTCTAGGGTTGAGGGCTCAGTTCTACCAGACTACGCTTCCTCCTACCACTATATCAGAGGCCTGTTGTAAGCCCAGGTTATTATTACCCATGCTTCTGACCCACAGGCTGGAGATTACAGTTCCTTAGACTCTCTTTGGACTTCAGATGTCATTCCAAACCCAGGTCCTTACTGGTGCTTCTAACCAATTGGCCATAGTCAGAAGTTCCCACCACCCACCCCTTCCCTGGGTTTGATTAACTTGCTAGAGTGGCCCACCGAACTCAGAGAAACATTCTACTTGAAAGTGACTGGGTTATTATAAAAATGATATAATTCAGGAACAACGAGTTGGAAGAGATACATAGGGCAAGGTATATGGGAAGAGGGAGTGTTTCTCTCCCTTCTGCAGGAACACTGTTCTCCCACCACCTCCACAGTTTCATCAGCCCAGAAGCTCTTCAATTCCTGTCCTTTGAAGATTTTATGGAGGCTTCATTATTTAGGCATGACTGATTAAATCATTGATCATTAGTGACTGAGTCAACCTCTAGCCACTTCCCCTCCCTGGAAGTCAGGATATGAGACTGAAGGTTCTAGTCTTTTAACCACTTGGTTGGCCCTACTGGTGACCAGCCCCATTCTCAGGGTGGGGCTTGCCAAAAGTTATTTTGCTGCTCTTATCATTTAGGAAATCTGAGGGTTTTTAGTGTTCTGTGCCAGAAGTGGAGAAGGAAGACCAAGGCCATATTTCTTAATATAAATCACAATGTCATTGAAAGTCATGAGGGCCACTAAACCCTCATCTCCAAAATCTTTAAAATCCACAAGCACTCACAACTAGAAAGATGAAGAAATTCCACAATATTTTCTTTTTGTTCACCTTTCAGGCACTCAAATAATTTTAAATCCTCTGGTGCATTAGTCTATATTAGACATAAAAATGAAAAATACCATATTGCCTTCAGGAGTGCTTAAAATCTCAAATAAATAAATTGAATTTTTAAAAACGATATTCTAAATGTGCATCTCACCTCAAAATGCCAATATCTACTTAATGACCTTGTTTGTGGTATCATTACAGTTTCTAGCAAGCTCTGGCTAAAGAAACTTTCAAAAATTAACAATAGTTAAAAAGCAGGAGGAGATAATTATCCTCATTAATGAGGTTGCTTACCAGATTCCACAACAGTCGCTGGCACAGCAGGAAAGCCAGGCTATTTTTATGTCAGATATACTTATCCTTGACATTCTTTAATTACTTTTCTTAATTTTCCTTGACTCACCTTAACTGCCAAGGTGTTGTGTCCCGCAAATTGACCACCAATTACAGATAGATCGGATGACAACAACCCATCGTTGGACATTGTAGAACATTGATCCTGAAAAGGTTAAGTTCCCTTAAAAGAAACCAGAATCACAAACTCTATATTAAATCTCAACGCTGATTTTTTACACTGTGGGTGAAAAACTTAAAACAGGATGAGAAGATTGTCATTCAAGTATATAATTTTTAAAAATCAATACTATAAAGTCTGCAATAAACAATGATATTCACAGGGGTGAGAGAAGGAATAATAATTTACAAAAATACTGAGTACTGATGATTTCTATGTGTGGAGCCATTTTAATTTTATTGTTTTGTTCCATTTATACAGCACTCTGATGCAGTGAAAAATCAATCTGTTCTTTATTACCATTCTTGGTGGTTTAAGACAGGATAAGTAGCTTGACTAAATGCTAGATCCTGGATTAAATCTCGTAAAATTGACAAATTATTTTAATGCAGTGGCATGTTTTGGGGAAGCAAAATAAATCCCCTGACAGTCTCATCTGTGGTTTTCTAAATTAGAAAATGTTAACAGTATTTGAAAATAAAACAGTAATAATAAAAGCAATCAAGTGGTTTGATATCAGTTTCGCATTATAAAGGGTTTTTTTGTTGTTGTTGTTGATTCGTTTCCAAATGGGAAATCCTTAGTTTGCTCCTATAAAGCAAAAATGGTATAGTGGAGTGGGTTCCTATGAAAAATAAAAGTAAGCAACATTTAAATGATGGTGCAGGAATCATTATTGACACATAGTTGTAAAGCCAATTAATAAAGATGTTTAAGCCACTCAAAGTGGTAGCAAAGGGTAAGAAAGCTGAGAAGTAATAGCCAAATGCAAAGATCTCTAACATCAATATAATCAGTATTATTTTCATGGCCTTTGCAATTGAACTCAGACATGCCATTTTACGTACATTATAAGTAATCTCTAGGGAATCATTTACAGTCTTTTAAGGTATATGCTTTAAATTTCTTTCCTACTACTAGGAAAGGTTTTGACATACTTGTTATCATGATTAGCATAGTTCCTTGTAAGAGCAAAATTAACAAGTGATGTTTATATTACCAACAATGTATATCCCTTGAGTACTAATTAAATAAAATTGTGGCCATAGGTGACAGAACTATTCATGCTGACCTCTTGGCCATGGGTACATTTTTGAGACACATTCATCTAGAATGCTGCTGGCACCAATTACAGTGGAATAGTAACTTCATTCATGTGAAATATATTGCCTGATATGGGATATTAATATCATTGTCTGCTTAATACCAGGGTTCTAACTAAAGGGTTTTATCAAACTCATCAGGCATGAACTTTGTCTATGGGATACCAAGACCTTCAGGTAAAAGTCTCAAGAGCAAAGAGGAAATCAATAATTTATCAGTTAAGTTTCTTCCTACCATTGATTTTCCAGGTTTAAGATTTTAATTCTTATAGCTTATAGTATAATGTCTTTCAGTTCTTTGATATGCTTTTTCCTGTACCTAAATGTCCCACAGGACACAGTACAATCTTTTTTTTTTTTTTTTACAGATTTATTTAGTTATTTGAAAGAGAGTAAGAGAGAGAGAGAAGGGGAAAAGGGTAGAGAGAGGGGGAGAGACAGAATCTCCAGCAGACTCTCCCCTCTGTGCAGAGCCTGATGGAGGGCTCAATCCTACAACCCTAAGATCATAACCTGAACTCAAATCAAGAGTCAGATGCTTAACCGACTGAGCCACCCAGATGCTGTCAGTCAATCCTATTGCAATGAAAAGCAACTGGAATTTGTACTCATGAAGAATTGGATTTGTATCCAGATTTTGGCAAGTTAATTATTTTACATCATGATCATATTTATGAGCTGCAGTTTCCTCATTTCACGTGTAATATTTGTGCTCTGGAATTATATTTAGAATATCTGAACCTTATACCATACCAGTAGCATTTGTGTCTCTCAGTAAATAGAATAATTAATTAGGGACACCTGGGTGGCTCAGCAGTTACGCATCTGTCTGCGCCCAAGGTGTGATCCCGGGCTCCTGGGATCAAGTTCTGCATCGGGCTCCCTGCATGGAGCCTGCTTCTCCCTCTGCCTGTGCCTTTGCCTCTCTCTCTATGTCTCTCATGAATAAATAAAATCTTTAAGGAAAAAAAAAGAATATTTAATAATCTAGCATATGAGTTAGCTTATGCTCTCTACCCATGTAACTTGTTGGTAAGGCACGTGGTTTCTGTTCTTATGATCCCCACGGAGGCCTTAAATAATTTCTCTGCCACTTGGTTATATACCCACCCTCTCTTGCAAAACAAAGCTCATCTTTTTAGGATTACATATGCAATTTTTCTAAATTATAATTTCCTAGTTGTTGGAATATGACTCTCATGCCATATTCTATTATCATAGTTATGTCTTTATATTCTAAATAATGTCCTCTTCAATAAGATTGAGAAAATAAATGGTCATTTTTATTATTTTACCTGTTTCTTGAATACTTTATAATTTTATTAATTTAATATTCTTATTTTATTTATGTATTGTTCTTTGCATTATTTTTTTTTGAACTTTAGTGTTTTCTCAGATGATCTCCTCCTCCCCACCCCCTCAGCCATTGGATAAAACCCCTGCTATACACATTTTTTGCTCTTTCCAAAGTCTTTTGTGTAAGGTTTCTGTGCAGGACACCTGGCCGCCAAAAGCAATCACACTAACAGTCGATGTGTCTTTATTAAGCCACTGTACCAAATCTGTACTTACTTCCCTAATTTAGTGGGTTCCCCCATCTGCACAGTTCCCTGGGTCATTCTTTCAATGGTTGAGAATTCTCTCTATACTCTGTATCATTTTATTTCCACTTACTTATTTCCTTACAACTTCTGGTGTTTTTCATCGATGTGCTACAACACTGACATCTCCCTCCATCCCTCCCTCCTCTTCTCCCTTCCCACCTACCCCATTTCTTGACTTCTTTCTTTCTTTTATGCTTTGCCATTTTCTTCACATTCTGGGAATAGAATATTCAGGCATTTGATCAAATCTCAAAATATCAGTCAGATTTTCTATAGTTGAGAAGTTTTATGGATCCCCTGAAAATCTCTAAATCTATCTTTGCATGAAGCACTAAGTGTGGTGTGAAATATATCTGAATATAAGAAAGTTAATAAATATTTTTAGATGTCCGTAACTGATTTATTCTCAGTAAGCCACATTTATGAAGCAAAATGCTATCGTAGAACATTACTTTTAATAGAAAGCTGTCTTCAAACCTTTAAAATAATAGGGAACAATTTTAAGAATTATGACATCTTCAAACTAATTTGGATAATCATTATTTTCTTTTTTAATTCTTTTATTCTTTATTTTATTTTTTTAAAGATTTATTTATTTGAGAGAGAGAGCATGAGCAGGGGGAGGGGCAGAGGAAAGAAGGAGAAGCAGACTCTCCACTGAGCAGGGAGCCTGATGTGGGGCTCCATCCCAAGACCCTAAGCTCATGACCTGAGCCGAAGGTAGATACTTAACTGACTGAGCCACCCAGGTGCCCCAGTTATTCACTACTTTAAATTAACATCTTATTCACTTTATGAAACAGGTGATAAAACAATATGCATCTCTTCGGGGATTTTCCCCCTTTGCTTTATAGCACTTAAAGACTCACTTAAAACATAGTCACAGAAATTGTAAGAAAGAGTCAGATTACATGATTGGTATTCATGATGGCACTCACCAATATTTGGCTTGGCTCTGTGTCTCAATGCAGGAAACCTAGAAGAAAAGATTTTTACTTGAATAATATTACAAAGCTTTATTTTTAGTGGACTAGTGGATAGCATCCATATGAATATACCTTCCCCTCTTCCTTCTGTTCATCCATCCACTGTCCTTTACCACTCAGTAATTATAAAAATGATTTTCAACCTTAAAGAATTCAAATAACTATGATTATCAACACCATTTATTAAGCAATATAAATCTCACACTGAGTTATAAGAAATACAAAGTGTTTTAAATACAAATAGCCTTTATGCTGCAGGAATCTCAATGTCAGTCAATGAGACAGATTCACATTAAGAATACAGACAATAAACAGTTCCAAGAGTATTATGTGAATTTAAAATTTGAGAGTGATATGAAAGGGAAGACTGTTTCCTGGAAGTTAGAGGAATAAGAGAGATGTTAAAAAGTAAAATCCTAAAAGCAACTTAGCTCCTGGCCAAACCCTTACCATAAACTCCCTTGAGTACTGTTGTAGTGAATGAGATTGGGGCCCTGATACCCTGATACCAGCAGGTGCTGTTGAGGAGTCATTCAAGAACCTCCTGGAGTCAAAGATCTCCAGTATTTCTCAGAACAAATGGGAAAGTATACCTCATTTGGGCCAAAATAGGTTGCACGTTCCTGGCAGCAAAACCTACAAATGGAAGTTACCAGGTAGTTGATATCTCTCTATAGTGAAAATAGAAAATTTAAAAATAGAAAATTTGAAGCTCTATTATAGGAGCTCTGTGGTCATCCTTCTTGGGTTTGCAACTTGGCACTAGCCTACTTAACTTTCTAGAAAACAGTTAATCTCAATCTTAGTTTATCTAAATTTCAGTCAAGTTCTAGGTCATATATCATTATCAGTGATGGCCACCACCCTATCTAAATGTCATGCGTTCAATCTCTCTTCTTCTCTCAAACTACCAGGCCTCCCTTTCCAATATCACGTTTAGCTGGTTACCATAGACTAGAGAGCCACACACAGCTACCCAACCACCAGCATCCACATCCTGTAATTCTGCTGTCCTGAGACTTATCATAGATGAACCATCATAAGCACAGCTACAGAGACTCACTCCACTTTTGCTGCATCTCCTGTTTTATTCTCCTTACACTAGGACATGATTTTAGTGATCCTCTTCTATCCTCATATCATCTACTCTTTGCTCTTTAATGGACCATCCCATCAGCATCTCAAGAAATCATTACTCCTACACCTCATGCATAAGTAAAGCAATGAAAAGACTACTTTTGGTATTTTTTTTTCTTTTTTGAAAAGACTACTTTTGAACCCACTTACCTGCTAGTGATTGCCCGTTTATGTGCTTCTGATTGTCTCCATCACTGTCTCCAATTTCTTCCCACATATTCTCAAAACTCTCCAACAGGCTTTGGTTTCCACAATTCCAACAAAACTACCCATTTTAATGTCACCAATGACTACATAGTTGAATCCAGTGGTAAATTTTAGGCATGTGATACCCTTGATTATTCCTCCAAGAAAATAAATGCTTTATTTGATTTCTAAGGATGCCTTTTGCCCCTCATTTCCACTTTCCTCATTCAGTACCCAGCAGTCTTCTTTACTGCAGTTTCTCTTGGCACTGGAGATCCCTAGGATCCTTCTCTTGTCTACACTCTCACTTTCCTGTAGATCTCCCCCAACCCACGATTTGAAATATTATTTATATATAGATTACTTCCTGATTTATTTCTCTATTTCCTCTTTTCTACCAAACTTTAGATTAATATGTACACTGGCAAAAATATCTCAACCTGGATGTTGAATCCTAATCTCAACACATTCCAAAAACAAGTGTCTAATTATCTCCAATCTGGCTTAAGTCAGTTAATATCATTCTTCTATGCAGAGACTCCCATAGCTCTGCTCTCTACCCTTCCCTACATTACTTGATAAACTGGTTTCCTCTGCTGAGAATAATCCTCTCAAATATATGCTTTGCTGTGTCCGTTAAGCCCAACAACATATTTTTGCTCAAATATCACCTTTGCAATGAAGCTCACGTTCACTCATTATGTAACACTGCCTCCCCTCACCGATCGCTGCTCCATGCAGACCAACCCAATCCCTGTTACCCTCCTGTGCTTCTCTGGCTGTCCAAATCCTGTTGTGTTATCCTTCCCATTACCCTACATAATGTACTTATTAGTTAATTTATTAGTTTCACTGTTTATCATATATCTCTTCCTTCTGGAAAAGATGCTCCAAGAGAGTAGGGGTCTTTATACATTTTCTTCAATGGCAGGTAGTTGATGCTCAATGGATGTAACTTTTTTTGTAGTTATGTAAAGAAAATTTATTGAATGAGGGGAAGAAGAAACTTGTATTTTATTACATTCAGCTGCTGATTATATGGTTTGTGACAGGTTATATTTTCCAAACTGGATACAATAATATTTCCCATCCCACACATTCCTGTGAAGGTAGTTTTGCCCCACCCCCATCAAAAGCTAGAGCCTATTTCTTCAACTCCTTGAATCTGCATGAGCCCTATGACTGTTTGGACCAACAAAATACAGAAGTAACCCTGTGCCAGATCTGAACATAGCCTTTAACTGGCCTGATGCTATCTCTTAGGAGCCAGATGCAATAGAAGACGTAATATTTTTTTTGTATATTTTTTATTGGAGTTCAATTTGCCAACATATAGCATAACGCCCAGTGCTTCAATGCCTGTCACCCAGTCACTCCAAAAACCCACCCACCTCCCTTTTCCACCATCCCTTGTTCGTTTCCCAGAGTTATGAGTCTCTCATGTTCTGTCACCCACACTGATATTTCCTGCTCATTTTCTCTCCTTGCCCCTTTATTCCCTTTCACTATTTTTTATATTCCCCAAATGAATGAGACCATATAATCTTTATCCTTCTCCGATTGACTTACTTCACTCAGCATAATACCCTCCAGTTCCATCCACATTAAAGCAAATGGCAGGTATTTCTTGTTTCTAATGGCTGAGTAATATTCCATTGTATACATAGACCACAACTTCTTTATCCATTCATCTTTCGATGGACACCAAGGCTCCTTCCACAGTTTGGTTATTGTGGACATTGCTGCTAGAAACATTGGGATGAAGGTGTCCTGCCCTTTCACTGCATGTGTTTCTTTGGGGTAAATCTCCAGCAGTGCAATTTCTGGGTCATAGGGCAGTTCTATTTTTAACTCTTTGAGGAACCTCCACACAGTTTTCCAGAGTGGCTGCACCAGTTCACATTCCCACTAGCAGTGCAAGAGGGTTCCCCTTTCTCCACAACCTCCCCAACATTTGTTGTTTCCTGTCTTGGTAATTTTCCCCATTCTCACTGGTGTGAGGTAGTTTATCATTGTGGTTTTGATTTGTATTTCCCTGATGGCAAATGATGAGGATCATTTTCTCATGTGCTTGTTGGCCATGTGTATGTCTTCTTTGGTAAAATTTCTGTTCATGTATTTTGCCCATTTCATAACTGGATTGTTTGTTTCTTGGGTGTTGAGTTTAATAAGCCCTTTATAGATCTTTGATACTAGCCCTTTATCTGATATGTCATTTCCAAATATCTTCTCCCATTCCGTAGGTTGTCTTTTAGTTTTGTTGACTCTTTCTTTTGCTGTGCAGGAGCTTTTTATCTTAAGTCCCAATAATTCATTTTTGCTTTTATTTCTCTTGCCTTCATAGATGTATCTTGCAAGAAGTTGCTGTGGCCAAGTTCTAAAAGGTTGTTGCCTGTGTTCTCCTCTAGGATTCTGATGGATTCTTATCTCATATAGACCTTTCATCCATTTTGAGTTTATCTTTGTGTATAGTGTAAGAGAATGGTCCAGTTTCATTCTTCTTCATGTGGCTGTTCAATTTTCCGACCACCATTTATTGAAGACACTCTTCTTTTTCCAGTGGATAGTCTTTCCTGCTTTGTCAAATATTAGTTGACCATAGAGTTGAGGGCCCATTTATGGATTCTCTATTCTGTTCCATTGATCTATGTGTCTGTTTTTTTTTTTTTTTCCAGTACCACACTTTCTTGATGATCACAGCTTTATAGTACACCCT
This sequence comes from Canis lupus dingo, assembly GCF_003254725.2. Lineage (NCBI taxonomy): Eukaryota > Metazoa > Chordata > Mammalia > Carnivora > Canidae > Canis > Canis lupus. Next base: position 53,458,610 of record NC_064264.1, on the reverse strand, counting down.
GAAATCTGGCATTGTGATGCCCCCGGGTCTGGTTTTCTTTTTTAATATTCCCCTGGCTATTTGCGGTCTTATCTGATTCCACACAAATCTTAAGATTATTTGTTCCAAATCTCTGAAGTGGGATCCCTGGGTGGCGCAGCGGTTTGGCGCCTGCCTTTGGCCCAGGGCGCGATCCTGGAGACCCGGGATCGAATCCCACGTCGGGCTCCCGGTGCATGGAGCCTGCTTCTCTCTCTGCCTGTGTCTCTGCCTCATTCTCTCTCTCTCTCTGTGACTATCACAAATAAATAAAAATTAAAAAAAAAAAAACAAATCTCTGAAGAAAGTGCATGGAATTTCAATAGGGATTGCATTAAATGTGTAAATTGCCCTGGGTAGCATTGATTTTTCAATATTAAATCTTCCAATCCATAAGCTTGGACTATTTTTCCATCTCTTTGTGTCTTCCCCAATTTCTTTCAAAAGTGCTCTGTAGTTTTAGGGGAAAAGATCCTTTACCTCTTTTGTTAGATTTATTCCTAGGTATCTCATGCTTTTGGGTGCAATTGTAAATGGGGTTGATTCCTTAATTTCTCTTTCTTCAGTCTCATTCTTAGTGTATAGAACTGCCACTGATTTCTGAGCATTGATTTTGTATCCTGCCACACTGCTGAATTGCTGTATGAGTTCTAGCAATCTTGAGGTGGAGTCTTTTGGGTTTTCTATATAAAGTATCATGTTATCTCCAAGAGGGAGAGTTTAACTTCTTCTTTGACAATTTGAATGTCTTTTATTTCTTTTTGTTGTCTGATAGCTGAGGCTAGGAATTTTAGTACTATGTTGAATAACAGTAGTGAGAATGGACATTCCTGACATGCTCCTGATCATAGGGGAAAGGCTCTCAGTTATTCCTCATTGAGAATGATATTCATTGTGGGCATTTATTTAATAGATGGCTTTTAAGATATTGAGGAATGTTCCCTCTATCCCTACACTTTGAAGAGTTTTAATCAGGAACGGATGCCATATATTGTCAATTGCCTTCTCTGCATCTATTGAGAGGATCATATGGTTTTTGTTTTTTCTCTTTATTGATGTAATCTATCATGTTGATTGTTTTACCAGTGTTGAACCACCTTTGTATCCCAGGGATAAATCCCACTTGATTATGATGCATAATCTTAATGTGCTGTTGGATCCTATTGGCTAAAATCTTGTTGAGAATTTTTGCATCTGAGTCCATTAGGGATATTGGTCTATAATTCTCCTTTTTGGTGGAATCTTTGTCTGGTTTTGGAATTAAGGTGATGCTGACCTAATAAAACGAGTTTGGAAGTATTCCATTCCTTTGTATCCTTTGGAACAGCTTTAGTAGAATAAGTATTGTTTCTTCTTTAAACGTTTGATAGAATTCCCCTGGGAAGCCACCTGGCCCTGGACTTTTGTGTCTTGGGAGAGTTTTCATGACTGCATCAATTTCCTCTCTGGTTATTGGCCTGTTCAGGGTTTCTATTTCTTCCCGTTCCAGTTTTGGTAGTTTGTGGTTTTCCAGAAATGCATCCATTTCTTCTAGATTGTCTACTTTATTGGCATATAGCTGCTTATAGTATGTTTTTAATATCGTTTGTATTTCCTTGGTATTGGTTTTGATCTCTCCTTTTTCATTCGTGACTTCATTAATTAGAGTCTTTTCTCTTTCTTTCTAATAAGGCTGGCTAATGGCTTATCTATTATTAATTCTTTCAAAGAACCAACTCCTGTTTTTGTTGATCTGTTCCACAAATCTTCTGGTCTCTATTTCATTGAGTTCTGCTCAAATCTTTATTAACTCTCTTCTTCTGCTGGGTGTAGGTTTTATTTGCTGTTCTTTCTCCAATTCCTTTAGGTGCAAGGTTAGCTGGTGTATTTGAGTGTTTCCAATTTTTTGAGGGAGGCTTGCATTGTGATGTATTTCCCTCTCAGGACTGCTTTTGCTGTATTCCAAAGATTTTGAAACTAATCTTCATTCTGATTAGTTTCCATGCATTTTTTAAATTCTTCTCTAATTTCCTGGTTGACCCTTTCATCTTTTAGCAGGATGGTCTTTAACCTCCACGTGTTTGAGGTTCTTCCAAATTTCTTCTTGTGATTGAGTTCAATTTTCAAAGCATTGTGGTCTGAAAATATGCAGGGGACAATCCCAATCTTTTGGTATCAGTTGAGACCTGATTTGTGACCCACTATGTGGTCTATTCTGGAGAAGGTTCCATGTGCACTTGAGAAGAATGTGTATTCAGTTGCATTTGGTTGTAAAGTTCTGTAAATATCTGTGAAATCCATCTGGTCCAGTGTATCATTTAAAGCTCTTGTTTCTTTGGAGATGTTGTGCTTAGAAGATCTGTCATTTGCAGAAAGTGTTGTGTTGAACTGTATTATTATCTAAGTATGTCCTTACTTTGGTTATTAATTGATTGATATACTTGGCAGCTTCCATATCAGGGGCATAAATATTCATGATTATTAGGTCTTCTTGTTGGAAAGATCCTTTAAGTATGATATAGTGTCCCTCTTTATCTCTTACTACAGTCTGGGATAAACTTTATCTGATATGAGGATTGCTACCCTTGCTTTCTTTTGAGGATCATTTGAATGGTAAATGGTTCTCCAACCTTTCATTTTCAGGCTGTAGGTGTCCTGAGGTCTAAAATGAGTCTCTTGTAGACAGCAAATAGATGGGTCTTGCTTTTTTATCCAGTCTGAAACCCTGCATCTTTTGATGGGATCATTTAGCCTATTCACATTTAGAGTTACTTTGAAATATATAAACTTAGTGTCATCATAGTACCTATTCAGTCCCTGTTTTTGTGGATTATATCTTTGGGCCTCCTCTTTCTTTTACAGAGTCCCCCTTAATATTTCTTGCAGAGCTGGTTTGGTGTTTACATATTCTTTCAGTTTCTGCCTATTGTGGAAGCTCTTTATATCTCCTTCTATTCTGAATGAGAGCCTTTCTGAATAAAGTTCTTGCCTGTATGTTCTTCTTGTTTAGTGCCCTGAATATATCATGGCAGCCCTGTCTGGCCTGCCAGGTCTCTGTGGAGAGATCTACTGTTAATCTAATACCTCTCCCCATATAAGTTAGGGATCTCTTGTCTCTTGCTGCTTTAAGGATTTTCTCTTTATATTTGGAATTTGCAAGTTTCACTATTAAGCATCAAGGTATTGAATGCTTTTCATTGCTTTTGGTGGGGGGCGGGAATCTCTCAATATCCTGGATCTGACTACCTGTTTCCCTCCCAAAATTAGGGAAGTTCTCAGCTATGATTTGTTCAAATATGCTTTTTGGTCCTCTGTCCCTTCTTTGCCCTCTGGAACCCCAATTAAACATAGATTTTTCTTTCTACACTGTCATTTATTTCCCTTAATCTTTCCTTATGATCTTTTTAATTGTTTTTATTTTTTCCTCAGCTTCCTTCCTTGCCATCAACTTGTCTTCTAAGTCACTCACTCTTTCTTCTAACTCATTAATCCTCATAATTAGGACGCCTGTTTGGATTACATCTCATTTAATTGATTTTTAACTCGGCCTGATTAGATCTAAATTCTGCAGTAATGAAGTCTCTTGAATCCTTTATGCTTTTTTTTCCAGAGCCACCAGTAGCTTTATAATTACCTTCTGAGTTGGCTTTCTGACATTGAATTGTAATCCAAATTCTGTAACTCTGTGAGAGAGTTCTGTTTCTGATTCTTCTTTTGTGGTGAGTTCTTCTTTCTAGTCATTTTGCTCAGTGCAGAGTGGCTAAAAATGAGTTGTACTTGTTAGAAGCACAAACTCTTCTCTCTTTGCGTTCAGCTGTTCTATCTTTAAATCTCAAGTTGAGGGCAGCCCCGGTGGCTCAGCGGTTTAGCGCCGCCTTCCGCTAGGGGTGTGATTCTGGGGACCCGGGATCGAGTCCCACGTCGGGCTCCCTGCATGAAGCCTGTTTCTCTCTCTGCCTGTGTCTCTGCCTCTCTCTGTGTGTCTCTCATGAATAAATAAATAAAATCTTAAAAAAAATAAAAAATAAAAAAATAAATCTCAGGTTGAATTTGTAGGTTTTCAGGACGATTTGAAAGTTATCTAGGTAAGTTGGTGGGGACAGGTGACTTGGGACCCTACTCTTCTGCCATCTTGCCCCTCCCCCTTCAATGAATGTAACTAATGAAATAAATAAATGAATAAAATAAATCTGTTAAATATTGCCATTATGAGTACCACAGAATGGGCTTGTTGCAAGAACTAAGTGAATGATTCAATTTAATTTAGTTAGCCATGTGGCTGGTAAAATTAAGCCCTCAATAAATGTCAGTGTATTGTCATTAGTTTGTATCAGCTTGATTGTCTTATTATTTAGTCAATGCTGAAAAGGTACTGATCAAATACCTTTTTAAATGTTATGGCAATAAAAGTATTTGGGAGAAAGTATATGTGGAAAACACTATTTGCGTACTAATTTTCAACAGCACCAGTACAAAATTGATATTTATGTTTTATTTAGGACAGTAGGTATCAGAAACACATTTTAAAAAACTTCTGTATCTATTTTATACATATATGTGTGTATATATATGTTTACATATAAATTTGTGTGTGTGCATACATATGTTAATTATATTAAATGTACATACATATTAACAAAATTAATGATATTTTTCCATCTTGTTCGAGTTTTATTACTGAATAAAGCAAAAATGTATTTTGCTTTGTATTCTCAAATGGTATTTGAGAAACTGACATTTGCTTCTATGGTTGGATATCTCAACAAATCATGAAGAAAATTCAAGACAAGAATGTCACAGTAAATCATTACAGTGTCAAGAATTGTTCTTTACATGTGCCTCTGTTCTGCTTTTCCATGTCCATTTCCTTCTAAACATTGTCTTTGCATTGTCAATATTCCTAGAAGAAATATTTTTGAGGTTACATACTGTTTGTATTTGGTATTTTTTTTATTCTCATAAACAGAGCAAATATGATGGCACATTGACAACCCTTTCCAAATGTGTTAGAACTCTGACAATATTTCTCAAATGCATCCACATTTTTCTATCTGATCATCTCAGTCAGAGCAAGCAACCAGGTATAAGACAAATGACACCTGTGTCCAACACACCTGTCCAATGAGTCCTCCACAATATTCAGACGACTAGTTATATAATCAAACCCTTTATGTGTTTCCCTTGCTTAAAAGCTCCCTTCTGCAGAACAAAGTTCAAATTCTGGTGAGCAAGGCCCTCAATGAGCTTCTATCATTAACCCATCTTACCACAAGTCTTATCTTTGTCTCCTCATTTCCACAAGAATGTTAGGCATAATAACTAATTAAAAGTGCCCTAATGTGCCACACTCATCTCTGAAACATTGCACAGGTGTCTCCCAATGTGTCAAATTAAATATATCTTATATATAGTCATATATAATACATGTATGTGTCTCCACCCAAGAGACTTTACTCCAGACCTGGCTAGCTCCTATTCACCTTTCAAAACTCATCCAGGCTTTAGTTCCAAGGGGAGTCTTTGTTGACTGCACATGATTTGGTTTACAGACTCTCCTCTATGTCCCCACAACACATTTCACTTTGCCAATTATAGCATACCCCATGTCCCACAATTCCTAGCTTGTTTGTTTGTCTTTCATAGGAGGCTACAAAATTCTTGAAGCAAAAGCAAAGTCAGGCTTCATTCTTAACCTAGATAGTAGTTGATTCAGGGGAAATACTCAATTATGGTTTGCTGATTGTATAATGACCCCAAAATGGCCAGCAAAATCTAGTTTCAGGACTCACAATCATATTGGAAGACTGATGGTGTGATGACCTCAGTTAGTGCATCCAGTTTGGGTCTAGAAGTGACCTGGCATTAAATCCCATCTAGAATCTCAAGATCAGATAGTTTTAGCCATGTTTCTAACCTTAATGTAAAATTTAATTTTTTTCTTTCTTTCTTCTTCTGTTCTGTTCTTTCATTCTTTGACATTGACTAAAACATTACAGCTAATATTCTTACTAAACATTGTCACTGCTCTTAACTTTTACTGTTTCTTATTTTCCTCGAAGAATTTCCTCTCCCGTACTGATGTAATTATTTCCCCTTAGAATGCAGCTTCTATCATTGCCTCTTTCAATTACATCTGCCCATCTTCCAATATTACCTGTATTTCCAGAGCGGGTGGAGGGTAGGATTGTTTTCACAGCTTTTGAATGCAGAATTTTAGATTTATCATTTCTCTTGCAAAAATCTCTTCTTCGACACCCATTTTCCTTAACAAGTAATTTTATTCTTAAAACTTATTTGCCACTGACTTCTATAAAATCCCAACCCCCTCTCAACCTTCTTTAATTACCTCCGACACTCTGCCTGAGTTACTGTTAATACCTGATTTATAATTAGTATAGTACAAGGATTATACCTAGCCTTATAAATTTTTAATCTACTCTACTTCAGTGACCGTATTCTACTTCTCTTCCTAATTTTATGAGCTTCTGTGGTGTTTCATTGCTTCAATTCCTTCTATAACCATTTTAAGAGCATTTTTCATTTCTGTTTTTCCACTGCACATACCTAGGCAGATCAAATGCATGAATGTACACAAACATCCATATTCTCTGCTCATATCTGGAGTTTGAGAAATTTGAAACATTGCCCAGGGGCCACATAGAAAATAGTGTCACTTTAGTGAAAAAGCTGAAGTGGATCCTGAAAGAATTTACAGTTGGAGTCTGTCAGCTAACCATTTTCTTTGTGCCAGGGCAGAGATTCTTTCCTGAGGAAAATGTGAACAACATGTATCTGTCTGCCACAATTGCTGAGGTGGAATTAAAAGATACTTAGAATAACTGGGATGTGAGGCTATCAGATTGTACTTCCATGTTGTCCCAGGGATGGCCAGGACAAAAAAGTGGGTCCAGAGTATATGACAGAATAAGACCATGTTGACTTTCATTGTCTGCTACTGGATATTTGTTACTTTATTGTCCAGTGTTATTTTTCTTTTATTTCATGACTCAGCTTTGATTTTGAAGGTGGTTGTAGTTTAAGTCAATTAGTATATCCTAACCTCCCAGTCAAAGGGACTCATGGTCCAGGGCTATGCAATTAATCCCATTTAGGCCAGTGGGATCCAGACTCAGAAGTCTTATGTATACTCTCAGAGAACAGCATCTCCTCTTTTTCTGTTAGCTTTGGGGATGAAGTTGTACTCTTGGGGCTCTAGAACCGGCTATATAGATGTTACTATTTCAGGGATGGTGTTTACACAGGAGTGAATACATCCAAGATGGAAAAATGCCAGTTTCTGGTGACATCTCAGTCCCTGGATTATGTCACTTTAGTTATTCCCCTGAATATTACTTCACATGACATAATGAATCTCCTTCTCCTTATGCTAGTTTGAGTTGGATTTGTTGTGACTTGAAACCCAGTCTCTCTTGAGTAATACAATTGTAGCCAGTTTAAAGATAAGAAAATTCAGAGGCTGAGAGGTAACATAGTTTGTCTGAGCACAGGAAAGAGTCCAAGCCTAGACACAACTCATACTTGACCTTAGATGCCTTCCATTGGATTATATACTTCCAGCACTTACCTAATCAGTGGTTATATTGGGTGATTTATTAAATAGTTTGCCTCCTTTCAGTTGCCAATTCTCTTTCAATTTAAATATTTTGGCATTTCCATGATAAAGTTTTCTTTCTAAAACATAAATATGAACATGTCTTTCCTACTTAATTATTGTTCTCTAACCTCCTAAATAGATTCCTGGTTTAGTGGGTGGACTGGAAACTATGATTCGGTCACACCAACCATGCCCTGACCTATTGTTTCCCATTTCAGTAAGATCTTTGCCCTAGAGAGGTCTCTGCTCCCAATTCTTCCCCAGACCAAGAGGTGCAGCATCTTATCTAGACTCATTCTGAGCGGAGATGATGTGTCATGCTGTGATTGTTTATACACATCTTCCTACCCTTGAACTGTGCTCTTACAGGGCAGGGACCACTTTGTATCCCAGTTTTAAGAGAATAGATGTTAGTAGATAATAGGCACCCAACTGGTTTTGAATGAATTAACTAATAGTTTTAAATTTTTTTTTTAATTTTTATTTATTTATGATAGTCACAGAGAGAGAGAGAGAGAGGCAGAGACACAGGCAGAGGGAGAAGCAGGCTCCATGCACCGGGAGCCCGACGTGGGACTCGATCCCGGGTCTCCAGGATCGCGCCCTGGGCCAAAGGCAGGCGCCAAACCGCTGCGCCACCCAGGGATCCCTAACTAATAGTTTTAAAAGCTGTCACTTGTGTTGTTGAGACTTCCCAGACTGAAAAACAAAGTTTTTACAAGTTTGACAATGTTAGCTAAATTAAGTGGATACAAAAATAAAAAAGTCATCTTGTCATCAATAAGATAGCATTCATTTCCTAACAAAAATAGACAATCACTGATAAAATATCCATCCCCCCACCAAAAAAGTAAAATTTTACTCTGACTCCAAGCATCCATCAATTTACAGAGGACAGAGAACGCGAAATATGGCAACAAGAAAAATCAGAAAGTATTTAGACCATAGTATGGGACTAGTTACTCAGTATCATTTACAAATGTTTGCAAAAGGAAAAAGTGATAGCAAAGGAGAAATGACAGATTAAAAGAGACTTGTGACATATCAGCCACTTATAGCATGTAGCTTTTTGAATCCTGATTCAAGCAAACAGATTGTAAAACAAAATCATTTATGGAATGCATGGGGAAACTTGAACACTAACTAGATATTTGATGATTTTAAGAGTTTTTTAAAGGGTAATGCTATGACGGTTATGATTTTGATTAAAACCATATCTCCTAGAAATAGATATTGAAATTGTTGACAATAATGACACTGATACTTGGATTCCTTTGGAATGTATACAGGTTTGAAGGGGGTGGAGAAGATATAGATGGGATGATACTGGATAATTTAAAGTCTTTGATGCAGGATGATGAGGGTCATTATACCATGTTTTCTATTTTAATGTATGTTTGAGGTTTTCCATATCAAAATGTTTTCAAATATACTTATTGTCTAATGATCAAGTAAGTTTTATTTATATTTAGGTGGAGAGGATCTAGGAATCTATTTAAAAATGAATACTGCTTTTTCTGACATCAATGCACACAGGACCAGCACTTTTATACAGCAGTGACATGTTCAAAACCATGGTGAAATTCAAACACATTATTTCAGCACGATTATCACAAAAAGAAAAAAAATTCATAGATTTCATGGATTCTTTTCTTCTGCTCTTCATCCCTTTAAAATAAAGCAAAGGTATTGTTATTTCTATAGAAGCCATTTTTCTGGCAGCTGTTCCTTAGGAAATGTTAGGGCAACATTTTGGCATCCAATTATGCGTAGGTACAATTCCAATTCAAAAGAGAGTTGAATTTTTGTGCTCGATGGGTATTCAGGTATGGGTATCAAATCAATGGTGAAAAGTAATGCAAAATAAAATCATTTGCAAACAGTTTGTACAGAGAATATTCCTATTCTTCTAAAAGAAACAACAGATATTTCTTGAGATAAATGCTGCATTTTCAGTGGATTTAGCTCTATAATTAATTCTATCCCATCTATCAACAAATGAAGGAGCTAGCTTGTCTTTATTTATCAGATTGATATCAGATTACCAAGTTATAGCAATTGCTGGTATTTGTTTAGAAGTAATTCAACTCCATTTCCCTTTGGAGAGGACTTACTGAAGTAAAACAGAAAAAAAAAAATAAAGCACTATGCTCCTTAACATTTATGAATCAACATCCTAGATGCTGCTCCCTTGCCTTGAAAAACGGTGGCTAAATCAAACCAAAACAGCATGGCATTAGATCACAGGATCCACATTCCTTTGGGATTCTACTTAATGCAAATTCCACTTTTGGAGTTGAAAGGAAATTAGAGAAGTTTAGTGTGGATAAAGTGTTTCAATTCAGGCATTTAAAAGAAACTGGATAAACTATCGAACATCTGCTCAGTGTAATCACATTGGGGAATACAACATCTTGAAAGGAAGCTACAAAATAAACAAATAAATAAATAAATAAAATAGCTACTTTCTCCATAATCTAGCACCCAGTTTGAAATATTATTATTGAATGACTTCCATTGCTAAGTAATTTTTCAAAACCTTTTGAAACAAAACCCAGTCTCTATCCTATTAAAACTTTAGATAATGCATGGAGGCATAGGTTAACAGATTCTTAATCCATGGCTGCACCAGTCTGAGTTTCTGGGTCCTTTTTCCCTACATGAAAGTGACTCTATCTGCAAGTATTCTATCTTCATTTATCTCGCTTCTCCTCGATGGCTGATGGAATAATGGTGTGGTGACTTAGTGGTCTGAAACATGTATATAGGGCACCATTTTCTCTACTAAGTCTTAATCTGGCTCATATGAGGGAGAATCCATTTATAGACATGTTTGTTTCCATAGCTAGACTTATTCACTTGATCCAAGGATCAGCAATTGAAAGGCTAATTTCAGGGAGATAGCATCAGCCAGCTATTGAGAGCTGCCAATCTTTGAAGCTCCTGTTGGCTTAGAAGTAAATCATACACAATGAAGGCATAGAACATTAAAGGCAGAAATTCTGTAAAAACCAGTTGGACTGATTAGTACTAAATTACTGATGTTCCATCTGCTGGGGTGGTCATAATTTTTTTTAACTGCCTGACTAAAAAGCTTCATTTCACAAAGAATCCGTGTTCAGTAGTCCCATGGGATGTGCTTTATGGATGTGCAAAAGAAGGAGATGGCAACAAACTTATAATCATCTTACGAGGGTTTAATGCCACCATTGAGAAAACTGCAATTCACATATGAAGGCATTAAGGAAATATGTTTCCAATAATGTGCAAATATAAATTTTGCCATCAGGGTGCTGAATGGGAAGTTAAGATTTAAGCCGCCAGATTTTCATACTTGTACATAAAGTGATGAGTAAATGGATGAGAATTTGTGTCACATTGTAATGTCTTATATCAGTGCAGATGTTAAGGTCAATGTCCAACAATGAGCTGCCCAGAGGAGAGAGAACCAATCACCTTTGAGTGTTCCCTTCTGGCCGAGGTCATTTAATATTAAAGATTATTGCATCTTAGCTTAATGCAAATAAATATCTGAGCCACCAAAATTATTGTATAATGATTCCATGTTTTCCAAACAGTTTTTCATCATGGTTTATCTTTTTTTGTAGATTTGCCTATAACAGCAATATGTGCAAATCATAAGGACTTAGAGTCTTTTTGGCCTCCTGGCAGAGATATTTCTCTGAAAATGATATACATTTTTGGGAGAATATTCCAGTAATGTGATATTTATCATTGTAAATTAAAATATTGGAAATCTAGTATTTTATGTTATTTTCACATATGTGCATAAGAGATGAATCTGTAATCAGCAAACTGACAATTCAGTTGCTACCCTGCAATTATTTTGAAGGTAGCAGAAAATGTAAATTAGGCAATTTTTCATAGAATGGTTATTAGTAGACAAGAAGTTGCTCTGATAACTTCATATGTTATACAGCTTAGGCTTAGTTACACATACACCAAACAACCCTTGAACCTCAGTAGCTCGCAGCACCAAGGTTAGTTGCACACATGTATTATATTTCCTTCAGTGTGGACCACAATTCTCCTCTGTGTTGTCTTCATCCCAGCACCCAGCCTGAAGAAGCAATCTGTAAAATCATGGGTCTTACAGCAGAGGGAAAGAGAGATAGGGTTGAAAACATGGTGGTCTTAGAGTCACAATGGTACACAGGACTTCCAATCATAGTCCACTGATCAAAGACTCATGGCCAAGTTCATATTAGTGTGGAAGAGATGCATTGTCACTTCTGAGATTATTAAAGAAGAACATTCTTGTATTCCTTGGTGTTCCCCAATGAATACGAATACCATTAAAATAAGGCCATCTTTGCAAATATATTTGGAAAAAGACATGGTCAAACCATCTCACAACCCAACATTGATTGAACAGCATAGCTTTTGACTAACAAGTATTATTGTACCTTTTTTTTTTTTTCAACCAGTGGTAGGCCTAGCCCTGATTTTATGTTCTTTCCCTTCCTACAGTGTTTAAAATATACAATTTCTGGGTTCCCTTCATTTCTAGAAAATAGTCAATTCCGAACCAGCCTTTTGGAGATGTGGTCACAACTCCTCTGGGATTCATTTACCCTTACTGCAGCAAGCTAAATTAGCCTAACTTTTGGATGACAGATACATCCCCAGTGGTCTCTGGTCAGTGACCTTTAATCCTGGGTAGGGAGAGTGTTCATTTTCAACAGTAATGCCACTGACCACACTTATGATTATCTATTTGTAAATGATGTTTCTGGTTGTAGCAGCACACCAGCAGGCACTCATGCTCTTAGCATTCTGTGCAATATACTATCATAATGTGCCAGTAACTGAACACTGGTTTGAAAAAGCAAATACTTAGATTAATTTTAGATCTATCTTTGTGTTTACAAATACTTTTATAACTCATTCCTTTATATTTCTGTTTTTAAAGTCCAATTATTTGAGTATATTTTTTCTTTCTCAAAACTAAGCATAGGAAATGAAGAGGAAGTGTCCATCACCTATATTCTCTAATGGTAGAATAAGTTATTTACAGATAATACAGACAAATTAACTTACTAAAAACTAAAATTAGAAATTACTTCATAGGGGTTTAATGTGATATCAATCAGTTCTTTAGAAATAAGAATTTCTGGGACTCCTGGGTGGTTGAACATCTTCCGTTGTGGTTCAGGGCGGGATCCCGGGGTCCTGGAATCCAATCCCATATCAGGTTCCCCATAGGGAGCCTGCTTCTCCCTCTGTCTTTGTCTCTTCCTCCCTGTGTTTTTCATGGATAAATAAATAAAATCTTAAAAAAAAGAGAGAGAGAGAGAAGAATTTCTATAGTGGACTGGATGAACAGTTGTTCATCAAAGTCTTCCATAGAAGAGATATGAAGAAATTTTTATTGTTAGATTTTATTTAGTTACTGTATGAAAAATACATTTTTATATATCTGATAGTGGTATTTTTATTTTTCACTCCTCCTCTCAAAAAAAGAAAGCCAAATCTTCTTTATTTACCTAGAATGAATTAACCTCCAGTGCAATATAAGCTATTATCAAGGCAGAGGAGTGGGAGAAAGAGAAAGGAAACGGAAATTTTACAATGAGAAGTAACTGCTCATTAAACAACTTAGGAGGGAAGCCCGGGTGGCTCAGTGGTTTAGTGCTGCCTTCAGCCCAGGGCGTGATCCTGGAGTTCTGGGATGGAGTCAGTCCCACGTTGGGCTCCCTGCATGGAGCCTGCTTCTCCCTCTGCCTGTGTCTCTGCCTCTCTCTCTCTCTCTAATGAATAAATAAAATCTTTTTTTAAAAAAAGAAAAGACAGACTATTACACATTTTAAAAACTGGTACACATACAGTCTAGCTCAGGAGAGAGTGGTGGAGTGGTAAGATAAGGAGGGCAAGCAGAAGCAAGGCCACAAAGGCTCCAATCAGCATCCCAAGGAACCTATATTTTATCCTAAGAGCAGAAGGAGGTTTTAAGAATTTGCATCAGTGGGGACACTGATATTATTAATGTGATAGAAGCACAATTCTGGATGTAATAAAGAGTATAGTTTGATAGATATCAAACTGAAGATAAGGAGGTGGTGAAAACACTAGTGGCAGCAACCCATACACAAAAATGAGAATAGGCTGCCATAGAAAAATGGTGGTGGATTTGGAAGAAAGGGAATAGATGGGGTTATATTGAAGAGATTGTAACTGCAAGATTGGTGAGCAATTAGACTGTGTAAAGAAAGCCAAAGAAAAGTTAAACACATCCAAGTTTGTGAATAACAGAGATACTTATTACAAGAAGGAGGGCAGACAAGAAGTAGAGATAGGACTAGGGGATGGATTGAGTCTAACTGTGGATACATTAGGATTAAAAAGCCCGTGAAGCATCTATATTGATATATCCAGACATGAGTTACATACATGCATCTGATATTTAGAAATAAAGAGAAATAAAATTCACCATGAAAAAATTCTATTCTATGCTCATTTTCATTTACATGGTATCAGAAATATGAGAGTGCATACAATTGTCTAAAGTGTCTCTAAAATGAAGTTTTAAGTCTGGCTAACATAGAATCCCAAAGGACATCAACATTTATTGTATAGAGAGAGGACCACAAATTAAACAGAAGAAAAGCAACATGAGAAGCAAAAATGAGTGCACTGTTGGAAGTTGAGGTACAAGAGTTTTAAAGGAATATAGTATCATTCATATTGTCATTTTCTCCCTACGAGTAAAAAAAAAAAATCTAAGTGCTAATAGGAAGGACCCTACTAACATTAGGGTTCAATTTCAGTATGATGTGGTACAAAACAAAAAACAAAAAAAAAACCAGAATTTTGTAAATGAGTGATGTGACTCTATTTATGTGAACTGATCTTAATGAGAGAAACTTGGTTCAAATACCTTTATTAAACCAAAAGATGCATTAATAACATCAAATGACCTGGAAGCATGGGTGGGCCCCAGGAATAAGTGAAATTGGGGTCTTGAATGTCAGGAGCACACTCTGCATTTAATCTCTGACTTTCATGTGCATTTAGGTGTTGTTTTTCCTCCCACCTCAACCATCAGGACTGGAAGAGTTTCTTCTGAGTATTTGTTGGCCCCTTACCCTTAGCCACAGAATGAACATGTATAGAGCAAACCTGAGCCTATGTGCAGCAAAAGCCAAGCCCAGCTAGTGGTGCAGCCTTAAAGTAGATCTCCTCATTCTCAGTTCAACCTAAAGTAAGATACAGCCAACCTGGGTCAAAGTGGACAAATGGTTGCTGATGAAAATTCCTGAGTTTGATGGTCATTTGTCACGTTACATTATAGGAGCTAAAAGCTAAATGGCTCAGGTAGGGCACTATATTTTTCACTGTCCTCCAGAACCTCACAGTTTTAATTAAGGAAAAGTAATTTCACTAAAATGAGGAAGGAATGCTGTCCAGAATAAAGAAGCGGTGCTAGCAAACCAAATGGCCAACACTCACCACTGTTGAGGAGTGAGTAGGGTTGTCATGATGAGATTGAAGTGTAAATTAGAAGGGTTGGTATGAAGGCAAGGAATGATTTATGGTGGGAACCAGAGGGTTTGTGAAACTGGGATTTGTTTTAGTTTTTATTTTGTGTTTTGTTTTTAATCTGGGAAAACTTACTAAGATGTAAAAGCTGATTGAGTGGAATGAGCAGAGCAAATGTCAGAGGTGGAGAGCATAGTTGGAGTGCTGCAGGCAGAAAAGGGACAGAAAACAGGTGTTTCCTAGACAAGCGGGGGGGGGGAACAGAGGGCAGGGGGGAAAAGATGTACTTGGAGATCATTCCAGAGGGTTCATATTGGAAAATTGAGATATTTGGGGATTACTTTGATTGCTTTTAGTTATTTTTAGTGCATCTGCTAAACACTATTTAGTTATATTTAGTGCATCTGCTAAAAGAAATCAGGGAGTACATGCTAGCTTAGAGGTAAAAAGAAAGGGGAGAACATTGAAATAACTGTGGTGTAGACAGGAAAGCTACAGAAAAACAGAATTGGTAAAGGCTCAGACCATCACACGCACCAGAACTTAGAATAAAAGCACAAGACAAATTCTCACCCATGATGGTGATGCAAACACTAAGAACAAAATGAGAGCCTGGAGCCACTCTGAGTTGTTAGAACCACTATAATTCCACTATCAAGATACAAGGCAAACAGCACATTCCCACTGTTTGTCCCCAAACTATGAATCATAATATCTTTCCTCCTGCCACAAATAAAAAACAAGACAAAACCAAGAAAACAAAATAAAACAAAACACACCAGCCTACGCTCCTCTGCTGCTGTTTCAAGTGACGCTAATCCAGCCTCACCATCATCTCTCCCTGTACAGTCAGTCAGTAGGGGGACTGCACAGTCTCACACTGCAGTAGAGGGAAACATACATCCAAGAAGTGTGAAATAATCAATATGACCAAACACAGCGGAAAGCCAAATCCATCACTTCTGAGAACAATTGCAAGCCAACTGAACTCCTTTTTGATACACGACTGATTAAATATATTAAGCCCAAATAAATACTGCTTTGAAGAGACACATCTAAGACAAAATTTAACATGAAACTTTTAAACAAAGGTGGAGAGTGATGTGGTCAAAGAACACAAAAGCAGTGCACATGGTAAATTAATTGCAAAGAGGGATTTAAAGGAAAGTCTTTGACCGAGACAAAGAAGGTTAGTTCAAATTGACAAAATGTCCAATCCACAATGAATAATCATTCATGCATGTTTATATATATATATATATATTTGTTGTTGTTAATAGCGTAAAGGTGGGGGAGGGTGCGTAAGTGGAGGATAAGAAAAATGTCATGAATGATTTTTCCAGTCCTGCCATATGTAACACTTGACTCTGTTACCTAAATTTTATAGTTATATCATATCTAATCTACTTATTAAACTGTTCTATTTACCAGTGGGATCTTCTGCAGTTGTTTTGCATTTCACTGTAAGGATAATAGAGTTCCTATCCTCTGCTCTCCTTAGAGGATGGCCCTTTAATATAGCCTGAGACAGTCCTGTGATTTGAAGGTGAGCTGTGAGGATGGGATTAATTGACATGCATCAGTTTACAAAGACAGTTTTATCATCTGAGAATGCACCATCTTTTTCTCTGGATAATTATTTATTACATCTAGCTTGGTTCCTACATTTTGTTGGGTCTCAACATTGGCTCAAGAATGCTGTTAATATTTATTCTGTATTGATAAAAGTCTGTCTTGCCACTATGAGTAAATCTCTCCCATTAATATTTCCTTTTCTAGCATAGCACTGCATTATTTTTGTGAAAATGGTTATCTATTTTATTTATTACAATATTGTGTCATATATAAATTTTCAATAAAAGCAGAAACTTTCTTACCTTAAATATATATATACCATAAATAAATAAATAAATAAATAAATAAATAAATAAATATAGATATAGATATAGATATAGATATATAGATATATATAATCTCCAGAATTCTGTTAGAAAAACAACGGTAAACAAAGAAACATAATTGTTTTGTGACTTTATCAAGTCTCTTCCTGGTTCTGTTGGTCATAGATCCCAAGATAAATAGACAGGTGATTTGAATAACAAAATTAGGGCACCTAGGTGACTCAGTTGGTTAGGTGTCTGCCTTTGGCTCAGGTAATGATCCTAGGGTCTTGGGATCAAGTCCCAAATCAGGCTTCCTGCTTAAGTGGGGAGCCTGCTTCTCCCTTTCTCTCTGCCCCCACCTTGTGTGCTCTCTCTCTCTGTTCTCTCTTAAATAAATAAAAGCTTTAAAAAAATGAATAACAAACTTAATGTAAAAATAAAATATATAGAGAAAACTTTACTTAAACAGTGATAGACTGTGTATTAAATCAGAGGAAGGAATAACAAAGGAAAATTTTATTATGATAAAATAGAAAGCATCTCATATTGCAAAGAAAAAGCAGGTCAATAGATAAAAATACATTTTTGCAACAAATATGGCAAATAAATAATTATTAACCATGGAAAAAAACACTTATATATCAAATGAACAGGTAAAAATCTAATTCTCCAGTTAAGATTTTTAAAAATGCATCACGAGTTGTATCCTCTATTTCCATCAATAAAAATAATAGAAAGATGAAATATTCAGCAAAACTGTAATCAAATAGTTGTATACTAAATTCAACACCATTTAAAAATATAATCTGATATGATCACTTTCATTGCCAGTTAGCATGTGGTAAGAAATAATATTTTTGCAAGTAGTATTACTAGTCAAAACATGACAGTAAACATTAGACCCCATTATGGTATAATGTGTAAGTGGCAGTTGTAAACTCAGCAGGGTATCAGAAAACTTTAAAAATTCATCTTTTAAGGATGTCTGGATGGCTCAGTGGTTGAGTGTCTGCCTCTGGATCAGGTCTTGATCCCGGAGTCCTGGGATTGAGTCCTGCATTGGGCTCCCTGCATGGAGCCTGCTTCTCCCTCTATGTCTCTGTCTCTCCCTGTGTCTCTCAAAAATAAATAAATAAATCTTTAAAAAAATAAAAATCATCTTTTAATGAGTCTTCAGAAATATTTATACTACAAGTGAATTAAAAGTATACAAATCCCACATGCAAAATGATTAGATTCATGATGCACATTGGTCAAAACAGATCAATATTAGATGAAAAAACATGACTTGTAACAATAGTTGCAAGGATGGGCCTCCTCTGTATTCTTTCTATTATTTTCCAAAGATATTACAAAGCATTATTTCATGTGCATCAGTATATGTTGTGATAAACCTAAATGAGACAGTGTACACAAGAGGACATTTAAACCCAACCAGTTCATATCTCTATTATTAAGTCTTTGGTCCTATAATGTGGACCCCATTATCTTTTTCACTAAGTGGATATGGCTTGAAAAATAACCAACTCCTCATGTCCCGCAAATGTGATATTTATAGATTTCTTCACTCAACTACTTCCTCTGTTCTACTTTCTCTGAATATTCTGGCTCTTGAATAAGCATGTGGAAGTTGGCAGTGTCTCTAAGAAGCCTGGGTTCAGATTTGTTATGCTTTATTTCTTATTCCCAGTGCTACTACTGTTGCCTTTTACTTCAATTGTGTGTCTATCAGTGTAACTAACTATAAGACTAAGTCCGGGAAGGCCTGGGTGGCTTAAGAGTTGAGCATCTGCCTTCAGTTCAGGGTGTGAATCCCAGGTCCTGGAGTCAAGTCCCACATCGGGATCCCTGCATGGAGCCTGCTTCCCCCTCTGCCTGTGTCTCTGCCACTCTCTCTGTGTCTCTCATGAGTAAATAAGTGAAATCTTGAAAAAAGAAAAAAAAGACTAAGTCCATAGTGGTAGTCCTGGTAGTAATCAGTTCACTTCATGAGTATCCAGTTTGGATCAAACAAGTAATAAAGTAGATAAATGGCACAATAAATAAAAATGACTCTCATCAATGTGAATGGTTTTGTGGTGCCCATTACAAAACAAATTATAAAGAAAATTATTAGAGAAGTGACCAAAGCTAAATGCCATGGATGCAGCAAGCAATATAAATCAGGAAGAAGTTCTATGCAAAGTTTGGCAAATACAGTGACTTGAATCCTGAGTGGTGCTGATAAGAGAGCAACATACAACGTATGAATCTAGTCTGGGTAAGACAACATTCTGTGAGAGATCTTGCTTATCTGTTTTAATTTCTCCACCCCCAAATCAAAACAAGTTAGGCAGGACTAATTTGGTGTACAAATCTACCCATAAAACTGTTTGAAGCATGTTTCTAAATATAATATGGGTATTACTTGAGCAGGACTAAATGCACATTGTGTTAGCTATCATTCTAAAGTATACTCTTAATGAGCTTCTGATATTAGATTTAAATAATAAATTTACTTAATTACTGAAGTATCTACCCATGAATCTCTACAACTGTTTTCAACACGTGCAGTCCAATTTACTAATTTTGTTCTTTCCAAGTCTTGTTCAATTTGACTGACTTTCTTTCCATTTACTTTTCTAATTATTTTCACATTGGGGGGGAGGGGTCACCCATTTTTTTTTTTTTTTTGGTTTCCTTTCGATGTATTTGTTTTGTTTTTCATTCTCAGGTAGGTTTTTTTCCCCTGCACACTTGTTTTCCATCTCCATTTAGATTCTTGCTCAAAATTCATTTTAAATGCATCATCTCGAAGAATTACACAACTGCTATCGCTTTGTTTTTAACCAATATGTTCTGCAAACTAAATGCCTATTATTAATTTGTGAACTACTATTTTTCCTTTGAATTTTCCAGTAAATGAATCGTATGCATTTGTTGTCATATTAAAATCTGATTACCGGACTGTCGCTGTCTGAGGCATTCTACTTTAACCTTCAATGCAGGTGACACATGAGCTCATTCATTCCTTTTTATTCATTCAATCAAATATTTTGAGACATCCATTCTGTGTTACGTTATCTGTGAAGTGTTACAAATCTGAAATGACTTACACAAAAGCAAGACTTTGTTGGAAAGCCATAGAATGGTGCCAGATCTTGTAGTATGAGTTTAATGTGTGATATGATCTGTCTTGAAGTATTCTGCATGAAGTGTAGATGTTCCTATCTTTGAATTTACATTGCTGCATTGTTTGTGAGAGGAGGACAGGACTTGTACTTCTAAGTGCCACCACATTTCAGTCCACATTTCATTGACTGTCAGGCCTCTTTCCCCTCAGGCATTGACATCTTACCACAATTGCCACTTTTCAACATTTTCAATTATCACTTTACTGATTGACACATTTGAACATTTGTCAACATGTTCACTTTCTTTCAGATGGCATAAGGACACTCTGAAGCAGACATTCAGGCAATTCAATAATTGTGGACCGTCAGGAAAGATCATTATTGACAGCCAACAATAGGGCAAGCTGGCCAGTAAATGAAAAACCATGTGTCAGTATCTTGTATTTAGCAAATGCATGGCTTGGACCAGGAGGTGAAATATCCATGATAATTTTAGCAAAGGAGCTGACAAGTGAAAACAGAACAACAGTGTAAAATGTATGGCTGGCCATGTGCACAAATCTGCACTGTATGTGTGTGTCCGTGTGTGTCTGCAGAATGCATATGTATCCTTGTAGTTGTATGATATCCGAATCAGTGCTTTTCATATTGGTGGTAACACTGAGATTCAAAAGAGAGTATAAGTCTTTACTAAGGCCACAAAGATAGTCACGATCAGAACTGGAGCTACTTGTCATCATTTCCAGTGTCTCACCAATGTCTCTTATGCACTAGTAAGATTGGCTAATCAATAGTGTGTTCAGGGTAGAAACATCTCTGTTATTACTCTCATATTACACATGCACCCTTCATACCGGCTTGGTATACTGCATCTTCACACATTTGTTTTCCAAATATTAAGGGTGAACTTGGTACCTCATGATATTTATAAAGGAAATATCTGAGTCTGGGTGGCTCAGTCAGTTAAGAATCTGACTCTTGGTTTTGGCTCAGATTGAGATCTCAAGGTTCTGAGATGGAGCCCTGCACCAGGCTCTGCACTCAGTGAGGAGTCTGCTTGAGATTCTCTCTCTTTCTTCCTCTGCCTCTCTCACTCTTGCTCTCTCTCTGTCTCTCAAATAAATAAATAAACCTTTAAAAAAATACCTGAAATAGAAATGTTTAAGGCCTAAATGGGCAAATTATAAACTACAATGCTAGACATCAAAACACCTTTGTTCATGAATGAATAAAACCTATTGAATTTGAGATAAGGTGGCTGATAAATGGATCGGTGATATATAGATGAATTGATATATAAATTAGTAGACAGATAGGTAAATAGATCATTTATACTTGCCTATATAAATGCTACATGATTTTCCAGAAAAGAAAAGCAACATGAGTGAAATATTTAAAATTAAAAGGTGTGAGATGCCTGGGTCGCTCAGCAGTTGAACGTCTGTCTTTGGCTCAAGGTGTGATCCCAGAGTTGCGGGATCAAATCCCACATTGGGTTCCCTGCATGGAGACTGCTTCTCCCTCGGCCTATGTCTCTGCCTCTCTCTCTCTGTCTCTCATAAATAAATAAATAAATAAATAAATAAATAAATAAATAAAATATTTTTTAAAAAAATAAATTAAATTAAAAGGTGATCTTTTGCAGTAATGAACTCTGATATTTTCATTAGTAAAATTAAATGTTTTCCTTAATCTCTAATAATAAACATTTAGAAAGTATTTATTTGCCATATTCATCACTGGACCTGATTTAAACCTTTGTATCAGAGTCAAGAGTCCACTCTTTGTCAGTTCTTTTTGAGGGTTGAAACTCAAATATATTTGAATAGTAGTTAACATAAATGTAGACATCTGGATCTTATGATAAATAAAGAATTCCCAGTACAGAGGGGAGAAGTCTGCTGAAGATGTATTAAAATGTTTGAACCGTTGAATTTCCAGTTTGCCCAAATACAACTAAAATCTACATGAAAGAAAAAAAAATTAATTACCTTAGTAGAATCATTAAACTGGAACTACGTTTTGTTATGAGGAGAAGTTGCTTTTAAATTGAATTAGTTTTGAATTAACCCAATTACACATCACTATTCAACTGTGATATTAAATTTAGGAAGTTTAATGATGTGAAAATACTTTTACAGGACTATCTCAGTGACAACAGAACATTTGAAATGTTCATATTTACAAAATATTAATTATATATATTAAATTATTTAAAGAATGTTTCTCATAAAGTATCATTTAAAAGAGAAAATTATTTTAATTGCATAATATGTGATTAATAGAGTTAAGCAAAACACAATTCAGAATATCACGGCAAAAAGAGGATTAAACAACAAGCCCAGGAGGGATGCCTGGGTGGCTCAGCAGTTGAATCTCTGCCTTTAGCCCAGGGCGTGATTCTGGAGTCCCAGGATTGAGTCTCACATCAGGCTCCATACACGGAGCCTGCTGCTCTCTCTGCCTGTGTCTCTGCCTCTCTCTCTGTGTCTCCCATGAATAAATGAATTAAAAAAAAATGAGAAAAGAAAAAGAAACCAGCACTGGAACTTCCTTGGCAAAACTTTTCCCTGATCTGAAGAAGGAAGACATGTTTTCAGAATGGCTAGTAAGTACTACTATTGGATAAAAGTACTATTGCTACTTTTCAATATATTCTGAAAAGAAATGAAAACTTCTTGGAACATATTACCAAAACACCTTTCACCCTAAATTTTAACTATAAACAAAATTGAATTTAAATGATTTATTTTTTCTAATGCCTTTTTAAAATATAATGACAAAACACAGGAAAAACCATCTAAAGTATGCCTTTATTTGCAAAGAAACAAAAGTTACTTGTAAAAGGACAAAGTAACTCATATAACCACATACTTGTCCAGTTTTGAACTTATACTTTGTGCCGAAAAAAAAAAAAAAAAAAAGGAGGAAAGTAAGTAAGTAAATTTTATTTTAAAATAAGAAGAAACACGAAGGAAAATAAAGTTTTATATCTTAGGCCATTATAAAAATAATAGTCTCTTGTAAAATTTTATAAACTCTATTTTCATTGTGATTGAACTATCACACATCTTAATGTAATGAATCTAATGAAGGAAATTATATTATCGTGACATAACTCACTTATTTTGGACTATAAATATGTATTATGTATAGAAAATCCTTTTACCTTTAAATCAGTTTGCTTATCAATAGGTATAGTGGAAAAACATTTAACTATGTTTTTCATACTTAAAATACAAATTTTTATGGTTAAATCTTAACAAGCCACAAGTGCTCACTCCAATACAGTTTTATCAGGTTATAATATTTTGTTGTAAGGCTGAAATTAATACTTTGAGAAAACGAAAAAGAATATTACTTAGAATGTAGATTTAACTGAGTCTTAGTACAGCTGGCTAAAGAATAAATATCAGTTTAAGTGAAACTATTTTGGAATGTACTAATTGACAGGCTAGTAATCTGGAAACGATATTTCATTTATTATCACTCACTTGCACTTATTTATAAAAGTAGTACTAAATAATTCTCAAATATCCATTATTATGATCCACGTGAAGCGCACTGTACACTGAATCCTTCTTTCTATAGGTTATAACTATGTAATCTCTAAGTACCATTCTTCTGCCATTGGAGTAATATACCTTTATAGAGAACATAATCTCCTGATTAGAGGAATTTTTTCCTTGTAATAGTTCATTAATCTTCTGCTACAAAAGAATAAATTTAGCTAAAGAATGTGATCTAATGTGAGCTTGATGACAATATGGTTGTACTTTGGGGATATCACATGCACTTTGCTATATCGCTTATAAATCAGCTTAAATAGGGAGCTCTACACTAAATCCAAACAAAAACAAAAGGTTAAGATTAAGATGAAAAATCTTTGTATTACACTTGATCAAGATTCTATATTAAAATGACCTTTATGGGGCACCTGGGTGGCTCAGTCAGTTAAGCGTTTGCCTTTGGCTCAGGTCATAATCCCAGGGGATCAAGACCATTCAGATTCCCTACTCAGCAGGGATCCTGCTTCTCCCTCTCTCTCTGCTACTCCCCTTGCTTGTGCTCTCTCTCTCCCTGTCAAATAAATTAAAAAAAAATTAAATTAAATAAATAAACTAACCACCCTTATAAAAATGGAAAGAAGTGCTTAACACAGTAAGCAATCATTAATAAATGCTGAGAATAACTATGTTACTTAGTGATTTCCTATTCCTTGAACTTTCAGAATTTGTCTTTCCATCCTCCATGATGAAACTACATTCTTTTTTCTATTTTAAATGGATACTATTGTCATATTAATGCTTCAAACTTTAAAATAATGCACCTACTTTATAATTTGAATATTTCCCTTCTGAATCATTTTACAGAAAACCCATATGACAGTTGTCGAAAAGTTACTTTATACCATTTGCTGAGCTAAGTGTTTTACATGTTTTGTCTCAGTTGCTATCTTCAACAGTCCTTTGAGATAGTTTCAGATTCTTCATTTCACTGATTTTTCAGGAAATCCAAGTTTAGAGGTAACATGACCAAATTCACTCAACTACTAAATAGTGAGATATTACAATCCGTTTGGTTCTGATAATATATTCTATTTCACTGCCCTATACTTTCTAAAACACTGTCTTCATTAAGTAGTTTTTAAATTTTGGGAACCAAGGGTGGTATGTGACATGACATTCCTTGACTTTAATCCAATGAGAAACATCGCTAATCAACAGTCTCACCAATTTCCAGAAGCCTTCTTTTCAGGGCGTTATTTTGTATTCTCCCATGTAAGCATGTAGCCTTAAGGTTTTAATTTGTAATTCTTTGATATTGACTACCAATCAAAAAAGTAAAATTATTTTTGTGTTTAGTTTGTTAGATTTACACAGTAGCTTCCTCCTCTTCTATCTCTCTCTGAGGAAAGACCCACTTTACAATATGTAATATATCTGAGTTTAAAAGAAAAGCAAAGTATCTTGCAGTAGAATTCTCAATCATCTAATGTGATGATTGTTCAAAAAACTAAATAAAGGAAAAATCTCCAGAATTAGTCTTATCTCGGACCTTAATGGATTCATCTCACATTAAAACCATAGTAAAACGAATGTAAAACATTATCTTTCTACTCCCAGGGCTCCCAAACTCTAGTTTAAAAATTATTTATTGTAGAAGTTTCTGAAACCTCCCTCTAGGAATATTTGACATGTTTTGTTCATCCTGAAGATAAAAGATAGTAGGTGCTCACCTTCTCTATATAGAAGAATATTATTAAGCAATTATGTAATTACTTCTTATACTGGTTACTTATACTCTTTAAAGAATTTGATTGAAATAAATATATGAATGCATTAGTGAATGTCATCCCCAAACATTGAATGTGGAAGAGCATGACTTTTATTTAAGTTGTATCTACATTTATTTAAGTAGCTGATTATGAAATTTTAATTACTTTTATATGGTCTCTCTTGAGCCAGCAAAAGCTGCCTCTAATTTTTTAGGACTCCAGCCCAACCACCATCTGAACACTTCTAGAAAAGTCCAAGTGAAAGCTACCCTGCAGAGCTCAATCAACCCACAGACACATAAGGGAAAATGATACATAATATTTTTTTGTTGTTTTCAGCCACTAAATTGTAGCTTTTGCTATGTAGCAAAAAACAAAACAAAACAAAACAAAACTGTGACAGACTTAAAACGATTCAGGGATTGTGATATATAAAGTGCACTAGAATTTCCGTTATAAGACAATTTCAAAATGAACATTGAGTATTTGTCTGTATTAAGTAATTATTAGTAACTTTCAAGGCATGATAGTGATAATGGTAACTTAGGGAGTAACTCAGGGAGATGTCTTACGTTTTTCTTCAGCTTAGTTTCTGTATGTATCAAATATGAGAATCAATGTGGGGAATTAAACTGAAAACAATGTATATAAGTAGCATAATAACTGGGTCATATTAGTTTTTTGATGAATTTTAGTCCCCTCATACTGTACTATCCTAATCAAATATTTATATAAAATAATATCTGATAACCTCAGGAATTTAAAAAAATGAGCAAAACATAATTAGGAAGAGCAATAAAAAAACATGAGACAGTTTTGATGAAAGCACAAGATGCAACTGCCTCGCCATCCTTGAGCATCTAACAAAAGCCACTCCTTAAGGTGGACAATTAAATTTTCATATTTAACCTTACTTGATGCTAATAACTAATCCTGATGAAGGCAAGGCTGAAACAATAGCAACATTTAGGGTACACTGTGAATAAGTTGCAATAAAAAATTGTGTGACTAAAGTTAGCAAGTGACAGCCATGTTGTGCTAGAGAAAGAGAAATATTAATGAATATGAACATTAAATAGGTCCATTGAATAGTAAGGTGATGCCAGTTTTCTGGGTCAAAAGGAATCCCTGAAGGGCTGTGTTTATAAGACATTAGTTGCTGCCATATCATTTGTCAGACTGCTTTTGAAAGAGTCTGTGAAAGAACCAATAGAAATGTACTGTTGGGGACGCCTGGATGGCTCAGTGGTTGCGGGTCTGTCTTTGGCCCAGGGTGTGATCCCAGGAGTCCCGGGATGAAGTCCCACATCAGATTTCCTGCATGGAGCCTGCTTCTGCCTATGTCTCTGCCTCTCTCTCTCTCTTTCTCCCCCTCTGTGTCTCTAATGAATAAATAGATAAAATCTTAAAAAAAAAATAAAGAAATGTACTGTTGCTGAAAAGCATTTTGTTTTCTATTTAAATATATTTACCTTAATTGTATTTAAATGTAAACAGCAGACATTTCTAATATCTTCCTGTTATTACTGTATCATCCCCAAGAAACAATTGAGGTGGCTTACAAAGCAAAACACACATAATAAGATGAACAGTTTAAAATTGAAAACTAGGTCCAAGGGGAAAACATTGGAAAGCGACATAAAAAGGCCAATTTCACATGGCTATCATATAGAGTAACATTTGATCAAAGTTAAATGCAGGCTATTCTCTGGCTGATATGGAGTAGGTGGTGGTAGACTAGTTCTCCTTCCTCAGCAACTAGAACAGCAGACTAAAAGGTGAAAAAAGACAGCTACAAGAATGCAATGGGAGTTGCTGAGGCAAATAGAACTGGAGAAATCAAGATTGTTCAGAGGGAAGAACCTCTTAAAAGTGAGCTAACCTCCTACCAATGTTTGTACTTTGGATCAATTTTCTAATTCTGGGGGCACCTGGGTGGCTCAGTGGTTGAGCATCTGCCTTTGGCTCAGGTCACAATCCTAGGGTCCTAGGATCGAGTCTCTCATCGGGCTCCCCACAGGGAGCCTGCTTCTCCCCTCCGCCTATGTGTCTGCCACTCTCTGTGTGTCTCTCATAAATAAATATACAGAATCTTAAAAATCTTTTTCTAATTCAGGTGACTACAGAAAGCTGACTATCCTGGTTATGCACCCTTGGAGGACACCTGTTGAGAGAAAAACAGAATTGGCACATCTTTTTGCAGAGCTTTGAGGGGCCACACACACATAACCAGTTTCTCCCTAAGGACATTTGCTAAATTCTAGGATTCTATAGCACTGAGTTGAAAACCCACAGAAGGCAAAGCAGAGCATTTTTAGTTTCTTCAGATAGGGATAAGATTTATTTAGGAAGAAAGTCCCCGGAGAACCCAAACTGACCTTGGGACCTAAAGGATGAGGAAGGTCATAGAGAGGATGGACCTTTCCAGGACAGCAGCAACCTGTGATATTGCAGGCCCTTGATTCCATTAAGACGATCAGAAACTACTTGGTCTGCTAAGAGCAGAGAGCATACTGTTTCTGTGAAGATCCAGATAATAAACATTTTTTTTAATTAACAGGCATATAGCCTCTCCCTGCATCTTCTCAACTATGTCATTGTATGGTGAACATAGTCATAGACAATAAATATGTAAATAAATGGCAGGAATGTGTTCCAAGGAAATTTGTTTTACAAGATCAAGAAACTAGCCAAGTTTGACCCATGCACTATGATTTGCAAACCCTTGACCCAGAGAATGGTTACATTGCCTATTTTTATATGCAATATCACTAGTAGGCATCCAATCAAAAACTATGGGCATTAAGGAAAGCATGTGATGTGATGAGTAGTGGGTGTTCTACACAACTGAGGAATTTTTGAATCCTACATCTGAAACTAGTGATGCACTATATGTTGGCTAATTGAATTTAAATTAAAAAAAAAACCTGCTTATTACATCAAATAATAGGACTAAAAACCGAGAGAGAGAGAGAGAGAGAGAGAGAGAGAGAGAGAGAAAGAGAGAGAGAAGGGAAGATGAAACAGACCTACAGATGAGCCAGAAATTGAAGTTCATTGATTAGGGTTTCAAAGTGCCTATTGTGATTGTTTTTCAGGACATAAAAGGATAGACAAAGTAGACAAAAATAAAAAAGACTTTCACAAGTTATTTGGAAGCCATGGAGGGAAATCAAAGGAGACTGTGAAGCTGGATAATAGAACACCAAAATTAAGAACAATTTAGGTCATATAACAGAAGATCAGACAAAGAAGACAGGAAGAAAAGGAAGTTAAAGTTAATTGAAAGTATGAAAATGGAAGGTAAAAGGTGGAAAATAATGATAAAAAAAGGACAAAATTTCTTCAGATGGACAAGCAGAAGATTGACAACTAACTTTCCAATAGAAATCACAAAAATTAGATGACAATGAATTGAGTTCTTTACAGTGTTGAAAGAAATCACCAAGATTCTGGAACCCAGTAAAAAAACCCTTTAAAAAAGAAGGATCATTTTGAAGCAACTCTGGTAATATTCTTAGTTATCCTGGTATTGTTAATCTGAAAATTAATCTAACCCTACATGCATCTAATGTGCTTTTTTGTAGATATGTATACAGAATAAAAGATATGGTAACATCAAGAAGAAGTAAACTCAACACAGAAAAATGAACACAAGAGAATGAAGATATTTGCAGGGAGAGGGAAGGGATGAGTGTTAACTTGATAAATATTATGCAAGAACATAGCTGTAAGATCTGACTTCCAGTTCCCACTGGGCATAATGGGCCCATGTCCATTCTTCTTGAAGAAAAAAAGGGCTTGGGCTTCTTTTATGGGTGCTGGAGGACAGGGGTTGAAGGGAGTAGGTGGTGTTTGGTAAAATGGGGAGGAGTGACATATAGTATTTGACTGCTGGAGAACTAGAAAGATTGTCTAGCTAAAGTAATTTAAAGAGGAAATTAGAAAATATATGAATGTTGTCCTCTGTTACACTCATTGACTATTAGATTTATGTAATCAAGAGAATCAGGCAGTTTAGCTCTTTATAGCCCTCAGAGAAAATCATACACTCAAATCTATCTCATAGAAGTTTTCAATTTTTTAGAATTTCACATTTTCTCCAAAGTAGTGTAAACCAAATGAGCACAAGCATTTTTTTTCTGTCCTGTTCACACTGTTTTTATGATGTATATGGAGTAAGGTAAATATTTGTTGAGACATAAAAGAAGGAGGAAGTGAGGGAGGTGGGAGAGAATGGAGGCGGAAAGGCAGACTAGCACAAAGAATGGAAGAAGAGAAGGAGATAAGAAAGAAATTCTGACAAAGAGATTACTAAAAATAGTATTTCATTGATTTCTTTCTATCTTTGCATTTTTATTGAAGTAATGGATAATCAAGCATTTAATATTTATGCTAAATCATTTTAATAAAAAAACAGAGAAAGTACTAAGAAAATATAATAATGATCTGATTAAATATAATTTAGGGCATGAGATAAGAAATCAGGTTTATATCCTACCTAGAGGGACATGCTAATTTTTCAAATACAGTATCTACATCTACTACATAACTGAAAAACCAAAACATAAGAAGTGCTCAGGATATAAATGAAATATAGTTTCTGCTTTGTGGATTATAAACTGATACTGATAGCTGGATAAGACGAACACAAAAGAGTGGAGATTTTGCAGGGGGAAGGAGGGGGTGAGTGTCAACTTGATAAATACAGCAAACCAAAGGTTATTTTTAACAAGAAAATAATGGTCTTGCAGAGTTCCCTCTCTCTCCCTATCGACACAACGGTTACATTAGTCTATTCATTGTTAGGGCTACAACCTCTTCTTAGCCAGATAACTTCTACTAACTCTTGTAAATGTTATCCCTCCACTGTACTATATTTTAGGTTCCCTGAGTGGGAATGATCTCCAAAATCTGCACATTGTTAATGTTTTCCTTGGTCTTCGGATCATATTACAGTCCATATTTGTTCCTTAATTTCCGATGTTCTAATCATTTTTCAGTATGTTTGCTTTGTCTTAAATTAGACTGTTTAGCAAAAGATTCTTGTTTTACTTTTCTATTTCTATATGAGCTTTTTCCATTCTGATCAGTTCATTTTCCCCTAAAACTCTGGCACATGATATTCCACTGGTGCTTCTTGGCTTATTCTATCAAAAGTCATGAGCATTTTGGTGTTTTTCCTATGTTTAGTCTTTACCTCTATGATTGCCAGCAACACATGTTTCACTGAATCAATCATTCCAGAATAATTATCTGCTTCTGATACTGGCCCTCAAAACAGTTTAAAAAATATTTTATTTATTTATTCATGAGAGACACAGAGAGAGAGAGAGAGGGGCAGAAACATAGGCAGAGGGAGAAGCAGGCTTCCTGCAGGGAGCCTGGTGCAGGACTCGATCCCCAGGACCCTGGGATCACGACCTAAGCCAAAGACAGACGCTCAACCACTGAGGTACCCAGGTGCCCCCTCAAAAAAGTTTTAAAGTTGTTATTATTGTTGTTATTGTTTTGAGAGAGAGAGAGAGAGAGAGAGAG
Source organism: Canis lupus dingo (assembly GCF_003254725.2). Classification (NCBI taxonomy): domain Eukaryota; kingdom Metazoa; phylum Chordata; class Mammalia; order Carnivora; family Canidae; genus Canis; species Canis lupus. The sequence continues at coordinate 53,427,686 of NC_064264.1, read as the reverse complement.
AAGGAGAGAGTGTGAGCAGCAGGGAAGGGCAGAGGGAGAGGGAGAGAGAATTTCAAGCAGACTCCCCACTGAGTGTGAAGCCCAATGAGAGACTCAATGTCACATCCCTGAGATCATGACCTGAGCTGGAACCAAAAGTCAGATGCTTAACTAACTGAGCCACCCAGACACCCCGCCCTTAAAACAATTTCTAAAAATAGCAATTTGTTGCCTCATTCTAGCCAATGGCAAACTCTGACAATTTTTGGAAGTAAAGATATGATTTCCATAAATAACTTTCAGATAAATATTATGGTATGTATGTCTTGGTTTTACTCAATCTAGGGTTTCCATTCCAATTTTGCCTCAGGTTTTTCATTAATTTTTATATGAGATATTTTGTTGAAGCCAAAGAAATGCTGTTTTAATAGGGAACAGAGTTAATATATATATTTTGAAAATTGAGCTCAATTTTATTATTTTATTATTCTACTTGATTTACAGTCTAAGAATCCGTATCACTATATATATTTAGATGTCATGTTAATAGTAAGGGAATTATAATTTTCTTGTTCTAGGTTTCTAGAACATCAGGTACACACCATAAGAAATTTCAGTTTAGATTTTATGAATTTTTGGTTAAATAGATTCAATTGTTTTTAAAGTAGAATTGCTCTATTGAAATTATGTGGAATTTTCAACAATTTTTAGGAAACTCTGTTATTTAAATCACTTTCATTTGGTGTATTCACTGCGGGGTATGTGTCTAATTTTTTACTTCAGTCAATTTAGACATCAAAGAAAAAGGCTGAATATTAAAATATCCCATTAAATATTTTCTTAGGTGGTGTAAAGACTCCACTGTGAAGTTGGAAAAGACAATACATTTTTTTGAATGTTTGAATAAATGCCAAAGTGCTGACAATAACCATGGTACCAAGACCAAAAATGCTGCAAGTGGCTTTTGCTTAGATGTAAAATAACAAGAACAACAACAAAAAACAACTTACTTTGATGTGATCATTCCCCAAATTTTGTTTCCTGTCACTAAGAAACAAAAAGAATCATAAACCAAGAAATTTAACTGTGTGGTTAAAAAATAATTAGCACCAAGAAAACAGGAAGAGACACAGAATCAACAGGAATCCTGTTTTGAATTCCCATGGACATTCAGTGCTGCAGAAGTTCTGTTTCTCTCCTTGTGAAGCCGCTAAATGTATCAGGAGTCTGTAACTGCAGACTGTTGGAGGTCAGTGGAGCGATCAGACAATTAGACATAGTTTTCCATTTGGCTTAAATGAGTAATCACTTCATTTCTATTATACTGTTTCTCAACATCTACGAACATTTCATACCCTGCTCCAGGAAGAAAAAGTATGATCAACCTGGAGTAATAACTGTATTTTTGTGTTGACTTTGAGGTGACTTTCGGCAGTGGGCACCATCATTTCTTTAACATAAAAGCCAGTAAACACTGTTAATATGTCTGTTTTCTTCTGAAAACTTCTTTGCTCATTGCTGCCAGTATTTGTTTGCAGTGAAAAGGAGGTCCTCATTGGAGAGCCAAAGATAATTCTATATTCACTTTGCCTGCTAGACAAAAGAATGACAAAATCAATCATCCATTGAAATTGGGAAAATGTCCTAGTCACCTCTCTAAATTTTTCTTCCAGCTTGTACTTTCTTGCCTAAAACAATTGGGGAATCAAATTTCTGAATTTCCACAGCAATTTCTAATCACTATTCTTAGGTAATTTGCATAAATAAATACTCACATAAATTGTAATCTGTTCATACATTAGTGAACGGATAATGTGGTATGAACATAAACTCATTTAATACAGCTTTCATTTCAAAATATATTTAAATATTTTGTTGGTTAATCCATTGCTAACCTTAAGCCATGAAGTATGTTTAGGTTAATTTATCAGTTGATTAGTTTTCCCAAAGTCATAAATAATCAGTATCAGACATTTGGAAATATGATCCATGACACCTGATTCTATCTCTAGAATTTAATATGCCCTACCGTGTTTTTAGAGAACCAGATGGATCCTCAGGTAGAGTTCATACAACTTATATTATCACTGGTGAAGTTGCAGGGCTTTTGATACTTATTAGGTATATGTACTAAAACTGATCAAATCTGAAAATAGAAAACCTTGCTAAAGGATAAAATGCATTATATTCCAAAAAACGTTTTTTTGTTTGTTTGTTTTTTTATATTTATTTATTTATTTATTTATTTTTTAATTAAGCATCTTGTGAGTCTTTGAAGTATGAAAGATGTAATGTTGGTATAATCCATGTAGAGACAGGGAAAATAGTATGATTAGTTATTTTAATATAAATTATGGCTTCTGATAATTGGATAATAACATGCATGACGTGAGCATGATATCTCAAAAGGGGAAATGATTTTGTACATGCTCTCTGCAAATGAAATGTGTATCCATTATAAAGTTTAGGACCTTACAATGATGGTCAAAATGCAGATGAATTAATGGTACATACAGAGTAGTTACAGAAGTGTGATTATATGGGTCCAGAGACTTGCCAGGTAGATACAAAGGCATTATATACATTCCCTGCTTCATTTATTCTGCTAAATCTATCTTTGCATACAGCAGAACTATAGAAAGTAAGTCTTTTCTAGTTCTTATGCTGGTTGTATGCATGGAAGGGAAGTCATGAATTCAGCCAATTAAATGACCAAAGGAACACAGAAAGATCAGAGGGGAAGGTGGAACAGAAGGATCTTCTATACCCTCTTCAATCAAAATTTATTTAAAATAAATCCAAAATGCTATTTCACAATACTGCGAAATTCCCAGTTTTTATTTGGCATAAAATAATTACTGATTTTCTTTTTTAATACTAAGTATGAAACAACTTTGTCTGATAATGGTGAACTTTACATCTTGATGAAGAGTCTAATTTAGCTGTTTTTCTTCTTTTAGGATTAGTGACTTGTTTTGGTGACTTATAACTGATTTCCTTTGTGTGATCAGTTTTATCTTCTAGAATCTTTTAGGATCAATTATTCTCAATGATGTTCTTATCTTTCATGACAACTTGCACAGTTGTTAGTAACCATTCATTCGTCATCCAATGGCATTCAATAGGCAGTTGAGATTATAGTTTGAAACATGTCTTCAACTCCAGGAAATACTTTGCTATTATTTTTTTATAATATTTTTCCCTTCATTTATTTGTTCCTTTGCCTAGGACTGATATTAACATATCAAGTGTTTGATGTCTCATATTTATTCTCTTTATCTGGTTTTCTCAACATTTTTCATATTGTCCTCTAGTTTTATGAAAAATCATTTAATGTATCTTTCAAACTTTGTAGCTATTTTTAGGTCTTAAGAAGTCTTCTTGTTTTCTCATTATTTCATTTTGATTATACATGTTGTTCCAACCCCTCCCATTAGACGCAATATGGTCTTGAGACTCCAGGGAAACAAATTAGAGCCATTTGTTCTTGTTGTTAAAGATTTCATGTACTTTTAGAATTATCTCAGCATATTTCTGAGAGGAGTTTTTCTACTTGTTTGCTTGTTTTTTTTTTCACTTTTTTTAGTTTGTATTTTGAAATCATTTCAAGTATATAAAAGTTGCAATGTATTTTAAGATATCCTAAATGTCCCTTACCCATCATCTAATATTTTGCTTTAATAATTTACTTCTTCATCCTCTCAGTATTTATTACATTGCTTTATTTTTAAGTACAATGTTTGTCACAGGATAGTTTTAGATTGACAGAAAGATTGTGAAAATAATATAGAGGTGGGGATTCCTGGGTGGCTCAGCGTTTTGGTGCCTGCCTTTGGCTCAGGGCCTGATCCTGGAGTCCTGGGATCAAGTCCCACGGCAGGCTCCCGGCATGGAGCCTGCTTCTCCTTCTGCCTGTATCTCTGCCTCTCTCTCTCTGTCTCTCTGTCTCTCTGTCTCTATGTCTCTCTCTGTCTCTCTCTGTCTCTGTGTCTATCATGAATAAATAAATAAATAAAAATAATAATAATAATAATTAATAATAATAATAATAATAATAATAATAATATAGAGGGTTGTCATATATCCTACACCAAGTTTTCGCTATGGTTAGCATCTGTCATTGTAATGGTATATTTCTCACAATTAACGAACCAATATTGACATGTTATTATTAAACAAGGTCTATACTTTATTCAGTTTCCATAGTTTTTACTGATTTTTTTCTGGTCTAGGATCCCATCCATGATACCACATCACATTTTAGTTCCTTTTGTCTATGACACTGTCTCAGATTTCCCTTGTTTTTCAGTCATTTCTATTAAACTTCAGCTATCTGGATCTCTCTTATGAATATCAATTATTCATTCATATTTTAGAATATAAATGTAATGCATGACAAGTAATTGTATCTTTTTGTTTTTCCTGTAGGTTAATACCTAGGCTTATCTTCCTCCTCCTTCACATGAGAAGTTGCCTAATAGTTATTCTGAGTATGAGAAGAATTTGTCTGGAAGCTGTCAGTGAAGTTCTGTGAAATAAAGGTAGAGCAATCACAGATCTGGACTTTAGGGTGGACATTTAAATGTCAGAATGCTTGAATTTTTCTTCCATATAAGGCCATAGCTACCTTAATTCTCCATTGGCATTTCTTTTACTAACTTTTGAGAAGAAGGCATTGAGTTTTTGTCTTTTAGCCTGGGGATAAGTGAGACACTATCTGACCTTAGTCTGCATGAAAGATAGACGTACCATTAAAAAATTGGTATTGTGGTTCTGGCAGTATCACAGATGTTTAATTAACTACTCCCTCTCTTGGTACCTCTGCTTTCAGCCATCACTACCAACTTTGAAAGGAGACACTTTCTAATGATTCCTGTTCTGCATATTCTGAAGGACTTCACCTCACATTCATTCTGCTTCTCTCTTTGAGGAATTTGTTGAAATATTGTTTTCTCTGTTGGGCCTACTTCAGTCTCTCTGACATTTGGCTTTATCTTTTTGAAAATGCCTTCCTTGAAAGTTAGCGTAACGAGAATGAAGAAGACAAAATCGTTTTTTCAGACTTCAAACTTTAACACAAATGTTCTTATAATTCCTTTTAATCTTTGACAATCTAACAAGAGAAATGATATATGTGGCACATATTTCTTTGATTATTTTTTGAATGTGATCCTTTTTATTAAACTTTATCTGATTTCTAATTCTTTTTTTTGTAGTTACCTCTTAATGTGTACTGCTTTAATGATAATTCTGTGAGGTTTTCTTTTTAATTTCTACTATTTTTTATCTAATTTATGCTTGTGTTATTTAGCAAATAGACTTTCATGACTTACAATTATTTATCAAAATGTCTGTATAAATTTGTGATTTTTATATAAAAAACAGGATTATTTCTTTGTCAGAAGAAAAAGAGCTACTTTTCCTCATTCCATGCTGATATTTTGTGCCTGGCCTATATTTACATTTTGTTTCTGGTTCTTTTAAAATGAAGTAGCTTCTTAAAACCAACATTTCGTCATTTGTAAAATGAGGAAATAGCGCCACCAAATTAGATTGTGTTTGGAAGAATCGAAGTACATAGCAAAGTATTAGTACTTTACTAAAATTGCCTATATTATATTGTTAATAGTGTGTTAGTAGTAGTAGTAAGTTAATTCTCTTGTGTATTCTTCTCAGTCCTTTAATTTTAAGGTTTCTGAAGTATTTGGTCAATTTGACTTTATCTCTGGCAATGTATGCCAAAAAATTTGTTATGGATAGATGCAAGAATTTTACACAAGAATGTTGATCATGGTATTATTTCTCATGCAAACTATTGGGAGCAATATAATTACCAGCAATAAGGCATCAGTTAAAGACATCCATGTATAGAATATATTCGGTAATATTAAAAAAGGTTAGAATATTTACTTTCTTTGGAAAAAGTTGACAATGCATTTTTTTAAAGAAAAATCATGATACAAAACTGTAACAAGCCATCTATTCCACTTTTTAAAAATTATTGTGCATTTGTGTTTGAACAGAATAGAAGGCTGAACTTAGTGTCACAAATTACAAGTGTCATTAATTTATTGGATTCTTGTTGTTGTTTTGTTTTTTATTTTTACTTATTTATGATAGTCACACAGAATGAGAAAGAGAGAAAAAGAGAGAGAGAGAGGCAGAGACACAGGTAGAGGGAGAAGCAGGCTCCATGCACCGGGAGCCCGACGTGGGACTCGATCCTGGGTCTCCAGGATCCCGCCCTGGGCCAAAGGCAGGCGCTAAACTGCTACGCCACCCAGGGATCCCAATTTATTGGATTCTTAAATATGATTTTCACTTTCCATTTATGCATTTTACTTGGTTTAGGGTATATATGTTATAGATATTATCAGATATATACAAATGCTATGAAAATAGGAAATTATGTTAAATAACTAGACCAGAATTTGAGGAGTGAGGGTCATATGGAAATATTATCATTTTACTTGGTGTAAGGGTATATGTGCTATAGATATTATCGGATATATACAAATGCTATGAAAATAGAAAATTATGTTAAATAACTAGGCCAGAATTTAAAGACTGAACGTCATATGGAAATATTAACAGACGTATGCGTCTAACTAGAAAGGTATCTTTTGAGTAGAAATTGTTGAGAGATGACTAGTGAGAAAGAGAACAGTTAGAAGGACAATTATCACAGAGTCACTTTAGATCACAATTAACATATGTCACTTTAGAGAGAGAAAAAAAGAGAAAAGAATGTAAATTAGATGTAATGTATGTGGTAAGTAGTGTGGTCATCATTGGCCGTCTAAGATATGACCAGGAGCAAGTAAGGGAGGTCGGGTGGACAAAAGAGGGCATTGGTGGCAGGCTAAAGAGAAGAAAGGGAGAAAATTGTGGTTACAATGATGTAGAGATGTTTTAGACATTGGAACAAAAACAGCCCACAATCAGATGGTTTCTAAAAATACAAGAAAATGAAGTGTTCACCTCAGATGGTGAGCCCTTTACATATCATTAGTAATTTTTCTGCAGAATAGAAAGAAACTATTGCATATGGATATACCCTCTCCATGATTTGGTTTTTCTTCTGGAGTACTTAGAATGCTATAGCTCAAGAGATGTGTGCTAAGCATTACTGTGCAGTTGTTAGAGGTCTCTGAGGGTAGCCAGCTGGAGAAGTGATTTACTAGTGTAGAAAGATTAGACTAAATGCAATTTTGTGTTCTCTCTTAGCTCCTCATCAGTCCTCATCAGGCAGGATTTTATGATCTGGTCATTTGTTGGTTCTCATTCTACAAACAAGACTGTGAACTCCGGCGGCCCCTGGGGGCTCAGCGGTTTATCGCCTCCTTCAGTCCAGGGCGTGATCCTGGAGACCCGGGATGGAGTCCCACGTCGGGCTCCCTGCACGGAGCCTGCTTCTCCCTCTGCCTGTGCCTGTGCCTTTCTCTCTCTCTCCCTCTCTCTCTCTTTCTCTCTCTCTGACTCTCATGAATAAATAAATAAAATCTTAAAAAAATAAATAAATAGATTTTTAAAAAGACTGTGAACTCAGTTGTTATATTTCTAAACTGTAGTAGAGTGCTCAGTATAAATTTTATTGAGCAGATGTATGGTTGGACTATCTATAGGGAAGACTGTTAAGAATAGCAAGATTGAAGAGTGATATCTGTAAGGAGAAGAATTCATAAGTAAAATGTAATTTCATCACATCATGAGCTTTAGAAGAAGGAAAATTCCATTGACAAGAGAACAAAAGTCTCTGAATGGTGACCAAAACTGAGTTGAATAGATGTAGAAAAAAATTTTCCTTTTGCAAGTATTTAATCTTTCAAATGCATTTTTATTTCACAATAGTGGAAAATAAGTTCCTATATATATTGATAAGTAATAATAATGCATTTTGAGATAATGTCTCATAAATTGCTTACTATAAATTCATTTGAAAATTTACCTATCAACCTGAAAGTTAAATTATATGTATTATGCCTGCCTAAAAATGAATGCACTCAAAAACTCAATATCCTTATGCAGAGTATGCTTAGAATATCCAGTACTATTTCAATGATTTTTAAATGTAGATAATGCACATCACTTATATTGATCAGATTTATGTGATTTTTCAAGAACAATTCTTCATAGACCTCACAAAAAATTATGAGATTTTTAGTAACCCTGACTGATTTGAGGAATAGCAGAGATAAATAAACTGAAGTATAAAAGTGGTAAAATATTAAGATAGACCCCAGATATATGCAAAATATATTTTTCTAGAATATAAATGAAAAATGAGCAAGTCTTTCTATAAAATGATTTTTCTTTGACAAATTTTTAATTCATAAATAGATTTAAACATGAATGGAAAGTGTTTTTAAGAAGCTATTTCAAGTTCTACTGTGTTTCATTTATATAAGTTACAAAGTAAATCACTTCCGTTCACTAAAGTTGTTACTATAAGCTTTGGATAATATTGATGTTCCAAACCATACCTCAAGACATAATTTATGAGTATAGAAATGAGATTATCTCATTAAAACCTTACAAAATAAATGAGTTCTCACTTTTAAAAAATTAATAAGAAAATCAAAGAAATAGAATTTTTCTAAGTACTCTGTAATGAGTCTTGGCATTGAGAAATAGTAGACTTTCCACATTTGATATATCTTCCATGTAATTTTAAATATATTTATCAAATTTAAAAAATTGAATCATATAATTAACCAGCTTAAGCACTCTTCTCATACCTATGATATCTCCCCATAACTTCAAGAAATACTAAACCCCTCAATGTAATACTCAATGCCCTTCACAGTCTGCTGCTTTTTTTATACTGCCAGGCTCATCCCTTGACATCATGCCTATTGACTCTGACTTATTGGCCATAGCTGGTCTCTGAACATATGCTGCTTTCACACCTCTATTTCTGACTCTGTCATTCTGTTTGCTGAGAATATGACTTACAGACAACGTAAGTAACATATGTTCTTGAAGTCTTCTCTGTTCACTCAACTACATAGTGATCTTATCTCTTACATTGCACTAACTATAGGCTTCTCTTTTCTCAGCCAACACAGTCATATGTATTAAAATACAAAAAATATATATGTTTGTGTTTCACCATGTTTGCATCCCTCAAAACCTAGAAATGCATTTCAATATGTCCTCAGTAAATGATTATAAGTGAATCAAATCATAAAGAAGAAGATACTGGACTTATCCAGAAGACCAAAGGTCTAATTCTCTCTCTTTTTTTTTTTTTTTTTTACTACTAATTGTGTTTCCATGTTGATATGACTAAGACAGTGATGAGAGTAAGACAAATCTCAGTCAAAAATCACATGTTGAAGTTGAAATCATCTCCATCACTTATGGATGTATTATGTTGGCTATGTTGTTTAATTTTGCCTATGTCTGGTTTCTTGCTGGAAAAATAGGGAGAGGAGGGGATATTGAGAGGTTTATTGTGAAGATTAGCAGTGAGTTGACATGCAGGAAATCCTTGGAAAATATGTAAAACACACTGTTAGTTCTCATGTTTTATTCTTACATTAAAAAAAAAAAGTTGCTTAATTTCTTTGTGACCCAGTTCACTCATTTTAAGGGAACATTTTGAAATGTTCTAAATTTTTATTTGTCAGTAATATTCTAATCCAATAATGATTTCACATCGTTCAGTATCATTAGTTTGTATGTGTGAAACTCCTTTCCTAGTCCGATATTGTGCTATGTAATACACAGACACAGAACTTCATATCTCATGCATGCTATAGCTTTGCAACTATTGATTTACTTACAGCATGTAACTTTTCTTTTCCTTCACTTTTTTTCTATAGGTAAATTTAGAGAAAAGTTTCTTCCCTACCTAACTTACAAAGTTGTTGTGGCATCCAATTAGAACACTTTTGTGAACTTTCTTAAAATACAGGAAGGTGTTAAATAAGCATAAAGTGTTTTTATATCTTACATTTATGGTTTGCACTTAGCTTGTATTATCTAGATACCTAAAAAAGACCTGATAAGTGCCTATATATGTTTAGAGTATATCCCTTTATAGTTGAGGAACCCGAGGTTCATAGTGTAAGTGACTTGCCAAAGGTCTCCTAGTCAGTAGGACCAGAATTCTGATTCAAACCCAGGTTTTCTCACTTTTGGTCCAGTTCTCTTTTCCCTATTCCAAAACACTTTCAAAAATTATTCTTGGTATTAAAAAGACTATAAGGATGTATAAAATAAAACAAAGTATACAGTCTTTTAATCTATGAATAAATTAGCTATAAAAAATGCCAAGAGGACTTTATCAATTCTAACATCAGCAGGTAAATTATTACTAATAAAATTATATATATATAGATGAATTTACACACCAAACTTCTTATGTACAACTACTTTATCATTGTTAGTTAAATTTATTTTGCACAGATGCCTGCTGAGCCAACAGTGCTTAACAGTCACATGAAAATGAACTCATCTCTACAAAAATTTTTCTCCACCAGGCTGTCTGTGTATCTTCAGTAATCACATTACAGACATATCACATATCATCATCATAATCATATTAATTTATTGCCAAACCAGAAGTTTAGAAGTGAAACAGGCTTCATGTATAACTTCTTCAATATATAAGGTCGCATTGCGCCTAACCAACCACTCTATTTTTCTTTATTATAACTTTTAATAAATGAATGTAAGAATAAGGTAGAAGAAGTGCTGAAATATTGAGATTAACTGAAAAAATAAAATATTAGAATCTGAATGTAAGTCTTGGACCTAACGATGCTGTTAAAGATCTTTTACACAAATGATTAGAATAAAGGAAAAATACTTTTTTTAAAAAAGATTTTATTTATTTATTCATGAGAGACACAGAGAGAGAGAGAGGCAGAGACACAGGCAGAGGGAGAAGCAGGCTCCATGCAGGGAGCCTGATGTGGGACTCGATCCCAGGTCTCCAAGATAAGGCCATGGGCTGAAGGCCGCGCTAAACCACTGAACCATCCAGGCTGCCCAGAAAAATACTTTTAAGTATTTTTCACTCCTGAAGTCAGCCATTCATATTTTCAGTTAATTAAAAATGGTATTTTGACGTCAAGAACCTTCTTTTAAAGACTACAAACTTTCACTTAGAAAGGTGAAAGTTCTGGAGATAATAAGTTCTGGAGATCTAATGCACAGTATTGTGAATATAGTTAAAAATACTGTTATACTCTGAATATAGTTAACAATATAGTTATCTACTTGAAAGTTGCTAAGAAAGTAGATCTTGAATGTTTTCACCTTAAAAAAAAGACTGATGGGCAGTCTCTCTTTTCCATTATTTTTTAAACTTATTGCAGTTGGTATTTTTTTTCCTCATTGCTCTAATGAAAATGCTCTTGTCAAAGTCAGCACTGAGTTCAACATTGCCAAATCCAAGACTTAATTCAAATGTGTAACCACAATCCAATCTTAACAACAACAACAACAAAAATCAGACAAATCCGAATTAAGTGACATTCTACATAGTACCTAAGTGTCTACTCCCCAAAATATTAGTTATGAGAGATAATGAAAAGTCTAAAAAGCCATCACATATCAGAAGAAACAAGGAAACAAAGATAAAAATAGAGAGCTTGTCAAATTATTCCAAGGTGCATCCAAGTTTGAGACCAGTCCTGGAATCTAAACTCTTATTTTACAAATAAGATAAACATCAAATAAGTGACTTTCTTAGTTTCTACAGCTTGCACATATCAAAACTGATATTTGAACCTAGATTTATTGATTCTTGCAAGCAATTGTTTTGGTACTTGTCAATTCCTGTAGAAGTCATTTGAAATAAAGTACATTCTTGGTACATATGGTTGAATGGTCATTTTGTTTAGAATGCCTTCTACTATCTGCCTTCCAAAACAAATTAGAAGATGGTCTAGAATACTTTTCAGATTTTTAAGAATATACACTTTAGATTTTGTTGTTTTCAGCTATTTATTATTGTAACAGAAAAAAACTATTTTTCATGGCAATGCCCAGGTGATTTGATTTTTGTGTGTGTATGTAACTTTAAAATCACTTTCTCATTATTTAGTATTCACTTAGGAGTGAACTGAATTAGTACCTCTTAATTACACTGAAGATAATTCAATCACAAAATATTGAGTGAAAATGTAACACCTTAGAAAACATTAATAAATCCCTCACATATTTTTAAATAGATTTTAAACATAAGTGGCTGGATCAGTTAGTTAGTGTGCAATGCTTCAATTCTCTCTTTAATATTTATTATCAATTTCAGTTAACACTCCTGAATGCACTTCCATTTTTTTAGCTGAGGAATGCTAAAAAATGAATCTTTCTATTAAGCCTTGAAATCAATAAGTTGAAATAAAATTTCAAAGATTTCAATGGCATTTCAGAGATAAAAATCCCCATTATAGAAGAATAGTGTTCCATTTTATTTACTCATTCATTCATTCATTCATTCAATAAATATTTTAATGAGTATTTACCATGTGCCAGATCTAGTTTTCTAAGGCTAGCTGCTATTAATTGCACTACAGACACTGTGTATATACTACAAGCAGACTTGGAATATGTCAAAAATACTTGCCTATGATACTATAAAATAGCTTTCAATATTATTTATGTTATGATTGTTTTATAGAAATATTGTCTTCTTTTTTCCACAGGAAAGAACATTATGTGAACTTTTAACCTTATCTGTTGTAAAAATTTGAAGACAAACAATAATACATGAACAACTGGAGCCAAATATGTCATCTTTATTGATTTTGATCTTAAAATATGCAAAGGACTTTGCATATTCCATTGATTTATTGACTGGCTGTGTTTTACCCTAAAATACAACAATTGATTTTTAGGTCTTTGGTTTGTTTAGGGCCCAACTGTGAGAATGGGCATTCCAGAAAGGGAAAGAAATATACATGCAAAGAAGAGAATGTTTATGAAGATTAACATCTTCTAGGATAATTCTGGAGTAATACTTTGTCATTTTGAAAGTCAGCAAGAGGAGGTCAGAGCTGGAAATTGTTTTACTAGGTACACAGCAACCACCTATTAACTATTTCCTGTCATATCAGGAACTAAATGTTTACTATTCCCATTATTGTTGTTTTTATGATTGCATGTGCTTGTTTATTTATTTTTGGTAAATTCTGGAGTAGTAGTATCAGAATCACTCCAAGAATTATGATATTTGCCAAGTTAACATTCTCTAAAATATTACTTTTCAGGAGGATAGGACGGACAGGGCTCTTTCCTTTTGGGGACTAACTACAAAAAATGGAATATGAGTACAAAGGAGAGTTGGGTTAGTGCTAGACATAATTCCTTACAGCTGAAGCCTTTTATCTTTGCTCAGTGCTAAACCTAGTATCAGGTATTTTCAAAAAGTCCTGTAAAAATAATTTAGTTTCTAGGCCTGGAGCCAGCCCAGATAATATTAACATGATTCTGAGTTATTTCCTTAACCATTTATCAGGATTCTCTGAATTCCTGGAAAAGTATTACTTAAAAGGAATAACCAAGAGGAAAATTAGTGGCAATATCAGTGAAAAATTGACATATTCTAAAAAATTATTGCAAAACTTACTTTGGATAGTGGTAATTCGATAATTCATATTTTAGGGTGCCAGAGAAAAGCTCAAGCAACAAAAGCAATTATGATAAGTATCTTATATAAGAAGGGAAATGTCATCCACATTGTTACCTAGTATACAAGATACTCTTAGCTATCATTGTCATCCTGAAGTTAAAGGAGATGATTTATTCCATCTGCACTCAGTCACTTGTGGGACCTGTCCTTCTCGTAGGAGTTATATACATAGAATTCATTCCTATGGGCAGGAATCTCCAACTATAGCTCCTGTGCTATGGGATGCCAAAGAAACTCACATCATCACACTGAATCTAAAAAGGAATGAGCCATTAAGAGATCCAATTCAGGTACTACATAAAGTGGCCTCACAGAACAATATTCATATTTTTGTGAATATGAGTTTCTGATAGGTTATATAAGCTCTTTATCACAGATCCTATTACAGGTATAAACCTGGAAGTCGATTCTATTAGTAAGTTTATTCTTTGTAATATCTCTGATGATAACAAAAGTGTACCACACAATCAAAGGCAAATTGATTTTTGAGGGGAGTGTCTGAGTTGGTTAAGTCTCTGACTCAAGCCCTGATTTTGGCTCAGGGCTCAGGTCATGATCTCGGGGTCATGAGATGGAGTCCTGCCTGCTGGCTATTCACTCAGCAGGAAGTCTGCTGGAGATTCTCTCTCCTTCTCCCTCTGCCCCTCTCCATGCTCATGTGCGCATTCTCTCTGTAATGGCAAGTTGATTTTTTAAATGTTGAGCATACGTGTCTATATTCCTCATATGCACTCTTTCCAAGTGGAAATGAAGATAACATTTTTCGCAAATACCTTTAGTGGAAATATGCAACATAATTTCAATGTCAAGAAACTGGCTCTTAATTATTAGGAAATGGAAAAAAATGCTCTTTTGAGTATAGCTCTGTATGTTTTTAAATTAAATTAGTCTAATCTAATTTTAAATATCTTAGAACAATGTTTCTACCTAGAGTTGTTAATATAGGATACTCCAGGACTTAAAATGTAATAGAATAGAAGAATATAAAAATTATGTGCTCAGAAGAAAACTATTTAAATAAAATTTATGAGCATTTCTGGATCTATAAAAAGAAGAGAGAGGAAAAAAGGAATTAACATTTTGGGTGCATTTACTATTAAACTGTAAAAATGTAATTGGCTAAAGTATGTGTTTGTGTGTGTGTGTGTGTGTGTGTACATATACATACAAACATGCAACTGTGGTCAATTGCATTTCATGTATTATATATTATTATACATATGGGGTAAAATAATATATTTATAATTCTCATGTCAGAAAAAGAAGCATTATTCTCTGAAAAATAATAAGCAAACTTACTTCATTTTAATTCACTGCATTTTTTAATCCATGGACTTTTTTTTTACTTCCAGCAGAAACGAAGATTTGTATTATCAAATGACTAGGAGCTAATGACCAAGCTCCGGATATCTTTTCTTCAGAGAGAGGAGGTAGATAGGAAGGTTAACTTGAGAATACAACCAAAGTTTTTTGATTTAAAGGGGGATGATATGTATGTTCCATTACTATAGTGAATTAGGCAACACTTACTTTAGTTCCTCTATCTACAATAAAAAATACTGAAGCAAAAAGTAATCTATGTGGAAATTCATTTAAACAAAAATTTAATTCTAAGTTATCATTATGTTGTAATTGCTAAACTTACATAATACAATTTTGTCTAAATATACAAAAGACTTTTAGCACTTCTTTATATTTAGCATGGAAAAATAGGATTGAGTGTCTCTAACTGTCTTCAAAGCTATTGTATTCTAGAGTCACTGATTTAAGTCATAAAGTAAAAAGGTCATACACTGAAGATATTGTGTTATAAAGCAAACTGCTTCTTTTTATTTTCAAAATGGGTTAATTCTTTCCCTCTCTGAGTTCACTCAACCTTATCACTGAATTTACTTGTTGAAATAAAAAATAATAAAAGCATAAATGGAGATGGAGAGTTAAATCTAGAGTATTTTCTAGATAAGTTTCCAGTCCAACAAATGCCAACTATCTTTTAAACATTAGCAGATAAATCGGGTTTGTAACAGAGGATATTTTTCTAAATATGAACCCGAACAACTTAGAAGCACCCATAACATCTTTAGTTGGCAATTTTCCTCAAATAGCAGACATGTTAGTGCTAGATGAAAAGATGAGGAAAAGGTGAGGTATTTGAGTTATCAGAACTGATAACCTTGAGACCTATATGTAAGGAAACAGTTACATTATTCCTTTTCATGATTTCTGGATCTTGATAACTTTTCTATTAGCCAGCCAGGAAAGTCAGGAATTACCTGCTTTGTAAAGTGTAGTCATTTAATTATATGCAGTAATATTGGTGGATTCTGTGAATATAGACATCATACTACTAATAAAATTAAGGGAAGTTTCACTCTTCCCCTTAGGAAAAAAAAATCCACTTGAGTCAGATATGTCACATTTGAGTAAACAAAGAGAATCACAAAATTTAGTTGCCAAAGGATAAGGATTTTGAATATTTGTTTTGTCATTTTAGTTTTTCTGCAAAATTGCGAGCTACAGTTTGGACAAAAGTATAATTGATCTTCTACTTTCTACTTCTGGTCCTAAAGAGAGAAGAAATGTTTTATTCTCTAATCTATTACTTCTTATAGGAGGTTTTTGGGGAAAGTCTGAAGCATAGGGAGGTATGGAGGACTCTCAGAGATAGGCTTCCTCTGGTTTCTGTTATGTTTTCCTGGAGTCCATCCAGGCAACTTCCCACCCTGGAAGCGGTAAAGATATAAATCAACAAGAAAGCATCGACCACAATGACTGGCAGAGAAATAGAATTCTATTTTTTCCATTCATTCTTTCCTTGATTCATTCAAAATTCCTATAATACTTAAGAGGACAGAATCTTTTCCTTAAGTTTTAATAAAACCATGCCATAAAATTTGAATAATAGAGTTGTTAAAAACTCCCCTTGAGATAGATACCTTTGAAGACTAATGGTTGCTAGCTATTATAGTATATGAAATTATTATTGATAATTACAAATATGATGATACAATATAAGGAATCTTCCAAGTTTATAATCCTGTGTGAATTCAATTTTATCTTGCGGGAGTTGATAGAGAATAAAATAAAACAATTTTAATAGGGAAAGTTCTAAAAAATATAAAGTGTAAGGCAAATATGTGTTTGTATTATTTCCTCCCAAATCATTCACTGAGAGAGTCATAGAACATCCCCAGGAACCATGTGACATTCCAGTGCAAAGGGTCTTAATATAATGGCCCAAATTCCATTTTAATATGAGATATTACTAGTCAGACATTTACAATTAGAATATGGACATCCCTGGAAAATTCATTATAATGGTAGACTCGAAAGCTAGTAGTCTTTCCTAAGACATTGCATTTAATCCAAACTGGGTAGAAGGCTTTTTTTTTTTTTTAGATTATAAAAAACTTACTCTTTAATCAAGGCTTTTAAACATGGAACCGATTCCTTGAATAAAATGAAAAGTCTCCAATATACTGAAACATAAACCACCATACATACAACACCTGGCAGGAAAAAAAAAAAACAAAAAACTGCAAGTTTACACAATCCCCGTGACAGCCATGGCCTATCGTCAGATGCTTCCTCTATGTACCAAGTGTGCTCTGCTGGGTACACAGCTCAGCTGAGGCTGCAGCCCAAAGAGCACTCAACTGGCTGGGCCATGGTGCTGTTGGCTCTGCTCAAGCAAAGCAGTCAGCAGCACAAACAGTGTACTGAACATCCTTTAAATATCAAAGTGAGAAAACTTTATTAGCTGTTAGAAGTGAAGTATTGATAGCACTCCATGATTTTACAGCATAAAATCAGAGCATGCCAACTGTCATTTCCAATGAAAATCTTTCTAGAAGGTAAAGAATCAGTGTGGCCTGAGAATTCAGGTGAAGAGCATCTCATGCTGAGTGGCTGCTAATCAAGGGTACAGGAAAACCAAATATAAGACAAAAGGTATTCCCAACCCAGTATCCAAAAGGCAAAAGAAGTATAATTACATTCTTGGGCTCTGTATGAACACAGCCAAATCTATGAGAGTTTGTTTTTAACTTTTTAAAAATATCAACATTTCTTTTCATTTTTCCAGCAAGAGTAATTTTCATTTTAACTTGATATCCGTAGTGTAGGTAACAACAACAATGACAACAAAACAAAAAAACAGTATAATTTATGGCTTAACCTTTGAAACACTGTCCTAAGTAGAACCTTAACTCATAATTTGGCACCAGGGACAAATAGCAAAATGTTTGTTATCAAATTCATCCCTTGAGAATGTAGTTCTTAGGTGAGTGCTAAATAGATGTTGCATTCAATATTTAAATGCTCCTGCATCAGCAGGTCTGCTATATTCAAATGTACTAATTTTTAAATATAGTAGCAAATTGAAAGTTTTAACCTGTTTATTGCATCTACATAGGTGGGAAGATCTTGGGTCAGACAAAATATAATCATTCCAAGCTGTCTTTCTAAGCCACAGCTGCCATAACAAAATACCACAGACTGGGTGATGTAAACAACAGAAATTTATTCCCTCATGGTTTTATTTTTTATTTTTATTTTTTTTCCCCTCATAGTTTTAGAGGCTGATTGTCCAAGACAAACCAAGGTTTGGTTTTCCAGAGGCCTCTCTCCATGCCTTACAGACGTTCACCTTCTTGTTGTGTCCTCATGTGTTTTTTCCTCCGTATGTGTACATCCCTGGTGTCTCTCTACCAGATTGATTGTTCTTATAAGGACAGCAGTCAGATTGGATGAGAGCCGACACAAGGAGGCTTATCTTAATTACCTCTTTAAAGCCCCAATCTGCAAAAACAATCATGTTCTGAAATAGTAGGGGTTAGGGCATCAGCATATGAACTTTGGGAGATTATAATTCCATCCATGACAATTTCTAAGATGGAATGGCCATGCCCATGAAAGACATAAGTCAGAGACTGTCAACAAGCTCTTGGAATGTCTCAGAATAAACGCTTTATTTTGCTCATGCTTCACTTGATCATCAACTCAACTAAGAAATAAGCTATCTTGGAAAATGACATTTGTAAATTATGAAAAACGTTATCTTGAAAAAATAAAAAATGGGATGTCCTAATGGACTCAGCCAAATGGAAACATCTCAGACTCTGGCAAAACAAGCTGTACTTTAATCAGCAGTAAAAAGGCAGAAGCACATTATGTATTTAAAACTTTGAAAAAAATATCATCTTACTATTCTGTCATTATATTTAAATCCAATGAAAACCCTCAGAACCATCTAAAGATGAGCATGATCATTCTGTAATTCCACTTGTGAAAAGGACTCTCATGAAACACAGCACTTACCTTCCTGGAATCTGGCAACATCCCTGATAAATTATGCAGTTCCAAATGGTCTAGAATGGCTCCTATTACTTTCATCATCTTTCCAAAATAAGGCCAATTTTGGAAAGTGATAAAGAATGGACATTATGGGAAATTTGATTTGTTCTTGATATATATATGTACATATACATATGTACACATATATGTATACAAATACAAATAGATATATTTGTGTGTATATATCCATATACCTTTATTTGTTTTCTTATTTCCTATTTCTATTATTTCACCAAACACCAGATAAGTCAAGAAATTTTTCACCTATTTCTAAACAATCACAATTTTCATAGAAGCAAATAAGCTGAATTCCTTGCCAAGGATGCAAAAACTATCAAAAACTATAATTTGAGGGAATGCTAGCATCTAAAGTAGGTTTGGGATCAATAGATTATTTATCATAGATACATAAATGATTGTTAACCTCCAAATGCTACTACGTTTTAGGTTGAGAAGACTATTTTCCAAAACCAAATGAAGAGAAGTTGGTCTGGTTAGGCTTCTCCAGAAGGCTCTCACAACATATTTATTAAGGATATACTAAAAAAAAAAAAAAAAAAAAGGATATACTCACAAGGTTGTGTGCATCATTTTGAGTTGTGGCCTGCGCAGAAGGGCCCACCTAGTCATGAATCTGATCACCAAGATTCATCTATCCAAAAGTGACTAGAATCACTATGAGACTCTAACATTATCTGAGAATCAGGAACACGGTCTGAAAATTCTCAGCAGTAATGATATTTTATTCTTTAATTGACTGTAACCAGATCCTAATCATAATCAGTAATATCTTCGTGCTCCATATTCCTGCCATGCACATACTAAAAGCTTTTACTGAGATATAAATCACACAGGCCATCTCAAGTGACACTCATAGAAGTCTCTCTTTTATTACTCTTTTATTTATTTTCATTTGGGCATTATCTACTTTTTTCATCTTTCCCTTTTAAAAGTTGAGAACAGAAGCATAAGTTCAGGAAGAGTGATGGATATAATCTGTTCCCTACATAAAGAAAGTCAAAACAGGGATGCCTGGGTGGCTCAGTGGTTGAGCGTCTGCCTTGGCTCAGGGCATGATCCAGGGGTCCAGAGCCAGGGATTGAATCTCACAATGGGCCCCCACAGGGAGTCTGCTTCTCCCTTTGCCAATGTCTCTGCCTCTCTCTCTGTGTCTCTGATGAATAAATAAATAAAATCTTTAAAAGAAATAAGAAAACAAAACCACAAAACTGTGTATGTCAGGGAACCACAGCCATATTTCCTCTGAGACATATGGTGGTATCTGTCTCAGAATGGTCTAAGAAAAAGGGTACGGAAAAGTACCATCAACTACTGTTTTGGGCAATTAAATATAGTTGGGGAGGGGTGATGGTTGTTGTCATGTGCATTATCCAGAGTAACATCTTCCCTACCATATCCTTTTTTTGTATTTATTTTTATTAAACAATGATTCAGAAAATAGTACATTTTATCTCTTCGCCTTTATGAATGCTCACACCATGAGCTCATAATCTCCAGAAAAGAACAAGCATAGGTCCAATACTTAGATGCTTTTTTCGTATACTCTTCCAATTAATATCTGTCCTCCTGACATTTACCATTGGACAGTAGGATTAAGTGGTTTACCTAAATGTATGTAGGTAAATAAAATCAGTATTTGTTCCTTGTATGTGATTTCATTCATATTGGTGCAGAGAGCTTGACATTCATGGTGTCATCAAATGTTTTGTGGCATAAATATATCATTGCACTGGTGATGGGCATCAATTTCCAGTTTGTCAGTGTCACATATATTATTATTGTAACATTCTATTATGTCTTTGGTACACTTGTCTGCATTTTTGTAAGTTTCTATCCAGGAGTGGAATTGCTGGAACACAATATATGTTTTAGCATAGATGTCTCCAGTTTTCCAAAGTGGTTCAATGTTTTTTTGTTTTGTTTTGTTTTGTTTTACCAGTTAATATTTCTAACAGCAGTGCCAGAGACTTTCAGTTTGTCCATAGTTTCGCTAACATTATGTATGATTCTTCTACATTTCTTTTGTTTTTGTTTATTGTTGTTTCCTTCTTGAAAGCCATTTGATAGTACATAATAGAATTGCATTCTGATTCTAGTTTGCATTTCACTGATGAATAATAGTCTACTTGACATACTTCCCTGTTTTCCCCTCCGCACAGCCCCTAACAACCACCATCTGTCCTCTGCTTCTAGGAGTTTGGACTATTTAGGTTCCTCAGACAAGTAGTGGGGTGTAGTAGACATAGTATTTTCTATGTCTGTCTTATTACATTTATCACATGTTCTCTGGGTCCACCCAATGCTGTCATTAATTACATGATTTCCTTTTTGTTCTTAAAGGCTAAATTTTATTCCATTGTATGTATTACTACAAGTTGATGGATATGTTTGTGACATAGACTGTAGTGATGGTTTCATGGATGTACACTTAGTTCTAAACTCATCAAGTTGTATACATTAAATGTATGTCAATAATACCTCCATTAAGAGATTTTAAAAACTAAGGATCTACTTTCATACATTTACCGATCATATGGTTATCTTTTATAACATGTGTGCTTAAGTCTTTGATACTTTTCTATCAGGTTGTCTGCCCTTATTGATTTGTAGAATTTTACTATATATTCTGGGCATTTACATTTGTTGAATAAATGCATTGGGAATGTTTTCTTTCACTGTGGGTTGCTTTTTCAATCTCCTGTTGGGGATTTCTAATGGATAGAAAATTTGAATTTTAATATATTTCAGTTCATCATATTTTCCTTTACAGTAAGTGATTTTGAGTTTTATTGAAGAAATCCTTGCCAACTTTGATATTGGAGGATGTTTCACATTTTTGTCTTTTGGGGTTTACCTTTTACATTAATATCTGTATGCCATCTGGAAGTGATCTTTAGTATGATTGAGGTATATCTGATTGACTCAGTACCATTATATAAAAGATTGCATTATTCCCACTGAGTTGGAGTGCTAAACTTATATAAAATCCAGGCAAATATTTATAGATATTATATATGAATAGGCTTGGGTCTGGTCTCTCTTTTTTATGCCATAGATCATTTTTTCTACTCATGTTACAATACCACATCGTCTTAATAATTATAAATGTACACTGATTTTTAATATCTGGAAATGTATATATTATAGCTTTGTGTTCCCTTCAAGATTTCTATTTGCTATTCTTGGTCCCTTGCATTTATTTGTGTATGAATTTTATATCCAAACTATTATACTGCTTTATTTCCAAATATATATTTTAATTTGATTTATTTTGATGCCATTTATTATTTCTTATTTCTGAATTTATTATGCTCAATAAATTATGCATGCTTCTTAGTGATGTTATTTTTTTAAGCTCCAAAAATTAAACAGGTCTTTCTTAGTATTATTATAATGTATATAAAGTTATATATAGTGTATACATATACACACTATATATACACACTCATTTTATATAATATGTGCACACACTTTTATTTCTTTAAATGGTTCATTATTATTGCAGGACATTATGTTTTTGAATGGCTAAAACCAAAACTTTCTATGTGGAATTTTTCTGCCTTCATAGAAAAAGAAATCTAAAAGAATTTCTTCAATCTGATAAAAGGTATCAATGGGAGACCCACATGTTTAATGATGAACTCTTTAATGGTGAAAATCCAAGAGCTTTCCCACTAATCAAGAACAAGACAAGAATGTCCATTCTCAACACTTTCATTCAACTTTATTGGAGGTTCTAACCAGGGAAATAAGTCAAGGAAAAAAAATATATAAATCACCCAGATTAGTAAAGGAAAGTAAGTAAAACTATCTGTATTTACACAGGACATAATCCTACATAAAGTTAATCACGATGAATCCACCTAAAAATCTATTACACTCTAATAGACAAGTTCAGGAGGTTGCAGGATTCAAGATTAACATTTTGAAAAAGGAATTTCTTTTTTTAAAGCTTTTATTTATTTTTAGATAGAGAAAAAATGAACGGGGGAGGGGCAAAGGGAGAGAGAATCTCAAGCAGACCCCACACTGAACAAGAAGTCAGATGCAGGGGTTGATTTTTTTTTTTTAAATTTTATTTATTCATCATGACAGACACACAGAGAAAGAGAGAGGCAGAGACACAGGCAGAGGGAGAAGTAGGCTCCATGCAGGGAGCCCGACATGGGACTTGATCGGGGTCTCCAGGATCACACCCTGGGCTGAAGGCAGTGCTAAACTGCTAAGCCACCAGAGCTGCCCCAGGGGTTGATCTTGACCCTAAGATCATGATCTGAGCAGAAATCAAGAGTCCAGTACTCTGCCAACTGAGCCACTCAGGCACCCCAGCAACTTTATTTCTATATACTACATGTAAATTATCTGAAAATAAAATTAAGAAAACCATTTCATTTATTATCACATCAAAAAAATACGTAAAGTAAAATTTAGTAAAAAAGTGTAAGACTTCTACACTGGAATCCACAAAATACTCATGAAAGATATTAAATATTTTCATGTATGGAAAGGTATTTCATGTTTATGGATAGGAAGACAATATTGTCAAGATGACAATACTCTTCAAAATTCATCTACAGATTAAACACAATATCTTTCAAAATCCTAGGTTGTTTCTTTGCAGAAATTGACTAATTGATCTTAAAATACACAAAGAACTACAAGTGACCCCAATAGTGAATGATTTTGAAAAAAGAACAAATTTACAAAACTCATATTTCCTGATTTTAAACTTAATACAAAACTATAGTAATCAAGATTACGTGACATTGGTATAATGTTAAGCATATAGATCAATGGAATAGAATTGAAAGTACTGTAATAAAACACTATGTTTACAGTAAATTGATTTTTTACAAGGGCACTAAGAAGTTCAATTGAAAGAATAAACTTTTTTAAAAAAATGATCCTGGACAAATGGATATCCACATGCAAACAAATGAAGTTTGACCCCTATGTTACATAGTAAACACATTTAACTCAAAACTGATTAAAGACATAAATGTATAAACTGAAACTCAAAAACTCTTAGAAGAAAATATAAGAATAAATATTGATGATCTTAGATAATGTTTTCTTAGGTATTATGCCAAAAGCACAAGCAACTAAAATGAAATTGAGAACTCAGATTTTAACAAAATTAAAAACTTCTGTATTATAAATTTAAACATCAAGAACATGAAAAGACAACCATTACAATGGAAGAAATATTTTTAAAACATATATATGATGAGAGACTTGTATCCAGAAAATATAAAAAGTTTTAAGACATCATCATCATCATAACAATAAATAATGCCTTTTAAATAAGGATACAAGGATAAAATGTTTGAGTAGATATTTCTCCAAAGAAGATATACAAATGGCCATTAGGCACATGAAAGTATGTTCAACATCATTAGATGATACAGAAATGTAAATCAAAACCACAATGAGATCTCACTTCCTATCTAACAAGATCTCTAAAAAAAAAAAAAAATGGACAGAAACAAATGTTGACTAGGATGTGGAGAAATTAACAGCCTCATACAATGCTGTCAAGAATGCAAAATGTTGAAGCTACTTTGCAAAATAACTACAGATTTCTCAAAAGAATAGACATCATTACAAGACAAGCCAGCAATTACAATTCTTGGTATCTACCAGTAAAAATATATGTCTACTCAAAAACTTGTATAGGAATGTTCATAGTGGCATTGTTCAAAATAATCCCAAAGTGGAAACAACTCAAATATCTATTAACTGACAAATGGATGAACCAAGAATATGCATATCATAGAATATAATTCAACAACAAATAGAAATGAAGCACAGATGCAAGCTACAGCATGCATGAACCTTGGGAACACCATGCAAAGGCAAAAATCACATTCTCAAAGACCCCATACCGTATGATCCATTTTCACAAATGTCTGAATATGCAAAGCTATGGGGACAGAAAATAGATCATAAATTACAGATCTAGGGAGCAGAGGAGACAGCTAATGTTTGTAGGATTTCTTCTATAGTGAAGAAAATACTAAAATGAGATTGTGAGAATCTGTCCAACTCTGTGAATATACTAAAAACTGCAATTTACAATTTAAATGGGTGAATTTTATGATATTATAATAAAGCTATTAAAATACATGAAGTAAAAACTGATAAAACTGAATAGTGAATAGAAAAATTACTAATTATTCTTGAAGATTTTTAACACTCCTTCACAAGAATTGGTAGAAGAAGTGGACAATAAATCATTAACCACATAATAGTTTGAAAATACTCTGGACTAATATAACCTAATTGGCATTTATAGAGAAAGTATGGCAGCACATCAGATTACACATTTTTGAGCTAATACAGAATGTTTACTAAGATAAATTATATAGTAAGGCAAGACAGGTTTCAATATATTTAAAAGCATCCACATCATGTTTAGTATATTTTATTTATTTTGGACTTTACCAAAATTAAGAACTTCTGTTCCTTGAAAGACAGTTTAAGATTGAATAAACTAGTTATTCACTAAGGAAAAATAGTTGCAATAGTTGCAATTTATACAGCAGAGTATATAGAGAACTCACAAGTTCAATAGTAAAACAAGAGATCCAATTAATCATAAACAAAGGTGCCAACAGATATTTAAACAAAGAATAAAAAGCATATGAGGAGATGCCCACTATGATTATTCTTTAGTAATTTGCAAATATACTAAAACCACAGTGATATACCACTGACCACCTTTTAGAATGTATTTATGCTAAAAAAAAGTCTGACCACCTTAAGTTTTTGTCCTACTATTGAGTAACTGGAACATTCATACACAACTGAGGTAGATATAAAATGGTAGAACCACTATGGAATATAGTTTGGTAGTTTTTAGGCTTTATTTTTTAAAGAAATTAAACATTGTCCTGCCACATGATGCAACCATTTTACTTCTAGGGATTTCCCTAAGATAAATAAAACCTTATGTTGATATAAAGACTTGTACACCAATGTTCCTAGCAGCTTTAAGTAGGATCGTCTCCAAACTGGAAATATTCCTATTATCTGTCATCAGATGAATTGGAAAACTAGTGGTAGGATTGGATAATATTCAGCAATAAAAGATGAATGATTGATGCACATAATATGGATAAATCTTAAAATAATTACGCTGAGTGAAAGAAGCCAAAAATAAGAATGCATACTGTATGATTCTATTTATGTGAAACTCTAGAAAATACAACCAAATCTATATGAAAGAATGCAGATCAATGCCTAAGGATGACTGGATGGCCAGGCAACTGCAGAATTACGAAAGGATAAAAGAAAGCTAATGGGCATGATGGATATTATCATTCAAAAAGATGGATTCATGTATTTGCAGATTTCTGTAATTCCTCATTTAATGTGTATGAATGCATTCATAGTAAATTAACAATCTACTGTTCAGGGGGCACATATTAATTATTCCATTTTATAGCCAGGCATATGGCACGGCTAATGATGCCACCCTGTCAGAATGAATTGATTTGGATGAGATGGTCTTTTTGGTTCCTCCATTTGAAACAAAAGGAAAAACAGTATTGTAGCAATGCCCCCAGAGAATAAATACTTGAAGATTTTTTTGCTTCTGATATTACCAGGCAAATGACCATCATTGTTGCAGATCACTTTTCATAATTTTTTAAAAGTTGATTTTATAGCCCAGTTAGGCCAAATCATAATGTTATTTTTGATATTTTTAATACACCAATGTCATTATAGTTACAGCCTAGATATATTTGTGTGTTAATTTATGGTGAAATGACAAACTCAGATGAAAGAATCAACTCAAATTTTCCTAATATAATTCCCATTTTTAGATGTTTAATTGAGGTTCACATTGATTAGTAAAATCACACAAGTTTATGTAACTCATAAGGAATTATTCATAAAATCTATGCTAAAAATAAAACTACTTGTCGGTTGGTATTAAATGCATTCTGGCTGAAAGTGTAATTTCCCTTAAGAAAAGGATATCTTGGCTCAGAAAACTTCCTTCTTGATGCTGAACTAAAAAAGATACCTTGTTACTTTTCAAACAGCAAGAGAATGGGAACTTAGAACCTAAACTATTGCTAGCATTATTTTCATATGATAGGAGGTTAAAATACACAGGAGATATTGAACAAGTTTTTTTCTCAAATCTTATCTATATAAAATATTACATTTAACACTGCCCGGGTGTTAAATTTTGTATTTTCTGACTTTAAAGAGAAATTTTTGTATTTTCTACTATGCTGCAGTGACATATACTTCTCTTTCTATAATCTTTTCTTTCATGTACCCCTCCCCCCCCACACACATATATACCAACTCCTGTTTTCACATGTAAACATGATAGAGAAAATATTGAAAATCCAGGGCAAATAGTTGAGCCATTTGGATTTTCTAACAAAACATTGGCAGTTTGTGTCACCCAGGTCCTACCACCACATAAAGAGCAAACAAATACAGAAACAAAAATCTTATTTTTCAAACTGAAAAGAATATTAAAATTGGTTGGATTGAAAATTCAAATTTGAAATCAGCAGTACTTACAGCCTGTTGAGACTTTCTTTCTTTCTTTTTTTTCTAAGGTTTTATCTATTTATTTGAAAGGGAGAGAGAGAGAGCATGAGCAGGGGGAGGAACAGAGAGAGAGAGAACCAGACTCTCCCCTGACTAGGGAGCCCAATGCCGGCTGGATCCCAGGACCCTGGGTCATGACCTGAGCTGAAGGCAGATGTTTAACAGACTGAGCCACCCAGACACCCTTGCACTATTCTTTTTTTTTTTTTATAGACCCTTGCTCTTCCTTTAGGAGAGGTTCCTAGGAGTCATTCCTCCAGTATTTGCCTGCATTTTCCATAATAATATGTAGGTAGCAATTTCCTGATTTGATAATTACAGACAAGAGCTTTCAACTACCTTGTGCCTGAGGGCTCAGTATCTTCCCCATCTACCACACTCTCCCTGGAATAATGTGTTTTAAAGAAATCAAAAATTGTGAATAAAAGGTAAATATTGATGTATTGTAACTCCTTGAATTTTTCCAGGACCAATTCAAATGTAGTATACAAAGATGAGATTTGTTTGTATAAGTTTTTTTTCACATTTAATAATTCATTCATGTGTTTTCATTTAATTGGTATTCCATGTGTCTGAATTTAGTTCTTTGCCTCCAAATTCTAAATGACACCAACAGATCTCTCAAACTCTGGGCTATTATTACCAAGCAATTAAACATTCTAGAAAATACATGACACTGTATTTACATTTAACATTTGCTTTGTTCTAAACTTGTTAGTTTAGATATCTTAGCAAAGCATCTGAAATCTAGTTCTTTTCCTTGTTAACTGAAATACATTAAGATGTTTTTTCTTCTGCAGGAGGCAGCATTGCAAGGAACATCCTTGTACACTCTTAATCATTCATATAATGTTGTCTATAGGTTTGAATTTGCAAGGAAGATAAATGAGTCAGAGAGGATGCACAGTTAATAATTAATTGAACTAATTACATTTGAGGATCAATCAAATGCTAGTTAGTCTTAGCCACTATTTGTGGTGGTTCAAGGACGCACTAGAAGACATGGCAGATGCCTATGCTTTATGATGAGACTATGTGGGTAGATATTTGTATGGCTCTCTTCAAAGTTGACAGAATGAACAAACAATCTCACTCACAGTTGGTATTGTTAAATTCCTTGTGCGGGTAACCCCAGTGTTGCAGCGGTTTAGCGCTGCCTGCAGCCCCGGGGTGTGATCCTGGAGACCCGGGATCCCTGCATGGGGCCTGCTTCTCCCTCAGCCTGTGTCTCTGCCTCTCTCTCTCTCTCTCTCTGTCTCTCTGTGTGTCTCTCATGAATAAATAAATAAAATCTTAAAAAAATAAATAAATTCCTTGTGCCATGGCCATAATTAGTGGTTATCTTTTAAAAATTTTTATTTGATTTTGCAAATCTGATAGGTAAAGAGAGAAACATTATTTTGTTTTGATTTCTCCTGAACATAAATGATGTTCAAATGAGTTTTATGTACTTATTGGCCATTTTTATTTCCTTTCATACTTCCCGTTTATCTATCATGTTCATTTTTAATTTGTTCTCATTGATTTATAGCAGATCAATTTTATTTTGTTTCAAAAATATCTCTGAAATGTTAATGATAATATCACCCTATATAATTTTTAAAAATAGTTTATCTGTGACTATTTCATGCCTTTTCACTTTATGTTATTTTTTTCTTTTAAGATATTTTGGTACAATAAGTTTAGGCCTGTGAATTTTTATTTTAAAAAAAATCACTAAATTTCGTTTTGTTGCTGATCCAAATTTGAGAATCTATAATTTATGTAATTCTATGTCTGCCTTTTTATTTGTCCTAAACACAAATATACATCTGAAATTATATTCCCCCCCAATGAAACTGAAACTCTTGCAATACTCTTAGTGTTTTATAATAAACAATGTATGAATATGTTTTATTAATTAAAATTTTTCGCAGATAATTTTGCATAAAATAGTTCACATTGCTTGGTTCAGAAAACTTATCTAAGGAATTTAAGTATATGTTCACAACTTACTCTAAATATTAACTTCAGAGTTTACTTTTCAAATTTTAATACTCTTTAGGGTGGAATAACATACTGGTTCTTTTTCTCAAACAGTGTGTTTTTAAAGGTCATCAATGAGGGTTTGATCAATATTATGGCTCTTTGCTGGCATTATAATGCTGAGAGGCTAACATGTTAGTTGAAATGAAAATTTTAAAAAAAAGATCTTTTTTATCAATGTGACAGATACACATGCCTTGAGCACTAACAAGGCATAGCTCATTACTGATATAGTTGCCGAAAAGGTATTCTGACAGTCATGATATATGCACAAATTTGTCTTGCAAGTGACAAGTCAAACAGAGGTTACTTGGAGTCGTGGGCACTGCCAACCCAGTGGGTGGGTTACAGCAAGTGTCTGCTCATTCATTTTCCTTTGCTGGGGGTAGGGAATTAGTCTACCATCATCTCAGCCTGCTGAGTCTTTCATGTATGCTCATACTGTTTCATTAAAAGTCTCAATATTTCTTTCCTCATATGTTCCCAAAGGGATTTGAAAAATCCAACTGTTAGTTTTCCTCTAAAATTTCTGCTTAAATTCTTGGCATCTGCAAGATTTATCTGGCAATGTGTCATTTGTCTAACTTATATACATTTAAATCAGGCATTAGTCTTACACTTCCTCTATTGATGAATGTATATAATTTAACATTTATAAAGAATAATATTTATTATGGTATTTGATCATTGTAAAATTTCCTCATTATTTCTCAAATCCAGGGAATTGTAAGTCACATGCAGAATACTGTAAACTATTTGCTATGAGCAAAGACTATACATGCATGTTTATGTGTGTGTGTTTCAATGAGAAATGATTGCCTAGAAAGTGAAACCTATATTCAGAGACCCTATTCTTTGACTACTAGTTCAGGTTCTTCTATTCTAAAAAAAAAAAAGAAAAAATCAAATTTCAGTTATGCATTAAAAGTATTCTGAATTTCCCCATTTCCACAGTGTTGATGTAACATTCACTAAATATTAATCATTTAATGAAAATTCATTATTCGTATAATGAATTATTTTTTTTAAGATTTTATTTATTTATTCATGAGAGACAGAGAGAGAGAGAGAGAGAGACAGGCAGAAGCAGGCCCCATGCAGGGAGCCCGATGTGGGACTCGATCCAGGGACTCCAGGATCACACCCCGAGCTGAAGGCGGCGCTAAACCACTGAGCCACCCAGGCTGCCCTAATGAATTATTGTTAAAGAATAATATCTGGCATTAATAGGTTAATAGTCGAACATTACTGTAAAACCAAACCAATGGATAAATTATAATATAAAGCAGACACGCTGATTTTAAAATGTGTCCAGTTTTTCCAATCTATATCCTACTACTTGCCAAGCAAGCACTCTATCTCTTTTGTGAAGGTTTATTTTTTTTATAAACAGGGGAAAACAATTCAATGGAGAACTACACTTTGTATGCCAACCATGTGCTATGGCCTGCCTGGAATACAATGCTACCCTATGTCCTGTGCAGTATAAAGAAATAAATAAGACTATAAACAGATATGTTTCATGTAGCAAAGAAAATTTCCTACTTTTATGACCGAATACAGAATGCACTATTCAAGCCTAAAAGAAGAGGGAATAGGGCTATTATTGGTGGTTACTGAGAGGTATTAATATACCAATGTGGATAATGGTGCTGGTAATGGGAACAGTGATGGAGGTTCCTGAAAGGAGGGCAATTGAGCCGACCCATGAATAAAGAGTAGGATTAGTTATTTGAAAGTGAACAAGGGGAGGGTGTCCAGACAGAGAATTAAATTCTTTGAAAGAATATCATAAGAGATCTCCCATCCTCACCTATACTCCCACTCTTCTGTGTCTTTGGTTTAGGGAAGATGAGCTATTTTAGAAGGACATGTTCAATCCTGCTATTTATGCATACAACTACAGTAGGCATTAACATATACCATTCCTGCTGATTGTTTACTTTCGTATTTTCTACTAAGCTACTTATTTATGCAGAAAAAATAACCTATAAGTCAACTTAATTAGGTTTCACCCCATAGTAATTATACAATAAATGCTTCTATAAGATGAGATATATCTTTATTCATTTTATGCCTAGACCCCTGTGATGGCTGATTTTATGTGTCAATTTGACCTCGCTAAAGGATAAGCTTATAGTTGGCAAAACAGTGCTTCTGGGTATATCTGTGGGAGTCTTCCTAGAAGATATTAGCATTCGAATCAGCAGGCCAAGTAAAGATCACCTTCCCCAATTTGGGGGGCTCATGCAATGCATTGAGGAACTAAATACAACAAAATTGCCGAGGAAAAGACACTGACAGAGATAGTCATTTTCTCCTATCCTCAGACATAGGCCCTCCTGGTTCTTGAGCCTTTGGACTCAGGCTGGGAATTGTACTATCAATCCCCTAATTCTCAGGTCTTAATACTCGGGCTTAATCATATTGCCACCTTTCCTGGTGTCCTGCTTGCAGAGGGCAGATCATGATATTTCCTGGCCCCCATAAGCATGAGCCAATTCCTATAATAGTTCCTCTGCTGGGGAATAATATGTCCTGCTGGTTATGTTCCTTTGAAGAACCCTAACACACCCCCCAAATAATATTTGAGGTAGCTTACAAATAAGCTCATGGATCATAAAGATAAACACTTAAAAATAGGGTGATAGGAAAAATGGAAGGTGAAATGTGAAAAATAAGATTATACACAAACAGAATGAACAAATAGCACTTCGAAAACCATTAATCTATGCATTTCCTTCATGTACATTCTACCTCAGTATTTGTGAATGAGTAAGTTTACCTGCCCATAAATCAATCAGATACTAGCTGTACACTTATTTCAATGTTTATGTATCCTGCAGGTGCTATAAATATGTATCATGACAATATTTTAGACAGATTTTTTTAGTCTGGGTAACACAAAGCAGTGTTTTGAAAGGCCCAGCTGGAGAAGCCAAACACTGTAAAGCTATTTTCATTGGGAAAGGTGTGGGAACTCAGTAAGAACAACAGCATACCCTCTGGCCCTGTACAAGCGAGAAGAAGGACAAAATGAACTTGGTTGGTGGCATACTGGAGGTCATTTGGAAAGATAGAGGGGAAAAAAAGGAGAAAGATAGGACATGAATAAATAGAAAAAGCAAGGAAAAAAGTGGAGCAGAATAAGTAATTTATATTTACATTTTGGCTACTTCCAATAGTTGTCTATAAGTATTATCTCCGAACTTTTTAAATTTTTCTTTGCTTTGTGGTCATAGCTTCTTAATTTCACAGCAAGTCTTGGAAAGTCTTGTTTACCTTGGTGAAATAGAATTTTGTTTGCGTGTTCATTTGTTTTTGTTTTTTTTTTTAACTTTTTCTGAGTTACTGTCTTTGAATATTTTCACTTTGAAATCAATTCCCTACAACAATTCTTCAAGGAGATGAGGTCATCTTGCTTGAAATTAAAAACAACAACAAAACTGCTTAGAAGACATATGGCAGATTTGCCACAGATACTTACAATGTTCTTTCTGAAATCAAGTTAAAAATTTTTTTAAAGAAATGTATAATCCCATAACAGCAAAAGAACAGACTTCAGCAAAAGATATTTCTAAAATTTCAGTAAGAAGGAAAGCTGATGGGTAATTATTACTACTGATGTTAAGTTGATCTTAATATGATCCAAAGGTTCTCATCACAGACTCCTCCCCCACACACAAAGAGGTGTGACTTAACATGTAAGTGAAGGACTATGTACAGAACACTTAACAAATCTGATCATATTTTACTAAGCAGAAGTAATGTAGCCATGTGATCATCCCCAAGGCAAAAAGAGGTTTGCTTTCCAAGCAAACTGAAGAAAATGTCAAGAGAAGACTGGAGTATCTAGTTAGACATCCACAACGAAGTGTTTCTATGCTTGCGTGTGAATGGTCTTCAGAAGAATGCCTGGTTCTATTCTAAAGCAAATGTGAACAGATGATCAGCCTTGTCCATATTTACAGAGTAACTAGTTTACAACATTCTATGGCCACATTTTAAAATATCTACAGGAAAAACAAAGTTGGTTATGCATTTAAGGAAAATCTGAAACAAGAAAGAGGATGTCTAAGACAAAAAATATCCATAGACAAATCTAGCAAAAATAAAGATGAAATTATTGGAGATAAGATAAGAAACTTTCTACAATTTAAAGTGGCATAGACATTTTCAAATTACATAACATTTATTAAAAATTATAAAGAAACCATACTTAGATTCATAATTTCAAAATATCAGAATACCTAGGAATAAAAAAGAAAAATGTCATCTAATTCAGGATGCTGTGAGTTGAACCAATTTCTTCCTAAAATTTTTAGAGTCCTAACTCCAGTACTTAAGAAAGTGATCTTACTCAGATCTAGGGTCCTTATCTAGCTCAGAGAGATCTTATTGCATTAGGGTGGACCCTAATCTGATGACAAGTTTCTTTTTAGGATGTCGGGGATTTGGATCCAGAGACATAGACACATAATGAGGACATTTCTGACAACAGAGGGGATGTTTGGATTGATGCCTACAAGCCAGTAATACCAAAGATTGTAGACAACACTAGAGGCTGGAAGGAAGCAGTGAAGGATGTCTCCCTAGACCCTGCAGAGGGAACACAGCCCTGCCAACACCTTGATTTCAGCCTTCTGGTCTCCAGAACAAATTTCTTTTGTTTTAAGCTACTCAGTTTGTAGTACTTTGTTTTGACAGCCCGAGGAAACTAATACACAAGGTGTCAAGAGTTGGGAAACAAGGCAATCTCAACTAGAGAATAAAACTGGAATCAGGTTTTTAGTCAGCAGTGCTGGATTGGTGTGATACAAAGAGAAAATGTCTTCAAGTTCTAGCATAATGCTTTTCTACCTAGAATTATACACTGGAGAGGAGGGAATGGGGTAACAGCATGATGGACATTAAGGATGTAATAAGCACTGGGTATTATATATGATTGATGAATCACTGACTTCTACCTCTGAAACCAATAGTACATTATATGTTAAGTAATTGAATTTAAATAAAAAAATAAATAATTATTCAGAGAGACAAGTTAGGCGTATTGAATAAGGATGATTTTAGAAAATCAGTGATTCATAATATTTAACCCTCTATACTATTTCTTACTTGAGGATGTACTTCAGGCAAATGAAGTATTAAATCATGAAATGGTAAATATTATGTCTAGAAAATAATATAGCATATTGAGGAAGCAAATGTTGAGAAATCTCAAGAGGATAGTTGTGTAGATTAAGGAAGCAACCAGTCTAGATTTCAAAGGATGGAGACCATCCAAATGAAAGTCTCTGGGGAAAAAAAATAGGCTTGTTAGTATGCTTGATATGTTTTTTAAAAAGTTGAAATTGGATACTTTGATAGTGAAAAGAACAAAGCAAATGACAAATAAAACCTCTCAGAAAAGATGCAGAGCAAGAAGTCAGGTGGATTTATAATATACTCTTTGGCTATGTAACTGAACAGAATTCACATGATATTATGCAAATATATGTATATATTTGTATTTATATATATATATAGGTGTATTTACTGCTTTAATTATAACATAAGGGGAGAGACATGATGATGTAATTATTTAAGTATATAAGTTCTTATCTATCAAATTGACAGTTCATAACTTAATATTTTACAGTAAATCTCTTCTTTTGGTAAAGCCCAAACTAACAAAGAGAATGCTGTGTCTCTGTGTGTGTTTGTATGCATGCATGCATGTGTGTCTATCTGTGTGCATTCATTGGGTTAGAGATTACCCAGATTAATTATCACAAGATAAGGCAAGATTTGAAATAATTGGACCTGCATTGACAATATTTGGCTACTTAGACATACAACAATGACAATTTCTTTTGGTTTACCCTTGTAGTTCTCTACATGGCTTAAATTAATCAGATCTAAACCCAGATACCTAATAAGGAAGAGTCAGGATATTTCCTTCTAGTTTCTATAAAATGGTTAATGTTGGGAGAATTGAAAGAAAAATATTCATTTCAGTTCATAGAATCCATGGGTCCAAGTTGTTCTGACTTTCCTGTAATGTCAGTCAACTCATGTTGGATTTAAGTCACAGATCCTCTTTCACAGGTCATCAAAGAGTATCCTTATATCTTTAAGCCAAGTCTTGATGCTTAGTGACTCAAGGAATACTTAAGGTATCACCAAAAGGAAATCCTGTTCAGATAAGAAGGAAAAAGCAGAAAGCCTGCCCATTCTGGGTCTGGTGAGGTACAAGTTGAAATCTGTGTGGGGAGTAGGTGGAAATAGAAATGCACAAATAAGCATGAGACAAACCAAGAAAGCTTTTCTTGCTTTATCTGCCTCCATGTCCAACATGTCAGCAGCAGTGGTTACTATGTAATATCAAGAGACCGATGAATGTATCAATCTTAGTTTGTACAAAAAGACCAAGCAGCCCAACATCCAATGGCAAGGACCAGTCAAGAAGGACAGCACTAAGGCTATCTACCATTACCTTGATGCTGGGAAATGTAATCAGACTTCATCTTGAATATAAGAAAATGTAAAAACTAAGTTGGACTTAGAATGAACTGAGATTTGACCAAAAGAAGCATTTTAAACAAGATAAAATCAAGATAAAAGTAAAGGATAAATCTAAATTTCTCCTCTATTAAATGGACTGGGGACTTATAAGGAAGATTAAATGACTCCTAGAATTTTTTTAAGTTGACTTTGTATATTAAATTTGTGCGATTAAATGTTTGACCTTGACTACATTATAATTTATATAAATCTGAGTTGAAAGCTTTCAACAAATGACTTTTTCTCTAAGTTTACAATACTTAAAAGATCACAAGGATAAGATAAAGAAGAGAAAGTCTCAATTTCTCTCTTCTCTCCCCTTTGTTATTAATCTGTAGTTTATAAGTCAAGCAAGAGAAATAACTCAAGTTTAAGACATAATCATAGAGAAAGTAAAAAGCAGTCCTTTGTATGTGGTTAAAAGTTTAACTGGTCAAAACTAGATGGATTGACTTTTGAAATTCATAGTAAATTTAGCTTCTTATCTAAGGGCACCATCTTGAATCGTTGGAGAGGTTGAAATGTATGTATGGTACATACATATTTTAATGACTATAACTAACCAAACCTAGGAGAAACACCCATGTTGATCATCCCAACCACATCTAAAATCTAATGTTTATTTCACTTTATTATAATCC
Source organism: Canis lupus dingo (assembly GCF_003254725.2). Classification (NCBI taxonomy): domain Eukaryota; kingdom Metazoa; phylum Chordata; class Mammalia; order Carnivora; family Canidae; genus Canis; species Canis lupus. The sequence goes on along the minus strand of NC_064264.1, from coordinate 53,390,897 downwards.
TTCTAGACAAATTTAATATTTCCCCCCAAAAAAACAAGACCAGTTCTCGTTAAAAAAAAAAACACAAAAGGCAAAACTTACTAAAATTGTTTATAATGTACTAGTGAGTCTCAGAGTCTGCTATATGATGCAATAAATTATCCTACAAACAAAAGCTTAATTTACATTTAAAATGCCAGCACAGCATAAGTAAATGCAATGATTATCTTATGCATTATGGTAACATAACTAAAATAAATGATCAGGCCAAAATAATTTACTTAAATACTAACAACCTGCCTATGAATAACAATCACTGCCTTTGACTCGTTTGTTAGGAAATGAGTTTTCATGAACTTAAAATTAGGTGGAAAAGAGGGCAAAATTTAGATAAGTACTTATCGCTGCAGTAATTTTTCCTCCATTAGGACACAACTACTAACCTGACATGCTTATAACTCAGCTACAAAAATGCTCTGTACTGACAACCAGGGCAATTCTCTCCTGAGACAGTTAAGGGCTAATCTGCCATAAAATTCATTCCTATTTTTTATCATCCATTAGGTGACAGAGAGAGAGTTTAACCTAGGATTATTGTTCGACTTAAGATTTATAAAAACAGAAGGAAATGTGAAAATGTCTCTGTTAGCTATTAGAACCATACTGATATGATTATGGAATACAAACAGTGCCATATAGCAAGCAATTCATTATGTGTTTGGTATTTTTAACTTGTAATTACTGTAGTAAGGATTATACAATGCAGGAAACAGATCTCATCATTATATTATCTTTGGGAAAGAACCCATGAATGGAACTCCTACAGAAATGTCTTAAGCAATAATTAAAAAAAAAGAATAAATCAAGTTAAGAATAATATTTGCAAAGGCACACCAAGAATAGTCTTTTAGTCTTTTGCTAAAAATCTAAATGATCTAACTGATCATCATTCAGGTCTAAACTATTCTATGTTTTATCCTCAATTCCATTTCCAATTCCCTAATTGTCAAGAGTCACTGAACATATTTTAAGACTTGCTATTGACATTTTATTGAAAAATCAACTGGTTAAAAGCTATACATAGATATTTTCCTCAAAAGCAAAAAGAACCAGTAGGAGCTAATAAGGTTGCTTCTATTTATATTGATGGCTCCCAGAGTAACAAAGCAAAACACCAACAACCAAAAAAGATAACCAATGACATGAATAATTCTTATCCTGTATAGATTATCTTCATTCTTGCTTTCACTATGAGATTTTTAAAAATCTTTAAATTGTTCCTGAGAGATTCTACAGTCTTGTAAGTGCTATTCAAAAACTAAAATAAGAGGAGTATAATTATGTTATTTAGTTGTATGAGATAGGATCATAATAGTAGCAACCAATGTATTTTATTAATCCAGAATTGAATTTATAGAGCAAACTTGTCATATTCCACCTAACTTATTATCATAAAGAATCTTTCTTTAAACCAACCCATGATTACATATTCAATAATAGCTAGAGGCCAACAATTTTTTTTATAAGTTAAAAATGTTTAAATTATATTTTTGTTATCAAAGTTGTAGATTTTTTTCACTGTTCACCAAATAACCAAATAACAAGACAATATTTGATGGCAAGCAGGTAATTTATTCAATGGCCAGAGAATGGAGAAAGAGAGTTCATGCTCTAAAGGTATCCTCACCCGAATTTGGTCTTATAGTCAGGGTTTTATGAGGTTAAGGTAATTAACCTGATGAACAAGTTGATATGGGGTTTCTCTGAGAAGGGGGGAAAGGTTGCTCTAAATCTGTGTCACCTTTTTCCCTCCCTTAAATGGGCACAGATGGATCTATCAAGGCCCTGGTGGGTGTTGTTATTGTTATTAATCAGATGATAATAATCTGAAGGTCAATGGGAGGGTTAGCACCATGTCTGAGCTGGATCGAACTGATCAAAAACTGGGTTTTGGGGGGCTTTTTGGAATTGATGGCTTCTGGCACCTGGTCTTAGTTTCCAGCAGTGAAAACTGGGTTATTGTGGCCTGTGAGTGAGTCTCTAGTGACATTTTGATATATTTCCTTTACTTCTTTGATATCTGATTTAAAAAACGCAAACAAAATATTATACAAGCTGACTGATTCTAGATTCATCTCCTGGTTTATGAAGTGAATATTATTTACCCCTTAGACTCATAAAACGTCTACCCTTTATGACTTCCTAATGAGAAAAATTTTTTTAATGTTGCAATTTTAAACCACTCAAAATGAAGTTTTTACTCCTCTGATTAAATGATTTTTGCTTTTCTGACTCAAATTTCATCCCACATGAGACAGTTAATTTTTTTGTTGTTCTGATTGAAATACCTTTCTTTTCCAGGTAATAATTTTGGTAACCTGGATTTATTCAATGTTCCTACACGGATGGGATTATTTGACCCTGTGTTTGTTTATTCAATATATTTATAAATTTAGGGACACCTGCGTGGCTCAGCGGTTGAGCTCCTGCCTGCGGCTCAGGGTGTAATCCTGGAGTCCTGGGATCTAGTCCCACATCAGGCTCCCTGCAAGGAGCCTCCTTCTCCCTCTGCCTATGTCTCTGTCTCTCTCTCTCTCTCTCTCATGAATAAATAAATAAGTCTTAATATATATATATATATATATATCATATATATATATTTATATAACATATATATATATTTATAAATTTAGTGTGTCATGTACACTGGTATCAGATCAAATCTTGCTGCTTTTTCTTCTTGTGTTGTTGTTGCTGTTGTTGTTATTTAAGTAATCAATTCTGTAGTTTATAGAATAAATTTCAATTCATATCAGCAGTAAAAGAGGTTAAACTCTGGCAGCTATGTAAATCCACTGAGGCTAACTAGGCCATGAAAAGTAAATGCTGAAGTGTTCATTCCTCTGTCTGCCTTACTACAAGGTGATTCTCTTTCCTACTTTATCTATTTCATTGCCAATTTCTTCAGAAATAAAAGGATATAAATAATTTTCAGAGAAAAAATAAACAGGAAAACTCAACCTCTATCTGTAGAATTTAGGGATAGCAGTGAAATGTCAATGTCATTGCATATAAGGCAATGAAAATGCCTTTGTTGACACTCATATACATTTAGTAAAAAGCTGACAGGATCCGTATATTTTCTCATAATTAATTTTGTACTCTACTTTCTATACAGAGCTCACACAGACCTTGACTAAGTGTAGAGGTAAACAATTATTTGAAGATTAAATGGTTATTGAAGACACATTATTTTATCAATCTCTGACCATAAATGTCTTTGAATTATAGAATTTTACAGTTGAATTTTATAGAAGAGGTATCTACTATATGAGATGAGATGAAGGAAGTGACTGATTTTGTGGCAAGCAATGGAATTTGACATCTAAATGATCTGTATCTTGAAACAGGTCTTTTGTGTAAAAATTCCCTTATTTCTTAAAGGAATAGCACTTAGATTATATTTTTTTTCTTGTATCTAATGCTACTCTTCCTTAACTCTATTTTTTGCTTTCAAATATGAATGTGCAGGTGCCTGGATGGCTCAGTTGGTTAAGCGGCTGCCTTTGGCTGGGGTCATGATCCTAGAGTCCCAGGATGGATGGAGCCTGGAGTGGGCCTCCCCACTCAGCAGGGAGTCTGCTTCTCCCTTTGCCCCTCCCCCTGCTCATGTGCTCTCTGTCTCTCTCTCAAATAAATAGATAAAATCTTAAAAAAAATACTAATGTGACCACTTAATTTTGACAAATAAGTGATACATGGAAGAGACATTTGTTGTTTCTAAGCTGAAGCAGAGAAGAGCAAGATACACTGCCTTTGAGCCCTATTGTCCCGCTATGGTGATCTTGGAAGTCACATGATAAGGTAGAGGGAATTGTAAGCAGATTGTGACGCTATGCTACTTTATGGAGAAGGACTTTCCTGGGGAATCACCCAACTTCCTTCCAACTTTGCATGAACCAGCAATACATATAAAATTTCTGTGATTCATTGATTACATTAATGTAGCAGTAGAACTTTCACCATAGAGACTAACTTATTCTACAAAATCTTCCTTTCCAATCCCTTGAGCTGCTATTCCTCTCTGCTTGTCTTTCATCACCAGACTTTTCCTACAGTAGATTGCTTTGTTTGCAGTGTCACTCAATCCCTAACCCCTTTCAAGTCTCCGTGTTCTGTTTTCAGTATATTTATTTAATTGATATTATTTTTATTCAAACATTATCTCATAATTATGAAATCTATTTCATCCTCCGTATCTGGCAAGATCCGTTGACATTTTTGAGCCCTTCTCCATTAAAGATATTTCTAGCTTCAATTACATAGCACACTCTGATAGTTTTCTTGGTCTTTAAAGCTGCACTTACCCTGTTCTTTCAACATAGAAATGCAGATCTTTCCATAAAGACCTGATGTTAGTTTCATTTTCCCTCTTTCTTTACAAAAATAATGCTTGTCCTTTATTTTGTATGTGGCCTCATTCTCTTAAGTTTGATATCTACCTATAAAATAAATAGTGAAAAACTCCGCTAGACTATTTGGCCATTACCTCAAACTCATATGTCTGACACTAAGCTTACATTTTCTCCAACATTTTCCTTTAAGTGTATATGTTCTAACTTCCCATCTGTTTTGAAGGAATTAACACCAACTCATTCATCTAGACTTTAAAACTAGGATTATTTACATCAACTTGTCTTGTGAACCCCATACCCTGCATCAATGGCATATATCACATGAATTCTACATCCATAGAATGCTACCTGCCCATAGATCTCCCAACAGATCTACATTTTACCACATCAATTTCTGCTTTCTCCAACTCCACTCAGGGAAGGCCGTGGTAGTAGCTCTGCTCAGACCTCCAAGCAATTTGAATTAAAACAGGCAGTAAGATTAAATACAAGAGCCATTGCATTTTTAACTAGTTGGTCTTGTAAGCTTAGAACGTAAAGTCTCTAAAAACTGAACTAGTCATCAAAAAACCATGATCTTCACTAATTCCCATGGGTACACAACACACGATTTGTATAAAGTGTATACTTAATTTGCTGAATATAAATCTAACTTTATACAGGACCATTTAGGGACACCTGAGTGGCTCAGTTGATTAAGTTTCTGACTCTTGATTTCGGCTTGGGTCATGGTCTCTGGGCTCAGCGCAGAGGCTGTTTGGGATTCTTTCTCTCTTCCCCTACCCCTACCACTCTCTCTTTCTCAAAAAAAAAAAAAAATAATAATAATAATAATAATATACCCAAAGCTCCGAACCTCTTTCCAGCTCTTTCAACCTGTTCTCCACACTAGAGGAAAAGGTAGTATGGCTATTCGGTATATTGTTTACTATTGACATTCTAATCTAAACAGACAGCCTATACTGTTTAAATCACTGAATTCAAAAGTCACCACCTTGTTTTTTTTTATGCAATTTTCAGAGCTTCATCATCTCTCACATAGACTATAATAACAATTTTTTAATCTCACACTTTACCTAATACAAATTTAACATTGCTAGCTACAATGGTTTCTGGAGGTTGTGACCGTGCTCCTTCTCTGATCCATACCATTTAATTTAATATCTAAGTCTTTACTATAATGTTTTGGGGGGTTTGTAATCTGGCTCAAACCTAAATTCTAAATTATAGATATTATGTATGCATTCTTGGCTTCAGTTCTCATGTATAAGTAGGGTGGCTATCCCATACAGTTTATTATAGAAACTAAGAAAATATCGAGAAAAACAGGTGCAGAACATAGAGATGACAAGCATAAATCAAATGGAACCCAGACATACTGGAATGTTCAGTCAACCTGACATGTAATCTTTGTCTTGCTTTGTAATTTTCTACTTGTGCTCAATGTATCCATCCTCCCATTGGAATCATCCTCACTGAAATTCAATTTATATTTTAAATCCTAGCATAAATGTAACTTTCCTTGTATTTTTCATCCTCCAGGCTTTAAGTATACTAGTTAGGCCTTTTTAGGTTATAAATGGCAGGAAAACTCACAAAAGCCCAACCAGATTACTTTACCAAGGAGTCCAGAGGTGAAAGGAGACTCAGGCATGAGTGGTTAGGGTTGTGTGTCCCACCTCCCTGAGCTCAGCCTTCCCCCTTCCAGCTGGGTTTTTTATGTAACAAGGAGAGGAGAGGCATGGCTTTAAGAGGTAACAGCCTTTATTATGGCAACTGGAAATCCAGGAGAAAAGACACATGATCCTCCTCCCAACATTTGTACACAAGGCTATAAAGAAGGAATTTTATAGACTTGGCTCTAGCTTTCTGTATCTTTCTGGGCTAATTGTGGTGGCCGAGAAACCCAAGTCATATTTGCACCCTTGTATTCAGAAGGACCATAACTGGTCTCCACCAGAACTATAATCAAGGAAGGATTACAGCAGAAATGTGAACAGATTTTTGGACAAGCCAAATGAAAAGAGCCAGGGGAGCCAATAGTTACAGATTAATAACAAATCTTTGTGTTTGGCTATATGTGCTTGAATCTTCACTCTATGCCTTGCCAGCTACCTCTCCAAGCTTTATCTGTAAACTTTGTTGCTTGGATATATGAGAGAATTTCTTCAACAACTGAGTTTAACCACCTTTATTACTACTGATCACCACATCTTCCTCTTGGATCATTGATCATATTGTGCTTTTTCTTATTTGTTTCATTATGCTATGAGCTTCTTACAGTCTGTGTCCATATCTTTTCACATCTTGTTATGCCCACACCTAGCACAAGCCAGGTACTCACTACATAACTCCTGATTGTACTTTACCTTTTCATAAGCCATGCTGTGCACAAGTCCGCCTTTTCCCCTGAAAAATGGCCAGCTTCCCAGAAGCAATAACTTTTACCTCATCCCTTTTATCTCTTAGAAGAGTTGAGGCCATACTTTCCATACTTGAGATACATAATCAACTTTTGCATAAACTCAGGGGAAAATATGGTGATATATAACATTTTGGGGGAGGCAATGATCATGCCAATCTTGCTTCTCTAGAGCCCTAATGGGAATGCTTATAGTCCCAGTTTACAGAGGATGTATCCCTTCAGACATCCTCTGGCCTATGCTTAGTTCCATGCCCTCTCCAAGCGCCATTAACATGCCTTTAAGAATAACTAAGAGCTTCGTGGTGAGATCATTACAACTCCAAGATCATTATATTTAAAACAAAATTTAACCAATATGTGTTTATAATTTTACTGAAGGAAAAAATTTCCTCACTTTCAAATTCTTACAGCCGCTTACTTTCCATTCCCACCATCATAAAGCTGCTAACACTCTTCTAATTTTGATTTGTTTAAAGGAAAAAAGGGGTGAAGAGTTCATGCCGTCATTTTTATATGCCACAAATAAAATAACTCTGCTTCTTTTTCAGCACATGCAGAAGTATGAAAAGCCTCTCAGATTCCTGACAGAACTGTCATTGTTTACCATGAGCACTGTCATAGCTGTGGGCCTTGTCATTCTCTATAGCGGGGCAGAGGCTGGCATCCTGCCGGATGCTGATTTGCAAAAGGGAAGCCTCCTGTCTTCCCAGGGTAATTTCTGGGGAAAGTGTGCTCCCTAGTGTTAAGAGCAGCTTAATGGCTAGAGGGTTCCAGCTGACCAGACAGAAAGAAGGTGGATGTTCATTTCTCAAAACTTCACATCCCTTGTGTAGCTGCCAGGCTCCTCATCCTTCCAACTAGTTGTGTTGCAGATTTGACATTCTTTTGCAAACAAAAGGATATACATCTAATTTTCACATGCTCTCCAGAAATCACCTGCATGTTAAGTCATTTGATAGTTTTTCAAGTAAGTTAACATCTTTGTAAAAAACATTAAGAATTATTCCACTTATGACCCCAAAATGAAAATCCCAATTTATTTTCCTTCTTCCTTACCTGCTTTACGATTATATACCATAGTGTGGAAGTAAAAGATTCTCCTTTCCATTTATCTTTCCATATAAGAAATCAATGTTTTTCTTTTGTTGCATTGCAACTTTTTGTAAATAATGTTTTAATTATATGCAAATGAAAGCTGTCATTATTGGTAAGAAAGTTAGTCATTAAGAGGCAAAAGTGAAGTGTACACTCCACTATTTTTCTTTTTAAAAGCTGTTTAATTCAAAGTATTTTCACTGAAAGATTTATTTTGCTAGAATAATTGCAGAATACAGCTCCTAGGAGTGAATTTTTATTTTAGTTTTCCTTAGAAGAAAATTAGTCTGATGCTTCAGGTTCTTTTCAATGTTCTTTTAAATAAATATATTGGAGATATTTATTCTTTCATGCACCTACACATATGCACTTTGCTTATCGAGTAGTTTGATTATGGAGTTCCAGTTTTACACTTCAAAAAGTTTCTTCTACACTCCAACATCATGTCACTAGTGTTGATATTTAAAAAACAAAAACAAAAACAAAATAGTACTTAAAACAACATTCAAAAAAAGGTTAAGAATATATTTTAAAGGTCACTGGTAATCAACTATTAAGCATTTTAATGATTTGATAGTCATCTCTTAAAAGTCAGAGTAACAAACCTCACTATTCCTCAAGATCCTTTAACAAATATGTTTCTCCCAGGACATATGCTCAAACCATAATTTAGGGAATCTAAATGTAAATGTGATGTCAAATACTTCATAATGTATGAAGATTAGAAAGATCATTGCTGTTATAAAATGAAGAGAAAATTGGTTCTAGGTTAAATGAATGATTTATAGGAATCTGATAATAATTTCTGCTATCTAAACCATTAAATAGCATCTGGAGAGTTTAATATTTGGGAGAATCATGTGCTAAAAATGACAAATGTAGGAATGAATTTGAAATAAAATTCTGCTGGGTTCCTGTGGTTAATCCTACTTTGTGCAAGGACCCTGGGGAAAAGATAAAGAAATACATCAATATAGGATTTTCTACACTTAAGGTGGATATAGCAAGTAGAAAAAATTACTAATATTTACTTGTCAAATATTAGAATGGGATATTAGGAGTGTCTGCAATTTCTGTCTTTAGCTCTCAGAATCATTTATCTGGTAATTTATAAAAGCTCACTAGCCTTGGGAATTTACAACAGCATCTCAACACTTGTTAAACAACTGCATATTAAGTAACAGTGCGAGTGTAAACAGAACTAAGCTAGTATTATCTTGAGATCAATAAAATTGATACTATTTTTGAATCTATCAACATTAAGACAACCATTGTATGTAAACATCATTAAATGTCTGTGAACAGGAAGTTATTGAATGAGATCACTTTCAGCTCTAGCTCTTGGTTCTAGGGATCAGTGATTGTGAGTCAAAACGTAAAATAAGGGAAACCTACAGAAAATACTCTAATTAATGAATAAAATGTCTATCTGTCCAGAAAGAAGACAAATTTGTTACTTGCACTTAATGTCTGACTTTTATTTTCCCCACTTCAAAAAAAATGTTACGTCAGTGAGTTGATTGATGATGGATGGAGAGGAAACTTCAAAATCATATAGAATTTTTAATATACGTATACTCTTTTCATTTATTTAAATGTATATATTTTAAAAGATCATATGTATCTACTTGATATTCTATTCCAATTTTCTTTTTTTTCTATTCCTATTTTCATCAATAAAATATTGTCATTTGGGGGACAAATACATGACAAAGTTATTTTTCAATTAAAGAAAATCATAGGAGTTAGACAGATGGAGATGAGGTATTACCTTTATTACCAAAAAAAAGTCTATGTTGGAGATTGTGAGTTTGCTAATAATCACTTGAGGATTGAGGTGTTCCCCCTCCAAAGTAACACAAGAGAAAAGCAGAGAGAACACCCTGTGTAGGTAGGTGCATACCAGAGAGATGCAGCAGCTGAAACTTCTCTTTCACTTGTGAGTGTGACATGTCATATCTCCCCCAGTAGGATAAATGAATGAAAAGCAACAGAAAGAAACCAGGGATATTGCTCTAAAGGAGCTCCTGCCTCATGATTGGAAAGAAAAGAAGCACTGCCCTCTCCCCCACCCTTAACAACAAACAATAACATTCCCAAGCTGAAATGAAAAGAACACAGAATTCTTGAAACTACCATACCTTTTCTTTAAATCTGGCCAAAGTTACTATGCCATAAACATTTCATTGTAAAAAAAAAAAAAAATCCCATAAATATTGTGGGAAATTATTTCAAATCCATAATAGACAAAGCCAGAAAAGGACTTATACTTGCATATGCATTCTTCTGCAGATTAATCCCTTCAGTATCAGAGAGCTACTTTGAGTCTGATAGTCTTACTAAATTCTAGAAAATTTCAAATGGTAAAATGTGAGAATTAAGTAGAATTTCTTTGTGTTTTTTTTTGTTTTTTCTTTGTTTTTGCTTTCAGCTTCATTTATTTTTATTTTTTTTCAGCTTCATTTATTTTTAAAAATATGCAGTCACAGATATTTAGGTTAATGTTCTCTGCAAAAAATGTAACGGATTTACCACTGTCATTTGCATTATCTCCAATCCTGTATGAAAATCCATAGTTTCCTTTTTTTTTCAATCCCATACTTCAAACAACACGCATTAAAATATATCTGTAGATATTAAATAACATTAAGATCTACATTATAGCATCAAAACTCAGTCTGGGTGTCTGTATCATATCCATATGATACCATGGAAGATTCCTGTCAAGAGTAAGACTGGAAATTGTTTGAAATACTTCCTTTTTGGGAAAGATCACTCTCGAAATTAGACAATAGTCTATCTTACATGGATCAACTGGCCCCAGATGTAAGGAGAAGACAGGATGCAGATTATGAAGAAGGCTGAATGTGTCACTTTCCAAATTCGAGATGATACCAAACTGGGAGGAATAAGCAACATAACAGTTGATAACAAGATTGAGATTCACGTTATCCTCAAAGACTGGAATGCTGGATGAGTACCAAGAATATGAAATTTGAAAAGATGAATCTCAAGTCATGCCTTGGGTTTTAAAAAAAAGAGAAAAGGAAAAGCAGAGTAGCTGATAGTGCAGACAGTAGTCGGTGGTTACAAGATCTGACTTGGCTATAACTCAACGATCACCAATAGTGCCAAGAGGCCGCTAAAAACAAAAGCATATGTTGCCTTAGTGGAAAATGAGTATACAGAACTGGGAAAGCAAGGACCTCTTTATGGAATGTTAAGATATATGGATCTGAAATTCCCAGTTTGATATTTGAACAAAATTTTAATGAGTAAAGATAGTATTTTATAGGAAAACAATGGAACACATTAAATAATTAACTTGGAAGAAAACTTTTTTGAAGAAGAAAACATGATAAGTATTTAAGGGCTTCCCTTTGCAAAGGAATATCTTTGTTCTAGTGCTTAAAAGAACAGAACTAAAAATTAGTAATCGAATTAAAGAGTAGATTTCAGTACTTAGTACAGAGTAAATGCTCACTTAGAAATTGCTGAATAAATTGATCAAAGAATTTTGTCACACTTTAGTTTATGTAACAATAAAACAGGCTGCCTTAATAGGACAGTGAGTTTTCATTCATAGATGGCGTTCAAGTATAAGCTATACTAATATCACAAATTTTGTTGATTCGGTCAATGGGTTATTCCAATATCCTTCCTTATTTCCTCTGACATTCTCTTCAATCTCTAATTTTTTTTTCCATTTTTCACTGAAAATTAGCTTTATACAAATTCATGTTTGTTTCCATTTCTTGAAGAGCCTTAGGAGGTATGTATACAATGGAAAAAAATAAGTAATTTCAAATAAAAGATTCTTAGTGAGTAGTAATTGTACCACAGCTAAGACAATTAAAAAGCAAGTATTCTTTATTATAAAATATTCCCAGTTAAGAAAAAGAGGTACCCAGGAAGCCTGGGTGGCTCAGAGGTTTGGAGCCTGCCAAGGGCATGATCAGCCCAGGGCATGATCCTGGAGTCCCAGGATGGAATCCTACATTGGGCTCCTTACATGAAGCCTGCTTCTCTCTCTGCCTGTGTCTCTGCCTCTCTCTTTCTATATCTCTCGTGAATAAATAGGTAAAACTTTAAAAAGAAAGAAAAAGAAGTACCCCTAATTATTTATCAACCATAATTATACCTTAGCAATGGGATAATCCACTTCATGTGGAAATTTCCTGATTGTGTGTGTATGTGTGTGTGTGCACGTAACAATCAATATGGGTGAGATCACTGAAGTTTTTAATTATGATTATCAATAATCTCATCAGCACCATTCAACAAAACTTCATTTGCTGTGTCTTTAAAATGTGCCAGTCTATTGTTCTGTTAGCACACAGGTTATGGGGCCAAATATCCATTTCTCTTTTCATTGAGAGAATGAATTCCCTCCCACCTTTGGTAAAAATACATATGATATCAGCAAGGGAGTAAGAGGTTAAAGTTAGAAAGACAAGGAGTGTGTCTATAAATCTAGGGTAAAATCCTTGAAGTTTTTTCACTGTTAGTCAACTGTGCATAATGGATTAGACTATGTCTGCAGTGGTCTTAATTGGCCATTAAGACGACTTAAACATTGATTTGAGTGCACTAAGTTTGATGTTTTTTGGACATCCTGAAACTGCCTAAGGTGCAAAGGGCTTAGGCATACATAATTTATGAATTGATTATCATACTACCCAGATAAACTTATAAGGCCTTGAGGCTATTCGGGTGTTACCATATTGAATGCACCTCACTGAAATGCACTAATTTTCTTTTTCTAAGTGCATGGTTTGCCATCCTGCATGGAATATTTTCAATTAAATAACAATAACAAAATAAAGGAAACAAAATGGATAATCCTAAGCGAGCAAACAAAAATACATTGAATTTCCACGTCGAAATGATTTTAATTTTTTTATATTGAAAAGATGAAGATCTTCTATAAGTGATCAGGATACATTGATACCCATGCTAAAATAAAAACAATTGCAAGTATCATAACCAACCTGATTCGTTTAACTTTCCTCTATTTAAAAATACAAAAGAGAAAAACGAAATAATTTTAAAAATAATACATTCATACTGAGAAATAGACACAAAATTAACACTAAACATTTCACTTTGGGGAATTTCAGTAATTTAACTGAAAGATAATTTTAATCGGGGACGAGAAAAAATCCACTTTCTAGTCTCTCCCAATTCCTTCATGTGTCAGTGCTCAGACGAATATATTGTTGGACTCTTCTCAACGTCAAAAGGTAAACTACTTTGGAAATAGGAAATGGCTCCTGCGTTGTCTGCTTCTGCACACGTAAAACTGTGAGATGGATGTCAGCACAGTCTTTCCAAAGCATGGGAAAAGCAGTGTGGTCAGTCCAGCTCTGCTCCCATGTCAGTGCCTACGATGTTTGTTGGAAGGACCTAAAATTGCCTGAAAACTCTATTAAGGAGAGAAGAACCAAGACGTCTGTAAAATCAGAATTTGAAATCTCTGTTGTGCCACATGAACTTGGAAACACTGCTATGAAAGGCTAGTGAAATAGTTTGGCTTGCCTTGAGATCTCTTATTACCCTCATTTTTATTTTTAAATTGTTTTTGGAAGTTCTCATTGTTCTGTTCATGAAATTGACATAGAACTGTGTTTAAAGAAAAGACTGTTAATATTGATGAGGCAAAAATGTGAATATGTGGTCCAAGTAGAGGATTTTTATTTTTTTAAGATTTTATTTATTTATTCATGAGATACACAGAGAGAGAGGGAGAGAGAGGCAGAGGGAGAAGCTGACTTCACGTAGGGAGCCCCACGTGGGACTCCATCCCGGGTCTCCAGGATCACACCCTGGGCTGAAGGCGGTGGTAAACCACTGAGCCACCCGGGCTGCCCCAAGTAGAGGATTTGTAAAAGGAGGCAAGTGAATGTTTATACAAAAGTTTCATAAAAAATGTAATGAATTGTACCACTTGTTAGTTACATTAAGGGAACCTCTTTGTCGATGCCCTTTATAGATAATGGTTACCTCCATTCTTCTTTTCTAAGAGGACCTTAATTTTATTCAAAATGATGATGTGTCTGGTAAACATGACACATCTCTTCCCAGATTTGCTTAAGGGCTAGGGATAATTATGTGACCCAGTTCTGGCCAAAGGATGTTGTGAAATTTAGCAAGGTAGAGTCATTATAGGTTTATTGTATTTCAAAAAAATAAAAGAAAACTCAGCATACACCTTTATTTTTTGTCCTTTTCCCTTTTTACTGCCTTTTGGACAGAAAACTAAAGATGGGTTGGCCATATGGCAACCATGAAGACAAAATAGCCATAAGTGGCCATAGAGATGAGATGTCTGAGGAGGAAATGAGAAGGATCTGGACCAATGGACACTTCTATGTGAATAGTCTTCATACTTCTGGATACTTGGTGAGGTCGCAGAACCCCTGTCTTGTTAAGCCACAATCCCTGAAGGTTTCTGTTTTTCTAAACAATAATGATTAGGCTACTTTGATAAAATTCTCAACATATGGTTACTTAGTAATTTGGGACTTAGGAATGCTCATTTCTTTATTATCAGGATGGAATGGAGAAGAGGTGCTCATCACAGCACTGCATCAAAAATGATAATAATAATAATAATAAAAAGAAATCTTAAAAAAAAAAAATGGGATCCCTGGGTGGTGCAGCGGTTTGGCGCCTGCCTTTGGCTCAGGGCGCGATCCTGGAGACCCGGGATCGAATCCCACGTCGGGCTCCCGGTGCATGGAGCCTGCTTCTCCCTCTGCCTGTGTCTCTGCCTCTCTCTCTCTCTCTGTGACTATCATAAATAAATAAATTAAAAAAAAAGAAATCTTCAAAAATGATAATAAAATGACTATTGGAGATGCATATGAAATATGAAAAATATTATAGTTACTCCCCAGAAGTGTTAAAACATCTGAAAATTGCTGAGGAAGCAACCAAATATTCTGACCAATCCAAGGGATGAAAGAATTAAAACAGGAGAAGAAAGAGAAAAGTAATTGGAGAAAAATTGAACAACTGAATTCCTCCAAATTAGAGGGTGTCAAGCCCTAATATTATAGTCTATTTTGTTTATTATACCAATGAATTCAAGTATTTTTTGGAAATGAATAAAATGTGCAGTATTCCAAATAACATTTCTTTTTTTTTTCCAAATAACATTTCAAGTAATATAGCATTATATGAGCATGCGTGTATTCACAAAGATAGGGCCAGATTTATTTAAAATTCATTTATTTATTTATAAGTTTATTCACTCATGAAGTTTCCATTTACAAATATTGAACATTTACTAACTGCCATATACTGTTCTGGGCCTTAGGCACAGAGTAGGAAAGCATATAGGCAATATTTATGCTCTGATTGAACTTCTATTTCATAGGGAAAAACAGTCAATGGATAAGTAAATATTTTATTTATTTTAACAAAAATAAATAAAAATAAATGTTATGGAGACCAGGATAAGTTGTGTTAGATAGATGCTTCAGGAAGCCTTTTTTATAGTGTGTGTGTGTGTGTGTGTGTTAGAACAAATGTATCAAAATTAAATTGCACATTTTATTGATATAGAAAAGCATAATGTTTCCAACGTGTGCATCTCTCTCACACATATATATGTATAAATAAATGACTGTCATCAAGAACTTGTGCAGAACAACAAATTCCCATTTCAGACCCTTGTCATTGGAGGATGAATTTGTCATCTCAACAGCAGTGGTACCTACTCTACCGCAAGCATTGTGAGACTCTAACGATTTAGAAAAACGTGTAGAAACCGTTTCTGCCCAGAGTAGCTCACATCCCAGAGGGGTAGATAGGCAAGGAGCAGTGATTTAAGAAAAATAAAAGAAGAAAGAAGAAGAAGGAAGAAGGAAGGAAGAAGGAAGGAAGGAAGGAAGGAAGGAAGGAAGGAAGGAAGGAAGGAAGGAAGGAAGGAAGGAAGAGGAGAAGAAGAAGAAGAAGAAGAAGAAGAAGAAGAAGAAGAAGAAGAAGAAGAAGAAGAAGAAAAGAAGAAATTTAATACAGATGGGACAATTTCTTGGGAAGAAGACTGCCTTTTATTAAGTGCACACCTTGATTGGTCACTTTGATCAGCTCTAATTGAAAGCCTACCTGACAAGAGACTTCCTTTGTTATGCAGAATAAAATACAAAAGAGAAAACAAACATGTGGAGCTTCGCTGGGAGCCCGAGAAGTGGGTGAAGCAGCGGGGCCTTGGCAGGGAGGACAGGACCGGCGGGCGGAGGCTGCTGGTGCTGAGACCCGCTCACAGGTGACCGCCGGCTGCTCCTCCGGCTCAGGCCCGGGTGCAGCGCGCGTCGGATCAAAGCTTTTCTTGGGGGGTCGCCCACAGCCTTTCTCCGAGGTTTTCCCACCGGCTTACGTGGCCTCCAGAATCCACTGTGAAAGGCAGCATCGGGGCCCCACCCACAGAGCTGCCGACCCAGACTCAGACCTTTGGAGCCCCAGCACAAGAATCTGCATGTCCTTTTTTTTTTTTTTTTTTTTAAAGATTTTATTTATTTATTTGTCAGCAAGAGAACACAAGCAGGAGGAGCAGCAGAGGCAGAGAGAGAAGCAGGCTCCCCACTGAGCAGAGAGAGCCCGACTGAGCCCCCCAGGAGCCCCAAGAATGTGCATTTGTAACGTGCTCCCTGGAGACCAACGCTGCTGATCCAGGGAGTACCAGAGATCTTGCTAGAGTTTAAAGTCTCTGTGATTTTCCAAATTGATTTAAAACATTTCCTCTTAAAAGTAAAATTTCTCTACCACAGATATACAGTCAGTCCATGGCATTCTGCATTCTGTTGCACATCTTGGTTGCTTAATAACATTCCTCTGGAATTGTTCTTAGCCGTTTCAATATTCAATATGTATATATTCAATATATTCCAACATAGAGGATATATATTCCATATCTTCAATATTTATAGTCAATAGGTTGAATATATATTCAATATAAAAATATATACTCGATATATATCTTCAATATAAATTTATTTTCTCTCTAGCACAGTGGTCATCTAACCTAAGTGGTTAACTGAACATAAAAATATATGAATTTGAATATATAATATAAATATATATGAATATGAACATATTCATATGCATTTTTAAATAAGTATTTTTAAAATGCTAAGGTAAGTTCTTTTAAAAATGCTAAATGCTATGATATATAGATATATTTATCTATATTATAATCTACAGATATATCTCATAGGTCCAGGATAGGGGACACTTTTATTTCTCCTATTGCTTCTCCTATTGCATTTAATTTACAATGCAAATATGTAATATGATGCAAATATGTAATAGATGCAATACATAATCAGGGAAAAAATGATTGTACCTAAAGACAAAGTTCAGACGTATGTCACAATAAAATATACTGGAGGGATGCCCGGGTGGCTCAGCAGTTATAAGTGTCTGGCTTTGGTTCAGGTAGTGATTCTGGAGTCCTGGGTTCGAGTCCCACATTGGGCTCCCTTTATGGAGCCTGCTTCTCCCTCTGCTTATGTCTCTGCCTCTCTCTCTCTCTGTGTCTCTCATGAATAAATAAAATAAAATCTTTTAAAAAATAAAATAAAATAATAAAATAAAATAATAAAATAAAATAAATAAAATAAAATAAAATAAAATAAAATAAAATAAAATAAATAAAATATATTGGAAATTGAAATCAGGCATCCAGACTTGAGAAAATCCACACTACACTGTACTGACCTTTATGTGAAATCATTTCCTCTGAAATCAGTTTTAACTTCATTATTTCTCTTTTATTATCGTAGTTTTCAATTCAACATAGACCAGTTTTTGTGTATTTTTTATGTATATATGTATGCATTTATTTATTTATTTAGGGTGTGTGTTTAAGCATGACAAATGTAAAACAATGACAAGGACTGGAAGCCATCCCAAGCATAAGGATTTTCTGAGCGCTGAAAAGGTGCTGCCCCATGTCCTTCCTTGGCTCACCAGCATCACGTGGGAACCACTTGCCATGGCGGAGCTCATTTGTTCTGGTTGATGACTTGTGTCATCTACTTTGTAGCAGCAGTAATGACAAGAGTAAACATTGTTTAAAGAATGCTTGCTTTACACTGTGTAACTGAATCTGAACCACACACAAGCCTGTAAGAAATATCCTTACTTAGCAGATGAGGCGACTGCAGGGAAAAAGTCACACTCGGGTTTATTTGGCTCCTCCAATACCATGTGATCAATGTTCAAAATTCTACATGATAGACAGCTGAAAAATATTTGCTGAATTAAAAAAAATAATATATGTTTGTGAGCACACAAAATTTTTATTTGAATGGAAAACCTACTGAGGCAGTGGATTGCGGAAACCGCAAACCTGAAATCAGTAGTGAAAGCGATACAGATGTCAGCTGCAAGATGTAGCGTGACATAGAGAACATATCATTAGGAGACATTTATTGAGTAACACTTCAAGGCAACATGGCACTTACATCCACAGGAGGAGGTCGGCAATGCAGACCTCAGTTTTGTCTTCTTAATGTTGGTGTAACTCTCACCTTTGTAAATTGTTTCATCATTGTAACCTTATAATATTTAATTTTGTTAAAAGTTTTATTTTTAAATAATCTCTTACCCAAGGTGGAGCTCAAACCAAGACTGGGAGATCAAGAGTCACATGCTCTACTGACTGAACCAGGCAGGTGCCTCTACAAATGTTTAATTTTAAATTTCTTTCTATGCAATTTATTTCAGAGGTAAATATTTTTAAAAATGCTAACATTGGCCAATTGCTGATTCAGTTTGTGCCCTCCTTTATTCTAAGAGTTTAGAATTCTTTCTAGATGTATGTAAGTTTTGATATTTGCTTGAGTCCATCAATAGTAGCTTAAAGATTGGTATCTGTGCATGTTAATTATGATGAAAATGTTTTATGTAGCTTTGAGACTCTATAGATAATATTACGCAACTGAGAAGTCTGATACTCCAGTCTGATGAGCAGAATTCCCAGAGGTAAACTGGTGATTTCCAAGTGACCGTTTGGCAGAACGGTCATATTTTTAATACCACTCTCTCACTTTCTACCTTTAAAGACATGCGAGATAATAACTTCCACATAGCCTTTACTTCTCTGCCACTTGTTTAATCTGTCCTCTAAGAAAAGAAGAGAAAAGGGGGGGGGGGAGGAAGGAAAGAAAGAAGAAAGAAAGCAGGGAAACCGTGAACTTAAATCGTAGTAGTAGGGAACCACAGGGCAGCTCTGTGTTTGAGCATCTGCCTTTGGCTCAGGTCATGATCCTGAGGTCCTAGGATTGAGTCCTGCATCGGGATCCCAACAGGGGGAGCCTGCTTCTCCCTCTGCCTATGCTTTTCTCTCTGTGTCATAAATAAATAAATAAATAAATAAATAAATAAATAAATAAATAAATAACTTTTAAAAAACCATGACAGCAGAACCAGTGTCTCAATAGTGTTTCATCTGTGAAACTTTAAAATACTAACAAAACAAAACACAGTGATTATCAGACTTTTTAGAATCTCAGGATTTGTGGGTTGCAAAGATCGTATTTTACCTTCTAATTTTTAGTGTAGGTCTTCCTCAACACTATTTTTAAACATTCCAAGATTTGAGAATTCACTGTCCATCTATTTAAAAGCTTAATTATTGATACCATGGAAATGAATGGCAAAGTCAGATGTATGTATGATTAAAATGAATGTTGTTTATTTTCCTATGGTGGCAGACATTCTGTGCTAAGCATCTACTCCCACATTTCTCTCGTCTAAGGTTTCCTGATTTTTAAGATATCTACTTTTCAGGATCAGATTTCACCCCTAGTCCTGGAAATGCAGATCTAAGGACAATTATAACACTTTTAAGAGTGAATGACTCAACGTATGTATCTTAATTCAGACCAATGAGAGCAAACACAATTTTCCTGTGGACTTCTGGGAAAGTTCAAGCTTGCTGTTCTATTAATACTTCCAGAGGCAGCCCTGTCTCACCTTGACTAGATGGTTCCTCTTCTAGATGTGTGGCCTGATGTTGCTCTAAAGATAAAGCTACCAGTTGGAAAATCAGACATAGGAAAGAAAGTAGAGCCTAGAGCACCACAGGAACCCTTACCATTTGCTGCCATCAAGTCATGGAAGTGTAAATTTGGTTTCTTAATTCAGTTTAACTCATGTGGGACAAATACATACTGAGTTCCTAAGAAATATTTAAAAGTATGTGAAATAGAAAACATATTGCATGCGTTATAAGGCTAATCCTATCTACGTAAAGTCAAAAGTCAAACTCCCTATGACACATGGACTGACAAAAATCTTCTGACATTTTTTTCATGTTCTGTAAATTTGGCTCTCTTATTCATAATTAAGTACATGATTTATTGGCTTGAGTTGGTTGAGCATCCAATTGAGATTAAAGATTCCCTGCATTAGCATGCCTAATAATTTCCAACTCTGACTCATTTATATTAGTTTATGAGACACAACTGAATCAACATTTCGGTATTTTTTCCCTCATGTAAAAAAAGAAGAGCAAATATATTGGAAGCATTTTGAAAAGGAACAAATATAAAATAGCTGAAAAGAGAATACCACAAAAATAGAATTTGGGGCCATATTATTAAGTAGATGTGAAGAGTTACATGGATATGGATATCCATATCCAAGATGCACAGTTCATGGATATCAATAGATTAATCTACTATACTATAAGTGCACTGTGAGGACAAAGAGACTGTTGGCATTCCCTGCTAGTGTCTCTGAGGTGTCTCTGCTTTTGCCTAAAACCTAGGAGGCACTCAAGGTATATTGCTTTAATGAATAAATGAAATTCCAAAGTGCTGGTTTCAAAATTTAATGTCCTTATGAAGAACAATATGTCTTTATTTTAGTAGAGAGCAGCTAGAAGGTAAGAACATCCAATAGAACATCCAAGAGTCCTATCTGCTCTATTCAGGCTTTTTGGTTTTGCCATGAAAAATACCAGAGAAGTTCATAAAACAAAATTTCTGTCATTATATTTAATGCTCTAATATTTATTTAAACTTTTCAACTCATTAAACTAAAAATATTGTATTAAATGAGTTTGTGCATAAAATAAGCCCTTGCTTTTTCTACCCCCAGCTGCCTGTACATCTCCTCCATGGCGCCATCCATTCTCTGCTCAAGGATGTCTCTGATAGATGCACAGGTTTTATAGTTGCTTTCACAAGGTTAAAACTTCTTGGCTCCCTCTCAAGCATTAAAGTCCATATGGCACATTCTGTCCTGCCACCTGGGTAGTTTCTATTCCTGACCCCACCCAGGAGAGATCAAGGGCACAGGAGACTGGAAGTGAAGGGCCCCATTTGACAGGACTGCATGGTGGTTCTCCTGCATCCATACTTTCTGGGAGGGGTGGCTCTGTAGTGCTAACTCCTAATACCACAGGGTGTTGGGGTGGGCTATTCAGAGGTTGCTCCCTGGACCTTTTGGGTCGGTGTTAGAATCCTAGTCTAGGCTGTGGGATTTCTCTAGATCCTTCATTCCAAGTAAAAGTACCCAATGACCCAAATGACAAATCTCCCAATCAATTCATCTTCAAATCTCCCTTTTACTTTATTCCCTAAGTAACTGACCACAAAGCACTGTGGTCTCTAGGCCTTAGAGTTTTATTTTATTTTATTTTATTTTTTTAAAAGATTTTATTTATTCATGAGACACACACACAGAGAGAGAGAGAGAGAGAGAGAGAGAGAGAGAGAGAGAGAGGCAGAGACATAAGCAGAGAGAGAGAAGCAGGCTCCATGCAAGGGAGCCTGTTGTGGGAATTGATCCTGGGACTCCAGGACCATGCCCTGGGCCAAAGGCAGATGTTTAACTGCTGAACCATCCAGGGATCCCCAACCTCAGAGTTTTATTGAACCAGTATGTAATATCCCTCGTTTTCCTCGGATGACTTTTTTTTTTTCCGTAAAACATACTCTTTTCTAATATTAATATTGCTGTGCTGAATTTATTTATTTCCCTAGAACAATATGTTTAGTCTCTTTATTTAAATATTTTCTATTTTTCTATTTAAACAATCTAGAGTTTATTTTAATTCTACCTGAATATGTATGTCTTCTGAAGTATGTTTCATCCATTATGATGTTTGAAGTATATGAGTTTTATTTTTTTGTATATTTTTTATTGGAGTTCGATTGGCCAACATATAGCATAACACCCAGTGCTCATCCTGCCAAGTGCCCCCCTCAGTGCCCGTCACCCAGTCACCCCAACTCCTCACCCACCTCCCTTTCCACTACCCCTTGTTTGTTTCCCAGAGTTAGGAGTCTCTCATGTTCTGTCACACTCACTGATATTTCTCACTCATTTTATCTCCTTTTCCCTTTCACTATTTTTTATATTCCCCAAATGAATGGCATACAATGTTTGTCTTTCTCCGGTTGACTTACTTCACTCAGCATAATATCCTCCAGTTCCATCCACGTCGAAGCAAATGGTGGGTATTTGTCATTTCTAATGGCTGAGTAATATTCCATTGTGTACATAGACCACAGCTTCTTTATCCATTCCTCTTTCGATGGACACTGAGGCTCCTTCCACAGTCTGGCTATTGTGGACATTGCTGCTAGAAACATCGGGGTGCAGGTGTTCCTGCCCTTTCACTGCATCTGTTTCTTTGGGGGTAAATACCCAGCAGTGCAATTGCTAAGTCATAGGGTAGTTCTATTTAGGTTTATTCCTAGGTACCTTATGCTTTTGGGTGCAATTGTAAGTGGGATTGACTCCTTAATTTCTCTTTCCTCAGTCTCATTGTTAGTGTATAGAAATGCCACTGATTTCTGGACATTGGTTTTGTATCCTGCCACATTGCCGAATTGCTATATGAGTTCTAGCAATCTTGGGGTGGAGTCTTTTGGGTTTCTAGGTACAGTATGTCATCTGCGAAGAGGGAGAGTCTGACTTCTTCTTTGCCTATTTGAATGCCTTTTATTTCTTTCTGTTGCCTGATTGCTGAGGCTAGGACTTCTAGTACTATGTTGAATAGCAGTGGTGAGAGTGGACATCCCTGTCGTGTTCCTGATCTAGGGAAAAGGCTCCCAGTGTTTCCCCATTGAGAATGATATTTGCTGCAATCTTCTTGTAGATGGCTTTTAAGATGCTGAGGAATATATTTTTTTAAATATTAACGCACTTTCTTTTTTATTATATTAAAATCAGGCAATGGTCTGACAATAAAAAGGCTGCTTATGGAATACTGTTATGTTCAACTTTACTTACAGGATGTTAAATCCTTAGAACTAAGGTACCCCCCAGAAAAAGATTAATGAAAACATCGATTGCTTTTCAGACTGGATAGTTGCTGCTTCAAAAGATGGTTTTACACAAACACTAAATTAAAAACAAAACAAAACAAAAAACCTTTAGAGCACAATGAATCGCTTTTATTTCGGTATGCATCCACATCTCAGCATTTAGTGGTCCTGAGCAGAAAAGTGGAAAAACGCAGCAATTTGCCAGGAAGTCAAGCCCGTCAATTTCGGAGATCTGCTGTGCACACTGAGTTCTTTCTCGATCCCTACTGAGGACCATGGGATGCGGGTCCCCCAAAGCCAAAGTATGCCCCAAATCCAAGGTTCTTTTCATTCCAGTTGTCAGATTCCAAACTAGACCCAAATGGATTGTAAGATGACCACATGAGAACCCTGTTTAAAACTTCTTCAATTGTTAAAAGCAAAAACAATTACAGGAAAAGAAAATTCATTCAGAGGGACCGTGTGTGCTTGCAAGTGTCTTCTGTGGCCTTTCTCCAAGTTTTACCACCAAGCACTTTGAGAGCTGGCAGGTCTGAGTATCCCTGGTGACTGTTCCTTTCACTTTATCAAAACCTGAGCTAAAAAACGGCATCAGCTGACAATGACAGCAGAGGGTGGCAGGGCTGAGGACCCAATATTCATTCCCAGGCTGATGGAGAGTGAGTAAATGTGATTCCAAACTAAACGAGGGGAGTCAGAGACTCTTTCCAACCTTACCTGATGGTTTCTGGCCAAAGCAAGGAAGTATTGGGTGGTGATGGTGCAAAAAGAGACTTGAGGAAGGAAAAAGCAGCACCCTTCGATTAAAGTGGGGGAGAAGATATGGGGAAAGCCCTGAATTCCCCACCAAAGGCCAATTTCAGAGGGGAGCAGAGAGGGTTACAATTTATGCTTCGGCCGAGGGTGGTCATGGGAAGTGGACAAAGGATGATGGCTTGGAGGCGGGAGGCATCATTTAAGACTTGAAAAAAGAAACCAGGGGTGCAGCTGGAGCACCCCTGCACACCCAGCAGTAGTCCCACAGGCTGCGACCTGAAGCCTTCACGCCTATTCTAGCAAGCCACCCCAAGCTGGAGGGCTGTTGCAGGGATGGAGGGGTGGGTGGAGAGAGGGAGGGAGGGAGCCAGCAAGGGGAGAAGGGGAGAAAGCAGAGACTCCAGGCCATGTAATCAGCAGCAAGGTGATTGTATGATGTGTCTTTTCACAGTTATTGGAGTTCGGTTAGATGTGCCCCACCGGTTATGATGGGAATCAATTTAAATAGACTTTCTTGATCCCAGAAGTTCAACTATGTGGACAGTGGTTACACTCGACAGGATGATTTGTTATAGCACAACTTATATATTTCAAATGGACAAAAAATTAGAATCGTTTACAGTATCTTAAGATAAACTGCCTTTGAATGGGAGCCTCTTTTCCAGTACTTTTGAGGTCTACAAGACGTATCTAGAAAATATACTACTCTGGAAAATGACTGCTTAAATCGAATGGGGGGGAGGGGGAGGGCCTGCGGTTTCTCTTTTTGATTAATTGCTGTAACACTGTCCTTCCGGCAGCTGAGGGAGTTTCATGTTTTCTTTAGACATCATTAGGCTCAGGAGCTCTTGCAGGACAACTTTGATGCTATATGAATTCTGCCATTTTGCTAGCATGGATATGGCTCTTGGGTCCACCACTCCATTAGAACTATTAACTCTGTTCATATTAATTTTTGTTACAGTTCTTACAAAGGGGGGGGTGCTTCTGGGTATTTAGGTCCACATTCTATTTTAAGGCTGTATATTCGGTTTTCATAAATTGTTCTTGGAGGCCCAATCATCATCCCTGTCCATCTTGTAAATGTCATGTCTTCATCATCTTCTAGACCCCAGCTAACTGTGTCATCTCCTACTCCTTTCTGGCCTTCTTCCAGTTCTTACAACAGTCGAAAATTGCGAGGGACTTTTACAGTCATGATGGCAGCCGTGGTGGCTGCCATCTTGCATCGCTTTCTGATGCTGAGGAATATTCCCTCTATCCCTATAGTCTGAAGAGTTTTGATCAGGAATGGATGCTGTATTTTGTCAAATGCTTTCTCGGCATCTATTGAGAGGATCATATGGTTCTTGTTTTTTTTTTTTTTCTTGTTGATTGCTTTATGAGTGTTGAACCAGAACCAGCCTTGCATCCTGGGGATAAATCCCACTGGGTCATGGTGAATAATCTTCTTAATGTATTGCTGTATCCTTTTGGCTAGTATCTTGTTGAGAATTTTTGCATCGGGGTTCATCAGGGACATTGGTCTATAGTTCTCCTTTTTGGTGGGGTCTTTGATTTTGGAATCAAGGTGATGCTGGCCTCATAGAATGAGTTTGGAAGTATATCATCCCTTTCTATCTTTCAGAACAGCTTTAGTAGAATAGATATTGTTTCTTCTTTAAACGCTTGATAGAATTCCTCTGGGAAGCCACCTGGCCCTGGACTTTTGTGTCTTGGGGGGTTATTGATGACCGCTTCAATTTCCTTCCTGGTTATTGGCCTGTTCAGGTTTTCTATTTCTTCCTGTTCTAGTTTTGATAGTTTGTGGTTTTCCAGAAATGCGTCCATTTCTTCTAGATTGCCTAATTTATTGGTGTATAGCTGCTCATAATATGTTTTTAAAATCGTTTGTATTTCCTTGGTATTGGTTGTGATCTCTCCTTTCTCATTCATGATTTTATTAATTAGAGTCTTTTTGCTTTTCTTTTTAATAAGGCTGACTGATAGTTTATCTTTTTAATTCTTTCAAAGAACCAACTCCTGGTTTGATCTGTTCCACAGTTCTTCTGGTCTCTATTTCATTGAGTTCTGCTTGAATCTTTATTAACTCACTTTTGCTGGGTGTAGGTTTTATTTGCTATTCTTTCTCCAGTTCCTTTAGGTGCAAGGTTAGCTGGTGTATTTGAATTTTTCTAATTTTTTTGAGAGATGCTTGTATTGTGATGTATTGCCCTCTCAGGACTGCTTTTGCTGTATCCCAAAGATTTTGAATGGTTGTATCTTCATTCTCATTAGTTTCCATAAATCTTTTTAATTTTTCTCTAATTTCCTGGCTGACCCCTTCATCTTTTAGCAGGATGTTCTTTAACCTTCACGTGTTTGAAGTTCTTCCAAATTTTTTCTTGTGATTGAGTTCAAGTTTCAAAGCATTATGGTCTGAAAATATACAGGGGACAATCCTAGTCTTTTGGCATCAGTTGAGACCAATCAGGTGACCCACTATGTGGTCTATTCTGGAGAAGATTCCATGTGCACTTGAGAGAATGTGTATTCAGTTGCATTTCGATGTAAAGTTCTATAAATATATGTGAAATCCATCTGGTCCAGTGTATCATTTAAAGCTCTTGTTTCTTTGGAGATGTTGTGCTTAGAAGATCTGTCATTTGCAGAAAGTGCCATGTTGAAGTCTCCCAGTATTAGTGTATTATTATCTATATATGTCTTTACTTTGGTTATTAATTGATTGATATACTTGGCAGCTCCCACATCAGGGGCATAAATATTCACGATTGTTAGGTCCTCTTGTTGGATAGATCCTTTAAGTACAATATAGTGTCCCTCTTCATCTCTTACTACAGTCTTTGGGATAAACTTTATCTGATATGAGGATTGCTACCCCTGCTTTCTTTTGAGGACCATTTGAATGGTAAATGGTTCCCCAACGTTTCATTTTCAGGCTGTAGGTGTCCTGAGGTCTAAAATGAGTCTCTTGTAGACAGCAAATAGATGGGTCTTGCTTTTTTATCCAGTCTGCAAGCCTGCACCTTTTGATGGGATCATTTAGCCCATTCACGTTCAGAGTTACTGTTGAAAGATATGAACTTAGTGTCATCATAATACCTATTCAGTCCCTGTTTTTGTGGATTATTTCTTTGGGCTTCCTCTTTCTTTTACAGAGTCCCCCTTAATATTTCTTGCAGAGCTGGTTTGGTGGTCACATATTCTTTCAGTTTCTGCCTGTCTTGGAAGCTCTTTATCTCTCCTATTCTGAATGAGAGCCTTTCTGAATAAAGTATTCTTGGCTGCATGTTCTTCTCATTTGGGACCCTGAATACATCCTGCCAGCCTTTTCTGGCCTGCCAGGTCTCTGTGGAGAGGTCTGCTGTTAATCTAGTATTTCTCTCAACATAAGATAGGGATTTCTTGTCTCTTGGTGCTTTAAGGATCTTCTCTTTATCTTTGGAATTTGCAAGTTTCACTATTAAATGTCGAGGTGTTGAACTGTTTTTATTGATTTTAGAGGGGGACCTCTCAATCTCTTGGATCTGAATACCTGTTTCCTCCTTAAATTAGGGAAGTTCTCAGCTATGATTTGTTCAAATATGCCTTCTGTCCCTCTGTCTCTTCAGTGTCCTCTGGAACCCCAATTATACTTAGATCTTTCCTTCTGAGGCTGTCATTTCCCTTAACCTTTCCGCATGGTCTTTTCATTGTTTTTCTCTTTTTTCCTCAGCTTCCTTCCTTGCCATCAGCTTGTCTTCTATGTCACTCACTCTTCTACCTCATCAACTATCATTGTTAGGACCTCCAGTTTGGATTGCATCTCATTTAATTGATTTTTAATTTCAGCCTGATTAGATCTAAATTCTGCAGTCAAGAAGTCTCTTGATTCCTTTATGCTTTTTTTTTTCCAGAGCTACCAGTAGCTTTATAATTGTGCTTCTGAATTGGCTTTCTGACATCGAATTGTAATCCAAATTCTGTAACTCTGTGGCAGAGAGTACTGTTTCTGATTCTTTCTTTTGTGGTGAGTTCTTCTTTCTAATCATTTTGCTCAGTGCAGAGTAGCTGTATGAGCGAGCTGCGTCAAGAATATCAACCACAACCTAGGTAAATTTCACCCTAGATGATTCTGCTGAGGTCAGAGACCAGAAATTGAAAACAAAAGATCAGAACGAAATAAAACAAAAGGACTACTAAAGTGAAAAACAAACTTTAAAACAAAGCAGTAAAAAATAAAAGGCCAGGAATCTTAAAAAAGAAGAGAGAAAAAAAAAAAAAGAAAAAAGAGAAGAAAAAAATAGGGGGGACTCAGAGAAGAGATGGTGGTGGTGAAGAAGTTGTAGTGGAGGGAGAATGTAATCTCCCTCCACTACAAGTGAGGGGTTCTAGAGGGTGATCCTCTTGTTTCTGAGTATATTAAGTTCTGTATGTTAGAAGATGCTCAGTCCCAAATTTATATAAGCCAGAAATACTTGTAGAGGGACCCAACACTGACCACCAAAACATAAATGAGATAAAAGAGGGGGCAGAATGGGAATGAGGCATCTCACAGAATGAACTAGCACAGTATACCACTTGGTTCTGGGTAATGCTGGTCATGTTTTGGAAGATATTAACTTCCGCCATTGTAGAACAAAATGAGGCAGGGAAAACCACCACAACAAAAAAACGTGTCTTGCATATATCCCAAAATTAAATTGAGTATGTTGAAGGGAATCTAGAAGTGGAAAATATATCTAGGACCTGTAATTGTAGAAATATGAAAGTCAAAAAGGAAGAATCTTAAAAATGAAGAGGTGGTAAATATTGTAGTTAAGGTGGAAAAAGAAAAAAATGGAAATTTACAGTCTGATATAAAAACGAGTTGTACTGGAAAAAGGAAGGACAAAAAAGGAGGGGTACCCTCTGGTTCTCTGGTTCTATGTACTGTAAATCCCTCAACTTTCCCTGGAGCTTTCCAGCACTGCTCGGTCAAGAACTTGCTCTCCCCCTGTCCTTCCAGCTGGTCTTCTGGGGGAGGGGCTGCTGTGCTGATTCTCAGGTGTGTGCACCTGGGGGAGCTGCCCTCACCCCCGCCGGGTGCTGGGCTTAGTGGGAGCTGTTTACCCCATGAGGCCCCTGTCCCCTGGCAGCCCCGCCTCTCCCAGGCACAGGGTGACACCAGGAGGGACAACTAGACTGGCAGTGGCCAGCTCTCCAGCCCTGGAGTCAGCTCCCACTATAACTACTGAAGCTCCCAGTCCACACTGGCCTGGATGCTCCCGGGGGCGGGGGCTGACTTGCACAACTTGGGGGCACCCAGTGGCAGGAGGGTCCTTGCTGTCCTGGGCCCTCCCCACCTCTGCCTGTCCTGCGGGAGCGCTGGATCCTGGGCTGTGTCCCCCAGCACCCTGAGATCTGGGACCTGTGCTGCTGGAATCATGCTCTCGGGCCATGGCTCCCCAAGGTAGCAGGATGCAGCCCCCTCAGCCCGGAGCCGCCGCCTGAGCTTCCCCCCAGGCCCGCGGGGCGCGCTCCAGCCCTTTACCCAGCTGGGCCCGCGGTGTGCGGCGCCCTCTCCCCCCCGGCGCATCACCTCTGTTGGCGACTCCGGGAGACTGGAGGCTCCTCCACTGCCCCTCCTGAGGATCTGCCTGAGTTCCCTGCTGAGCGCCTTTCCCTCTTTGAAGAATCCCGTGCAGATTTTTAAAGCTCCTGCTTCTCCGGGGGGCTGCGCTTTCTTGTCCCGGAGGCTCTTGCCCCAGGGCCTTAGCCCGGCTCCTCGAGGGCCCGCCCCCCACCCCCACTGGATTCTTTTTTATTTTTTTTCTGCCTTCCTGCCTTGTTAGAAGTGAAAACTCTTCTCTCTGTAGGGTTCCAGCTGTTCTCTCTACATCTCAGGTCGAATTCGTAGAGTTTCAGGATGATTTGAAAGTTATCTAGGTAAGTTGGTGGGGATAGGTGACTTGGGGACCCTACTCCTCCACCATCTTGCCCTGCCCCCATGAGTTTTAGTTAAATATGTTATTTGGCATTTTCTATTTAACATCCTTGCTTTATGTGATTATTTTTGTCATTGTCTGTTTTCTATTCAATCGACCAATTTTTACTTATTTCCTTTTAGTGTCACTACTACCTGAAAATTAGATATTCTATAATTGTTCTTTTAATGGTTACCATAAGCTGTCTATGTTCATCTTGATTTAATAAAACCTTATTCAAGGAAAATTTGTTTGGACACAAGGGGTCCAATCTCCACTAACTATTCTTTTAGCATACATAACTTTCCTTCCTAAGGCCATCTCATGCTATATTAAATTTTTCTGTTCATCATTTATTTCATTCTACTAGCAGTAAGTTCAGAAATTTTGTTTGTCATTACAGTATATATCCCCAGTGCTTTGACATTGCTTGGGATATTGTGGGCACCTAAGAGGTAGATTTTAAATAATACTTAGGAAATAGGGGTGCCTGGATCGCTCAGTGAAGAGTCTGCCTTTGGCTCAGGTCATGATCCCAGGGTTCTGGAATTGAGCCCCATGTCAGGTTCCATGCTCATCGGGGAGACTGCTTCTCCCTCTCCTTCTGTCTGCTACTCCCTCTGCTTGTGCTCTCCTTCTGTCAAATAAATATATTTTTAAAGAGTTTATTAATTTATTCATGAGAGACACACACAGAGAGAAGCAGAGACACGGGCAGAGGGAGAAGCAGGCTCCTTGCAGGGAGCCAATATGGAACCATCCTGGGACTCTGGGATCATGCCCTGAGCCAAAGGCATCTAGATGCTCAACCACTGAGCCACCCAGGTGCCCTTAATTTTTTTTTTTTAAGGAAATAATGTTTGGCTTCATTAAGTGGTATCATACAGAATTGAACAGCAAATACATTTTTCTCTTCCTTCCAATTCCAGGTAAACAAAATCAGAACACTGGTTTATGTAGTTTGGTGGCAGTTAATATGCTCATTGAGGAGAAATAAACAGGAGGGGAAAAAATGTTACAAACATAATTTGTTCCCTTTCTTACAGTGGCCAGGTAGTCTATATATAACAATTAGGTAAAACACAAATTCTATCATGTTCTTTGGAACAAAATTAATCTCAGGGACTTTTAAATATTCCATCAAATATTGATTTCATGCCTGACCTATCCCACACAGTCTATGATCTTTTGGACTTAGAGATGAGCAAGACACTATGTTTAACTCTGAGGTATGCATATGCTGGGAGGAAAGGTTGACACTTAAACAGTGATTATAGTAGTTCTCAGTGCTTTGAACTTTGCAACCCTGAGTTCCGCAGACAATTAATCAGGAGCTCAGAAAGGTTTCTGAGATGTTTTACAAAATTGTTCTTGGCACAACTCTGGGTTTTGCACATGGCCTTAAACCTACTATACAGAGTGAATGTTTGTGTCTCCCAGATTTCATATGTTGAAACCTAACCCCAACCCCTATGTGATGATATTTGAAGGTAAGTCCTTTGGCCAGTGATTGGATCATGAGGGTGGAGTCCTCACAAAAGAGAGTAATGCCCTCATAAAGGAGGCTCCAGATAACTTCCAACACATGAGGTTATGATGGGAAGATGACTATTTATGAAGGAGGAAGAAGGTCCTCAACATACCCCCAATCTGCCAGGGCCTTGGACTTCCCAGCCCCAAGAACTCTGAGAGATGAGTTTCTATTTTTCATAAGTAACCAAGTCTGTGGTAATTTTGTTGTAGTAGCCTGACTGCACTAAAATAGATAGAGCACTCCTTCATCTTACTTCAGTGCCTCAGAACTTTCTGCTCTTTCCATTGAAACACTCTTCCAAAAATTATTTCAACCTTATTTACCTTGTTTAGTTGAGCTCCTCTCTCAATTCTTGGTCATCAAGACCTTCGCTGATCACCTTCTATAACAGTACATCTCTCCTCACCCTGCCTTGCCTCGTTCTATGGTACCCATAGCCTTACCTGAAATTATGCCTCCTAGTCATTTGCTTGCTTATCAGTAAGATGCCAGTCTCCCCAGTGGTGTAATCTCATGAAATTCTCTTTGTCTGTCTTGGTCAACCTTGTGATCTCATTGGCCAGATCAGTGGCCTTGTATATAGTAGGCATTCACGATATGTATTTAACGAATGAATTAGACACCCCATATTTAAAACAATTTAATGATACTAAGAAAGGTTTTACCATGTGTACATAGACTTAATGAGATGGGCAGCTGTTAGAAAAATAAGCTCACCAAAGCAAATATTTACTCTTTATTGCATTTTGTTAAACACTCTGGAGTTAAACAAAACTCAAAGTGGGTAAGTGCTGTAGGCCAAGTCAGATAGTATATTTGGCCTGAGGGACTGTGGCCAGAGACTGCTCTTGTCTGTTCATTTTAAGACACTATCCCTAGACTTTGTTCCCTGCTCTTGGGACCCTTTAAAAGTTTAGAAATGTTCTAAAATTTAAATATGTTTTGAAGGTGGTTCTGAGGTTTCCTTTTTCCTTATATTCAACACACTTTTATATTCTATTTGAAACCATAATTTAAATTATTTGAATACCACCAATGTATTGAATAGAAAAAAAGTTTGGCTAATTTTGACAGATTGCCATTAAATTGTGCAGATATAAGGAAAATTAGGTACCACATTTTTCATCTCCATATCAGCAAGCTCATTAAAGCATTCCTCAGTGTGTCTAGGAACACTTCCAAACATAAAATTAGTGAGTTTTATAATAGACAAGATCCTCAGGAACCTTTAAATTTCATTGTTGATTATCAGAATAAATGATCTATTCTAAATATTAATTCAAACATTTGATTTCACGTGTGCCTAAAAGGATATAAAAATAAAACAAAGCAATAAAAATTATTAGATAATATTAGTTATGGTTAAGCAACACTATTTAATCCACAAGAGAAGAAATTCAACAAGTTAATGGACAATGTTTAATCTTACTAGTAGCCAAAGTAATGCACATTATTATAATAGCAGACACTTCTTGAAAGGGTATTGGGTGTCAGACATGATTCTAAGAACTTGGCATGAATCAACTAATTCAATCATCACACTAAAACTACTGAAAGAGCATCATTATCATTATAATTTCCAAAGAGGGTCACATGGGTAATAAGTGATGAAGCTTGTACATAAAACCAACATATATAGATGTGTCGACCACATCCTTACCCCACTCAGTTTTATATACTTCTCAGAACTACACACACCCACACATACACACACCCCACACACAAAAATGAGTATATACAGAACTGGCAAAATCTGAATGGGCTTTGCATATTGTACCAATATCAATTTGCTGAAATTGGAATTATGCTATCACTCTTCAGGAATTTACTACTGAAGGAAATTGTGTGGAGGGTATGTGGGACCACCATCTAGATAATTTTGCAGTTTTGTATGAATCTATAGATAATTAAAAAGTCAAGAAAAAATCCTGGGTCTTGGTTGCTTTTGCCCTCAAATTCTAACTTGTATTTTGGCACTTAATGTCTTTATGCCTCTGTTACTTTCTTTCAATAAATTGGGGAAAATAATATTTTCCTTTATAGGAACATTGCTAATTTGACAAAATAGATGAAATATTACACATGGAAGCACTTTATTTCTTTGAAGATAAGGAACTATCTATGAAAAATGATGCTGGCCTAATAATTTCTACTGCCATTTTTCTGCTGCAGTAAGACAAGTGATATTCTTATGGAAACTAGAATGCCATATACTTTCACATGGCGATGAGTTTAGTGGATTTACATAAATCTAGATGACAAAGTTTATGAGTGAAACTATCTAAAGTCTGTTTTATTCTATCTGCAAAGGTGATTCCCTTTACAACGATGGTCTCTTTAATTATGAACACCCAAATAGTGCTTTTATGAGCAAACAGTATACAATGTTTGTACGAGAATGAATTTATACCCCTTTAAAAAATCCCAGTTAATTCAATCTGTGTCTCGTGATCACTCAGTTGTAGAACTTTTTATAGCTAAATTACTGCTACATTCAATATATTGCATGTGAAAACATATTTACCACCAACAAGAGAAAAACTTTGGGATGATAATTTTCACCCAGGAGGTTTCTAAGGGATCTTTTTGAATAATGTATTTGTGTTTATGGAGTAAACATTTGTTGAAACCCAGTGGTTTCCAACTTAAAAAAAAAAAAGGAAAAACCAAATACATTAAATTATAAGTTCAAGGTTTTCCTTTCTAAGAGCATTTTGGAAGAAGCAGAATAGTCAAAATTTATATTTATAACTGAAGTGTGTTAATATAATATGAATGAAAGCTTGCCTGATTAAAAATATATGTATGAGTACTCAAATATGAGCATTTAACCAGACAGTAAGTGGACCATGTCACATTCACCATGATTTACTTAGCTGTGAACCATGAATGGACTGAAACATATTAGAACTGGACATAAAAAGATTTTCCTTCTGACTTTTTGATGAGAGTCAATTGACTCTTTCATTCTGACTTGAAATAAATATTGTAGGGATTATAAAAGAGGTAAAACTTGCATTCATGCTAAAACAGAACAGGATTAGGCTTCTGGGTGGCTCAGTTGGATAAGCATTGGACTCTTTGATATCAGCTCAGGTCATAATCTCAGGATTCTGAGATAGAGCCTTAGTTCAGGTTGTGTGCTTTGTGTGGAGCCTGCCTGAGATTCTCTCTCTCCTCCCCCCTCTCCCCTTTCCCATCCCTGCCACCCCTGCCATTCACACTCTTGCTCTCTGTCCCTCAAAAAATAAAAAAATAAAAATTCAAAAAATTTCAAAAAAAAAAAAAAAAAGAGCAGGCTTCAGAGCAGGTTTCTGGAAGTAAGATGGGCAATTTTGAGATGGCATACTTTACCATCTGATAACTTTATAAAGCTTTATTTTTCTCCTGTCATTATGCTTCCACGTCCTTTCATTTTACTGAGACGTATCCACTTATTGAACCAAAAACGAATCTGAAAATATCCCTGTCACATGATTTACTTGTGAATAAAATTGTCAGTTTAGTTAATGATTAAGAAAGGAAAAGTCTTCTTAAGAGCTTTTAAGGAAAAATCTTTTGTTAACCTTTGACAGTTGAGATAATTGCTTCTGTAAGCAATTAAGAGGAGGAAAGACCTGTGTTTTGCAGAGCCAGTTGACACAGATGCTGTGATGCTGCACGTGTGTGACAAGCATGAGCCCTGATAATTTGGGTGGTACTCCTTGGAAACGTTCTTTGGAAGATACGGCAGCCTCTGTCTTTTCTGCACAATGTCCTTCTCTAGGAGGGCTGCCCCATCACGTGACATCAGAACCATCTTGGAGGGTGTTAAAAGGTACAGATGCTTAGTTCCTGTCCATAGAGGTGTGGTTTGTATTGATTGGGATTCAAACCTAAGCAATAGTATTCATTTATTTTTATTTTTATTTTTTCTTATACACACACTATATACATGACTATGGTTGATACACAATGTTACACTGGTTTCAGGTGTGCAACATAGTGATTCAAGAACTCTATACTTATGCTGTGCTTACCACATGTGGTAGCTACCATATACAACACTATAATGGTATGAATTTAAAAACAGACAAACAACTGTAGTAATAGAAAAAACCCTTCAGGTGATCTAAAACAGCATCTCTGGTTTCTTCTCACTTAGCTCCAAACACCAATCTTTCCACTGAACCATGAGGGCCTTTGCTTTTCACCTGATGTTCAGGAGAAACTTTGTGTAAGTAAACAAAAGGAAATCAGTGACGGAACCGAATTGGTTCATCCTCAAGGGATCAGTCCATTCTGTGAATGCAAAGGTCAAGGAACTAGAAGGCCTAAAATGATTTGGATAGAAAAGAAAGTTGAAGAAATTATGCCAATATTAAGACTTTTTAAAAAAAGTTATAGTTATCAAGACAGTGTGCTACTGCAGGCAAGTCAGACAAATGTATCAAGAGAATGGATTACAGAACCAGATATCCAAACAAATGTAAAGAATTGATTTTTAGACAGAGGGTCAAAAATAATTAAATGGTGGAAAAATAGCCTTTCCAACAAATGGTATTAGAATAACTGGATACCCACACATAAAAAAAAAAAAATCTGCACTTGAACCTCACAACATACACAAAAGTAATTCATAGTGGAATACAAATCTAAATGTAAAACATAAAACTTGTAGAAGAAAATATTTGTCAACTGTGGTTAGGCAAGGGGGTTCTGGATATGATACAATGGGCATAACGATAATTTAATAGAATAAAAATAGAGCTTTTGTTATGAGAAAGGCATTGTTAAGAGAATGAAAAAATAGGCTGTGCACAGATAGATACTTGCAAATTACATATCTGAGAGGGAATTTCATTCAGAATTTATGAAGAACTCTCAATATTCAGCATTAAAAACATGAACAATCCATTTAAAAAGGAGCAAAAACTTGAACAGACACTTCACCAAAAAGAAAGTGCAGATGGCAAATAAGCTTATGAAAATATGTTCCACATCATTATTCATTAAGGGAATGTAATGATCATGATGAGACACCATGACACCCTATTAAGATTTTCAACGTTGAAAACATGTACCTTTTATTAAAATAAATATAATTTTGGCTGGAAATCGGGTAGAGATGCTTCTCTAAAGTATATATTATTTGTGCATGCTTACGTGCATTATAAATTTGAAGAAAATAATAGAGTTAAAAATTTTATTGCAAGTATTTTTGCCTTACCTGATGTACATTTATTTTATTTTATTTTTTGTATTTCATGTATTCTGGTTTGTCTACATTTTCTTTCTGAACCTGCAGAAAATACATTCAAATGGTTTTGGAAAGCAATAAAAATCACAGTAAGTTGAGCTAGCCATAAGATAAATAACAGGGTGAGAATAGGCATACAATTTCAGAAATATGAAATCTCTTTTGACAACCAGGAGGAAAAACAAGAACATTTTACTGATTAATAAGATAATCCTGATCCAGTACTCATCACCACTGTCCTTAGAAATGTCAGTGATAGAGCCTCAGAGGCATGAGAGATGATAGATCACCCTGCAAATGGTTTCTCAATCCAGACACAAATGGCAAAGACAAATAAGTGATACAATGAAAGAAGGATTTAAAATGTTAAAATAAAGGGGAGCCTGGGTGGCTCAATTGGTTGAGTATTTGACTTCAGTTCATGATCCCAGGGTCCTGGGATCACACCCCACATCAGGCTCCCTGCTCATTGGGGAATCTGCTTCTCCCTCAGCCCCTCCTCCCACTTGTGATCTCTCTCTCTCAAATAAACAAAATATTTTTTTAATTTAAAATAAAGATAAACATTAAAACATTAAATAGATTTCACTATGAAATCAGATAGCCACCTAATAGTTATTAAAGTATACTTTTAATGGCTTCACAGGATTAAATTTTACATAAAATATTCTAGTTCATGTGAACATGTGATTTTTATAGTAGAAATCTTATTTTTATAAGAAAATGTCAATAATGTTTTTCCTGTAATTCAGCAAATTGCAACACTAGTGTTTTTAAGCCTTGTCTTGAACTCACATAAAGGAAAGGAGCCATTAAATGTGTTAAATATGAGAAAATATTAGTTTTTATGTGGCGCCTAGCACATGTTGTTAATTGCCCTTGTGTATAAAAGTAAAATTAAATATTTGCTCCAGAAGGACAAAGCTTTGAACACAGAAAATGAAATTGTCCTTTATTGTAAAGATACATGAGATTTTCTGTTTACAAAGGCAAATATTCTTTAAACTTGTTCCACTGCATTTAAAATAACATGTCTGTAACAAATTAAAATTAATAATAATTATGTCCCTCAAAACCATCCCAACTATTTGACACAATATTTGCCCAGAATATTTGCAAGAAATGTGTTTTCTAACCTGGATGGAAGCTAATCCTTTTAAG
Organism: Canis lupus dingo; assembly: GCF_003254725.2. Lineage (NCBI taxonomy): Eukaryota > Metazoa > Chordata > Mammalia > Carnivora > Canidae > Canis > Canis lupus. The sequence continues at coordinate 53,353,058 of NC_064264.1, read as the reverse complement.
AGGCAATAACATCTAGAAAGCATTCACTGTCGCCAGCTTCCTTGGTTAATGTTCTCCTTTGCAGCATCCTTCTCCCTAGTAGCTAGCATTCAGGCAATGAAAAAAACTGGGCTTGACTAGCTAATAATTGAAAGACAACCTCAGTATCATTGCAAGGAAGCAAAGGCTAGAGTGGTTTTCATTTTAGAGAAAAAAGATGCAAAGATGGGGAATCTTTTTTAAAAAATATATAATATCCAGTTTTCACATAAAAATTAGAGTTTTTGTCCTCTAGATATTAGGCAAAAAATGATTAGTGGAACAATGCTTATGCTTCCCTTTCATGATAGTTGTTGCTGGAAAACAGCTCACCAGCTAAGATGTTCATTGACTATCCCTCTTATTTGACATGAGGTCATATACTACTTTTTACCAAAGGAGATGGAACTCAAGTAATATGTGTTAATTCCAGGTCACAGTGGCTTATTTTATTTGTTTTATTTATTTTTAATATGTTATTTATTTATTTGAGAGAGAGAGCACAAGCAGGGGGAAGAGTAGAGGGAAAAGCACACTCCCCACTGAGCAGAGAGCCCAATGTGGGGCTCCATCTCAGGACCCTGCGATCATGACCTGAGCTGAAGGCAGAAGCATAACTAACTGAACCACCCAAGTGCCCCAGGCCACAGTATTTTAGAGGCCAGTGTGCTTTCTGGAATCTTCTATCTGTCAGCTGGATGCCAATGTCCAGCTTTGGAATCCATCTGTTGGAGAGGGCAGGTATTCCATCAGCCTGAGTCTCAGAATGACCTCCCCACCCCTCAACCCTCCCAATGTAGACCAACAAAATCTGGAACATCTCCAGGGGTGAACTACACATTTTTTCAATACAACAGCTATTATTTTTTCTAATATAGACTACTTACTAAGATTTATATTTTATTAAACTATTAAAAATACTAATTTATTTTTATATGTTATGAAGAAAAAAGAATAAAATATTTTTATTATTTTATTGTTTATATTCTGAATACCTATAAAGAATACAATTTTTAAAAAAAATCAGAACATTTATAGAAATTATAGACAATCTTTACCACAGTCTGCTCTTCTTATGTTTCCACAATTAGAAAATATATCATATGACTATAACTACCAATCAGAAATACGCTGTAGTCAGGACACCTGGGTGGCTCAGCAATTGAGTATCTGCCTTTGGATCAGGGCATGATCCCGGAGTTCAGGGATTGAGCCCCACATCAGGCTTCTTGCAAAGAGCCTGCTTCTCCCTCTGCCTATGTCTCTGTCTCTGTCTCTCTCTGTGTCTCTCATGAATAAGTAAATAAAATCTTTAAAAAATGAAATATGTTTACTTCCAAGAAGTCTATCTTGAGATGAATATTCCAGAGAGAGTAGTTTATTTCAGATGTGATCCTAGGAAACAACAGTTAAGAGAAGGGAGGTGAAACGAAGAAGATACAAGAGTTAATAAAATCTGTGTTGATAAACAAGCAATCACTGTGGACTATTAAAGTTCAGCCCCACTGGAGAAGTAGGTGAGAACATATAGGACATAGGTCACCATCATTACAACAGAGGCCAGGAATACAGTGAATTTATCAAAAAATTCTCCATCATGCCTGAATTACAGCATGGGCCAAGTGTGTCCTGTTGCCTAGTTAGAACAGCCACAGGAAGAGTTATGCATTCATGGTAAATATCCTTAAGTGGGTAGAAGGGAAGGCTAAGAGAAGATAAATGATACTCTCTGAACATCTGCTGTGCTAGGTATTTGCATCTCATTTGGTGAATAAAAAAAGGAGAAAGATTAAAGAGAGGATGACTTTTTTAAATCAGTAATATAATACAGCCACAATCATTACATATTATTTGTAAAGGAAGAAAATGCATTGTAGAAGAGAACTACCTCATCCATAACTCCCCTACTCTGAAGTAACTAATACAATCCTTTTGTTATAATTTGCTGATGTCACTCTTGTTGATGTTTAGGGTTGTGCGGGAAAAACACGGAGGATGGAGTAAAAGGAACTGAAACAACATAACACCAAATAGCATTTAAAACACTTAACAGTGCTAAGACACTGGACTTCAGGCAATGAAGGACAATGGTCCCTAAGAGATGGGGTACAAACAGTGCGTCCTACAATTGCCCCAGCTTGCAGTCCAGAGCCTGCAGGTCATGGTGCAGAGGAGCTGAACCCAGAGGTAGCCTTGCAGGCATCCCAGGCTCGGGGGGAGATGGAGCTGAGACTCAGAAACCAAGTAAACTAGAGGTTATAGGACAGTGTGCAGAAGAGGAGATTGTTGCCCAGGGAGAGAACTCCAGAAATAGGCAGAGAGCCTCTTTGTGCATCAAGCTGAGAACGTGGTGGAAGGAGGAAAAGAACCTTCCAAAATGCTTAAGGGGAAAGGTGCCTATCATTCTCACAAGGGCACAGAACAGCATCTATCTCTTCCAGACTGGAAGATCTTATGACTCCTTGGACATTGAGTGAAGTACACAGGGGTCTTGCCTCAGCACTGGTAAATACTTACACTTAAGAAGAACGTACATTCATCCTACTTTAATATCTCAAAAGCAAGAAACAAGCAGATACATCTTTTTATAAAAACGCGACCCCAGAACAGAGTCTAAGAATAGAAGAATATTAGAAGAATTCAAAGTTGTATATAGCATTCAACAAGATAAAATTCACAATAATTGGCATTCGATTAAAAATTGCCAGCAAGCAAAGGAGCAGGAAAATCCACCCAATAATGAGAAAACATATCAATCATTTTAAACCAACCCCAAGCTGCCAGAGATGTAGGAATTACCAGGTTAGTGCATTAAGATAGCTATTATAACAATATGCTATATATTCAAAAAAGTTAAGTAAAGACACAGAAGATATCAATAAGACACAAAAGAAACCTAGAAGAAGTGAAATTGTAATGTTCAAGATTATATATATATATATATCTCATATATATCATATTAAACATCACATACATGTGATTATATATATTTTGTATGTTATGAAATATATATTTTGAATATATATACATTATGAAGAATTTATGTCAGGTTAGAATTAGAGGTAAAAACTTAAGTGAATTTGAAGACAGTTCAGTACAATTAAATAAAGTGAGAAAGAAAGAAGGTAATTAGATAAACTATATGAGGTACCAATAAGCAGGGGAACACTTTTGCATGTCCTAATATGCTTGTAACTCAAGTCTTCAAAGAAGAGACTGGGAAGGAAGACTGAACAACTATTTGAAGAAATAATGACTGAAAATTTTTCAAATTAAAAGGCTATTAATCAAAAAAATTTAAAAAATAAAAAATAAAAAATAAAAAGGCTATTAATCTACAAATCTTAGAGACTCTATGAACATCAAATCAAGAAAAATGTAGAAAACTATACCAGGCATGCCATAATCAAATTACTAAAAACCAAATATATAAAGAGAAATGTTAAAGGCAGGGGTGGAGGGAAGGGGGCAGGTGAGATATTTTATGTAGAAGAAGTAAGGGTGATAATAGATTTCTCTGGAAAAAAATGTAAGACAGTGGAGTGCCATTCTTAAAGCACAGCAAGAGCTAACTCTGAGTGCCCTAAACATAGCAAAAATACCATCTTGCAAAAACCAAGATGAAATAAAGAACTTTTAAGACATACCAAAGCTGAAACAGTCCATCAGCAGCTCACCTATACTACTAGGCTTTAACTGAAGCAAACTCATCCATAAGATTTTATTGCCTTGATTGTGGTGATAGTTTCACTAACATAAACAGATGTCCCAAATCATCAAATTGCATACATTAAATATGTACAGTATTTTTATATGTCAATTGCCCTTCAATAAAGCTGTTTAAAAATCTACTGCTTTGATTATCTCATTTTCCAATATGAGAATTGCCGTGTTTGCCAATTTCTCTTAACCAAGTAATGATCTTAAATTTTGATTAACTTCATCTTAATGAAACATCTATCACAGGATGCCTCTGCGACCAGCTGCTAAAAAATTCTTGAGGTACTTTGAAATGTGCATAAGATTGCACTAAGAAAATTTCATGAATAAATTTTAGGAGATTTAGACACAATTTGGATTTTAAATGACAAATTATTGATATTACTGTTATCTCTAATAGTAATTATTAATTGGATAATATTAAAATCTATGATCTTTCTAATTTCTACTTGATGTTCCCACAACGTTTAATACCTATATTTGGCAAATTACACATTTCCACTTTGTTTATTTTCATTTTCATTTATTTTCTAATTCAGGTAGTATATTTATGTCTCTTGCTAAAGCTTTAAATTTGTCGAATCTTCTTTCACAGTTACTTTCATTTGTTGCAAGCAAAGTGACAGGCCTATTAATCATGGAGCTTTATATATAATCATGTTTTGGGAATTTTTTTTTTTTTTGCCAAGCTTTATTAACATTTCCTACCTACATGATCCAAAATATCTTTCAGTATGGGCATGTTACATGAAAATGTGGAGACTATTTGTTCTTAGTAGTAAGCTATATTTTGCACAAAATGTAATATTTAAAATCACTCACAAAATATTCTGTCATTTTTGTTTCTCTAATTTTATTGTCCTCTGCAAAGGACAATATCTATTAAAAACTATCTATTAAGCTACCAGTTTGATTATTTTAAAAAATACTTCCATTTTATAAAAGCATTAAAATAAAATACAAATTTCTTAATTTTTATACTCACAAATCTTAATTTTTCCAAAAAATAAAGACTTCCTTCTTTGGTTGTTAATATTTTACTCTTTTATTTCTGCAAAAAAAGTATGCATTGAAAACAAATAGAGATAAATCACTATATTGTACATCTGAAACTAATATAACGCTGTTTTTTACTAACCTGAATTAAAATAAAACTTCAGGGCACCTGGGTGGCTCAGTCAGCCAAATGTCTGCCTTCGGCTCAGGTCATGGTCCCAGGGTCATAGGATGGAGCCCCGTGTCAGGCTCCTTGCTCAGTGGGGAGTCTGCTTTTCCCTCCCCCTCTCCCTCTGCTCTTCCTTCTACCCCTTACCCTGCTCATGCTCTTTCTCTCTCATGCTCACTCTCTCTCAAATAGTCTTAAAAAAATAAAATAAAACAAAATAAAAACTTAAAACAGAAAAAAGAAAACAAAGAGAATTATCTGTAATAAATAAGCCGGTCTTTTAACTATCTTCATCTATTTGATAAAATATATTATTTAAAATTATACCTTGTCTTTTTTCTTGCTTACATTTTCACTAGTTTCTGTAATTCTTAACATTTTACTTTCTGGAATTCTTTTTATATACTTCAAAGAAAATTCTGTACTTTAAAGAAGATCTTTAATAATTAATTATTTAATTCATGAATCATAATTCCTTAATTATGAATTTGGTTATTCTATTTTAATAATAGCAATGTTAGAAACTCATTCATTTTCAGGTCATTTTCATCATAGTAGATGGGATGTTATGGTTTTTTTTCCCAAACTTTTTATTATTTTTTAGAATTCTGATCCACTTCTGTATCTATTTATCTTCTTTTCCTGAACACTGCACTACTTGGTTTTTTAGATGCTATACTTGTGGACTAATTTTAGCATAGGTTTAGAATATATCTATCTTACTTAATGCATATTTAATTATAGTAAGCATATATACAATATTTTATTAACTTAAATTATTTTGTACACATTATATACATAACAATCAAATTGGTAAACATAAAATTTCTATAAAATGACAAAAAAACAGCAATTTAAAATACTAGAAAATTATGCATAGAGTTTCCAGGAATATTTAAAGAGGAAAAAAATGTTACTGAAAAATATTCATTTAAATATAAAGAAGTGAATAGAAATGAGCTATTTATTACTGTTTTAGGTCAATGGATGTGCCTACTCCTAATAAGTTATTTTCATGATTAAAAACTTTTTTTCAGGAATGTTATTAAAAAAAGCCAAAAATATTAATAAATTTAATTTACTTAGCAATATTCTCTTATATTTTAAATCACATAAACATGTATTTGTAATATAATAGAAACTCTCTTCCTTACCAATCAGTATTGTAGATTACCTCTATAAACAACATACACAACTTGTCACATTCTCTCACAATTGAGCAAGAATTCTCTGAAGAAATCACAAGTATGAGATTTGTTTGCTTTGTATGCCTTCACACTGCAAGATTCTCAGGATCATGAAGGTTCAATTTCGATGTTTATTTAAACTGTTGGTATTATGTTCGCTAAGCATATTTTGCATTAACTTAATATTAAATATTTTACTTCATTAAATATTACCCATCTTCCTAAGTTTTTTGGTATCTCCCCCTCTACCATCTTATTCCTTGGGCAAATGATTTATCCATTAACCTTCATCCTGGACCTAGGAAATAATCACTTGGATAAACATTTATGATTTTTTTATTATTTAAATTTCTTAACAGGATAATTTGCTACCTTAATAAAAACACTTGCAATGTAATATGGGGTTTATGATGTATAAAGTTTAAAGGTATGATTTTAATAGCACAAAGTTCAGGAAGAGAGATATATTCTATAGCAAGGTTGTTTTACTACACATAAAGTGGTTATAAAATCACTTGAAAGTAAGCTGTGATAAGTTAAAAATGTGTACTATAAACCTTAAATAGCAGTCACTGAAACAACATAACAAAGTTATAGCTAAAATCCAACAGAGGAAATAAAATGCTATTGAAGAAATATTTAATTAATCAAAACGAAAGCAGTGGAAAATAAAAAAAAAAAGATAAACAAAGAGCAGTAAGTAGAAAATAAGAACGAATGATAGTCTTAAACCTAACCATGTCAACAATCACATTACATGTGAATGGCCTAAATACCATTAATAAAACTAAGAAGTTGTTGGATTGAAAGCAAATCATGACTCAATTATCTGCTGTCTATGATAAAATCACTTTTCTTATGAAGGCAAATATAGCAATAAAGTAAGCAGAAATAGAAAAAAATACATGCAATACAAACACAAATCAAAAGGATACAGTAATAGGATATAGTATATTACACAAAGTAGATTTGAGAAAAAAAAATTTATCATCATGGTAATGTGGGTCAGTTTATAATGATAAAGGTAACAATCTAAAGGACATTCTAAAAGTTTATGCTTCAAAATGTTTGCACATAGATCTCAAAATGCATGAATTATAAATAGATGGAACATCATGGAGGAACAAAAAAATCCACAACTACAGTTGAATATTTCAATATCTATTTTAAATATTTCATAGAACAACTAAAAATCAGTAAGTACGTAGATTTAAGGAGACTGTCAACCAATTTGACTAAAGTGATATTTTAGAACAATCCATCAAACAGCAGTAGAAAATACATGTATTTTTTTATTGCACATGAAATGTTGGCCAAGATAGACCAAATACTAAAAGAACTCAAGTGATACAAAGCACATTTCTAACCACAGTGGAATTAAATTATAAATAAATTACAGACAGATTTCTAGAAAATCCCCAAATACTTGGTAATTAAGCAGCACACTTCTAAATAACTCATGAGATAATAAAGAAAAGACTAAGGGGAAACTAAAAATGATTTGGAACTGAATGAAAATAACATGAAAATTTGGCCACTCTAAAAGGCTGCAAATCTTTTTTTCTGATAAATGACTTGTACCCAGGTTATATAAAGAATTTTCAAAACTCAATAATATGAGACCAAAAAAAGTGAGCAGAGGTAGGGATAGACATTACACAAAAAATATAAAGTTGGCAAATAAGCACATGGAAGGATGCTTAACATTATTGGATAGTAGGATAATACAAATTATATCCATAAAAAGTACAAATAGATTTCTACTATAATATCTATATTTTAAAAATTGGCCATGCTAAATATTAGTGAGATTTGGAGGTATGAGATTATGAGATGGTACAATAACTTTGAAAAATATTTTTTTAATTTATTAAGAAGTAAAACAGATACCTATTATGTTAACTTCACTTCTATGTAATTCAGGAAAAGCAAATAAGCACATGCCCATATAAAGACATATACCTGAATGTTCACGAAAACTTTATATATAACATTCAAAATCTATACATCATCCAAATGTCCATTGGCAGGGTGAAGAGATAAACAAATTGTTGTAGATCTATATAATAAAATACTTCCCAGAAATAGGTTTTTTTTTTTTTTTAACAGTAGACTATTGGTACACACTGCAAAGTGGATGAATTTCAAAATAATTATTCCAGTGTTGGACAAGCAAGAGTAATTGGTGTTTGGTGCCATTTATGTGAAATTCTAGAAAATACAAATGTGTGTTTAGTGACTGACTGCACATCAGTGGTACAGGTGCAGAGGGCAGGACAGATTAATTAAAAAGTCTCATGACTTGGATGGTGTGGGGAATTGCTATGCTCCTAACTTTTACCATAGTGATATTTTTACAATTGATTATTTATGCCGAAACATTGAGTTTTATACCTTAAGTAATTGTAGTTCCTTGATATCAATTCTACTTAAATAAAGCTCTTTACCAGAATAAAAAAAGAGAAGTTTGAATGAGTGCTTGAAATGAGTATTCTAATTGAGAGTCTACTACTCTCCTGGTAAACTTGTGACTGGTCAAGTCATTTGCTGTATATGCACTCGTTTTCTCATCAGTAGAATTAGCAAAACAATACTTATCTCATATTTGGGGGTTACATATGAGAAGCATCTAATATAGAATAAATTCAGGATGTGCCAGATTTCACTGTCTCAGTCAATTCAAATCATCTGCATCTCAGATTCCTGATTAGAAGAATTATAATGCTTCCTTAAGTGTGATAATACTTTTTAGGGTTGATTTCTAGTCAATGTGCTTCAAAAAGTAATCCACACTTTGTCTTTCAAAATGGATCTAAGACCACATCTTGTAATTTTTTTGAACCCCTATACACCAGTGGAAAAATAATGAATTTTTACACAAAAATATCCTCTATCAAGCTACATATCCAATAGTAGCCATAGATATGCTGATTTTGTGTCAGTATATATAAACACACATTGCACCCTGTACCTATTAGGAAGCTATGAATACAGGTTTAGCTGAATGCATGCATGAATGGCAGCACCAATTTTTGTGCTTTCTATTGTGATTTGATCACTAAGTCTCAAAACATCTTTAGTAAATATCACTTGGCAGAATGCAGTTAATCTAAACATCTTTGAAACTTTTATTGAATGTGCATGTTGTGAATGTGAAATTTCTGGAAACTGAATCTCTAGCCTCTTAGAGCAATGGTGGGACAGATGGCCAGTTGTTATATAAGGCAGTGGTTGACGAATTTGCCTCTCAGCAACCCTCTTAAAGCTAAGAGTAAGCATCTGGTGGGTATGCACAAGGTATTAAGTGGACTACAGAGTCTGGGAGGGAAGCCACTTGGCTGTTCTGAGCTATGAAGGCTTTCTTAGAGACAGCGCCATATGGATCTATATTGGGAGAAGGATAGCTCAAATGGAAGCTGAAGAAAGAAATGAGCTAAAGTAAATTAGAAACAGAAGTTAAGTAGATTTGCAAAGAACTAAAATCAGAGACCTTAGCTCGAGTTCATAGTTTTTTTTCTTTTCATTTATTATACAATGTGTATTTCATGACATTTCTCTGCCAAAGCAGTGCCATTTAAGGGCTGACACAGTGTGATTCATGTATTCCTACACATAGAGCTATTTTGCGATGTTTTGGATGTCAGGGTCCATTTGTATATTTAGTTCTCCACATATATGTGTCTGTCTGAGATCAACCCTTTCATTTATAGTCTCGTGCAACAGAAAACAAGAATTACCATTTTTGTTAAGAACAATGTTCTGCAATTAAAGTAACTTGCTTCAATTGGTAAATCTTAAAGGAATCTATGCCATTTGCTTGGATTCAAATGCCTGATTAGAGTTTACAGGAGGAGTACATTCTTCTAAATTTCTTCTTCTTAGTAATCTTTTACTGGGCAGTTAGTAAAAGATACATGGGGTTCAGTGATAGGTGATAAAGATACAGTATTGAACAAGAATGTCTTACCTCTAGGATCTGAGAGTTACCTAGGATAGACAAGATATATAAAGAGACTCACCCGACATGCTAGTCAATTCTATAATTCTATAACGGTACATGATGCTGAGGAAGCAAACATGGATACCAAAAGGAGCTTGGAGTGACGGGTAGTGGAGGTCAAAGAGGGCTTCCCAAAAGGGTGTCCTTCTCAACTGATAGTAGTTAGCCAAGTCAAACACAGTGAAGACTGAAGAAATTTATGATAGAAAAAGACAGCATCACTCACAGAGCTATAGAAGTTTGATAGAGCCAAGCATTTTAGGAAATATGGTGGGCCACAGGGCTATAGGTAAAATAATTGTGTTTAGGGGGGCAGGTGAGAGCTAGCTGGTAACATAACCATTCATGCTCTGCTTTGGGAATCTTGAATGTGGCAGGACATTCATTGCTTTTAATTAGGGGGGAAATGTAAACAATGACAATTATAGTAGCACAGTGGAGAAAAGCTCTCAAAAGATGAGGGTGTGAATGCTAAGAGAAGTATCAGGTTAGCTTGCTTTCTGGTTGAGTGTCCTCTTTAGAAATCAACACTCCTTTGCACTTATTTTTGGAGAGAAGTAAAGCCCAATACACAGAAAAAGAAGTGGCTGTGATAATGCCATGGTCTCATGGCCCCAAAAGTCAGGAAGTGGGCTACCAAGCATGCCTTTCTTTGCAATAAAATGATGCACAGCTCAGCAGGCAATAGCTGACTGACCACAGGATCCAAACTGATTTCTAGACTCTTGTCATTCGCCCTTATCAATCCCTAAGTCTCTTTTCCAAAGTGAATCTGAGGCGAAGATGTTAATCACAGAACACTGCCACTGACTAGGCATGATGTATATTTAAGCAAAATAATTGTAAAGTCATTTTTATTGATTTTTTTAAGGTCACCCTTAGATTTAAGTGCAAACTCCCATTACACTGGGCCATTTCTCCCTACCTTCCCCACCAGGGAAGTGTGGGTCACAGATGGTTATGGTGAGAGCAATTCGCTCTCCTAGATGTCAGTGTGCATTCCATCTTGTCTTGGACACTCAACCTGCAGGTTTCCTCCACCCTCTGGTGAGATCCTCAGCCAACTGAGGCCAGCCTTCCTGTTGGAACCCTCATTCTTCAAAAGACAATCTAAATCTCTATCCTGAGGGAAATAAGACACTTCTTGTTCTGGCTGTCCTTACCTGCTAGCAGTTAATTTTCTTTACAATGAAGTACTCTAAAGGGGCGCCTGGGTGGCTCAGCCAGTTAAGAATTTGACTCTTGATTTCTGCTCAGATCATGATGGCAGGATTGTGAGATCCAGCCCCACATTGGCTCCTCTCCAGCAAGGAGTCTGCTTGGGATTCTCTCTCTCCCTCTGCTCCTTCCCACTGCACACACACACAGACACACACACACACACACACACACACACTCTCTCTCTCTCTAAAAATAAATAAATAAATAAATAAATCTTAAAAGAAAACAAAAAAAAAGAGAGAAGTGCCATATAGATGGTGAGGGCCACTGAGAGGAAAAGAATGATTTCTGTTCTTGTCAGCCAGAGCGCTTCCATGGCTCCCAGAACCCACCCTGGAGCACCCTCCCCATGGAAACACTGCAAGCTCTGTAGGTGACCTTAAATGGTCCAGTGACCACACCAAAAAAGTAAAATGAAATAGACAAAATTAATTCTAACAATACATTATATTTTATGCAATATGGCTAAAGTAGTATCATTTCAATCTGTAATCAATACAAAAGTATTCATTAGATATTTCACGTATGAGTTTTTGCACTTCGGAATCCAGTGTGCAACTTCCCATGGCAGCTCTTCTCAGTTTGGAATCACATAGCCATGATCTAGAGAAAAATGCAACGTGGGGAAACCTTTTCTTCACTGTTCATCCAGCTTTGCCTCCTGTGCTCTGTGCCCCCATCCTGGAACCCTGGACTGAAATTGGGACCCTCTACTTCCCTGGGTCCTCTGAGCAGCCACTGAAGCACCTGCCTCCAGAATGGAGAGTTGTGTGTGGGTCTAGGGCATGTAAAGTTCCTAGGAACTGCACTAACCCTGTGTAGGTGATGCAAGTATTCTAAAGGTTTTCTGAAAGCGGTAGCTTTTGAACCCATTTACTCTAAGTGCCAGCCACTCTTATTTGAAAAGGACAAAGGTGAAAAATGTGAGCAAACAGCCGGTTTCCTTGGAGCTTGCAGGTGATTGCAGCCTCACAATGTGGAAATGATAGACTGAAGATATTTGAATATCTTCAAAGTCCACATTTTCTCAGCTCACCTTTTCCTCACCCTGAGGTTGAGCTTTGCTTTGCTGGCTGTTGTTCTTTAATCCAAGTTATTGGTATTCACAACAGGGCTGCAGCGTGAGGCCTGCCCGTGGAAAATAAACTGGAGCATCCACTTGCTACCTGGTTGCTTCAGGCACTTTAACATTTTCTCTCGGCTCACCACGGGGCAAATGAAAGCAGCATTGTCAACTGAGAAGAGTTTATTAGGCAGTGTTCAAACCACCAGCAAACAGCACACAGCAGCAATCCTTCCATCAGGACATCTAGAGGCAGATTTCTGAAATTATGCACATAGGTTCTGGGGGAGAAACTGAAGCCTCGGATCCTACTTGCCAGTTTGCCCAGTATAACCAGTATATCTATTTCATTTTACTTTTTAAAATATTTATTTATTTATCTTAGAAAGAGAGCATGAAAGCATGAATAGGAGGGGCAGAGGGAGATGGAGAGAGAATCTTTTTTTTTTTTTTTTAAGATTTATTTATTTTTTCATGAGAGACAGACTGAGAGAGAGAGGCAGACACAGGTAGAGGTAGAAGCAGGCTCCTCGCAGGGAGCCCAACTTGGGACTGGATCCTGCGTCCTGGAATCACGACCCAAGCTGAAGGCAGGCACCCAACCCCTGAGCCACCCAGGCGTCCTGGAGAGAGAATCTCAAGCCGACTCTGAGCTGAGCATGGAGTCTGACATGGGGTTCCATCCAAGAACCTGAAGATCACAACCTGAACTGAAACCAAGAGCCAGTTGATCAACCAACTGAGCCATCCAGTTGCCCTTAAATTTTACAATTTTAATAGAAAAATACAAAGATATTTTTATCATTTACACGTATATGTATGTACATAAATTTTGATATATTTAACTAAGGCTTGTTTGATGTGAGATGTGAACACAACCAGTAGTTTATAAAATTCCTGCTTTTAAAAAACAGAGATTAAAAATGAGCGGCCATAAATCTTTTGCATGAGAACATCTACAGTTTTATATACATTGTTCATGTGGCAAGGGGTAGTATTTTCTTTACTTCCTTCACCCCATGGAAAATATAACTATCCTGCCTTATCCTTAACAGCAATAGCCCCTCCTTCATGATAAAGTGATTTCAGAGTAGGAGGATCCAGAAATCTTGGATGTGAGGGAATTCAGGCCAGGGCTGCAGTACCTCCCCCTCTACCCTGACCAAAATTGGAAACCATTGTAACATTGTAACATGGAGGCACTGCTATGATAGGAAATCAAGCATCAAGGTGATGTGACACAGGAACTCGGAACAGGTCAAAGCATGGGAATGGGAGAGGTCAACATTTCAGAAACTACTGCTTTGAGAAGTTAGGGAGTGACCTTCCTGAAATGCTCACAGAGTTGTTTGATGGCTCTGTTAGGGCTTCATGTCCCACTTTTCAGTAGCATTGCCTTGAGCAAGTCACTTAAGAACTTCAAAATCCCCTTCACTTTTAAAGTCACTATAATAGCTTCCACATATTCACTATTTTCCGTGGTCCCATCATTATGCTTGATCTTTGCATATCTTTTACTCCTTTAACTAATGAAAGTTTGGACTATTTTCCCCATTTTACAGAAGAAATAAATCAAATTCATAAAGGTTCAATGACTGATCCAAGTCCACAGTGCCCTTAAGTGGTAGAGCCAAATTCAATTATACATACTTTTAAATTTGCTGTCTTTTATTCAGCTTATTATACCCAAAAGTGTACCAGTTAAGCTCATTACCCAAGTTCCATTTCAAGTTCTAAATAGCCGCATCTGGCTGGTAACCACCACACTGGATGCATTATTTTATCATTGTCTAAATAGGACTTAATCTTTACTTCCAAAAGTAACCATAACTGGTTATTCATGCTCCTTCTTGATGGAGTATCTAGCATCACCGAATCCAAATTTTGAAGGACCTCTGCCCCAGTCAAAACCCCACAAATTACCCAGATCCTCTACAATAGATTGATTTATTTCTACTTCCTCCTTATTGCGTTTTGTACTTCTTTATCACATTTAACGTAGACTTATATTTTTTGCATTATGATTATTTTGTATTCATTGGCATCACCTACTAGACTATGCTATTGGAAGCCATAAACTGGACGTCTTTGATCTATGCATATCCATTCAGCTGTTAATTCAATGCCTTAAATACAGTAGGTAATTGGCTACTGTCAAAGAATCAATTCAAATTGCCAGATAAGAAGAAAACAGTAGCACATATTTGAAAAATGGTCAAATTTTAGTCTATGTTATTTTTTTGATGTTATAATACCTAGATTTAGATGATATTTTACAACTGACATCTATGATGATGCCAAACATTTTCTGATATATTTACCTTCTAAGACACAATAAAAAAAGAGGCTACAAATAAAAATGTCTAAGGATTCAGCTGCTAGCATCCAAATTTGCATTGGAAAATCCATTATTTATGTTCTTCATAAGTGCATGTATATTTATTTCGGTAACCTACTCATAACTTTATCACATGAAATGACATTCTGTGATGGTCACATTATGCTAGGTAATAGAAATCACATCTATGGAAGGTAATTTCAATGGATCAAGCAATCTACATATTAAGAAATGAATGTAAAAGTAAGAAGCAACAAACCAGTAAATAGTTTATACTTCCACCTCACACAAAGGAATGCCATAATTTTCATGGCTACTGACTGTAAAAATTATGAATATTAGCATACAATCTCTGTTGGGGAACCAAATGAAGAAACAAAAAGATTTTTCAAATCAATAAGAAACAGTGAATCAAGCTAACATGATGGCATTTTGATGTCAACTGCATTTTAAATTACCCCTTTATGTAAAACTCACAGCACTCTCTACTATAGGCCTGCATTGAAGATGCATTTTTGCTTCTTTTTATTCATTAAATCAAGATCCTTCTTTACACCAAGATGCTATTTTTTTTTTAATTTAAAAAAGAGAAATATAAGCTGTTTTAGAGTTTATATTTAATGGACATTTATTGGTAGTTGACATCAATGCAACACCAAAAGCAGATCTGAACACATTATTGTAAGAGAAATTACTTTAGCTTTTCCATTATTTATAAAATCTATTAAACTATTAGAGTCCATAAAATATAGAATGATATTAATAAAACAAGAAGTATCTATTATTTCTCTAGTTATAGATGGCCATTGTTATAACTGTAGACATTATGGGACACCTGAGTGGCTCAGCAGTTGAGTGTCTGCCTTTGGCTCAGGGCATGATCCCCACTCCAGGGACTGAGTCCCACGTCGGGCTCCCTGTGGGAGCTTATGTCTCCCTCTGCCTGTGTCTCTGCCTCTCTCTCCGTCTCTCATGAATAAATAAATAAAATCTTTAAAATATAAACTATAGACATTATTTCTAGATTCAAGTGTTTGTGTGTGGTACATGTATGATTTCTTCACAGCAATGAAAGGATAGACCCTCAGTGGTGATCAGCGTATTATTTGACCATGAATTCAAGGACAGCACTCCTCATTTTCAATTTTTTCCCAATAAAATTACAAAATTTACATTTCCAAGTAAAACTAACAGTATTTTTATAGAAGACTTGAGGGAATTTTTTTAATACAAGGTCCACATAAGCCACTAACAATGTTTCCAAAT
This sequence comes from Canis lupus dingo, assembly GCF_003254725.2. NCBI lineage: Eukaryota > Metazoa > Chordata > Mammalia > Carnivora > Canidae > Canis > Canis lupus. Next base: position 53,337,080 of record NC_064264.1, on the reverse strand, counting down.
ATCCAGACTCTTAATTTTTTGACGTTGAGATTATTTTTATCCTCACATCTCTTGGTCTTTGCTATCATATTTTGTGTGTATTTATGCACTCAAGTATTTCACTAAATTTTCTTTAAATATGCTATTACCTTCCTTTAATTTTCCTTTTAATTATTCATTGTTTTTTCAAACAGTTATATAAGCCTTGAGCTTCAAAAGTCAAATTATTTTATGTGATTATGGAAACAAGAATCCTGTCCCCCTCCTCCCAGCTTGTCTCAAAGTGCGGAAGTCATCACTTGAAGAATTTTACAATCTTTTGTCAGCCTCTTAGCTCCCTATCTCTTAATATTGTTTGTTTACCACTAGCTCTTGATTTTTCAGATTTCAGCACAACCCATTGATTTCAAACTACAGAAAAATGAGAATTTGGCTCTATTTCGTATTCTCATCCACAACATGAACAGCACTTGCTCTTGTCCCACCTTCACAAGAGTTCTCATAATTAGGCTCCACAATATTCAGGTTGACATAATTATTACAAGGAAGGCATCATATCCAGTGAGACTGGATTATTCTGAGACACATGTCTCTTGCATTACTTAGTTTTCCCTGGAATTAATAACGACCTATTTTTTATATATAATTTGCTTAACTTTTATACACTCTTCATTAATTCATTCCCTAGCACTCCACCGGAAACATTAACCTCCTTTGAATAATTTCAGACACATGGACAATTTCTTCTGTCTCCTACATAAAGCCCTCTCCAAAATGGATCTCACATCTTCCCGATCTTGGTCTGCTCTTTTTTTTTTTTTAAGATTTATTTATTTATGATAGACAGAGAGAGAGAGAGACACAGGCAGAGGGAGAAGCAGGCTCCATGCCGGCAGCCCGACGTGGGACTCCATCCTGGGACTCCAGGATCACACCCTGGGCCAAAGGCAGGTGCTAAACCACTGAGCCACCCAGGGATCCCTCCTTTTTTTTAAAAAAAATAAAGATCATTTTGAGAAAAAAGATAACAATTTGAGAAATGTGTGTATGAAACTTTCTTTATTTTAGGCTCATGCTTAATTGATTGAGTATAGAATCAGTGGTAGAAAAAACTTTTTAAAAGGAAGAATTGTTCTTTTGAACTATTCTATTACTTCCCATCTACTTGGTTTTATAGTTTTGCTTTTGAGACATTGATAATTAGTCATATTAATGCATCCCATACACTCCTTTTGGGATGGTCTTTGTTCACTAGGAACTGAAATGTGGAATGATGTGTCCTTTTACAGATCTATTTTCATTAATTGACTGGGAACTAGGTGACCCTAGCACTCAGACATCTCATGTTCTTCAATTTGGAGAAATTTCCTAGACTTATTGCTTCAATAATTTCTTCACCTCAATTTTCTCTATTCTTTTTGTGAAACTCCAATTTTTTTGGTCTACTTGATTGATTCTTTAAAAATTCAATCATTTCTTTCTTATTTCATCTCTTTGGCCTTTATATTATGCTTTCTGTACTGTTTCCTCAAACTTATCTTCCATTTTCCTTTTTTTTCCTTAAATGTACTCTGATTTTTTCAGTGGTTGGTCTTTGTTTTCAAAATGCCTTTGTATATCATTATTAAAAGATATTGCTGATTTACTTATCTAAGAATATTTTCCCCTTACTCTCTACTACTCCTTTTAAGTTATGTAATGTGTTTAGGAAAGTGTGAGGTAAGTTTGACAAATTCAAACAGCTGCAGTAGGAAAACTAAACATTTTGCAATAATTTTACTTTTCTGAGCAAGAAATTGAGGATGGAGTTTGAACCATCTCCTTACCTCACTTATTGTGTCATACTGTCATATGTAGGTCACTTAATCCTTTTTAAATCAGCCTTATAAACATTATAGTTAGTCGAAGTTAGTCTAGCAATCTGAAAGTAATTTTTTTATCATTTGAGGAGTGCTAGTGATTAAATTGATGTCATTATAGATATTTAATGTCGCTATAGATTTATTTTATTATTTTATTTTATTTCATTTTATTTCCCAATAGGGAAAGTAGAGATGCAGCATGTACCATTTTGGGTTTTGTTGTTGTTTTTTGTTTGTTTGTTTGTTTGTTTTAAAGATTTTATTTATTTATTCATGAGAGACACACAGAGAGAGAGGCAGAGACACAGGTAGAGGGAGAAGCAGGCTCCATGCAGGGAGCCTGATGTGGGACTCTATCCGGGGTCTCCAAGATGAAGCCCTGGGCTGAAGGCGGCGCTAAACCGCTGAGCCACCCAGGCTGCCAAGCATGTACCATTTTGGTTCACACAATTCCTACACTGAAAATGTTTACTGAAGATTAAAATGTAGTTATTTCTTTGAATGTTCAATATTATCATAATAGCATTAATAGCATTCCATCTTTTGCTTATAATATTTAGTGATTTTTAATATAGACTTAGTAGTTAGCATCTAGTATATATTAGTGTGTCTATTTTTATAATTAAATTTATTTTTCAGTATGATTCTGGAAGATTTCCATTTCTATATTAGTGAAAAGATAAAATTTTTTTGTGAGAAGACAACTGACTAGTAAAGGTCCTTAAATATTAGCAAGCATTACTGCTTTGAAACATGGGAAGAGTTCTTCAAATGGAGATACTTTTATTTGGATGGTTTCTCTATTTTTACTTATAAATTTAATGAGATTATTTTAGGATTTTTACCTGATCCTGAAATCTGTTAATGTATATTTCTAGTTGTAAGCCGGTAAAAGATCAACACTTCTTGTAAGTGAACAGCCACCAAAAACATTGTACAGATGTTTCTAGAGATGTCCCACCCTGCTTGAAAGTGGAACTGGAAAGAGACTGTGATATTTTCCAGGCTTCACAGAGACCCCAGAGAAGGAAGTCCTAACTGTGCCTCATTATTCTTAGGATAAGATTTTCTGAAGGGCCCAGTCTATATTGTTTTGTCAAATGAAACTGATAGAACTGATAGAACTGATAGAACTGATCTGTTTCTGTCATTTAGGTCTAGTTGCGTTAACAGAATTATTCAAAGGTCCCATAATCTCACCAATTGTTAATTTGATTAGTTTATCGATTACTGAGGTAGGTGTGTTAAAAAGCCTCACTATTAAAATGATTTGTCTATTTCTCCTTGCAATTGCTTTATTTATCTTGATTATTATTACATACATATTTCGCACACACTACTTATATTATTACATATTCCTGTTGAGTTGATTCTTCACCCTTAAGACATATCCATCCCCTTTATCTCTAATAATACTTTCTTTGCCTTAAATTATATTTGTTCTATATATAGTTCTAAGTGGTTATTAGAAATACACCCCTTTATTTTTACGTTTGTACACTATTTGTTGTTGTTGTTCCTTATGATTCCAAGTGTTCTGCATTTTTATACTGAACATCTGTCTTGTAAGCTAAATAGTTGTTTTTGTTTTGTCTTGTTTTCCTCTGGTCTCACAATCTCTGCTGTAAATTAGAATATTTAGACTTTTTCAGTACTAATATGTTTCTATTAAATCTATCACCTAATTATTTACTGTAATCTTATTATTTTATTGGAATGGCCTATCCTGTGGCTTCTTCTCTTTTGCTTTGTTCATTTTTGAGTGACTATTGAATATTTTATCACACATTTCATATGCACCATTTCAAGTCTCTTGACTTCACCTCTCATTCTATCCACTGCTTAAGCAACTATCTCTGCTTCCTACAGGTACAACTTGACGGCATTCTGCTTCAAATGTGTGCTTAATTCTTTCTCTTCTGCCTTCGAGCTTAGAGATCATGCATGCATAAGCAACCTGGACTTGGGGATTGGTTAAACCCCTAACGGCTACCCTTGACCATTGACAGACAATGTTTCCCCCAATTTTCTCTCCTGGAAGAAAGTCTTGGTTGTTCTATCAAGCAAGAAACACAGATTAGTCGAAGTGCTTGCTGTGGATGAAAACCGAAATCTATATTCAATGGTAGAGTTAGATAAATTCATCTAAAATAAATTAGTAGATTTTAGGCAGCACTAATAGGACTCTTACATCCAAAATAAGAGAAATACAGATTGTACTCTATTTTAATTAGTCTGTAAACTACTTAAGCTTTTCATTTTATCTCATGCTTCACATTTTAAGAACTTGAAAGACTTTGTTTAAATATAGATACCTAATACTATATGATCTTGTTGCCAGCAGAGTGGGGAAGCAGTTAAGGAAACTTAGTATGTGTACCTGAACCAAAAAAGAAGACCAGAAACAATCTTAGGTTAAAGACAATAGCACTTAAAATATCTTAATAGAATTTGTAAAATAGAGTATATAAAATGAAAGGGAATGAATTAGAATATAATAAAGAGAAAAAGCAAAGTCTTTGAGAAAAGGAATCAGAAATGAATTCTTCCTAAAGTGTTCACTCAAATTTAATTGGTTTTGACCAATATTTTTTGTTTATTACTGTTCTCTAACAAAATATATGTGTTGTTTAAATAGTTAATTCTTAAACTGGATGTTGAGATCGTCATGGATAGTTTTGTTTTTCATTCTTACTTCTATTCCTAGGTCTTACTATCATATATGAAAAAGTAAAATGTGTTTTTAAAGGGACTAAATTTTTATGTGCGTCTAATTGACAAGTTTATTGGCACATAATAAACTCACTGGAATCCCTATTTAGATTTCAAAATTAATCAATATTTAGTGGTGCTAATAAATCATTAAATAATATTGGTTAAGCAAGACCCAAGCAAAAAAAGCAATAGAAATAACATAGACGCATGTGTAAATAAAACATAAAGTAACCAAGAAATATTACAAAAATAACACAGAGATTGTCAAAGATAAAACACATCTCTCCAAGAACTCTATGTAATCTTTCTTTATCATAAAAGCTCTCTCACTAAAGGTTGGCATCTCAAGCTGGCTTGATAAAACCTAACAAAATCAAAACTCCATGTGGAAGGGCTTCTGGCATCTTTCTTTGAGTACTGAGAACTTTTCCTTTGCACAGCATCTGTCTCTGCCATTTTGGGAGGAAACAATATGTTGAGAAATAGCACAATATTCTTCAAAATGATTTTGCACAGAAATCAAACTCTCAACTGAACTTAAATAAGTTGATAAAAATGTGACTAAGAAATGAAAATACTTGACATTTACATTTATTATCTTTACTTAAAAATAGTGTTCACATTTACTGACTATAAACTATAAAAATATTGTCTTTTTCTTAGCTTGAAGAAAATAAACATATTTTAAATAAGCCTTCTAAAATTAGAATAAAGGGCCACTCTTTAAACCTCAAAGTAAATGAAATCTGTAGTCCCCGATCGACATTGATCAAACTAAAAGAAACATCTGGGATTATTTTCAAAGTATAATGAATGTCAACACAAAGTGAAAGAAGTGTCAGCAAACACCTGTCCATCACAAAAGAATAGTTTTCCTTTCCAAACCATACTTAATTTTGATTGAAGAATAATTAGTATCATCATTAACTGCCTTTATGTGAGTCATTTTCCTGTCTGTCCATCAAATGAAGAAAAAGTCCTGTGTGTACAACTGACAATAACAAATAGGTAAGGCCTCTGACCTTGCCAACCACCGACATCTCTGTCTCCCATTTGTCATTTGATCTGAGGTTGTCAGCAAACAGATGTCTCCTTTAGCCTAAGGCATCCTCCAAGTTACTAGGGCAGCTGTTGCTATGACATTTGATGAAGGTAAGGAAAGTGATGATAATGTGATTTGTAGGTCCATCCGCAGTAAGTGCTTGAGAGGATAAGATGGGAATGATGCATTCCCTGCTAATTTGTTAATGCTCATTTTTAAAAAAGAATCCTTTTAGTTAAATGTCCTTTCCTGTGCCAAATTTATTTTTTTCCCTTTTAAAGTGCCTCCTGAGATAATTTACAAGGAGGTGATCTGTGTCTGCAAAATGCCTCTATTTAAATCTGAGCTCTAAATGTTATTCACATAAGAGAATATGACAGAACTTCCAATAGTCTTGCTTCTTCACAGGTAAATGTCTGCTAATTATCGCCTGTACCATCTCATAGTGAATGTGTATACAAACAAGGATAGCTTATTATATTAATATTAGCAGAGGGAATCTAATATGCTTTAGTGAACATACAACAGTCAATAAAAATTTAGAGTTTGAGGATGTGAGATCTAGTTCCACATGTGTGAATTTCCATATTACATTCATGGACACCAAATTTACCTAATGAGTATTTCCTTAAAAAAAAAAAAAAGACTTTATTTATTGATGAGAGAGAGAGAGGCAGAACACACGCAGAGAGAGAGGCAGGCTCCATGTAGGGAGCCCGATGTGTGACTCGATCCCGGGTCCTTAGGCTCAGGTCCTGGGCTGAAGGCGACGCTAAACCGCTGAGCCCCCCGGGGCTGCCCCTAATGAGCATTTCCAATGTGTACATAATTGTACTTCAAGAGAAGCACTAAGTGTTGCATTCCTTTAGCTTTAAGAATATTTTACATCTAGAATATTTTACATCTAAAATATTTTACTTTTAAAAAAAGTTTACATCTGGGGTCACCTGGGTGGCTCAGTCGTTGAGGGCCCGCCTTCCAGCGGGGCATGATCCTGGAGTCCCGGGACTGTCCCTCTGCCTGTGTCTCTGCCTCTCTCTCTGTGTGTCTCTCACAAATAAATAAATAAATAAAATCCTTAAAAAAATAGTTTACATCTGTATTAGGAAATACAGATTGTGAATGTAATAGCATTTTTTTAGAGTAACAGTAATATCTATTTTTGCTTCTATGAAAAATTTATTATTTAGTATATTCACATGAGTAATTGAAATGGATCCTAGTTAAGCTCAGAAAACACTGCCATGATAACTAGTTAAAAAACATTTGATTAAATTTAACATAGTCCTGTAAAATCTATAGAAATGAAGAAAATGTGAAATTTGAACTAAAGCCAACATGATCTCTATTACTTTGATGAAGGCAAGTCCCACAGTCTCTTTAAATCTTAGTTTCTTGACATTTAAAATGTGACTAATGATAACTATCTTGAAAGATTATTGCCATCACTGAAATTAATACTCATGAATTATCCAATACTATGCCTTCTCTATAGTATATCCAATAGTCTTACAATATGATATCAGCACTATTATTTTTTCATACTAAGGCTACGTAAACCAAAAGAGAAAAGTGTGTGCTTATGTATGTGCACAGGTGCATTTGTGTGTGTGCATACAATAAAATAAATGATGAATAAATGGGAAGATTTACAGTATTTAAGAAAAACCTACCTGTGTTTTCAGAGAAATAACTCTTTTTCCTAGGTTAAAGTAGGCAAACTCTACGCTCTCTCCTTAGAGCAAACAGTAGCAGCAAATCTTATAATCTGTTATGAATATCTCCTTTTGTTTGTACCTGGCTTGAGATACGGATAGAGTATTCTTCTGTCTTTGTAAGAGACAGATAAGACAGCTGAACCAAGTATCACCTTGCCATATGTAGCAGCTCTCATGATGCTTTGCAAAAATGGTCATATAAACATAATTGCATTTTATGCTAAATAGTAGGCCCTTGCTATTTCAGGACAGATCTAAAGTATAATTTTCTAGAACACATTTTTAAAGGGACTAATTGAGTGGCAACTCAACTGAGAATCACTACTTGGACAGAGTACTTGGACAATGCTATGTTCTATAAAGCAGTTTCATAATTTTAAATAAATAAGGTTTTTAAAAAATTTTATGATATAATTGTTGGAGATATATACTAATATTTTCTGCAAACTGATTTTCTTCCAAATATGAATGCATTTTAAAGAACTCCATGTCATAGCCTCTGGTTTTAAAGATTTCTTCTTCTAAATAGTTATTCAAACTCAATTAAATGATTTTGTTATATAATTTCTTTAGATATCTGATCTTTTTCATTTTTTTATCTTTTAAGATTTTATTATTTATTGAGAGAGAGGGATGCAAGAGCATGCAAGAAAGAGCATGAGCAGGGGGAAATGGAGAAGCATGTTCCCTGCTGAGCCAGGAGCCTGACATGAAGCTTGATCCAAGGACCCTGGAATCATGACCTGAGCCAAAGGCAGATCCTTAACCTACTGAGCCACCCAGGTGCCCCTAGCCATTTGATCTTTTGTGATCCTCTCTGATCAATAAGTTCTTGTTAAAGTTCACTCCAAAGACTGTAGAGCACTTACAAGTTATCTAAATTTCCCAATTAAAATAAAAATATTAATACTGCTATTGCAGACTATTTATCTTGTGAGTAACAGTAAGATGAGTAACCATGTAATTCTTATTTGACACTGAAAACTATTAAGAAATATTATTATTAAAAAACCTTGCAAGCAAAACAAATAAATTGGAAGGCACATTTTTAAGTGGAAGCATTTGACACACTTTAAAGCTTACTGACTTACACTTGTTAGAATGTGTCCATATTTCATTTGCAATAAAGGGGAGACTTTATAGACACATCAATGATTATAAAACTTAATAATTAAAAAATAGAATAAAAGAGTCCATACAAATAACATGAACGACATTTTTAAGCCTTAATGAGACCTTTACAGGGAGCATAGAAATGCTCAATTACATCCACAGATTCTACTGAATCTCCAGCCAAGAACATTATAAGAATATAATCTCATAAAATTGAATACACATTGCTTTAGCAATGCTTTTAGAACCTCGTGAAGTAGTAATGAAGGGGTGGAAAGAAAAAGGTTAATACTGAACAAACTTGGCTAGAAAGAATATTGTTATTTTAGAATTGAGGATGCTTGAAACATTGTGCTAGCTTTTACTAAGAAGAACTCCAGCACTGTGTGCTTGGCATTTATTTCAGGTCTGTTATGATAGTAGACATCTGATTCCCAACAACATTTGTAGTATTTAGTGAGGCAGACATTACATGACCCTTGATGTGCTGTGCATAGAGAAAATGATGATAAACAGGGTGAGAAATTTAATAGGAAAATGATTATGGAATCAATGAAAAAATGCCTAGATAATCACTTATTATTGATAAGAAATATGAAACCCACAAAAAATGACACAACAAAAATCTTAACAGATGGCAAATCATCTTAATCAAGCAAATTAAGGGATCATACATTTAAAAAATAAAATAGTAGGTTATTTGACATGCACTGTAATTACATTGGATATATTGCTTTCAATAAACATTAAAGGACAAATTAACATTAGTCGTGCCAGCTAAATTTCTAAATCTGCTTTTCAAGCTTATAATTAAAATCCTAAATTATTACTGCTGCAAATTAACAGTTTTAATGCAATGCAGACATTGTAATCACCAGCATTTAGTTGTTTTTTAAATGGATTGTCTATTGCAAATTTAAACAATATTCACCTCAGTAAACAGTAAATAGTAACAGCCTTTTCCAGTGCTGTGAGAGAGAATCGTATGAGGTCGACTTCTCTTCTGTAAGTCTTTGCTTAAGTAAGGAGAAAAGCTTGCTCACAAGAGGAATGGTTCAGTCCTTATTGGAATAATTGTGTCTGTCTCACCAAAAGCAAGGTCAGGAATGGAATACAGTTCTTTAAAAATATTCTATCTTGCAAAGAGCAAAGGCAACTCAATCATCTCATTTGAATGCTCAGCGCTATGGTATCACTCAATGGAAGTAAGTCCTTCACCAGGAAATGAATCTCCTTCAGTGTGAGGGCTTCACATTTCAAGAGCAGCCCATGCTCTCCTTGAACACATGATCTCAGTTCATTTTCACAACCTTTGAAGTGATATATGTTACTATTGCAGGTTATAGGTAAATAAATATGAGACATTTATTACACATTTGGAGGTTTATTCATATTCCACTCAAAGTTCTCAGTGTTTAACTGTATTGATGCAAACTGAAGTTTTGGAATATTTGTCTTCACTCCTCTGCTTCATAATGTATGTCTCCTCCTAAGTCAATGGTTTTAGATTGAAGAGTTAAAGAAACAGAGCATTTAAAAAGTGTAATCATAAACAGCAAGGCATGATTCAATCAAGATGATCATAGGAAGTTTTGTGTAATAAAATGTCCTCTTTGATTATTATATAATTGGTTAAGACTTGATTGTGAAATAGGTAAATTAAAGACTGTTTAAAGGCAGTATTTTCTTTTTTAAATAGGAGAAGTGAAGAAGAAACATTTGCAAACCTTGGATTTAAATGGACATTGGTCATAGTTTTATAAAAAATTATGATGAAACTATACACACGAAGTTATCAGTATTATTAACAATTATTCTTCACATAGATTATGTTACTCAAAGAAGATACAACTCCAGTGTACTTTCAGTATTCAATACAATTTTAATTAAAGTAATCTCTGTGTATATTAACAGCAGGGTTTTTTTCATTTTAATGTTGGAACCACAGGAAAAATCATTACCTACTTATCGAGCCACTTAGATTTCTGAAGGCAAAATTTGTAATTCTGTTCTCAGTGATAACCGCTACATTAAAATCAGATACAATATTTGTGTATTAAAAAAACAGCCTCTTTGTAAGGCTTCTTATTTATCTACTCCTGCATTAATAACACCACCATTTTTATTAAACTCAAAGACATCCTTAACTTGTTAATAATTACTTTACTCTTTTGAAAATGAAGGGGATGACGCTGATGGTCATAATGATGATGATGATAATGAAGACAATGATTCTTTTCTCACTTATAATGAATGGTTTGGGTGAGTATAAAATTTAAAAAAATGAAGGTGTCTTTTAAAATTTAGCCACTCTATGAGTATAATATATTAGTTATTACAAGTTGAAGCTGTCCTCTTTTCATTTCTTCTTACTGGAGGGTCACTGGGATGGAAAATTCATCTGCCCCAAAATGACTTGGGGAAGATACCTTGGAAATTAACTCTTTTGTCAACTTCAATTATAGCAGGTACCTGTATCTTTATTATAAACATTCTATAATTCTAGTGCCAAAGTGATTACTGCCTAATTTCCTTTTTCTTAGGATAAAACTGTTAAGCCTGGGGAAATACAGTGTTGTATACTCTCTTTTGAAATCACTCAAACTGTTATCATGAAAAACCTTTCATTTAAGTAGCTGTACAGTGATTCCTTAAGCCCAAACAGAAAAACTGCATATGTTCTACTTTTCTTCCATTGTTTGAGACTTCCAAGACTATTTTGATTGCATATCAGAACTGGACATTAGCAATTTTATATCCAGAAAAGTTAACTTACAGCATGCCATTTTCTCTGCCCACTCGTTAATAGACTACACGTCATCTAGTGGATTGATCCTTTGAAATAAGCCTTCCCTGCTGGCATCACTCCCGTGGATTTTATAAGTACTCTTAGCCTGCCTGCATAATTCCTAGACCTTTGACGTTCTTTGACTTGTCCATATTTCCACATTTTAAGGCCTCTCTCAGATACCCTGAATCATACACAAAAAGAAATGTGGATCATCCACCATACATAGTTCAAGAAAATTCTGTATTCCTGCATCTTGTAGAGTCACTTCCACTCGATACTTCACTGGTTTTTATTTTAATGAACACCTCGGTTATTACTTAATGACTATTAATAGTGATTATTAATGGTTATTACTAATCCAAAGGAGGCCTACTACACCCAAACACTGAGTGTCACATAGTTTATTTTTCTTTGTTTGCTTGTGCTTTCCATTTAATTTAGTTTGGTTTCCCACATCTCAATCCCAATACACATAAAGAGAACTCTATTCTTACTTCCAGCCATTGGTCAACAATATAGACTATCTAATCATTTCAAAGTGCATGTATGTTATCATTGACCCCCATTAGTCTCCCATTCTTGCAAAGAAATTCTAGTTCATTCTTTTGCCAAAGGGGCCATTCTGGATCCTCAGGGACTGATGGACCAGCATAGCTATTGCTTAGTCCCACCAATTAGGGATTTCATATATGAACACATATGAACACATATATGAACACATACACAAATGATGCAAGATTGTGATGGAATATAGTTTAAGTGTGCAAACTCATTTATAGTTATGGGATTAAGAATACATATTCTTCATTAGAAGGTTTGTGGTCCAATTCTGAGTTTGTCATTGGTGGTCTGACAGTATTTTCTGCTTCTCTTAATTCCATTTGCAGTCTATATTTCCAACTATGGTTTCCATCAATGGGCTCTTCACTTGAACCTCTCCATCTTATGGCGCTTGAGCATCCATGACTTGGTGAAGGGTTTACGTCATTTCTCTACTTACAACTTTAAAATGACTTTCTAGTGTCTTGTTTTCAATCCACAGGATTTTTTTATTGCTAAATTTTAAAAAGCCATAAGTAACTGTCAAAAATGTCAATCAGGAAGGTGATTGCTCAAATGAGTCGAGGCACGATGCTGACATTGCTGACAATTTGTTGAAAGTTGCAACAGCCATGAACCAAGGATGACAGAATGGTGACAATGAAATTTTGTTGACTAATAGATTTTATTGACCAAGAAAAGTTGTCATGGAAACCAAGGTGAAAATCAGAAATTCCATCCTAACATACTATTATTTATATGGGGTGGAGTCTAAGAATTCAAATGTTCATTCACAGCATAAAAGACTTTCCTCACATTACTGTTATAATATATTCTTCAGAATCTTATTTTTAAGAGGTCTTCATAATGAACTCTTTGATCCTGTTATTAACTTCACTATAGAGACATATCTGAGAATGAATGAGGTGACAGGGGTGAGGTCCAAAGGGTATTTGGAAAGATTGGTAAACTCTGATAAAAATGACTCAAATAAGCGAACAAACAATAGGACAAGTAAATGGCAATTTCTTAGAAGACTAAAATTAGAACTACTATATGATTCAACAATTCAACTTATGGGTATTTATCCAAAGAAAACAAAAACACTAACTCACTAATTCCATTGTATATATACAATAGAATATATTATTCAGCCATAAGAGTATGAATTGCCATTTTTGACAAATTGGATGGAACTTGAGGGCCTTATACTAAGTGAAATAAGTCAGACAAAGAAAGACAAATACTGTATAATCTCGCTTCTTTTTTTTAAGATTTTATTTATTTATTCATGAGAGACACACACACACACAGAGAAAGAGAGAGAGAGAGAGAGACGCAGAGACACAGGCAGAGAGAGAAGCAGGCTTCTGCAAGGAGCCCAAAGTGGGTCTCATCCAGGATCCTGGGATCACACCCTGAGCTGAAGGCAGGTGCTCAACCGCTGAACCACCCAGGTGTCTCTATAATCTCACTTCTATGTGTAATCTAAAAATGAAGAGAAAGACAAAAAAAAAAAAAAATGTTCAAAGCTACAAGAAACAGAATGGTGGTTGCCAGAGGTTAATAGTGGGAGGTGAAGAAAATGGGTGAAGGAGGTCAAAGGTACAAACTTCCAGTTATAAAATAAATAAGTCAGAGGAATGTAATGTGCAACATGGCAACTATAACTAATAATGCTGTATTGTGTATTTGAAATTTACTAAGAAAATAGATCTTAAACATTCTCATCAGAGGAAAAAAAGTTCTGTAATTATGTGTGGTGACTGATGTTAATTACACTTACTGGGATGATAACTTTACAATATACACAAATATCAAGTCATGATGTCGTGCACTTGAAAATAATATAATGTATATCAATTATAATTTAATGAAAATTTTTAAAAATTAAATGAAAAGTGATTTTAAAGTGGTTTTAAATATCATATTTACATATTCAATTGTGACTTTTACCTTTTGTGCTGGGAGATTAACATCACCTAAGAGTCCTAATGTCAGACATTTACTAGAAAGAAACCATATAACTGCAAAGTGTGACGGCTAATTCTAGAGGTCAAGTTGACTGAGCTGAGGGATGCCCAAATAGTTGGTAGAACATTATTCCTGTTGTGTCCATGATGGTTCATCTAGAAGTGATTAACATGTGGATTAGTAGACTGAATAAAGAAAATCACCCTTACCAGTGCAGATGGGTGCCACTCAACCCCTTCAGGGCCTGGATTGAACAAAAAGGCAGAGGAAGGGTAAATTTGCTCTTCTTCTCCTGAGACCTCCATACCCTCCTGCCCTCAGACATCAGTGCTCCAGGTTTTCAGGCGTCAGTTTTGGACTAATTTTAGTTTTCCTTCTTTCCAGTTTGCAGACAGCAAAACATGGGACTTCTCAGCCTTCATAATTGAGTGAGTCAATTTCTATAATAAATAACATATAAAAATAAAAGTAACTCTTTCTATATATCCCACTGGTTCTGTTTCTCCTCTGAGAACCCTAATACACAAGGGTGTCCTGATGATCAATAAAAATAGTGTAACTATGAACTCAGTTTTGGAGAAAAATACAATCTCTAACAGTATTGGATAGCTGGAATTCAAGGATGAGCTACATTATTTTAAAATTTTCATGTGCTTCATTCTTTTTGTCATTAGAAATCTTTATGTAAAACTATAACTGGAAATAAAATTTTACATCTTCTTTAAATCATGCATTCATTTTTCATTTACATTAAACTGACAAAAATCATATTCTATTTGATACTCATCTAGACTTCAAAGAGAGAATGTCCTTAAAACATGAAATGATAAACCATAAAATCACACCATTATGTTTCCTAAATGGACACAGTCATATTAGATATATATTACTCCTAAGCCTAGCATTGATACTGATACTACATTTTCTTTGATTGTGATTAGCAGCTTTAGAAATTTGATATTTTAAGGAATACTTGAACTCTCCAATGCTTCATTCACTGAAATATTATTTAAAGTATTCCTATCGTGATCATCTAAGTAACATATTATGCCCATTTTCCCTCTGAGGAAGTTTCATTGTCCCTATTTGCAGTGATAAGAGATATATAAGATATATTCTGAGCTTGAGTTCTTACTATTATGAAATTTTGCAATGTGTCTTATCAACTTTTGTTGGACATCTTTGATAATATAAAGTAAGAGAAAGCTGACATATTTCTGTTGGGTGGAGGCTCTCAAAACCAGTCAGCATGATATGTGAGCTTTGATAATTTTATCTTTAGGTAAAATATCTTAAGGTCTTTTTTTTAAAAAAAGCATCCATTATCACAATTTTTGAATTTGATATAATGCTCAAGATTTTATTTTTTTGTTCCTTTTGGCCTTGTGACAAAAATATGTAACAAAAAAATACCAGAATAGACTAAAAGCAAATATCCTGTAAGAATCAAATGATACAGAGATCATGATAAAATTATAATTTATAACTGCATAGGACAATCATGACTAAAACTAAAGTTTTCAAACTTTTTATGACATTGTGCCTGAATAATGTTCCCAAAAATTCACTTTATGTTTTTATATTTGTACTTGGAATTTTGAATACATTTATTAATAATGGTAAAAATATATTTAAATTTTACCTGAAACACAAATACATACAACATATATAAATAAAATAATTTAAATATTTCTCCCTCTCTTAAAATCAAATATGCAGCTGAGTATTATATTTGAGGGACACAGAATATCATATTACTCAGGACATCTCTGTATTACATAGTAAGCTTTAAGATGAGAGTAGCAAGAAACTCTATTAATTATTCAAGTGAAGAAATTGTAACCTCACACTTAACTGTGTAGTTATCAATTTATTGGCTCTCCTCTCCAAAGCACCCTTCCAGAATTGGGTTCAGAGTATGATGGGATCCCTTTAAGATTTTTTCCTTTACAGCATGCATGAGAATAAGCTTTCTCGGTAGAGGGCGCTGGAGGGATATTTCATAAGAAGAGGTCTCTCCTGCTAGTTCTGGTAGCTGCACCACCTGTTGTATGGATAGGAAGTCATGGAGGATGCCCTGCCCCAATCTTGGTCTGGAATACCTGAACTTCAACAGCCCCCAGCCTCAGACTTTTGTCTGTTGATAGTTTTTGGATTACTGATTCAATTTCATTCCTAGTATTCAGTCTGATGAGATTTTTTTTTTTTTTTAATTTCTTCCTGATTCCATCCTGGAAGAATGCATGTTTCTAAGAATTAATCCATTCCTTTCTAGATTGTCGAATTCATCGATGTACAGTTGTATGTAAAACCATATTTTCTTTATCCATTCATCCATCAATGGACATAGGCTGTTTCCATGTCTTGGCTATTACAAATAGTGCTGCAATGAACATAGGGCTGCATATATCTTTTTGAATTAGTGTTTCTGTTTTGTTTGGGTAAATTGGAAGTGGAATTGCTGGATTGTATGGCGATTCTATTTTTACTTGTGGGGTGAAGTTCCATATGGTGTTTTTCATAGTGGCTGCCCCAAATTACATTCCCGCCAATAGCGTATAAGCGTTCTCTTTTCTCCATGTCCTCTCCAACACTTGTTATTTCTTATCTTTTTGATGCTAGTCATTCTAACAGGTATGAAGTCATGGATGGGCCTAAAGAGATAATGCTACCTGAAACAAGTCAGACAGAGAAAGAGCAATACTATATGATTTCACTTCAGTGTGTGATCTAGAAACACAAAACAAATGAACAAACAAGACCACAGAAACAGACATATAAACAGAGAATAAGCTGGCAGTTGCCAGAGGGGAGGGGTGGGAGTTGAGCAGAATAGGTGAAGGAGATAAAGAGGCACAAAGTACCAGTTATGAAATAAATAAGTCCCAGGGATGTAAAGTACAGCATTGGGGATATAGTCAATAGTATTGTAATGACTTTAAATGGTGACAGATGGTACCTATAGTTATTGTGGTGATCATTTTGTGTATAAATTCTGTATATAAATGTGGAATCACTACATCGTACACTCAAAGCTAATATGATATTATATATCAACTGTAATTCAATAAAAAATAAATAAGAAATAAAATCAACTTGTAGCCCCAGACCAGCATGCTGATTACCTTGCCAGGGCTCACTTGAATACCAGGTATTGCAGACTTTCTACATTGCGTGCTCCAGGCTCCTGCTAGGGTTGATGCCCTGCTCCATTTACCTGCCCTCCTCCTAGTGTGTATTCCACAGTCCAACTGACTTCATACCATCCTGAAGTGAACACTGCCCACTACCCGCACTGAACCCCAACTCTCTCCACAGCAACGCACCTGGACTCTGTGTGTTGCTCATCGGTGCTACAAAGATTCCTCCCTGCTTGCTCAGCACCTACAGCTCTGCTCTTGGAAAATCAACAAGATTTCATGCCATTTACTGGCCTGCAATTCCAATTCCTCCAATGAAGCCAGAGCCCTAGCTTTTCTGAGGAGGGTCATGGCCAAGACTGTCCACCCTTGGCTACAATCCATCTGTCCTAGCTTAACTTGTATCTTATTATCCCTTTTTATTATGGTATAATTCTGATTTTTATTAAGCCTCCCCTGTTTAAATCACTATGTGGATCTGATATATGTATAATATATAAATATATACATTGCAATATATAGATAATTATTATTCAGGAGAGATGTGTGAATGGTTATAAGCTGGATTGCTGGGCACTGCTATGTGCAGTAAAACATTAATAGATACAATTTACATTGCAAACATTTAGCAATTTGCATTTCCATTGGCATTAAATAAGAATACTGTTTTGTCCATAATTATACCAGAATTATGTATTGTGTCAATTGCTTCAATAAGAGAGAAATAGTGTCTTAGGGTTTTAATTCACATTCCTCTGAGCAGTCATGAAGTGGAGTATATTTTCACATGTTTATTAACAAGTTTCTATTTTTTTTCCTCCATGACTTGCCTTTCCACATCCTTTATCCAAATATATTGTTTCTTTTTTCTAGGAACTCTTTGCAAATAATGACTATTGATTGTTTTAAGTGCTACAACTAATTTCTCTCAAGCTGTTTTGACATTTCATTTCCTAAAAATACATTTAAAGATAGTGAGATTTTTAACTGAATATTTATCATGACATCTCTCTGACTCTCTAAGTATTTGTTTCCACTACCTGTGAGGTTCTCCTCCACTACAGGTCTTATCAAAATGATTACCTTACTTCAAACTTCAAATGAAACTCTCTCATCTCCCTGCAACCCTATTTATAGCAGTCTTCAATTTTTCATTCCAAAACCCCAAGGTGATTGAATTTGAAGACAGGATATGTAAGAATGTTGCAGAATATTATAGTAGTGTAAAGGGTTTGGAAGAGGACCAAGAACAACTTTACTAAGGTCTATGAGGACCTAATGGCAAGAGAGGGTTTCAGTATTTAATGTAATAGTATGTTTTGATACCAGGTCACTTGTGTGCCAGAATGGTCTTGCCCCTGAGAGATTCTTTCATATTTTATAAAGCACATGCCTTTCTTTTACAAATAAAAATAAGTAGGTAAAAAAATGGAATGTTTGTTCATTAAAAGAAATATGCCACCATATATCTGGCTGAGGCTCTCTCTGTTTCTAACTTATCTATGTGTTTCACTAATCTATCCTTAACTGTTTTTTAATGTATTTTTGTCCACATTTGTATTCAATTTCCTGAAAAGTTGATGCTGTGAACTTATCTGAAAAGCTCTGCCATCTGAACTAGGCCATGTTTCTCTACATGCATCATTTACATTTAGGACTTCCCATTCTTATCTGAAACTTTCATTATCCAAATTAAGTCTCTGACCGTCTTTCCATTTTGTTAATTGAGGTTTAACAATATCAGAATGAATATTCTCTGATTTATGAGGATGAGGGAAGAAAGTTTCCTGTGTAAATGGACCAAAATGTAATAATTACTTGTCTGCATTAGATGGTTTGTTTTGTGACTATGTTGCAAGTTGTAAGTTTAGAGAATTTTTTTTAAATCATAGATAATCCGTTTTAGGAAGTAACAAGTTTCAATGAGAAATATGAGTAATAGGTAGAATTTCCTTCAGACATAGGAGAAATCAGTGACAGAAGATATTTATAATTCCACTGGAGAGACAGGTAAAGGAAGGAGAAGTACCAGAGAAAACTTTATTTAGTTTAGACCTTTTTGGGTCCCTACACTGGATCATGGCCTTCTGAGGACAGGAAACCCAGGAGCCTCATGAGATGCCATGAAGGAGAAAGTAAAGTATAGGGGATGAGGAGGTGAAGGGGGTCAGGGAGGAGGGTAAGGGTGGGGGGGGGTAAAGAGAGGGAGGGAGACCTTCAAACGGGAATCCAGGCAGAGCGATGAGGTGACAGGGGCACTGTACTATGCTCCATTTGGTCATTCATTCCTCCTTGTTCTTACACTGATTTTAAACATTTAGGTAGTTATCAATAACAGGGACTAAAGAAAGTTGTAAGTGCCCATTATTTACAATATTTAAGGTCTGCAAGGCATAGATAGGTAGGTAAATATGACTCTACATATCTATAAAAATATCTATCTATATCTATCCTGTATGTCAATAATTCTTCACAAATGTATAGATATCTACGTAAATATCTATACATATCTACCTACCTATATGTAATATAGTTAGCTATATAAAGAGATAGGTCTATATAATAGATATAGATATATAGTAAAATTATAAATAAGTTCAAATTTTCTGTCAGTATTTTCTATATTGTATTTTTTATGTCACATGTATTTATATTAGATCCTGGGAATCCACTGACCAAAATGATGGAAAAAAATCTGAATACCTGCTAGATGTTTTTATATATTGTATATTTATATATTATAAATGTTTTATATATTATATATATTAAATGTTTTATATATTTTATATATATGTATTCTCTTACTCAGAAACATTTGTATTAAACAATATGACATCCATTATTTCTGACTAATTATGCTGATAGGATTATTTAAGGGAACCAAGCCTGGGTTTACCATGATGAGAAATTTATCTACAAGAAAAAGACAAAGTATACATGCAGGATAAGATAATGTCCCCAACACTACGATTTCAGAAGGTGCAGATCCTGAGGATCTCTCCTCTCACTGGTTTTCTGAAATAGCCATTTATTCTATTTATTCTACGTGGGAACCAACATTGTATTCTTCAATTAGAATAAAATGCAAATACCATTGTTAGTGATTTTTACCCAAGTCCTTTATGAGGTGATGTTCCAATAACAATGGGGCATAAAATACTGTGAGAGCCCTTTTCCAGATTTACTCAGCAAATTGAGTTCAGCTTGTTGTTATTATGTCTTTAAAGAGCAAACCTTCTGTAACAGAGGCTGGGCTTCCACAGTATGTATCAAGGAAAAAAAAAAAGAATGGGGAAACATCTGAATAATTTAAAATAATAAAGAGCTAAATTCCCTCACCTACCCTAAGTGTCTGTAGAATTTCTGTCTTCAGCATTCCCACTAAGTTCCATTTTAGTTTCCCAGAGTCATGCAATTACAAATCTATAATAATCTTTTCTTTCTGCTTAGAGCTTTCCAAGTAATTTACTGTACATCATTCCAAACTGAGAAGTGGGGATGTTGTAACTCATGTGGACGAAATAATTAATGGCAGTGATGCAGCTAGCAGCACCATGTTTCCTGACAACATTCTCACTTTATTGTCACAAGATCATGGGCCATTTTCCTTCCGTTTGAAATCTGGGGAGAGAAGATCACATAAATGAGATTGACGTCAGTGATCTTCCAGTCTGGTTTCATTTTAAAATGAGGTAATGTGCTCAAAACAGTCATCAAGACCCATCTCTAGGGACCTGCTGCAATTGGCTGGAGATAGACTGAGTGGGACCAACACAAAAATTATTTTCAAAAGTTCCCTCAGGGAATTTTTTATGAGTAGCCAGAGTTAGAGAGAAATAATCTGAATCATTCTCTTCTTTAATTTTTATTTTCTGAGCATATCAACTCAAAACATCTTTATGAAAAATAAATCCAAATTTTCCATAGTTCTCTTTTCCCCTTTCAGAAGTTACTTAGATTCAATTCTTAGAAGAGTTTATTAAAATACAGACAAAAGGATGCATTTCTAAAAAGTTCAGAGCTTAGAGAAACTGAGTGAAGAAGATAGTCTGCCAGTGCTGTATGTAGAGGGCAGTGGCGGAGAGGGGGGTGGATTTCTGACTTGCGGGTGATAGTCAGCTTCTTGATTGGAGTCATGGTTACATAGATGTGTTTCTCTGAGAACATTCATCAATTTCTACAGTTACAATTTATGTGCTTTTTTGTATGTATGTTATACTGTAAATAACCTTTTTAAAAAATTAAAAGATATGTTGAGGTGAATTAACAATGAAAGTGAGGATAATGAGGATGATAGCGATCTTTCACTAAACACTGATTTCACACCAGTCATTCTGTTAAATATCTTTCTTGCATCATACTGATGAACCGTCCTGAGAAACCATAAGGTAGATATTATTATGATCCTTTATTTGCATATAAAGAAATTGAAATATAGATGGGAATTAAATTACTTCCCTAGGATTTCACATTTAATTCAGGGCTTGGAATAAGACCTAAACAGCCCTGGTTCCATTACTCATGTTTTTAACCACAATCTTTCAGCCATGGGAGGCACAATATAATTTATGAAAGTATGAAGACAACATTGATGACACAAATTTTCTAAGTTTTTTCTTCCTTGGTCCTCAATCGTATTCACCCCACTTGACAAGATGTTTCCCATTTTTGAACTAGCAAATAGGACATGATAGGGACATGCTGCCCATCAGGTGGATTGGCCATCTGCATTGACTGCATTCAGTACGGATGTTCCATGTTCCATCCAATTCTTGCAGAAAGCACAGGGGAAGGAACTGCTATCACTCCCGGTGATGAAGTGGAGTTAGCACAGTCAGTGAACCTGCCCAAGGCCACCCAGAATGTCTGCTGGGTTAAAAAAAAAAAAAAAAAAAAAAAAAAGGAATAATTTGGGAAATTGGCAACTTTATTGGGAAAAACTTTTTACTCTCAAGATCAGCCTGTGAAAGGCTATGGAGGGTGCTTTGCCTCCTTCTTGAGTTGCTAAATTCCCCACTCCAAGTTAGGATCTTTCTCCCTCTCCTAAATGCAGTAGGACCCTCTCTCTCTCTACTTCTGCTGACTCATTTACCCAAATCAACCTTACATTATAGTTACATAATGATTTGCAACTCTGAGTAAATTACATTCTTAGAAGGCAGGTCTTGTGTTTTATTTATTTTTATCTTACCAATAATGCTTTCCTAGGAACATTCCCACAGTAAAAAAATTCATGGACATTTTTTGAAATTGAATTGGATTAAAATGATGGTCTTTGCATAACACTATAGCAAAATAAAACATAATTTCATTTATTCATTCACAAACCATTGAAAGTATTACATCTTCTTTTTAATAAAATTTATGTAAAAAGCCCTTTTAGTCCTTTCTTTAAAATAAAAGAGCTTGTTAGCTTCAGGCAAATTTTTTTTAATTTATTTATTCATTTTATTTTATTTTATTTTTAAGATTTTATTTATTTATTCATGAGAGACACAGAGAGAGAGAGAAGCAGAGATACAGGCAGAGGGAGAAGCAGGCTCCATGCAGGAAGCCAGATGTGGGATTCGATCCCAGGGTCCTGGGATCATGACCTAAGCAAAGGTAGATGCTCAACCACTGAGCCACTCAGGCACCTAAACCTTTCCCTGTCTTAAGGGTTACAAATAATTTTCAGTGTTTGTTATTTTTTTCTTTTTACTTTTGCTATGATATTTTTGCCACCCTCCATTTTGATATAGTTCAAGTGATCAAGTAGTTAAATTGATTAATATCTCGATTTAGATAGTCTACTTTTTTGTGGCATGTTTAGAACAGAAATTTCTTGCTTAAAGACTTTTTAAATTATCCATTTTTCTAGTTTCTTTCTATGCTGTGCTAGCTTGAATGCCCTGAGATAACCAGGGTTATGGCATAATGTATGTGCTCCCAATTGCAACATTACATTTTATTTTCTCCATGTATGTCATGTACATTATCGCTCAGCTTTGATTGGTTAAGAGACATACCCACTTACAACTCTTCTTTACATAGTAGAAGATTCCATAGTATTCCTCATATGATTATATGACTGTACCACATTTTAATGTATTCTTCCATCCATCTCTCCCCCTCCACAGATGGATGCTTAATTTGTTTGTCGTTATTTTATTTGTTTGTTTGTTTGTTTATTTATTATTTAAATTCTGGTTAGTTAGTGTACAGTGTAATATTAGTTTCAGGTGAATAATTTTTGATTCAACCCTTCCATACAATACCCAGTGCTCATCATGACAAGTGCCCTCCTGAATCCCCATCACCTAGTTCCCCCAACCCCCTCCCACATTTCCTCCAGTGACCATAAGTGTGTGCTCTGCAGTTAGGAGTCTGTTTCTTGGTTTGTCTCTCTCTGTCTCTTTTCCTTATGCACTTTTGAATTCCACATATGAGTGACTTATCTTTATTTCCTTCCCCCTTCTCCTTCTCTTCCTCCTCTTCTTCTTTTAATTTTAATGAATGCATTTTAATAGTTTTTATTTATGTAAAATAGAATTCTAGACACATGTTATTATTGAGTAGTAGATTATCAGGTTATATATCCTTTAAATTTAATATGATACCTTAATAACTTTCAAAAAACTGCAGTGTTTCATTTTGAATAGTTATGGCCCTAAATGCTAATGAATTAGCCATTTGCGCACTTTCTGTGAATTGCATGTTTATATTTTTGACAGATCTTGTGTGGGTTTATTTATCTTCTTCTACTATTTGCTTGAACTTTGTGTGTATGTAGTACATCATCTAATTTGACCACTCTACATATGTCACAAATATTAGCTGAAAACTTCTTTTGTCTTTTGCCTTTCTGCCATTAAAATGTCTTAACTTCTTGTGAATGTCATTTGACAACATCTGTTTTAATAGCTTCTACATTTCTTTACTTGTTCAGAAAAGCTTTCCAGACCATATGTTATACAATATTCTTAATTTTCCCCTATATTGTAATATAATTTTTTGAATGTTATATGATCTACCTTAAGTTTTTTTAAAATACATTTAGATAAGTGGGGCACATGGATGGCTCAGTGGTTGAGCATCTGCCTTAGGCTCAGGGCATGATTCTGGGGTCCTGGGACTGAGTCTCACATCAGGCTCCCTCCAGGGACCCTGTTTCTCCCTCTGCCTATATCTCTGCCTCTCTGTGTGTGTCTCTCAGGAAAAAATATATAAAATACTTTTAAAAATTTAGATAAGCTATTTGCCTCAAAATATTTACCAAATATCTATTTTCTATGGTGATACATTAACATATTTATTTGAGTAAATTATAAACTGTAATATTTTTTTAAATATTTTAATTATTTATTCATGAGAGACACAGAGAGAGAGAGAGAGAGAGAGGCAGAGAGAGAAGCAGGCTCCATGCAGGGAGCCTGATGTAGGACTCCATCCAGGGACTCCAGGATCACACTCCGGGCTGAAGGTGGCGCTAAACTGCTGAGCCACCCGGGCTGCCCCAAACTGTAATCTTTTGTATAGATTTTCCCATATTATCTTATCCAATTACAACTGTTGTGGGTCACACCATTGGTGTGTTGCTGTTATCACAATTAGCTGTATCATTGGAAACATACCATAGTCCATCTTCTACCTTCTGTGAGGAGGAATTGAGGAGGAGTGAAGAACTAAATCCTAGTAGATTCCTAATATCTCCAGTAAATTACTGTATGGGTTTTCTCCTCCTATTTTCAGAGAACTCCTGCAAAACTACAGGATATCCAAAGTTTTTAAAGATTTTTTTTCCCCATTCACTTAACACCTTCAATTAATTATTTGTGAGATGACATTTTTGGATTTGTTGTCCAATATATGGGGCTGCAGATGGCAGGTGAGAGCTGAGGTTACTCTGGTGACCAGGAAACAGAGTAGGAGGACACTGCTGTGATCAAGATTAAAGATGGTGGAGGCTTGCTGTAGGACAGCGGGAGTGGGAGGGAAGGATGGACTTGAGTGTACAGCTGCCCAAATCCATCCTCTGTGTTGTGACTATAAAATCGGCCCCCTGGATGAGAGCAGGGATTAGCTAGAGCAGGATGGCCCATGCTCCATCGGATGCAGTTATTATTATTGGTGGCCCCTTTCCTTGCAACTGGATCTTACTTTATGTTTATTCTTTTTTTAAAAAGATTTTATTTATTTATTTATGAAAGACAGAGAGAGAAGCAGAGACATAGGCAGAGGGAGAAGCAAGCTCCCTGCAAGGAGCCTGATGCAGGATTCAATGCCAGGACCCTGGGATCATGACAATCAACCACTGAGCCAAAACGCATCCCTATGTTTACTTAAATTCTATGAAATCCAGTTGATTCTCCCTTCCCTTTGGATCCATGGTTTTCCGCAGCATGCCATCATGGCAACACGCTAAAGATCCTGGGTTATAATGGTATTAAGACTATTCACAACACATCTCCCTCTGAATTAGGAGTATTTGTCCATTGCTGTGGATGTTAATCTTGTTAATATATGTTTAATTTTGTGTATAATCTCTTTTATAGACTTAAGGTAAAACACTGGAACGGATGATGATAGTTAAGAGAACTCCAAAGTCTCTAATCATCATCAGGAATGGAGAAATAGCAGCCTGAGCCATTATGCTAATTGGGTTTGTTGAAACACAGCAAAGTTACTGTAAATAAATGCTTGCAAGTGTTCTTTTATGTAACAAAGTAATTTAACAGCCAACACTTTTACAATGACTTGCTAAAGCAGTAGTTGGGAGGCTCCATGTATGAGTGAAAATCAAATTTTTAAAACTCAAACTGCCAAAATGTACTTAGGAAATTTGAAAAGAGACTTAAATTTGTATTATTGCACACAAAAAATCAGGTATGATTTCTCAAAATTGGGATCTGACTGCTATAACAACTTTTAAGTAAGATTTAGTTAATAGAAAATACTTAAGACTATCTTGGTGCCATTATACTTCAGTCTTCATATTGCTAAACATATTTGAGCTTATGATGCATAAATTTCTTTAAGTTGAAAATTTGAAAATTTTTATGAGATACAATATAATTCAAAAGACTGGTAGACCAGAACACCTGGGTGGCTCAGCAGTTAAGTGTCTGCCTTCAGCCCAGGGCGTGATCCTGGAATCCAGGGATTGAGACCCACATCAGGCTCCTTGCATGGAACCTGCTTCTCCTTCTGCCTGTGTCTCTGCCTTTCTCTCATGAATAAATAAATAAAATCTTAAAAAAAAAAAAAAGACTGGTAGACTTAGATTATTTGTAAGGTAATTTATTAATTTGTATTTCATCAAATTGGGTTTTGGTTTTGGTTTTTTGGTTTTGTTTTTTGGGTGTTTTGTTTTGTTTTTTTGCTAAGTGTATGCTTAGTTTTCCCTTTTGTATTTATTAGGATGATGGCTTCTCTGCTTTTGTCACTGCTCACAATACCAAATTACTTTGTAGCATTCCTTTATTTCCCATAAAACAGGATTTTCCCAGCCCTTTTTAAGATTAGAAACCAGCATCAGACCAGAGGGAAACAGGTAGGCTCACACACTGACTTCTGTAAAATGATGCCAACACACTAAAATCTTCACCTCTTCTGATCCTGGTATGTGGTTGTGGGTGTATTTGTGGACAAGTACTTTCATAACTGAAAATTATTTTTATGACAATGTTTGGCAGAGACTAATGAGGAAAGGACATTTTTAATCTGAAAATATGAAGAAAGATTTTTTAATATCTAAATAAAAATCTGCACATTTTTCTTAGGCTCTTGATCCTTTGTATTACACTTATTTTGAGGACTCCTTGGACCATCAGAATCTTTTGAGTTATGTAGTTATGACACTTTTCATTAAGGACCATATGAAAGCAGAATTCAATGAGTAAGACTAACATGGATCTGAATATTCTATTGAAATTTTTAAAAGCAAAAAACCCATTCAGAATATTAATTCCAGGCAGCCAGGTAGATCAGTGGTTTAGCACCACCTTCGGCCCAGGGCCTGATCCTTGAGACACAGGATAGAGTCCTACGTCTGGCTCCCTGCATGGAGCATGCTTCTCCCTCTGCCTGTGTCTCTGCCTCTCTCTCTCTCTCTCTCTCTCTCTCTCTTTGTCATGAATGGATAAATAAAAATCTTTAAAAAAAGGAAAAAGAAGATTAATTCCAAGTTTTAGGCTTGTTGTTTTTTTGTTTTACTTTTTGAGAATTTATGCTTCCTTAAAACTCAGAAACCCTTTTTCCCCTTTCTCTTTCTTGAAAGGCATGTCTTCTTAAGTGTGTAACAAGCTACATCAATTTAATCATAAGCTTTCATAAACTTCCAATTACATACATATCCCAAAAAACTTTGTTGAAAAAATATATATCACAACATAATGGAAATGTACGATTAAGGACTGAAATCCTCATGCTTCTATAGAAAACATTTGGAAATACATTTCTGAAAATTTACATCACCTAAACAATTAAGAGAGCAGTAATATTCTAAGATGGCTGTCCAAACATGTTTGATTTATTTTTTTTAAGATTTTATTTATTTATTCATGAAAGACACAGAGAGAGAGAGAGAGAGAGAGACAGAGAGACAGAGAGACAGAGACACAGGCAGAGGGAGAAGCCGGCTCCATGCAGGGAGCCAGATGCAGGACTTGATCCCAGAACTCCGGGATCATGACCTGAGCAGGAGGCAGAGGCTCAACCGCTGAGCCACCCAAGCGTCCCTCAACATTATCCATTTTTAAACTACAATATAGACAACATTCTAAATAAGAGTGTCATTGAATGATAACGAACATTAGCTTTTGAGTTGGACCTCTTTGGGTTCCTGATCCATCTCTGACATTTATTAGCACTTTGAATTAAGAAACTTAAAACATTCTAAGCACCACTTTCCTCAACTTTAAAATCTGTGAACTATCCATGTCTCTAACTGTGAATAAATTAAGTGGAATAAATTCCATAAAATATATGACATTTCTGAAATGCTTAGTAAATAAAACCTATTACTAAGCATTATTATTGCTTTTTTTTAAATGAAAGGATGGATATTGATGGCTTCCCATTCTTTCATCTTTACATATGGAATAGGATGTCCATTCATTTCTGGGTGGATATAATTTTTATTAGTTATTACAAAATTTTGGATCAAACTATAGCATCAAAGCAAGATGTGATTATGTTTTAAATATATGCTCTTATCAATATTTGACTCTTTTCTGCACCCAGGTTTTTCAGGGGAACGTAATTTTGTCACTGAGACCTAAGGTATAAAAATGACATCTGAGAAAATGTTTGAAGAGGTAGCTCTGTCTCCACACATTTGATTGACATTCAAAAGATTTAGCATTAAATTTGCTGAGGCCAACTTCACTAGTATCCACTTTTGATGAAGTGCAGTGAGGTCAGAGGCAATGATAGCAGAAACATTTTTACAATCATAACAATTAAAAATAACTACTGCTACTACAAATATATTTACAATTTAAAATACACCAGGGGATCCCTGGGTGGCTCAGTGGGTTTAGCGCCTGCCTTCTGCCTAGGGCATGATCCTGGTTCCCAGGATGGAGTCCTGCATCAGGCTCCCTGCATGGAGCCTGCTTCTCCCTCTGCCTGTGTCTCTGCCTCTCTCTCTGGCTCTCTGTGTCCCTCATGAATAAATAAATAAAATCTTTAAAAAATAAAAAATGAATTGTAAAAATTTAAAAAAAAATAAAATACACCAGAATCACAAGGAGTAGTTTTCTGATTATATGAAAATCTATTATAATTCAAGTGACAAGTGCATCCCTTGAAATAGTATAAAATCTACTATTGGGTTATCTAGGTTTTGCAAAATAAACGAATGTCTATTTTTCTCTTACATGAAAATGGAATATTTGTTCCCACTCTTTAAAATTCTTAGAATAGCTTTCTTCCCACTATCAGGTGCCCTTTAAATATACAGCATTTTTGTATCAAATAAAAAGGCAATTGTCACTTACTGAGAGAGAAATGGTTTAGATCCCCAAATTAATAAAATTTACACAGCATTTTTAACTGTACTTTTGCTGCAGACTGGCAAATATTTTAACAAGTGGAGATAAAGCTCAAGTCCATGCCTACAGCATGTTAGCAGCACCTCATCGAAATGTGGAGAAAGGGGGTTATTTAGAGTTCAAACGTAGGCCAGCCCCTTCCCCCACCAGATTAAAAGCAAGGGCAAAAGAGGTCTTTCATATTCTGAAAAAAATAAATAAATTCAGTGTATGTGAAATAGGAACTAAAATATTATGTGTGTAGCAATTATGTGATAGATTGAGTATTACATTTCAGGGAGTATGAAAGCTATAATAAATTCAGTCAAATTGGTTCAAATATAATGATGTCAATTATACTTCACAGAAGCCTGTGCTCCAGTTCCATGGTCAGTGGCTTTCTTGTTTGTAATATGCCAGTCTACACTTTGTCTTTATTATACAAATGGAAATTCTCTTCAGAATCTTATCATGTACGAAGCAAATTCACGCTCAAGATATATTCCTTAAACTATAATCTAATAGACCTTAATCACATTAAAACAGGACTGATTAATAAGTAATATGTTTTGATTTTGCATTATATTTGGTAGTCTTAGAACATATTTATTATTCAGCACAAAATTACACTGTTGCTTTATTTCATGAATTGAGCCACCAGGCATAGATGCCACTAGTAACTAAAATACAGGTAACTGAAGAACACACTCAAGGGAAAAGTAGTTGTGAAACTGTTTTAGCATCAACTTTACCTTTGTTTGATCTTTTAAAAAAAAGCATATAGATAATTATGGCTAATGAAAATGCTTATTGTTCCCAGTAACAATATTGTTCTCAGCTGATGTGATGCCCTTTTTTGGAGATCTCAAGCAACAAATCTACCAAAATCAATATCCCAAGAAAAATTTACTAAAGGAATAATATACTCATGCTACAAGATGAGAAGATAAAGATATGTTTTTAAATCACCAGGAGCATCATTTGCCAAAGTAGAAATGCTTTGTTTCTGTTCTTGCTCCCTTATGTTAAGTGGATTTCATAGGGAAAGATGTATGAAGGAATGAAAGACAATTTGCCATCATGATATTTCAGATTTTAAACTTAGCATAGTCTATTAGACTCAATTTATACACACAGATTACACACATAGTGTCATTTTGAATAAATAGAAAAAATATATGCACTTATGAAATAATCTCATGTCCATGATTTTCAATTGTGTAATTTTGAACAATACACCTTGAAACATTTTGAGATTCACTAAATTTTAATATTAAAATCTTAAATGAAATAATACATATGCACTCATTAATCAAAAGAGCCATACATAGCATGCATTCTACAAAGATTAGTTTATTTTCACCTTCCCTGGGAAAGGGGGGGGGACATTGGGATGGGGGAGAAGAGAGATAATTTTTTTCTATGGCTTTCTACACAGTAGATAAAATGAAAGTTCCATATAAATAAAAATCTCAATATTTCCCATGGCTCACATTGTTCTTTGACAGAAATTGTTCATTGCGTGCTGAGAAAATGAAGCTTAATTTTGCACTCCCAGCCATTTTGGAGTTATGAGATGATGGTATTCTATGTCTTTTGCTGTATTAGGGCTGGTGCTAGGTCCTCTGATAGAGGACATATTTCAGCAGAGGGCTGCACATCCTAAGAAAATATGGGCAGGGGTAGGAGAATGCTCAACCCAGCCATGGCCCGTATGTTCTAACCTGCAGCACATGCAGCAGAGGTGGTTGCCAAACCTGCCAGAGATAATTGTTTGATGAACTTGGAGAGCTGCTTGAGTCAGCTTCAATGTTCTTTCCCCTGCTATCATATATTTTTGGTCATCTGGAAGTTAAACCAAAGACAAAAATCAGACATGATTTTAAGCTCATTGCTCCACCCATCCTACCCTCACCATAGTCTCCATCTTAACTACTTTTTCTTTAGGTGGCATTGGTATTAGAAACAAAAGAAGGGAAGCATACTTAGGTCATTTTAAAAACATACACTGTGATGTCAATCTGCACAGCTTTTCCTGTTTTAGAAACAAATGTAAATTTATTAGCAAAAATGGCAGCAAGGAAAGTGATTTTCAACACTAGCACCAACTTTTATTGGCAATTGCTTAACTGCATTTCTCAATATTAATTAACTGTATCTCTCAAGCCAGCGCCTATGAAACTTTGGGTAAAAGGAAACGTGTTTCCAGCAAAGCTTCTATACCAGATAGTGATTTAAAACACTACACAAGGACCTGTAACGTCCCATAATTCACAAACCCAGACTTTGGGAACGAAAGGCTCCAGACGGCATGCTGGAAGTTTGGAGAGAGCCCTTATCCTGTGCACCTTGACCTCCTGAACCAAAGCTGACGGCCAGTCAATCGTAAGCCTTCAGTTGTGCTCCAGTCCAAAAGCTGACATGTGAGCATTAGCTGTGGTGACAGGCTGCTCTAACTTGGCTGTCATCTGGCCCATTTTCTACACAAACCATCAACATAATTCACTCTAAAGGGCTCTCTGAGAGGGCCTAATGCTTTTTCTTTCTTCCCTTATACAGTGTAGAATTTAGGACAGCTTATTTTAATTTGATGACCTGCACTATGATCTAATAAGGGACAGCTGTGGCAGCTAAGTCCCCAGGCTATTTATTGTCAATTAGAATGAATCCTAAATAAACTCCCTTCATTCTAAACTTGACCCATTCTTGAATGGTAGACAAAAATGGCACTTAGAGAAGGAAATGTGGGGAAGCGGAAGAAAGAGCCGATGGAATGTAAAAACTATGAAAGAGAGGACTCTTCAAATACAATTAGAAGGATGAGCAGTGATAATGACATTTTGATGTCAAATAATTGCTATTGAAATTTTGGTAGTGTGAAAGATAGCCATGGGGGTAGCACAAAAGATATCAAGCTGTCAGATAAAATGTATTGTGTTATTAGAGTTAAGCTAAAAATAAATGTATTTTATGTGAAAAAGATAGTCTTGATTCAAACAGAGAAGATAAAATGGCCTAGAGCAGTGGATTACAAACCCTTTCTGTCTGTTATTCATAATAGATAAATATTTTCCAGGAAGACCTGGGAACACTGGGACACAAATCCATATAGATCTATCAAAATAAATTCTGAAATAATACTTATTTTCCCTGGTGTGATGAACTCTGTTTGTATTCTGTTCTCTCCTCCCTCATATTAAAAACAAATGCTAGTCACAACTCACTAAATTGATTTCGCCACTCCCTCAAGAGTCAGAAACCACAGTTTGAAACATAGTATTCCAGAAACAAGGAAGTAACTACAAAAAGGAAATTTCCAAAGAATATTTTAAGCATTTAAATACTGATCCTCAGAGGGGATTTAACAGTTCAATGAAGAAGCAAAAGTATATTATGACAGTATCGTTGACTGCTTCCCTGAGTATGAAGGGCATGGTGGAAAGCATAAAGAGGAAGGAAACATCATAGTGTATGACCAGTATCCTTAAGGGTAGCTGTGCATTGTTTTCTAAGCACTTCTCACTTATGTAACTAGAATATGAAACGATAATTTCTCAGTGTCCTTGGCAACCCTCATACAAATAAATGTTAGATAAGTGATAATGGATGCCATGTAAAATCAAGATACAAAGGAACCTAGAATGTGAGTAGGTATCAGCTGAATGATTTTCCCCATTTTGCTAAAATCCAACTTTTAAAAGGACTTTTGAAGTATTCCAGAATTATACTGAGATTGCACAACAGTTTTGAAAGTTATTGTAAGGGCAGAATTGACAAGGAGAATTGTTGAAAGGGATCAGCTTTCCCTGGTAGAGGACAAAATGTGTCAAAGAGTGCTGTCAGTTTGTAACCATTTGCTGTGGATACCTTTCTTTGTCTCCCTGGCTGAGGTAGGAAAAAGCTGTAGTTGGGCTGGCTATCCTGAGGGACCCCAGCCTGCACGTAAAAGAAGCCATTGAAGTCCACCTTTCTGGATGTCCTGCACAGAAACTCATTCTCTTCAGCCGGGTGGGGTGAGATCCTAGAATTTATTTGTGGTCGCCTCAGCCTGAAGGATCTCTGGAGCCTTAATCAATGGGCTTGTTCTTAAATTCAGAACACTCTGACTTTATTCATGTGCATATAAGCTACTATATCAGTTCTTTTGCCTTCTTTAACAAATAATAAAATAATTTAATAAAAAATAAAATATTTATATATTTATATATTTATAAATATAAATATAAATTTATATTTATAAATATTTATATATTTATATAATATTTAATAAAAAATAAAAACTGTCAAGAAATAAGAAATGGTATCATATCTAAGCAGTGAAGTCTAAGTATGATTTTAAAAAGAATTATAATCCTAATCTTAGATTTTTCCAAAATATAGATGCCAACAAAAAGATGTTTTTAGTGTCTCAATCATCTGCCAAAATGGAAATATCTTTGGGAAAGACAATACATTTTATAGTGTTTCTCTTTATGTTGAAAATGGAACTCATATTTCATAAGCAAAACCATAGGTGAAAAATCCCTATGTCTACAGTAATATGTCCTTAACATGTGTTGGGGAGGAAAAGTTTTAGTATACTCTTCGATGTTCTTTTGGCTAGTCTAAGAATTAAATTGACGTGAGATAGGTTAACAGGAGAAAACCAAATTCAGATACTATGTGAGGACTCTGTAAGCAGCAGCCCCCAGGCAGTCAAATAATTGAGTTTATATGCCACTCAGAGCTAAAGAGAAAGGGGTAGGAGTCTGGAACTTCAAAGAGAAGAAAGAGAATTGACGAGCGATGAAAAGACCAAATGTTTGGTAAACAAATGTTTGCTGGGCCATGAGAAACAACAGGACTCAAAAGAGGAATTTCAACACACTGTGCTAGGTTCCCCCCTGTTTACCACGCTTAGTTCACATACTGTACTTATCTGTGATAATACCTCCCTTGCTGGAGCAGGTCCTGTATCTAAATTTTTTAAGCATTCAGGAGGAAGGTAAAAAGAACAATTTCATGAGACTTTGTCTCTAAAATATAATCAGCCTAAAATAATCCACGTGTCAAAGAGACACATTTAATGGTGGCCAATTTCCTCCTATCAGATGACAACAACAAAACCAGAGGAGATGAAAGAAACCGGTTCCCAACTAACATCCTGACTGTGGTTGTGGTTGTAATGATGAAAGAATCCTACAAATCTTCAGTCAGAGATGATTGCTGTAAACAGTTGGAATTCATAGGAGTTTGGTAGTGAGATTAGCTAGTAAACATGGCTACATGTGAGCAATGAGGACTTGCACAACCACTCTGAGACTGTGAGCACTCAGTTCTACTACTCAGCCTCACACAGAGAAGTAAATACTATGGGCATAATTTAGTAAGACGTTATCAAAACTTGCTTATTCTATTTGGCTACTTATACTTTTCTCCTCACAACTCACTGGTTATCTTGGGACATCCACTGAAGTGATGAGAACTGGAGTCTTTCACAGTTCCTCAGATTTGAACCAAAGTGAATTATGGAGATGAGGAAACACCTCATGCAATTACTATCTATTTCTCTACCTTGGCATCAGTAATGGAAGTAAAAACATAAATGTAACGCTTTAATTTATGAAAGAGGACAGTGAGCCAATCTAGATACTTCATTATTACTGATAAATAATGAGTGAAAGACCTAAAATGTTGCTGTTCATTCTTATTTAGGAATGTTCAAAAATAAAGACAAAGCCACACAGACATAGACATACACACACACACACACACACACACACACACACATGCCCATATGTGTTTTAGCCACAACCTATTTTCGAGCTGTGAATTACTGTGGTTGTGGCTATAATGACGAAAGAGTCCTACAAATCTTCAGTCAGAGATGACGTTGTAAACGGTTGGAATTCACAGGAGTGAATTCCCCCGGCATTACTGTTTTGTCTTGTTTTGTTCTGTTTTCCTTTTTTAAAAAAATGTAAAGTGAAATGAGCATAACTTTTGGTATCAGGAAAAAGCCTCTAATATCAAATCCTAGACTCACCCCTATTCAACAATAGGTGAAGATTTACAGCAATGGTTAAGAATTACCTTGCATCGTCTTCATGGAATCTATGTAGCCATTAAATACAATGAAGGAATAAAAATATCCAATCACTATGATGTACACCTGAAACTAATAGGATATTGCATGTCAGTTATACTTTCAGGATACTTATGATATAGAGTTAAGGTGAAACTAAAACTAAAAATAATATGGTGTCAGCATCGTAAAACAATGCATATAAGGATAAAAATACATCAACCTATTTAAAAGCAAACCCTTGTGTGGTAACATAATGGACTATTCAACTTGCTTACACATATTAAAAGTATTTTATTTCCAAGTGTATTGCAATTTATACAGTGTTATTTATTGTGAGATGACTTCATAATCAAAGTAATATACATTTACATTTTAAAGTCCCCAATACTTTTGCATGCAAGGCATGTATATAATTCTATTTTCCCACAAAATATAAGGCTAACAAAGTGAATCTAAAATGTTATGCAACCTCATGGATAATTAGACAAGTGTTTCTTAAAACAATGCTGTGATACAATCTGAAGGGTACAGTATTAATTGAGGCTGATGATTCCAAGTGTGGATGGAGATGATGCAGGGATATAGAAACTCTTCTACTGCTAGTTCAAGTATAATTTGCTAAAACCTTTTGGAAGAGAAATTTGACAATATTTGGGCAAGTTGAATATTCAACAACTTCACTTTTTAAAAAAGATTTTATTTATTTATTTGAGACAGAGAGCATGAAAGAGAGCAGAAAGCACAATCGGGGAGGGAGAAGCAGGTTTCCCAGAGGAGCAGGGAGCCCGACTGGGGCTTGATCCCAGGACCCTGGGATCATGACCTGAGCCGAAGGCCGACTCTTCACTGACTGAGTCACTCAGGAACTCCAAACAACTCCACGTTTAGGAACATATTCTAGAAAACCAATCCCACGTACGCAAAATGAGAACTATAGAAGTGCTTTCCTTGCAGTATTACATGCAATAACAAAAAAAGACTTGGAAATTTCACATTGTGTCTCATTAGGGGAATAAATGAATACTGATTCATAAATTCAAACAAAGAAAATAAATTAAAATGAGCAAATTTGATCTTCATATCAAAATGAACAAACCTTGAAAACAATATTGACTGCAAAAGCAAGTTGCAAAAAGATATTGATATCATGATAGCATTTATATAAAGTCTAAAAAATACTACATATTTTTATAGATAGCAACAGCCAGTATAGGCTAAGGTAAAATCAACTTAAAGATAGAGGCTACATCCAGAAAAGTGAAGTGGAAGAGAATAAACCTGCAGGACAGTTAACTGCATTCAAAAAGCTGAAATAATAGCCTTAAAAATTCTACCTTTATTTCATCTGAGCTAAAACTCTGTGGACATCTGCTACACTCGTCTGTCTGCTTTTCTATATGTTTGAGAGAGCTAGCAATAAAAATAAATTCATTCTATAAAACTTTAAAAATGTACAGCTAAAATTAATTCAATATTAACTTTGAAGTATCAGTTTAGCTTTCTTCAATGTTTGCGGTGAGAGTTTTATCCCATATCTCACAAGAGCATCCTGTAGGGAAGGTCACATTCAGGAGAAGCATCTGTTTACAGTAAGTGCAATAAAAGGAGAAGTCAATTCCACACATACTGTAAATTCAACCGAAATTCTCCATGTGTTTCCTTTTGTTTTCTGTATGAAAATCAACATAATTGGTGCAGGTGCACCAAGTTACAAATCTTGCAGCTCTGTCAAACCACCACAGAGCTTACCTCGGCACTCTGCATTGTGCCTTTGAGAAAGGCCTTCCTTTATGGTGACTCTCCTCCCATGCCCTGTGACCTTTTAACAACTGGGTTGCAAGTCAATCAGGCTACTTCCCAGAGAGACAAGTCTACCTGGTATGATGATGATAAAAGGAAAAAAAAAAAATGATTTGACAATGACACAATAGTTTCCTAAATTACTTCGGATCTTAAAACAAAATAACACTGTAGACCATCCAGCAAATGTCTTGTTCTGAGTGCTGGAATAATTAAACCAATATTTTGCCCCAAGACTTTTATTTTAAATGCAGAGTTACCTAATGAAAACTGCTCTGGACAGTGGCCTTTCCCCAAGCAATAAGTCATAAAGATTTGAAAGGTAATCATTTTAAAACTCCTCTATACAATTGATTTCTTAAAGGAAATACTCTCACTTCATTTTTTTGTACAGAATAAACATGATCGATGTATCTGCTTATGTTTACCCCGACTGGGAATTTTAGTTGTTTCAGGCTGACACTATCCTCAAAACTATTTTAGAATAGAAATAAGTTTTATAGAAAAAAGACTTGAAACATAGAGGTGTCTAACTTTTTGTGCTAGGAATCTGTCGTTCTAAGGGGCACACTGTGAATCATGGTCCATCGTGGTTGAGCAGGATGCTCATCGTTCATAACTTCTATTATGTTAAAAAAAAAAAACTTCTATTATGTTAAGAATAGCTGGTGCCATGAGACCTGCACAGGGCATGGCCTATGCACAACCGCCATGTCCACCTCTTCCAATCATAGAGTCCAAAATCAACTGAAAAGCTCTTGGTAGATCGTAGCTGGACGGACCATAACTCTGTCATCTCTATAAATATTTAAAATGTGTATTCTATAAATACTTAAAAAAAGACTAATGACCATTGGACCTGACCATCTTGCCAGTCATGATGTGAGATAGAATTTCTTCTTCTAGTTTTGTTACAATGGATAACACAATTTATAACATGTATTGAGATGTTGCAATGAAGTCACTATATGATAGACAAACATAGATGTGGAGGCCAAGAAAATTAAGGCCATTCCACTTTAAGTTCAGCGTTAGCACAAGTACAACCATCCCAGGCCCCTGTGAATAAGAGCTGAAATTTACATTACTTCAGTTACAGGGAAAAACAAAAACAAAAACAAACAAACAAAAAAACCCCAAAAAAACACCTTACAGCTTAATGCCCTAGAAAGCCCCATATCAGAATGTAAACAGAATTTGAGAAATTCCTCCACCCCTTCTGGAGGTCCCCTAGACCAGCCCATAAAACTACACTGAAACCCACCTCGGGGTCCAAGTCCCTGCTCCGTTGTGTTGGGTGTACTTGGACCCAAGCTCGAGCTTATAAATAAACCCTCGTGTGTTTGCATCGGTGTCGGTTCCTTGGTGGTTTCTCAGATTTGCAATCTTGGGCACAACAATAGATAGTAAATGTTATCTAATAATATATAATGCATGTATTTACATTATCTTTCTATATGCAGGCATCCCACTTTTTGAAAGGTTGCTTTTATTAAAGACCTACACTGGTACCTGTTTTTGCTAACTGAAAAAAATCCAGGGAGGAATTTTACTTTTATGATATAAGGGGGAAGTAAAAATAGCATTCAATATTTGTTCTGCAGCAAGCCCTCTCAGAGGCAGGGCACACTGCACACAATGAGAGTTGTACACTGAAGCTCCTTCCCCAAGAACAGCATGCGGGATC
Source organism: Canis lupus dingo (assembly GCF_003254725.2). Lineage (NCBI taxonomy): Eukaryota > Metazoa > Chordata > Mammalia > Carnivora > Canidae > Canis > Canis lupus. Next base: position 53,298,638 of record NC_064264.1, on the reverse strand, counting down.
TCTGCGTCCAGCCTCCAGAGCCCCAAAATCTATCTGTGAGCATCTGGGCTGTTTCTCTATTTATTTTGTGTATCCAGTAGTGAGATATGTCCTCAGGTCTCAGAAAATCCTAACGGAGGCTTTTGTTTGAGTCTGGGAATTTTTCCCAGGTAAAGTAATGGTAATTGCTTCTTCACTTTATGGCATGTCAGCTTGCAGAATGTTTCATAGGAATGCCCTACTGTGGAATAGTGGGGGAAACCTATACATATATGACATCAATCATCTTTAGGTATTTAGCAGGCCCAACAGATAATGCAAATATTTATCTGTTCTAAAACCTCCAATTTATGTCCATTTTATAGTTTCGGTAGCAGCTGAATTTTACAAGCAATCTTATTTAAGAATATAAGTTGTTATTTTGATTCTTATAATTTCTGTACCAATCTGTACTACTAGTTTGGCGTTCCCAAGCGGGTCACCTCGATTTTTTTCCCTTTGTTTTTTCCAAGGCCACATTATTTTCCTGATGTACATGAACCGGCTGTATAAATACCTCCTGCTATACAGAAAGAGGGGATACAAAAAGAGAATTGTGGAAAACGTATTACCTTTATAAGGTTAACCTTGAAACCAAGGATTTCAGCTCTCATTGGTATCTTTTTTCCCATGGTATATTCTGTAGAACTTGTAAGTTATATCCCTTATATTCTGACATAAGGAATGTATTGTATACCAGAATAGTTTACTAGAAGTTGTTCATTTAGTTTGACTTTTCAAGGTCCTATTCAAATAGTGGCTGATATTGTAAGGTCCCTTATTCAGTATCTGTTTGCAAGTGCATTCTTCTAGAACTTTCACTACTTAGAAACTAGAATCTAGATATCATTTCTAACCACCTTCTGGACAGGGCGGCCACATGATTAAATTCTTGCCCAGAATTTGTAAATGGAAATTTGCTGGAAGGAATGTCCCTCTACAGATTGAAAGTCAAGGGAAAAGGACATCTGGTCCTATCATGCCCCCTCTGTCAGGTACTTGGGGATGACTCCCAGAGATTTGGAAGGACACTAAAGATAGCAATAGAAAACAGCAGCAGTCTGGCTCTAAGACAACATTCTTAACTAGTTGTACCTTCCTTGGTCTATCTACTGCAGGGCCTCTGATTAGAAAAAAAAAAAAAAAAAAAATTGTCCCATACCTTGAAACCTACTTCTAGTCAGGATTTCTACTGCTGGTACTGAGATGCAATCCTAGCTCACCCCATCCAATTTGTCAATGAGAATTAGTATTCTTTTTATATACTCTTCTGATATTTTTCTATATGATAGATACAAGCTATAATTATTTTAGGTTACATCTCTTCCTATCTTTATGAAATGTATCTGAGCCATGTAGTTTTTTAAGAGACAAAATGCTAGTGTGAGCAAATAAATATCCCCTGATTCAAACAGATGGTCCAGTCAGGAGCATGGTGCCTGGAATAAAATTGTCTTGACACAATTCTCCATGATGGCCAATCATTCCAAGTTTTTCGCCCATATCATTAACACAGCTTTCATGTTGATAAGGAAAGATATATAGTGCTCTTTTAAAAGTTGCTTTTCAAGGATTTTGGCTCTGTGTCCACTCCTTCACTGCAGCCATACTCAGTCATTGACAAACTTGGCCATAATTTTGTTTGTCCTTATTCAATTTTGTTTCTTCCCCAGAGATGCCTCAATCTCAGTATAGTGAAAAGTAACCTATGTTGGATTAAGAAAAGCAGAGTTAAAGGAGCCCACCATTCATTTCTGATACACATGCATTCTCCCTCATTTCCTTTCTGATGTTATCTTTCCTTGCTATAAATATCTCTCACCTCATGAAACAATTGGTCTTACACTTTAAAAGCATATTGATCAAGCTTCATGTAACAATCACTGTGGCTGGGTTGATAATGTCAAGCCCTGTTCTATAATGTAATTGTGATATTGTTATAATTCACACCCTTTGACTACCTCTGGTGCATACCCTACTCTTACTGTGCTTTTGTCGTTTATGATTTCAACAGATGCCGTGGCTCATCCTGCAGCCCTGTACCATAATCTGACTGTGTTCTCTGAGCCCTCTCTGTTTCAGGTTACTTTGCAAAGACAGGAAGACAGAGAAGTCTCTGCAAACATAGAGTCATTTCTCATCAGCTCAAAAAGAAATGTTATTTGTCTTGTTGTCTCCCCCTCCTCCTCTTCCTCCTCCTCCTCCTCCTCTTCCTTCCTCCTCCTCCTTCTGCTTCTTCTTTTGGTGAAGTGAAGTAGGAAACTGCAGAATAGTGCCAGGAGGTAAATACTACAAACCTATGACTTCCTTTTCATTTAGAAAACTTTATATTGCAAAGAGAATGAATTTTAGAGATATCACTATGATATAGTTTCCCAAGATCTCTATGGCTCAAAAAAGTCCGAACTGAAGCTTCTACATTACAAATTCATGCATTTGCAAAATAACATACTTCATTTTCCTCAATAAAAACAAAGTGTATCCATTTCTTAAATATGTTTTTTCCCTCTTAATGGAAATCCCCACACCTTTCTATAAAGATTAACCCAACCTACAATTAAACTTGAATCTGTAGTTATATAAAATTTGATGTGATACATCAAATACTAATCTATTTATCTGAAATCAATATTTGAAAGCATTTTACTTCATCACAAAAATATGGAAAGGCTTTATATATGATGCTGAAGTGTTTCTGAAGATTGATCTTAATGACACCAAGAGGAGATATTTCTGCAATTGCACAAAATAGTAAGTTTAATAAAGAATAATTCATGACAGATTTAATATAGAATATAGCCTATTTATATTTCAGAATATTGTATTTATATCTTCTTGAAATTTATGTTATAAGTCACAGACTCAAAGAAAACTTTTTCTTGACAGTTAATATTGCTGTCATAATCTATCATAAATTAATCTAAAATGTGTAGTATGTTTTATTTACTCATCTTATCTTCCATGAAGTGAAATTCCCCAATTTCTCCATTCTGAATTTGACTCTAAATGCTGAGAATTCTAAGGAGCAATATAAGTGCTATTCATAAATACATGATCTGGACCACAGCCACCCTGTGTCAGGTCACTTCACAGGCCACCTGCTCTTCCCTTAAATGTTGTACAAAATGTTTACACTAGAGACTCTCTGGACCCCCACTGGGTCCATAAGCTAATTTAGATTTCTGTAAGTTGAATTTCTGTATGAAAATTACTGTAAGTTCCCCAGGTGTAACAGTGGGCTGGATGTTATTATTTAGGAAGCTTTTTTTTTTTTTTCCTTATTGATTGCAACACTGCAATAATTCAAACCTCTTGAGTCCATGCTAAATATAACCTTATCTAAATTGAATCAAAACTCAAGTTTTATGTTACAAAATGGTGTAGGATACACTCAAGTGAAAAATCAGCACATCGTTAAAAATGACAGATAGGAGACAGGTTGTTTTCTGATGGATTGAAAAAAGAAGAAGATAATAGAAAAATGGATAATCTCAAGACAAAATAGGATGAGTTTGATATGTCACACTGCTTCTTGCCAGATAAAATGTATAGTTGGATCAACAATATTTCTTAAATTAGCAAAAATTAATGAGATGGACAGGGCACACAGGAGGGAAGCCAGCACCCCCAGTGCTGGTCGTCAAGGTCGACTTTTAGACTTTGACATTGCTACATGCTGTGTGACTTTGAGGAGATGATTCAGTCTTTCCTTGTCTACTTTTACTGATGCACATCATTACATTGATGAACATGTTTTTATTTCTTACTGAGAAACTGCAAGTGAACTCTATCTAATTCATGGAGAATCCACAAAATACCCATACAGTTGTCATGTGTAATGACATTAGACTTTCACATTTTTCTTTTTCTTTTTTTTTTTGATCCAGAGAACAGCCTCAAGAGAACTGGTGCTACTATTTACCACGAATAAAAACAATTTTAAAAACATCCCGAAGGGGATGAGATGCCTGGGTGGCTCAGCAGTTGAACATTTGCCTTCAGCTCAGATCATGATCCTGGAGTCCTGGGATAGAGTCCTATGTCGGGCTCCTTGCATGGAGACTGTTTCTCCCTCTCTGTGTCTCTCATAAATAAATAAATAAAATCTTAAAAAAAAAAAAATACTGACGGGGCTCCTGGATGGCTCGGTCAGTTAAGCAATCTGCCTTTGGCTCTGGTCATGATCTCAAGGTCCAGGATGGAACCCCCAGTGGGACTCCCTGCTTAGTAGGGAGTCTGCTTCTCCCTCTCCCTCTCTGTGCCCCTCTCCTGCTTATGCTCTCTCTCCTTTTCCTCTCTGTCTCTCAAACAAATAAAATTTTTAAAAAATAAAAAGTAAATACTGAAGAAATAACTAAACACTAGATCTGATCTCTAGAATCGCCATGCTTATCAATATGTGAGACTTTTCCACCAATAGAACCAGTGCTGTCTTGCTTTATGTTTTGAATACCAAAAGGTGGAGAGCCTTCTCTTTGTGAAGGGCTGGCCATCTCAGGCAGACAAAGAAACCAAGATTCCCGCGGCATAGTTTCCTCCTTCCTTACCTTGTTGAGTGCTAAGCCATGACTCAGTTTCTCAGTAAGAAATAAATGACTCAGTTAAGAGACAGAAGGGCTGGCATTTCTAGGCTTCACCTCCTTTTATCTTTTCTCTTATCTTGCTCCTCCACTTCTTGGGAAAATTGACTATTGTTTCTCTCTTTTAGTAACTTTTGCACATTTGGATCTTCTCAATCTTTGCCATTAAACCCTAAGTGGGAAGTTGCCCTCAATCCTTTTTCACCTTGGAGCAAAGTGGAGATGTTAGTGGGAAAGAAGGAAAGAGCAAGAAAGAGCAAGCAAGCTCTTTCTCCCATATCACAAATACCAAAGCATACATTTTATGATGTACATCAAAAAAGAAATGACACTTAAAAAAAAGATTTTATTTATTTATTCATGAGAGACAGAGAGAGGGAGAGAGAGAGGCAGAGACACAGGCAGAGGGAGAGAAGCAGGCTCCATGCAGAAAGTCGGATGCAGGACTCGATCCCGGGTCTCCAGAATCAGGCCCTTGGTTGAAGGTGGCGCTAAAGCGCTGAGCCACCCAGGCTGCCTGAAACAACACTTTAGAAACGTCTGTAAATAAATACTGAAAATTACATTTGCTTTTGGAAAAATATCATGTTTAAATAAAAATAGGATTCTTTATCATTCATTTTATTTGTAAGTAGATATTTCTTTTTTGAAGAATTAGATGAAGAATGTCAGTTATTGAAAAGTCTCAGATTTTCACTGAAATAATGGCACTTAAGTCTTTACCAATTTTTACTTTCTATCACTTTCATTTTTTAAAACAAATTGAAAGTGCTAATGGGGGGAGAGGTGGACAAAGATGTTCACATACACACAGCATCAGAGCAACCTTTGAATTAGATATCATTTCTTAGCCCAAAGTCGTTGAATATTTTTCTAGCTCTGAGAATGAAAGCTAAAGACCTACAGGACCTTTCATTGTCCTTTCTTTCAGCACTACCTCCCCCCCCACTTTCCCTCTTAATCCTGTAACTTCATCTGCTGCCCCTGCCTCAGTGTCCAAAGCCCAGTGCACTGACCACAGGCCTTTTACTTCCCCGCACCATCCATCGTCCCAGTTTAGTATACTGCTCCTGCTTTGTATTCAGCCTGTCCCACGACCAACTTCCTCACCTCCTTCAAGTCCTAACTCAAGTGCTTCCTGTTTTAATGAAACCTATTCCAGCCACCCTATGTGGGTTTGTAGATCAGACCTGCTGTAAACTCAGAACAAGATGCCTCAGACTCACAACTGTCCCTGTTAGAAAAATAAAATAAAATAAAATAAAATAAAATAATAAAATATAAATAAATAAATAAATAAATAAATAAATAAATAAATAAATAAATAAAAGGTACCCCTTCCTATAACCAATACAATAGACTTATAGTTGAACTATAAAGTGTTTGGCAGAAGTCAAAAATGGAAACTATTTAATGACATGAGCATTGGACAGGAAGCATGTGTACAAATCACTGCATTCGCAATGAATAAAGTGACCCCAAAACATGCAGTCCTAGGCAACTATCATGTCTTTGTCTGTCACTTAGCCTTTTGCCTGTAGTGCATTTAGGGATAATTAGATAATTAATTCACCTGCATCAAATTTGAAGAACCTGTCTAATGTTTACTGCAAGACTTTACAAAGGACATTTAACTCAGGGTTGATGGGATAATAATTATCAAACTTCTCAATCTTGTTCCAAATAAATAAATGTCCAAATAAACAAACATCAAAGGGTTTCTACAGTAGGTTTCTACTAACTACAGACAAATGGTAAACTTGTGGAATAAATAATGCACTTTGATTAAGAAAAGATAATTCTAAAAAGTGGCTTCAAATATCCTTTAAACCAATCATAATTTCCATTTTTATTTTGCATCTCCAATGTCCATGAAATGATTAAACTGAAAAGATAAAAAAATCGACCAAGAATTTAGCTGACAAAATATGATGGAGCTCTCTAACCAAATTTGTGAGACACTAGATATGAAGCTCTTTTATAGTGCATATTTAATATATACCAAAAAACTCAAAGAAGTCCTTTCTTACAGAACAAAAATAAACTGGGATGGAAAAATTTTAATAATACTTGTGAACTGATTATCTACCTTAGTAAATTATTTTCCCCATTTATTATCTAGTAAGATGATGTCACATATTTATTTTATATATAACCTGCCATTGTTCCATATATGAATTTGTTGTGCCTGTAAAATGAATTTTGGCTTCCATATAAACCTGAAAGACAAAACAGCATTAATATGTGATATATGTATAATTAATAAAAAAATTTTAGATATTATTTACAATACATTATTAAATACTATTTAGTTTTGGTACATGTATGGGAATGTTAACAAAGAAAGCACTTGTATGTGTTTTGCAAGTTTAAATGAAGATTTTATATCCCTGGTTATTGCTGAGCCAACCTCTTTTATCAGAGCTTCATAAATCTCACTGAATAAGATTTAGTTACATCAATATATTGTTGATTTTTATATGGTCTTTTGGGCTTAGAATAAAGAATAACAAAATGATATTGATTTGATTCAAGCTAGGTAAATCTTCCATGACCTTATTTCTTAACCAAGTATAATGTTCATTACTTCTAGATTAATCTGCGCAGAACAAATCCACATTTGTTCTTAAAATTCGAAGTATGAATGGGATGATAAAATTACTTTCTGGAAGATAGATTACATATCCTGTTTGTATCTTCTGTTTATGAACTGTCATTTATTTATCTATACTACTACCCTTATACAAATCTATTCAATATAAATTTTAAGTAATTTCATGGTTTTCAAGGAATAAATTGATATAGACCTGAAAAAACAAGCAATCATTAGTAGGAATTAGTAGGAATACAGAACAGAACTAAGGCAGTAAGTAGTAAATAGAAAGGTAAGGAAGCAAATATAAAATATATTGAAAAATTCACTATAAAAGATGGTAACCCATATTTGAAGGCGTCAAAAATCAGAGGAGGGAATAGGTGAGATAACAGAGTTGCATCTTGGCTAAGTATGCTGGTAGTGATGAAATAAACTGAGATGGAAATTGCAGAAAGTGGGGTAGATTTGAAGAAAATAAAATCAATTTGGTTTTATTTTCATAAATATTTTATTCACTTATTTTGGGAGAAAGAGAAGGAAACTGCAAGTGTGGGAGGAGGGGCAGAGAGAAAGGGAGAGAGAGAATCTCAAGCAGACTCTCTGCTGACCATACAGCCTGAAGCAGAATTCAATCTCATGACCCTGAGATCATGACCTGAGTCAAGATCAAGAGTCACACGCTTCACCAACTGAGCCACCCAGGCACCCCAATAAATTTGGCTTTAGACTGAAAATAAAGCACAAAGCTTAGGTGGAATGGTGTACTTTTGAAACTAAAATGTGGCTCAAGACTTCTGTTTCTTTTATGTCAAACCCTCAGCTCAGTCCCTTTTCAGAGTGATTTTCTTACAAGATGGAATACTGACATCAAATAGTAATGCTAACAGAAGTTCATGTATGGGCAGAAGGGAAAAGAATTAGGCATGAAATAATATAAGCACCTATCCAATGAACATTTTGGCATCCATATCATCTCCGTGAAGTTTAAGTGATTTATATAAAATGACTACAATACAACTTAAATACTCTCAAAGCTAAAATGAAAACTTCTTTAGTATTTGTCAAATTTAATTTATCAAATAGCATTATATTACACAGATACTCCCACTGTTAAAGAAGAGATTTTTTTATGCTCTAGGAATAACACCTTGTAAAACGTGTGTCACAATAGGTACACTAAAGGAATAAGAAAATAAGTCTTTCACTAATGTCCCTTTCCTGAAGCCAGTGCTTATATCTCTAAATAGATACCTCCTCCTTCCAAAACTCAAAAGACCATTACCGCTGGACTTGAGTTTCTGATTCTTCCGTGGGCTGGCTATTTTGTCTGGTCTTCATTCACCAAAGGGGCTGTACTTTGAATTACTGATAAAGCCAGACTTTGGCATTTCTTACTATTCCAACTCAGAATTTCTCTGGCCTCTTCTTACCTAATTTCTCCAGGTTAGGTATTTTGTGCCTCTTGTAGCCTACCCTACTAGTCTCTGTTATTATTCTTAGATTTTTGGCTGTTTCTTAAGGATTGGGTGAGATAATAAATATTAAAGAAACTTGCAATCAGAAAATACTGGAGGTACCTATTTTGTACATCCTGGTGTATTCTCAGAAATCTAACTGCTATAGACCAATTTAATTGAATGAATTTCTTGCCTCTGGCTTCTGGTTGTTTGGTCAATGGAAAAGCCCAAGAGAGATCAAAGGTCTCTTCACAGGGTTCCTGATTCCTTTAATTAACAGCCACCTCTTCTGCCATTATCATTTATAAGACTCTCTTTCAGCTTTTCCTTAATCGCTCTTTCCTTGCCCCTGCAATCTTATTCTGGTAATGAGCTTCACTGGTGCAGGTCCAAGGTACTCCAAAATCTTTTATGCTTCCCAAAGCTCTACTCAATACCCTACTGAAATAGTCACTGTATCAAACCGGCTTCAAATTTCTTTTTTAAAAAAAGATTTTATATATTTATTCATGAGAGACACAGAAAGAGAAGCAGAGACATAGGCAGAGGGAGAAGCACGCTCCTTGCAGGCAGCCTGATGTGGGACTCAATCCCGGGACCCAGGATCACACCCTGAGCCAAAGGCAGATGCTCAACCGCTAAGCCACCCAGACATCCTTGTCTTCAAATTTCTTAATTTGATGTGCCATCTGTTTTCTTCTAGGAACCCAATGATGCAAGGAGTTAGTTTTCCTTGTCTGTCATCTTCCTTTCTCTTCTTTTTCTCTCCTTTCTCTTCCCTTTTTGGTATCTTCTTTTTTTTTTCCTCCCTTTCTTCCTTCTTTCATTCTTTCCCCTCAATTTCTATTCTGTTCCAGGGAAGAGACTTGATAGCCAATGATCAAGAGTTACAGAAACTTAAAGTCTATTATTTCAAGAGAAAGAAAAATATAATTTTACAAGTATTAATGATGTCAATTAATGGAATTTGATGTCTTGGATGGGCTGCCATTTATGGGAAGTACCATGGTGTAACTCAGTTGCTAGGGTCAAGGATGTTGTTACAGGCAATAAGTTGATTTTGAGAGGCTGTTATGTCATTGCTTTCAGTTCTAAAAATGTATGTTTCTCAAATAATACTGTTTAATAATTTCAGACTATGCATGAGATTTCTCAGATGTTTGGAAATTCAAATGTCAGATTGTCCAGAAATAGACCCATACATCTTTGGTCAGTTGATTTTGACAGGGATGCCAAGTCTATTCAATCGGGAATGAATAACCTCTTCAAATGTTGGTGCTAGGACAACAGGATATCCACACATAAATGATTGGAGTTGCACTTCTTTTTTTTTTTTTTTTAATTTTTTATTTATTTATGTTAGTCACAGAGAGAGAGAGAGAGAGGCAGAGACATAGGCAGAGGGAGAAGCAGGCTCCATGCACCGGGAGCCCGATGTGGGATTCGATCCTGGGTCTCCAGGATCACGCCCTGGGCCAAAGGCAGGCGCCAAACCGCTGCACCACCCAGGGATCCCCGGAGTTGCACTTCTTATTAACAACAAATACAGAAGTTAAATGAAAATAAATCAAAGACCTAAATGTAAAAACTAAATATACACAAAATCTTAAAAGAAACTAACTCAGTAAATCTCTGTGGCTTTGAATTTGGAAACAAATTCATAGAAATGACACCAGAAATGCATGAAATAAGATCCAAAATAGATAAACGGGACCTTATAAAAATTAAAACTATTGTGCGACAAGAGACAACATCAAGAAAATGAAAAGACAACCTACAGAGTGGGAGACAATATTTTCACATTATAAATCTGACAAGAGTTGAGTATCTAGCATATACAAAGATCCCTTACAACTCAATAATGAAAATATAAATGATCCAATTTAAAAACAGACAAAGGAATTGAATAGACATTCCTTCTCATTTATATATAAAGAAGATAATGTAAATAATTAACAAACATATGAAAAAATACTCAATAAAATTAATCACTAGGGAATTGAAAATCAAAGTTATGATGTAATAACAATTGAATGTACTAAGCTGGCTAAAACAAACATAACACTACAATAGAAAAGAACAAGTAGCAGTGAATTTGTGAAGAAATAAGATCACTCATACCTTATTGGTAGAAATATAAAAGGGTGTAGCTGCTGTATAGAAAGCAACTTGGTAGTTTCCTTGATAAGTTAAACATAGAATTGCCACATGACCCAGCAAATCTACTCCAATGCATATATACCCCAAGCAGGTCGTAGAAACAAATTGAATTGAATTGAAAACAGATATTCCAACAAATACTATACAATAACACACTATTTCCAATAGCCAAAAGGTGAAAATGACACAAATGTCCATAAGTAGATGAATGGATAAACATGTGATATGACCACACAATGGAATATCAATCAACCAAAAAAAAAAGCAATGAGTTGTGAAACATGCGATAGCCATTATAAACCTGCAAAACATTCTTCCCTGTGAAAGAGGCCAGATGCAAAAGGCCATATACTGGATTATTCCATTAATATAAAATATCCAAAGCAGGTAAATCCATAGAGACAGACAACTGACTAGTTGTTGCCAGGGCTGAGGCGAGGAGGGATGTGGAGGTAGTGACTGCTTAATGGGAAGGAAGTTTCCTTTTAAGGTGATGAATATGCCTTGAAATTAGGTAGAGGTGATGGTTACACAACATTCTGAGTATATTAAATACCACTGAATTTATACTTTAAAATGGTTAATTTTATATTATGTCAGTTATACTTTTTAAAAAATTGACAATAAATACATAATCATTGCAAGTACATTTTCTGTGTTAGTTTGCTATGCTGGCTCTAAAGCTTTATTGACTACATATTCAAATAACACATAAGTAAAAGTTAATGTTTTTCAATGAGAAAAAGACATGTCTTGTTTTAAAAAGGGTTTTTTGGGGATGCCTGGGTGGCTCAGTGGTTGAGCGTCTGCCTTCAGCCCAGGGTATGATATCGGGGTCCTGGGATCAAGTCCCACATCAGGCTCCCTGCATGGAGCCTGCTCCCTCTGCCTGTGTCTCTGCCTCTCTCTCTGTGTGTGTCTCTCATGAATAGATAAATGGAATCTTTAAAATAAAACAAAAAATAAATAAATAAATAAATAAATAAATAAATAAATAATAAAATAAAAAGGTTTTTTGAAAGTAACAATGTATGCCTTTATTCAAATATATAAATTATAAATTAAAGTGATCTGTTTGCTATTTTACAGCAAATTGTAATGTGAAATATAAGATAAAAGGCACATTTTAAGAAATTATTCAATCAACTTAATTTCAGTAATGCTGCTGTAATATTTTATATTTTCTTATATTTTGCTTTTTCAATAGTTAATCACAATCTCTTGATTATTGGTGAAATAGGTTAACTTGGAATGAAATATTTTCTCCTGAGTTACATGTTTAAGTTCAGCTATGTATTTAAAAATGTAATGTTCCAAAACATATTGCTACTATTACTTGTAACTGGTTTATAACCTAATTTTTTGTGAATCATTTTAATGATTTATTAGAATGGGTTCAATAATGACTTTGGGGGCAGCCTGGGTGGCTCAGCGGTTTAGCACCACCTTCAGCCCAGGGCGTGATCCTGGAGACCTGGGATCAAGTCCCATGTTGGGCTCCCTGCATGGAGCCTGCTTCTCCCTCTACCTGTGTCTCTGCCTCTTTCTCATTCTCTCTCTCTCTCTCTCTCTCTCTCTTTCTCTCTCTCTCTGTCTCTCATGAATAAATAAATAAAATCTTTTAAAAAAATAATGACTTTGTATTATATCCCTGGTTTCAAATGCTAACAGTGTGCATTAAAACATTGAAATCCACAGACAAGGAAGGACTGCCTGACAGCTTTCTTCTGCATCTCTGCCCTCCACTTAGGTCCTAATTGTCCCTGACTATAGGCTCAGGTCTAGCTAAATGCTGACCTTAGTCTGGTTCACCAATCAAAGTCATTCTAGAGACTGATTCCAGGATCTGCTTGAATTCTTTCAACCTGTCATTTCAACATTCCCTAAGAATCCATTAGATGCTTGCTTTTGTTTGCTTGTTGTGGTTTTTGTGGGGGTTTTGTTGTTGTTGTTGTTAACTGGGCAACTTAAGACAATGCTGAACAAGGCATGGCAAATGTTCACAAAGATTCATTGTTTGATGGACACAAAAAACAAAAGACAGGTAAAGTAACCCTAATAAAATGGAATACACTTTTAAATATCTGAGGAAGAAAAGAAAACAGAGTACTCCACTCAAAAGAGGGATGTGCATAGCTAAGGAAAAATTCACAAAGGAAATATTTCATGAAATGCTTCTAAAGAGATGTGTATGGACAGCAGGTACAGTAGATCAGACATCAATCTGGCTTACCTTCTGTGGGCACTAAGACAACCCTCCCCTTTTTATCATCCTTGATCTCTTAGTCTCTGCTATTATACTTTGACATCTGGTCCTAATGTAGACTCCCAGATCCCCACTGGCTTTCTTTCTGGGATTTTACCCTTAACCAGCCTGCCAGGATCTATTAACCATATGTAGCCCAGCAAGACTCTGGGTGAGACCTCTCTCAACTTCTTGTCCTGCAGACAAGTGGAGAATCACCTAGGAGAGAAGGTAATTTTGCTTCTTCAAATGAGCAAAATTGCAATATTCAATATTTTATGGCTTTGTTCTTGACTATAACATCAAGCAGATATGAAAGTCCTAAATTCCAAGACAAAGTTTTTGCACATCCTCAACTGCAATGTTCTCAAAACAAGACTTTTTTCTCAGTGCTCATCAAGGTAAGTTCACTCTTAATCCCCTTCATCTGTCTTCCCATCCTCCCCTCCCCTCTGGCAACCACCACTTTGTTCTCTATAGTTGAGTCTTTTATTCTGTTTGTTCTTCTGTTTTGTTTCTTAAATTCAACATATGAGTGAAATCATATGGTATTTGTCTTTCTCTGTCAGACTTATTTCACTTAGCATACCACTCTCTAGATCCATCCATGTTGTTGCAAACAGTAAGATCTCATTCTTTTTTATGGCTGAGTAATACTCCATACTATATGTATACCACATCGTTTTATTCCATTCATCTGGGCACCTGGGTTGCTTTTGTCTCTTGGTTATTATAAATAATGATGCCATAAACATAGGAATGCATACATCTTTTTGAATTAGTGTTTTGTTTTCTTTGACTAAATATCCAGTAGTGGAATTGTTGAATCATATAGTAATTCTATTTTTAACTTTTTGAGGAACCTCCATATTGTTTTCCACAGTGGCTACACCAACTTGCATTTTCACCAGCAGTTCCCGAAGGTCCTTTTTTCTCCACATCCTCGCTAACACTTATTATTTCTTGTGTTTGAGTTTAGCCAATTTGATAGTGTATAGTGATATCTTATTGTGGTTTTAATTTGCATTTCCCTGGTGATTAGGGATATTGAGCATCTTTTCATGTGTTTGTTGGCTATCTGTATGTCTTCTGAGCAGGGATTATTCTTATGTTAGTGTGTATCCTCTAATACCTATAACTGTTCCTTGGGTCCATTGATTTCTTTTTGTTCATTAAACACACACACACTGGGGATCCCTGGGTGGTTCAGCAGTTTAGCGCCTGCCTTCGGCCCAGGGCGAGATCCTGGAGTCCCGGGATCGAATCCCACATCGGGATCCCTGCATGGAGCCTGCTTCTCCCTCTGCCTGTGTCTCTGCCTCTCTCTCTCTCTCTCTGTTTGTGTCTCAGGAATAAATAAATACAATCTTAAAAAAAAAAAAACACGCACTATGCATAATACACACGTACACTCTCTCACACACACACTCACTGGTTATTGTCCTAACAGTGAATTAACTTGAATTAAATGGTAACATCTAATACAGAAGGACATAGATTTTGTTGATCTGTTTGTTTAACAAGTTAAGGGAGAAGAATATCAAAATATAGGGCTTTTCCTCCCTTAAATCTAAAATTTATCTAAAAAATCTAAAACTAGGTTTTTAATCTAGTTTTTTAAAAATCTAATTTTTAAAATCTAAAACTAGAATTGTGGGCTTAGAAGGGAGAATCAAGGACTCTATAATAATCTTGTCAATCAATATAATCATAGAAATCACAAAACTCTGTACTTTTACATATTTCACTTTTTTTCTTGTTCAAGTGTCATCTTAATTCTCAAATCAATTCCATGTGCTAATATACTGGCATAAAGAAGTCACATGGCTCAGTCCTTGAGGAATTATGGTCATGTCCCTATTGTTCAAAATTCCAGACTGAAAACAGAAGTGTCCCAGAAGGCTTTAAGGAAAAAAAATATGATGCAGCTGTGTTTTTGATATTAAAAAAAGAAAACGATCCTGTCATCAGTAGTTTATGTTTAAGATATTTTAAAGAGCTTGCACATCCTTATGCTTCAAATCTCTGACAAAAGCAAAAGCCAAAGGCTGAAACAGCAGCTTATTTCTGCGTAGAGGTGGAAGCGCTTAGGGCCTCTTGCTTTCCTAAATTAAGCTAAAGATATCCAGCATTAAACACTTTTCCCATGATTGATGACACAGGAGAAAGGGCTGGTGGATGGACACGTCATGGGAAAGTTTTGGCCTTCCAGGATGAAGTATGGGGGAAAACATCCCCACTAGGAAAGTAAATTGTGAAAGAATTGCAAACTTCCTAGTATTAGTGGTAAAAGCATAAAGCTGCAGAATAACAAAGGCAAAGCATGAGAATTAGTTAAGCCCTTAAGGAAAATGTTTTGTTCGGCAAAAACAGGAAGAGAGCTCTGTCCTCTAAATGCAAAGTTGCTCCTCCTTATCTATCCACCCTCAGTAAAATACAGTGTTTGAATGGCTTTTCCCATTATGGTCAGGAACTAATGCTGATTATTGATCACGTTCTCATCTGATATCCGTGACCTCTAGCACATGTTTTTGAGGAACCTGGCTCTGAATTTTGGATTCCAAAATGGGGTTTGCAGGTGGAGACTCTTATGTGTAGAATAGACCTCATGGGCTTAAAAAAAAGAATTTTCTGTGATGGGAAAGTTCCCTAAAGTTTATCTCACTATAAGGGGGACCTAATGCCTAGGATTCCAATTATTTTCCTTGGTGAACTTCCACCCATTTCTTTCTTCTGAATACTTAGTAATGTATGAGGGCATAATTTTTTACCCCTCCTACCTCAGACCACAAGGATTAACAAGCAATAATATCCAAGGAAGATGAATGATAATAACAGTAGAAAAACACTCAGTCTTATGAATCTCTGAGTAGGTGAGAAGTATATTGGTATTATTCATTTCATTTCTTTTCTTTTCTTTTTTTTTTTTTTTTTTTGAGATAGAGAGGGCAACAGAGGAGGAGGGAGAGAAAGAATCTTAAGTAGGCTCCATATCCAGCATGGAGCCTAATGATGAGGGATGAGGAGCTTGATCTCACAACCCTGAGATCATGACCTGAGCTGAAATCAAGTCAGACACTCAACTGACTAGCCAGCCAGGCACCCCAACTCATTTATTCAGAATACACGGGGTCACAGATGTGCTCTGACATGTGCTTTCGACCATCATCTTCAGATCTGATCATCACCATCCAATGGCCTTATTCTGTGCTTATCTCTACCATTAAACAAGATGGACACTTGTTTTGGAGATTACTGATACTGCTCATATTGGCGCTGCCTATCTCAATGCTGCTTGTTTCCCAATACACAGTCATGGGGTGGTTAGAGAAGTGTTTCTTTTAATAAATGTCTTAATTTTGTTAAACAAAAGGATACATGTGATCTCCCTGTTTTAGTGTGTTGGTTTGTTTTGCTTTTCAGTGGCATCTCCAATACTATGTCCCCTTTTATTATATGGACCCGAACTTGTTCTCTTACTTCAGGATGATCTGGGTACCTGCAATGCCCACAATAATATTTGCACTGTTTGTAGACATCAGTAGCCTACCATTGTGATGTATTTTAGGGCCTGCTAACTTTTCCCCAAGATCCATTTCTGCTTTCCTCTTAAATGCTGGAGTGCCCAGGGAGTTACATTTTTTAATCTTCTTGCTCTTAGATGTGGTGATGCTTCTATGTTCTTACCAATGGAATGTGAAAAGTGAGAACTGCAATTATATTGGAAGCTACATGTTGAAGAGTGCAGAGCTGCCCTCTAGCATAGTTTCTTGGAATACTTGCAATAGGAGAGTCCCACCTAGGTTTTACTCTATAAAGAAATTACCTTTAATTTTATCTGAACTACTGCACGTTGGGTCTTTGTTATAGCAACTCAGCCATAGCCTACTTAGCATACTATAATTTATGCTGTTTTATATTGAAGTATAATTAATATGCAGTGTTACAATAGTTTCAAGTGTGGTAATGATTGAAAAATTCTGTACATTACTCAGTGTTCATCATGGTAAGTGTACTCTTAATCCCTTTGTCTATTTCATCAGTCCCCCCACCTACCTTCCTTCTAGCAACCATTAAATTGTTCTCTGTATTTAAGAGTCTAGTTTTTTGTTCACCTCTCTTTTCTTTGTTAATTTGCTATTTTTTTTCTTAAATTCCACATGTGAGTGCAATCAAGTGGCATTTTTCTTTCTCTTTCCGCCTTATTTTACTTATGTTATACCCTCTAGGTCCATCCATGTTGTCACAAATGGCAAGATATCATTCTTTTTTATGGCTAAGTAATATTCTTATATGTGTTGTGTGTATGTATACACAACATCTCCTTTATCCATTCATCTATGGATGGACATTCGGTTTGCTCTTCATATCTTGGCTATTGTATATAATGCTTCAGTAAATGTAAGGGCACATATATCTTTTTGAATTAATGTTTTCTTTTTTTTTTTTTTTTTTATTTATGATAGTCACAGAGAGAGAGAGAGAGAGAGAGGCAGAGACATAGGCAGAGGGAGAAGCAGGCTCCATGCACCGGGAGCCCGATGTGGGATTCGATCCCGGGTCTCCAGGATCGCGCCCTGGGCCAAAGGCAGGCGCCAAACCGCTGCGCCACCCAGGGATCCCTATTTTTAATTTTTTGAAGAAACTCCATACTATTTTCCACAGTGGCCACACCAGTTTGCGTTCCCAACAACAGCACATAAGGGCTCCTTTTTCCCTACATCCTCATCAACACTTACTACCCTTAACACAACTGAATTGACTAGATATGAACACAGGATATGTGAAAGATGCAACCTCAGGAAAATTCTTGAGCAGGTGATATTTCTCTAATCATACATGGTAAGGAGTGTGAAACACAGATTATTTTATTACTTAGAAAAATTTGTGTATAGGTATCATTGAACTAAGATGCTTGGAATTTAAGAATGGAACCTGGGACATGGAATACATTTTCTGAAAACTGTACAAGTTATTAACATCATTTTAACTTGTAATAGAGAAAGAGAGAGAATTAGAGTTCCATGTGAGAACTACTAACATTTTTTGGAAAGTGAAGTATAAGAAGAATATGGGAGGCACCTGGGTGGCTGGCTTGGTGGTTGAGCATCTGCCTTTGGTCAGGGAGTGATCCCAGAGTCCTGGGATGGAATCCTCCCTCTGCCTATGTCTCTACCTCTTTCTCTGTGTCTCTCATGAATACATAAATAAAATATTTTTAAAAAAGAAGAAGGAGAAGATTGAAATAGGATAGTTAATCAAATACTAACATTCAGCATTTTTTAAGAGTAAAGTATTTTATTTCACCAAATATTTTGTTTAAAAATTAATAATAGTAATATATTTAATTTTAAAATTTATATATACTTATTGTAAAAAAATTAAATATAGGCTAATAAAATAGAAAGTTCTTATCTAAATCAAGATCTCCCATCAGAAGAGGCAGAGTTGCAGCCTAACAATGCAAGAAGCAGTTTTAGATTACAGGGCGGGGTCTTTGCCATTAAAAGCAATTCCTTGTCTCTCTCTCTCTTTCTCTGGAAAAGAACTTGAAAAATTGACAATCTTTCTAACAGGATGCAGCCCCTTTTTTCACTTCATTCCTTCCTTTGAGAATAATTACTTACCATGTCAGGTTCTTAAACCATCTACAATAATTCTGATCCGTTATTCTCAACTTACCCCAAATTTAATTATGAAATTAAGGACCTCCCATATAAACTTTCCTTTGCAACATCCCATTAACAAAAAAAAAAAAAAAGAAAGAAATAAAAATAATTTTTATTATATGTAACCTGAATTTTCCTGGATTGTGGCCCTTAGGAAATTTCACGAGGATTACTGTTCATGTCAATCAGGAAATCTCTAAGCATCACCCAGTATCTGAGCTGTAACCAGAAGGGCAAAAAAATAAGTAAATAACAATAAATCTTCTTGCTCTTGGAAAGTGGTGATGTTTATATCACATCCCAGTTGTATAAGGGCTTGGGCAAAGAATCTGAACATTCCTAAAATGTAGAGGGGCATAATTCCCTCTCCAGAACACAATGAGCTTGTGCAGCTGTCCCTACTTCCATTTTTGGTAATTATATTAAGACCAGGTCACACGGAGATTATATTGTGCAATTAGTAGTAAGAGCACATACCTGAACTTCAACTTATAAAGAGATAATTACTAAGTAATGTAAGGTAAATGTTCTTCTAGGTCATCAGTCCTGACACTAATGTTCTTACTACTTTACTACAGATAATGATAATAATAAAAAATAGTAATAAGAAGCTATACTTTAGAGTGCCCACTCTGGGCCACACAGTATTCTATGCACCTCATTTGTCGCTCATTTGATCCTCATCCAAAATGACACTGTAGTATGGGTATTCCTACTTTCCCATCTAACAGATAAGGAAACTGAGCAAAAGAAGATAAATGACTCTTCTATATGCCCCACTTATTTTTTTGAAGATTTTACTTACTTACTTACTTACTTTATTTATGTATTTATTTATTTATTTATTTATTTATTTGCAAGACACACACACAGAGAAAGAGAGAGAGAGAGAGATCTCAGGAGGGAGAGGGAGAGAATCTTCAAGCAGACTCCCCACTGAACCCAGAACCTGAGGCCAGATCATGGCCTGGGTTAAAGCCAAGAGTCAGATGCTTAACTGACTTAGCCACCTGGGTACCTCTACTCCATTCATGTTAAGACCTTGCAAAAATCTAGATTGGAAATGGATAGCCAACACCTTATATGCATTGGGAGGAAGTGCTGAAGTAGAGCACAGCAACTAGGGGACTGGGACGAAGAGATGGGGAGGGACCAGCAGACATATATCTCCAAGCAGCACTGAAATCATATATTTGGAATAGGGCCAAGGCCATTTGCCATTTTCCAAGGCCAAACTTGGCAGTTTAGAAAGATATTTTAAAAGGAACGATTTGGGTTGAATCAATCCTAGAAGCTATCCAATAAGTGCTCTCAAACCCAGCTTTCTACATGTTATAGGTTAAAGTTTGCTGATTAGAACATGGATTACTGTCAGAATTCACAAGAGCTACTTACAAATGATGCTTTATTTTAAAAGAATCCACGATTAAATTATTTTACTGGCTAAACTGAAAAATGTTTACATTTTCTCCAGTTTCTGCATGTTTATAGTCTCAGAATGCAAGTTAGACAAAGCACAAGCACTGTGATCCATGACATGCAGACTTCAGTATGACATGCTTGGTTTAACACCATGTGTCTTAAAGTCAACTCGTGTGGACTGTTGAGAGATTACATTTGACAATGATACACTATCCATATAGTTATAGAATATGCTTTTTCTCTAATAATGTAGAAAATCAAATTAGTTTTTCACTTCATTTTGCACATGTAGATGTTGTCATAATGGGCAAGAAATTAGACACAAGTTCTGTTGTGGTATATTTGTTCTTTGCCTAAATAATACTTAATGAGCAATATGGTTCACTAAGTGAATTCAAAATATGAAAATGAATTATGCAAATTAGAAGAACTGATAGCTAACTGTTATTAAAATAATTTACTTATCTTTTACCACAGATCAATTACTATGGCAAAGGTTATTTTTATATAATTAATAATAATCACTGCTAATCCATTTCTTGAACAGCCATAGACCAAGTGTAATAAGCTGTATAAAAGCATGGGATTATGTCAAATATCTGACACTGCAGGCAACAGACCACATTTTACCTAAGCGCTGTGCCAAGGATGTGTTTAGGAGTAAGATTATGAGTTCAGCTTTGGCCTTTGGATACACCTTCAGACAATCAAATGAATATTTAAATGCATATACTTGAAGATCTTTAGAGAGATTTGTGTTAGAAATACAATTTGCAAGTCAGCAGTAATTGAAGCCATGACGATGAGTGTAGTCACTCTAGGAAAATATTATCGATTGAGTTGTAAAAGAATGATGTCTAATGCAGGGCATTGAAGAACTCAAATATCCAATGGTCAGACTCTGGCAGGATCTTCAAAGAAAAACATTATGGAGTGGTCAGAGAGGAAGATAGAAAATCAGCAAGACTGGTAAGCACAGGATGAGTTCAGTAAACCTGACAGTGTTGGTTGTACATAAGAAGGTGGGAAAAACACAACCCTCCTCTAAAGATTTTAAACTTGTCTGACTCTACTGGAGGCCTAAAATACACATAAACACATGCAGGCCCACGTATACAGATGCACACACATAGTTGATATATTCAGTGCACACATGCATCTTCACCAGAGCGTAAATATCTACCTGGGGACCCAGAAATGTGGTAAATGTTGAAAAGGAGGGAATATGGCCAATTAAATTATACTGGAAGGTCATGCAAGGTAATAACCAAAGAGAATCAATATGTTTTATTTCAGTTCTAGATACATATGGTCATTAAATAAAATGGCAAACAAACTTGATATGAGGCAAGGTAATGCATGTTTAATGCCAATATTCATTGGTAAGGTAGTAATTGCCATTAACACTTACTGTGTACTTGTATGTGGGTGGAACTGTATTGATAGGGGGTTTTACACTAAATTTTCAGTTTAAATCCTTTAACAATTCCATGAAGTAGGAATAATACATTATATAATTACATAATACAGTATAAATGCTTTTTTTAAATTGATGTTTATAGAACTTGAGTAATTTTCTCTAGATAGCTAATAAGTTGTAGAGATATTATGCCAATCCAGATGTGTGGGAACTTCAAGCATCAGTTTTAAACATTAGATCACCAACATAAGCTTCAATATGAATAAAAGGAGAACATGATGATGCCTCTCCTTTGTAGAAATGGAGCCATAAAATCAACTTGACAGTGAGTATACTTGACTTTAGTCAACAGAGATAAGTCTCAAAGGGCACTGGATGTGCACAGCAATTTTAAGGGCTTTGACTAAAGCAGCAAATCTCCCCTCTGAATCCCATGTTCCCAGTAGCATTTGTTGATTTTCAACGGAAAGAATAAACAAAATTAGAACATGGTACCATCTATTTTTGATGATTTCAGTTTGTTTTATCATTTATTTTTTATCTGAGGCTATGGGACTTGTGAATATACATCCTGCTTTATGTATATCCTCTAATACAAGCTTGCATTTCCACTATTATCATTTGTGTTGTTGTTATTGTAAATGCAGTATCAATCTCTATGAGCTAAATACACCACGACTCATGTAAAAATATTTCTATTGCAAGTACCAATAATAGTAATACATAAAAGTGTAAAATGTAATATCTAATTTATTAAATTCACTGAATAGAAAGGACTCTTAGGTTAAATGTTAGTACGGAAAGTAGGAGAGGAATGGAGAGAGCATTTCAGATGCTCTGGAGGAAACATTTTGTTCCATTTTAATACATCAAGGTTAGGAAATAACAGCTGAAAAGCTATTTCTACAAGTGAAAAATGCTGTCCATTAGAAGAAAAGGATGAAGTTATATAACAGTAGTAAAATGGCATTAATGGGAATTTTTACTGTAAAAAAATAAAGTCATTCACTTGTGATTTGTGTCTACACTCTTTTGGTGTACTTATATAAATTCAGTTCCGTAATCCAGATAAAAAGAATTTATTTCCCTTCCATTATTATATTAACAATAAAATTGGTCACATAATTAAGCTCAAAATGACACCCTAGTTTTAGAATCTTGTGCATGTAAATATTTTTAATAGTCTCTTGTACACCATGTATCACCAAATTTCAAAAAAATATTCATTTTCTTAGAAAACAGGTCCAATGGGAAGTCGCATGAAGCTTATCTTTTTAAAAATTTGGAAGGCATTCTCCAGAGTAAAATTAATTTATATTAGCTAAAATAACTATATATTTTGGAAGTTAGGGCCTCCCAAAAGTTTTATTTCTGTATCAAAATGAGAGCAATATTAGATCCTCACTAGATTCTTAAGAAGACCTTTTGAAAATCTGAATTTGTATCATTTTTTAAAAATTAGATAAAGAGAAAAAGTACTGCAAGGATTAGGGAAGAAAGATGAGTAAAAAATAATAATTTAATCAATAGTTGCATTCAGTTCATGCATGGCTGGATACAATTTTCATGTAACAATGTAGTGTTGTTGTTTTCTTTAACAATGAAGTTTTTACATTACCTTCTATCATTTGCCCTTCATATTTTTTACAACTTTGGTTAATCTAAATACATGCCCATCTGGTAGGATAAAAATAATTAATATCCAGAATGTTTCCATGAAGATGATATTAATTTTACAAGATGATGGAGACATCCTGTAAAGTTGCACACAACAGGAGTCGGGAGAAAAGAAATACAGTGACAAATAATTCAAGCACCAGCTCAGTGCAATCCTATTTCTAATCAGCCGTAACCTATACAGAAACAAAAACAAAAACAAAGTCACTAGATTGGAGAAATTTGTCTCTATAAATGGCCAAGATACTTACAAGTCCCTTTTGCTCTGATTGTGGATTCCCCACATACCTTTCAGACCTGTAGTTTTTAATCCAAAGTAGTCTTATCCACTTAGAATGGCTATGCTATGTAAATAAACTGTATCAATAAGTAGAAGTTAAGATCTCTGTTAGACACGTTAGCATTGATTTTGTCCGTTACTATATTAAAATTGGGTGCAATTTCATTGTTTTTCTAAAAATAATCCCTCTTTTAATTAGCTGGCGGAATAGCATTCCTAGAACTTCAAAGCATAGGTCTGAACCCATGGTGAATGACCCAGGTGTGTTTCTTGGTGTGTGGCTCCCTCCACCCAGCTGCTCATTCCACCTATCAAGAATGAAGCAGGCACTGGCTTCCAGGACATGTTTTTCATGTACTCTATTCTGATACAATTCTCAAAAATAAGTTATTACAAAACTATAAGAAACACAATAAAATATAGAATTATGATTTAGGCAGAACAGATATATATTTACATTAAGCAGTACAATATAATGAATGATTTCTATAGTAAACTTGACTATGTCCACATTTCCACTACTACTAGTATTTAGAGAAGAATATTACAGCAGAATGACTTCTAAAGTCAGGGAGACTTCTGTTCAAAAACTCCTACTCTTCCTTCTTTATTTAGTTCTATCACCTCAATCCCTAGAATTTTTTTTTTGTATTTTGTGTTCAATATTTTGTATTCATATTCACTATAGAAGAACTCTATGATATGGAAGATAAAATTAAAAGAAAATAGCTTGAATGTTCTCTCAGATGATATACGAACAGTAGAACGCTCTCTTAATTAACTTCGAGAATTAGTAGTTGCCAAAAAGAGTGTCCATAACTTACATAGCTTAATATTTATTGATACTCTACAATGTAGTATTTCATTTTGTTGTATAAACTAACATATTCAAAATTTACTATACTGTAGTTATAATTCAGTGATACTAATTTGATATTCTGCATGTCTTTTCTGGATATGGTCCAGTTGGAAAAAATGGTAATTTAGAGGATAATTTAACTGTTATTACCATAAGACAGCCATCTATGCCTCTTAATATGTAAATGGAAGTAAAGGCAAATGTTATTTGCATTGGTTTTATTGAAATATTTTGAAATAAGATATATTACAGTACAAGAATTGAAATTCATAATAAACAGCACTGAGAACCTCTAATGCATGTAATATTACATAATAAGGTTCAGAAATTATGATAAAAGAAAATTAATATTTCACTATGTACTTATCCTAATATTTAGTTAATTCATTCCAAAAGCATGCCTGCTAAAATATCTACTCTGTCAAGAGAACTATGAAGTAATAAAAAAAAAAAAACACCACATAGAAATATTTAATTTTCCCTCAAGGATCACACAATCTACTTAGAAATAATAGACACACAGATTTAAGCAACCAGAGAAAAAATCCACATAGTATCTAAAAAATGTGATGGGTCATCATCCAGGCTTCAGAGTAAAAATTTTTGGTCCTTTCCCTCATCCCATGACCCTTCAAATGAGTGAATATACTTAATTTTTTTCAGTCCATGAAGCCAATTGCTTTGGTGTTTGGAGGAAGTGCAAGATGTTCTACAAGTGTTACCCCAAAGGTTAACAATGCTTAGTGCAACGGTCAGAAAAGCTTTTTTCTAAAAAGGGCCAGTTAGTATTTTAGGATTTGTGTACAAAGTTTCTCCTATTCAACTTCTGCCATCATAGACAAAATCAGCCATAGACAAGACAAGAACAAATGAGAATGGCTGTGTTTCCCCTAAATGTTATGGGCAGAAACAGAATTGGCCTGCCAGCTGTAGTTAGGGAACCTCTGGTCTGGTGGATCACCCAGGTCCTTATCTAATTTCATATCTCAATTGGCTAGTTAGTGAGGAAGTCTCTTCTCTAACTATAGTCTAACTATAGTGGCTTGAAGTGTAGGCTCATTCCATCACTGAATTTTGCTTCCAGATTAACCAACAGTTGGCCACTCTTCTGTGGAAATCTTTGTTAAGCACGTGACCCTCTGTGCCCTTCCTGATTATCAGACTCTAGCTTCTCACTTGCTTCCCAAATTGTACCTCAAGCTTGCCATTTCCTTCTATAATTCACTTCTGTTCAAATACCAAAGATAACAACCCAAAACAATAAGCCTTAAGGAATGAAGGCCTTTATTCTTCCAGAGTCTGTGCTAAATGCTTTACATACATAAGGGATTTAACACAGAGATGGTAAGTTGCATATTAAAAGATACATCTGTGTGAATTATACATATTCTCTTCCTTCATACTCTCTCACAGGTAGATATCCAGGACCCTTTCCCAGATCTCCAGGAAACAAAACTAAGATTCAAGGAAGCCACAGGTCTAAGTACAACATAAATGCAATGTCTTTAGTGAGTTTCTCATGACTAGAGATTACTTAAGAAGCGGGGTGTGCACCGAGAATGAAGGCTGGTGGGAGAAGCCTCTCAGAGACAGGGGTCCCTCCCAGGAACAATGAACAAAGACCAGTCAGAAAAGACCCAGCAAAGGCCTCTCTTGGCGTGTGTCCTGCTCCTTACACAAATACACCTAATAGCCACAAATCCCACACATAAGCCTAACATGGAGAGACTAAACACTGGGTTCGAGTCACATAGACATTGGTAGACATAGAATAAATCACAAAGACAGCTTCATTCATTTGTTTCTTTATGAATGGATCAATACTGATTTTTTTTTTCAAATGCCTTTCCTGTGTTCATGTTGAAGAACATGTATTTTTTTTCTCCTTTATTTGCTTATGTGGTAAAGTCCATTGATGAATCTTTTAATGTTATATTAAATTTATTTAGCTTAACACCCTCTGGGTCACACTCAATTACTCTTTTTAATATGTTTCTAAATTCAACTTGC
This sequence comes from Canis lupus dingo, assembly GCF_003254725.2. NCBI lineage: Eukaryota > Metazoa > Chordata > Mammalia > Carnivora > Canidae > Canis > Canis lupus. The sequence continues at coordinate 53,272,245 of NC_064264.1, read as the reverse complement.
TAATATTCTATTATTTTTTTTTTAGTTTAAATTCATCAGGGATATTATTCAACAATTTTCTTTTCTTGAAAGATCCTTGTCTGATATTGGGATTGGGGTCATTGTGGCCTCATAAATCAAGTTGGGGTACATTCCCCATTTTTTTTTTACTTGTAAAGATGTTTATGAGTTTTGTATTCTTTCTTTCTTAAACATTTGTTAGATTCACCTGTGAAGCACATCAGATTTATTTTTGTAGGAAAATATTTGTTGATTTCCATTTCTTTAATAGATTTAAGTTTAAGATTTTGCATTTTTTTACTATGTCAGCTTAATAAGCGGTATTGATAAGGAATTTAAGAAATTTGTCTTATTCTTCCAAGTTTTAAAATTTATAGATAGATTATAATATTCCTGTAAAAATTCTCTTGCTCTCCGTAGGATTTGCAGTGATTTATTTCTTGCTTTAATTCCAGGTACTGGCAATTTATACGGTCTCTGTCTTTTATTTGATCAGTGTTGCTAACAATATATAAATTTTATTTTTTTCTAATATTAATATAACCCACATCTTTTTTGTGTTTTGTTTTATGTGCTATATCATTTACCACCTTTTATTTCATCTGTCTGTATTTTTATGCTTTAAGTACCACCTAGATCTATCTGTTTAGACCAAGTTGGATAATCTCTTTTTTAATTGATCAGTTTTAATTAATTACAATCAATTATTGATTTTTTTCCAAAATGATTTGGATGGCTTACTCAAACTTTTAACAGTCTCAGATCTGTCACAGTTAAATGAAATAACCTGAAATAACCGGGATCATCAAAGGTGGATTTCATGAGACAATTCATGAGAAGTGCTTGAATTCATGTGAAATGCTTAAACCATACTAAAAATTCATTGATATTATTTATTTTTATTTGTATTATTTTAAATTTACTGCAAAAATTCAGGGTGAGTCCTACTTCATTATAAGTGCTCTGACAATATTATTTTAATTTCCATTTGTCTCAATGTGCTATATTGCTTATTATGAAGCTACAATAAACATTTATCTTTGAAAATTTATATTTTAGATGTACCTTTTTGAAATAAAAGGAAAATATATATTTGTAGGTATATGAAAATGTTGAAAAAATATATTTAAGTATTTTTGACAAAGTGCAGATTATTAGAACTATGATACAATCTAACATGGAGAGTTTGGGCATTGATAGGGAAGCTTTAATATTTAAAAATGCATTGTTTTCTTCATGAACTTGTAATCTACAGTATATTTTATGTAAATAATAGTTACAACTTTACAGACAATTCTGAACTCAATGAATGATGGCCATGCCAACTGTAAAATTAGTACAGCAATGCTTTTATTGTCGCTTTCGTTGCATTTTTTCTCTTTTATTTTTCTTCCTGTATTTCACTGTCTTTATCTTTCCTCCTTTTTTTTTTTTTTACTTGTTAGGATCCATAAAATTTATCTTATCCATGTTAATGCCATGCTTTTTTAAGTTGTATGAATTGTAAAAATGTATAAAAATAATTTGTTATGTAGAAAATAGTGTCGGTTACACATGGCATTATGCTGTAATAACTCAAAAAGCCAAGGCATATTCTCACATTACATCTCTGCCAAATTGGTTTCCATGCTGGTAAGTGGAAGAATGATTGATCTACTGCTCCCTAAAAATCTACAGCCATTTTTTGTCCTAAGGGTGACAAGATGTCCCAATAGCAAATTTTCATTGCTACTAAAATAATGCAGGAACTAGAAGAAAAAGAGCTCTGATGAGAATGATTTTACTAGACAAGAAATAAGACAAATTGCTATGGAAGGGAGAATCAAAATAACAGATGATTCTTAAAATGCAAACGCATTATCTATGCAAAATATGTCTAGGGAAGGCCAAGTAGCAGCTGGACCGACACAGTGTCAGAAAAGGCACTTAAATCTGGAGAGTACAACAAAAGAATATTTTTACTGTTCTTATCGAATAATGACAGAATTGAATTCTCAGACATGCACCGTGAGTGTAGAGTTTATGAGTAAAAGAGCATAGAAATTGAGAACAGAAAGTCATCATGCAGAGCAAAGGACTGATTTGATGAGGTCTTTACCCTACAAAAGGTGGGTATATGGTGTGTGATGCAACTGTGATGAGGATATTCACATTTGGGGGCACCTCATCCTGAGATCTGAGAACTGCTGGCACTGCAAGGATCCAGTTCTCATGGGCGTTTCTTCTCTAAGATAAACTACAGAATTTTTGAAGTACAGTTGTCCTAAAAATACATAAACTTGGGAGAAGAATTTTTAAAAAGCAGTTGAGGAAACACCCTCAGAAGAGAAGAAGTTTTCTTTCCTGTTTTTTCCAGTTTTTTTTTTTTTTTAATTTACCTTCTTTTACAAAATTTTAAACAATTGGGGGATTGGCATCATTGAATCACATGCAGATGGTATTACTAGCATTACCTTTATCAATCAAACACTAAGAGAGCTGCTATAGGCAGCTGGGTATTGGGAATGAGATACAAGAAATACCAGACCATGTAGCAATAAGATTGTGTTTATGGGCTAAATCCAACAAATGTTTGAATCTAATTTTGTTTTTCTAAGAGACTTGACTTTTGAGTATCTGAGTGAATCTCCTAACTTTTCGTGATCATGTAAATATACAAAATAAATAGATAAGCATGTTCCCATCAATATTTGTGCATTTATTACTCTGTAAATTATGAACATTTGTTTATCTAAATATATTTCGACAGTATAGAAATATGTGCAAAAATGTAAATTTAAGAAAGTTCAAACTTCTTCCTCCCACAACCACTTTGATTTTTTTTTTTTGGTATATGTTTTTATTGGAGTTCGATTTGCCAATATATAGCATAACACCCAGTGCTCATCCCGTAAAATGCCCCCCTCAGTGCCTGTCACCCAGTCACCCCATTCCCCTGCCCACCTCCCCTTCTACTACTTCTTGTTCATTTCCCAGAGTTAGGAGTCTCTCATGTTCTGTCATCCTCACTGATATTTCCCACTCATTTTCTCTCAATTCCCCTTTATTATCTTTCACTATTTTTTATATTCCCCAAATGAATGAGACCATATAATGTTTGTCCTTCTCCAATTGACTTATTTCACTCAGTGTAATACCCTCCAGTTCTATGCACGTTGAAGCAAATGGTGGGTACTCGTCATTTCTAATGATTGACTAATATTCCATTGTGTACATAGACCACAGACTCTTTTTTTTAAAGATTTTATTTATTTATTCATGAGAGACAGAGAGGGAGACAGAGTGAGGCAGAGGCAGAGACACAGGCAGAGGGAGCAGCAGGCTCTATGCAGGGGGCCCGATGTGGGATTCGATCCTGGGTCTCCAGGGTCACGCCCTGGGCCAAAGGCAGGCACCAAACCACTGAGCCACCCAGGGATCCCAGACCACATCTTCTTTATATATTCTTCTTTAGATGGACCCCAAGGCTCCTTCCACAGTTTGGCTATTGTGGACATTGCTGCTATGAACATTAGGGTGCAGGTGTCCTGCCATTTCACTACATCTGTATCTTTGGGGTAAATCCCCAGCAGTGCAATTCCTGGGTCATAGGGTAGTTCTATTTTTAACTGTTTTAGGAACCTCCACACAGTTTTCCAGAGTGGCTGCACCAGTTCACATTCCCAACAACAGTGCAAGAGGATTCCCCTTTCTCCACATCCTCTCCAACATTTGTTACTTCCTGTCTTGTTAATTTTCACCGTCCTCACTGGGGTGAGGTGGTAGCTCATTGTGGTTTGGATTTGTATTTCCCTGAGAGCAAGGGATGAGGAGCATTTTCTCATGTGCTTGTTGGTCATGTCTATGTCTTCCTCTGTGAGATTTCTGTTCATGTCTTTTACCCATTTCATGATTGGATTGTTTGTTTCTTTGCTGAGTTTAAGAAGTTCTTTATAGATCTTCAATATTAGCCCTTTATCTGATATGTCATTTGAAAATATCTTCTCCCATTCTGTGGGTTGTCTTTTAGTTTTGTTGACTGTTTCTTTTGCTGTGCAGAAGGTTTTAATCTTAAGTCCCAATAGTTCATTTTTGCATTTTTTCCCCTTGCTTTCATAGATGTATCTTGCAAGAAGTTGCTGTGGCCAAGTTAAAAAAGGGTGTTGCCTGTGTTCTTCTCTAAGATTTTGATGGATTCCTGTCTCACATTTAGATCTTTCATCCATTTTGAGTTTATCTTTGTGTATGGTGTAAGAGAATGGTCTAGTTTCATTCTTCTGCATGTGACTGTCCAATTTTCCCAGCACCATTATTGAAGAGACTGTCCTTTTACCAGTGGATAGTCTTTCCTGCTTTGTCGAATATTAGTTGACCATAGAGTTGAGGACCCATTTCTGGGTTCTCTATTCTGTTCCATTGATCTATGTGTCTGTTTTTGTGCCAGTACCACACTGTCTTGATGACCACGGCTTTGTTGTACAACTTGAAATCTGGCATTGTGATGCCCTGGGCTCTGGTTTTCTTTTTCAATATTCCCCTGACTATTCAGAGTCTTTTCTGATTCCACACAAATCTTAAGGTTATTTCTTCCAACTCTCTGAAGAAAGTCCATGGTATTTTGATAGGGATTGCATTAAACGTGTAAATTGCCCTGGGTATCATTGACATTTTCACAATATTAATTCTGCCAATCCATGAGCATGGAATATTTTTCCATCTCTTTGTGTCTTCCTCAATTTCTTTCAGAAGTGTCCTATAGTTTTTAGGGTATAGATCCTTTACCTCTTTGGTTAGGTTTATTCCTAGGTACCTTATGCTTTTGGGTGCAATTGTAAATGGGATTGACTCCTTAATTTCTCTTTCTTCAGTCTCATTGCTAGTTTGTTAGTGTATAGAAATGCCACTGATTTCTGGGCATTGATTTTGTATCCTGCCACACTGCCAAATTGCTATATGAGTTCTAGCAATCTTGGGTTGGAGTCTTTTGGGTTTCTATGGACAGTATGTCATCTGCGAAGAGGGAGAGTTTGACTTCTTCTTTGCCAATTTGAATGCCTTTTATTTCTTTCTGTTACCTAATTGCTGAGCCTAAGACTTCTAGTACTATGTTGAATAGCAGTGGTGAGAGTGGACATCCCTGTCTTGTTCCTGATCTAGGGAAAAGGCTCCCAGTATTTCCCCATTGACAATGATATTTGCTGCAATCTTCTTGTAGATGGCTTTTAAGATTCTGAGGAATGTTCCTTCTATCCCTACACTCTGAAGAGTTTTGATCAAGAATGGATTCTGTATATTGTCAAATGCTTTCTCTGCATCTATTGAGAGGATCATATGGTTCTTGGTTTTTCTCTTGCTGATATTATCTATCATGCTGATTGCTTTATGAGTGTGGAACCAGCCTTGCATCCCGGGGATAAATCATACTTGGTCATGGTGAGTAATCCTAATGTATTGTTGGATCCTTTTGGCTAGTATCTTGTTGAGAATTTTTGCATTGGTGTTCATCAGAGATATTGGTCTATAATTCTCCTTTTTGGTGGGGTCTTTGGTCTTGGAATTAAGGTGATGCTGGCCTCATAGAACCAGTTTGAAAGTATTCCATCCCTTTCTATCTTTCAGAACAGCTTTAGTAGAATAGATATTGTTTCTTCTTTAAAGATTTGATAGAATTCCCCTGGAAAGCCATCTGGTCCTGGACTTTTGTGTCTTGGGAGGCTTTTGACAACTGCCTCATTTCCTCCCTGATTATTGGCCTGTTCAGGGTTTCTATTTCTTCCTGTTCCAGTTTTGGTAGTTTGTGGTTTTTCAGAAATGCGTCCATTTCTTCTAGATTGCCTAATTTATTGGCATATAGCTGCTCATAATATGTTTTTAAAATCACTTGTATTTCCTTGGTATTGGTGGTGATATCTCCTTTTTCATTCATGATTTTATTAATTTGAGTCTTTTGTCTTTTGTTTTTAATAAGGCTGGCTTAGGGTTTACTATCTTATTAATTCTTTCAAAAACCAACTCCTGTTTTTGTTGATCTGTTCCACAGTTCTTCTGGTCACTATTTCATTGAGTTCTGCTTGAATCTTTATTAACTCTCTTCATCTGGTTGGTGTACGTTTTATTTGCTGTTCTTTCTCCAGTTGCTTAGGTGTGAGATTAGCATGTGTATTTGAGTTTTTTCCAATTTTTTGAGGGAGGCTTTTATTGCGATGTATTTCCTCCCTAGGACTGCTTTTGCTGTATCCCAAAGATTTTGAACAGTTGCATCTTCATTTTCATTAATTTCCAGAATCTTTTTAATTCTTCTCTAATTTCCTGCTTGACCTTTTCATCTTTTAGCAGGATGCTCTTTAACCTCCACATGTTTGAGTTTCTTCCAAATTTCTTCTTAAGATTGCGTTCGAGTTTCAAAGCATTATGGTCTGAAAATATGCAGGGGACAATCCCAGTCTTTTGGTATTGTTTGAGACCTGATTTGTGACCCAGTATGTGGTCAATTCTGGAGAAGGTTCCATGTGCACTTGAGAAGAATGTGTCTTTTTTATATATATCTTTAAAGATTTTATTTATTTATTCATGATAGACAGAGAGAGAGAGGCAGAGACAGAGGCAGAGGGAGAAGCAGGCTTCATGCCAGGAGTATGACGTGGGACTCGATCCCGGACTCCAGGATCACACCCTGGGCCAAAGGCAGGCGCCAAACTGCTGAGCCACCCAGGAATCCCCAGAATGTGTATTTAGTTGCATTTGGATGTAAAGTTATATTTACAATCTGTGAAATCCATCTGGTCCAGTGTATCATTTAAAGCTCTTGTTTCTTTGGAGATGTTGTGCTTAGAAAATCTGTCATTTGCAGAAAGGGCCGTGTTGAAGTCTCCTAGTATTAGTGTATTATTATCTGAGTATGTCTTTACTTTGGTTATTAATTGATTGATATACTTGGCAGCTCCCACATCAGGGGCATAAATATTCAGGATTGTTAGGTCCTCTTGTTGGATAGACCCTTTAAGTATAATATAGTTTCCCTCTTCATCTCTTATTACAGTCTTTGGGATAAACTTTATCTGATATGAGGATTGCTACCCCTGCTTTCTTTTGAGGACCATTTGAATGGTAAATGGTTCTCCAAACTTTCATTTTCAGGCTGTAGGTGTCCTGAGGTCTAAAATGAGTCTCTTGTAGACAGCAAATAGATGGGTCTTGCTTTTTTAATCCAGTCTGAAAACCTGCGTCTTTTGATGGGATAATTTAGCCCATTCACATTCAGAGTTACTGTTGAAAGATATGAACTTAGTGTCATCATAATACCTATTCAGTCCCTGTTTTTGTGGATTATTTCTTTGGGCTTCCTCTTTATTTAAAGAGTCCCCCTTAATATTTCTTGCAGAGCTGGTTTGGTGGTCACATATTCTTTCAGCTTCTACCTATCATGGAAGCTCTTTATCTCTCCTATTCTGAATGAGAGCCTTGCTGGATAGAGTATTTTTGGCTGCATGTTCTTATCATTTAGGACCCTGAATATATCCTGCCAGCCCTTTCTGACCTACCAAATCTCTGTGGAGAGGTCTGCTGTTTATCTAATACCTCTCCCCATGTAAGTTAGGGATCTCTTGTCTCTTGCTGCTTTAAAGATTTTCACTTTATCTTTGGAATTTGCAAGTTTCACTATTAAATGTCAAAGTGTTGAATGGTTTTTATTGATTTTACAGGGTACCTCTCAATCTCCTGGATCTGAATGCCTGTTTCCCTCCCCAAATTATGGAAGTTCTCAGCTATGATTTGTTCAAATATGCTTTCTGGCCCTCTGGCCCTCTCGGCGCCCTCTGGAACCCAATTATACATAGATTTTTCCTTCTGAGGCTGTCATTTATTTCCCTAATACTTTCCTCATGGTCTTTTAACTTTTTTTTTCTATTTTTTCTTCAGCTTCCTTCCTTGCCATCAACTTGTTATCTATGTTGCTTACTCTTTCTTCTACCTCATTAAACCTCATCATCAGGATCTCCAGTTTGGATTGCATCTCATTTAATTGATTTTTAATTTCGGCCTGATTAGATCTAAATTCCACAGTCATGAAGTCTCTTGAGTCCTTTATGCTTTTTTCCAGGGCCACCAGTAGCTTTATAATTGTGTTTCTGAATTGACTTTCTGACATCTTATTGTAATCCAAATTCTGTAACTCTGTGGCGGAGAGTACTGTTTCTGATTCTTCCTTTTGTGGTGAGTTCTTCTTTCTAGTCATTTTGCTTAGTGCAGAGTGGTTGTATGAGTGGGCTACATCAAGAATATCAACCATGACCTAAGTCAATTTCACCCTAGATTATTCTGCTGATGTCAGAGACCAGAAATTGAAAACAAAGATCAGAATGAAATAAAACAAAAGGACCACTAACGTGAAAAACAAATTTAAAACAATGTAGTACAAAATAAAACGCCAGGAATCCTAAGGAAGAAGAGAAAAAAAAAAAGAAAGAAAGAAAGAAAAAGAAAAAAAGAAAAAAAGAATAAAAAAAGAGAAGGAAAAAAGGGGGGACTGAGAGATTGTGGTGGTGAAGAAGTTGTAGTGGAGGGAGAATGTAGTCTACCTGAGGGGTTCTAGAGAGTGATCCTCTTGTTTCTGAGTATATTAATTTCATTATATTAGAAGACACTCAGTCCCAAATTTATATAATCCAGAAATACTTGTAGAGGGCCCCAACATTGACCACCAAAACATAAATGAGATAAAAGAGGGGGGCAGAATGGGAATGAGGAGTCTCACAGAAGGAACCAGCATGGCATACCACTTGTTTCTGGGTATATAATGTTCATGTTTTAGAAGGTATTAACTTCCACCATTGTAGAACAAAATGAGGCAGAGAAAACAAAACAAACAAAACAAAACAAAACAAAAACAGAAAACAATAAACATATCTTGTATATCTCCCAAAATTAAGTTGAGTATGTTGAAGGGATTCTAGAAGTGGAAAATATATCTAGGACCTGTAATTGTAGAAATATGAAAGTCAGAAAGGAAGAATCTTAAAAATGAAGAGGTAGTAAAATATCGTAGTTAAGGTGGGAAAAGAGAAAAAATACGGAAATTTACAGTCTGATATAAAAATGAGTTGTACTGGAAAAAGGAAGGAAAAAAAAAAGGAGGGGTACTCTCTGGTCCTATGCACTGTAAATCCCTTGCGTTCCCCTGGAGCTTTCCAGCACTGCTCAGTCAAGGACTTGCTCTTCCCCTGTCCTTCCAGCTGGTCTTCTGTGGGAGGGGCTGCTGTGCTGATTCTCAGGTGTGTGCACCTGGGGGAGCTGCCCCTCCCCCGCCCGGTGCGGGGCTCAGTGGGTGCTGTTTACCCCGTAAGGCCCCTGTTCGCTGGCAGCCCTACTCCATCCCAGACACCAGAAGCAACAACACCACTGGCAGCAGCCAGCTCTCCAGCCCTGGAGTCAGCTCCCACAGTAACTACCGCAGCCCCCGTTCCGCACTGGTCTGGATGCTCCCAGGGGCGGAGAAGGGGTAGTGTGGGCTCTGACTTGCACAGCTTGGGGGCGCCCGGCGGCAGGAGTGTCCTCGCTGTCCTGGACCCTCCCTGCCTCCGCCTCTCCCGGGGGCAGCGCAGGATCGTGGGCTGTGTCCCCCAGCACCCTGAGATCTGGGACCTGTGCTGCTGGAATCATGCTCTTGGGCCGTGGCTCCCCAAGGTAGCAGGATGCAGCCCCCTCCGCCCGGAGCCGCCGCCTGAGCTTCCCCCCAGGCCCGCGGGGCGCGCTCCAGCCTTTACCCAGCTGGGCCCGGGGTGTGCGGCGCGCTCTCCCCCCCGGCGCATCACCTCTATTAGTGACTCCGGGAGACTGGAGGCTCCACTGCCCCTCCTGAGGACCTGCCGGAATTCCCTGCTGAGCGCCTTTCTGTCTGAGGAAGAATCCGGAGTGGATTTTTAAAGTTCCCACTTCTGTGAGGCTGGGCTCTCCTGTCCCGGAGGCTCTCGCCCCAGGGCCTTAGCCCGGCTCCTCACAGGGCCCCTCCCCCACTGGATTCTTTTTTATTTTTTCCCCACCTTCCTACCTTGTTAGAAGTGAAAACGCTTCTCTCTGTAGCTTTCCAGCTGTTCTCTCTTTACATCTCAGGTCGAATTCGTAGGTTTCACGATGATTTGAAAGTTATCTAGGTAAGTTGGTGGGGACAGGTGACTTGGGGACCCTACTCCTCCATCTTGCCCCACCCCACTTTGATTTTTTGGAATCCCCACTGATGTATAATTAGAGTGGGTCCACTACAAGTTCACTGGTGTTTGGTTTTCCTACTTGTACCACCACTGCCATTCAGAGGGTCAAAATACCACTTCATTCTCCATTATATTGTGAATAGGGAGAACTTAATAATGTCCTGAGACATTTAAAGAAAGCAAAGGCCATACATGAGCAAAGTGCAGGTGACATACGACAAACATTTCACTGCTCAATTAGGTATCTCCTGCAGGACTAAGTAAGAATCCAAGAGAAGACCTTCCTACCACATCACAGGGTTAGGGCTGATTTTGCTTCTCTGTGCTTGTGGTCCTGTGGGTTCTCCTGAATGGCAAAAACATAGTAGTTACAACTATTATCTCTGCTTCCCGAGGTTCCTCCTTATAGACCAGAAAAGGACCTCCACATTTCTGGATACCAACCATTACCTACCCTTCTGCACATCTAGAGCTCCCTGCAAATCATGTCCTATTTCTACTGCCTCCTCACCCAATTCAGGTAGTCTCCCATCTGTAAACACATAACACTAATCTTGCTTCATTTTCTTTCCAACTTGTTTGTCATTGTTCAAACTTAGGTTAATAGTTAAATGTTGCTTTTTCATTTACTGTTTCACTTTTCAATGTGACAATCCTAATTTTTCAGACAATATCAATGCCTTTAAACCTGTTATCCTATGCAAGCTCAGTTTTTGGAGTTGAGTTCCTTTGTTACAGACCTAAAATAAATTTAACACCAGAAATTATTAACATTGATGTATTCTAAATGACGTACAGAAACCATCTACACACTGTTAAAAGCATTCATTGATATGAGGATCTTTCCCTAGGGCAAACATAGGTAGTTTATTAAATTCAATCTAAAGTGGCTGGTATTTTAAAGACCAAACCATGTAAAAATCAGAGGACTTTAATAGATAGAGTCCCTGAAAATAAAATATTGGTATAATAGAAAAAAAATTAAATATTTTTGTCACCTTCAAATGATGATTTGTTGGAAGACAAATCTAGAAAAAAAATCAGACTTTCATAGAGGAATGAAATATTGTTTTAAAGTTATCATGTTCTGCAAAAAAGAGGAACTGGAGAACTAAGGTTTTATTATGAAGTAATTCTGTACAATGCTTTATATATAATTCTTCCCTTTTTAAAAAATATTTTATTTATTTGAGAGAGAGCATGTGAGAGAGTGAGAGAGAGCATGAATGTGGGAGAGGGGTGAAGGGAAAAGCAGACTCCCACTGAACAGGGAACATGAAGCCTGGCTAGATCTCAGGACCCCTGAGCCAAAGGCAGATGCTTAACCGACTGAGCCACCCAGGCACACCAATTCTCCCCTTTTTGTTGAAACTTCTGTGAACTATACCTATTTAAACCTTTTTATGTATGTTTTTGCACATGTATACCACTTGAGTCTTCAAATTTCACCTACTCAGTTCACAGGACTATTACTGAATGTCTTAGGTGATGATCTTATGTCTGTCGTATCTTACCTTCTATCAGGCAGATGCAGTTATATGAAGCAAAGGTCAAGAGAATGATCAATGATAACTCTTTAAAAGGGTCTTTTCAAACAGATTGCTCATTTTAATTGTGACTTCACTGCTTTTAAAAAGAAAGTTATCTGTTTATTCTCCACGGAGGTAGTACTGTGTTTGTTGCCCTGAAAGAATATAAGGTAATTTAATGTATTTCCCCCTACCTTCCACTTGTAAACACTAACACTTGGGATATTTCATTTATAAGATATAAGAATTTTTCCTCAATCTCTCTACTTATTAGGTTTCTATGTATACTACTATCAGTTGAGCATGCATTTATTTTACTGAAGAATATTGGAAATCACAGGGTATTGTAATTACTGATAAATGTTTTTTTATTTTTCTCTGCCTGAAAGCCTTCTCTTGTACTAATCAGTTATTTCAATGGCTGTTTCCTTACCTCCTCAGGACTTCTCAAATGTAATTTTGTCATTGACACATTTCCTGATCGCTCAACTTAAAATGACTAACTTCTATAATGAAATGTTCTGAAAAATGTCTTTTTTTCTGTGGTTTTGTTGGTCAAAAGTTATGATTCCCAAATAAACTCCATACTCCATTGAGACACAAGCCCTTCATCAAACAAAAGCTTCCTCCTTAGAGTCTTTTTCCAAATTGGTATTAATGGTGTTCACCACCTCTTTGGAGTTTGCCCCATATGGAGGATAAGCCATGAGTGGATGGGAGATGTCAGCTGCTACTCATCAGGAAAGCTCTAATGTTTCATTTACCATGGATGTGTAGCCAAGTTACATGTACTTTGTACGTTTATTGGATGGGAAAAAAAAATGAGGTTCTAGTCTCTCTTTGACTTGATACAAATAATACTTCTGTTATGCCAACATGCTCTGTGGACACATTCTTCTACTCATCACCAGTCTTTCAATGTTCATAGTGTGAATGAAAGAAGTAAGCCAAGTTTATGTTGTATGTATATATGTATCACATATATGTATGTGAATGGATATACACATATATATCACCAGAAAAGAGCCCAATAGAAAGTCTCACAAATAACTTCAAAGATGTTGTTTTCTTACGTATATTGATTCACTCGTTGTTTTTATTTCTTTTTTTAATAAAGATTTCATGTAAATTTGAAAAGAAAATACATTTCTCAGAAGCCACATTTAAAGAAGGAAAGATGTTTCCCCCTGCCAAAACTGTCAGGAAGGCATCCTGTGTGAGATGAATTTTGAATATCATTTTGAAAGAAGTATTAGGAGAATTTTAATGCTAATCTTCAAATACTTTCATATTTCATCCTGAGCTTGCCAAGCAGACAATTACATACATTGACCAATGTGTCTGGAATGTTACCCAGACAGACATGAACTTGCCTTTGGATTCCAGTGATCAAAACTCTATCAAATCTCTTATGTCAGCTATTTTATTTTGTTTTAGTCTCATATTTCCTGAAGATTTTGTCTTTTGTAGATAAACTAGAATGTCCTCAAAAAGGAATAACTTGATACCTGATTAACTGTTTTACATACAAAACCAACCCAATAAGTGATTTTAATTATTTCATCTATAGTATATTTAAAACCACTGGTAAGCTAAAAAATAAAAATAAAAAATAAAATAAAATCACTGGTAAGCCTTGATGAAGTTCACATTTCCAGGCACCTATGTCTACACACTTATGTATATTCTGTCAACTGTTATTCATGTGTATCATACAATATTATTTGAGTTATTTTCTTGTTTGCATTATTTCTGTATGAAGTTCATAAAATCAGAGCAACTCTGAGGTTTTGAAATTTGTACATCTTAAAATGTCCTAATAATTTCTCTTTCTGTACCAAAATATACACTTTGCAAAAGAACATAAAAGATAAAAATAATTCCTTAGTCTAGAAACTTAATATATGTGTAGTGGTACTCAAAAACAAACAAACAAACAAACAAACAAACAAACCAAAATCAGGGAAAAAGAGATAAGACCTGTGACAATAATATTGAGAAAACATTTTTAAAAATTTTTTTATAAGAAAATAACTCCAGAAAAAATGACTAATTATGAGATGTTTAATTCATTTCACAATGCTTTTTAGCTTTAGTCCTCTGTGAGATTTCTCCTTTCCTCTAAAAAAAATAGCGTCCAGTTCCAACAACTGTAATATATAGCTTTCAATGGTAAAAAAACAAAACACAATTCTTAACATGGCACCACTATTAAGATTAAAGAATTGATTAAAATATATATTTTCAATATTTTATGCTTCATGTATATAATGAATAATAATTTGGAATTATTTTGGTCACATTTGTTGTCATGAGATTTTTTTTTTTTTTTTTTTACTAAAACTTTAAATCAATGCAGAAAACAAAGGAAAAGATAAACACTTGGAATCAATACAGGCAGAATTGAGGGATTAGGAGCCAGACAGATTTGATTCAAAGCATCCTTCAAATGTTGGCTGATGCCAAATTATTTAACAATTTTTAAAAAATAATTCTACAGCCAGCGAGGGGCTTGAACTCACAACCCTGAGATACTCTACCAACTAAGCTAGCCAGACACCTCCAACATAATAAATTTCTTAGTTTGTCTGTGGTAGGACATGGCCAAGACTGCTGTATACTCAATGTGGTAGCAAACAATTGAAAAGAGAAGAGTTAAACTCTGACCCAAAAGAGATACCCTCATAGGATAATAGGATTGATACTTGAGTCTGGATGTGGGCTCTCCAGCAGCCCTAAAAGTTCACTCTACTGGAAGATTATCGTCATCCATATAGACTGCCAAACTTAGGACAGGCATCTGGGAGGGGCAAACATCAGGGAGTCTTGTGAGTATATTCTTAATTATGAATATATATGTTACACTACCATTTATTTGGTTGGTAGTAAATCGACTGAAAACAGGTCCAGTTGACCATTTCCTTCAATTTTCAAGACTGGACAAATCTATCTCACTCTCAAAACTTCATACTAAAATGGTGGCAATGATTCTTTTCTCATAGTGTGAAAATGAAGGTTAAATGAGATACTATATTTCTAAAGCTTTGTTTAGCTCATACATATCACCATTATTGATTACCTAAACCAATTCAGCAAAATATTATAGTGAAATTGTTCCTTTGTGTTAAAAATTAGTTAGTGAAAGAGTGTAAAAGTTAGTAAGAGAATGTAAAAAAATTAGCAAGAGAATATAATGGCAGATGTATAGCCACTCTTCCAATTTTCTAAATAATAATTTTAAGAGAAGCACACAATTATCTTTTCCCCCAAAAACTCTTAATTTTCTCTTGCAACTTAAATAGCAAATATGGAAATAGTTATGCTCCATTGTTCTGAAACATAAAATTGGATTAATTTAATTTAATCTAAATGAGTAGGAAATTTGATTCAATTCTAATTACTGGGACCCATTTTTTGCAAAGCACTCTTATTGGCATGGTGGCAAATTAAAAAAAGGAAAATATTTAGTTCCAGCCTTGAAGAGGTGTACATTTTAGAAGTGAAAATGCCCTGTAAAAAGCAAAGGAATATGTTCTGTTATTTTGAGTGAAGCTAACAGAAACAACTTGACTTCTATTGGGTTCTTGCTACTCAATAGTTTTTGAGAACATTTACCAAAATCATGGAGCTGAAAATTAATATAAAAGAGTATCAATTCAATGTCAAGCAGGGTGATATTCTCTCACCTCCCTATCTATCTGTAGAGTCTTCTATCATCCTACTATTGCTCACTCTCTCTCTTTTTCCTGATCTCTGCAAGGGTTTAGATTTGAAATTACACTCCGTGGTTGTGCTTCAGTGGATTTAAAATTGCGGCTTTCATATGTTATGATTTCACATGGTCAGTCCTCTATGGAAAATTAGTTTATCCTCCATTACCTTCAAAGTGAACTTTGACTAAAGTATCCCTAATATAAAATCCAATGTAAAACCACAGCTTTTTCCATTATTTTAAAGAATTGTACCCTCTTACTTTTCTCTTTTAGTTCCTGTTAGTTTAAATGACCTCAATACCATGGTCACAAAGACACTAGCGTCAAAAGAAAAAGAATTTTACTTTTCTTACTAAAATTGGATTCATTTGAACCACTTTGCCATGGGTTAATGGTATTAACCTAACAAGTTTCACTTGATTTTTGAGGTTATTTTACAAAATAAATTCACCTGATTCATATTGTTTAAAACTTTTTGGAGCTGCCCTAACCTCAAGAGTTAATACACCCTAAAATACTCTAAAGATTTTTTTCCTACTTAATGTCACAACTATAAAGCATGCTCTTTCAGAAATGAATTTGGAATCTGTCTTCATAACTTACAGATTGAGAATATGTTGCTATTGATCTATGAAAACTCTTGATTTTGTCAATGTACTATCCGAAAGCAAAATTTCTTCAAAGGTGAATAAAGAAATTTGTAAGTAATAGGTTATTTGGAAAAAATCACTGATGAAGTGTCTTCTCTATATGTGCCATTTAATTATAAAGAACTACATATGAGATGACAAGTATAATGGGTACACTTTTGTAAGGTTAATTTTTATCTCTTTTGCAAGATCAAGTTATTTTATCTTCAGGAGCATAAATTAAGTAAGATGTATCAAGTAGCATCCTTCTCATTTTATCAGCTAACTATAATATGGAAGGTTTAAATAGCCCCACATAAAGTCATAGTTTGGTATAAGGAGGAAGCAAAGGCTGGGTTTTAGGCTTGCTACATAATGGCACCTGCAATTAGGTGCTGAATCAATGTTTTTTGCTGAAGAATCCCAGGCTAAAGCCTTTCCATTAGATGATGGCACTTCTCAATTATAGTGTTCACTCTGTAATCTGACAAATCCTTCTGCCATCTGATAGATTACATCAGTAGCCAATCCCATACCACAACTTCTAAATTCTATTCCTAACTGGTGTCTTTAATATAAACTTATTGATATATTTACACACCATTAGGAATAACTAGGATGCCTGCTATGCCTTGCATGATTTAGTTAGAGCACTGTATCCTGAAATTCATTGTCCTAACAGAGGCATGTCTGGAGGATAAGATCCAGAAGGACAGTTCACTCTTGGGCCATACAGAAAATTTTTGATATGGTTGTGATTTATTTCATCCCAACTATTACCAGACTATCTCACTTTAAGATAAAAACTACAAACTTTTAATGGTAAGACCCTCCATTATCCTTAAAGACTAATCTGGCAGCTGTGAATTTGCGAGTTGATATTGAAATCAAGATATACAGCTGCTGATAACACTGTTGATGATGTTACTGTTTCTGTTGAAATGTGAGGAATGTAAGGCCAATTTCTGTAGAAATATGCAAATATCATTCCATGTTCTCTATACCATTCTCTTCTGTGTACAAGATGTTCTCAGCATCAACTATTATTATGCCATAGCCTACTTGATGTTATTTTTTCCCATTATTTTTACTTAATGTTGTACAGAAACACTAATATCATTAGGTATTTTGTAATATTTAGTAGAATTTCCTGTCCTCAAATTTCGTGAGTCCCTCAGAAAATTGGTTAACAAGTTGTAATGAGAACCATGCAGAGAAAACCAAGGTGGTTCATAAAAGTACAAGTCAGGTCTTCTTTCAATGCATATGTATTGATTAAATTAGGTTTTGAAGTGATGTAAGATTTGGACAGTAAGTTGCCCACTGGTTGTTTGGGACGACTGAATATAAAATAACCTTAGGAAATAACCTTTCAAATAACCTTGAAATCATACTTTTATTTGGAAGAAGAGAAAAACCCAGGTTTTATGAATCAAGAATAGCAGGACAAGCATCTCCAAATGATCAAAGAAAATTGACCAGGAGAGAGCAAGTTGTTGGAAACCAGGATCTGCCCCTCAGAATGGGAACTCAAGACACACAAAAAAGGGTAAGACCTAAATAAATTTCTTTGGAAGAAGGCAGAGAGAGCTTTGGTTGAGTTTGAAACTTTAGTTTTTAAGCAGGAGTTTAGAATTAGACTGGAATTTGGCAATTTAAGATCACTGATTTACTTAAGCAACCTGGGACAACAAAGAAGAATCAGGTAAATTACGACAAAAAAAAAAAATGATCTAACGGTATCACATAGGAAATGAAATGACCAGAGGATAAAAACAGAAAATTCAAAAACACCACCATTTGATGTTTTTAATTTGTGAATGTGGATTTGAGTACTAACTGTGTGTCTGTCACTCATCTAAATTACATCTTTTTCGTATATACACTGGTTATTAAATCAGATTCCATTTACTAAAAAGTCATTTTTACAATAATAGTTTCTTACATGTTGCTATGTAATGAACAAAGTCAAGGAAAGCATGAGTGCCATGTAAGAGTTGTTAGAAGGTAGAATACCTAATAAAAGAAAATTACTGGTAGTAAATAATAAAAAAAATTATTTAAAAGTTCATTCATTTTCTAACGAAAAATGTTTGACAACATAATGTTTTCAATGTGTTTTTTTTCACTTAGCATTCTAGTTTCCCCCCACTTCAATAATTATATATCTACATCAAAACTGTGATAGCCCCATAGTATGTCATTGTATTCCATAATAAATTTAATCATTTTATTATTGAAATATTGGGTTACTTTCCTAGTTTTCATTCTTAAAAGCCACACTGATAAACATTTGGTAGATGTATCCTTATCCACTTACCATATTATTTCATATGGACATGCATTTTAGATGATTTAAGACAACAATCACAACAACATGAATCTCACATGATTATTGTAGTTTTGGCGTTCACTGATTAAGAAAACAGCCTGAAAATATAGGATAGTCTGGTACATAAAAGGAGCTCAATAAGCATTTGCTACGTGGATGAATTAACCCTTAAAATATTTTGACATTAAAGCAGCATATATATATATATATATATATATATGAAAATTATGACCTTTATTTCCCACGTTCTTTTTTATGAATTAATTTTAACAGCTTTACTGAAGTGTGATTGATATACAATGAGTTTCCCATATTCCAGTGTGTACACTTTAATGAGTTTGGACATACGCAAACACCCATGATAGATCACCTGCCTTCTTTTCTGTCTTCATCCTCATGTGAAGAGTTTGTTGTTATTTTTAATAATAACTTGCTAAAGTTTTGCTATGTAAAGAAGTTATTACTGACAAGAGAAAGGTGCTTGTATTACATATGCTACACTCAAGATTCTGAGAACTGACCTTCCTCCTGGAAATACTGTAAGGTACCATTGTGTTTGAGGACTGCCTGTGACCTCCTTTAGTCAAGAATAGTGGTAACCATGCATGAAGTGGCAAATGGGGCAAGACATGGTGGGGAGGAGAAATGTCTAGATACAGAAAGAGGAAGAGACATGAGAATGTTGTACAGCCAGATGCCCATGGAACTCACCAAGTCTGAAATGTGACCTGATGGGCAAATAAACTCTGTACATCAAATGTGTTTATGATTCACTTCTAGTAAATAATGAACTTTTTTTATTTTGTGAATGGAGAGTCTTCATGCCTTTCTAGACAGATCAGAGATGCACAACATACTCTTGTCTATTCTATAACTCCAGCACTTAGAACAGAGGCTAGAGCATAATCAGAAATCAATAGATATCCATTGATTGATTGAACAGATGTACTATTTATTCGATCTGCACGCAATGATATGTGGACGTCTGGATTTGCCACATTGCAATAATTCTAGACTCCTACAGTGAGCCCAGGGTCATGGATGTCAACCACGGGTTTAACATCTTTGGAGACAGTGTTTCCAGATTCTTCTTTACATCATCTTTTAGCCTCTACCCTGCTTCACTTTCCTGGACTGAGCTCAACTTGACACCTTTGTTTTACAAACCTCTAGACCAAGATGAATGATCTGAGACAGAATAACCCCCAGCAAGGCTCTCTATCCAGCTGGCACCATACACACAATAAATTTTAGAATAATAATAGTATCACAACACTCTTACTGTCATGCTACAATGTAGCCTTAATTATTATTAATTGCCACTGGTATGCAATTTCAATGGTACACTGAAAGATCCAATTTGGTCCTAATGTCTCTTGCTTATTTTACTGCTATGTATTAGTATTAGGGTCCCTTAATTAATATTAAAGTCAAATCCAAATATAATTGCTGAACTATTAACACCTAATAATAATTAAACCAATCAGTTTGAATAAGAGAGCATGGTAAAAAGTGCCCTTTAGCTTAGATGACTATTTCTAAAACATAGATCTTTATCTTTCGTGGTCATTTCTTTTCTGTATTATCCCATTTATCTTCCTCGCAAATTAATTTCCATCAATGTTCTGCTCTGAGAATTTCCTCTGACCTTGGCATGTTCTTTTCCTTCACCAGATTGAACCACTATGACCCCAGATGAAAAAATATTGTTGATTTTACAAGCTATGAAAATTGCAGCCTTGCATTTCCTGTGTAATACCTCCTGTAAGCCAAGAATGCACATACTAATAGTTCTCAATAACTTGTTGGTTATATTATCAAAATGATAATGTACACAATAAAAAGGGACTTAGTGAATGAATGACTACTTCCTTTTTTCCAGTAGGTTAACTCTGGTTATTTGATAAGAGTATTTAAGTACTTTACCATGTTACCCCAAACTAAATTAATTTATTTTGATTAAAAAATTTCTAAAGATGCATTAAGAAGAAAAATAAACACCTCAGTGTATCTGGCAATTCTGGTTTTTCTCAACATCACATAAAATAACAAAATTCAATGTTTACTTGGTTGTTTTGTTCAATTTCTGCATAATTAATAAAAGCTTTCATTAATGGTTAAAACTTATTTAATGAAAGTATTTTGGTAAAAATTGTATTCAATATTGTCTGTTTAGGACTATTAGAGCATTAGTACATGCCTAGCATATTTTTTTTTAATTTTCAATATAGTTAAATGGCACCTATGCCTTTTATGCTTAGTAATTATTAATTAAAATGATAATAATTATGAGATTAAGATTTAGTTCTATTAATGATACATTGCAAACTGTTTGCAAAATTCTACAGGCAAAGGAAAACTTTAAATAGGACTATTTAATGAAGTTAGAATGACATTAATTCCTTCTATATATATATACATATATATATATATGGAATTTCATAAGGGAAGAAAATATCTCTGAATTTTTGCAGAAGTTTCTCCTCTGGTAATGCACTGATGGTGGCATTGTGTTTGTTCAAGTTTATACATGTTACTGCAAGCCTGCAAACCCTGGGTGGTGGGCCTGGAGGGGAGCCATCTGCTGCTGAGCACTCATGGTTTGCCTTGGATTTATTCTCCTCCTATCTCCTCCTCCAGTTACTCCACAACTGTAGCCAGCTTTCCCTCGTCCTCATTTTTATATATTTTCATGCTCATATATATGACTCACTCTTCACCTACTTCGAAGCATGTATTACAACATAAAACATTCAGGAATAAAATAGCAGCAAATACATGAAATGAGTTTAGTGCAAAACATAAAATTATTTGCATTGCTGTACTTATTGGGAAGCAAAAGTGCCCGCAAAAAAATAAAAAGAGAGAGAGGGTTAGGAACAAAAGAAAAAAGAAAAAGCAAAAAAA
This sequence comes from Canis lupus dingo, assembly GCF_003254725.2. Lineage (NCBI taxonomy): Eukaryota > Metazoa > Chordata > Mammalia > Carnivora > Canidae > Canis > Canis lupus. The sequence continues at coordinate 53,250,948 of NC_064264.1, read as the reverse complement.
AAAAAAAAAGATAAAAGGAAGAGAGAAATAAAATAAAGGAAGAAAGAGGGAGAGAATGACAGAGACAGAGGGACGGAATGGAAAAAAGAGAGAAAACAGAAAGAATCCCCTGTCTGGTCTGGACACTTTGACTGTGCTGGGCACCCCTTCAACAGTAGCCAGGCCATTGAGGATTATGTCTCATCCCTTACCTCCTGTTTGCACTGAACATAAAAACCATCCAGTGGTGAAAGTGTAGGGTTCCTTGGGTCTTCTCTGGCCTGGGCCCTGCCTGGGCATGCCTGTGCCTTCGCTAAATGCAGGTGTTCAGGAAAGCTTTCATTTCCCAAAAACACCCTCTCCCATTGTTCCTGCCTACATGGTGCTTTCTGTTATTATTTTACCTAAAATCCTTCACCTCAGGCATCAGTGGGGTGAGCCTGTACCTTGCAACATTTTTGAGGATGTCTGCAGCTTTTCTGCCCTGATTGAGTTCCAAATTAAGCAAAAAAAGGCAAGCTCCTTGCGTCAGGCCTTCAAATAGCACCCAGACAGGCTGGAATGCCAGAGAAGCACATTAGAGAGGAAGGGGCTGTTCTGCTCTCCCAGACCCAGGAATCAGGGCCCCATACTGGAAATGTGCCTATTGCCTTTAAGACAACTGCTGGCTCAGGAGCAGGTGCAACAGTGAAGTCATTAGGCCACAAAGCCTTCCTACCATTTCTGAGTTGCTTTTCCTTGATTCATTGATTTTCTTGGTTCTTGAATAGGTTTGACTGCTTTCTTGACAAGTTGATTCTGACAGTTTTTGCTTGATTTTTAAAATTCCTGTAGAAGGATGGGTTTGGGGACTGCTTACTACCTCATTTTTGTTGCCATCACTCTTGCAGGAACAATAAGACACTGTACACATGTACAATTATAGATATATATATATAACATATTTAAGATGTGTGTATATATAATTGAGTATATTTATATGGGTGATTATATATCTATTCAACATTAAGTATTAAACACTCTTTTAGGATATGTAGTTCATAATAATGAAATATTTTATTGCTGAATGAACTAGGGAGACGCTGGGCCCTGAGGCCTTCACTCAGTCCATCCCAAAGATGTTTAAAAGGCTCTTGGTCTCCTCAGGAGAAAGAATTCAAGGACAGACTCAGCATAGCAGATGAGTAGTACAAGCAGTAAATTTTATTAAAGTACACTCTCCAGATGTGAGAGCGAGTGAGCTCAAGAGAGAGAGCATGAACACCTGCATTTAGGCTCCTATCTTTTATTGATAATTGTTAACATGGAGGTGGAATATTCATTACTTGGGGGTGGGGACTTCTAGGAAGCAGAGTTTTGCATTTTTTCTTCCTTATTTCCTGTCATGGCACCTGCCACCTTGGGTCCATTTGGTTTGACCCTGCTTCTGGTGCCTTCACTTTGGAGCACTGCCAGGTCATAGCAAGCCATGACTTCCTCTTTGCTAGCTTTCAGGCATCTTGTTAGAACCTAACCAACTGCCCACTCTAACCATTTGAGATAGGGAGAGAGGTTTATGATTGTGGAACTACAAGTACCAGGGAATTTATGGAAGAAAAATTTCCTTTTGAAATGACACTTCAGTCCAATTGTTCTTTAAAACAGCAGTTATTTATTTTGTCTCCAAACTCTTAGCTTCAAAACATAACAAATGCCGGAAGTCAGAGGACTTGTGTGATAAATTTCAACTTGTCATTGCTCTTTTATACCAGCCATCCTTAGCATTATCTTCTCTTCATTCTTAGCAATAAATAGCAGTATCTTTGCTTCATGGCATAATTTTAAAAGTCCATTAATTCTATTATCAAATATTGAAAACAGTTTCTTCAATAGATTGGCAAATAATGGAGAGAAGCATTATAGGTGCCTGTGATTGCATGACTTCTGGAAATAGAAGAACTAAGTAATGCATTCTGAACAAGCTGCTCCTAGTGGTAATGACTATTCATTTATAAAAAGTGGTACAGAGAATCCTGTGCAACTCATTTAAACCATAAGTAAACTTTCAATAAAGGTCTAGTTTACATAAAGCATTTTAAAATAAACTCCAAAGCAATTTTCTATATGAATCATCTCAGAGGTTTACTTCTCCTTCTTATCATTTTAAAATTTTACTGCTACATCTCTGCTATACATCAGTGAAGCAGTATCTAGCATTAAGAAATAGCGTAAGAAACCAATTTAGTCTTTCATGTCTCTTCATAGACATCCTGTAAAGTGTTCTTTAAATCATATCTCATTTAGAATTATGTTCCAAAAACAACATTCTGAGGTTAAATATTGAATTGAGTTCCCTTAATAATATTAGAAATTATGATAGTCTATTTGAATTCCATTGTTGGAGCATTTTCAAAAACATGCCATAAAAAAATTATGACAGTTGGAAGAAACAGCCAATTAAAATTCTGCACCATCAACAAAAGCATGCAGTATTTATATTAGTAGTATAATAGCAAAATATTTGATTATGAATAGGGCATATGTGTAAACCCTGGCCCATAGTAAATGTTAACAAATGCTCCTGAAAGAATGAATCAATAAATTAAAAATGAATGAACGGATAAATCAATAAATAAAGACAAGAAGTACATAATTCTCACCAAATTACCTTTTTAGTAAAGAAAAATCTACCTTTCTGTATATCCTTTCTTTCTGCTTACTACCCAAAGATAATTTTTATAATTTTTATAGATTGTAAATTATTTCATATTGATTAACTTAAACTGAATTTCTTAAGTAGAGCGGTTTTTATCTACACTATATGTAGAGGGAAAGGATCTACAGTTTGGGAAGTAAGATAACTTCCCCCAAATAAAATATTGAATGTATTATAAGTACACAGGTTTTCTTCTCTATGACAGTTCTATTGTATTCACATAAAATAAACAAAATATTTATGAGACAGCCATTATGTGCTAGTGAGTGTTTCAGCTGCCCTCCTTTAAATGAGAAACTTGCAACAATCTAAGATAAAAATTATTGCCCTCATTATATCATTTTATGAGCCCAGCTACATTAAGGGAATTTCCCAGTGTCATCTAGTTAGTGATTAACCAATATTCAAATGTCTCATACTTTATTAAGAAGGACAACACAGTCTTACAAGAAAAGCTCATATTCTTTCCACTTCAATGAGATGGATGCAGTAACAGAAAAAAAAATACTTTTTCTCTACCTTTAAGAAGTTTTTAGATGAGATCCCCCTATAATGAAAGACAGATTACAAGGAGAAAAAGAATCAAAAGTTCAATAATGTGTATACCTCCTGTGTGCATGAGAGAGACCTGGAAAACTGAGTAACTCCCTGCAATGGCTCAAGCCACCACCTTAAATCCCATGTCCAGCTAGAGACAAAAGTGTTGGAGGGATCAGGAAGCAAGTTGTGAGAGGTGACCAGGAAAGGGAGAGTAAATTGAGGGTAAGGTTGTTCTGCAGATTTAAGTCTTTGCCATCTCTGGGATGCCTGGGTGGCTCAACAGTTGAGTGTCTGCCTTCTGCTCAGGGTGTGACCCTCGGTCAGGGATCAAATCTGACATCAGGCTCCCTGCATGGAGCCTGCTTCTCTGTCTGCCTATGTCTCTGCCTTTCTCTCTGTGTCACGCACGAATAAATAAATAAAATCTTAAAAAAAAAGTCTTTGCCATCTCCATTGACAAAGAGTTTCTAAAGATTCAGTCATCCTTCTCTTTCTGGTACAGAGAGGAGGACACCCTTCCAAATGGAGAGTCCCCTTACAAATGCAAACATCTCTTATAAAATGGTTACATTCATGTGGTTTTCTGACCTTCTTTTGTGCCTGTAGTTTCTTAAAAATAATCAACTCAAGATAATCCTTATGCTAAAGAGATATATTGTAGGGTGTCATATTCTCCTCTTCAGTATTACACATGATGAGAAAGTGTAAGTTAAAGGAATTCCCATGTTAGGAATGAAGGAAATAAAATGAGTATATAACAGGTCAAACTTCAATGTAATTAAGGAAGATTGAGTTGATAAATGGTTAATTCACACTGAGTCTTCTATTCTGGATCTACTATATTTTACACAATTCAATGTGAGTGAGACTTATCAGAACTAAAGGAAAACAATGAAATACTATTTCAATGTGTCAAAGTACTACTTGTTAGATAATATACAAGGAGTATGTAAAACAGAAAAAAGAGGTTTAGAAATATGCTCCCACATGTGTGTCTATCAAATGAAGAATTCACTGAAGCTGGACTCCATCTTGTAGTTCAGATGGAAGAATGAACACTAGAGATCATATCACCCCCAGGTATAGCTGAATGGCACGTTGGCCTAGTCTTAAGGGATAAGAATGCTTGCTTATCATTCAAAGGAACCTATAGCATGAGTAGTTAATCAGCACTACTAAAATCTCTGGTATAGAACAAGGATATTTCTCAGATTCCCAGTCTCTCAAGATAGAATAGACCTCCAGGGGACCAGGCAAAGTGGCACCAGAAGTTATTAAGTAACAGCTGTTAACATGACCTTATAGGCCTCTAATCAATGACATTCATCTCCTCAGGGGACCCTTGTTCCTAAATTTATCCTTAAAAACTCTCACTTGCAAGCCATTGGGGAATTCAGGACTTTAGAGCATTACCTCCTCCATTCTCCTGGTGGCACCACACCAGTTAATAGTCTTTCTTTCTTCTTTGTAAAAGCTGAATGTCTATTTTGTTTTTATTGGCTTGCTGAGTATGAGGTGCATGAATTCTCATTTGGTGCAGTTACTTTACTTCAGTGAAACAGAATCAAAGTTTACATTCAGTTATCTAGAATTTTACTTCTAAAACATTTTTTTGGGGAGTGCTTTTTGCTATTGACTATATTATGCTGGTGTGCTTACCAAGAACTCCATTCATTCACTCGTAGCATAAGATGTATGTTTAGCATTTACTTTGCAAAGAAATTCAGTCACTGGTGCTGGGGCTCTCATCCTGGGTTGAAACCCCTTATAGACTCTCTGACGGGTAGTCCCAATCTTTCTTTGAACGTGGTGAGTCAGTTCTATCACTCGACACCTAACATTGATTTTATATGAATTGATTTTACATGAACATTCTTTTTCATTTATCATTTCTGCCCATTTTCTAGTAGTTTTATGCTGAAGGAGAACATAAAGTATGTCAAAATATGCCACTTTTGCGTGTGGGTTATTTTGAGCCAAAAGCAATCAAGAGTCAACAGACAGACTCAAGAATAACTTTTATCTCTCCCTTAACTACCTAAAAGAATTTAGATAGGGGGCCTGTCTCAGAAAAAAAAAAAAAAAAAAAAGGCTATTACCAGAGATAACTTTTATCTTGATGATCTATCTGTATGGCAGAGCAAACATCTAATACCAAACATCTGCTGTTCTTATTGCGAGTTACACTCTGTCTCTTTGAAGCCCCAGGCCTCAATTCCATTCCTCAGCTCATGATGGCATACAAGCGTCAATCGCTCAACTTGTTTTGGGGTCTCACATTCTTATACACCATACATATGTAATTAAATTTGTTTTTCTCCTGTTAATCTGTTCTGTGTTAATTTGATTACTAGATCAGCCAGAGAATCACGGACAGAGAATTTTTTCCTCCCCAACCACATATGAAAGACATACAATTTCTAAAATAATCCTTTAAAATACTTAAAGTCGGGATCCCTGGGTGGCGCAGCGGTTTGGCGCCTGCCTTTGGCCCAGGGCGTGATCCTGGAGACCCGGGATCGAATCCCATGTCGGGCTCCTGGTGCATGGAGCCTGCATCTCCCTCTGCCTGTCTCTCTGCCTCTCTCTCTCTCTCTGTGTGTGACTATCATAAATAAATAAAAAATAAAATAAAATAAAATAAAATACTTAAAGTCAGTTATGTAAACCTTCTCTTTTCCTTCCTGTTCTCTATATGCATCTAACCATTTCTGCTTCCTTCAAATATTCTTCTGATTCTGGACGCTGTCTTCTAAATTTATTCTAGAAGTTATGACATGTATACCTATGCTAAAATTCCACGGAAAATACTAAGAAAAAAGAAAGGGTCTTTGATCTCAAGGTTTCGAGAATAATTTCTTTTTCTAAAGAGAGATAGGTTTTTTTGTTTTGCTTGCTTTGTTTTGCTTTGTTTTGTTTTGTTTTGTTTTGTTTTAGAGATGTCATTTTTAAGTAATCTCTATACCCAACATGGGGCTCAAACTTACAACCCAAAGATCAATAGTTGCATGCTCTACTGACTGAACCAGTCAGGTGTCCCTTAAGATTTCATTTGTCCTTTTTTCCCTTACTTTTATACTTTTTTCCTCCTGCCTTATTAAAATATAAGCCCCATCCATGCACTCCCACTTTCAATTCTTCAAATACTTGGTCTTAGCACTTCCCATTATCTCAAATAATCTTGTGTTTTTCTTCACTTACTTCTGTGTTTTCTCTCTGATCCCCTTTGGAATATAAACTCTGTATGGGAGATGATCTTATTTCTCTTATTTGTATATATTTAACACCAATAACTCTTCTTGAAACTCATTCAACATAAACACATATTTACTAATTTAATGGATCTACTTAAAATATAAGATATGATCACACACTGCCACAATATAAGAGCTTTTGTATTAGGTACTACAAAGAAAGTAGCAGCATCTTACAATTTTAGTGGAAGGAATGGAGCTGTGCCAGTGGTCAAAATTTCAGGGCCAATTTCAGTGCCAATAGTTTTAATCTGTAAAAGGGTAAAGAACAGTCAACTGAAGCAAAGGAAATAGGTTAGAGACTGTTGCTTAGAAAGGGCAAAATATTTAAGAGTAGCTTCTGTGAAGAAAACAATAAGGTGATAAAGATGTACCCAACAGGAAAGGTGGACAAGAGTAAAAGCTTAGGGGAGCAAATATAGCAAGAATTGGTAGTGAATCCTCTCATTCACTTCTTCAACATTCATTGGACATATCCTTTGTTAGCTGTACCAACCAATTTCCTGTTTCTTTTTCAGGGGTTTAAATCTATATCCAAAGTCCATCTTATTTGTTAGGCAGCCACTCAAAGACTAAAGACTAAGGGTATTGAAAGACTTTATTTTTATGCATAAATATGTAACAGATGCTCTATCATCTCTTTGGAAAAGATTCTGAAACGATGAATGATTACTAAATAATTTTATGCACTGTATTTTTACAAGCATATAAAATTTCACTGAGTTTATTCTCTAAAATACTTCAGAGACTCTAAAGCAGAAACCCTTCTTACGATAATGTGGCTTTATGGTTCTTTCTGTGAACATAGATGTATCTATTTGAAGGCTCCCCTAAAACAAATTTATTGGTATTCTGCTATGTGATGTATATTTACTACTCTGTAACACTTAAGTAAAGAAAAGTTCACTAAGTCTCTCTTGCTCTTGCTCTACCAGGTTCACAAGCTTTAGGAAATCATGATAAAAAGTATATATCGCTTAATATGTATGCTAACAATAAGAATTTGGAAAAGCATTTTAGGGATGCCTGGGTGGCGCAGCAGTTGAGCATCTGCCTTTGGCTCCCGGCATGATCCCGGTCCTGGGATCAAGTCCGACATCAGGCTCCCTGCGAGGAGCCTGTCTCTCCCTCATGTCTCTGTCTCTGTCTCTGTCTCTCTCTCTCTCTCTCTCTCTGTCTCTCATGAATCAATAAATAGAATCTTTTTTTAAAAAAAAGGAAGAGCATTTTAGTAAGAGAAATAGAAACAGGGAGTACAATTTGAAAGGTGACAGGACAGGAGGGCGCAATAGTATGTCAAAATAGAAAGAAAAAGCAGAAAAAAAGAAAAAGAAGAAAGCAAAAGTGCTTCTGGTGGGCAGAGGTAGTCATGTGCGGATACTAAGGAGAGAGGTAAATTTCCTCTCTGAACTCAGATATTCTGATGCTATGTCTTCTCTTAATCGTACATGATTTATTAGCAATTTCAAATTTTATACAATTCTCTGCTACTAAATCTTTTTACAGACCTTGAAAGGAATGCAGAGAGCAATTGTACACAATTGGGTCCTTATTACCTTTGATCACTTCTCTTCCTCTTTTTCAAACCACTCTCAAGCACATTGCCTTCTTGCTATACCTAGTATATGAGAGCCAGGCTGCATAAACTTACTCTACCCTCTGCCTGGAATACTCCCTCTCCCAGTAGCCATATGGATATCTGTAGAGGCTCCTGCTCCTTGAATTTATAATGGCCTTCCAGTGTATTCATCCTATAGTCAATTCCCTGTTTGCCCCTATGTCCTTTCCCCTAAACTGTAAGCATCTTGCTCATTGCTGGAGGCATACAATTAGAATGTATTAGGAAGGAAGGAAGAAATAAATGAATAAGCATCTTCCCCTTTAATCCTCTTGGTGATACATGTGTTACCATTTTGGATGTTCTGGTTATGCCTTAGGGAAGTATGAATAGCAATTGATAGTAAAATCAGGGAAAGTTTCCAGTGTCCTCAAAACAACTGCAAATTATTGTTGAAAATTCATTATATGAATCAAACCCCCAAAATGACAAACTATTAGTAACACAATTCATAATAGTCATTGAAAAGATCCATGAAACGGAATTTCCCTTGTGTTTGATAGGAATAAAATTAAAGCAGACATCTCTTAAACTATAAAGGTCTGTGACATATGTGTATTTATGCAATTATAAAATAGTGATTATTGTGCCATTTAAATGAATGGAGGAAACACAAAAGGAGCTGTTTCATGGAGATAACACATTTTCTTGGCCCAACTGTGAGGAAACCCTACCACATGATATGCTCCTGAAGGAATGCACAGTAGTGGCCCACCATTGGAGGGGTATTTCACAATATCTAGCAGAATGAATTTATTCCTTGGCATAGTAACACCACTTTGAAGTCATAGCTCAACGATATTTTGTCCAAAATGTAAAATGTCCAATGCTTGAGACAATTCTTTGTAATAGTAAAAAATTGGAAACTACCCAACTGTCCTTGACATGTTGAATAAACTGTGGCACATACATAAAATAGAATGCAATGTAGCTGTAAAGACAATGAGAAAAATCTCCTTTTATTCCTATTAAATTTTCTTCAAGATAATTATCGAATTTTAAATGAAAAAAAAGCAAAGTGCAAAATTATGCATAGGATGATTTTATCCAAGAAAGTACTTACATTTTTAAAAACAATTTCTAGATAATTAAATTAATAGAAGTTGCTTAAATGTACATTTCTCTATACACTCTTCAATTCACTATAAAGAACAAGAAAAAGAACCAGTAAAAACCACACAAATTCTGTAGCAAGAAGACGGTGAAACACTACAAATTTAAATTTCCAGAAAACTGTCTCTCATGCTTCTACTGTAACATTTTGCAGAACATGGAATATTTCAGAAAAATTGCATGGAAAAGAGAAAAAAGGATTATGCTAAATCATCCCCAGAAAGTCTACCCTAAGCATAAAAATATTGGAAAGGCTCCTCAGGTGACCACAGCACCAACTGTAGAAAGGGAGGGATACCACACGGACAAGGAAGTGGTCTCCAAAATACAGAACTCCTGGAGGGAAGGTGAAGTAAGGAAAGGGAGAAACTCTGAGCCAGAAGGAGAAATTTAAAATTCTGGAACACAAAAGAAAATAGAAAAAAAATTAAAGGACGCACAACCTTGCCCTCATGCCTACCAGCCTCCAAGGTAAAAAATAAAATAAAATAAAAGCCAATAAAAAAAAAGTCAGGGAGGGCACAAGGATGGAAGTTTGACTTCTCTGAAGGTCATGTATTTGTAGTTTTGCCTTTAGAACCATGAACATGTTTTATATAAGACAAAATTAAATCAGTTTCAAAAAATAATCTGTAAGGGGCAGGGGGCGCCTGGATGGCTCAGTGGATTTTCACTCAGGTTAGGATCTCAGAGCCCTGGGAATGGCACCCAGCATGGATCCTTCTTAAGATTCTCTCTTTCCTTCTCTATTGCCCTTCCCCCTAACCCCTCTTTTAAAAAAAATAAAAAACAAAAACAAAAACAAAAACAAAAAACAAAAAACAAAAACAAAAAAAACAAAAAAAACAAACCAAAAAAACCTTATATATCAAAAGCAAAATAAAACAATTTTGTCCTTTCTTGGGATGTTGGTGTCCTAATCAAACTAAATGATTTCAAAACACAGTATTTCAGCTATATATATATATATATATATATATATATATATATATATATATATATATATATATATATCTGGTGATATGTGTCCCAAGCACAAGTGAATCCAAAGAAATCTTAAGCTTTTTCATCATTGATATCTTATAATGCAGTCCAGGTGATACATAAATGATAGAAGAGGATGGATACATATATGATAGAGCAAATAAGTGTGTAGTTAAAGTATTCTTTAAGTATAAGAAAGAATTGCCCAAATATAAACAATATTTCCTTTTTTTTTTTAGATTTTATTTATTTATTCATGAGAGACACAGAGAAGGAAAGGCAGAGAGCGATATAGGCAGAGGGAGAAGCAGGCTCCCCTCAAGGAGCCCGATGCAGGACCCGATACAGAACCACAGGATCACGTCCTGAGCCAAAGGCCAACGCTCAACAGCCACCCAGGTGTCCCATAAACAGTATTTCCTAGCTCTGCCTAAGGAAAAGACTACAAACAATGACCAGACCAAAAGCAATAGCAATCCTAATGAGTTATAAGTAGAGAACATAGGTAAGTATATGAGATCAATCCCACGATATTTAACTTCAGCCAGCTGAGCTAACTTAAAATCTCAATGTTATATTTCCATCTTAAAATCAATAATGATGAGTTAACTTTATGTAGATTCATTCAGAACTTAATGTATTCTGCATATCTCATTATGAATTTGAACAATTTTCAAATCATATTTGTACAAATGTTTACTAATCAATATCAAGGAGATCAATAGGCAAGTTTCCTAGTGTCAAAGTGCATGATCTTCAGTGTTTTAGATACAATGAACGAGCAAAGACTAAAAAGAAAAGCACACGAGACATATATTGCTGCTTTGGATCTCATTTTTTAACTCGCATTTGTTTCTGTTTTATCAATGAATTCCAGCTGAAGTGTCTGCTAATAGCAATTACCTACAAGATTAATGTTTGTACACTTACAGGACTTATCCATGTTTTCTTTTGTCTTGTTTTTTAGTTTTAATAAATACAAGCTAATGAAGGAAGTGAGAACTTAGTCTGTGCTCTAAACAATGAATCTAATACTGACACAAGCCTAATCCCAATTCGCTTTTAAAATAAGCATTGTCACACAGGAAGCTATATCCTTATTCTAGCATACTGTTGTTGAATAGGACATTTTTGCAATTCCGCTATGGAGTTGATTTTGAAGCTAGTTTATGAGTCATAGAAATTGTTATTATTCCATTGTATATACACATATCATCTTGTTACCCAGAGATATCCTATTGTTCTGCTTTGAAATAAGAAAAGAAAAAAAAAAAACCTTCCATAAATCATAAAGAGATAAAGGACCTTAATATTCCATCTGCTGATAGGCTTACCTACTTCTTGACTTATTTCATGTTATATAAAGGCACGTATTTCTAGCTTCTGTTTAAAAGAAATTGCAAAGGAATCTTTAAAAACTATGAGTAGCAAGCTGAAAAGCTGTATATAAAAACAAAACAGATTGAGAAGCAAATTTAATACTTTTTATAAAAACAGAAGGGATCTTGGGGATCCCTGGATCTTGGCGCCTGCCTTTGGCCCGGGGCATGGTCCTCCAGTCCTGGGATCGAATCCCACATCGGGCTCCCTACTTGGAGTCTGTTTCTCCCTCTGCCTGTGTCTGCCTGTGTGTGTGCATGTGTGTGTCTCTCCTGAGTAAATAAATAAAATCTTAAAAAAAAAAGAAGCAAGTTGAAACACTTTATGTAAGCATACCATAGCTTCAGAAAGTCCACAAGCAAAAAACTAGGCAAGTATTAGATGTCCCTATTATTTAATGACAAGGAGTGGCCACTGACCTTGAGAAAGACTACTTGGATTTGTACCCAGTCTCCAACTCTTGCCAGCTGTGGGACTTTGGGTAAGTAAATTAATCCATTGATACCTTAGTTTCTTAGTTGGTAAGGGGTGCCTTCCCTCTGAGGTATTTCGAAGATTAAGTGAATTAATAATGATACACATAGCAGCACATTTAGAGGACTGTCTACCACGTGGAAAGTATTAAATAGGTTAGAGTCTCCCTTGCTTCCTTTGCTGTGTTGAGCTGCCATGTCTTCATTGGCTCAACTTTGTCCTCCTATTTTCAGGATATGCTGGAGTCATTGATTTTTCTAATTAGAATGCTTCCTAATGAGGGGTAAGAAATCACATGATTTCAATGCTTCTGATGGACTTTTGAGTTTCATGGCAGCAGAGGATCCATAGTTAGCAGTCCGATTTGTTATTAGATTCACCTGAGTTTTGCAGACCAGCAGCATTTCCCTAGAATTGCTCGTCTTCTACTTTGCTGCCTCAGACACACAGCAAATGTTGGCTGATGTTGATGACACCTTCAGTGATCACATTCCCGACTGCTCACAGCCGGTGCCCCTGAGCTCTTTATCAGTCAGCAGAGCCAAGATGGGAGCCGCCTTTTCCAAGGCACACCTGGCACCTGGCCACTCTCCTCCTCACTGACCTATTTCCGAATATATCCTTGACCTTTAAAAATATTGCAGATAACTGCTTTTCCTTTTACATGTATAATAGCATCTAAAAGTTATGCCCTTGTGTTCAATTTTAAGATTCCCTTCTCACTTTTAAGGGCAGTTGATATTTTAATAGATTGCTTTTGTTTTATTACTTTGCTTTAAATCTGCTCGTCCGTCTCTACCTGTTCTTGTTTCTAATTGAGTTTTTCTGCATATTTCCTCCAATTTTTATTATGAATTGAAGACCTTTTTCTTTAACAAGTTATGGTTAAATAAATCTAGAATTGAGAATTAATATCCATGTGGTACTGGCCTCATATACTTGATTCCATAAATTTTATGAGTGTTATATTGTACTTAATGGACGTATACTAATGGCTTCATATACCTGATTCTACACATTTTAATGCAGTATCCTGGGCTTAATGCATTACTGCCAATACACACCTAACAAGCTTTTAAACGGTTTGAATCAATACAGGATTGATCTGTAGGTCTTCAGAATTCAAGTTTCATATATGCTTTCAATGCTATTTCATATCTGAGTGTTATTTTGATAAGCATTTAAAATCCTGTAAAATAACTATTTTCCATTATTTTCTTTAGAATACCATAAACAACAAATCAGTAGAGAGAAATTACAGGAATAGGAGGGCTTATGATCAGTATTTCTTTTTTTTTTAAGATTTTATTTAATTATTCATTAGAGACACACAGAGAGAGAGAGAGGCAGAGACACAGGCAGAGGGAGAAGCAGGCTCCATGCAGGGAGCCTGATGTGGGACTCGATCCCGGGTCTCCAGGATCACACCCCGGGGTGAAGGCAGAGCTAAACTGCTGAGCCACCGGGGCTGCCCCAGTATTTTTTTATAAGCCTGCTATCACTCCTCCAGGAAATAATGAGTGATGTTCAGGAAAAAGAATTAGGGACACACTGGCACATATAAGGTGTTACTTTTTAAAAGATTTTATTTAGTTATTTGAGAGAGAGAGAGACAGAGAGAGAGAGAGAGAACGAGCAGGGGAGATGAAGAAAGGAGAGGGAGAAACAGGCTCTCCACTGAGCAGGAAGCCCAATGCAGAACTCCATCCCAGGATCCTGAGATCATGACTGGAGCCAAAGGCAGACACGTAACTGACGCAGCCACCCAGGAGTCCCTTTAAAGTGTTATTATTAGACCTCACACCTCTCCTTCAGGGGTGTGGAAGGGTCCTTGTGTTGCACCAGACACTGGGAGCAAAGCCACTTCTTTACCTGGTGTTTTCTTCTCTAGGTCTAAGCCAGTGTGTTTGGATTTTAAAACTGGATGCTTACCAGATATATTGCACTCATCACTTTCTTTGTAGGCACAGAATCGGTAAAGCCCTGGTCCTCGGCTTCAGCCCAGAATCTGAATTGCTAAAGTTCTTTGTCTGTTGTCCAGGTTTGAAGGAGTTCCATGGGGAATCCACTCTTCCTTTTTTTTTTTTTTTTTTCCCCCATATTTCCCTGATGTATTTATTTCCTAGGCTGCTGGAACAAAGCACCACAGATGAGTGGCTTTAAAACAGGAGACTTTTTCTCTCACAGTTCTGGAGGCCAGAAGCCCAAAATGAAAGTGTTGGCATGGCCGAAGTCCCTTAAAACCCTCTGCTGAGGATCTTCCCTTGTCCTATGCAGCTTCTGGTAGGCTCCCGTGTTTTGGGGGCTGTGGCTACATGAGTCCAACCTCTGCCTCTGTCATCATTCATCAGTCTGCCTTCCCTGTCTTCCTCTCATCTGTTCCTATACCCAGCATATTGCATTAGAGTCCACCTTAATGACTTGATCTTATTAGTTACCAATTACATCTGCAAAGACTCTACTTCCCAATAAGGTTATAGCCATAGGTCTATGGGTTAGGATCTCAACATCTTTTCAACATATTTAGTACCAGGATACCAATTGATTATTTTATCTCTAGCAGGATTTGAAACTTCTACAACATAAGAAAAGGGTAGCTGTACTTGTTTACCAGTAATCTGATTTCAATGATAATTTGTTTTGTATGGTTTTGTTATATTTATGAAGATGGGTACATTCATTAAATGATATTATTTTATTGATCTCTTATAGGCAAGGTGCTGAGTTGGGTAGTGAAGGTTATACATGTAATTCAGACACAGATCTTTAAAAAAAAGCTTACATTTTAGAAACAGGGAGAGGAAAACAAGCATACAATACTACAAATTCAAGATAGAAAATAATAGTGCTCTAAGAGACAGGGATAAATGCAAGCAGGCAGGCAAATACACAACTCTGAGCTTCTAAGCATCATCTCTGCGTGCATCACAAACTCCTCAACATTGGTGGCCTGGATATGCCCTGACTTAAAGCAATCCTCATCAAGGTGTGACCTGGATCACTGATATTTCTGTTTTGGTTCCATGGTGACACACATTATAGAAAATGTGAGTAAGCAGGAAACCTGGGTGGCTCAGTGGTTGAGTGTCTGCCTTTGGCTCAGAGCATGATCCTGGAGCCTGGGATTGAGTCCTGCATTGGGATCCCCGCAGAGAGCCTGCTTCTCCCTCAGCCTATGTCTCTGCCTCTCTGTGTCTGTCATGAATTAATTAACTAATTAATTTTTTTTTAAAAAAAAGGAAATGTGAGTAAGCATTGTGACAGTTCTAAAGTAACTTTAAACTTTAAGTAAACTTAAAGTAACTTTATGTTTGGTGAATGCAATAACAGAATAATAATAATAATAATAATAATAATAATAAGTGTGTTTGTGTTTTGTATGCTTTTTCTCCCCTTTTCTTATTCTAGTAATTTAGTTTAATTGGATTTTGTAAAAGTGTAGAGCCATGATGTATTGAAATTTTAAAAATTAAACTAATTCTTCTCCTCTCATACTTGAAATTCTCTGAAGTGAGGGCTCTCTCCCGGAGCAGGGTGATTTTGAAATGCCCAGCACAGGGAGGCCTTGGGCCAAGGCTCCTTGTCACCCACTCATCCCACAGACACCTTGCTGCAGAGTTCAGGTGACTAGTAAGAAATTTAATACTCTTTGTTTGGATTCAGACTGGCCTAGATTATCTAGAAAGGTATCCCAGGTATAAAGGTAATTGCCTTTTTAAAGACTGATTCTGTTCTCACAATGCCCAGTTTCACAGCAGCGATGACATGGCTGAAGGAACACTGAGCTATTTGCCAAAACACTGCTTTCCACATTCAACTCTCCCACTTCCAGGAGGAATGCCCTTGAACTCTTCTGCACTCCACTCTCTAGAAATTGCTCTGCATCCGCCAGAATATTTTTGCCACAGAAAGAAAAGATTTGGCATATAAACATTTTCTGCAGTAGTCTGAGTTCTTTATGTATGGAATGAGTTATGATTTTATGGCCAGTTGATTCTCCAGGGATATGCCAGTAAGAAAACTATTGTTTAAGTGAAATCTTAGGGAAAACCAAAAACATGAACTTTTCTTGAGTCTTTCTATAAGGATTTTTTTGGCTAAGACATAATGGAGAATCTTTACAAGGTAACTGTTTTCAGATTTTCAACAGCCTGACTTCAGGATGGACTTAGACATATTCTTCTACCACTCATCAAAGATGAACTGTAAAAACACTCAAATACTTCGATATTCTGAACCTTTTACCTTATTAAAACTAAAGAGAAATTGAACGTGATTATTTTTTTTTCTCAGAAAGGCTTTAAAATAAACATGATACAACTGGTCTGTTTGTAGTTCCTCTCAAAGTAGAAACTCCATAGTAAATATTGACTATAGTAGTTTCTTGTATCTATGAATATGTGTTCGGGTTTGTATAAGTATACTGGTAGATAGCTGAGAAGAATTTTCCTTAATTTTTTTACACTTCTCTCTAAAAACATATAGGATGCTAGCCTAGGTCAACTGAAGACCAAGGACATAAGTCAGCGTAATTCCTATCCCCAAATTAAACAATACTGGCATACTTTCTAATGTTTTCCTATACCAACATCAAGCAAAAATAGCTTATCTTTTTGCTCCTGGAATTACTTGCTCTGGAAGACAAGACCAAAGCAACTACTAACTTATTAAAACTAAGTTTGTGTGAGACTTGCTTCAAGATTTTCACCTCTTTGATGCCCCAGCAAAACCAAAACTGTAAACTATGTCCATTCCCAACTGCTCCCATACCTTGAATTATCCACCTTAAAACTGCCTATCCTGGGTTCTTAAATCATTGACTGGTGTAAAAGTCTATTGGAGTTTGCATAATTTCCTCACTGAGAGACCCTCCTAAGACTCAATGTGATTTTCTTCCTACCTCAAAAGTCTAACCAACAGGTTTTTCTTCAATTGTTTGGGGAAAAGACAGTGAACAAGGTGCACCAAAATAATTTAATTAAAATAGAATTCTAGGTCAACACATAAGATAGTATTTTTCTGTAAACTCTTCTCATATTTCCCCTATATGTCCTTTAAAATCAATATTAGAGACATTGTTTAAGCTGTTTTCTTTGACGTGTTAGTTTTCTCCTGCACTGCATGGACACATAAGTCCCCTTTCTTAGGTGGCTGTGACAGACCTGCATTCAATCCAAGCAACATCATTTATTTCACCACCCTATTCCTCTTCCTATGAAAAGCAAAGGATGCAAGGGACATACATTGTGTCAATACTTGGATGTGGGGGGGGGGGATCCCTGGGTGGCTCAGCAGTTTGGCACCTGCCTTTGGCCCAGGTCGTGATCCTGGAGTCCTGGGATCGAGTCTCGCGTCATGCTCCCGGCATGGAGCCTGCTTCTCTCTCCTCCTGTATCTCTGCCTCTCTTTCTTTCTATGTCTATCATAAATAAATAAATAAATAAATAAATAAATAAATAAATAAATCTTAAAAAAAAAAAACAAAAACTTGGATGTGGTGCTTACGTTGAGCTCAGGCACAAGTCTCCCATAGAAAAAGAACTTTGAGAGTAGTTGTTGGGGATCCAGATTAGGAGCAGCTGCAGATTGAAATAACAAAGTGGGAAGACCCTAACCCCAGAGGCCTAAACCCAGGATACAAGAAGTATATGTTCTTCAAGAAGACTGATTCAGGAATGAAGGCAGCCACTGACTGGTTGGGAGCATTAGTGCCCTCAGGGATAAATATGGCGATTCAGAAGTCAAAAGCCAGTAGTACCACAGAGCAATAGTTTCCTAAGGAGAATGTATCCATGAATCAAGTCCCCAAAGCCAGTTGTATTATTCACCAAAGAAAATTTAAGACCAAACTAATTTCCCAACACAACAACAGAAGTTTATAGCCAAGGAGGTAGCATTATGTTAAGTCTAAGAAAAATTCCCCCATAAAGACTAGGTTGCAAACGATTACAGAAATTAAGGGATCCATATTAATCAACTTGGCATTGCTTTTCTCAGCTTTAGGGAACCAGTAGATTATATGTAGACACAATTTTTTTCATTCCTATCATTACTGTCTCCTTGCACAGAATGATCTGGATGATGAGACCACATTGAGCAGGAAGCAGACTATCTGGGGTCCTTCTGATACTACCGTTATCTTTTGAGATCCAAGGATTTGTTAGTCAGACATTCAAAAAGATGTATCCTCTTGAACCGTGTGCCATTTCCCCTTGTGGAGCCTGTCTGGAAAAAGATTTACACAAAATTAATTGTGGAAGTTACTAAAAGAAAGATCAGTAGATATTATTTAAAGTCACTAAAATTATCATAAATTCAGATTTTTTTTTACATTTGAACTAAACACATTTTAACGTCTAATTTGAACTAAGCAAATATATATATTATATATAAATATATATATTTATATATAATATATATATAGCTTTCATTTTTTTAGTGAAAATTTATGTCTGTCTGGACACTTTAATTTGAGTTACGGTGGAGTAACTCATTATTTTAGGGATTCAAGGACTAGCCTTAGTAAGACAATTAGCCTTATTTATTCTTAAAAAAAAAAAAAACAGAAACAAAAAACTGTTCAATTAATTAAGAACATGGTCTACTAATCTCCAGCTAGGAGAGTTCATTTGAATTTTCCATTAAAAAGGAATCCAAATTCTTGCCAAAATGTTAATTATCCTTAACTCAACATGTAGAATTTTATCAAGGTCAATTAATTCATTAGTTTATTCAAGATTTGTTGAAGCTTATTCTAGATCAAACAGTTTTTACTACCAAAAAATACATAGGTCTAAAGACTGTCTCTGTATTTATGGAATAATAGATGTTTTAGATACCAAATGTGAGAAGTTCACTTATGGCTTAACACATAATTTTATGTATTAACTTAACTGGGCCATGTGGTGCCCAGATATTTAGTCAAACATTATGCTGGGTATTTCTGTCAGGGTGTTTTTGGGTTAAATTAACATTTAAGTCCGTTGACTGAGTGAAGCAGATTATTCTCCTTAGTATGGGCCCCATCTAATCAGTTGAAGGCCTGTCTAGAACAAAAGCTGACCATCCCTCAAATAAGAGGAACTCCTTATACCCAAATGCCTCCAAAGGGATGTTAGCCTCTTTCTTGACTTTGGACTTGAACCGAGACACTGGCTCTTTGGTGTTGATACCCAGCCTTTGGACTGGAACTATACCATCAGCTCTGCTGGGTATTCAACTTGCTGGTTGTAGGCCTTGGTACTTGTCAGACTTCATAATCACATGAGCTAATTCCTTATAATAAATATATATTATATCCTATTGGTTCTGTTTCTCTGGAGAACCCTGACAAATAAAAAGATTTACAGAAGATGTCATGAGATTGTGGAGAAAAGATCACTGAATGAATCATAGAATAATTATAAATGGCTTCTCAATGAATTAAAGTGTACTATGAATTTTTAAATATCTTAGAACTGTGTGCAAATTGTAGTCTTATCAGTACACTTTAGTATCTTCAAATCTTTTTAACACCAGAAATGTCTTTCAAGTAACATTTTATAAAAATGTCCATTGAATAAAACAGGTGCAACTACAGGTGCTCTACTAGATACAGAAATGCTGCTGGGCATCCAGTCTTATCTGCAAACTCTCCAGAATCTTCTTCACAGACCCCTCAGTCTCACATAGTAATTCACAGTTTAAAAATCCTGGCTTGACTTCCTCAGAGAAAATGTGTATAGGGAGAGATCTTCATCTAATTATTTTTGACTAAACATCATACTACAATTTAAACAATCTTACTTTACAACAAATTATAATACCAAAAATTTATAAGATAACATTTTTTGAAGAGTGTTTTTAAGTACAATTACTCCACTTGTGTTTACTGCTGTTATCTATTCCATCTGTGACAGAAGAATTAGATAAAGCAATTAATCATACCTGTTTTTCTCCAGGTTAGTGAGGAAAAATGAAAGGTATTTTGCCCCTAACAGGGGAGATAAGCAGAGATTTATGTCTAGAGGCCGAGAGTGGGGTTTGTTTTTGTATTTATTTATTTATTTATTTTTATTTATTTATTTTTTTTACTTGAAGATACTGTTTTGAAAGACTACATAGAATGATCATGGAAACAAAAGACAGGCTGGTCCAAAAAGTGCAAAGTTTGAAGTGTTGAAAGGGAAGGAATGTTCAAAATATAACATAGGTTGACAGTTCAAATCAATGGGAAAGATGCATTTTCAACAAATGGGGAACTGGGTAGTTATCTAAAGGAAAAATAAAAATTTGGAAATTTATTTCATATCTTCCATTAAAATAAATCCAGATGGATCAAGGATTGAAACAACTGGTTAAAAAAATAGAAATGCACAAAAATAAAGCATGATAGGTAGATTTGTTTTTAAAATTTCATAGGGGGCATGGCATCTCTAAATATAAAACAAAAGACAAAAGACAGCAAATAAAGCACTGATGAATTTTAATAAATGAAAATTTAAGATTCTTCCCAGAAAACTTCATAAAACTAAAGACTAATGTTAATTTGGGTAAATATTTTCATTTCACATCTTAAACAGCAAGAAAATTTTCTTGATATATAACTACTCTTGGGGCATGTGGGTGGCTCTGTTTGTTCATCATCTTACTCTTGATTTCAGTTCAGATTGTTATCTCAGTGTCATGAAACTGAGCTGCCCCATCAGGCTCCATGCTGAGCCCAGAGTCTACTTGAGATTCTCTCTCTCCCTCTCCATCTGCCCCTCCTTACCTTACACTCTAAATAAATAAAATCTTAAAAAAATAGTTTTATAAATCAAGAGGAAAAAGACCAAAAAAAGCATCAAGATAAACAAAGGGTAGTTTGTAGTAAAACAAAAACAAACAAACAAATAAAAACACACAAAGTGTTCTGAAAAATATGTACATTGATGGGAATATACATTTTTATAAGTTCCATGAAAGATGATTAGACAACAACTATCAAAATGCAATGCACATGCTCTGTGACTCAGCGATTCATTTTCTGGAATTGATACTACACTTTTATAAAGTATTGTATGAACAAGAGCATTCTTTGCAGCCACCGTGTGTTATGTAAAACTACTTCTATGCCTACAGAATGGGACAAGTTAAGTATGCTACATTCAAATGATAGGATATCTTACTGTTTCATATAGAATGCAACATCTCTAGGTGCACTGTTAAAATTAAAACTGAATCACATGTCATTTCTTCCTGTGGGAAAAAGAATCCGTATATGGTGCTTGAAAATTCAGAGAAACATCTGGCAGGGCAGTATCAAGAATCATGATTGCATCCAGCGAGGAGTTGTAGCTAGTTGCGCAAGAAGAAGTGTGACAAATTTTCACAGTATTTTTTTTTGTATGTCTTAAAACTTAGTGAATATAAAAATTCTTTGGTAATACATAAATTTTAAAAAAATTGTAATTCCCCAAGTACTTGGAAACAACACTAAACTCATCCTTCGTAATGCATAGGTCAGAGAATAACATAATAAAAACTACAAAATACCTAGAATCAAATGATAACAAAAACAGTTTATAGAAAATGTGGTCAAATACAGCTTTATCCGTACTTATATGAAAATTATAGCCTTAAATGTTTTTATTATAAAACAAGACACATTGAAAATAAGTGTTGACTAAGGAAAATAATTTAGCTTGAAGCACAAGAAAAGATTTTAGTAAATTCAGATAAATGAAGAAAAATATGAATAATACATGAAAAAAATACATAAAACTGAAACAGAATGTAAGCAAACAAACAAAAACTCCAGAAACCATCAACAAAACGAAATAGTCTTTTTGAAATAAGCTCAATAAAATAGACAAAGAAAGAAAAAATAGTAAAAATAAAAAAGGATATTATCTCCTGAGGAAAAAAATATCATGTGAAGAATATTTTTATTGTAGTAACAAGTATAGATTTAAAAATCTAACTTTAATAAGTAAGTGATTTGAAAAGTGCACGTCCAATAGAAAAGTTAATCTAACCACACACACACATTTATGAGCACACACTCACACATGCACACACCCCTGACTAGTCCAGTACATAGTAAAAAAAAATAAAAAATAAAAAAACTCCCCTGTGAATATTCTACACTATCCCCAAAATACAGAAAGTAGAAGCATAGGCTGTTAAACATATGCTTTCTAACTTTCAAGGAACGGGAATAATGAATTTATGCAAACTCTTCTTCAATCTTATGTACTTTCTCCTTGAAAATGAAAAAAGCGGGAAGATTCACAAAGCTTCCAATACCAAAGAGAATAAAAATTTTAACTAAAAATATAGCTATTTATAAGTCAGCAGTATGTTTTTTAAAAATGTATCCTAACCAAATAGCGGCAAGATTATTTTAGAAAATTGAGTAACACAGTGTGCAATTAATAGATAAAAGAAAAAATGTGGTCATCTTAATATATCCAAAATATGTTTTATAAAATTAAAACTTTCACAATAAAAACTTAGCAGAGTGGAATTAGACACGATAATCATTAACCTGGTAAGTGGTATTAGTGAAAAAAATCTTTTTTGGAACTTTATGCATTCCATACAGGGGGGAAAAAAGAAAAAAAAATCTGATAATATCATAATTACACAACATTATACTGGATAACCTAGCCAATAAATAATACAGTAAAAAGAAATACAAACATAAAATGACAGGTCACTAGTGATATCATTGTCAACATTAAAAACTAAAGAAAATGAGTCAAATAAAATCAGGTTTATGAAACCAGACTACAATTTGAAATTTTAGAAACTTTTAGCAAACATAACTAAGTAAAGAATGAAACAGAAAAAGAAAATCCACTCAAAAGTGAAAAAAAGAAACTATAAAATTACCTAGAAAATACATCTATTCAAATGTATAATACCTTTGGTAAAAATTCACAAAATTTAACTGAAGGACATTCAAATGATAAATGCAAATACAGATAAACTCTGAAGGATATGAGAGATAACTTTTTATACAAAATATGCATAACCTCAGATGTCTATATCAGATGCAAATTTCCCACAAGAAATAGTGACAAAGAAGTTCATTCTGGTGGTTCTAGGGGTGTGCTTATAGCTACGATGTGAATGTTTATGACCTGACTTTGAATTAAACAAGTAAAGTTGGTAAAACTGTCCTCTCTTTTTCCATCAAAGGGAAAGGGTAACGTGAGGATGGAGGAACCGCGAAATCTATACCAAGCACAAGCAATATTGGAGTGAAACTCATTGCCACTAACCTACCCTCAGGTGGGGGCCCCCAAAATCATGTATCCTGTGGAAGAGCTCTCATCTCCTAAGTGCAGTTTTTAGTTCCGTATGAGGACACATTACTAATATGAATAGAGACAAGTTGTAGGTATTGTAATATAGGAGAACTATAACATGGGACAAACTCCATGTGCAAGTTCTCAGGGGCCCTGGTGGGGGAAACTGGATTCACAGGGCCACCACTGTAAGAGCTTGGAGACTGATGCCAGCTTTATTGCCCTTGTCACTTCAAGCTCTTTTGAAGGTAGCTGGGTCTATAAAGAAATAGTTGACATAGTATAAGAAATAACTGATCCAAATTCTGCCTTTCAAATTTATTATATTCCCTGAAATGCAGGGCCGAATTCATAACATGGAGCATGTTGCTTTAAATGTCAAACTGACCGATCTGTGCTTGTCCTTTCTGCTTACTCCCTAATCAATGTATTGGTCCCTTAAATTAAAATTTCTGTTTTAGAGAGATTTCTTGTAAACACCCATCTTTACGACAATGAACACATCTCTAAGCTTATCCTCTGTTAGATCTTTCAAGACCCCAGTCTTTGTTCATCAAATACAGAGACCACAAACCTGATTGTTCACAATCAATAGGGGGCAATCCCTAGTCACCATTCCTCATTTCATCCTATAGTCTGCTTGGAAGCATACAAAGAGGTAGGCTATGTATTTAATTCCAGAATCATTGTGGTGTTTCATTTTCGTATTTAGGAAACCCAAACCTTTAAAAACAGTTCATGAATAAATAAGCTATATATCAGGTAAAATGATTTTTTTTTTGAGAGAATAGACTACCCATCTGAGACTTGACCATGCAGAGTTCTAATCTATAACTATTCTGCTGCATGCTGACCAGGTGTTTTCCAAAGGCTGCCAGTTACTCAGGCAATCTCCTATTTCAATTTACAGATGAAAATTAAATCAGTCCTATAAATTTAAATATATAAGGATTCTCTTTCTTCTTCACAAAGGCATTCTTTTTCCTTTCTTTCTAACAAGTTGAAAGATTGAGGACTCCATATTCATTTAGATCCCCCTTCTCTACTGGGTCCTTCCTGCTCACTCCAATTATTTGTGTTGACAGCCAGAACAGTGAGGCTTGTTTTACGGTAATACTCCGACAGTCATATTTTCTCTGGGCTGAGTCATCTGCACACTTTATTCATTCTCTAGCTGCATTTGAAATTTGAATTTTGTCATCCTGCCTTCCAAAGGCAATGGACTGGGAGAAGTCAGGCGTGTTAGATAGTGGAAAGTCTGCTAATCTTTAATAAAAAACTATAATCCTATATAACATGGTGTCAGCCTGCTTTTTTTTATCCCTTCATTTTTAATCTGATGAAGAATGGATCAGCACACTTAACTGACATAACATATTCGTGTGCTTTTTAAAGCATATACCTTGAGTGATAAACACCATAACTTAACCAATATTTTTGGAACATGTGGCAATGAAATCCATTTTTCCCCTTTTGTGTAATTTTGCTCACTCTGTTCCTGGCCTTTTCTCATTTATTATTGACAGAGAGAGTAGCGATTGCTCAGGTGTGTATCTGATTCAGCTGATATGACACCAAAAAAGTAATGTTAATGCTTGTGGTTAGCCCTTCACCTCCTTCCAAAACCTCTGCATTCAATACTGGTATTGAGAAAATATACTCCAAGTTTTAAAAAAGGAAAATGAAAATAAATACCCATTAGTTGTGGATCTAAGTAAAACCTAGAATCTAGAATCCCTAATCTGAATACTATAGCCATCATTACCCTGCTAAGTTCTCAAGTAAGGGGCTAACAATTTAAACAAGACATTATAATTACTAAAAGAAGCTATATTTTCTGTAAGGCCTATCTGGTCTCATATCCTGTTTCATAAATCCAGATCACATATAACCTTTAGTGCTTCTCTTTTCCAGTAGGAGCAGAAAGAGTCTTGGGCTGTCATTTCTTTTTACTATCAGGGATCTTCCCTGTTCATACTCTGCATTTTATAAAGCACCTTACAATCTGGAATAAATTCCAGTTTTCATTTTTCCACATCAGCTACATGAGTTGGAAGAAAAATGTTACATAAAGAAAACAATATTGCACCTGTTCAGTTCAATATATAATAATCTATCTCATTCATAAAAAGATCACCTTTCCATGTGTTGCCTCTCTGTGGACTAGGGAACTCCACTTTGCCCTTGACATCTGGCAGAGCATCTCTTACTTGAGGTGGAGTGGACAATCTGGATGGCATAGCATTTCAGCAACTTATAAATACCAGAGGTTCTCAAGTATGACCCATAGTCCCCCAGAGGGTAGTGGATCCAGGTTGTGGTTCCCATTCATTTATTTTCCCACTATACAGTGAGAGTAGATAGGGTAGGTGAGCTATGGGCCTTCCACCGGGCTTATGTTGACTATATTAAATAGATACAAGGCCACTATCCTGCAGTTAGGGTGAGATGTGCGATCAACACACTCATACAGGTTTTCTCCTTTTCTTACAATAATTGTTAGTCTTGGACCCAATTAACTAGGCTTATTGTACTTCCCCACATAGCAGAAGGAGCACTGAGGGAAAATTTTGCTTGTCCTTTTGGGAACTGATAATTTGTTACTCCTATATATCTATGGCCAAAATAGTAGGTGGATCAGCTCCTATGGACTTTTATTTATTCTGACTTATTATCTCTAGAAGCCACATATCATCCTGGTTACTATGTGCAGAACTGTCAGGTAGTAAAGTAGAAGCAGGGAGGCTTGGTACAGTGTGGTGCAAAAATCTAAGTGAGAATCTATAGCTGGATGGTGATGGCTTGGATTAATGTAGTAGTAGTAGAAATGACAAACAGATCAGTGGATTCTTGCTCTATTGTGGAGGTGCCATTGATAGTATCTGCCAATCAATGAGATGTTCACTTTAAGAATTGGACACAGGAACTTCCTACTGTTCTAACCTAAACAACTCAACGGATGGTGTCATCACTTGCTGAAATGAGATTAGGAAAGGGAAAGTCTTTGGGAATATGGAAAGAAATAAATTATTTTGCTTTAGAGATGTTAAGTCTAAGACATTTACACAGCATCCATGTTCAGATATTGGGTAGGCAGTTGACGCATGAACTCAGTGTATAGACAAAGGATGGAGATATAACATTAAGGATCACCAGAAAGGAGACTGAACCTAAGGTCATCAGGTGGGGATGCGTATAGGAAAGCATGTGAAAAAATAGAATGTACCACTATAACTTCCCTCTCCCCAACCAAATCTGTTCCTGTTCTCATTGTGAAATCTGGAGTGCTAAGGGAATGAAAGTCTACTTCCATATTCCCACATATCAACTTAGAGCAATTTCAAGTACTTGCCTGCACACACACACACACACACACACACACACAATAATGTATGTGCCACATGGCTTCTTTCAGCTCACATTCAGTTTGAGGAATAGCAGTCAAATGAATGAATGGAATTTCAGGCATTTCTTCAATATCTGAAGCCTGGGATATCTTCCCATTGAAATCATTTCAGCACCTCCCAAAATAGCTCTCACTAGCCACATCTTTCTATAGTTTTAGGAAACACTCAAGACACCCAAGAATACCATAGCATCACTCTCACACTCAAACTGTGTGGAAACAACCAAAATATCAATTAAATGTGACAAACAGCAGTTTATAATCTAAGTTCCAATTACTCTATTACAAAATTTGCTACAAAACATGTGTGTCAAAATCAAATATACATTGTAAAGTCTAGACTTGAATTTTCATGAACAGCTGCAGAAAATTATTGCAATTTAGGGGGAAAAGAATATATAAGGAGAATAAAACAAAAAGATTTCCAGATTTCAGAGTCTTCAGCACATTCTTCCCTCTATGCCAGTGAGTTTCATCGCCAACCTGTAGAGTTGAACAAGTTACTTGAGAGGTTGCTACAAGGTTAGGCTAAAAATATAATGATTAGAGCAAGGATACCAGTGTTCAAGTCTTAGCTGTGCCAAATATTTGAAATTCTGCTTAAGCAGATACATAACTTCTTTCTTTTTGAAATTATTCATCTTTAAAATAGTTAAAATAGTTATGATAATAATGCCTAACTTGTGTCTCCATGCAATATTTGCCCATGGAAACACAGCTGCTCAAAACCCATCCATGAGTTTATATTCACTCTTGCTTATTCCAAATATGCCATAAATCCATCATTTCTCTAAGATGTAACCAGAATTTATTCTGCTTTTGTTTTTTATATTTCTTCTTC
Organism: Canis lupus dingo; assembly: GCF_003254725.2. Classification (NCBI taxonomy): domain Eukaryota; kingdom Metazoa; phylum Chordata; class Mammalia; order Carnivora; family Canidae; genus Canis; species Canis lupus. The sequence goes on along the minus strand of NC_064264.1, from coordinate 53,223,388 downwards.
TAAGGTAATTCTAAAGCCCTCAATAAAGATTTAAGTGTGCCAAACAAGCCCAAAGAAAGGGGGAAATCGTGCTTAAATAACTTCTATTTTACACAAAGATTTTCTTCATGCAATTTCTCCTTATATATAAGACAATGGCTTATGTAACACTTATTGTGTGCCAGGCATTATTCTAAGTGCTTTGTAAACTTTATCTCATTTGGTTTTCATTGCTACCCCATGAGATTGGCCTGGGCTCTTAATTACTCTGCTGTGCTGTCTCTAGTTTCAAACATAAGGCATTGTACATTTATTTAAAATGCTTGGTGAAAAATAAGATGGGACCCTACCATTGTTGAAATCTCCTCCCACTCATGTAAGTTTTGTGAACTTATAGTGCATCTATCATAATACAAATTAACATATTAGTGATTCCAAGATGACCCATCTAATTTTAAAGCCCAGCCTTTCCCAAACTAACCATACTTTGATATTTAGTAAGCTCTCATGATGAATTGTCTTCTAAGGAACTGAGTTCAGGAAATGCTAATTCAGATACTCTTTGGAACATGTGGACTCTTTTCTTTTATAAAAATATTCTGAGAAGGAAAGATTAAATTTTATCCAATGACTCATTCACGTAGAAATAAGACAGATCTGTTTTATGTGTAAAAGGAGACTCAGGTCTTTCTGGGAGTGGAGATGAAATAATTGGTCTATATAGTAACTTACTTAACAGGTTTCTGATGACTTTCATGCTGTTGAGAATTTGCAAAGTAGGGAGAAGTCTGTCTTGAAATACCCTGTATGGGCCATGTTCCTTTTACCCACTCCACTTGTCCCCCCAAAATGTAGGGAGTCTTGCAACAAAGTGTCCCCCCCAACACACACACATACACACACACAATCAAGTAATTAACTTGTGTCTCTGACCCTCCTTCCTGCATAACACCATGCATTATTATAATTATAAGGTGAAGACCTTTAAATATTATGAGGATATCTCTCATATACTTTGAAGTGACTGTATTCTAAACATTTACTGAATGCACACACTAGTTTTTCCAGTTACAAAGTGCTCCTTTTTTCCCAGCTATATTATTTTGTTGAGTCATTACACCGATTTTGTAGGCTAAGAATTAGCATGTCCATGTTATATATAAAAAGAAAGAGGCCCAAAAAGAAATGTCAGAAGAACCCAAATCATAAATAACAGCCAGATTCACTGCTTGGTCTTCTGCACCCAGCCCTACAGCAAAAGATCAGTTAGAGCCCTACAGCAAAGATCTCTGTCAGAAGCATGTGTTTTGTTTGTTTGTTTGTTTTTGTCTTTGGGATTCTTTCGCTCTCCAGACAGACCTGAGCTTCTGCGTCCTGGATGCCCCTGTCATAGAAATTCCATATGTCCTTTATAGTTTACTAAAACATTGCTGGCTAAAAGAGATCATACCTGACTCCATCCTGCAGCTCTAAATATATCTTCCATTGAAATGTTGGATTTGGTGGGATGCTATCTATTCCATCTAACTAGACAGATTTTGGGGGCAAACTGCTGTGTTGGTTTAAGCAAACCAGAGAACTGGGAGCAGACAGAAGATAGATCTCGTTGTTCACGGCACATTCTAACCATCGGAGCAAAAACTCTCAGAAGTCTGTGAGTGAACTTTTTGGATTTACTGGCCTTCTCAAATAAAAGGCAATGTTTTCTGGGGACCAAAGCCAAAGGTATAGTCAATGTTTAAAGGGCTCCTCTGATAAAGAAGCCACACTAGCCATTCCTTTCTTCACCCACCACATCTATTCTGGTCCCAAGTATTAGAATGGCATACCCATGCCAAGTGCGAGGGCACACAGTTATTATCAGACCAAGATACTAAGGGAAAGGATCCCTGTGAAAGACAGAGAATATGCCCATCCCTCATGATTCCAGTACTATTTTCCTTTCCTATTAAATTTCTCCTTCTTTCTTTTTGTTTCTCCCTGCGCAGCTTGTGTTGAAAATTTGGCTCATTTCAATCTACCCTTTGAAAGAACCTATCTGCTACGGAAAAATTCTGAGGTGGCCTACCTGGGAAAATTCTGCTTTGGACAAATGGAAATTCTCCTGTATTTTGATCAGGTTGTCTTTAGATTCGCCTCTCTCTCTTTCTCTCTTACGTAAGATATTAATTGCTAAAATTAAGATGTAAAACTAAGAAAAAGAGGTCAAGTTAGAGGTAAATAAAGTCCTTGTTTCCTATACTTGTTTTAATTGCATTTGCTAAGGTCAAAAGTCCAATAGAGAAATTTGAAGACAAGTTCTCCAAAATTTAGGGAAAATGGGAATTTAATTGGAAATATCTCCTCTGCATACATTCCTTTGAAACTGTGACAGCTTGAACACCTGGAAAAGAATTCATGATCTCAGATTCCTGTCACCTCCACCATCTTTCCACCATTGAGACAGGAAGATCAATGATAGCTATTAAACTGCTTATGTGTGGGGAGGGTTGAGTAGCCGGTGGTGTGGTATGACAAGTGTGGAGCTTACATCGACCATCTGGGAGGAAGGTTTGTTCTGTGTTAAAGGCAGGGAGGGTCACCCAGGAAGACAGGAACTCAATATGAGAAAAGGACTAGTCTAGGACACAACCACTTTCTAGCATCCATTTAGAGGTTAATTAAGAAAGCCTCGTAAGCCTCTGAGACAAACCAATGGGGAATTAATTTTATGTCCTTGGACACAATTGATTTTCAGGAGGCCACAAAATTGATGCCTAACTGTTAGAACAGCATGGCCAGAATTCTTTTTCCATAGATAGCATTAGCTGTTAGACTCTGGTAGCAGCAAAGCAACAAAATCAAATTAAGATCAGTAGCATTAGTGGAAGAAGAATCAAGGTCACAGTGTCAGTCAAGTAGAAAAACAAAGGCTGCCATAAGTTTAAAATAATAAAATATGCTATCCATTTCAAAAGACATTGCAGCAGCTAATTGGTCTTCTGGGATGGATATAGGAACTTTGTTGTGGGTCTTCCGGGACCAATGAGCTAAGGTACACAATGGGGACCATTTTCACTCACCCATTATCACACGATGGAAGCAGCCCAGGTTTGGACATAGAGGATACTGGGAAGGGGTAGAGACAATTGGTTGGCTGAAGATAGGAACAAAGAAGAAAACTAAGAATGGCTTCAGGGTAACAACTTTGTGATTGGAAGCAGAGTCATTGATTTTCTCAGCATCTTGAATCACATGGGAAGTATGACTTATACACACAAAAGGAGCACTTGCTTGCTTGTAGTTTGGAAATGGAAGCACAAGTGGGTGGATTTCCTGCTTAAAAACCATATTTCAAACATCTATATATTTGATATTTTAATATATTACACAAATGGCATCTTTGAACTATTTTATTCGATTTAAATAATCTGAGATAACGAACAGAAGAGGTTTAATTTAACATGCTTAATGCAAGTGAATACTGGGAGCACACTTGCTCAAGTTAATATTTTATATGCAATTAGAAGTTGTAGAAGAACTCTTGCGACCTTGTGGTTTCGAGTTTAAGAACAAAAGGCACATGATGCTGAGCACTCAAAACCACAGGGGGTGAAGAGCAGTCATCAACTGAGGAGAAATGGCAGCCATAAAACAAGCAGAGCTGTCAGAAGGTCCCACAGCCCATTTTCAGGTACCTCTTCCTAAGTGTTTGACCTGGATCCAGTTGCTTAAAGCCTTTAAGCGTAGGCTTCTCTCCCTTTCGGTGAAGATGATTATAATTATTTCTATTTTATAGGGCTTTTGTGAGAGTAGATGAGATCATGTGTACCAAGTACTTGGCACAGGACCTGGCACACAAGTATTCCTGAAAAGAGCTGCTATTGCAAAGGCTACTAGTTGCTTATCCACCATACATGCCTCCCTTCTTTATTTTTTTATTTTTTTATTTTTTGCTTTTTTGTGGGTTTTTTGTTGGGAATTGTATTTTGCCCACTAAAAGCTGTTTTCCAATCTGTTCTGTAGATAAAGATGAGCATATAAAATAGATATGGGCAACAACAAAACCATTTTGCTTTTACTCCTTCCTTCAATGAACCACCAATATGTTGCCTGAATATTAGCAGCCATCTTGTGACCATGAGGCAAACTAGAAGATGAAAGTCATTTATACAATGAAGCTGAAATACTGAAAAACTTTAGGTCCCTGATGATAGCATGTAGCTGTTATAATAGTCTTTGTCCATCTGTGATAGTTAATTTTACATATCAACTTGGCTTGTCCATAATACCTAGGTATTTGGTCCAAGATTATTCAAAATGCTTCTATGAAGGTATTATTTTAGATAAGATTAACAGTAAAATTAGTAGACTTTGAGTAAAGCTGATTGTCCTCCAGAATGTGGGTGGGCCTCATTCAATCAATTGAAGACCTTAATAGAAAAACACTGACTTCCCAGGAAAGGAAGGAATTCTGCCAAAAGATTGCCCTCAGACTCAAACTCTAACTCTCCTCTAGGTGACCTTCTATACCAATTTATCTATCTATCTATCTATCTATCTATTTATCTATCTATCTATCTATCTATCTATCAATTATCTATCTATCTATCATCTATCTATCAATTATCTATCTATCTATCTATCATCTATCATCTATCTATCTATCTATCTATCATCTATCTATCCTATTCATTATGTTTTCTCTGGAGAACCCTGACTACTACACTCACTAAATAAAATTAAAACTTAATTAAATACCTATTTTCTAGATCTTCTAGAAATTAAGCACAATTCTTTGCACTACATGAACCATTCTTAGTAATTGATTCAATGTTATCATGATCATCATTCAGTGTCAAAAGGCACAATTTGTTTCCATGCTTAGATTCTTTTGGGGATAAATTATCTTTAAACTTAAGACTGGCCATAGAAGAAAGAGGTAGAAACATTTTTTTTAAAAAAAATAGCAAATGGGAATGTGGACTCACATTTGATTTCCACAAAGCATTTATTACCATGAACTTTTCACTTGAGCCCACTATTACTCTGAAGTCATGTCTTAAGACATGAGGGTCACAGTTATGTAGCAAAAGTTGTCAGGCACTAAAGAGGAGTCATATATCCTCACTGTGACCAGCCCATTACTCTCCTACATGGAAGGCTGTGCTAGCAATGAAGAGCAAAGCCAAGATGTTCACGTAGTTCTTTGAATTCCATATCTACCCAACATAGCTCAAGGGGGATACTGCTGACCACATTGCATATTCTAGCAATTTCATTAAGGCTATATCAAAAAGTGCTATCCAAACATTTTTAAGCCTCAGCTCCCTTTTTTTAAGCAGTTTTACAGATTTGCACAGTATAGATGATATTCTTTGATTTTTTATTTTTTTAAATATTTTATTTATTTATTAGAGACAGAGAGAGAGAGGGAGAGAGAGAGATTGAAAGAGAGAGAGGCAGAGACACAGGCAGAGGGAGAAGCAGACTCCATGCAGGGAGCCTGACGTGGGACTCGATTCTGGGGTCTCCAGGATCATGCCCTGGGCTGAAGGCAGCATTAAACTGCTAAGGCACTGGGGCTGCCTGGTGATATTCTTTTAAATGGCTTTGTTCTAGAACCCTTTCTTGGTGAAAAGATCTGCCCACCTGACCCCTCTGTCTCCTTCATTATCCCTGAGGTATCTTGTTGGGCCACCCTCGAGTTATGCCTAGTCAAGAGTTTAAAAATCCCTGATCTATAGATTCTACTGAAGATGTATGCACTCTGAGTTCAGTCTGTGAGCATTGCAAAGATTAGACTCATGCCTTTTTATCTTGATCCCAATTCAATTTCATGTCTACTATGTACCTCGTTCTATTTATTATTACCTCTAGATTCTATACCCAAATTGTGCTCATCTTCAAAAACTTTTCTCTTTTTTCTACTTTCATATTATTCATCCATCCATTTGTTCATTTTTATAATAGCAGTAACAATGTATGTCTCAAAAATGATTCTCATCATACAAGTCATTCTAAATCATACTTGTTGAAAAGGCACGCTACTTGCTCTGAAGGAGGAATTAAGCCTATCACAGATCTAGAAATGCATGGTGAGCTACTTCTGTGAAGGGCAAGTTGACCAGAAATTTGACAGTGATGAATACTGGTGATGGGTTTTGATTCTTTCAGTAAATTCCATCCTTCTCTTTTTGAAAGATAGTGTAAAAGGTGGCTCATTGAAACATTGTGGGTTTTTTTCCAGTTTATCATATGTTGAAGAATACCTTAAGGAGTAGGTTTTAAGTTTGAATATTTTAATGAACCTATCAAAATACCTGACCCATTATCATATGGAACTGCAAAGATGTCATCCTTGAAGGTTGCAGGAACATTCATATCATTATGTTACTTTGTGATAACATATGGAATAAACATATGAGGATATTAAAATGATATTCACATAGATGCATCCATCCAGACAGACTTCTTATACAAAATATTCTATGCCATTAATTTTAAGGTATATTGCTAAAGCTTACTTTTATGATATTCTAAAACACGGGAGCATAATAAGTTACTTGGTACATTTAATTAAGGAAGTAGAAAGAGTTGTTTTCAGTTTGAACATGATCGTAAAAATTTAGTTTTTGTTATCTCATCTTAGAGGTCATTGAGAAAATAGCAAATACAAAAGAAAAACTCATTTTCAGTGAAACAAGGAGACAGCTGGGAAGCCAGACACCAAAACAGATGGAGTGGCTACCAGGAAAGAAACGGATGAAGCTGACACCCAGCAAACAGTGGAGCTAATACACCAATAGAGAAGACTCCATTCTGATGGATCCAAGCAAAGAAAGAGGAAGTACAATGCTAAGAAGCAAAGAAGTGAAGCACACACTTATTTGCAAAAATGCTAGGTTATCATTGAGGGGGCTAGTTCAAAGCAACAAAGGAGGTGGAAGTAAATGAGGATTCTTGTGGGGGGATAAAAGCTATCTTCACAGAATTTGTGTGATCTCTGTCTCAGTAGATGAAAAGCAAGGTTTTGGGTTATAGTTTTTCACAGTGAGCTATTTATCTCATTTAAGTAGGTATAAGAAAAGCATGATCAAATTCAGACAAAAAAACTAGAACTAAGAAAAGAAACAAACAATAACAATCAAAAGTCCAATCAGCTTAGAGCATGTCCAGGCAATTCCCAAAACAAATCACTTGCAAGTAGCTGCTGGGGATACAGGGGTAATGAAATCTCTTCTTGCCATGATGCATAATAATAAAAAGAATCAACATGGAGTGTATGCAACTATATTTCATGGGTGGAGGAGGAGAAAAGGTAAAGGAACAAAAAATGACAGACTGTTTGCAACCCATAGTCTTGCCACTGTGAAAAGTAAAATAACATGGAGTTACTTTGTCAAGGGGGTTTGAAATGGAGCCAGAAGGCCAGTCAGGAGGTGAGCCTTATGCATGTCCTTACTAGATAGAAACATGAACTTTTGAACTGGGTCAAAATACTAATATTCCAAAGGCTCTGCACAGACACCTGCAATTTTCTACAGTACCACACTTTTGCTTAGTAAGAACCTCAGCAGCCAATTATGTTTCTTTTGAGGCATGATGGAAAATAAGAATACTATATTGATTTTTAGTTAATACTTTTTGAACTTATAAAATATCTTTACATAAGAAAGAATGACTTTAGCTCTATTTCTTTGAAGGCAATAGAAAGTATTGCTTAATATCAAGAACTCTGAGGCACCTTGGTGGTGCAGTCTGTGAAGCATCGAACTCTTGGTTTCAGCTCAGGTCACAATCTCAGGGGTGTGAGATTGAGCCCCGTGTCAGGTTCCACACTCAGCTCAGAGTCTGCTTGACTCTCTGTCCTTCTCCCTCTCCCCATCCCCTCAAGTGTGCTCTCTCTCTCTCTCTCTCTCTTTCTCTGGAATAAATAAATAAATCTTAAAAAAAAAAAAAAAAAGAAAGAAAGAAAAAGCAAAAGGACCAAGGTTTCTAACCGTCTGTTGCCTGAGGTCATGCCCAGTTCTTCCATTACTTCTGTACCATTGGCAAGTTCCTTAAACTCTCTGTGCTTCAGTTTTCTCATTTTTAAGGTGGAGATAATTATACCAGCCTACATTATAGGTCTGTTGTGAGATTAAGTTAATACAGATAAAGCACTGAAAACACTCCCTAGTACATACTAAATTTTCATTGAATAGTCCCTATTGTTATTATTTTTAATGTTAAGATAATCTTAATGGTTGAATAAGTTAGACCTGTATCATGTAAGTCGTGGCCACTCTTTGCCATATAAAAAAATCAAACCATAAATGCAGAAGGATAATGATTTCATAAAATTTTCAATCACAGGTTTTTTTTTTAATTTTATTGATGTATTCATGAGAGATACAGAGAGAGAGAGAGAGAGAGGCAGAGACACAGGCAGAGGGAGAAGCAGGCTCTATGCAGGGAGCGATAAGGGGCTCAATCCCCAGTCTCCAGGATCATGCCTTGGGCTGAAGCCTGAGCCACCCAGGCTATCCTCAAACACAGGTTTTGATAGAAATTCTGTAAGGTACATAATTTAGTTTTGCTTTGATACATATATGCATCTAGTCACTCATTACATGATTTGTTGTCTGTCAAATCAACTTGCAAAGAAAAAAATTACCCTTAGTAAAGATTTTACTTGAACATGAAAAAATTTAAAGAGAAATTAACCAAGATCACAATAGATGGTATAGTTCTCTCCATGTGATAATCCTTCCACACTACAGGTGAAGTATGGATACATTTGATTAATAAGCTCTAGGGGAATAAGTAGCCAACAATTACATAATTAATTTCATAAACTAATATGTTTTCTAGTAGAAGCTATTTATTTGATTCATCCTTGGAGTCCAGATACATTTTATATCACAGATTTCTGCACAGAAAAAATTGTGAAGGCAGATATCTACATTTCTTTTAGCTTGAACTATCCCAAGTCAAGTCAGGCCCTAGCTATCCTCTCTTTTTTTGACACATTAAAAAGTATATATATATTTCTGAATTCTTTCTCAATCTGTATCATTCTGCCTTGATTTATTGCTAGAGCAGTCCCTTCATTCAGTCATGGAACTGTCTATACACATGTGGGTTGTGTATCTTTCTACAAGTGACTGTAGAAACTGAGAGAGAAAAAACTGTTTTAATCATGTTTTTCAGGTCCCCCATAACTTCAGAGTTTTTCTTTCCTTTTTTTTTTTTTGCATGCCTCACCCTCAATAAATGCTTCAAAGAAATACCAATGACTTCCTATTGCTATCTACAAACAGCATGAAAATAATTTTTTAAAAAGATTTATTTATTTATTTATGATAGACAGAGAGAGAGGCAGAGACAAAGGAGGAGGGAGAAGCAGGCTCCATGCCAGGAGCCCGACGTGGGACTCGATCCTGGGACTCCAGGATTGCACCCTGGGCCAAAGGCAGGCGCCAAACCGCTGAGCCACCCAGGGATCCCCCAAAATAATTTTTTTTAATCTAAAGCCTCGGTCACTGGATGCACAATTAAGCTGGTGTCTTCCTTAAATATGATATAGCATTGTCGTGGGAGTCTGCTCTCTTCCCCAGTTTACCACTGATCACTTGTTAAAAATTGTAATTATTTAATAGCATATTATTTTATTTTATTATTTTTAATAGCATATTATTTAAAAACAGATTATCCCATGTTAAAAATAAAATAAAAAGTTTTATCATGTCTTCATTCATTATGATTAGGGAAAAGTACAGTTAAAGACATTAATTGATAATAACACTGCAGAAAAGAATTGGCATTTTCTTTTAATTGTATTGATATTAACATAATTATTGTAATAAACTCTATTATCCTGCTTCAGATCAGGTAATTGTGAGTCTACAGCAGAAATGAGCAGGGGTCCCAAGAGTCAGATTTCATGCCAAATATGGCTGAAGATAAAGACATAAGGGTGTTTATGAATGGGACAAATGAAAGAGCTTTCAATTTGTTCTTCCAAATACCTAGTTCGTACGCTTATTCTATCATTTGTTAATTGCATGAGTTTGGGCAATTTCATTTATTCTTCTGTAAAATTGAATTAACGCTGGCTTTATTATTGGGATATTGTGTTAATATAATGAGGTTTTTCCTAAGGCAGCTTTACTGAAGTAAAATACAATAAGATTTACCAATTTTTCATGTACGACTGATGAGTCTTAATTAATATACAGTGTCACATAACACGACTACAATTATAGTATAGATCATTTCAATTATTCCAAAATTTCCTTCTTGCTCCTGTACAATGGATCCCTTCACCCTACACTCAGCCCTAGGTGATTGCTGATCTACTTTTTCATCACTTGGACTTATGTCTGATCTAGAATTTCATTTAAATGGAATAATTTACTTTTTTTTTTTTTTTTTTTTTTTTCTTTTTTTTTTTTATTGGTGTTCAATTTACTAACATACAGAATAACACCCAGTGCCCGTCACCCATTCACTCCCACCCCCCGCCCTCCTCCCCTTCTACCACCCCTAGTTCGTTTCCCAGAGTTAGCAGTCTTTACGTTCTGTCTCCCTTTCTGATATTTCCCACCCATTTCTTCTCCCTTCCCTTATTTTCCCTTTCACTATTATTTATATTCCCCAAATGAATGAGAACATATAATGTTTGTCCTTCTCCGACTGACTTACTTCACTCAGCATAATACCCTCCAGTTCCATCCACGTTGAAGCAAATGGTGGGTATTTGTCATTTCTAATAGCTGAGTAATATTCCATTGTATACATAGACCACATCTTCTTTATCCATTCATCTTTCGTTGGACACCGAGGCTCCTTCCACAGTTTGGCTATAGTGGCCATTGCTGCTAGAAACATCGGGGTGCAGGTGTCCCGGCGTTTCATTGCATTTGTATCTTTGGGGTAAATCCCCAACATAAATGGAATAATTTACAATAGAATTTATGGTATCTGGATTCTGTCATTTGCCATAATGTTATTATGATTCTGTTTGTGTATATCAGTGCTTTCTCTAATTATCTGTCTGTTTGGTGTTTATCTATGTTTAACTATCCTACCGTATAGATATACCGCAGTTTGTTTACCTGTTAATTCTTGATAGCTGAAGGTTGTTTCTAATACAAAGATATCATGAAGAGCATTATGTTATATCTTCTTATAGACATGTTTTCATTTCCCTTGGTTAAATGATTATAAGTAAGGATACTTATCTTGGGTTTCATGATAAGCATGTTTACATTTGTAACAGAGGAGGGATCCCTGGATGGCGCAGCGGTTTGGCGCCTGCCTTTGGCCCAGGGCGCGATCCTGGAGACCCGGGATCGAATCCCACGTCGGGCTCCCGGTGCATGGAGCCTGCTTCTCCCTCTGCCTGTGTCTCTGCCTCTCTCTCTCTCTCTGTGACTATCACAAATAAATAAAAATGTAAAAAAAAAAAAATTCATTAAAAAAAAAAAAATTTGTAACAGAGGAGTTGTTTTCCAAAGTGGATCTGCCATTTGGAATAGCCACTAGCAATGTAAGAACTTTTTAAGTGCTACATTCTCAACATTTGGTTTAAAAAAGCAACTTTTGGTGTGAAGTGATATCTAATCGTGTTTTTAATCTTTCATATCACTAGAGATATTGAAGATCTTTTCATATGTGTATGTGCCATTTGTGTAATTTCTTTGGCAAAGTGTTTAACCCGAACATTTATCAGATAGTTTGCCTTATTATTAAGATGAAATGTTCCTCATATAGTCAAAACACGTCTTTCATCAGATGTACATTTTTTTATGATTCTTTTTAATCTTTAAGAATCTAGCATATGGGGATCCCTGGGTGGCGCAGCGGTTTGGCGCCTGCCTTTGGCCCAGGGCGCGATCCTGGAGACCCGGGATCGAATCCCACATCGGGCTCTCGGTGCATGGAGCCTGCTTCTCCCTCTGCCTGTGTCTCTGCCTCTCTCTCTCTCTGTGTGACTATCATAAATAAATAAAAATTAAAAAAAAAAAAGAATCTAGCATATGCCTGTGCATTGTAGATATTCAATAAATATCAAGATGATCTGATTTGGGGGCACCAGGGTGGCTCAGTCAGTTGAGCATCTGCCTTCAGCTCAGGTCATGATTTCAGGGTCCTGGAATTGAGCCCCGAGTCCAGCTCCCGCTTAGCATGAAATATGCTTCTCTCTCTTTCTGCCTCTCCCTACCACTTGGGCACATGCTCTCTCTCTCTCTCTCTCTCTCTCTCTCTCTCTCCCTCTCTCTCTCTCTCAAAAAAAAAATATGATTCTGAAGGAACTTGAATCTGAAAGAATCTAACACCAAAGTAGTCCCAACACACTTGACCAAAAATTTTATGAGGATATTGTTGTATTTATGTCAAAGTTGTTTAATGTGCCTCATTATGAAATAATCCTATTGATCTGTTTGCCGAATCAAACCTAGAACTAAAATACCTTTATTTTTACCCAAATTTAATGAGAAATTCCAGAGAAATGTTTTTATCTTTATCCATTATCTTGGAGGGTACACAGAATCACATCCAACATTTATAAAACTCACTTTGTATCCCTTATTTAAATCTCATAACATTGTTGCACAAAAATGAAGCAAATAATATAGCATTTAACAGTCCAGACTCTGGAGTCAGACAAGCATGCTTTGTTCTGGCACTACTGTTAGTAGCTTTGTGACAATGTACTCAATCTCTTGAAGCTTCAGCTCCTTCATCTTCAAAATGAAGAAACAAATACTTCTGACCTCATAGGATCATTGTGAAAATAAGAGACAAGATATGTGAAACACTTGGGGGTGATGGTTGCCACACCTCAAGTGCACAAATCATTTAGTGGATTATTTATTGTATTAATATCAGGTTCCATGAATATGTGAAAATCAGATGCTATCATAAATTATCTGCAGACCTGAGCAGGTGGGCAATGAGATACAAACCCACGCCTTATTTCTGTGGCAATGTTATTGTGACAAAGATGTCTGAGATTTGACTGTTTCATGACATGCAAATTAACCTATGCCAAACCTCTTGGATCTTACATGAGCTGTGGTGTCACTTTTCAGGGTGTTAGGTTAGTGGCTTTAATAACTCATCTAAGTACAGATGAATAGACTTTTCCTCCTTTTCTGTGTAGTATGCACTGATTCCTTTTGTTTTCTACTCCAGAAAGAAAGAGAAAGAGAGACAGAAAGGAAGGAAAGAATGAAGGAAGGAAAAGAAAGAAAGGTGAAAGGTTAGAGCTAATGTTATTTTCGAACATTTCCTATTTTGCTGTAGATTTTAACTTATTTAGGTAAAGTAGAGGGAATTATTCCTTAAGGATTATTACTGGCACATGCACAGAGCTTAGAGCAAAGAAGTTGAGTGGGCTATGAATATGAGTGTGGACTCCCAATGTCATGCAGGCACACAAGTAGCAGTGTCTAAAGACAGTTGGAAAACCAGGCTTCAGTGTCAAGGTCACTCACTGTGGACAACACTCCCCAAGAGCCAGGTTTACCTAGGTTGCATATTTTTGGCCTGTGGGCTGTGATTACAGGTAAGGTTTGGGAGATGCTCCATTAAAAATATCTGGATAACTTACATAATCTAAAATAATTCATGCAACAGATTAACTAAGGATACCTTAAAGGATATCTTTATGTGTTTATATGTAGGAACACAAAACATATAAGATCACATATCTTATTTGTGTGTATGTGTGCGTATATATCATTTTTATAATGCAAATTGTATGTATATTGCTAAGTTATGTGCCTGAGATTAAATATCAAGTCCACCACTGGATTGGTAACATCTTTAGCCAAGTGTGATGAGGAATTTGGGCCCAGATTGGCCCTCTTCTATTTTCATCTGGTTCTGGCCTCTCCCATCTGCTCCTATGTCACTCATTGGTTCAATCTCCTCCCTTAACGTCCAGACATTTTCTTGGCTCAGGGCTAATACATTATTTGCAAGCATTCTCAGACCCAATAGCTAAAATGCTCCCAAGTTAAATTTTGAATGCACATAGACTTCATCAGCAGTATTTGCAATGTGTAGTGACATTTACTTCTCTTTCCTTTTGCTCGAGTATCTTTAAATGTGTACACTGCTGGGGATGTTTTGTAAATGCCCTCAAGAAAAATGTCTGGCTCAAAATTTCCATGAATTCCTGTCTGCAGCTGAAATGGCCGAATTTTTAGAGCTCCATGGCTTTGGGCAAGCAAAGAAAAATTTTCCAACTAGTTTTCTCTTCAAATGCTCTATCCAAATAAACATAGCACTTTTTATGATTGTATCCTATTAACCCTTCTCCTTCCACCCACCCAGAGTGCATCCACAGCTTAAGGGCCTCATGTCCAATTACTCATGGCCTGTCCAGTCAAGGGCACTGTTTCTTGCATCCCTGAATTCTCAGGAAGAACGTGGTTCTTTTCTTTTCCCACTTTTCTTTTTTTTAATTGTGGAAAGAACACTTGATATGAGATCTACCTTCTTAACAAAATCCTAAGTGAACAATGCAATATTGTTCACTATAATCACAATATTGTATGGCGGATCTCCAAAATTTATTCATCTTGCATAACAGAAACTCTATATCCATTGAACAACTCCCCCATTTCCCCCTCCTCTCTCCACCCCCTGCCCCAGCCCCAGCCCCTGGCAACAACTATTCTACTTTATGCTTCTATTCTAGATTGGCTTTTTTGATACCTCATATTACTAGAGTCTTGCAGTATTTGTGCTTCTATACTGGTTTATTTCCCTTAGCATAATACCCTACAGGTTCATGGTGTTTGTTATTTGTTTGTTTTCCAATGTACAGAAGGAGAGGAAAGATCTGTAGCCATCTGTCCTAATGGTCTGCCAACATATGATCTTGCTACACATTTTTATTTGCCCATACTTACGCAGGTCTCCTGCTGGGCACCTCATCGGGTTTTAAGCTCACCTATTCCTCCTTATTTGAAAAGATGGAATTAATGCTGGGGGCAAAGTGCTCAAATGGAAAATATTAAAACCCAACAAACAAATCAACCTGGATTTGGCCCAGTATAAATGACAGCCTGAAATAAGTCCTAAAGCAAGGATGATTAGAATTTAAATGTTTTCTTCTCCCTAGCAGCTTCACTTTTTGATGTATAAGACAAGGCACATGCAAATCAGTGGCAGTCAGCTAAAACATCACTGAATTTTCATCAGTAAAACAAGAGCATTTCACTCTTATGTTTAAAAATCTATATGGAGTTTTAAAAATAAATAGTTGAAAATCCTGATCAAGCAAAACCTCAAGCAAGACAGCGTCTCATGCATAGTGTTTACCCTATTGGTTGAGCACCCTACAGTGAGGTCTACCAAGAATAACAGGACCATTGATTTAATCCCTTTCTGGCAGGCCTTTAACTGAAATTTAATTATGTTGCTTTTTGTCTGCAACCTTCCCCCAAGGTTTCTGCGATATTAGAATACCTCCTTTAAGTGTTATGAAAAGCGCATTAGAGGGTTTTTCCTCTGATTATTTCATAACATAACATAGCAGTTCCTTCTGCCAGAGAGCCCACACAACTGTTTTCAATAAATGAAACAGTTTTCTTTTTTTACATTTTATAAAGTGTAGATTAAACATTAATTAGTTGTAGCTGACTTTCAGCATTTTCCTTTTACAGTGATCTTTTTAGGGCTAGTTCTCAAACAGCACAAATAAGGTCCTATAATGTGTGAACAATGGTGCTGCCTTAGGCTTCATAAAGGGTGAGGATACTTGCTTAAGTCAATCTTAAACTGTTTTGCAATGAGTTCATGCTGAGCAATTATTTCTATATTCCTTAAGCGGTGGGAGTTTCAAAGGCATGGGGGAGTGTGTATTTTTATAGCTAGAAAAATCTTATTAAATGGGTATGGCTTTCTGGGTTTCTTTCCTTCCTCTTCTCCAAACTCATAAAATTGCAAGAGGCCAACCCAAATGTGTACTAACCACAGTAGCTTCCACGTCTTATGGTCACTGGTGTCAATTTTTTTGTTTACTATTATTGGCACGTCATAGGCTTCATAGCTCCAAAAATAATTGAAAATGAAAACAAACTTTTGTGTGTGTCCTTTTTCTCCCCAGCAATGTGTCAGCCTGGGAAAATGCTCTCTTTGAAAAGAAAGCAGAGCTGACATATAATTGTTGCTTTTACCCCAGCTGTTACTGACATTACATGCTGAACCTTCCTTGGAGACGGAAAACCAATTTTGATGTGACACTCTGAAAAGTCACCACTGGTACTTTACAAATAGTTCAAGGTCACAGAAATCATGCCCGAGACACTCTCAGGTAAACCTCGGGAGGACTTTTCTTTCTTGGGGAAAGCTGTGTTTTTATTGATTTTGCAAATTGTAGACTTAAAGTCTAACAAAGGGAAAGCTATCAAGAGAGGAAAAAAAAAACCAACTGAATACAAAATCAATGCTTTTACATTGATATTTTAAAAAGCAATTCCATACAAGTATTGTGGCAAAAGAGAAGTTCATGTCATGTTCAACTTTTGAAACTTGTATGTGGATAGAGACAAACTTAATATGACTATTATTAATGGGACGTTTGTAAAGTATTTAACTTTTATTATGTAAACATAATTCAAGTTCTTTCCCTAAAAATTCTTGTCATTTATAGTATCCTGCCCATTACATAGATAGTTGAATTTGTTACTTTCATTTGTTAACTGTAACTTTCATGATTCAATCAGCAATCTATCACCTAACAATATTCTAATCAAAGTTTTTGTTTTTTCTGTTTTTTCTCCTTTTTTCCTTTTTTTTCTGCCAACATGTGATCTCGTTACACATTTTTATTTGCCCATACTTTTGCAGGTCTCCTGCTGGGAAGACCTTCTTTATCTTTTATTCCTTTTTTTTTTTTTTTTTTTTTTGCTATTATCAGCTAAGCAAATAGTACTTGTGTGAGTTTCATTTCTAGTTAGTAATTTCTGGGATAAACAACTGCTCTCATTTCTTTCTTGCCTTTTGAGTTTTCTTATCAAAGCTAAAATATCTTTTTAGTTGCTAAGACATTGTTGGCCAATCCTCTAAGGAAACTCAACATTATTAACATAGCAAAGGATCAAGACCCTGGTGTTCATATTTTGTTTTTGAACTTGCTGACCATTGAAGCTACACTGGCCAGTAACCAAAATGGTTAATCTGTATTCAAAAACTAAACAAAACTGGCTTCGTGATCATTCTATATCCCTGTATTTCCATCTTTTCATTCACTCATTTCAATACAAGAAGGAATTTACACTGACTCACATGGGTTGGGTTAATAAAGACCAATTTCCAAACAAAATGCCACTAGGAAAAAATATCCATTTGAGAAATAATGGACTCTTATGTATGTTCTCTTTTATAGTCATCTTTTAATAATATTCTCATTATTTGTGAGCTTCAGGGCAAGAAGCAGCACATTTAATTTGTAAAGTTTATGACTCCTATTCACATTACTGCTATTTCAGAGACAGGGCTATCTTTTTATGCATCAAGTAATTTTGCTTTGTTCTAAATTAAGGTAGAATGATGGATGATAGATAGATAGATGATAGATAATAGATAGATGGATAATAGAGATAGATACATGAGAGATGTATCAGCTATGTTATTATATACATTTTTATCTTTATTGCAATCTTAAAAAAGTATTATAACTCCAATTATACAAATGAAGAAACTGATCGCAGTAAGATAATTGGCTCAAGTTCATATGGTAATGAGAAGTAAGTGAAAAAGTTGGAATGTGGCCTAAAAATCTACATTTGGTACATTAGCCCAAACTAATCTATAAAGGAATCTGGCAATTATACAAGTCACTCCATTAATGAGCAAGATGTAATCATTGTCATTTGAGATATAAATGGTTTTACAGAAGTTGGTATCTGTACCATGGACATTAGAGAAACATTTGGGAGAAAACATTAGCTTTATTACAAACTTGAAGGAAAGGTAAGGAGTAGACATAAGAACACTGAAGCAAGACAAAATCCAGATGAATAGAGCAATGGATGAAATGTGATCCTAGAGACCATTCATTTTTTTTTTTTTTTAGATTTTATTTATTTATTCATGAGAGACACAGAGAGAGAGAGAGGCAGAGACACAGCAGAGGCAGAAGCAGGCTCCATGCAGGGAGCCCGATGCAGGACTCAATCCCAGGTCTCCAGGATCACACCCCGGCTGAGGGCGGCACTAAACCACTGGGCCACCAGGGCTGCCCCATTGTTTTTGACCAATAGCTTACCACCCACTTGGTTTAGGATGTCATGCCAGGTTAAAAAAAAAAGAAGAAGAGGAGGAGGAGGAGGAGAAGGAGGAGGAGAAGAAGAAGAAGAAGAAGAAGAAGAAGAAGAAGAAGAAGAAGAAGAAGAAGAAAGAAGAAGAAGAAGAAGAAGAAGAAGAAGAAGAAGAAAAAGAAAGAAAGAGAAAGAAAGAAGAAAGAAAGAAGAAAGAAAGAAAGAAAGAAAGAAAGAAAGAAAGAAAGAAAGAAAAAAGAAGAAGAAAGAAGGAGAAAAAAGACAGACTAAAACCAAAACCAAAAGCAAAAATTTGCCCAATGAATTAGATTGGCATTATTCCAATGATTTTTGCATGAGAAGATTGATTTTTTAAAATGAGATTGCAATGTAAAGTTATCATTTAAGAAAGGAGAAGGAGTGAATGCCAAGGTTAATCTTTAATTGGAAACTAAAGAGACTTGAGGCAGAAAAAATGAGGAGGTGGTTGCAATAGTTCAGGCAGTATGTAAAATGGGTATAAACAAAAATGCTTGGTTGTAGAAAGTAGGAGCAATGGATGGGTATGGGTCCAAGATATGTGACAGGTATAATGTTCCATGTTATGGAGAATTATGACAATAATAAAATGGGGAATTCAGCTGTGAGGGAGAATTTTTCACTGAAGAATTCAGTTCTTTCCCTCCTTTGTGTCTCATGATATTCAGAACATTGCTTGTTCTTCATACACACCTCAATATGTATAATTGATTCAATTAAATAATTACCATAATCAGACTCCTCCATGTAGAACTCCAGAAATGAAATAACATAGTGGACAAACATGAAGTCTCGTCAGTGAAAACTTTTAATTCCAAGCCTATCCACATGACTGGGAGAGTTTACTCTAATTCAGCTATAATGTTTTCATGCAGAAAAAAAGGAGATGATGTACCAATACACGTCTATTTTGAGAGTTAAAGGAAATAACAATAATAAAGAGTATAGCATGATGCCTAATAGAAAAAGTTGTTTGGAAAATACCAAATTTCTTCCTTCCTTTGAGGGAAATGAAGGTCACAGTTTTATTTAGATTAGGGGTTGGCAAGGGCAACCTGGATGGCTCGGTCAGTTAAGCATCCGCCTTCAACTCAGGTCATGATTCCATGGTCTTGGGATTGAGCCCCACAGAGGGCTCCCTGCTCAGTGAGGAGTCTTCTTCTCCCTCTACCCTTCTTCCTGGCTTATGCTCTCTCTTTCACTCATTCTCTCTCAAATAAATAAGTTAATAAAATCTTTAGATTAGGGATCTGCAAAGTTCCTATAAAGGGGAACTGTCCTTAAGAGTTTGCTCAGGACGCTATAATAAAATACCATATAGGGCTTGTAATTAGCAAAACTCTACTTCTCTCAGACCTGGAGACTGGAAGTTTGAGATCAAGGTGCTGGCAAAGTTGGTTTCTGGAGAGGATCTTCTTCTGGTTACAGGTTGCCCTCTTATTGTGTCTTCACTTGATGGAAAGAGGGCAAGAGCTATCTGTGGTCCCTTTTATAAGTTATGAATCTCATTCATGAGTACTCCAACTCTGTGACCTAATCACCTCCCAAATGCCCCTTCTCCTAAAGCCATCATCTTGGATGTTAAGACTTTAATATATGAATTTGGGGGTAGAGAATAAACATTCAGGCCATTGCAGTTAGATAGTAAATACTTTAGACTTTGCAAATACAATCTCTGTTATAATTTCTCAATTCTTCTATGATAGCCCAAAAGCAACCATACATAATGCATAAACAAATATGTCTGCATCCTAATAAAACTATCTTAAACAGGAAGCTTGGTGGATTTGACCTGTGGGTAGGATTTTGTTAATATCTAACCTATAGTTAAATATCCTAGGCCAGTAGAGCTTTGTGTCCTTTGATCATAGGTAATGGAAAGATGAAGTCAAGTAAAACCATGTTATAAGGGATGCCTGGGTTGCTCAATGGTTGAACATCTGCCTTCGGCTCAGGTCATGATCCTGGAGTCCTGGGATCGAGTCCCACATCAGAATCCCTGTGGGGAGTCTGCTTCTCCCTCTGCCCATGTCTCTTTTTGTCTCCCGTGTCTCTCAAGAATTAAATAAATAAATAAATAAATAAATAAATAAATAATAAATAAATAAAATCTTTAAAAATATTTTCTAATGTTATCGATTAATATTAATAATTTAATTGATGTCATAGAACCTAAAGTCTACATAAAAGACCCTAAAACAACTATATATTTATAACATAGTCAATGACTCAAAATAAAGCAAATTAGTTGAGTTGGAGAAGTTAAGAACGATTCTCAGAAGAATTGAAATTTGGCATATGTCTTAAAGAATAATTCTAAGAAAATTAGAAAAAAGAGGAAAAGAAGGAAATGTCAGACATAAAAACCATGTGAAAAATCATGACGACAAAATGCAAAAATGATATGTTGAGAGAACAATGGGAATTTTGACATAATGCCCACAGGGTATGGGGAGCAAGATGGAGATGAGGCTAGAAATGTGGTTTGAAGATAAATTAATAACAAGTTTTTAGACAATAGGCTTTTGTATATTTTCTTGAGATTCAACAAGGGGAAAGCAGAAATTGTGGTGGTCATCAGCATTGCTCATCAAATATATCTGGTTTTACCCTCTGCAAGTCCCCATTTCCTTGAAGTTAAGTGTGGCCATATACCTTTTTTTGGCCAAAGGATAAGAGCAGAAATGGCACGCATCATTTCTGGGAAAGACCTTCCAAGGCCAAGATGCAAATTCCATAATGCCTTTCTCTGTCCAGGGTGATCATAGAATCACAGAGACAGAGCTTCCCTGGTGTGGGTATCTGAGTGAGGATGACTATAAGGCAAAACACACTACCCAACCCGTTACAATTATCTCGTGGGAGGGAGCACTGGGGTGCTAGGTCTTTAGGATGTTTTAGGTCTGAGCTATTCTCTTTTCTTACCACAAACCTACCTCTTCTGACCAATACGAATGTCTTTAAACAATGAAGTAAAATAACTACACAAGCAATCATTCAATGTCCTTATACCTTGTGATTTAGAATACCCACATTAAAATTTGCACAACACAGTTATTTAACATTGCAAACCTTATTTTTTAATAAAATGCCAAAGAAGAAATATACCAGACCACTAGTGGTCTGAAGTCCCTAATCCTAGGTAACATATCAAATATGCTGGATTTGGTCTGAGTGAATTAATAAATCATGATGTCAAATGCGATGACACAGATAAACAAATAGCATATTAAGAAGTTATTTGATTTCATTTTCTTTAGCACTAAAGTTGAACAAGATCATTTATCTGTATCTTTCTTTGTCCAGTTTAGAAAAGTCCTAATATTTCAGAGTGATATAACAACACTAAAACTGTTATTTTTTGCAAGTATATATTATTTTATGATAAAAATATGTCTTTTTTATCATAAAGATAAAAAGATGAAAAAGATGTGATCACCATGTTTGGTATAGATAACATAGTCTGTCTCTTGTTTGCCAGGGAAATCCTCAAGGGAGACCAACCCTTGGCCATGTGCATAATAGCTTAAAGAGAGGTGCTAAGGAATGGCAGATGTATATAAGGTGGCTGTTTTATTTTATTCTCTCATATGAGGAAAAGCTGTAGTGCACCAGAATTTTTATTCACTGTAAATCTAACTCCTTAGTGTTTATGTTTTTAAAGTTTCAGCAACTGAGGAGAAAAAGTCCAGGTCAACAAATTAAGTTATGTTCACACTGATTGGCATGGGCAGATGCAATCCTATTCTTACTTTCCATCAATGGTACTAGAGGTCACATCTTGGAGGAAAATGGAAATCTCTGCATCACTACCTGACACTTTCCATTTGGTTCCCAAACACGATTTACCTAAGTAGTTATGAGTATGACACAGTCAATTTAACAAACACGATGGTTTGTTCAATAACATTAGCCATCTATGAAAATATCCCCACCTGTTTTCTAAAGTAAATATTGTTAAGATGTAAGTATAATTAAAATTTTAGACAGTGTTTGATTCAATAGAATGCAAAAAACCCAATAAAATAAATTATATATATTTTTTCATATATATACATTTATATACATATATATGTATATATATGTATTTTTGCTCTTTAAGTTATAATGAGTTAAGAGTAAGAAGATATCTGTGTTTCTCAGGATACATTTGTTTTATATTATGTGGAAATAGGCTGTGGTGGTCAAAGGCTAGACAAATATTATTTTTAGCTTAAGGACAACAGTATCTTAATAAAACATTAGAACAAAGCTGAAACACCCTAACACAGCCTATAAGACTCTACATGAGCTCATTCCTTTCCGATTCAATTTTGTGCCATTTTCTCTCCTTCATTTTTATAAAAATACATTAGTTTCTTTCTATTTCCTTTAGAAATCAACTCTCATTTCCACCTGAAGGCATTTGCATTAGGTATAGCCTGAAATCTCTTAATTGTCTTTTGGCATTTTATTATCTGCTCCAGTGTCCTGTTGGAAGGACTATGACACTCAGTTAGAGTCCCTCTCCTTTGCCTGTCCACTCTCTCACTAGGCAGGCTGTTTTGTCTTCTTTTGATCAATTATCACTATCTGGGAAAATTTCATGTTTATTTAGTATCTTATTATTTGCCTTTTCTTACTAAAATAGCAAATATTACAAAAGCAAGAATTGTCTCTGTCTTGCCAACCATTCTACCTTTATATTTACTTATATTTGTTGAATAAAAGGAAAATATTTTTCCCTTTATTTTTCCACTTTTTTTTTCTTTTTCCTTATATTCCCATGAATTTATTTTATTAGTGATTTTTAAATATTTTATATTTTCTTACCTTTTAAAATATTTTATATTTCTTTACCTTAAAACCACCCATATGAAATTTATATCACTTTGTTTTTATACAGTATTAACATATATTTTCAGAAAGCTCATTTGGCACATAATACAGCCAAGTATGTAACTGGTGTGTGATTCAAAATTCTGCCTCATGTCTTAGAGGTGACTTTAACTATAATTTAAAATAGGATCATTATCTTTTATTCTTTTTCATTAAAAGCATGAAATAATTTCTGAATTTCCTGCCTTTGTAGTATTCAGAGCATCAAGGTAATTACCTACATAGATCTTGGACTTTTTTGTAGTGATCATATTTATGTGTGTTTGTTAACTTTATGTTGGATATTTCCATTTAACATAGTGGAAAAGAGAGGATCAGAGAGTGGATATATTATATCAAAATCTATGTTCTTAATGAATCATAAAAAATTATTAATGCTTAGACAATATCACTATGATATGTTTAGTACTGTAATAACCAATGAGACTTTTCTGAAAGATACAAGTACAATTAAATTCTATGTGTGTTCATTGTACTTAAATGACAAAAATTGGCATCCATTCAGAATTAATGTAGTAATATTCTTCAATAATTTACCTTTCATGAAGCATAACAAGTAGCAACTTCATATAAATTATTATACTATTTTCTGAGATAGTAAGATTATAGGATTAGAAAGCAGGGAAATAAAATCTTTAGAAAGTGAATGGTTTTCTTTATTCCCATAGTCAAAAACTGGTAAAGTTTCCTCTTGGAATTAGACTTCAACTGGAAAATGCAGGATATGGTTTTTATACAGATGATGGAGGAAGGCAACTCTAGTGGAAGAAATGCCATAAATTGATGTGTAGAATTACTACAGAAAGTTGAGAAATGTACTTTTGTCTAAAACATGGGTTGCATGGAAAGATAGTAACATAGTTAAGATACTTTGAAACAAACAGGTTTCGAATTTTATTTTTCAAGAAAATGGGGAGCCATTAAAGGCCTTTGAGAAAGAGAACTTAGGAATAGTTTGAGGATTTTAAATTAATAAATATATGTTAAATTGCTATACCAATAAAGGAAATGTAATTTATATAAATGTACACTCCCTAATCTTAGGAAAACCAACTTAATAAAATAGTGATATGCAAAGACAGTTAAAGTAACAATAATAAAAAATATTAAATTAAATAACTATTGCTTTGTAGAGAGATCTCAGACATGACGGGTGCACTATAGTACTGAGTGACACAACTAATCTGAACAGCACTAGAAAACCCATATTGTGGATTAAAATCAGAAACCTATTGAATAGCAGTCCTTTCAAAGACACTCTACAACTATAGCAGGTCTTTTGCCTGAGGATGAAGAGGTAAGAAGTAGATTACATACCTAAGGATTTTGAATAGAAAAGTGTCTCAGATGTGAGCTGTGGTTTAGTGTGGGATCCCAAGGGGAATGCTTGACAATCTAAGAAGAGAGTAAGGAGATGTTAGCTAATCTGAAACCAAATCCAGGGGATTGAGCCAGATTTGACTCAATCTGCCATGTGTGACTGAGACTTTTCCATGAGCTAGAAAGAGGAAAAAATATTATCTGCAAATCTGTGAATGGATCCCAGAAAGATAGAGTGGCTTCTAGCTCCAGTATCTGCCATAAATTATGGGCTTCATGAATGATGTTCAAATCTTGTCAGATTATGAGGCTAAAGGTCTTAAAACATATCCTATATCAGTCTGGATTGCTCTAAGAACTAGGATTGAATGATGAATATGGGTGGAAAATTAAAAGAAAAACAATGTGGGAGCTGACAATGGAGACAATGGGAACAAAAACAGAAGATCAATGCCTAAGGATCATGTGAGGACATGAATAATGATCTTTAATCAACTGATCAAATAGGTGCATGTTTGCAAGAGGAGGACTGCGAAGAGACAATAGGCCCCTTGATGTCTTAAGCTTAGTTGATAGAAAGAGTAACCAGATATAAAGAGTCAACAGGAGAAATTGGTCTGGTGGTGGAATGTAATGAGTTAAATACTAGATATGGTGAGTTAAAATATGTTTCTGCTTTCTAGTGCAGTGCTAGAACTACAGAAGCATAAGTAAAGATAGAGCTTTGTAGAGAGAAAAAGAGAGATCATAGATACAAGGACAAAATATGGCAAAGAAACTTATGATATGATGTCATTTAGGGTTGAAGAAGAGTAAGAAGAGTGAACATTGGTATAGAGAAGCCATGTTCAGAATGTCACAAGGATAAATTGGTGATACAGCATCAAAAGAGAATTTCACTCATGATTGACTAATCAAAACTGATAAATTAAGGGAGTAACTGAGTAAGACTCAGAGAAATTACTTTTAATGTGGTATTTGTAAGGCTATTATTAACACATAAAAATTAATTTTTTGAGGTCAGTGGTGATCAAAGTCAAATGTTAAAAGGTTATCAAATGAGTTAAAAAGGTAAGAGAATATATACAGCAAGTGTGTGCTGTCCTTATTATAAGATTGGGTAGGTCAGGGAAAAAGCAAGAAGGGTAAGCTATCTGAAAAATGTGAATCTGATCAATGGTATTGGAGCATGTTATTGGGCAGGAAGAGAGAGAGCACCGACCAGGACTGAAGACCAAACAGAGGGAATTACGTTTAGAAGGACGCTGGTGGTTGAGATCCAACAATGGTACTCATATATGAAGTAGTCTTGGAGAGGAACAGAGCAGCTGAGAAAGAAAAGAAAGAATGGTGGCAAGGTGAGCAGAACTTCTGAGACAGTGGAAGGAAACTCAGACACCTTTCTCTGGATAGCACCTGCCTTCTTACTTAAATAGAGGCCAAGGAGGAATTTCTTATAGGAGTTGGGGATCAAAGTTTGGGAAATTGAGATTAAATAATTGTTTTTTGGAGAAGATACTTTGGTAAATTTAATTGGGAATTAACAAATGATAAGGAAACTACAGGCTAGTGCTAGCAAATGTATTATACATTTCATTCTTAAACACTTTGGCTACTTTTTAAGATAATATTACATGGTCAAGGTAAATTGAGTCTCATAATGATAGTCTATGAGTTGCTCAAAATGACGGTTTTTGTTTTTTAAGATTTTATTTATTTAGTTGAGAGAGAGATAGAGCACAATGAGAAAGGGGTAAAGGGAGAAACAGAGTCCCCACTGAGCAGGAAGCCTGATGTGGGTCTTGATCTCAGGACCCTGGGATCATGACCTGAGCTAAAGACTGATGCTTAACCAACTGAACCATCTAGGGACTCTCAAAATGAAGTTTTAAGTTTTCTTTAAAGTTATATCATAACCTTCTTAGAGCCTTTTATTTGATCACAACTGATGAATTGAAGTTTATCTTGAGGTTTATAGTTGCTTATTTATTTACTTAGTATCATTTTTGTTTAAGTAAGCAATTTCCTGGTTTATTTTTATGGACTGTGCCATATCAATTTTAGATGGGATACAATAGTCTCATCTTATGTATGGGGAATATGTTCCAAGATCCCCCAGTGGATGCCCAAAACTTCAGATAGTACTGAATTCTATATGCATTGGGCTTTTTCCTATACATACATACATATGCTGAAATTTCATTAATTAATCAGGCATGGAAAGAGATTAACAACAATAACTATTAATAAAATCGAACAATTACAACAATGTACTGTAATAAAAGTTATGTGAATGTGATTTCTCTCCTTCTTAAAATATGACTTGAGCTGTACTCACCCTTCTAGTGATTATGTGAGATGATAAAATGTCTATGTGCTAAGATGAAGTGAGGTGAATAATGTAGGCATTGTGACGTAGCACTAAGCTACTGCTGACCTTCTGGTGTTACGTCAAAGGAAGATCATCTGCTTCCAATCTGACCTTGAATAACTGAAACTGCAAGAAGTGAATCTGCTGATAAGGGGAGACCACTATACCATGCAGTTTTCTGGTCATTATTATTTTATCCCATAGACTATTGCCTTTCTGCTCTAAGCAGAGAGATTTTTTCTGCAGACCTACCTTCAATGATCTCCTGAGTCATCAGACTTTCTTTGCTATTTTGTCCTCTCATTTTGCTAGAGTTTTACCTTTAGGTGGCTTTCAAAGGAAGGGTTAGTAGAGCACAAATTTTACACATCTCTGAAGGTTTGAAAATGGCTATATTCTCCCTTCAGTCTTAATTAATAAATTGAATAACATAGGCTTGTTGGTAGGAAACATTTTTTTTCAAAACTTGGAAAGTATTGTATACGTTTCTTTTTTGCCCCACATAATCAAATTCTATTTATAGCAGAGACGATGGAGATTCTGAAAACACCTGCAATAGGAGATAGCCATGTGTAGCTCAAATGAAAAGTGCAATTTATTTATATTTTCAGACCTAATTTGTCAGTGGATTGCATCTTTTTTGGTCTTTCCTGAATGAAATTCTACTTAATCTGGATGATTGGGTATTGGCATGGTTTTTGTTTTGCATCTTTTTTTATTTCTTTTTGGCAACTGATATAGTCTTAACAGTACTGGGTCATTAATTTCATATCCATTAAGAATTATAAGTAATTCACCTCCTTGTGGATAATAATGTGAATTTGGCTTTTATAGGGTGTGCCTGCAAAAAGATTCTGTATTAATTTAAATTCTATTTCATGACAAACTCATATGCATTATATTTCCAGTTTATCTCATTTGACTTAGGACACATATTGAAACTATAAAACAAAATTTCATAATACATCAGACATTAATTAAACTCAAATTAATTAGCTTTAAAGGACTTACCAAATATACCTTGGAATAATTGGTCTGTATAAGTATTTAATTCAGTATATGTTGTGTTATACAATTTATAGATTGGCTAAACATGTTAGAAAAGAAGAGAAAGAAGAACTATAGCTGTATTTTAAAATAGTTTAGCCAGTCCCCTTTTTATTTTCCTCAGTGAGACATTTCTAGGTAGAAATAAACGTGTGTAGTAATAGCCATTACTAGTTTCTGGCCTAGATATTACTAATGGTACAGCTGTTGTTTCTTAGGAAAATTTCTGAATAGGATGTAAGAAAAAAGATTTTCCCTGCTAGTCCTAAGATAAATTATAGATGCACCAATCTCAATATGAAGTGGGCTATCAGGCTAGAGACATTTGACAAGACACGAAAGGGAAGCCACTGAGAGCAAAGGTTCAGGGATTTGTTTAAAAAGTAATTTATTTTTGGCTTCATGCCATCTTTGAAAATCTTTCCCCAGGCAATAAACATTATAAATTTTATTATCATTGCCCCAGTCTTGGCTTCTTTGGGAATCAGATAGCTTGTCTCACTGTAGCCTAGGGCTGCCTTTATGGCTTCCTCTAGGAATAGTGACCCTGACTTGCAATGAAAGTCATGAGGTTAATCTGGTACTTGGAGTTGCTTTCCCTGGAGAAACTAATTCTTACATTAAATTTTATTTTTTTCATTACCCATCTTCCTCATTAAAATTCTTTGCATTATAGCCTTTCAAATTATAGCACAGTCTGTCCCATGTATTCTGAGTGAGATTCTGAGCGTGTGCTCACATTCTTTGTTAGAGATCATTTGGAAACTAAATCAGAATAAGCTCCAGGGTAAGACTGGCAAATCCAAAGTTACTCTGGTTGTTTTAGTTAGAGGCAGAATATAGGGAACCAAAGACAGGGCAATTGGAGGAGTTGAGGGAGTGCAGGCCAATCACTGCTTTCAGGAATCAGGGATTACAGAGACCACATCTGAGAATACCAAGTATGTGCAGCATCAAGGTAGTTCAGGAATTATTGAGAGTCAAAAGAAATTACCACTGAAAACCTACACCACTTGACCAGAGCCTTCCTCATTGCCTCCCCATGGCATCTAAGAGTCAATAGATCTTAGAATTTTAGAGCTTGAATTTTAGAATGAGATGCATGAACTTCCAGTGTTGGCTAAGATAGAGTAAGCTCACTATACTTCAAAAATGCTGGGTAAATATAAAAAGAAACTACCTAGAATAGTCTTCTACTCTAAAGAGTAAGGAAAATCAAGTTGACTGCAGCATAAAGTCAAAAGGAAGAAACAACCTATATGAGATGAGAGCCCGTAGTTTTTTGTTTTGTTTTATTATGTTTGTTTGTCTTTTCTACCTTCTGTATTGACATTGACCTGGGGATGAGACCCTGGCAAGTTTGTATGGTCAAGGGATGCCTGGGTGGCTCATTCGGTTAATGACCTTCCTTGGCTCAGGTCATGATTCAGGGTGCTGGGATCAAGCCCCAGGTTGAGCTGCCTGCTCAGAAAGGAGAGCCCTCTCCCTCTCCCTGCAGCTCCCCCTGCTTGTGCTATCTTTCTCTCTTTCTGTCAAATAAATAAGTAAAATCTTTTAAAAAAAAATTGCATGGGCCACAAATTCTTCAAGAGGTCTTGTCTTTCTGGACATAGAACCTGGCATATGGGCTACTGTGAGAAAGAGAGTGTGGAGGGGTCCTTCCCAACTCTTTCTCCCTTTTATACTTTCCTGGTTCTGGCACAAGGCCAGAGGCAGTTCCACTTACCAAGTTGCCTCAGCCTAAGCAAATGAAAGAACTTAGTATCTAGGGTATGATGTTTACGACTGTATTTAACCCATGACATCTTAGCAGGAGAATGGAGAAGAAGCTGGATCATGAGGTTAATTGAATACATAATTAAATTACTAAACAAGGTGACATGACTAGATCTTAGTGAGCAAAAGAATGATACAAAGTGAGATTCAAAGGAAAGGCAGAGGCAGAATTAATCCAAGCTTGGCAGGTCAGGTCAAGGACAATAGCAAATCCTTATAAGGTGCTCACTATGAGACATCATTCTAATTGCTTACATAGTTAACTAATGTAATTTTTTAAACTAGTGTAATTTTCTTAAAAACTCTATGATGAATTGTATTTTCACCATTAACATCCTCATTTTTTAAAAAAGACTTCTTTCTTTCTTTCTTTCTTTCTTTCTTTCTTTCTTTCTTTCTTCTTTCTTTCTTTCTTTCTTTCTTTCTTTCTTTCTTTCTTTCTTGCATTTTTTCTTTTTTTCTTGCATTCTTTCTTTCTTTAGTGGGAGAATGCAATAGAGCTTGCAAGTAAGGAGAGGAGCAGAGGGAGAGGAATGAGTCAAGAATCTCAAACAGACTCTGTGCTGAGCACAGAGCCCAATGTGGGGCTTCATCTCACAACCCTGAGATCAGGACCTGTGTCAAAACCAAGAGTCAGGGATGCCTAGGTGGCTCAGTGGTTGAGCATCTGCCTTCGGCCCAGGGTGTGATCCTGGAGTACCAGGATCAAGTCCCACATCAGACTCCTTGCATGGAGCCTGCTTCTCCCTGTGCCTGTGTCTCTGCCTCTCTCTTTCTCTGTGTCTCTCATGAATAAATAAATAAAATCTTTAAAAAAAAAAAGTCAGATGCTTAACTGACTGAGCCACCCAGGCACCCCAACATCCTCATTTTAAAGATAAGTAAACTAAGGATTACATGTTAAAATGCACTAGCAGGAACAGAGTCTATGCTGGGGATTAGCTTTTGTTCTAAGCGTAATATTATGCAGGATGATAGAGCACTAGTTAGTGAAGTAATAAGTATGTCTCAGCTTTTCAAAATGTATTTCTGATTGTTATGTAGCAAGTAGATTGAAGCCAGAGAAGAATGAAATGGGATGCCAATAACCCAGTTAAGAAATGGTAATAGATCAAATAGAGGGTCAGCATTGAAATCATTGAGAAACAGATGTCCAGGAGATATTTTGTAGGTGGACCCAATCCAGCCTGCTAGTGAATTACATGGGAAGTGTCGAAGACAATTCCTAGGTATCACGCTGAGCAATTAGTTGACCATGTGTGACTTTTACTGGAAATGAGAAATGCTAGACCTCAATACACAAGCTAGTTTGTGGCACATCATATGACAGAGAGTGATGACATTTATATGTAATATTCAAATAAGACATTATGTAAGTGAGCATCTCAGAAAACACATCAAGACTGGAGGTGTAAGTTTCAGCATCAGAAAATATTGATGACATTTAAAGAAATAAGAATGAATTTAATAGCCTGGAGGGAAAGAGTAGAATGAGAACTTTTTAAAAGTCAGAAAAAGTTAAGCCCTTACTAACTCCAACGTACAGAAGATGGTAAAGGAAGGATTTCTGGCCACAGCGTGTTCTAGTTTTTCTTCTCTCTCTTAACATTTTTCCCACTCATTCCTTGATATTTAATCTAGTAATGTGATGCTCTCAGGCTATTCCTGTACTTATAAATCAGTCCCAAAGAACAATGGTCATGGTTGATCAATGTTCCTTAGAAGTTAAATGAAACAGTTAAGCAACTGGTGAATAATATCCCCCTGGAATACCTCTAGAGTCCATTCCTCCATGACCTTGGTTTTGCACTTCTTCTACAGAAGAGACTGTTCTCATAAAAAAGAAGTTGCAGCCAAAAGATTGTTAAATCAAGGGAAGATCTCTAGCTGGCTCTTGTGTTTATATGCACTTTGTTGTGGAAATGCTGGGCCATTTGGTCTTTAATCTTAGTCTGCCAGTCTGACAGCTTTGAAATTGCTGCAGAAAAGTTCACTGAAAGAGATAAATCAGTATATCATCTGCATAAAAAAGACAATGCATCATCATGGTAAATAAGATAACCAAATGAAGCATAGATACTGGGGAAAAACTCTCCTGGGCAGGCTCCTCCATGATAAGACTAGGGATTTCAGGAAAATTAAAGAGACAAAAGCCATATGAATATAAAGTAATGCACATTTCATCATGGAAGTAGCACACGCTTACACATACACAAATGTAATCATGGTCTTCAAACATTCCTTGAAAGTGTCAAGACATCCTGAGTCTGAAATTTGCTATGGAATAAACAGAAATAAAAATCACAGACATATAGTATAAAGGTCAGCATAATAAACATAATAAGCTTCTTTTTTCAGATAAGAAATCTTTTTAAGACCAAATTAAATTTGGCCTTTAAATCATAATTGACTCTCTCTGAGCTCAAAGTCTAAATAAATCTAATTTAAGAAATATAATACAAGACATAAATTGGAGCTATCAAACTGTAATACATAGTAGCCTCTTTGTTTAACAACGGAGTGGGTTTGAAAAAGAGCAGAAACCTGATTAGTTATCTGAAGACAAGGAAGCTGCTGCATTACTGAAAACATGAGTAACCAACGATGATGTCTCCCAACTCACGCTGAGGAAACATGGGTGCTCCTGAGGACTGCACGACCCTCGTGAGTTTTCACATGAGCCTTACTGGGCATCCAGCTTCAGGGTAGCTTTGTGCTCCTACTCTTGTACTCTTCGTAATGGAAAGGCACTGTTGAAGCTTCAATGTATACTTTGGAAACTGGGATAGGCAGGTCAGAATCAGTAGATGATTCAATATTAGGAGAAAAGTTGACTGTGACCAGAGGTGGCCTACTGTGAAAATTCTCCATTTTCTTTAATTAGAAAATAAATCCAAACAGCCAAACTTCTGCTCATGCGCTGTATCTGAGACATGAATTAACATTACAATCACTATTGTCATCTTCCTGTACTTCATTTTTTTTTTCTGGAAACATTATGCACCTTTTATAAAAGCCAAGTACTTGTCTGAGGAATGTCACAATGCTATAAGCTACTGAACAGAGCCACAAAACTAGAACATAAGAGTGCTGCTGGTCAAAAGGTGTCAACAATGAAGTAAAATGGGTTTTAAAACTGTGGTTTCAACTGTATAATAGTACAAATGAATCTTGAAACTGCCAACAAATGCTACCCTTAGACAATACTAATATTTAGGCAACTCATTGACATTGTAGGGGAAGACCAACTCTATTTGAAGAAAAAAGCCAGTGTATCTTTAAGGAATGAGATTGTGTGGCATCTAATTCTAGGAACACATGAAACTCTGGAAAAGAGTAATCAGAAGGCTTCAGCTAATTATGAGGTATATAATGATAATTTATTTTATTTCCCTTTCTACCTCCATGTTTTCCCTTCTGTAGACTTGCACTATTTATAGATAAATTGGATTTCTCAGTACCTCATACTGACCCAGATTATCCACATCTGATATCCTTCTGATGTAGTTTTGGAATATAGGTGATGTTCGGAGCCAATGACCAAGAAAGACTTCTTGAGATGTCTTCGGTGCAAAATGGTGGTTTTGGTAAAGCAAGGGAACACAGGACCTGTGGGCCAGAAGAGCTGCTGCCCCAGGATTGTGAGGAGTGACTTGGGAGTTGGAAGAGATAAGGAAAAGGGAGGTTTTCAAAAGAACTTTCATACGCAAACAAGACCTACAAGACACTGGGGGCCTTGCCATTGTCAAGTTAAGGTTGTTTTTCTTTCTAGCAAGGCATTAACATTAAGGTAGTTGGAAGCTTCCTGGAAGAACAGTACACTGGGCCAGTTTCTAGTATCTGGCAATGGGCTGCAGGTTAAAGGGACATTTAATTATATCTATATTTCTTCCTGGAAGCTAGGTTATTGATAAAAATGCTTTGTTCTTTTAAATTACTAAAATATTTGTAAACTGAAGGAGACTCATATCTTGCAGGATTGTGATTTCTAGAAGTTAACTATTTGTTTTTCCTTTCCTTAGCTTTAGGCACCTAGGAGTACCTAAGGAATGTCACACATACCCCACCTGGGAGAAGAGTCCTTTGTGGGGTGTCAGGTTGTGTATTGTCCTCAGCTAACCTTCTGTTCCCTCATCACTTTTATTTACTTTGACCCTCCCTCCCATCCACCAAAGCACATACTAAAGCTTTGCCTCCTTCTGTCTCATTTCCTCGGAGCTCATTTTTCTAGTATCAATGAATAATTGCAATTCAGTCAATTGAACGCAAGTTTTAGAATCCAAAGTTTGTACTCAGTTCTCAGCTTTAGTGTAGTAGAAATGAACTCTGAGCCAAATTACAAAGCCTGTCTACATTTATTTTCTGTTCTGTTAAGTAAAAGTAGTGATAATACTAATATCAGAGTGGTAGTAAAGATAAAATGAAAAAGTGCATATGAAAATAGTTTTCTGCATCCAAATGTCATTATTAGTAATGTGCTACATCACTTCGGTAAGATGCCCATTAGGAATAACTCTAATTTGAAGATTTGGGGCATGTTAGCTAGTCAAAAATGGACTTCTTGTGAAATTCCAGAACCTGCATGCTGGATTTTGGAAAATTTTTCAGTATTAGGAGAGATCCACCAAACCTTCAGTATGATAGCTGAAAACAAGACGAGACTTTGGGTATCATGTATTTTCCTTCTTTAGTACTTTTCGAACATCTTTGTTATGTTGGATTAATTTCCAAATTTATGAGTTGGCTTTCGCAGGACAGAAACCAGAAAACTTCTCAAGAACTTGAACTCAAAAGGGAACAACTCAAGTTTGTAGTTTTTGAATGTGGATCCATTAAAAATTTACTTTGTTCTTGAGGGTAGCAGTGGCAGAGGCATCTGGTGATGAAGCATCAGCAATGAAAACCTTGTGGTGCAAGCCCATCCTTGGGCAGGGAGTGGCGGTCATGGCACCTTCCACACCATCCCATGGGGTAGCAACAGCATTAGTAATGCAGCACCAGTTAAACTCTGCACGAAGCATTTGGGTGTTATTCCTGGAGGCTTAGCCTGAAGCTTGGTCCTTTCATGCCAAACAAATTGTGAGCCACCCAGTATTCTTGTGATAAACACCATTTCTGCTTAATTGGCCAGATTCAATTTTGGTTCCTGGCAACCCAGAACCCTGACTAATTCATCTTTTCATTGCCAGGTTGCAACCACTGAAACGATCTTCAGAGCTGCAAGGAATAAATGCACAAAGAGATTTGGAGTAAAGTTGAAATGAAGAGAGAAGCACCCAGAAATTCATTTTAATTGGACAAGATGTGCTAGAGAAAAGAGGCTGTGTGTGGCGCCCTCAGGTTCAATTACCTGCAATTAAGTAGGAAGGCAGCAAGAGAGTCATGGGGTGAGATAGGACACAGATATAGCACAAATATGGAACTTCTGTCTGGAAAAAAAGCTATGCACAGGTGTGCACATTGTCATATAATCAAATCAACAAGGAGAAGATTTTGTTCTGAGAGTATTACTGTCAAAGTCACAGCCAGTCTGGACTAAAAGAGACTGTGACCATTAGAGACATAAAACGACCCGTGGTCCCCCAGTAGTCCACAAACCAGAAGCACTAAAAAAAAGCTGTTCATCCCCAGGGAAGGCATTTTCTCCAAATTCAGATGTGGCCAAGGAGAGTAATGGAAAAAGAAGAGCATTGGGAAACCATGGATGGGGAAGCACTCTCAAAGAGCAACCAGAGCTCAATCAAAGGAGGTTCCCCATCCTCCAGGTAAACCAGAACCATGTGTTTAGTGAATAGGTTTGCCCATAAGCCAACAGTTGGTATTTGTTACCTGTTCTTCCCCTTTTGAGATGAGAGATTTCATTGTGGCCATCCTACACCTGTCCATCACTGTAGATTGGGATTACAAAGAAGAGAAGGCATTCTGTGTCCCTTGTGTTCAAAAGTCTCAAGTGCCAGAGGATACTCCTGTGAACTGAGCATAACTTGAATGTCTTGGGCTTTGGTTTGGACCCAGTGACTGGATTAGACCCTTTCAGAATCTTGCTTGAGAATGAGGTTAGTGTGCTCTACATATAGGAGGGACAGTGAACTTCATATTTTGTGACCAAATGGGTACATGGTGATAGTCAATATTGCATTGATGTTGCCCACAATTATTCTGAACTTTCTGTCAGAACAATGAGATCACCATGTTCTCTGTACCCCACAAGAA
The DNA here is from genome assembly GCF_003254725.2 of Canis lupus dingo. Taxonomy (NCBI): domain Eukaryota; kingdom Metazoa; phylum Chordata; class Mammalia; order Carnivora; family Canidae; genus Canis; species Canis lupus. Next base: position 53,187,520 of record NC_064264.1, on the reverse strand, counting down.
AGGAGGTATCAGTAAACTTCTCTGGGCTGTGAAATATGACTGGATCTGTAAATATCCCATTGGGTAGGATAGCTAAATGTTCAGTGTGCAATGCACTAGTCTTTCCTTCCCTCTGCCACAGAGACAATGTTTCAGAGATGGGCTCTTCCATCAACACAGGATCCAAAGTGGCTGTGACGCAGAAGAGACTACACAGTGACCCTTGTTAGGCCCACAGCAAGAGCAAGAACAAAAACTTTGACACTTTAAGCCACTGAAATCAGGAGGTTGTTTTTACCATAGCATAACAGAGACCACCCTGACTGATAGAGATATCCTGAAACACCCTGACTGATAGAGATATCATGAAACCATGGATATACTAGAAAGAAGGACAGGGAGGAAGGACGGCAGACATAGCACACAAAAAGTAAGAAATATGCTTTCTTAGAACTAAGATTTTGAATCAGAGATAGGAGGCAAAGCTATATAGAGACAGAATCTCACCTTGCAAATACAACAAGTGAAAGTGCAATCTTTACATATGTTTAGAAGGAAAATAATAAGATCGGTGAAAATTCAGACTTTGATTCTAATTGGTAGAATTATGCACAGATGGTAAGAATGAGAACCACAGCACACCATTCACTCCTCCACTCTCTTTTTTTTTTTCTTTTTAAAATTCATTTATTTATTTAAGAGAGAGAATATGAGCAGAAAGGACAGAAGGACTACACTCCACACTAAGCCTAGAGCCCAGTGTGGGGTCAGTCTCACAACCGTGAGATCATGACCTGAGCCAAAACCAAGAGTTGAGTGCTTAACCAACTGTGCCACCCAGGTGCCCCTCACTCTTCCACTTTCTATGTACATGTGCATAAAATCTACACTAACATGCAAAAAAGCAATGAATACAAATGGAAAGGTCCTTCTGAATTAGAAATATGTCAACAATATTAAAAATTCTTTCAATTGTAATTTGACATATAATGTAAATTTATCAACTCTGAAAATAAAGAAGCTCTTCTCAGCTGAGTTTCATCCTGCATTCACAGATAGTATCAACTTTTAAGTCTTCTATCTACTTACTCACTTAAGTAGACTAGTCCTGCTTCTATCACTATATTCACACTCCTTATACTTACTTTCTCTTAAGAGAATAAAATTCCCCTTTCATTCTGATTTATATTATTATTTTCTTAGCAGTTACCATATTTTCAATGATAAAACAAAGGCAAGTCTATACCCAGCCTTTTCATAATTAATATGGGTTTTTATTTTTCGAAGCAAGTAAAAAAGTTGAAGACTCTAACTTCATTTTTCTAAGCAGATAGTTTGTTTAACTAACACGCAAAATAAGTAAATATGCCCACCAAAGCAGGAGAATCAAAGAACATGTACTTTGATTACAAAAATCAAAGCCAAACAAACAAACAAAAATTCAAAACCAAAACAAGAAAAAAATGATCATGGAATTAGGTAATAAAGGAACTATGTTGTTTCAGTTGAAGAAATATCCTGAATAAACTAAATATTCATATCTCTGAATAAAAAAAGTCCAAGAAAAACCTCTCTTATCATTTTGATACATACTTTGAAAAGAGACCAGTAAAAACATTCCAAGCTTCTGAATTGCACTGCTTCCCTTTAAACCCTTAATGCTTGTTTTATTTTGTTCTCTAGATTTTTCATTCTCAATTTTATTTTCAAAGTTTAAACTGCATAAAGACATCCACCCACAAATACAGGATTTATTTTCTAGATTAGGTAGGACATAAAATAGCTAAGGTCCAAGCTAATGATGAACGTATGTATTTATGAGCTTATTCTTAGGAAGACTGACTCTCTCACATTAGTCTAGATGATACCAATCTCCTCCATCAGTCATAGAGCAAACCAAGTTCAATATAAATGTCAACAGAAAGAAAAGACATTATTAAGAAAAAAACAAAAACCAAGATTATTAAACAAGCATCAGGGGGAACTCAATTCAGTTGATAAAACAAAAATGGTTTTTGAGACCAGGTCAAATACAAAATTTGAATATCTGGAGCTGTTATATCCAGCATGAGAAGAGTTAAAAAATCAGTTCTTGAACAAATCTGGTAAGATTGTTAAAATGGTAAGAAATTAGACTGCATTGCTAGTATATCAAAGGAAGCTCCTTTACAAGACTCTGGGCTTTGCTCTCACAAAATGCCCTTTCAGATCTGAAAGTTCCTGTTCTCACCACACTTCAATATCTGATTGATAAAATATGTGATTGGTTAGTTAAATGATAAATTACCACAGGTAATCACTGAAAATGATCTTTAAAAGGTGTAAATGAAAGGAAAAAATCACAGATATAATGTCATATTTAGAGAAATATAATCCTAAAAAATATTCCTAAGGAGATCTCAGAGCTGAAGTCAGAAGCTTTTAGTTTGTCACACTGGGTAGAGGCCAGGTATGCTACTAAATATTTCACAATACACAGAGCAGCCCTCAAAATGAAGTATTATCCAACACAAAATGTCAGAACACAAACTTAAGCAACTCTGCTATGGATAGTTCCAGAATTCCAGAAATGTACATATTTAATATGATACCAAATCCAAAAAGCAAAATAATAGTAGATTATGGATATGTTCAGAAAAGTCTCTTTAAATACAAAAGAAAGTTAATTTTTTCTTAGGATCACCCATATAGTATTACAATATGTCAAAACACCTTGAATGAGCATGAGAACTTTGGTTTAACCAGACTTCCCCTAAAACACTCATTTTGCTAAATAGAAGTTTTTCACTTTGGGCACATGCACATCCTAGTTTTCTAATCACTAATAATAGACACTGTCATTTCATCAACACTATGAAGAGAAAATGACAATATTCAGAATGACCACATAGAGCAAATAATAGCAATTGGTATTATTATTGTCATTATCACTATTTTATATGGAATTATATAAGGGACTCTAATCCTATGCACTTAAAATTGGAAAAGTAGAAAACATACTGATAAATGTCCTAGTGGAAGTTACCAATAAGAAATAGAACAAAAAATGCATTGTTGTTCTCAAGCTTCTCATATTCCAGGAGACTTGACTCCTGTGAGAAGGTGTCCTCCGTGTAGCAGCAAGGGATATTGACCTAAAGCCAACTTGTCTCCCATAAAAACTCAGGAAAATACTGATTAAGCAGGTACTTGGTGTACTTTAAACTGATGGCATTCCTTGATGCGATTGGGAGAGTGTTGTGTCACGTATAAACCCTAAGATGAGCCCTATTGAGTTGTACTTTCTAAAGTCACTTCCCTTGGAGTAGAGGTGAAAACTGTGACTTGTGTCCACCAATACAATATGGCAAAGGTCATATGCCATTCCTATGTTTATATAAGTCTCCATCCTAGCAGTCTTGGAAGAGATATTCTCTTGCTGGCCTTGAAGAATAAAATGACCACCTTGTGAGCTGCCTATGGAGAAGGCTATGTGACAGAAGTCTACAAGAAGCCTCCAGGGGCTGAGGGTGGCTTCTAGCCAACAACCGGTAAGAAACAAAGACCCTCAACCATATAGCCAAAAGAGAATGGAAGTAGAGTCTTCCTCAGTCAAGTCTCCAAATAAGAACACAGCTAGACCAACACCTTTTCAGCTTGGGTAGGCCCTGAGCAGAGGGCTCTGTTAAGCCTTTCCTGCACTCTTTACCCTAAGAAATGGTGAAATAATAGATGTATATTGTGTTAATCCACTGAGTGTATGGTAATTTTGTATGCAACAACAGAAAGCTAATACAGGGGAACTGGCCCATAATATAAATAGTGTCCCTAAAGTAGAAATAAAAGCTGGAATATTTAAAATATAAAAAATTATAAATAAAACCAGAACGTGAAGGTGCTTCATGGTTCATGGAACCAATTAGGTATGATAGTTCTGACAATCCTATCATTTTATCACACACACACACACACACACACACACACACACTGGTTTATAGACCAAACTAATCACAGCTATGAAAATATTTTATAATTCTTTTACTAGAAATTTGCAACTGGATCTACAACATATGTTTTTAGCAAGAATTCTATATCCTGTGGATATAAATGAGAATCAGTGAAGCCAATGTACTAAGCAGAAATTCTTTTAATTGGCAATACTCCTAAACATATTATCATGCCAGTAATCTGATGCAGTATATGAATACCTAAAAGTTATTAATGTCATTGTAAGTATTATAAGCACATGAAAGTCAACATGAAAAATTAGAATACATCTATTCATTATCAAAACATAATATCAAATTAAATGGGCTTAGGAGAAACCTTATTGCAACTGAATAATGTTGAAGTCAAGGTCAAGCTTTAAAGGAGTACCTGCTACATTATACCTTACATTTTTCAACAGTGGCATGGAAAGAGTATTTTAATTAATTCAAGAAATTTATTATTTATGGAATTACATATAAGTATAAAAGAAAGTCATTTAATGTAATGGCGGGGGAAAAAAAGAAACAGGAAGCAGCATTACATTTCTGCAGGTAGTAAATGTGAGCAGCATGTGGAAGAGAAAATGCTGAGAGCAAAATGGAAGATGCCAGTTTTCTGATGAAGAGAGTGGGGCATATCTTCTCTCTGAACCTCCCTGTGTTTGCCACATGCTTCCCTTCATCATATTTAAGTCCAAAGAGGAGTGCTAAATGAGGACCAGTGATGTCACCTGTCGGAGAACTTTCAGGCCCTAAACTGTTGTTTCAGCTCATAATAATATGATTTGGGGCAATATTTCCATGAATTGGTTTGTTTCCTACAAATGTACCAGGCTGTGTTTGATGACACAGTGACGTGCTTTTGCTGTTGTAATTAAAAAACTTCCCTAATGATTTTGACAGGATAAAGTGGTAGTAACCATAAGGATCTGGTCCTGGAACCAAATTGAAAAGAACCACAGGGGAGTAGGTAAATTTGGGTGAATTATAGTTTGTTGAATGTAATAATTAAATTAGATCATGTTTAAAAAAATGTCATGTCTTACAAACAGAATGGAATTCTTCAGGGACACCTGGGTGGCTCAGTCAGTTAAGGACCTGACTCTTGATTTCTGCTCAGGGTCATCAGATTGAGCCCCAGGTCAATCTCCACTCTGGGCATGAAGTCTGCTTAAGATTCTCTCCCTCTCCCTCTGCACCTCTCACCCTGGCTCTCAGGCTCTCTCTCTAAAACAAAACAAACCCCACAAAAACTGGAATGGAATACTTCAGATATTGCCATTGTTGCTGGTTTTACACTACCCAGTCTCTAACCTAAACTACAGCCACCATTTACTATGATACAAATAGTTGCCACCAGAGACCCTTCACTGTACACTCCATTTTGAAAGCTCTCTATTAATAAAATGGTTCTAAAGGAATATATTCTTTTAATTTAAGCTGCCAAGACCATAGATGATCAGAGAAGATTGCACATCTTCTAACTCAATGCTATGGTGACCTGAAGGTTCTTCTGGCAACAAATCACTGCAGTGCAGCATCAAAAGGAAGAAAACTCAAGGTTATACTACTTTGAAGATCTCTGTGGATTAGAAGATTCACGATAAGGCAAGAGACTGAAAAGCAAAACCTAGTATAAACAAGAGTCACAAACCACTGAGTTGTCCCTTAATATTCTGGTCAACCCTTCCCTGGGGAAAGGTCATGCTTGAGAAGAGCAGTTCTCTCCCTTCTTAGAATAATATGAGGGAAACATTGGGTCAGATGACACAAAATACTTTCTTTTATTATTGCTCCATAATTATAGAAATGCAAGGGTGTGACAGCAACCCATTTTAAGGACATGTGGGTTTCCTAGTGTCAAATTCAAATTGTCGTGGTGTTAGTAGTTTTACCAATTCTACCAACATATGACTTTATATGACTCAAATGAGATAGATAAACAAATTTGGATAATCCTACAAGGCAATGCCTCCTGTAGTTCTCTCTGCCTTCTGAAAGTGCAGTAGTGAAATGGCATAATTCACTGACTCTCTAGAGTGTCATAGTTTAATGGCATTTCACAGCTATGGCACATCACATTACATTATGTTCACAGTGTCACCACGAAAGCCACAGCACCATAAAGTGATAACATCGCATAATGAGACATACAAACCCAATGTAATGTGACATACAAGAAAATCAATGCAGCATATCACTAAAAAAAGGACCCCAGTTTGGAAGGGGGTACCTATGGGCATTTCAAATGAATTTACAGATCATTCATTTCCTACATAATTCTACTGTATTTAATTTCTGTGCATCTGCAGGCTTCCACAGAGAGATCTAATGTTGAATTTGCAAGCTGTGCAATTGTACAACCATATTTCTCTTCTAGAGGAAGCCATGAAGGAAAATGTAAATACACAGCTATTTGAAGGAATTTAAAGGAAGGCAAGTATTTCTTTTTAAAAGGCTGTTCTCTTTGCAAAGATTATGTAAATGACTGTACATTTCCTAAATGAACTGGCACAGTTCTGACCTTTCAATATGAAAAAAAAGGATCCTTTTAAAATAAAGAAGTAGCAATTATAAAAGGATTAAAGGTAGGATTTATCAGGAAAAGCTCCATAGGACATGGAGTACTGGACAGAATTAGACACTAAGGCAATAAGAGTTCCTCAACAATAGTCTTTTATTATAAGAGAAAACACTCCCAGATAACAATACCCCAAAGGCAGGCAACAAGTTACTATGGGAACTCTCAAGGACCAAATTTCTAATACCAATTCACTGGCAATAATGTCTGCATTTTGCCGAAGAAGGGCAGTATTAGTGTTCTCTCAAATATGTTGATGGGATAAATCCCACATCAGGTGTAGTAAGTATGAGGAAAAATGGAGTTAATGTCAGTTAGAAAGTGTTTAGGTTCTGATGGTGTATCTGATCAGGGACATTTGTAATCAGGAGCCATTGAATTGCAGAGTGATAAAACATGGTGACTGGAAGCATTGGGGTAGACTGGAAGACATTCTTAAGGAAATTTTAGATCTTTGAATGGATTATTTTTTAATCTTTGTGGCATCATTTTCAAGACTGAATGGAAAATTTAGGAAACTAGATTTAAAATAACAAAATATTATGGGAAAAAAATTTTTAAGACTTGACTTACATTTATGCAAATTTAAGACTTTACTTTGTGTATTTAGGGTGCAAACGTGTTGCACCATCCACCTACTTTGACTCCATACTTTTTGAACTTTAAGACCTGCAATATTAGCACTGCCTCTGACCTAGTAACATGTATGGATCCTACCAACTAGTTCTGTCTGTCTATTCCTTTTCTCTCCTCAGTTCTAAAACCATCTCCTTGTTTGGCATGGCATCTTAAGGTTGAACTAGGCATACCTCCAAAATGATCAGAGTTTATTTAGAAGTTAAAATAGATATGAAAAAAAATAGATATGAAATCTTGAAAATTACAATTATATTTTCAAATAAAACACATGCCAGTTTTCCATCACTATCTTTTGTGTGTGGGTGTTAAAATATATAGCATGAGATCTATCCTCTTAAATTTTTAAATGAACAGTACAGTGTTGTTCACTCTAAGTACAGTATTCTAAATCTGTTCTATAGAAGTTTTTTTATCTTGCATGACTGAAATTTTATACTCTTTGAATATCAACTTTTTATTTTCCCCTCCTCAACCCCTGGCCATCATCATTCTACTCTGTCCTTCAATGAGTTTGACTCCTTCAGATACTCATACAAGTGGGATGACACAGGATTTGCCCTCCTGTGACTGGTTTAGTTCACTTGGCATAATATTCTCAAGGTTCATCTTGTTGTAGTATGTGACAGGATTTCTTTCTTTTTTTAAAGTCCGATTAGTTATCCATTTGTGCACTTACCACACTCTCTTTATCCATTCATCCACCTATGGGCATTTAGGCAGTTTCCACCTCTTGGCTATTTATGATACTATTGCAATGAAGTTGAGAGTAGAAATAATTTTTTGAGATCCCATTTTCAATTGTTTTGGAAAAATACTCAGTTGGTTTGCTGGACATATGGCAGTTCTATTTTGAAGTTTTTGAGGAAACTATATTGTTTTCCACAGTGACTGCATCATTTTACATTCCCACCAATGGTGTATAAGGGTACCAAATTCTCTACAACTTCACCAAAACACTTGCCATTTCCTATCTTTTTTATAATGACCATACTAACAGGTGTGAAGTGATATCTCATCGTGGTTTTGGTCTGCATTCCCTTGATGATTAGTAATATTGAGTATCTTTGTATATAACTGCTAGCTATTTGTATGTTCTCTTTGGAGAAATGTCTATTCAAGTCCTTTTTCATTTTTCAATAGCTATAGGAGTTGTATCGTTTTCAAATATTTTTTCCCATTCTGTAAGTTACCTTTACATTCTGTCTATTGTTTCCTTTGCTGTGTAAAAGCTACTTAGTCTGAAGCAGTCCCACTCATCTATTTTTGCTTTTGTTGCCTGTACTTTTGGTGTCATATTCAAGAAACTATTGTCACAACCAATGTCATGGAGATTTTTCTCTTCTCCCAGAAGTTTTCTTCTAGGAGTTTTATAATTTCAGCTCTTACATTTAGGTCTCTAATCCATTTTGAGCTTATTTTTGTGTATAGTGTAATATAATGGTCCAAATTTTTGTTTGTTTTGTATAACCAATTGTATGGCACTGTGTCAGGATGCTGGAGAGAAAAAATGCCATGATTTTCCTACTGGCTTTGATGCAACTACTTTTGGCTTAGCTGGGGTGCAAGATTCTTTGATTGATTTCTGGATAAAGAGAAATGGTCCAATATTGTTGAATCAATGTTTCCATGGGAGAAAGAAAGCCTTGGGGCTTCCTATTCTGCTATCTTCCAATGCCACTCTATCACTATGTCTTATGCCTAGTCCATTTACAAGAATAACACTTGGCGGATAGGTATGACAATTTATAGATATGCAAACATCTTTCTTTATCTAAAATACCTCTATCCTCAGCCTTGCAGAAGGCATTAAACAAAATAGATCCCACTTATAAGGCTGAAAAATAAGAGTATTCTGGATGATTCATGGTGTGAGTCTACTAATGTGAAAATCTTAGATATCATTTTAGATCATTTGGTAGTAAGTTTCCTGTTCTACTTCTTTGTCATAAATACAGAAGGGGAAAGAGATACTAAAGATAAAATAAACACATTATGCTGAAAATTAAATTGACTTAAATTTAGCATCCATGTCTAGTCCCCTAATTTTTTGGCTCTGTTATGTATGTTCTCTATTTTTATCTGTTGCTCAAATCCTGTGTTAATATTTGTTGGAATACATCATTTTTGTGTTTATGTCAAGTACTTTTAAAGTTAAATTAGCTTTGGGTTGCACACTTAATCATTTAAACTAGCATACAGCCTAAAGAAATTTGTTAAGTTAACCTTTGGCAAAAAAACAAACAAACAAACAAAAAAAAAAAAAAACAAAGAAAACAAAACAAAAAAACTCCCCGGAAAAATAGGCTTAACATGTTACAAAACAAAACAAAACAAAACAAAACAAAACAAAAAAAACTTTCAATCATTAACTCCCACCTTAGAAAGATAAAATCAAGGATTATTGACCACAACTAGTGATTCATAAACAGTGAATTTATTTTAGACTTAAACTCCCAGGAGGACAATATCAGGAACCTCTGATTTCCCTAGGATCTATAGCACATGACTGTCCCAGAGTGTCTGACAAGGTGTTCGTACAACACATGTCAGTGTAAATAAATAATTACTTCTTTCTGCACAAGACACAATCTGTTTTCTACTTTAATCAAGGTCACAGTACAAATGTTGTGTCTGAGTTCCCTCCCCAACCTCTGCCTAGAGAACAAAGGCATGACCATCATTTATTTAGACCTCACTTTTCAGCATTCAGAGACCTCAGGCAAGGAGACAGTGAAAAAGAAACTCAGTCAACAGTGCGGTTCTGGGACTTTTTTTTCTTTACCAAAATTAACTGTAATTTGAGTGTATTTGTCTTCTGTACTCCCATAATATGGCACACCTTGGTCCAGGGCAATAAGAGAGAAATCTCCTCCTCAGGACTATCCAAGTCCCTCCCCTCTGTTGCCCCTCTGTCACTCCAGGAATTAGAGGAGTCTGGGAAACGTTCTGCCATTCTTATTCCTCTTTCTGGTACAAGAACTGGGAATACAAAAGGGTTTCCTCTTATCTTGTCCAAATTATTAGGGGTTTCTCCCAGTTGTTCTGCTAAGGCTTTCTCTAGTCAAAGACTTATGATGCCAATTCTGGGCTACTCTATAACAATACAATATATTTACTTTTCATTTAAAATAGAGCAGATCTGTTTTGGTTGTTCCCTGCAATGATTATGGTACTATTGTTTTGTTGTTTGTTTTGTTTATTTTTTAGAACCATTATAAGATACTCATTAGCACTGGATTTTACACATCATCGTTTTGATGTTCATACATCATCACATTTCAGAAAAAGTATCTGATTATCTTAGTACAACTAGTGTTCGTTCACTCTACCTTTTTCAAAACTGCATTTCTGATAGTATATTACTTCTTAGTTTTTCTTATTTCATTTTCTCTAGTTTTGACCTTTTCTTCACCAAAGATTGCTCACCAATTGTGTTTCTAAAGGAAGAGTAACTTCAAAAGATTCACTATCAATTGATGCGACCTAAAAATTCCAAATCTAAACTCTATATAGATATATTCTTTTCATGCTTGAAAAAATTGTATCAGAATTCAACCAATGCCTAAACCATGTGTACAATATGTAATGAAAACTTAAATTATCAAGTTATTTCAAACTGGATTGGAATTTAAAACAAGACTTTGCATGAAATGACATGACAATGAGAAAAAAATGGCTAATCCATTTTAATAATATCACTTTTATCACATAACTGGACAATGATACTATGTGAGAACAACACTCACTTAAACGTATTTTTCCATGAAAAATAGATACAGATGACAGTTTGATGGTTGCCAGAGGTCGAGGATGTAAGTGGGAAGTGAAAAGGAATCAAAATGTGCAAATTTCTAGGTATAGAATGAATTAGTCATGGCATGTAAGGTACAGTATAGTGACAATAATTAATGATACTGTATTGCATACTTGCAAATTGCTAAAAGAGTAGATCTTAAAAGTTCTCATTACAAGAAAAATAAATTTTGTGGTTATGTACAGTGACATGTTAACTTGACTTATTGTGATCATTTTGAAATATATACAAATATTGAATCTTTATGTTTTATATGAATAGAATTATTTTGTGAATTAACATAATGTTCTATGTCACTTATACACCCCCCAAAAAGGTTATTAAACATTGCCATATGCCCCTTAGCAGCAAAATCACTCCTGTATGCTGTTCTAAAGATACCCAGTAATGCCATTTTCCAGGCCTTGTTCTTGTATTCACACACAAAAAAGTATGTTTTCATAAAAAATGAAGTTATCAACTTTAAATAAGGTTTTCAATCCCAATTTTCTATCATAAATAACCTTTTAACAAGCTCTCTGTGGATATAATCACTCATCTATCACTCTACTCAATTTATTTGACCTCATTTTGCTGATTAGAAAACCATCTTTTATAGTTAGGTATATTTTTTCTTTTCTTTTTCCATTTAAATTTCTGATCAAAAAAATAAAATAAAAACAAATATTCTACAATTTATTGATGTACAAGTGTAAATAGTGGACTTACAAGGGACAAATGTATGTCATATGCATTTGTCAAAGACTTGTGGGTTTTTTTTTTTCACTTTTATTAAGCTATGGTTCAAACAACTGCATATAACCTTCAGATCCCCCCTGAATTCTACAGTATGACAAGGGAGAAACTCTCTGGAAGGGCTCTCTCCTGATTGTTAAAAGGACAGAATGTCACTAATATTTCCTATGTGGTACAAGTAACAAAAAGGAAGATCAGATCAAAGGGCAGAAAGATATCCTTAGCTGACATCTTTGTTGCAGAGGTAAAGTATTTTTTATTACTAAAAAGAAAAACATTTATAAAGACGTTAATCTCAAAAGCAAAATCAGATGCTGTGTTTTGTACCAGACTGAACTATGTAATAAGCCTTCCTCTCCTATGTTTGAAACTGTGTTTTTCTATGATGACAGTGACATTTTATATATTTAGCCCACAGTTTTAACAGCTACTAAATATTCATAATGCTAATTTTAAGTCACAGCATGATTTGTTAATTCTTATAACTCTGCCAAACCTTGATAAATTGGGCTAAATTTGAACCAGATTTTCTAAGCCTTGCAGGGACATATTAATTCAATATTATTACTGTCAAGCATAAAATATGTTCAGAAGCTTCCAGCATCACTTCACAGATGAACTGGCATTTCATTCCCTTTAACTGACTAACTTATCTGCCATTGAAATTACCAATAATGTTGTCTATTGTTCTCACATTTAATGGGGTTCATTCTTTTGACTGAATTTGTAGAGTCGGGAAAGGAAATAGGCAAAATTCTTTTACGAAAAGTAATAGCTTAGGTAGCTAATAAATATGAACCCCCATATTTCATAAAATTTAAAAATGTCAAGAAAGAAAAAGAAACTAACTGTCGTTGGCCTACCACATGCTAAATTGGTAAATGGCTCTAAATGAGCAAAATAGAGAAAGGCCTGTTCTTTTCTTAGGGATATTTCAAAGCAAGTAAACATGGTTTATTGGATTTCTGTCATTTACAGTGCATTATTAGTAAGTTAATATCTATTCATATTGTCTGAGGAAATCTTATTTCCTGGACATGAACCTGTGTTATTTTGACATTGTCCTATTTTCATGGCAAATCCAAATGTGATTTAGATTTTTACTTGGAAAAGGAATAGTTTCCCTATTTTTTTTTTTTTTGATTCCCCTTCCTTCCTAGGGCAAGTTAATAGCACCTGCGGTTATAAAAATGTAGCACTGCAATGACCTTGAGTGTCAATAACTTAAAAGATAAATGACACAGAAATTTCTCCAACCAATTTCTTCTCTTGCATTATCCTACTTAAGACTTTTTGCATAACTATTTTTATCTCCCTATCTCAGATTCTTCCTCTTCTCTTATGCATCTGGATCTTATCCCCTTTCATTTACTGAAGGATTTCTGCTTTGGAAATTGAACTCCCTCTTACACATTTTTCCATTTTCCCTCTCTGCTGCTTTCTGCTTTAATAGGTGCCATTAAAAAAATAAAAAAGGATGGAAGAAAAGTTCACTTGACTCCACTTCTTCTGGCTACCATATTATTTTCTGGTCATGTTGAGAATAAAACTTTTTGAAAAGAATCTATTGGTCCCTTTCTCATATTCCTCAAAAATATATACTTTTTTCTTCAAAATGCTATATTTATTAATTTTCTTGCTTTTAAAAAGAAATAGACTTTATTTTTTAGAGTAATTTTAAATTAACAGAAAAATTGAGCAGGGAGTACAGAGATTCCCCATATATCCCCTTCCCCTCCACATACAGCCTCCCTACTTATCAAAACCCAGCATCAGAATGATACATTTGTTACAATTGATGAACCTACACTGACACATCATTCCTACTCAGTGTGAGCAGTTTACATTAGTATTTACTCTTGATGTTATGTACCATAGGTTTTAACAAATGTATGATGACATGTATCTACCATTATAGTATCATACAGAATAGCTTCACTGCCCTAAAATCTTCTGTGTTTGTGCTATTCATCCCTTCCTTCCACTAGTCCTTGGAAACCAGTGATATTTTTTTGTTTTATAGTTTTGCCTGCAACATATACTTTTTAAGTCATTTACATATTTCTACCCAACTACTACACAGCTACTCCTTCTGCGATCACAAGTCTTTTTGTCAAGCAGAATACAATGATGAATTCACAGCATTCAATCTAATTCAGCATTTCAGCAATGAAAGTTGATCATTTCCATATTCTTGACAAACAAATATGTCTTTGCTTGCATGATGCCATATCTTTCAGGTTTTATCCTTTTCCTCTCTGGACATTTGTATTTAACCCCATTTATTGACTTTTCCTTTTCTAACCAACATTTAAACATTAGGGCACCTCTAGCCTTGCATCTGGCCCTCTAATTTATTCTAACTACATGCACTCTAATTTATCTTGTTCATCTGGAAGACTTCAAATAATATCTACTGATTAAAGTCATTTGTGTATGACTTCTAATTTTGGGGACAATATAGAGTAGATGTATTTCTCTCTATCCTTCCTACTAAGTACAACTAAGAATTTTGAATATTATATATGAAACAGAGATGACTCTGATAGATTCAGAGAAAAAAGCAGGCCTTCTAGGAATCTAGAGGTCCAAAGAATAACAGGATGGTGGCTTGTCCATTGCTGAATGTAGTCCAGACTGAGTGCTGAAGAAGATACCAACCTGGAAACATCAATGCATAAAGACCAGAAAAAGAAAAGCCAGGGGAAGCTATTCTCTCTAGGCAAAGGACCAGGAAAGGGGCAACCTAACTAGATAGAAAACTTTTAGACAAATACCATGAATAAAACAGTGGCCTCATTATCACCACTGTCACAAAGTGGTGTCATCAATTACACTAGCTTTATGAGGTTCCTCTATCCTTTACTGGGGTGGTTTCAAAGAAGGCTGACTGGAGACCTGAAACTTCTGTCTTCAATAAGGAACCCCCACCCGACATGCACCCAGAATGTCAGTGGAAGCCACAAAAAGAACAGTCATGATCTCTGCAGAAGCCTGCCGGGGAGCCTGAATTATCCTACCCAGCAAATGGTGCTGGCATGGTGTCAAAGGATGGCCATGAAAACAGAAAACATAAATAAGATCAAGATTCTCATAACATAATATTCCTAATATCCAGGATCCATCAAAAATCATTTATTATGTCCCAAACCAGAAAATATATCAAATTAAATTAGGAAAGATCATCAACAGACTGGCACTATGATGGCAGAGATGCTGGGATTCTCTAACAAGTTAAAAAAGCCATTGTAAACATGCTTGCATGTGTAATTACTAATATGTTAGAAGGAAATGTAATGTAGGAAGTCTCATCAAAGGGAATAGTCACACACACACCCCATAAAGAAGAATCAAATATAAATTGTAGAACTGAAAAATTTTAAAACTGAAATTTAAAAAATTCATGAATGGACCCAATGGAGAATGGAGATGATGCAGAAAAGAACCAGTTAACTTGAAGACAGAGAAGAAAAATTACCCAATCTGAACAATAGAGAGAAAATTGACTGAAGAAAAATGAACAGAGCCTCAGGAACCTGTAAGATTATAAAAAAATCCAACATTTCATGTCATCTGAGTCTCAGGAGAAAGGGAGAAAAAAGAATAGGACTGAAAATGTATTCCAAAAACTAATGGCTGAAAACTCAAATTTCGCAAAAGATATAAAGTTACATATTTAAGAAGCTGAGCAAACCCCAAACAGGATAAACCCAAATGAATCCATGCCAAAATACAACATTATAAATAAACTTCTGAAGACCAAACACAAAGAAAAAATCTTGAAAGCAGTGAGAAAGAGACATCACTTACCTTCGAGGGCCAAACAATTCAAAAGACAGCCGATTTCTCATCAGAAAACGTGACATCCAGAAGAAAGTAGCACAACATTCTTAAGTACTGAATGGGAAGAGAACTATCTCCTTAAACAAATATGTGAAAAAAATAACTTCATAAAATATTATTTTTTTAAATATTATTTTGTGAGTTACAGCCCCAACGACCAGAACTATTCTCCCTTCCAATTTTAACATTGCCTCAAATCTCCATGTACGCTAATTTTTATTCTGATATTATTTCAAATGCCTATAACCTTGAAATTTCAATTAAAGAAAGTTCATGGTTGATGATAGAACATTATATTAGGAAACTAAATATCTATACTCAAATCCTTGTTCAACCACCACTTACTATGTGAACTTGGACAGGACCTTTTATCTCTAAACCTTAATTTCTTCATTTATTAAGTGGGATGATAATATCTGTTGCATATCTCACAATGAAGATCAAAGAGGATAGGCTGTAAAGTAGTAGTGTTTCAGATTTTCATCATTTTTTAGTTACAGGAATATATAGACACGTGTTTCATTTAATTTATTTTTTAAAATATTGAGGTTGGTTTTCCTAGACATAGAAGGAACAAAAAGATCAGTCTCTACTGCTAGGGTAAATAGTTAATTGGGAGACAGACCTGTCTGTACACATTCTGTAAAGGGCAGCATAATGATGCAAAATATATTAATAGATGCAAAAATAAATTTCTGTGGGAGCTGCAAGAGCCTTCTTGTAAACACCTGGATGTTAAGTCTGGGTACTACCACTGGTGTCATTGGACAGATTATTATTTTTTTTTTTTTTAAACTTTTTTTTATTTATTTATGATAGTCACACAGAGAGAGAGAGAGTCAGAGACACAGGCAGAGGGAGAAGCAGGCTCCATGCACCGGGAGCCCGACGTGGGATTCGATCCCGGGTCTCCAGGATCGCGCCCTGGGCCAACGGCAGGCGCTAAACCGCTGCGCCACCCAGGGATCCCCATTGGACAGATTATTAATATCTCCAAAGATCAGTACCTATATTGACAAAATGGGGATAAAAATACTGTATCCTCATAACTCAAATAAAGACAATTCATGTGAAGCATTCAGCCGAGAGTGTGACACCTAGCATTCTACAAAATGATACAGTATTTTTGTAGTTATTAATCATAAGATTATTTATCAGGAGCGGCTTTCCCATGACAGTTTTTGGCGAGTGCAGGTTTCTAAAGACAAGTACATCATGATTTACAAGTGTATCTGGAGCTGACAAAGCAGGGTATCGAAAGCTTCAGGATAGGTTTGTACTCCGATAGGGTTGGAATACAATATAAATGACAAGAGAAGTACATTGCAATTTGACTTGAAATCATATTATTGACAATAAAGAGCTCTTAAGGATGCTGGAGAACAGACTGGGCATGATAATCATTGCATTTCTTAAAGGCATTCTGACGGCAGAGGGAATATCATAGATGAAAGCACGGAAGGCTAGAATCAGGAAAATCAATTATAATGCAGTTCTGATAATCCAGGTAGCAGGTGATAAAGGCCTGACCTAACAGAAGAAAGTGGATAAAAATGATGATGGATGCCAGAAGCAGGAAAAGAACATCTTAGGATAATACAAGTGAACTGATTCATTGAAAAGAATCACACATAGCAGGAATGGAAAACATGATAGGAAAAATTTTCTGAACTTGACATTTTTACCACTGCAAAGCCCTGACCTCAAAGAGCCTGAGAACTGTGTAAGAGACCCAGATCATCTATTTTAGATATTCTTCACTTTTGTGCCAAACAACTCACTCCCTTGAGAGTCAAGGGCAAATACGATGCCTTATCGACTCTGGCTGGTAAAGCAAATATCCTGAATTCCTAGTTATTGACACTTCAGAATTACATCTTTTCTAATGACTCAGTGGGTGTGATATTCAGTAATGGAAGTTCTTAATTTGTGCTTTTGATACACCAAGACCTTTCTCCACAGCTGCATTTTGTCCGCTGATGTCATTGTCTGCAGGGATCCCGTTCACATATGCTGCTTGCAATTTCCTGTTGTGTACTCTACATAATTGAGTGATGCCCTCAGCACTGGCTTTCCAATAAATATCACTCACAATGACCTTGAAAATACCCTTTCTCCTTCAAACACTCTTTTTCTAGCTCTGGTCATTAATCACATGAACTAACATAATATCTGTAAATCTGAAAAATAGCAAAAATGGTATAAATAAGATACTGAAGACAAATTATTTTCCTTGGCACTACGAATTATATTAAATGATACTTTATAAGAACAAATATATTTCCATAAATTAGCATACATATCTTCATGATTACATATGTTTTTACACAATTCTATTACCTAATGTTTATTGAGGGTTCTTACTGCCTGAACACTGGTTTTGTGGCTTTATATGTGTTATATTGTGTTAAGCCATAAAAGGTGGGTGATATTGCTAGCTCCATTTAATAGATGAGTAAGATGATGAGTAGAGAGTTGAAAGACGCTGTTCCAAATCTGGATGGGCGGTAAATCCAATGAATCTTATTGAAATCCCTTATTCCTGGTTATAGCAATAAGCATTCTAACATGTGTCTATCCGTGTATGCACACGTGTGTGCATACATATGCATATTTGAACACATAAACACTGTTAATAATATACAATGTACCTCAATGCAGATGTTAGGAAGCATGTGCCAAAGCCCTGTTATGGAGTAATGCTTTGAAACAAAGAAAAATGTCTAGCTCTAAGTTAAGATTATTATTTCTCTTCCTCTTGGCCCATCTATTCACAAATCTGAATTACATTGCATGACAAATTCTACCATTCTATTTTCATCAACAGTTATTAGCAATACCAATCAAATTAAATTTCCAGAAACCTCTTCATAATTTCTAAAAATAGCCACATTTCAAGTTTCAGTTTTCTACAGCAAAAACCTACAAAATACCTACAATTAGGACATTTTAAATTAACTTAAGGTTAACTCAACTTAAGTATAAAGTGTAATTTTTCAGGTCACTCAGTTAGTTTGAAAAAGTCTGAGTTTCTCTGAACATCAGCCTGAGGTATGACTACACATAAATGAGTGATTTAATAAGCAATCTTTAAAAATCAATCTTATTATTGTAAAGCACAGGTCAAAAACTGGCAGGCTACAGGCCAGATTTTGCCCTCAGATATGTTTTGTTTGGCCCACATAATTTTGGCCTGTCCACAGTTGTAAATCTTTTGAAACAGTTGCCAACATTTAAAAATTGGGAGATACATAAAAATGTGTTTCTGGCTTCTTTAAAAAGTCTGAAGTTCTGGCAAGCTGGGCATGCCTTCTCTGGTAGCAACTCTCATTTGTATGAGGGTAAGTCCCAGCACTCAGTTCACTGTGACTCTGTCCTTTGTTGCTTGAGATCTCCTGAGGCTTCTCTTGACTAGAGCAGTTTCTCAGACTTCCCTTGTATTTGATATCCTTGGCAGTCTTATGGAGCAGTGTTCAGGCTTTTGGTAGAACATGACTCAATTGGGACTTTCTGAAGTTTTCTCGTAATTAGGCTATGGTTATTACATTGTTTTCGGAGGAAGAGCTCATCAGATTATATCGAGGATACAAGTTATCCACATGACTTAAACACTTTTGATGTTAGCTTTGATATCTGGCTAAGGTAGTGAATCAATTTTGTAGCTCATCTCCTTGGTAGTAAAATATTTACACAATTATTTTTGGATTCTTCTGCATGATGTACTGATTTTTAATATAAATAATTTTATATTTCTGAAGAAATGAATTTAAATACCTACAAGAGAGGCTTGATCCTCTCAGGAATCTATTATTTATGTCTTTATGGTGATTCATTTAATTTACTAGGTTAGATAACTTTGTATTCAGTATCTTATAAAAAGGAGATGTCTAATAAGTGTTTGTTAAAGAATTAACAAATTATGACCACCACAAGTTTATTTATACAACATATGTATATATGGTATAAATAAATATTGATCATTTTGCTGATCAAAAAAGAGCCAGTTGAAAATAATGTACACATAATGACTCAATGTATCATCAGTATATAGTGATAGAAAGCAGACCAGGGGTCAATTGAGACTGTGATTAACTAGGGATATTTGAGGTGATGGAAATGTTTTATAACTTGATTGTAGCTGGAATTACATGCATACTTACTTTCACCAAAGTTGATCAACACACGTCTTAAAACATAATTGCTTATTGTGTTAAATTAGGTCTCAATAAAGTTCATTTTTAAAAAGTAAAATACGGACCCATTTTCCAAAGTTTCTTATCAGATGACAGAGAAACATTTGAAACTGTGAAAAGAAATAAGATTAGAAAATGTTGGTTATAAATTTAATAAGTAAAGAGGAGTGTATCAGAGACTGGTAGCCAGCAAAATTCATCTATTTGCCTTAATAATGGAATTTAAGCAAGAAATACGGCTTTATCTCTAGAGCATACATTTCCAGTTCTCCTTTTGCAAGTAGTTATATAGCTACATAATTAAGTTTTCAATAAATGGATCTAGAAAGAATTGCCATGTACAGCTTCTACCTCACGTGCTTAAAAGAAAATTGCTTACATAGCAATCCCTGATTTCCTCTTCATGACCCCTGCAACAGGAATGTTTTGATCATACAGATGAACATAAGAACCTACACACTGGTGAAGCTAGATCATTGGAAAAAACTGAATCGCTGAATGATCAAGTGGAGCAGACCTTACTCGCCAGTCACCCAGGCGAGGTACAGGTCAGTGAATTAATAATCTTTCTCAAGCCACTCTGGTTTTGGTCTCTTATGAAAGTTTAGACTTAGCTTTAAATGAAACTAAAAAAAACCCAGGGCACTTCATGTGGGATTAATAGTATGAATCAATGTAGAAATTTATAAAAGGCTGGTGACGACTAGACATGATTCAATATATTAGGAAAATATTAGTAAATATTAGGAAAGGGAGAAGAGGAATTTGGGATAAAAGAATGGAGAATTCAGTTAATTGAGTAATACGATTATTGATGAACTTATAAATTATACAGTTCAGTTAAGGTTTAATAATATCAGAGAGGAAAAGAATGATTATTAACCTTATTGAGACATCTTGGAACCATTACTTCAGGAAGATCAATCAGAGGTATACAACTGGTTGGAGAAAAAAAGAGAGTCTAGCAAAATGAAACTGTAGTAATGATTTAAAAATAAAGTGATAAGCATGAGGGCCGAGGGAATGGCCATGAGAAAGGAAGACACGAAAAAAACCAAAATATATCTTGAAGAGGGTATGAGAGAATGAGGTGAACAATCCTGAGACTCTATTAAGCAGTTAAAAAAAAACCCACAAATATCTAAAGTACGAAAGCTCAAACAATTTGGTAATTGTAGACACAAACAGTTCATCTTTCTGTTTCTTTTGTGTAATGAATACTTCAATGCTATTTTCAAATAGCTATATTCTATGGATGTTTCTAATTAATTTCAATAATGTATTCTTCTTAAATGAGTTGCCTATGTGAATTACAATGTGATCTTGTATCTGAATCATATTGGTTTCCTCTGGAAATGAATTTCAAACTATATGAAACGTTTTATAGATTATAAAAGATGATAACTGGAAAGAGTAATAAGCCATACACCAAAGTTAAATATACCAATATACATGCTTTTCAGAGCAGCAGGCAGTCCCTCTTATTCCCTACACCTTGGATGTTTTTGTTTATTATTTAACACAGCAGAGCTGTTCTCTTGAAGAAGGAATTGTCTCCCCACTACATGATTAGATACACTTCTGTGCTCCCTAGAAAAGGAGTACATGGGGCAAATATACATATATATGTACTACACTATACTATATACTATACCAAAAGGTGTACTCTGGTTCTTTAATACAGCCTTCTGTTTCCTTTCCTGTTTCTTGCCCAATGTGTTCATCTTTTATCTTTACCTTTTGAAAAATCTACTTATTTCTATGGTTCAGATTAAATGGCACTTCTTGGATCTTCTGGTATATTTAATTTGGGTATATGGCTTATTATTCTTTTCAGTTATCATCTTTTATAATCTATAAAATGTTTTTCAGTTTTAATTGTATATGGCATTTTTTGAGAACTAAGTTACAGCGCTCAAATCTGAAATTTGATAAAATGTTCCTTTTGTCTTTCTGTATGCTTCTGTCTACCCTCTCAAATGAAGTGCAAAAATCTTTGCACCAAAAGAATACAAACCTCATACACACAGGTGATATCATTGTTTCTCCCATAAGCAGTTAACTAAAGACTTTTTTAAAAAAAATCTCTATATTTACCAAATAACTCTTTTTCACTTTAATTACTTAGTAGACATGACAATTTTCTGACAACTTCAAATACCAATTTGTAGATGGTGATGATAAAAAAAGATCCTCCTAATATTGTCTTATTTAGCATATTCATATATGGAGAATGCAAATTGTCATCCCATGAATAACATAAAAAGTGAAGTAATATTAATGACAATAATAATAAAGCATATTGTTTAGAATTTTTCTGGAAGAAAATGAAAACCCAGTCCAAACTCATTTAAGCAAAGGAACAAACAAACAAACAAAAAGCAAACAAACAAAAAAAAACCACAATGTATTGGCTCAAATATGGAAAAAAATGCATGAGTCTACTTCAGATATAGCTTGAGTCAGGCCTCAGATAACATTACCAGTTATTATCTTTTGCTCTGAATTCTTCAGTTGACTTTAACCTCAGACCCTAAACAGTAATCTCTGTTGGTTTAATTCAGTAAGTATCTTTTGAGTGCCTATTGTATACCAGATAGAGTGTGTATATGTGTGTGTGTGTACGCACACACATGTATGTGTATATATTCAGTGAAAAGATGAAAAATAATTCAGGGTAAGGATCACATGGTGATGAGGAAAGCTGTTCTTGGTAGGGTTACCAGGATAGGTTGTCAAAGAAAACACCTAAGAAGGCATTTGCTCTGGGACTAGAATGTATTTAAGAAAGGAGCTTTGGGGCTATCTCTAGAAAGAGCCTTCTGAGCAGAAGGAAACTAAGGAAGAGTTTCTGAAACTGGAGTGTGCCTAATGTGATTGAAGGAGGCTAGAGAAGCCTGGATAGCTACAGTGGAGTGACAAGGGGACAGAGTAGGCTATGAAACCTGAAAGGTAGTTCCAGTGGTGAAGTGATCTAGAGCCATTTAGGTCATAATAAGAATATTTGGTTTTACTCTCAGTAAGACTGAAAGCTACCAGAGGGTTTTGAGCAGAGACTGGCATAATTGATACACATGTTAAAAAGAACACTACTTTTAAGGTTCCATATCAAATAATCACAACTCTGAGGTCAAAAAAGGAGAGTGTCCTTATCTCAGAGAGCTCAGTGTAAATTTCAGAAAGTAAGGTTCATGGTCACTAAGCCACCTGATTTATATCATCCACCCTTTTCTAAACTATTTGTTGGGTCCAGTGAAGGGAATGGAAGGTGACTGCACTGATTGGCTCAGCCTGGGTCATGTGTCCCCCTCCCCCATTCTTTACCTGGTGCTGGAGATAACATTACCTGAAATACAGAAAAACAAAACAAAAACAAAACAAAACAAAAACATAAAATATAAAATTCACTGAATGGTTTAATAACCTGATTGAGATGATGGAGGAAAGGGTAAATGAACTTGAAGTTAGATCAATATAAATGATCTAAATTGAAAAAGAGAAAAGAAATTGACTAAATAAGCAGGGCCTCAAGGATACCAAAGGCAATGTTGACAGATCTAAATTATGGGTAATTATCAACTCCAAAGGAGAGGAAAGAGTATAGGTCAGCAAAAATTCCTTGGAAATAGAATGGCTAAAAACTTTCAACAGGGAGTATCAGACATACATTTATACATATAAAAAGCTCACTGAACATAAATGTGAAGAAAACCACACCTAGATACATCAAACTTCTGAAAAGCAAAAATAAAATATTTTGAAAGTAGCCAAACACAATACATTATCTATAAGAGACTAGTCATTGGAATGCCTCTAGAATTCTCCTCATTAGAGTTTACTTAAGTCAGAAAAAAGTGAAACTTGCATAGTGACCCAATACAGAGTCCATCTTGCTACATAAAACAATGTGTATTTGAAAAGGATGCTTAGGGATGCCTGGGTGGCTCAGTGGTCGAGTGTCTACCTTTGGCTCAGGTGGTGATCACAGGGTCCTGGGATCAAGTCCCATATCTGGGTCCCTGCAGGGAGCCTGCTTCTCCCTCTGCTTATGTCTCTGCCTTTCTCTGTGTCTCTCATGAATAAATAAATAAAATCTTAAAAAAAAGAGAAAAGATCATTTATTTTGTAGTTGTACACAGAATTCTATAAATATCAGTTAAGTCTTCTATATTTTTTTTGGTTTTTTTCTAGGTATTTTATCAACTACTTAGAGAGGATATTAACACCTATTATGATTATGGTCTTACAATTTCACCCTTCATTTTGTCGATTTTTGAATCACTGTTTCAGAGGCTCATTATTAGACAAATCTACATTTATAATAGCTTTGTTTTCTGAATGAATTGATTCTGGCACCATTATGTAAAGACCTTCTGTTAAATACTAAAAGAAAATAAACTTTCAGCCAGAATTCTGTCCAGTAAAAGTATCTTTCAAGTATGAAGCAAAATATTGACATTTGCAAATAAAGGAAAATTAAGATAATTTTCATACCTATACTGTCATGCTAAAGATAGTTCTTAAAGTAAAAAAAAACTGATGTCAGAGGAGGGCTTGCAGAGGAGAGGAATAGAAAGTACTAGGAATGGTGAATGTATGAGGTAATATAAAAGACCATGTTTCTTCTTTATTTAAAATATGTACAACCATTTGAAGCAAAAATTTTAACATTTTTGTGGGATTTTCAATGCACATACAATACATACAATTTTATGTATTGGTAAAATACATAAAATAACTAAGGTCTAAAAAAATGATGGGTTAGTCAATTCATGCTTATATTTACAATTTTCTAAATATCACATGAAATGCTACATACTAATAGATTGTGAAAAAAAGAATCTTTATTGTGATTTCCAATAAAGTAAATAAAAATTAATAGAACAAATAAAGAGTTAAGAGATACAACAAATTTCTAAAAGTTACTCAAATACTTCAAAAGAAGATGGTAAAGAAGGAATAGGACAATATAAAATAAAAGGAATGAACAGAAAATAAATTATCAATTAATAGACTTAAATGCAATGATATAAACAATCATATTATTTAAAGACAGAAAATATTCCCATTAAAAAGCAACAATTATTAGAATATATCAATATAAAATTATATGCTATTCATAAGAAATGTACTTTAAACATATTTACATCAATCTGTGAAGTCTGTAGTAGCTAGAAGAATATCAGAAATGTAGACATCAAGACAAAGCGTCACAGACCAGTTCATAATCACCTAAGTAAAGATCAGTTCATCATGAAGACAGAACAATCATAAATGTAGATTTGTCTATTAACAAAACCTCAAAACATGTGAAATAAAAATCGGCAAAGTGAGACAGGTAATTTCACAACCATACTAGGAGGTGTTAACATCTCACTCCTTAAGTAGGTAATAAAATGTCTAGAAAAAACATCAATGAAAAGATGGATGGCTTAATTGATATTTAGAGAGCATTGTGCTCAACAATTGAAAAAAATATCCTTCTCAAGTGTATTTTGTTTTATTCACCAAGAGAGACCAATGTATTGGGCCATTAAACAAGTCTCAATACATTTAAAACAATTGAAACTTTACAGAGTGTATTGTCTTACCATGTAGAATTGAATTAGAAATCAATAACTGTAAGATTTTACAAAGACTTAGAATATTTGAAAATATGTAGGGGTGCTTGGGTGGCTTAGTCTGTTAAGCATCCGGCTTCAGCTCAGGTTATGATCCTGGGGTCCTGGGATTGAGCCCCATTTGGGGCTCCCTGCTTGGTTGGGAGCCTGCTTGTCCCTTTTCTTCTGCTGTTACCCCTGCTTGCTCTCTCTCTCAAATAAATAAATAAAATCTTTTTTAAAAAGAGAAAATATGTATAAATTGGGGCACCTGGGTGGCTCAATCGGTTAAACATCTGCTCAGGTCATGATCCTAGGGTCCTGGGATGGAGTCTGCATTGGGCTCCCTGCTGAGCAAGGAGCCTACTTCTCCCTCTCTCTCTCTGCCCCCTGCACTCTCTTATTCTCTTTATCTCAAATAAATAAATAAAATCTTTAAAAAAAAGAAAATACATGTAAATTGAACAGTCTTCTAAATAATATTTGGGTCAAAGAAGAAATTAGAAATCAGAAATCAAAAATATTTTGAACTATATACTGTAAAGTATCACATATTAAAAAGTATGGGATGGAGCTAAAGCAGTGCTTAGAAGAAAATGTTGGATTAACATTTGAAAATTCATAAATGTAACAGGTAATTATAATAAATAAGCTCTTTTTAATCTATTTCATCTTTAGCAAACCAGGAATAGGAGGAAATGTCTTTATGCTGATAAAGGGAATAATTAGTGTTTGAACATTGAATGCTTCACCCTAATTCATTAACAAGACAAATGTGCACACTCACACCATTTCTATTCAGCATTGGACCAGAGAACCAACTTGTCACAATAAGCCAAAGGGAAAAATGTATTCAGATTGCAAAAGTAAAACTGTATTTGCAGATGTCATGATGGTTTACATGAGGAATTCTAAGAAATTCACAAAATTCCTCTAAACTAGTATGTGAGTGCTCAATTGTTGGAAGATAAAAAGTTAATAAATTTAAAGGAATTGTATGTTTATATACTAACAGTAGCAGTAGGAAAATAAATTAAATATTCATTTATGAAGGTGCCAAACATAAAATACTTAGTAATAAATTTAACAAAAATATATCAAAAATATCTCTTCACTGAAAATACAAGAAGTCACTGAGATTAAAAAAAAAAAAAACACTTAAAATAATGTAGAATTTACTTTGTCTGTAGACTAAAAGTTTCACTATTTTTCTAAGGTCAGTTTTCTTCAAAAATGATCTACAAATTCACTTCAATCTTAACCAAAATTCTTGCAGAATGTTCTGTAGATGTTACAAGTTGATTCTAAAATGTATGTCAAAGTTAGAAAAATCTAGAATCACTATAGCAATTTTTTTTTAAAGAACCACAAAGTTGGAGGGTTTACACTATCTTGATTTCAACATGAGTAGAGTCAAAGTAATTAAAACAGTGGTATTAAAGTCAAGAGGGACAAATATGTATAAGAAACAGAGTAGAGAGCGCAGAAGTTGACCCATACATATATAGTCAACTGATTTTACCAAAGGTGGCACTTCAAAAGGTAAAGATAAGTTATTTCAACAAATTGTTCTGGAAGAATTGGATATCTATATGGGGAAAAAATAATGATTGACTTAACTCCCTGCACAAAAATATTACTCAAAGTGGGTTCAGACCAAAATGGGAAAAGTTAAAATGGTGAAGCTTCTAGGAGAAAACAAAGAAGATTTACTTTGCAAACTTGGAGTATTTCTTAGAATACAAAATGCATAACTTGTAAAAGAAAGTATCAATAAGGGCAGCCCCGGTGGCACAGCAGTTTAGCGCCTCCTGCAGCCCAGGGCGTGACCCTGGGGACCCGGGATCGAGTCCCACGTCGGGCTCTCTGCGTGGTGCTTGCTTCTCCCTCTGCCTGTGTCTCTGCCTCTCTCTCTCTCTGTCTCTATGAATAAATAAAATAAAATCTTAAAAAAAAAAAGAAAAGAAAGTATCAATAAGCTGGACTTCATCAAAATGTTCTTGAAAAGCCAATGCAAAGAAAGTAAGTAGGCAAACTGCAACATGGGCAAAAATTATCTCTATACATGAACATGAAATAAATGTATCCACCATATATAAAGAGCTCTTAGAACTCATTATTAAAAGATATATAACCAATAAAAAATAAGCAAAAGATTTTAATGGACACTTAAAAGAAGATGTGAATAAACATTAAAAAAGCTAATCATCATTAGTTATGAGAAAAATGCTAAACTTTTTTACTTTTATTAAAACCTCTAAAATTAAAAACAATTATAATACCAAGCATTGGTCAAGATATATGACAAGTGGAACTTTTATACATTTCTGGTAAAGTATAAAGTGGCACTATCACTTTAGAAAAGACTTTGGAAACTCTTATTCAGCTAAACATATGTTAACCCTATTCCCCAATTATTCAACTGCCAGGTATTTACTTATCCAAGAGACATGAACACATACCTTCACAAAAATACTTGCTCAAAAGTATTTATATTGGTATATTCTTTCAAAGCATTTGTATTTGGCAATAAAAAAATAAAAGAATATTGTAGATAAATCTCAAAATTTTTATGCCAAACAAAAGAAGCCAAACTAAAGAATACATACTTTGTAATTCCACTTAGGGGAAGTACATATTTTATGATTTCACTTATTCAAAGAAAGGTAAAATAAGCAATCAGAGCAGTAGTTATCAGTGAGTTATGGAGATTGAATGAAAGGAATACATGGGAACTTTGTCATATTGTACATCTTTATCAGGGTGATTCTTCATTGATTGTACATACCTGTCAAAATTCACAAGACTTAAAATTTATTTTCATTGAAAAAAAAAGGCCATTGTATTATTTAACAGTATGTGCTTGAGGAGGAGTGGATGTAGATACCATCACATTTGGAGGAGTTGGGTGCCTGTGAAGTAAGGATGCTACTTTGTCCATCTCCAAGCTATTGCAAATCACCCAATGGGCAGATAGAATTTAGGACAGAGAGGAAGAATTAAACTAGTAATGGAGAGAATTGAGTTATCTCTGTTTAGGCTGTGAGCGTGGCAGAGCCTGAGAAAATTCATCTACTTCACCATTTGATGTAAGATACTGAATCTAAAACAGCCGAAGTAATAACAGCCAAGACTTAGTGTTACTGCGGGACAGATGGGCTTCTAAGAACCTCAAATATAATAACTCATTTACAGGAAGAATTCAGTTATGTCTGGTGAAATAAAAACTTCCCTCATTTAAAAGTATCCTAGCGCATTACAGAAGCTAGTTGTGCAGTTTACAACGAACATTAATCTTATTGTAAGACATGCATACCTCATGTACTGCAGTACTAATATACAATAATGGGTGAGGCCACATATTGCTCTTTTATATATTCAAAATTGAGAATACAACTGCATTTATAAGAATGACTTAAAACGTCACAGGCAACTAAAGGTCACACCCAGCTTGGCCCAACACAGGGCTTGAACTCATGACCTTGTGATCAAGATCTGAGCTGAGATCAAGAGTCAGAGGGTTAATGGACTGAGCCACCCAGGTGCCTCCTATGGGTCATTTCCTTAGTCATTAACCTGCATATTGCTATCTGTTAAAAATGATGCTGCTACAGTGTCTGCATTCTGTGAAATCCTATCTTTCAGATGCTATCAGAGTTGGATTTTCCTTTCAAGGAGTCCCAATTCTTTCACAAATTCTTGGAAATGCATCCTGAAGTTCTTCCGTGAAAGTGATTTCAGTAGAAGAGTTGGTATAAATATTCTGATGGTAAATTAAAGGAGTTAATCTTACTGTTAAAAGCTTCTTGTGAGGTTTTCAACCAGGAAATAAGCTGGGGCCACATA
Source organism: Canis lupus dingo (assembly GCF_003254725.2). Taxonomy (NCBI): domain Eukaryota; kingdom Metazoa; phylum Chordata; class Mammalia; order Carnivora; family Canidae; genus Canis; species Canis lupus. The sequence continues at coordinate 53,158,322 of NC_064264.1, read as the reverse complement.
GGATCCAATTTGCTGGAGATGTTTCCCTGAGTACATTGGAAAGGAAATTTTAAACATATTTGCCTTATTCTACTTTATCTCTGACATTTGTAGAACCTCATAAATAAATGAAATAGCAAATGTTTTATTTCTCTGAGTTTATAATTCCTATCCCAAACTAATTCTACAAATCTGATTGATGAAGAGAAAACACAAATACCTCCATTCTGGTTCAACTGAGCAAGTCTGGAATTCTGTACACTTTTCAAAGGGATAATTAAAAATAATCAACAAATTGCTCCAATGTATCCTAGAGAAAGAAGGACCAACTCCAGCACTTGGTTACTGCTTTCACTTCTGTATGACTTCTTTGCAGCTTCTTTGGTGTTTAAAATATCATAATTCTATGTATCTAGGTATCTTTATTATTCCCATATTATACTCTTTCTCATGATCCTGTGCTGAAAACTTGCCTATAAACATTTTCTAAAAATGGTATTATCTTTCCCTGTGCTTATTGTCAATGTTTAGGTAAAATCAAAATGATCTTTACAAACTGTACAAACTAAACCATACTGAAGATGGTAGTTTTGGAAAAAAAAATGGAATCCATCTTCATGTTCCTAATTGAAAAAAAAAACAAAAAACAAAAAACAAAAAAAAAACATCAAACCCAAGCCTGTCATAGAAAGAAAACCAATTGCCCAAAACTAGCCTGGAGAATTGAGAAGGAAGAATGACTCTGGGTAGTTTTACTAGCCTATGTTTGCAGAACCATTAGTAAACGGGGTCTGAAAGTCAAACACTTGAGTAAACAGCTCAACAAGAAATGACTTACAGAATGTTCTCAGAATGTGGTAAAATACATCTGCCACCGAGCTAGCTGATGGGTAGCATGATTTAGCACTGCATAGCAATCAGTGGCATTCCATGTGTGGGTGCCCATCGAGTGGCTGGCAGCAAGAGAGGAATGCCAGTCTCCAAGTTCTTCTCTTCATTCACATCACATTGGAATTCAGATGGTGGCTGAGAACCAGAAAAGTGAATTTATTGTTGCGAGAAAGTCAATATTTCACAATAACTCTAGGCAGCGATTTAAAAGGCCATTTTGTGCACACCATTTACTTTTTCATACACATGTATATTGCTATTCATTGCCATGGATACCTAGAAGCAGAGTAATTCCATGAGGCTACCTCATTTGAAATACTGGGTCCTTACAAAGCAAACAAACGACCTGTGGCTCATCAGGAAAACTGAGTTATTAGAAAGTTGTCTGAATTTCAAGAGAGGCTATTTACTTCACTGGCCCCATTTTCCCCTCTTAAAGAATGTTTCATTCTTAATGAAATCTGTCACCAAGTCAAAATTGCTGGGTCTACCCTTCGTACAAGTGCCTTGCCAACACAATGCTATAAAAACAGACATAGAAAACAGAATGTAAATTCAACTTAAAAGGGATATATTTTGTTTAAAAGAAGAGTATATTTACAAATTCCAGATAAAGCTCATGTCCTTTTCTGAACTAATATATTCTTCCTTATTTATAAATAGAAGTATAACTGATATTTATGGTTTTCATAACACACTTTAAAAGGAAAGAATTTATTTATTTATTCATGAGAGATACAGATAGAGACAGAGACATAGGCAGAGGAAGAAGCAGACTCCCTGTGTGGAAGTGAGATGTGGGACTAGATTCCAGGACCCTGGGATCATGACCTGAGTCAAAGGCAGACGCTCAACCACTGAGCCACCCAGGCGTCTCAATAACACACTTTTTAAGTGAATTTATCTTAAATAAGAGAGAGCTGTTTTATATGTATTGCCCTTCATGGCATGCGAGCACATGTATGCATGTGCTCACATACACAAATAAATAAAAGTAACCAAAAAAACATGCTCTCCATCATTTTTCATAAAGGTATTCAGTTAATAAAACAAATAAAGAAGAGTTCTTAGGTGGGTCTGTCGGTTGAGAGGTTTCAGGTCAGGTCATGGGTCTCGTGGGTCATGAAATGGAGCCCCGAGCTCAGCAAGGAGTCTGCTTGAGATAGTCTCCTTCTACCCTTCTCCCTGCTTTCTCTCTCTCACTAAACTAAATATTAAAAAAAAAAAAGACTAAGAAAAAAGATGAATACATTCAATGCAGCTATAAGCATGGTAAAATTCTTTTGCCTTTCTCTCCATTTTTTTTTTTTTTTTTTTTTTTTTTTTGTGGAACAGAAGAAGGATCAGAATACCTGTTCACTGACATTGGATTCATATGTATGCTTGTGTCAGAGTAGCTTCAGTCTATACATTTTTTGTTATTAAAAAGAGCAGCTTTGTTGAAACATGCTGAGAGCTATGAGCTTAAAATTCTAAAGAGTATGTTATCAAGAAGAAAAATACAAGATTCCTCCAGACTAAGTTCTGATTTCTCAGTCACTCATAGTATATAAAATAGTCTCCCAGCCTGCCCACATCTTTACGGTGCTTCATGTAGACCTGAATATTGGAGTTTGAGAAATACTCTACAACTGAGGCTTATGCATATTGTCTCTTTTGCATTTGAGTAATGCATGTGCATTTAAGCAAAAGGAAAACTGAAGTTAGCCTCACATTAGAAATTTGTTTGCGTAACTGGCAACAGCAGCATCTTTCCTCTAAATTTGTTAAACATGAGCTTCACTACCCAGAAATCACTGTTGCGTGCATGAACTGATATTGTAAAGAACCACCAAGACCCAGATGAGATCTGAAGGGCTACAAAATGCATCTCAAAATAGTTTTGGATATGGAGTAAATAGTGGATCAATTTTCTAACCAGCAAAGAGATGTACCACTTACTGTATTTATTTACCCACAAAATCCAACCAACTGTGTGTGGGAGGTTCAAAACTTAAGTGTGTATTGGAGCGATTTAGGAACTTTAAGAAGGGCCATATGGCCAGTCCTCACAATTTAGGAAGTGACCCTTAACCTGCTCTCTACTCAACATCTTGCCACTGCCCCTTATTCCTCCTGGCATTGTTTCTCTAAACTTCCACAGCTCCAAGTTTTCCAGTCTCAGGTCTACAATGAGCCAGTTTCCCAAGATTTCTCATGTCTTACAACAATCTCAAGTTTATTACCAGTCTCCTCCTTTTCATTGCAGCAAACAATTATTTTCAAACAGTACTTCTGGGAATGAACTTGGATGATGCAGCTTCAAGACACACTCTGGGAACCTTCTGATTTGGCAGCTTTGTTTTGAAGGCTAGAGCATCTTGTGGTCCGACACTTTCTCTGTTCTGGTTCAGGTCAACCAAAACGAATAATGCTGCCAATGCTGCTTAGCAATATAAATGCTTTCCTCTATTCAATTACTTTTCTTGTCACTTGTAAAGTCTTTACATTTATGACTCAAAAAATTAGCCCCAGACAGTGTGTTGTGTTTGTGCAGTCAACTTTGAAGGGTAAAAAGGACAACCTTATGAACAATTTCTTGAAATTTGACTTGGGGGAAATATAAATTGTTCCCAAATCTCCTATCTCTATGAATTGATTTTTTTTTAATTTCAAGAAAGAGCGTTTATTGATACTACGGTGCCAAAGTTCAATTCCTGACACTGTATTTAACTATTTAAAATAATGCTGGTTTATTTATATTTAAATAATATACTCATTTTCATCATTACATTTGTTATTTTTATGTTATTTTTATTTTTATAAAATAAAATTTTTATTTTATTTTTATGTTATATAGTGGCTATTTAAAATGAGATTTGCATGAACTAGTTGAATGTGAGAGAGTGTTCCTGTGTAGATAGAAAAAGACATATTTATGAAAGTCTATACATGTCATGACCAAATAATCTTCTAACATTGAAAAGTTCTACCTCTTGAGTCTGCCCACTGGTATCTGACTGCAATTAAGGAGACCATGAGTGAGGCCAGCATTGGGTTCAGCATTTTAATAAAAATCAGTTCACCCTAAAATCACTTCAGCACAAATGACAAAAAGTTGCATGGAAAATTAATTTTAAAGATTACTCTAAGTCATGCGGGCTTCTTTAGGATAAAATTGCCAGAGCTATGAGAAACATGAGTGTCAGCAATGATATTTGTTAAACAAAATGAAGAATAGCAGGAACCTTGGAAGCAGAAGTGGAAGAGATGACTCTCTGAAGGCAAATTGCACCAGGACCTTTTTAAGACAATCAAAGGATATCAAAGTACTGGGACGGATTAGATAAGTCCATACGCATTTCCATCCATCATTCCTTTGGGAAATGAACTACATGTAAGCAAGAGGAAAAATTGGTAATCACAGAAGCAAACTTTTCAATCACTCTGCCTTACTCATCTCAAATACTGTTTGTGTGTCTCTCAATCAACACATTGCTTGTATCAAAAATGCTAAATGACATACATCTATAAGGCCAGTAGTAGATGGATAAATGAATCCTTTTGAAAAATCTAATGGGGAGAATTCCAGTTTACAAGCTACCATTGTATACTAGCATGAAAATTAAAGAAGAATAAATTTCACAAAGTATAAACTACTGAAGGGCACCTGGGTGGCACAGTCAATTAAGTAACCTACTCTTGGCATTGACTCAGGCTGTGATCTCAGGGTCATGAAATCAAGCCCTGTGTCTGGCTCCACGCTCAGTGTAGAGTCTGCTTACCATGTGTCTCTCTTTCTGTCTCTCTGTCTCTCTCTCTCTCTCTCCTTCCCTCCCTCACTGTCTTTCTGGAATAAATAAATAAATCTTTTCCTTTTTAAAAGAATGAACTACTGATATATTCCACAACATGAAGGAAACCCAAAGATATCAGGCTGAGTAAAAGGCGATGTACACACTACATAGTTTTACTATGTGATTATATAAAGTTCAGAAATATGCTAAACTAATCAATAGTGGAGGAAGTCAAATCAATATTTGTGCCGTTTTATAACACAATAGAGTAGTGGGTTATATGGTATATTCATTTGTCAAAATTTGTGGAATACAGATTAGATCTGTGTCTTTCACTTACTGTAAGGCATATCTTTATTAAATTATGTATGGAAAAACCTTGCAATATAGCTGAAAAAAAATTTTAACCCCTGGGCAAAGCATTTTCACAAAATATTAAAAAGTAACAATTCATTCAGCAAATATTTACTGGATACCTTTTAAGTGACAGAAATTGCTTGGAGCACTTATGAGACATCAGTGAACCAATTAGACAATGATCAGTGCCTACATTTCAGTAATTGAGAGAAAAATAGCAAAAGAGAAAAAAATTTTAAAAATAACTTAGTCTAAAGGGAGAAGGTGATAAAAGCTGTAGAAAAGTAAAAACACACAGTAAAATAAAGTGAATTCTTTGTGCTGTGCAGGGGAGCAGAGGACTGGACTGAATTTTAAATACAGTGTCCAGGACAAGTCTCATTGAGAAAATGAACTGCATATCAACGAAGACCTCGAAGACCTTATTGGATGAAGTTGTTTCCCATGTGAATATTTGGGTAAATGGCATTCCAAAGAGAAAACTGCCAGTACAAAAGTATCGGGTGGGAATGTGCAGGGAATGCATGAGGAACAGCAGGGAGATCGGTGCTAGTGGTATGGAGTGATCCAGGTGGAGCCAAAGAGGAAGAGAAATCAGAGGTCAGTGGAGTCCAGATCTGCAGTGCCTTGGAGGTCATTCTAAGAACTTAGCCTTGAGTTGGAAGGAATCACAGTTGGGGGGACATGGAAAAGAATGGAAAGAATGGAAATCTATTGTTAGCAGGTGGGGATGAAAGTGGTCATGTTCTGAATATAATTTGAAAGCAAAGCTTGGAGGATTTGCTGAGTAATTAGATACACAGTATGAGAGAAAGAGGTTAAGTTGATTTTCAGTTTTCCAATCTACTGAAGGCTGTTGGTAGAGCAGATTAAGAATAAAGAGACAACTATAGACCACATACAGCAAGCCAAGGTGAAGGCATCACTCAAATGTGAGTTATTCCTCTCCCACCAGTTTAGGTCATAATGGAAAAAATAAGAGTAATCTATAAAGAGTAATGGATATCAAGTAAGAAAATTTTGCTTTCAAAAATTGTTTCTAACAGGCAACACTGAGTGATGTTGATGAAATGACCTCACTTCCCTATCCCTAACTCGCTTCTGAACAAAAGGAAGGTAATACCCTCCCAGTTGCCTCCCTGATGACAATGACAGGGAATAAACAGAAAGATAAAGGAAAGCAAAAGGTAGAACAGAAGTGTTTAGAATTGAAGTTTTCTTGGTAGTCAACCCTAGATTCTTCCCCCAGTTAAAAAAAAGGGGGGGGAGAGGGGTGCAAAACCTCATTCGAAATATTGAAGACTATTGGTCCATAGAGAAGTAGGGAACTCAGCACCCTCAAATTGGCACATTCCATGACTGTACTTCCAGAATTGTCATAAAGTTCTTAGATACATCAGCAGAGTTCTGTCTTTGTATAATTTCTATTTCTGCATTGAGTTTTGTTCTAACTTCTATTCTGAGTAAACATAACCTCCTTTATCTAATAAACACAAACATTTCAAAACAGCATCCTAATCTCATCTACCCTTTAGCTTTCCATACCTTGATTCCCTCAGACGCACCTCATATACTATTGGTTCTAAATCCTCTGTGGCCAGTCTGTCAGATCACATGGATGGACTCTTGTGCTGGTTCAGCTTGGGGTCAATAGAAATGAAGCTGTAAATGTTCTTGTGCAAGTCTTTCTGTGAACCACATATTCATTTATCTTATGTAAATACCTAGGGATTAAATACTGGTATCTTAAGATAAGTGTATGTGTCCTTTCATAAAGTATTGCCAGAATTTTTCCAAAGTGCTTGTACTATTTTACATTCTCTTATGTATGAAACTTCCAGTCTGGGGTGAAGCAGAGGTAGGGACTGATGAGCACAACCATGAACAGTGTTCTGGGGAGGTGAAAACTGCCTAAAGCTTTATGTGGGTCTTGGCTCCATGCATGCAAGTTATTAGTCAAGACTCAGCAAATGTAAGCTTTTGTGCACATTTCATCATTTGTAAAATTTATATCAATAAAAAACTGTAAACAAATACTGAACACCAGCTAAAGATACACTTACTGAAATATTTGGGGTGACTATACTAATATCTTCAGTTTACTTTGTAATGCATAAAAAAAATTGATGGGTGGACAGAGGGTTGGTTGCATTGATAGGTATCTAGTAAGCAAGTACATCAAATGTTAATGATACAACTTTATAGTAGGTATACAAGTGGCCACTGTAAAAATGTTCTCCACTTCACAATGTGTTTAAAATATTTCAAAATAAAATTCTAGGAAAAGAGAATAAAAAGTAAAACATTTGCCTACCATAGGAACCAGATATTCCACTCATGAAATGAAGGAATATGTCTACACAGAAACTGTACATGACTGTTCAAAACAACTTCATTTATAGTTAAAAAAAATAGAGGCAACCCAGTTGTCCACCAGGAGGTAAGTATGATGAGCAGAAGATGGTACAGCCATAGGATGGACTGCTGCTCAGCAGTGGGACAGAATGAATTGTCAAGACCACACATGGATGTATTTGGAATAATTCTGTTGTGTGGAAGGAGTCAGAGCAAACAAAAATAAGTGTGTGTGTGGTGTGTGTGTGTCCACTTATATAAAATTATATATAAAATTATATATAAAATATAAAATTATATAAAATTTTAGAAAATGGAAACAAATTCCAAATGAAGCAGAATAAGAGCTGCCTGGGAAGGATGTGGGGGGAGTGGGAGGGAAGGGAGGGAAGGGAGAGACCATTACAAATGGAAACAAGGAAGCATTTATGCCTGATCCTGATGATAGTTTCACAGTTATAGACATGCATTGAAATCTATCAGATTTTACACGTTAAATAGATAGTTTAGTATATATCAATTGCACTTCAATAAAACTTTTTTTTTAATCCTCAAAAAAATCCTGTGATTCTTGAAATCATTTTCTGCTCCCATGGCTTTCGGCCATCTTTTAAATGAGTCAGGAAGACCTAAGCACGGTGTTGTATTCAAAGTGGAGAACACAGGGTTGGTTTTCTCCTTGATCTACAAGTTCTACTCCTATATGGACTCAACTACTATTATTATTTTGGTGGTATTGACATACCACTAGTGTATAGTGTAACTAGAGCAAAAAAAAATTCTCTTGACTCCTTTCAATTTTTATTTAAAACATGTACTGCTATTAAATCAGGTCATAGCGATCATACTGACTTGAATTTTGCAGGTGACTTTTTACTTCAAATGCAGAATTGACATCTTACATTGCTCAATTTGTAATATTGTAAGTCATTATTAGAGCCCATTTTAACATTTGTGGGCCTTTATACTATAATCAAAGTATTAGCAATCTTTTGTGATTTCACTGCATAGAGTTGACAACCATTTTTTATTTTTTCTTCTGATTTGCTATGGTATACCTTTTATCCCAGTGACGTATTCCTCCCAAACCTGGAAGGTTACATCTCCCACTTCCCTTCACCTATTTTGCTCATGACCATCAGTGTATTTTCTGTATTAATAGGGTAGATTCTGCTTTTTGTTTGTTTGCTCATTCATTCGCTTTGTTTTGTAGATTTCATATGTAGGTGAAATCATATGGTATTTGTCTTTCTCTGACTGATTTCACTTAACACAATGCCCTCTAGGTCCGTCTGTGATGCCACAAATGGCAAGATCTCAGCCTCTTTGATGACTAATACTCCATTGTATATATACTACATCTTCCTTATTCATCTGTTAATGGACACTGGAGAAAGACAGCTGTTTTAAAGTGGAATAAGTGACAGGTATATGGAATATAAAACTGACAACTCAGAAAAAAATTAAAAATAAATCTAAATCAGTTCTTGCAATGTGATAAAATCTTTTACTATGAAATTATGATGCATCACTGTATTGTATGTTATTCTCTACCTAATCTTTATATTTTGATAACTGAATAGTTTACTAACAGCCAGGATCACTGAATATGTAGGGAATGGTGATGCAATAGATAACTTTAACAAATACTATTCCTTAAGTAAAGAAATGATCTGTATTATGAATGTTTGCCATGTGACACTGGTTGAAACTGACTTTTCATTTGTTCTTAGAAAGTGATGGCTGTCATTTGTGTTACTCTTTGGTTATCACTACTTGCTGATGCTGCTAGTCTGTTCTAGTAACAGTCATTATATTTTTGTGTACTTATTTACACCCCAAGGCTATGTGGAGAAAATTCTGTGCATTCCTTATTAAATAACAAGGACGTGGGTGAGATAAAAACCTAGTTGCTGGATGATTTTTTTTTTAACAACGTTAAGACAAAAGAAACAGTGGATTAAAAAAGCTGAAATTGCTACATTAAGTAGAGGACAAAAACTGTTTAAAGAAAAATAGCATGCTTCCTGCCTTGGCAGATTAACATAAACTAAAACTATAACATATGCATGAGCCATCTCCATGCAGAAAAATATGTTTATTTAGGTCTTCTTAGCACGGACAACAGTACAGCTCATGACAAAATACTCTATGTCTGCTATTAAGCTCAGAAGAAGGCATTAAAATTATGGTATGGTATTAAACTCATAGTATTTTAGAAATAAAGTATAAAAGTAAACTGAAGTGCAAATAAGTTCAGTTGAACAAAAGTGATAATCCACGAGATAAAGAACTATAGTGAATGAGTCCATCCCAAATCCAAGTCTGATAAAAGAAAGTGAATATTTATTTTTGGTTACAGTGCTCAAATTCAAGTGCCTTTTAGTCTTCTTTTGATTGTGTGAGATGCTACTGTGTGAGATGCAAATGAAGTTATAAATTGTCAAACTCTCTTATTCCCTAGTGCAGCTAATGGTCTACTAAGGGTTCAAAGAGGCTCACTTGCCATGTGACTAATGTTATTTATGGGAGCAAATATCTTTTAGCTCTTTACCTTCATCATTAGGTCAATATGAATAATGATGAAAACATGTTAGGTTCTTTTCTGACTGCTAACTAGCGCACCTTTCAATAATCTTCATAACTGAAAGACTCAATGTTTCTGGAACATCCTATGTTTAATAGAAAATATGTCCTTTGTATAAACATTTTTGGATGAAAGTGTGTTTGTTGTTTTCAAATAAAGCCAATAATATAAAGTGCATATCATCAACTGAGTTATTTGTAACCACAATTATATTTCTGTTGTATGCTTCTAGCAAAAGAAATTCAAAATTATAGTATAAGTTGCATTAGAGAAAAATTATATCTGTCAGAATCATCATCTATCATATCTCTGAAGTAGCTGCTGTTGAAACCACTCAGAGACCAATATTGTACTTTTCATCCTTTCTGCAACAGATATAGTAACCCAGTTCTCATTATTTGTTTAGTTTGTTGCCAAAAGTCTTCACAAATCACCTCTTTCTGATATTCTCTTCTGTCATTCTCAGGGAGTTGTAGGGAGTCAGGGCAGAACAGAGCACAAGACTTTGTTAGATGTTGTAAGTAGAATAAGGAGTTTTCCACATCCTTTCTCAAGGGAAGAAAGGAACAATGTGACTTTCACCAAAAATGTGTGATATTAGCCATTTTCATAATTGGTCAATGATTCTCTTGTTGGATCAAGAAACTATTAGGAAAATGTCTTGTCTGGGCATTGATGAGGATCCAAGACATAGGCCCCCACAAGTCATGCTACATACATATGTCTGCTTTCAAAATTAGAACTTATACCTTCAAGAATGCCAAAGTAGGAGCTCTAAGAACACTATGTCTCAGGGACATCTTTGTGCACAGAAGGAAACAACATGACTCTGGGTTTGTGAATGAAAAATTAAGTGTGAAATCTGAATCATTGATTGAATGCTTTCCTTGGGCTGAATTGAAAAGAGGATGCTTTTTCTGCGTCCACTTTATTGTCTGGCTTCTAAGTGTGATTTTAGTAATAAAGACATTGGGGGTGACGATTGTAGGGAAATAAAATGTGACTCATTAACTACACTCCTCAAATAGGAAATCCATTAAATGGTCTGTGATATGTCATGCAGTAAATTAAAGAACATAGTGGAAACATGGTCCGTCTGGTTTTATTACTCATCCTGTCACAAGTGTGATTAAATCAGTGAACCACATTTAGAATCAAAGGTAGGAAGGAATACGAACAACTGTCAGATAAAATGGTGAGAAGTCACCATGGTTGTTGCTGTCCTTTGTGTGAATTAGAGGTGGGCACCCCATTTGGTAGGATGCAGCCCAGAGAGGATAGATAGATAGACTTTAAGATGTCAGACATTCTCATTTAATACATGAGTAGTACCCACAATCTCAAATTTTAGCTAAGGGCACAGGTTATTCTGAGAAAAGTGCTTAATAGTCCATAAATTCTTCTCTACCATTCATGATTCAATTAAGACAACAGACAATGAGAAAAAGTAGTTAATAGTCTAAGAGGATTATAAACACTGAACATGGGAAGGTCAAAGAACAAAAAAGGTCACATACGATCACTGAGATTGGAAAGACATCATTGGGGAGCATAGAAGCATGTCACAAAGGAGGTCAACGGCATTCTCCATGAAGGAAAGGCATGAGTGGCAAATCAGAAGCAGAAGTATGGGAGCACACTCTAAAAGTATAAATAATCCAGTTTGATTAAAAAATGTACATCAAAATGTAGAAGGCCAGAGAGGTCAGAGAGAACACTGAATTTCAGGCGAGGCTGTTGGTTTATCCTTTATTCCTTTGATAATAGAAGGTTTGGGGAGGTGACACAAACATAATTAGGCCTTAAAAATGATTCATCTTGGGTCAAGAGAGGAGATAACCTAAGACTATTTTGCAATCTTCCTGGGAAAATGTAATAATGAAGATCAAGCTTCGAGGGACGGCAGGAAGATAAAGGAAGGAACAGACGTAGGGGGTGTCAGGCGCAGGACTTTATGAATGAGAAAATGCAAGACTGGAAGGTGGGCAAAACTTGGACATGACCAAGAATCAAATTTATCAGGTAAATTACATTAGTATCCGGTGATAGGGAAACAGGGATTAGGAAATCGGTTTGGGAGAAATGATGAGACAGATTATAGGTAACTCTGTTGTAGGCTAAAGAATGTCAAAGAAAACTCCTAAATGGCTTATAGGGTAAAAGAGTTTAGCTCTGGAAGCTGACTGCCTGTATTCAGACCTGGGCTCATCCACAGTATAACCCCTGGCAAATGACTGACCTCACCTGCCTCTTCTTTAAGATTAAGGGCAATAGTATATGTGTCTCATGTTCCTTTTGTTGTGCTTTTTGAGTCTTAAATGGATTAATGCATGCTAAGTGCTTCAAATAATACCCATCTCATAGCAAGCCCTTAATAAATGCCAGCTATTAATATTGCCATTACTTCTTAGCTGGAGTTTAACTACCTTTTCCTTTAACATATTCTTCAATCTAGCTTACTTTTCTCTTACCAAACCTATTCTATGCATCCTCTGTGAAATGGAAAATGGTTGTTCATATTGTTCTCCAGTACAGTCCTGAATATAAATTATTTTCCATGCCTCCTAACTGTGATATTTCTACTTTTTAATAAACTCTGTGACGTTTTTCCTTGTACACAAAACTAATCTAATAGAATACATTTCCCTAAAACTATCCATATAACTACTAATGCTTATTGCTCAAAAATATTGCCTCAAAGCTTCATAACATAGTGCTGCATTTTACCTGAATAAATGATACCTTTGCTGCAAAAGTAATTCCTGTAAAATAATGTTTAATAAAAAGCTTATTAAAACAGATTTTCCCTAGAAAATGAAGATTAAAGGGGGATAAATATATATATTTTTACATATATAAATTGATTGCATTAGGGAGCTAGAAAAATTACTCACATTTTATAATCCTATACTCTGTATTCCTATGTGTTTGTCCATGTGTAATCAGTGCTGTGACCACATTAATTTTTATGCATATGCAGATCGCTCTTCATAATCAATAAGATGTCACATCTAGAGATCACAAAACTAATACAGCCCTTCTATTGTATTTTTTCAATAAAATCCGGGCCCTCCATCACTCTTGGTACCCACACAGAATTTCTATTGATGTTGCTAAGAGAAGTGCTCATGAATCAAGCCCACTAAATGACACATAATAACTAGGAGACTGAATTGCTCCAGGGATTAGGAATGGGCCTCTGACCTACAGGTCAACGATTTGAATCCAGACTCAGTTAATAGTAGCTAAAAATTGCTGCAATCTGATGTCTGATTGACAGCCAATGGAAGAGGACCTGTAGTCTCTGTAGAATTCCAAGTTAACAGGTGCCAAATCACAGAATCCCAAAAACAATGGCCAAGTTAAAAGGTCAAAGATTAAATTGTGTGGAAATCTAGCAACTTTTGATCAGCAGAGGAAGCCTCTGCAGGACTTACTGGATGTTGATGGAGCAATATATCCTTTCCATTTCACACGTACAAGAGACCGCTTCCCTCTGTGACAGCATCAGCAGACAGCACGACAACATAGCAACTGAGAAAATTAAATTGTGTATATGCTGAAAAATGTTTGTGTGCCTCTGGGTTTATATGAATTTCATTTTAAACGTAACTCCTATAATAGAGAGAATGCAGTATTTGCATAGAACTTACGTTGATGTACAAAAATAAGCTTTCTTTGCGTGCACACACACACACTTGCACACACACCAGTGATGTTCACCATGAAATGATGAAAAGAAGATCCTTCACAGATTAAAAGTAAATGAATGCTGGCTTTGTAATTTAATGAATACTTTCACTGTTACTACATTTTCCTATTGATGTCATAATAAAGGCTTCCCTCACAGGTGAGAGTCTCACTTTGGATCTCTTTAAGAAATATCTCGGTGGTGTTATCTTTACAGCGTTGTATTCATAGGTGATCACAATGTTTGAGCATTGTTATATAGAATGAATACTTTCCAGTATTCTTTGGAAGCTGCATATATCCATGTGTTGAAAGGGTGTCATCAGATCAAATTTTTAATAATAACTTGGGAAGGTAATTAGGTATCACTCCTCTTTGAAAGTCAGGACATTTACAGAGTGTTTGCAAATTCCTAGTACAACCTTAATTTTTAATCGATGTAAACATATTCATGATAAGAAAACTGAAAAATACATGATTATTTTTTAAGATATGATTTGGAGGAAATTCAAGTCAACATTTTACATATATAAATCAGGAAATTACTGCAACTGGAGAGTGTTTTCAAACTGTTAGAATATGAAACGACGTTATATATCACAAGAAAGTTAGAAACTTTTACCTTGTAACTTTTGCCTTGAGCAGACCTAAAATTATTTCACAGTACAGATTGTTAACAACCTTATACCATTTTCAGATTATGCTTGGGACTCTAAGTTTATAAGCAAGCTATTTTTACATGGCCTCTACACCTTTTGCATAAACCTGTTTCTTTAAAAAAAGGAATCCAAAATTAGAAACTACCCATTTTAAAATTATCCATATTTATATCTATGATCAAAATTATGATGTATCATGTATTTGAAATTATTCAAGGAATCTAAAGAGTTCCCCTGCAGCCTGATTATATGACTTGGTGAAACATTTTCTGTATTATAGTGGTGAAAAAAAAAAGAAAAAAATCATTAAAATATGACATGTTTGAAAATTTAAGTTCAGTAATATTTCTGGCTCTACCTTGTTTTGATTACTTCTCAAATGACATTAGAAATGACTCACTTTACTTTTTTATGGTGTTCTAAATCATCTTTGCTTTGCTGACATAAAAAGTCTTTGCTTTCCTAGCCTCTTAATAAGATGATTTATTTGTAGTAAGACCAGGAAGATAAGCCCACAGATGCTATGCCCCCCCATGCTTTATAAGTGGTTTGCAAAAGGTCATATGCCATTGACCTTTTAGACGACTGGAAGAGCTGATCTCACAAAGAGGCCACTTTTCTATCCTTGATTGAAATGAAGATTGCCTTTCTCAACTAAAACAATGCGAGTGGATGACTGTTAATATGTTCAAGAACCTGTCGATTTTTCACATACAGAAATTTTAAAACTCTTCAGCCCTAATACTAGCCTTTTTCTTCCTGACAATAGGTGAAATTTTTCTCCTGAAGTTGAGTCACCTGTAAATACAAACAAATTCTTTTTTTTTGAAGTACAAAATATCAATAGTTGCATCTAATGCTTAAGCACTTTCAGACTTGTTATTGGTATTTTTTTATTTACTTGTCCATTTAACCTAAACTCCACCTCATTTCAGAAAGGCTTTAAGGTGGACTATAGAGACATATATATTATAATAAGACAAATGGCACAAATCCAACAGACAGACAGATAAAAAGAATCACAGTCAAAAAGGAAAATTAAAGAAGTAGAAATGGCAAACTTACATGCATGTCAGTGATAAAAGCTTGGTGTATGTATAACGATATATATGTGCACATGCACACAGGGGCATGCAACACACACACATACTGTTGGCTCGGGGTAGTGAGGCCTTCTCAGCTCTCAGTTCTGGGATACATTAATCCTTGGGGCCTATTTTAAATGGGACGTTAATTGATAAAATTGTTGACATTCTCAACAACATCACAGCACAAGCCAGTAACAGCATCAGGAAGTGATTCTTTGCCACATCCTTGGAAGAAGGTGAAGGCATACTTACTCGCTCAGCTCAGCTCAGCTCACTGAGGGCAGCTCTGGGGCAGGAAAAGAGTTAAAGACCCAATAAACAATTAATTGATTGTTATTTAGACAAAAGTTTAAAATCCAGCCTGATAAATCTTAAATATCTGTATGCTCCAAAATGAGCTGAGTGGAGTCTTAAAGACAAGGTTTGGCAGCACTTGCAGATTCTAAGTATGCAGAGAAGAGAGAGATGGGTCCCTTGTGTTCAACAAGCACCACGAGACTCTGGTGCAGGGCTTCCAAGGATCATCTTTGAAGAAACACTGATAAATAGAAGTGATGTTCTCAAACCTGCCATCTAGTCTTCCAGAATATTTTTTCTAGCAACTGGAACGGGATTTTGGGGGGAAAAAATGGATAACAGAGTTTCCAAGTTACAGTCTGGGAAATAGGGACCTTATAAATTAATGAAAGCTTGATACAGTAGCTGTAGATAGGAAAATAACAATCTAAATCAAGGAATGTAATTTCCTACTTTATTCTGCTCAGTCACACCTGGAATATTAGGTTCATACTTTTGATGCCATATTTATGAAAGATATTGATAATTCCTTCAACATACTCCACAAACATTTTCTGACCAACCTAACACGACTATGGTCCTGTGTGTATTTCTGGAATTGAGGCATGTCCATGGGAGCAAACTAAATGGAGCAATATGGAATGTGCTCCTTGAGATGCATGTACAAAAGTGCAGCTTTCATTTCAGAACCATAAGCTCTGGAGCCAGAGTCACTGAATTTAAAGGACAGTTTGGCCACTTAATAGTTACGTAGACAATTTATGTGATTTCTCTGAACCTTGGTTTCCCTGTAATTAAAATGGGAATATGGTTACTACCCACCTCATAAGGTTTTTATGCGGGGAAGTATTTTATATTTGTATTGCACTTAGAATATTGCTTGCCATATAGTAATCAGCCAATTACATTCAAGCAATATCTGTTAAAAGCTTGAGAAAAATACTAGCCCATCATCTTAATAAATCTGATAAGGTAAAATTTTTACAATTCACTTTAGGAACTATCCTAAACAATTCAGTATGTATTTGACTTCTCAATTTAGAATAGGATTCAAAGAATATTATGGACCAAATATGTACCACTTCGATGCTTTGCAGTTTGAGATACTTTAATAGATGTCCATTCATTCTCACTTCAGCTTAGCATTTGTTACTTATCTGATATCTTGCATTACTCTAGGAACCATAATAACAATGAATAAGTCAGAATTCTTCTCATTAATTAGCTTTAACTTGCAATTTTGAAGATTAAATTGACATGTGAATGCGAAGTTATTTAGCAATGTAATTTTTTGCAATAATAGGTGTAAGCAGAGGGGTGTTGAAGAAGTCTATGAGTTTGTAGATTGAAGCTCCAGTAATGGGATAGACAATGGGGCGGGGAGTGTCAGTGAAAGCTCCTTGAAGAAATGGTCCTCATTTGAAAACCAGAAGGTGATCAGAAGTGAGCCTGTTGACTTACTGGACTCAACCCCTAAAGCAAAGTCACAGAGTGAGGAAGACCACGGCATACCTGAGTGACAAGAGCGACCATGCAAGGTGGGGAATAGAGGAAAAAGGTGATGAGAATTTAAATGGGTGTTCAAATTGTGCAGTCTTGCAAATCCTACAATTAAGCATATCATTTAAAGAATTAGGTTATGGGATTTCAGTCTGAGGAAGTGAGAGTTCTGTAATCTACAAAATATAAAGAGGTGAGATCATAACACCAAAGTCATTAGAAAACCACAGTGAGCAAAGAACAAAAGCCTTGAGATAAGGTATCACTAAGCTTGAGTCCAGATTCTGTCACTTCCAAGTTACAGATTTACTTAACCCATTAAAAATTTATGGAGTATCTACGGTATGCAAGACACTGTGCTAGGATCCAGTGAAAGCAATTTTAAAGGGAAGGAGGGTAAAGACAAGGAGGAGCAGGAGGAGAAGGACCTGAAAAAGAAGAATAAAGGAAAAAAAAGAAAAAAACAAGCTCTGATATCATAGACTTTGCAGTTAACTGGTAAATGCCACCATTGCTTTAACAAACTATTACCCTCTTGAACATATAATTACAAATGACACATGCACTAGAAAGTAAAGAAATGAATAGCAAAGAGATTAGGAAAATCTTTCAAGATGAAAGGAAAATTGAGCACACATCTAAAGGATGACTAAAACTCAATTTGGCTAAAGAAGGAGTGACACAATGTTGAGCTACATAATTAATAATTCAAAACAAGTGAAAATGCTTTCTAGTGGAATTTGTAAACATGCTTTATTGCAAAATAATAGCCATTCATTGTTTTAACTTCTCCACCAATATACTAGAGGATAAAGAAGAAATTATAAATCACCCCACATTGCAACTCTTTGCAGTGGTCAGATTTTAACAATAAATATACTTTCTTTAACATATATCTTGATTGGATTATCAAAAACTATTAAGAGTGTGGGGTTTTTTCTCTATGTATAAACCCATAAGTTAACCTGTTATTGTTTCAATAAAATATGAATTTCCTGGGTCAGAGATAAAGGACTTGCTACACCTGGCATAGCAAGTAATGTGAGCATGATGACAGTGTCAGTTCCCCAAGCCCAAAATCTCATGGGGATAATGCAGTCAGACCTTAACAGAAGCCTATAAATGCAGTGGCTGTGTTATAGGAGAACACTGAGCTTGGGAGATATGCCACTTTTGTAACAAGCAGAAGTTTATTCTTTGTTCAGGAAGAAATCACACATTGAACACTGAATATCTCAGGATCTCTCACTGCAAACATAGCCTTAACCAATGGCCGATTGTGACAACAGGGTAGACCTCGAGGACATTATGCCAAGTGAAACAAACCAGGCAAAGAAAGACAAATAACTGTGTGGCATCACTTCTACCTGGAATTTAAAGGGAAAAGTGTCAGATTGATAGAAACAAAGAGTAAAAAAGTAGTTGCCATGGGCTGGGGCTTGAGGAAATAGGGAGACATTGGTAAAAGTGTACAGATTTTCTGCTAAGATGAAAGAGGTCTTAAAAAAAAAAGAAACACAGATAAGAAAAAGGAAATAGCCTGGTAAAGATCAGGAAACTATATATTCTTTTTCTTTTCTTTTTTTTTTTTTTTTTTATTCTTTATATTCTTGGCATCCCCAGTAAAAATGTGTAGGGTGACAGGGTCTGAGGCAGACTGCCTCATTCAAATGTATCTCATGGCAACACAAAAAATGGGTCAATGAGTAGAGATAATATATGCATTTAATTACTTAGATTCGGGATCCCTGGGTGGCGCAGCGGTTTGGCGCCTGCCTTTGGCCCAGGGCGCGATCCTGGAGATCCGGGATCGAATCCCACATCGGGCTCCTGGTGCATGGAGCCTGCTTCTCCCTCTGCCTGTGTCTCTGCCTCTCTCTCTCTCTCTCTCTCTGTGACTATCATAAATAAATAAAAATTAAAAAAAAAAATTTAAAAAAAAAAAAATAATTACTTAGATTCTTTTTTTTTAATTACTTAGATTCTTGAAGAAAAAAGTAACAGTAGAAAATTGGCAATATTTTGGTCATTTATTTGTTAATATGGAAGTATATTTGATTAGTTGCAACAGGAAGACACTTCTGAATTTTTGATTCTGAAATTAGAACATGGACTGTATTTTGAGGCAAGTAGACCTAGTCAGTGTAATGGCAGTGATTACTTATTATTATCTAACTTCATGTGGAAAGTATTGCATGTTTTGGTAATAAAACATACCTAATGTACTGTTGGTTGAATTTTGTCCTCCAAAAAGGCATAAAATCCTAATCCCTAGTACCTGTGAATATGACCTTATTTTGGGTATAGTTTTCTTCCATAAGTAATTAGTTAAGATAAATTCAGGTTGGATTAGAGACCTAACTCCAATGACTAGGGAATTTATTAAAAGGCCATGTAGAAATACAGAAACACAGACACAGGAAGAATGCCATGTAATGTATGGAGGCAATGCTGTGTCTATAAGCTAAGGAATGCCAAGGATTGCCAATAACCCTTGGAACCTTGGAGAGGCAAGAAAGTTTCCTCCTCAAGAGATTTCCAGGAATCCTGGCTCTGTTGATACCTTGATCTTAGACTTCTAGCCTCCAGAACTGTGAGAGAATATTTTTTTCTTCTTTTAAGCCATTGCAGTAGTTTTTACAACAGGCTTAGAATTTATAACTATAAATATGATCTTTTTCTTCTATTCCAGTAATCAAATATATATGAATGATATGTATCAATATATATGCACAGACTTGTAAAACAGATGATTGCCTTCCTTTGAGTGCTGTCCCTCCCCCAAAATTGACACAGACAAGAATTTTGATGCAACCACTGTTTTTGAGAGATGATCCCAGGAAGCAGGGGTAAGTGAAACAGAGAATACAGGAATCTCTTTAAGGCTGAAGGTACATGATGAGGTTATTGCTGGGGGCACCCAGGAGTCAGTCCTATGGCTGTCTGATCCTTTCTGTGAAAGTCTAGCAGAGTTTGTGGAGAGGATCTGCATGAGGATGTGAACTCCTGCTATTTCTCCTACCCTAGGGATTTTGCCCTGGTCCACCAGCCCTTACTCAGCCTTCATCAGTCTGGAACCTAGTGTAGCTGAAATTTTGTCAAGGTCATCCTGTTGCATCTATAACAGGTGAATACACATTCGACTCCCCTCTGTCCCTGTAGGCACCATGTCTCTTACATTTTCTTTTTTTTTTTTTTTAAGAATTTAGTTTATTTATTCATGAGAGACAGAGAGAGAGAGAGAGAGGCAGAGACACAGGCAGAGGGAGAAGCAGGCTCCATGCAGGGAGCCTGACGTGGGACTCGATCCCAGGAGTCTGGGATCATGCCCTGGGCTGAAGGCAGGAGCTAAACCTCTGAGCCACCCAGGCTTCCCTCTCTTAGATTTTCTACCTGCTCTTTTCTCTGCAGTCTCAGCTCTCTTATAGGTTTGAAAAAAAATAATAAATTTTCTGTTAGAATGGAATGTCTTTTCCATTGTAAGCAGAGATTCTGCTCCTTTCAACTTTCTATATCCCAAGTACGAAAACCACAAATCCTAGACTCTACTTAATATATTCCATAATTGCATTTTTATTTATTTTAGGTGTCAGTTACAAAATATCCTAATGCCCTCCTCCAGTATACATTTTAAAAGTAAGTTAACAGTTAATGTGAAACAAACATGTAACACATGAATTGTATCAGTAGATAACAGTTGTTTTATATCAGGCAATTATTTTGCAAATTAATCTTGCAAATCTGATTTCAGCCCTATTTGGCCATAAAATTTATTTTAGATTATGAAATTTCAGTAGTTTTTTTATAAAACAAGGTTAATGTCCTCTAGTTAAGTCCATCACACCCCCCACATTTTGTCTAGAAGGTAAGAAGATAACCATTTTTTTAATAAACATTGATATGTCAACTTGCCCTACAAATAGATTTTTTTTTAAGATTTTATTAATTTATTCATGAGAGACACAAAGAGAGAAAGAGACAGAGACACAGACAGAGGGAGAAGCAGGCTCCTCACAGGAAGCCTGATGTGGGACTCAATCCTGGACCCCAGGACTATGACCTGAACCGAAGGCAGGCACCAAACTGTTGAGCCACCCAGGCATCCCTACAAATAGACTCTTAGGAATCTGGAAATAGACAAAAATAAATATTTTTATATTCACATATGTATTACAAGAACATTATAACTGTATATTACTACTGATAAGACATTCACTTTTAATTTCTTCACTAACACACTTAATCCATCTGCCTTGACCTAGCACACTCCAGTGCCATCACTATTCATGTGACTAATACACAAATGTTATGAATATATTTTTCTCCATTAAAGACTCTGGTGGCCCTCAAAACACATTCTGCTTTTCTAAATACAAGCACAAGTATGGAAGGATGTCTATGACATAAAAATTTTAATATAGTTGGCTTTCAGACACCAAGGTTTTAGTATCAGAGGAGGGAGGAAAGTTAAACAGATGTTTCTACACAAGCATCAGAAAGTGGACATGAATGCAACAGTGTAATTTAACAAAGTCCCCTTATGATCCCCAAACTTCTCCATTTGTCCCAAATAGCTGTTAACAAGATTGTATTTAATAATAATAATAATAATAATAGTAATAATAAAAAAGCCAATAATAGTCTATGCTATTGTAGTTTATAGTAAGAAACATATATTTGATCTCTCATTTTTGGCAAAGAGCTCCTAAAACCCTCGAGATTTACTAAATGATGAGATCAGTTAAGGTGTCTTGATACTCATAACAAAACTCTTTCAACACATCTGACTATGTTAATGAGGTGATTCTTGGAAAGCACCTATGGTTGAGGTCTGGTTGGTAGATCCAAGTATGTGATTAAAGGGTTGGAACTTTTGATATTCCTGCCTCCAAATTTCTGAGGGGGAATTGGGGCTAGAAATGGAATCAGTCATAAATGGCCAATGATTCAATCAGTCATGCCTATGTAATATGATCTCCATAAAACCCCAAAGGGTGGGGTTTGGAGAGTTTCTATGTCGGTGAGTTAGAACACATCCATATGCCACCCCATCAAGACCCTAACTTCGTGAGGAGGTCCTTGTTCTAGACTTTGTTGTACATATCTTTTCATTGATCCTTTAATGTCCTTTGTAATAGACCAGTTATCTAGTGAACAACTGGGTCTCCTGGGCTCTGTGACTTACTGCAGCAAATTAATTGAACCCAAAGAGGAGGTTGTTGGAACCTCCAGTCTATAGCTGCTTGGTCAGAAGCACAGGTAACAACACGAATAGGCAATTGTTATCTATAGTGGAAAGGGTGGGAATCTTGTGGGACTGAGCCCTTAACCTTGGAATCTGATGCCATCTTTAGAGAGAGAGGGTCAAAAGTGAGTGGAATTGTAGGACACCCAGCTGGTGCCCCAGAGTCGCTTGGTGGTGTTGGGAAATACTGAACCACCAAGGACAGGAATTTGTCATCAGAATTGTACAGTCAATATTACTCTTTATCCTCAGTATCAAGGATATGAACTTCTCTTCCTTAGAATCTAACAGTTCATAGGAAAAGCTACATTTTAAAGTTCAACAATATATTACTAAGTTATATCATTTGCTGACTTCATGAAAATCTCATTATTTTCCACATTTAAAAATTTATATCAATTTGATTTTGAGATTAATGCAATTATCTACTCACTGTTATTAAGAAAGAAATACCAGAACCAGTATTTCATAAAGGCTTATGGTCTTTTCAAAAATTCCTGGGACACTTGGGTGGCCCAGTTGATTGAGTGTCTGACTTTTGGTTTTGGCTAAGTCATGATCTCAGGGTCTTGGGGTCAAGCCTGTGTCAGGCTCTGCGCTCAGTGGGGAGTCTGCTTGAGATTCTCTCTCCCTCTCCCTCTGCTGCTCCCCCTGCTTCTTCTCTCTCTCTCTCTCAAATAAATAAATAAACCTTTGTAAAAAAAACTCCTGAAAACAGGTATTTTTAAAAATTATTATTTAAGGAAATTCAAAAAGAAGAGAACAAATTCTAGATGTAAAAAAACAATTTTACTGATTAATAAAAGCCTTTACATGACTATAGATACAATATCTGTAGAGGTATTTTCCAGTTACAATATAGAGTGAAATAATAGAGTGTGATGATAAAACACAAAATCTTTTTTTTAATATTTTACTGTATAGTAAGATAGTAAAAATTCAGTTATCATCTGGATTAAGCTTTTTCATCATTGGTCAGCTAGTTTTTATAATATAAACTTTATTTTCAAAAATATGAAATTTTTATTGTCTTAATTTATTTTATCCAGTTTTAGTTGTCCAAAAATAGTAGTTTATAAAATAATAGTTTAACTTCAAATAACAGTATTGACAGATAATAGTGTGCATATTTTTAATAGTGTACATATATTAAATATTAATTTGGTCTCAGGAAAAGAAAAGTAGACACAGATCAATAAAAGCTTATGCTTTCTCCTCAACTAAGAAATAACAGAGCTCCTGGGAAATTCAGCTTCACCCTACATCAAGAATTAAATGTGAGACCTGTAACTGTTTGATTCATAATGTTCATTTTAGCTTTATTTGGAAAATTGATCAAGGAAGAGGTAGCTACTGTCCAAACATCTTTTTTGTTTATTTGTTAATTTGTGCTTTTATGTAAGACAGTGAAGAACCATCTGCCTTGTACTCATGAGTTTAGCTAGTACGTTAGAGAACAAAGTCCAAATCCTTCCAAGAGGCTCTCTTTGCAGGAGCTTGTTCTCTGTCATTCCCCATGTGGCTTTTATGCTGAACTTCCAGAGTTCAGAAAAGAAAATTTAGAAAGTTATATTATTTTTAATGTTAGAAAGTTCTCCTTATAGACATCTATTAAAACATGGGCATAATGTTGTTTAAATTTCTGGATACTACACACGTATAGTCATTATTTGAAAGGTCTTTGAGAAGTTAATAGGTAGTGAATAATTTGCTGAATTTTATGATCTATTATTTTTATCTATTCAAACATACTTTCAAACTACTTATTAATTAATTAATTTAAAGGTGTGAGCAAAGCCCCTATACATGTTATCACTGTACTATTTGTGCTGGGGTATATATCAACACATGATGAAATCTGTGCTGCTCTTTCATTAGCTTGAGGAGAAATAAGTAGGACAGGTGCCTCAGGTAGTGATCAATACACCAGAATGTGCTATGTGAGTGAGGGAAGTAGAAGTAGAGATGGAAATGATGGTTCCCAAAAGGAAGCAATCCCCTCCTTTGAGGGATCAGAGAGTGTATCATGGCTGGGATGTCATCTGAATTGTGTTTTAACCCATTTGTAGAATCCTAACAAATAGAATAAGTGGGAAGTATTTTACAGGAAGGAGACACAAGATGAGCAAGGCCAATTAGCCAGGAAAAACAGATGAACAATGTGAGTTCAGAGATTAGTTGAGTTTGGTTGGAACAGCAAGAAATTTAGAACAGATTAGTGGGAAATGAAGCTGCTTGTGGATAGAGATGATTGACATCAATGCCCTCACCACTTCCTGAATCCGGGCATTTGCACCTCTGGTCTGAAAGGCTACAAAATGCCTTAATTTCCCTCTTTCCAGTGTGGTTCTTTACAATCTCTTCTTCATGTTTTCACTAAAGGTATAATACTAAATGACAAACATAAGCATGTCTTCAGTTATTTAATATTTGGTCTACACTCCTGACGAATAAGTCTACTGTCATGGCACACTTTGCAAGACCCTCCGAGGCCTGATAACCTACACCTGCCTAACACCATGCCTTCTGGTTTCTGGTCTGAAAGCTGCTCTGACACCCTATGCTCCACAGTACATATCTCAAAGCTACTTAGAGTTTAAAAATTGCCGTTGGCACATTTACCTGCTTACTGGACCATAGGCTCTGGAAGGACGGAGATCATCTCTCTTCTTCATCATGCTCTATCCCTAACACTTTGCATTGTGACTGGTGTGTATTAGGCACAAAGATATTGGTCAATATAAAATAGATGGTGTGCTTTCATTCCTTTTTTATGCTGAATTTGAACTCTAGTGCATATTTTTCATTTTCAGCTCCTCTCCATTTAGAATAGCTACATTTCTTCTCACTATTGTTTTTGCCTCAGTTCATGATCTCCACACTGAGCATGGAGTCTCTTCAGATTCTCTCTCCCTCTTCTCCTCCCCCACTAGTGTTCTCTCTCTCTCTCCTCTTTTTATCTCTCTCTAAAATAAATAAAATCTCCTTAAAAAGTTATCAAGTGATAGAGATTTTCAGTTTTTAATGCAACCAATTAGCCCCAACACTCCAATGACTGTGTTGAATTTTTGATAAATACTTCTTAAAATATTATTTTGTGGATTCATGTATACAGGCAATATTGCTAAGCCTCTAAGAGCATGGTCTATTTCTGTAAAATATCACTAGTTCAATGATCTTGGCTCAGACAAGATGGCTGATGACGTGCAGACAGAGGTCGCTCAATATTTAATTTCCTATCAGTAACTCCTAGAACTTTCTTAGGTACTCATTGAATATATTTTAAAAAGAGATCAATTTCAAAGGCACTTCTTTCTACCTCTGGAACTCCATCCTCAGCCAGCATGATCCAGTACATAAATTTGAAGACCACCCTATGAGAAAGCATTGAAAAGGAATTTAGACTGGTGCAAGCTCTGTAGCACTGTTCCTCTATCACCTGAAGTCTGAAAATGAGGAACTGTGCTATGAGGAAAGGACTTATGTTCAAATTCATTTGTGTTCAAAATTGCTTCCCTCATGGCATACTGCTGAGTCTAAACTCATTATTTATCCCTTCATTTTATTTTTTTAAGAGATTCCTTTTTTTAAAGATTTTATTCATTTATTCACAAGAGACACAGAGAGAGTGGCAGGCAGAGACACAGGTAGTGAAAGAAGCAGGCTCCATGAAGGGAGCTCGATGAGGGACTTGATCCAGGACCATGGGATCATGACCTGAGTGGAAGGCAGATGCTCAACTGCTGAGCCACCCAGGCATCCTGGAACTTCATTTTCTAAAACTCTTCTGAAGGCAAGCTTTTCTACAGGATTTGCACATGGTACAACCATATGCTAAGACAAGGAAAGAGGGAAAATGCGTGCCATGTATCTCCTGGAATAGATGCCCTAGTGTGGGTCCACTGTTAGCCAAATTGGGAGTCAGCAAACTTTCTCATATTTCTCTATGAGTCGTGAGGCTTCACAAGCCAAAGAGCAAAATCAAGGCTATTATGTAGGTACTTATAGAACAAGAGACAAAACAAAGTTTCACTTTTTTTTTTTTTGGAGGAAATTTAAATTGAGTAAGATTTTTTTTTAATTTTTAATTTTTATTTTTTGTAAAACAAGCCCACTAATAAGAAGAATAGACTTGTTTTTAAGGAGGATGACATTTCATTTAGCAGGGATTCAGAACTGGAGTTCCCTATAATCAAATTGATCACAAACATTCATGTAAAAAAAAAAATCTTAGCTCACTGTTTACAAAGCCACTGGTGGTGCAGCTTTGGCCTGCAGGCCACAGTTTGCAGACCTATAAACCAGAGGAGAGCCAGAAGCACCTGGATTCCTCACTGTGAGTGTGTGTGCATATTTGTGTGTATGTGAAGCTGGTAGGTGACATGAAATCACTAAGTGAGGAAAGTAAATTTGGTATATTACACTCTTTTTAAAGAATTCCCAATTCTCATCCACTGTAGTGAGAAGATATTTTTAAAGAGCTGAATTCATTTTCTGTTATTACTGTAACTAATGACCACAGATTTAGTGGCTTACAAGAACACAGATTTATTATTTTACAGTTCTGACAGATGGAAATCCAAAGTCAGTCTTGATTGGGCTAAAGTCAGGGTGTTGGCAGAGCTCGCTTCTGCTGGAGGCTCTGAGGGGAGAGACTCACTTGCTTTCTCAGCTTCCAGAGGTCACTGAGTTCCTTGATGTGTTACCCCTTCCTCACACCACTCCGACTTACTGCCTACATCATCCCTTCTCCTATCACTAACTGATCATTCTGTCTGTCCCATATAAGGACCTTTGTGAATATATCAGGCCAGTCTGGAGAATCCAGGATAAGATAATTTTTAGATACTAAATTTAAAAATCCCTTTTACCCTGCAAGGTCCTATGTTCACAGTTTCGGGGGATGAGAATTCAGTTGTGTTCAGGTGCCATGGTTCAGCCCAACATGACACCCTTCTGCGTTTTATGCAATGTGCTGGTTACTTTATTCTGAATGGGCTTCACCGGCTTTCCTCAGCCACTTCAGATTCCACAAGTTTGCTAAAAATTTAACTATTAATTTCTTCTAATCTCTTCTAATATATACAAGCAGTTTGCAGAGTAGTAATGTAGCTATCCAATATTGTATTTCTGAGTACACAGGAGTTCCATACTCATTTTCTTATTTAACTATCAGAACAATCCAGTGAAGTATGTGTTACTTCCTCATTTTACTTTCATATGGCTGTTCAACATCAGCTGACCACAGCTACTAAATCTGTTTGAATAGTAGTGTAGAACTGCAGTCCTCCTGATACTTCCCTGAAAACACAGTCCTTTTCTGAAATAATCCCAGCTGGAGCAACATGTTTGAGAAATCAGTGAAGAATGAATTTCATTGTTTCTTTCCAAATCAAATGCAGGAAATCAAGCATATGAAAATCATATTCCTCCCTCATCTTCTGAATGTAGATTAAGAAATGTTTATAGAAATAATTATGTAGAAAATGAACAGAGTTTTAAATTAATTTAATATAATCAGGTGGGCTCTCAGCTACCGTAGGTAGACAGGAAGAAGATAATTTGAGCAGATTAATGCATGATATTTGGAAAACTCTAAAGAGATTTGTTTCAGGATTGATTAGCACTTACCTTTAAAATAGAGAAATGTATTCAAATTTGAATTGTAAATTCCATCCTTATTTTATACTGCTACATAGGAAAGGTATTTATTCTATGGAACAGGAACGATTAGGCATTAAATTCAATAAAGATAGGAGTTCAAAAACTGTAGACTTTCAAATGTTAGTTTATTGGATAGTTGAGATTATTTCATATGCATGAAACCTAATCTGAATCAAAAGTATCAACCACTGAGAAAAAAAGCTATTCCATAAATCCTGTACTATGTAAAAAAGTAGAGTTTTTTAGAAATATGGAGATAAAAAGCTGTGGTTTAATATATAATCAGTGGCTTCATGCATGAGCAGGTGATCATTTGAACAATTCTCATTTGCATATTGTTAAATCGTTAGATGAATTGTTTAATTTTGCCACCCTATCTTTTTTTGTACATACAGAATTGGTGTATGTGAAAATTTTGACAGAAATATGGTTTTATTCCTGATGGAAGAACTACTTGGAACATTTAGTGCTTAAAGGAAAATAATCCATTTTTCCAAGTACTAGAAATGTAATTTTTCCTAAAGGAGACAGAGGTCAGATTTCCCTTCTATTCACTTTGTTGCCTAATAAAGTGGAAACCAGCAAGGTTCCCAAAGCATCTTCACCAATTAAGGATAAGGAGAGGTTATGTAGCATCCTGAAGTGTAAAATAGATCTGTGAAAGCTACAACAGCAGCCTTAAGGAAGATCACACTGTGAACGTTTTGAGAATGAATTGTGCAAAGCATGATATATCAGGCAAGTAAATGACAATGACATTTAACATCCATAATCCAAATAGAAAAATGTTTTTGAGAGATCAGAAATGACCAGATTTCTCAAAGACTTTATTTTAGATATATATCAGGAAATGAAAACTACAAATAATCTAAGGAAAATTACCATTGATAATTCAAGTGAATTTGGAAAAAAATCATAAATAAATGTTTAAATAACTGCTAGAATAGATAAACCCACTGTTGGTAGGAAAAAATACATTAAGGCACTAAAAAGAAAAGGACAAATTGACTATAAAGAATTCATAATATTTCTCTCAGTTAGTAGCCTCAAGAGAAAATGGAATCTATATTGCAAAATCAGAACAAATTGTTCAATAAGACTAGAAAAACATTCAAAATTATTACAGGAAGAAAGGAAAGACATCATAAATTTTTAAGTACTGGTTTATATTCTAAAATACACCCATACCTCAAGCCATTTCCACAAGTCCTGGGCTCTCTCTAAAGGCAAGGGCCTGAGGGTCGCACCCTGAACCTTACAATGTGTGAGTTAAAGTTCATCATTTCTACCACTGTTCACAAGTGACATTGATGGAGTACATACCATGAGCCAGACACTGGAGTGAATGGTTTCACATGCACTGTCTCATTTTTCTACGGCAATTCTAGGAAGGGTATGTCATAGTGGTCATTGACTAAAAAAGTAAGCCAAGTTTTATTGGGTTGCATTGCTTTGTTTAAAATTGCATATTTTGTAATAAGAAATCCAGGATGGAATCTATGATTATCTCATTCTAAGTGCTCTTTCCAATATTCAACTCTGTCCTCTAATAAGTGTGAAAAAGAAAAACATAGCCGAGTGAAACACAAGACAGGAGCCCACTGTGAACACTGGATACTGTTTGACCTGAGAGTAGCTAGCGAATGTATTTCCCCACAGAAGCACGTGAGCTCATGTGGCCAACTAGCACACTAAAATTTTCTTCATAGAAACTGTTTTATTCTTACACAAGTTCGAATGCCACTAGGATTTTTCTTCTTTCTGCATCAACCCAATAGAATCTGAAGTGTTCTTTAGCTGAATTTATTTTATTAAATACCTCTCCTGCACATGGTGGCTATGGGATATGGCACCAGTCTCATTAAGTGAAAAACGATTCATTTAGGATCTTCGATCTGTGAGATAGTGTGATAAGCACCATTAGAAAAGAAAATAAGAATGACGCCTTTTTTATCCTTGAGATCTTAATTGTCCAAAGAGAGGAACAAGAATACAAATCAGTTGTATGTATGCACATGTAAGTGTATACATGCACACACGTGTGTAGTTTTGTTTTGATATTAAATTATTCCAACACTGTTTGAAGAAGCAGCTTGTTAAATGTTTGTCTTTGCTAAAGTACTATGGATTCATAGGAATGGCAGAGATCTTCTAGGATATTAATATTCTTTAGCAAGAGCATCATGTTCTAAAAGAGTGGATAGTAGAACAGAGATGCAAAAATCTAAGTAATTTACTCAAAGATTTAGTTTCATAAGTAAAATTCAGCACTAGAACTCACCTCTTCAAATCACTGTTCTGTAAGATTTCAATAGCACTCATATGGAGACATTAGTAATTCAACTAATTCTAAAAGGCTTTTTGTATAGAATAATGGTATGTCTTAGGATCTGGGAGAGAGATAGAAAATGCTTTCATAGGAATTCTATCTAGTATAACTTCCTATACATTTCAGGAGTTTTTATACTGTACCTACAGTACCGATTGACATTCATAGGCCTCTGCTTAAAATATTCTTGTGCTAATAAGCTCACAACCTCATAAATGACCCTATTCAACATGGGAGCTATACTATTGCTACAAGTTTTATCTTTATACTTAAACCTGAATCAACATAATTTCCATCTATTGGTTCTGAATCTTTCCTTTGGAATGATTGGGAAAATATCTAATCAAGCTTATGTGTCATCAGTTCAATATCTAAAAGCAACCAATCATGCTTTTCTTTTCTATACTCAATAGTTCCAGCATTTTCTTTCCAGACCTCCCCCTCATCACTACTACTCTTATTTGGATAGGTCCCAAGCAGCCAGCATCCCATTTCAAAATGCGGGGTCTACGACATTCTGACATGGCCTTGCTAAGTCAGAGAATGCTGATATTTTCCTTTTCATAGATTCAATCCCTACTGATGCAGGCTAAAATAGCATTCATCTTTCTGGCAGCCACCTCATGTGTTTTCACTTCTTGTCAATTTGAAAATGTAGATTTTTTTCACAGACCACATTTCCAAGTCACTGGGGAGGAGCCTCTTCCAGAGGGTGTGAAGCTGAGTCTCCTGGGACTGTTGTTAGCATGACAGTTCCAGTGAGAAGGAAGCTCTTCAGATCACCAGTCCTCTCAAACCTAATGATTTGGGCACTGTTACTTAATGTTTAACTGTTGTGTGCTGTTAAATCCAATTCTGGTAGACCTATTCTAAAAAACTGCTCCCCTGAACCAATCCTATAATTTGCTTTCTCTCTTTTTCATAGTCAAATTATCAGATGCTTCCCACAACTCCATCACTATATTTTCTTTTCATCACTACATTTTCAACTCCAACCTCACAAGACACACTTGTCACCTGAAAATCCTTTTGTCTTCTTTGTTTTTCCAATTAAATTCTCACTATCCTGAGTGACTACTCCCACATCTTCCTAATAGCTCTTGCCTACATAGATGATATCCCTTCCCCTTTAATAGAGAGAATTGAAGAACTCAGGGAGCAACTGTCTTTACCTCTCACAACTCCCCTGGGAAATAACTGCCCTATCTCCTTCTCTTCATTTTCTGATGATAAAGTCACCCCGTTCCCCTCAATGTTAATCCTTCCACGTCTACGTTTACTTCTCCTCTGCAGAATTTGCTTCTACTCTTCCTATTTTTAAATTTCTTTCCCTACCAATTATTTAACATTAGTCTATTTGTCTTCCCCATGGTAGAAAAAAAGAAGGAACCTCCCTCGATCTTGCTTCTTACCATCAGTGTCTCTTTCCAACTCAGCCACAGCTTTTGACAGAATCAGCTATACTCACTTAGAATTCCCTCAGTTCTGAGCCACTGTCCAGACTTTTGCTTTGGGATTTCTACTCACACTAAGCCACTGAAACCATCACACACAAAATCATCAGTAGCTATAAATTTTATCTTATGGAGAACATTCGGTGCTTTTTACTATTCTTTACATAATGAAAGTCTCCAAACCTTTCATTTCTTTTGTTTTCCAAAACCTTTCACTATCATGACATTTCTCTTTTCTGAAATTTTCTACCTCTCTTGTTTCCTTTAATCTCATCACAATGAATATTGGGATTCTTTGGTTGCATTGCCTTTTCCCTCTGTTCTCCTTCTCCCAACATCTCTTGATTTATGCAATTGCACCCACTGTCTTGTTTTTATTATATCAAATCCACAGCCATGACTTCTATGCTCTGTTCACAAAGATTCAGATGCATGTATAAATCCGCTCATCAAACCTTTTCACTTGGAAATCCAGTGGACATCGACAATTTATCATGGCAAAAACTGGATTAATCATATTTCCCTCAATACGAATTCGTTATATTACTCTTCTTCCAAACTGTTTCAAAGTTCAATTCTGATCTGCTTACCAGTTACATGAAGCATAAAACTGAGAAGTATCCTAGAATGTATTCATTTGTATCCAATCAATCATGGTTTCCACAGTTTTGCCTGATTATTCTCAAAGCTGTCCCTTTGTCTTGTTTTCACTACCCTTGCTTTAGGGTCACTCCTGATTTGCACACTGGCTCTAGCCTTAAAATTTGCTTCTTCAGCTGCAGCCATTCCCTCTTGTTGGGGTCCCTTCTCTAATATATAAATCATATTTTTGTTCCTCCCTCTTAAAAACCACTTGGTCACTGTATTATCTGTATAAGAACTCTGCCATCTTCTCTGGCAACATTGCAAGCCATGACTCACAAAGTAGTTTATGTTCAAGGAATGACAGGCTGTGTATTTCCCTTTACACGCTCAGAGATGTTTCATGTCTTGGTAACTTTATCCTGTCTATTCTCTTAGCCTGAAAATCCCTTCCCTAAATACTGTTACCTATGTATTTCTCAGGACCTAGCATCTCCTTCAAAGCTGATCACTTCCCATCCACCCACGCTCCCCTGACCCTGTAACCACCCCCATACTTACCATACTACTGGAAGTGGTGGGGTTTTTTGTCAGAACTTTTAAGGCAGGTGCTCTTCTTATTTTATCTTTGTATCCTTGATGTCAAATACTTAGAATAATATTTAATAAATTTTTACTAAGATCAGAACTTTTCCATATAAATAACTTAAGTATGCACCCCATTTAAAACACACTCATTTGATTTATAATTGCATTTTCAGCTGCTGATGAACAACGTAATACGAATTTAGTGTCTTAGCAACAGATTTATGCTTTTACAGCTCTAGAGTTCAGAAATCTAAGACAGGTCCACCGTGCTGTGTTCTTTTCGGAGGCTTTTGGGAATAATCTGCTTCCTTCCATTTTTCAGCTTCTGAGGTCACTCACATTTCTTGGCCTGTGGCCCCTTCCTCCATCTTAAGAGCCTGGCTTCTTCTCTTCTCTCTGAATTCTGTCTCTTTCTCAATCTCTCTCTCTCTCTCTCTCTCTCTGTGTCTCTCTCTTTCTCTCTCTCTGTCTCTCAAGATTTTACTTACTTATTTGAGAGAGTGAGATAGTGAGGGAGAGCACAAGCACGGGGGAAAGGAGTGGAAGAAGCAGTCTTCTCACTGAGCAGGGATCCCCACCCGGGACATGACCCCAGGATTCTGGGATAATGACCTGAGCTGAAGGCAGACACCTAACCTACTGAGCCCCCCCAGGCACTCCTTGAATTCTGTTTCTATCCTCAAACCTTCTCTTTATGACTCTCTCTCAGTTCCCTCTTGAGATTACATTGGACCCACCCAGGTAATGCAGGATAATCTCCCCATTTCAAAAGAATTCATTATAGCTACAAAGTCCCTTTTCCATGTGAAGAATTGTGAACCCAGCCTCCAGGGATTTTGACTTGGACATCTTTTGAAGAAGAGCCATTATTTAGCCTACCATGGTAATCTCACTGCAAAAATTTACAGGAAGCTTCCTGAAATTATACCTCATTAATGATAGCTTATTTCTTTCTCAGATATTTATCACAAAATATAAATTAAAATCCCTTGTATTTATATCTCTTGTTAATTTAAAATTGTGAGTTCCTATTTTTTCATTAGCCAAATGACTGATCGTATTTATGAAGTTTTTCAACGAGTAGTAACTTTATCTGACTACATTACTGCCAGGTCCACATTTGTCCCTCTTGTCCTTAAGGAAATTGTGAAATTCTTCATGTAACTCTTGTCAAAGGTGGTACATGATTGCTCTACTCTCAAACTATATCAA
The DNA here is from genome assembly GCF_003254725.2 of Canis lupus dingo. Lineage (NCBI taxonomy): Eukaryota > Metazoa > Chordata > Mammalia > Carnivora > Canidae > Canis > Canis lupus. The sequence continues at coordinate 53,124,069 of NC_064264.1, read as the reverse complement.
AAAGATTTTAGTTTATCTTGATTTATGCTTAATGGATTCTGCTGTATTTTATTTCTTAAAATATTGTTTTCTCCCTTTTTAGAAATCAGGATACTTCTCCGTATCCAATATTTTGCCATTTCTCTGAATCTTAATTATTCCTGATATATTTATAACAGTAGCTCTGGGATCAAATATGAAAATCCATAATTTGACTAAAATGTTTTCAGTCTTATAGGTTTATTACAGTTACTCCCTGCATGTTCCAAGATGATATTAGGAAATAGCAATAATAAAACATTTTTATATTCACATTATATACAAATATAATATATAAAATACAAATATTTAATATGACACATTAAAAAGTGACATATTTATAAATACATAAAATACATAAATGTATTGTACCTACCTATATATACATCTGTATATTTATTATTAATTTATTAGTATCTATAAATAAAAACAAAAATGTTTTTGTTAAATATTTTGTAAAGAGAATTTCATACTGAGATTATTAAATGGGAATCTTAGATATCATATAACTGTAATGGAATGTGTATATTCTAGTGATTCTGTGAGCTATTTTTTAAATAGTTAAACATGCAGGATAAATCTGCTCTGGCTTTGGAATTATTCATAGTCTTCAATTTTATTTCTAACTTACACCCCAAATTTCTCCTCAGAGATAATATAAGCTATTTTTATCCTGTATATAAGGAATAATTATTTTAAAATTCCATTTATTGAAATAACATATTAGACAGCTTATATTTCCAAAAATATATAATCTTTACTGTAAAAATATTTGGATTTTCTATTTCCTCTCTTAGGCTGGTGTCAGTGCTCCATGAGAAAACGTGTGTTGAACAGACCTGATGCTGATGAAGTGTGAGTGATGCCACCATCTGCAGCTGGGGAAACACACACTTGTAGGGTGTGTGCTTGGGCCCCAGCATGGGAAAGGCTTTTAGGTCATCCTGGGAATATTATTTTCTTTCCATTTTCAAGGTTAAATATAATACAACAGAACTTTGGGATTCCGAACAGTTGTTTTGAAGGGTTCTGAAATAATTTCAAGTCATGTTTAGGGGAAATGTATTCTCTTTTTCTCCTAAACCTCTCTCAAGAGACTGAGTATGACAGCAATTCATCTGAAAGTCAATGTCAAATCTCTTTTAAAGAGGTTTAAAGTAAAAAGTATTCACAAAAATAATAGCATGGTCAGTTCCTAATCCCTGCTGCTCCATATTTTATAGGGAATGTATTATGTGAACACAAACACATCATCATCACCATCATCATCACCATCATTACCATCATCATCTTCTTTCATCTACATTTAATCCTTTATGTTGAAGGACTTAAATGTAAGTTGGCCAAAATACACTGTCATCAATAAATTGAATTAATAAATAGGAGTGTTATCCTTTCCCTTCTTTAAAAAATTTTAAAACACCTCTAAAAAAGCAAAGTGAACTGAACCTATGTATCCCTGAAAACTGATTTCATAATGTGTGCTCTCCTCTTAAATCACCTGTAGAGACTTACTAATATTTGTCAAAGTTAAATTTTCACTTTAAAGATAAATCTGGGGATGTCTGGGTGACTCAGTGGTTGAGCATCTGCCTTTAGCTCAGGCTGTGATCCCAGGATCAAGTCCCACATTGGGCTCCTTGCAGAAAACCTGCTTCTTTGTCTCTCTGCCTGTGTCTCTGTCTCTCTGTCTCTCTCTGTCATAAATAAATAAATAAATAAATAAATAAATAAATAAATAAATCTTTAAAAAAATAAAGATGAATCTGTTCTTGGGATGGAATAATTAAGTATATGCCCAAACCTATACATACTGAGAGTGCTGTGTTCTTGTAAAATCATAATAGTGGTAAAGAAAAATAATCTGTGAATGACCTCCATTTATCAATGAACATTACATTAAAACGGAACATAAGGAAACTTGTTTGACCAAAGTAAAATTTAGTTAGTTTAGACACATCATTCCATCACATAAAAAAAAAACAAAGCATTTTTGCAACTAGAATGCCCTGGTGGTGTAGATTGTTAGTATCACCTTTGCCCTTGAGTTTATGATTGAGTGTACTTCAAGTTCAATATAAGACCTAAATCCTCATAAACCAGTTTATAGAATGTACTGCTTGAGGTCATCAGTGTAAAATCAAATTTTATAACAGGAAACAATTTGGGAGTAGCTGTGTTCTTTTGTCTTTTCATTTTGCTTTTTAAAATGCAAATACCATGAGATTTCTGATTTATTTTTAATGCATAAGTTGAATTTGGACTTCATTACAGATTTATTATTATTATTTAATTGCCATTTTAACCAGAGAAATTGAGGAAGAAATATCAAAATATAGCATACTCCATCTTATGATTAAGATGTAAATATATACCCGGAGTACAAGAAATATGTGGATTTCTCTGATTTGAAGGAAGTTATATACTGAACACCAATGAGCACTTGATACTTCTGCTTGCCCTTATAATGCCCTTGCCTTAACTAAACTACAAAATGTAAAGAGCATGAAGTAATGCTTACGAAAATACTGCTTGTAAATTGCACAGAATAGAAAAAACAAAACAGCATAGGTTTTTGTTTTGGGTCTTTTAAAAAATTTTGGCTATTTAGTGTAGCAGATATTGGAGATTACTTTAAAAAGATCATTGAGAATGTAAAAGAAAATAGGAAGTCATCTTAGAATTTCTGTAAAATGCCTTAAAGTTCACATAAATATACCCTGAATTATGTAATATTTTCTGTAATCACACCTGCTAATCCATTCTAAATCTGGTCTTTAAAGTGTTGAAAGAGGGATCCCTGGGTGGCGCAGCAGTTTGGCGCCTGCCTTTGGCCCAGGGCGCGATCCTGGAGACCCGGGATCGAATCCCACATCGGGCTCCCTGCATGGAGCCCGCTTCTCCCTCTGCCTGTGTCTCAGCTCTCTCTGTGACTATCATGAATAAATAAATAAAATCTTAAAAAAAAAAAATAAAGTGTTGAAAGCCTTTGGATCTCTTATATGTTTTTTATAAGTCTATTATATGTTTCAGTTTATCTTCTGTAAGTATTCATGTAAGCTTCTTTCATAAAATTATGCTTTAAATATGGATTGCCTCTGCACTCATTAAATTATAAATAGACAATATTATTTTGTTAGATGTGTTCTCACTTCCAAATATGCATAGTTAATCATAGAAGTAAAATGATAGAAATAAATGAAGATGACATAAATCACTTGTGATTAATCACACATAATTGTGTATGAGTGTCAAGGGTTGAGTTTAATGGAAATAGTTTTGATCTCTTTATCTCAAGTTCTTCTAAGTAATAGGTGTGTTAAAATGAGTAATTCAGTCTTAACAAAATTTAATAATATTCAATTTTTACCTTAGTAAAATGCAAATGAAGAGTTCAACCCAGTTTATGGATTGACTGAACTTGATAGTCCTTGCCCACACTGAGGTTTGCAGGAGCAAACAAATCTAAGGGTTGTGAAAGAGTTATACAAGCAATAAGATATTTCAGGAAGATTATATTAATATTATTAAAGTTGCCTGTTTGACCACTTTAAACAGGCCCCCTTTAAACAGGAATCCTGTTAATTTCAATGTCTGATCTCAATAAGCAACTCCATCAAATATATATTAAATGCTTATTAAGCTTGAGGCTCAGTATGAAGTGCTTTGGGTAATGTAAGGATGAATAATGGGTATTCCAACACTTAAGGTGTGTTTAATTTGGTCGAAGGCACTTTAGCTGCAATGAACAATTCAGAGGTCACTTATTTCTCAAGATTTCATTCCAAAATAATCAATATTTCTTTTTGAGAGTAGAGAAACCAAGATCTGTTTAGCTGGAGTGGAAGCCATAGACAATAAACTATGGGCCATATATGGATAATTATATGATAGCCATTATTAAGTATTATCATTATTAATGATAATAGATTTCTCACTAGGTAGTAGATATGTCCCAGAACTACAAGAAACACTTAAATGGTAATTTTGACAAATTACAGGATTCTGAGTGTGAACTAGCCTGAGAGAGAAAATCTTGGGGATGCAGTCTTAGGGGACCACCATACTTCCTTTGCCTGAAGAACTCCATCAGTTTCTCATGGTAAATATCCAAGAAAGGTTCTTTTCTGACACTGCCAAAGAAAGAAAAGAGTCAATATAGCACACCAGAGACTTTGCCATAACAAAAACCTATTCTCCAGGGTAAAGGACATCACCAAAATACACTTCTGAAATCTTATCTAAGCCAGAGAAAGGGAATTTCTCATCCCTCCAGACCCCTCCAGCCTTCCTGTACAAAGTAAGAGGGACCATTTTAAGAAATAAAAAACACAGTCAAGAGGGAACAAGGCATCACAGAAATAAATTGAGAATGCTACACAGAGGGAAAGGATAAGTAGGGAAAGCTGTATCAATGGAAGAAAAATAGAAACATATAAAAACCGGAGCCTTAAGACACAAGCCCACAAAAAACTGAGACTTAATTAAAAGATATAGAATGCTTCTCAGTTCACATCCTACCGCCACACCAGCAAGGCTCAGATTAATAAAAGTCATAGTTGAAAGAGCTTCAAGAACCACTCTATGTCTGGAAAGCAGTATTATGGAAAAAGAGTGAAAGCATTGAGGGTCACCAAAACCAGAGCACAAGAGGAGTTTGAAGCCTCTGGGTACTAAGCTACACCAAGCTTTGAACACAATCCAACTTCTACCTGTATTAACATAAATCCTCACACAAAATAAATGTTTACTTCAATAACTATTATCCAAAAAAAAAATATGGCTGGCTTTCAAAAAAATTTCAAGACATGCCAAATGACCAGATACATAAATAAATACACAGATCTCCATTTGTGGGTACATACATACATAACAGTGTGAAAAAGCAAGGCAACCATTAGAATGAAAGTCAGGTATGACTCAGATGTTGACAATATCAGCGAGAGAATTTAAACTAACAATGATAAGCATGTCCAGGGCTCTAATGACAACCTGCAAAACCGCATGCATAATTAAGCAGAGAAATGGAAACTCCAAGAAAAAAGCAAAAGGAAATGCTAAAAATTAAAAAACAAAACAAAACAATGTAACAGAAATAAAGAATGCCTTGAACCAGATCATCAGAAGATGATGATTAGCATGGCTGAGGAAAGAACCAGTTAACTTGAAAATAAGTCGATAAAAATTTCCCAAGCTGAAATGAATTTATAAAATATGTATAACTGAAATACCCACAGGGAAGAAAGAGAGGATAAAGTAGAAGAAATTGTTAAAGTAATAATTGCTGAGAACTTGCCAAAATTAATGACATACACCAAATCTTAGGTCCAGGAAGTTCAGAGCACACCAAGCAGTATAAATATATAAAAAAGAAATTATACTTACATATATTATATTCAAGCTGCAGAAAACCAAAGATGAAGAAAGACTATTAGAGGAAATTAGAGAGAAGGGGAAAAAAAACACCCTATAGGGAAACAAAATAGCAATCACATTGGATTTTTCCAATGTGAAAAAAAAATATGGCTGGCTTTCAAAAAAATTTCAAGACATGCCAAATGACCAGATACATAAATAAATACACAGATCTCCATTTGTGGGTACATACATACATAACAGTGTGAAAAAGCAAGGCAACCATCAGAATGAAAGTCAGGTATGACTCAGATGTTGACAATATCAGCGAGAGAATTTAAACTAACAATGATAAGCATGTCCAGGGCTCTAATGACAACCTGTAAAACCGCATGCATAATTAAGCAGAGAAATGGAAACTCCAAGAAAAAAGCAAAAGGAAATGCTAAAAATTAAAAAACAAAACAAAACAATGTAACAGAAATAAAGAATGCCTTGAACCAGATCATCAGAAGATGATGATTAGCATGGCTGAGGAAAGAACCAGTTAACTTGAAAATAAGTCGATAAAAATTTCCCAAGCTGAAATGAATTTATAAAATATGTATAACTGAAATACCCACAGGGAAGAAAGAGAGGATAAAGTAGAAGAAATTATTAAAGTAATAATTGCTGAGAACTTGCCAAAATTAATGACATACACCAAATCTTAGGTCCAGGAAGTTCAGAGCACACCAAGCAGTATAAATATATAAAAAAGAAATTATACTTACATATATTATATTCAAGCTGCAGAAAACCAAAGACAAAGAAAGACTATTAGAGGAAATTAGAGAGAAGGGGAAAAAAAAAACCCTATAGGGAAACAAAAATAGCAATCACATTGGATTTTTCTTCAGAAACCAAGTAACCAAAGAGTAGAGTGAAATTTTTTAAGTGTTGAAAGAAAAAAAGTATCAATCTAGAATCCTATATCAAAAGGAAGTATCCTTCCAAAATAAAGGAGAATAAAGACTTCCAAACAAACAAAAATTGGAGGGATTATTGTTAGCAAAAAATGAAGATTCTTTAGGTAGGAGAAAAAAGTATAGGTTAGAAACTTGAATCTGCATAAAGAAGAACATTAGAGAAGGAATAAATGAAGACAAAATGAAATCCCTTTTAAAAAATATTTTAATTAGTTAAAAAGATAATTCCTTTGTAAAAAAATAGTGACAACATATCTTGATGTGTACACTTGATGGGAAAATGAAATGAATAATGTCAGAGGGAGAAATGGGAATATGCTATTTTAGCATTCAGGAACTATAAATGAAGCAGTGTGATGTTATTTCAAAGTGGATTTGGATTATTTTAAAATGTCTTTTGTAAATTCTAGGGACACAACTAAATATGTTTTCAAAGAAGCATAAATTATGTGCTAAATGAAGAGATTGAATGAAATCATATGGAATAGTTCATTAAAACCAGAAAGGTGGGGTGGGAACAACCAGCAAATACAATGAATTCAAAACAGTTACAAGAATGGTATTTATTGATCACTATAATCACTATAAATGTAAAAGGTCTAAATAAATAAATGAAAAGATAGAAATTGGCAGGGAGGATAAAATCCAAGACCTAAAAAAAAAAAAAAAAAAAAAGAAAGGAAACCAAGACCTGTGTTAAAGATAGTGTCACAATATCTGCTCTTCCCTCTTGCTCACTTTAGCAATTTAAAGTACACGTGCTCTAACCTTCCTGGTGTTCTTCCCCAAAATCTTTCACACATTTCAAAGTCCTTCCTCTAACAGAATGACAGGCTGTGAACATTGTGGTTGTCATTTAGCCAAGGCAAGTTATCCCCTAACTCACTGAGCTGATGCCATCTGTAATTGTGATACATATTCTCTGTCCTATTCAAGTAACGTAATAAAATTGTTGGATTTTGATATCTCCAAATATTGTTTCTTCTCAACATTTTTTGTGAATATCTAGTCTATGTTACAAATCAACCAAAGTGTACTGTATTCTAGTTCACTACAGAATTTTATATTCAGGGACACATGAGTGGCTCAGTGATTGAGCATCTGCCTTCGGCTCAGGTCATGATCCCAGGGTCCTGGGATCGAGTCTTGCATGGGGCTCCCCGTAGGGAGCTTGCTTCTGCCTCTGCCTGTGTCTCTGCCTGTCTCTGTGTGTCTCTCATGAATAAATAAATGAAATCTTTTAAAAAAATAATTTTATATTCAATATGGATTATAACTTAGTCCATATTTTTCCTTCTTGCCCACATGAATATCAGAGAACCTTAAATCAAATAACTTACTGAAACTGAAGCAAATTATGCCTACTGTTGCTGCTCACCTCCTGTCATTACCATTCTAGCAGTTGGGAGATGCTCTGAAAGGGGGAATAAATTGATTTCCATTAAACAGTGCTGGCTCAAGAATATCACTCTTCATTTCTAAGCCCTCAAACAATTACTTTAATCCATTCTAGATTTTTTTTGGTTAAATTATTAAAAAACACACTCACTATGGTATGTGCGATTTTATCTTTCTTTTGTGAATAACATATTAATGTTATAATGCCATCAATATAGGCATCTGTACCTTTTCTATAAGAACTGGGATAGTATTCCATAGCCATGAAATAAACTCACTTAGATAAATTAGGAAAACCTTTCCAATCTGATCATCTTTTGCTTCACAAATTCAATCTTATTTACTTATTCAACCAGTATTTATTCAGTGCATATTAAGTGCCAGATATTGAACTAGAAGAAAAAAGTAAATGACGCATGAGGGTTTATCTCATTCTCTCTGTCATCTGTTAACAACCTGCAGGCCTACTCTTGTTCCTTTTCAATAAATAGTTTTTGTATTCTCCCAATTAACATAAAAGTCAAGTTTTTTTTTAAGATTTTTTTTTTTTTTTTATCCATGAGAGACACAGAGAGAGAGAGGCAGAGACACAGGCAGAGGGATAAGCAGGCTCCCGGCAAGGAGTCACATGCAGGACTTGATCCCAGGACCCCAGGATCATGCTCCAAGCCGAAGGCAGATGCTCAACTGCTGAGCCACCCAGATGCCCCAAAACTCAATAGTTTAGATAAGTAGATAGACAGATAGATAGATATAGATAGATATAGATAGATATAGATATAGATGATATAGATATAGATATCCATTCTTTCAATCTGAAAGATATATTTAATAAGCAATGACAAAAGTTTACTGATTTATTTGAAAGTAGTCTATTTTGCCATAAAGATAAGAAAGATAAGAATTACTTATGAAATTCATAAGAAACATTAAGTCTAAGGATGACATTAAGTTATAAGTTTTTGAGATATGGGTGGGGCTCATAGGAACTATTAAGCTTGTATAATGAGTTGGCATTATCCTTGACATAATTCATAATAATAAATATTAATAATGAAATAACCTGTAAGACACACTAAAGATAGAATCAATAGAAAATAAGATCCAATAGATAAGACTTTATTTAAAGATGGAAAAAAATCGGAAGATAAAACCATTGTCATGCCACCTCTGGGCTGCCAGCTCTGTCATCTTTAGTCTATTGCTCTTTAGAAACATCACGTATGGTTTAATCAGGTCTTACATACACTTCCCCAAGATATTCAGATAAAAGCCATAACTTTACAGTAGCTAATTAGAAACACAGAACTCTGGCCAGGCGGGCCCTTCGTCTCTCCTACAGACCAAGTGTGTATCATCAGCCCAAGGCACATTCCATCTTTCCGAGCACCCTTGCTTAGATGTCAGCTCTAGTCTGCCTAACATGATCACCATGTGAGAGATGGCCCATGTAGACTGAGAATCCTATCATATAATTCAGGTCCAGTCATATGACCTCTGCCTGTGCCTTGAGTCTTAACTTCCCTATCTCTTTTACTTCATGTTTGACTCCATTTAAAATTGACTTAATAAATCATGATTTAAGCATTTAATCTGGTACATGAGATTTCAGTCCCAATATCCAGGATAATTTGATTGGTACAGTAGCTAAAGGTATCACCACATCAAGGTGATTTTCTACACCGTGTTACAAAAACTTTGTATCATACTATATATCCTGTCATTAGTAATTTATTCAAATGGCCAAAGTCAAAAAGAGGGAGACAGTTGCTCAAAATATCTAGAAAGAGGGTGACTACCTTGTATTTTATGCCCATTTTTCTCTAAATGATACATTATCTTATATATCCAAACAGCAACACAAATTAATGAGAGATTATTAGAGGCTGATTGTGGTAGAGTATGTCATGGGAAATAATTTTTTGTCCTTTATAAAATAATTTACTCCTTTTTATTCTTTATCAAATTGTGAGACAAATAGAATTTTAACACTAAGCAAAAAATTTCTGAATATTAAATACTACTCTAATTCTATATGTGCATGTCTTCCATATTTCTGCTTTCCACATTTATTTGTTTTACCAAAAAATTATACATAATGAATTTGCTCCATAGCAGATACTGACATAGATAAAATGACATATTTCTTAATTACTACACTAACAGCTCTACCATTCACTACAAATACGCTGAATCAATTCGAATTTTGAAGATCTAATAAAATATATATTTAATTAGTATGTTTTATGATAACAGTAGTATAATTTGAAACAGTGAACACAGCAGCTCTGCAATCTGAAATATATTATGGTGAACATTTATTTAGGTGGAAACAATATTGAAACAGTTATATTTGATGAGATAAGCCACTTCTGCAGAATTTTTTTAAGAACTTAGTGAAATCATCCAGAGATGGAAAAATTTCATAACATAATTGAAACACTCAGAAAAGAAAAATTAGGAAATAATTTTACTTTAAAACATAAACAACAAAATTATTCATATTAATGTTAAAAGATTACCAAATTCATATGGAATCACTTATATAATAGTTGATGATAGAGAAATATTGAGGTATGAAGTTGATAATATTTAACATTATAGAATTTTCTTGTTTATTAGAAAGAAAAAATATAGGAAATTTAACCCACATTTCTCTGAAGAACTGAGGGTGTTGGCTTCATATTTCTTTAGCAAAGGAAAATAATATTCACTTAATACATTTTCATAACTTAAATTATAAATTGGGCAAATTTTACATACTTAATTATTTTAATTATAAAAATAAACACCCAAAATAGTTACTTAGGGCAGAAAGGTAATTGTCCTAAGAGACTGATGGTGGTTGAAAATAGTTTGTAAACTACAAAGGTTTTGATTTTTAGAAACAGTAACTTGGGTTGACTTAAATATTCCTCATTGTTAGATTTTCAAATATCTGAAAGACTAGGTATTTATTTTGTTATATAATTTACTTTGTAAATAAAAATGTGAACCTCTTAATGGGGAGATATTTTCTTAACACATTTAATACAAATAGAAATTTCAAAGGTATACTCCAGAGAAGGAATATTAAAACTGACCATTTATACAAAAGGCAACTTTTATAAATTGCTGGCTTTAAATACCTAGAGAAAGGGCAGCCTGGTGGCTCAGCGGTTTAGCCCTGCCTTAAACCCGGGGTGGGATCCTGGAATCCCAGGATCATGTCCCACATCGGGCTCCCTGCATGGAGCCTGCTTCTCTCTCTGCCTGTGTCTCTGCTTCTCTCTCTCTATGTCTCTCATGATAAATAAATAAAATCTTTTAAAAAATAAAAAAATAAATTCCTAGAGAAAGAGTGGAATTTGGGTCTTTACCTTGATCTCTAGAAAAATATGAATGTTGACAGTGAAGATTAGCAAAGGGGGCGATGATTTCTTTCCTCCATAGTGTTATTCGATGTTGATTTTTATGTAATGCATTGATTCCACCATTGGGAAAGTACTTCTACAGTTCGATGTCACCATGACTTCAGGACCCTAAATTGGATGTCTGGTGTGTTGGGATTAAGCTACTTTGGCGCCCAGCCAGTAAACACTGCATGAGGTGCCAATGGTAGAATGGGGGATTTTTGAGTGTCCCAGTAAGAGTTCATATATTTGTTTTATACTTCTGCTTCTATAGTAGAATAGGCCTTCTCAGCAATAACAGTAGCTACAGTCAACAGGAGGGACTCTTCATGCCCCGTCACTGAAAATAACCGGCACTGTTACTCTGTCAGCATGAATATAATTATACCTCTGCTCTTCTGTCACAATTCATTTTTTGATAAAATACTGAAAAGGATCAGTGAATTCTGAAAATTAAGGTTCTCACAAGATAAATCAGTTGAACGACTACAGAACAAAGCAACTGGAAATAACGTCTCATGATAATTTCAAAATTGAAATTTTACGATAGGCAAAAATAGAGTGGGAAAAGATTTGACTGTTGCAAAACAATTGCATGATTTAGTATTAGGTGCATTATAGGGACATATTATATCTTAGTGAATGTGTGAGAAATTCTTCTGGTCCAACTATTATCTGAGCACAAATACTCTCTGAATTTCATTTTCAAAGACATTAATAAGTAAGTTTGGATGCGTGAATCCTGCATGGGGCACAGTGTCTCTGTTTAGCAAACTGCTGATTCTGTTAATGTAACACTGGGTTGTACAAAAAATGGCACATCTAATGAAGATTTAAATGCCACGTGAAATGTTTTGTCTCTCTAAGAACATCACTGAGGCCTACCACTTGGTGCTTTTATCCTTCATTGCATGCATATAGCACTAAGTTTCTTTAGCAGATATATGTATCTAACGGAAATATTTGATTGAAGTGGAGAGCATGTTTGTCAGCCACATCTGTCTTAATAGGTACATCATTCCACTTGCTCATCCCAGAGCTCCTCCTAAGAATTATGATAAAGCCTCAGACTTTATTTCAGAGCACATTAGACAACCAGGAGATGGCTCAACCGACAATTTGAATCTGAAGGGCCTGTTTTTAGTTGGGAAAAAATAAACTTGTTCTGTCATCATGCTCATCCAGTACATCAGGGTTGTAGCTCCAATGTCCTTGCTGCCTTAATATTCATGCTTTCATAAGTTTCTCATTTGGAAGGCTGCAACAGGAACAACTAACCTCTTGCTGAATGTCTTTTTTTTTTCAATTATCTAAGAAAATTCACTTTTGCTTTGGGCTTTATATGGAGATATGATCTAGCAAATTGTCTTTCTCTCTGTATCTTTCTCTCTGTTGTGTGTATATGTACATGTATATTTGTATGTGTGTATGTAAAATATAAATGCACATATTAAAAGCACTGCCCTTTTCCTCACATTACCTGTTTTTAGAAGTCTATAAGCAAGGAAAGTGGTTGTAGTGAGATATGTAAGCAAAAAATACGTTAGAGGGGCACCTGGGGTGGTTTAGTCAGTTGAGCATCTGACTCTTGATTTTGGCTCAGGTCATGAAGTCAGGGTGGTGAGATCAAACCATGCATCAGGCTCCGTGCCCCACATAGTATCTGCTTAAGATTCTCTTTCTCTCTCCACCTCCCTCTCTCTCTCTCTCTCTCTCTCTCTCTCAAATAAATAAATCTCAAAAAAATACATTAGATATTTTACATGTGATATCAGGTAAAATTTTATAAATATCTGGGGAACTATAGAGAAAAATTATAAAACTTTCCACTCTTTCAAAGATCATGTAAGAGTGAAGTCACAATAGAAGCATGGTACTCCAGCATTGTAAACAACACACAATCCTAGCTGTCTGTATCAATCGTAAGTTCTGTCAAGAAATTTTAGTGTGAATATGTTTCCAGAAGAGGTTACAAGTGTCTGGATTGGTTTTCTGTTTTTTGTTTGTAAAAGAATCAAGAAGGGTCTCATTTCTTAGAAATACACAGTCTTAAAACTGGGGAAGAGAGAAGGTGGTGAAGTATTCTATACTGGACATCAATCAAGTCAGAGTTCTAGAGCAGAAAGAAATTTATGTGGTTAAGAAGGAAAAGATATCATTCTGAGGGGATATTTGTTGTTTCAGATAAAAAATCACTGACTCCACCATGCTCCCTTGTTTACAGATAACAGCTAAATTAATAACCAATAAAAACATCCCTATAATGAAAGTACCAAATGTATATGTTAACTTTGCTTTTTAGTGCCAAATATTATGTTCTGTGTAGCTAGATATAGTATAACTTACAAAGGGCAGCAGCAAGGATCATATAAAGCGTTTTTAATTTCAAATGCTATATCCTGTTTGCCCTATACTCTTTCAAATCTGAGTCTCTAATAAATACAAAGAAATTACTCTTGTATTTCAAAGAAATATGGTTTTTTTGTCCATTGTCCATGTTATTCTTATGCCTTCACTTACTAAAACATTTTAAAAGACAGATATGCAATCGTACATTGAAATGGATTAAACTGTCTTTCAAATTGCCTTTGTCCATTCTCTTTCTTTAGGCAATACTTTGTGTAAACCATGTAAGGAAATCACTATTCTTTGTTCATTTCCTTTTTGGCAATCTCAAGTATAAATCTGCCTTTCTCTAGCCATACAGTATCTTCTTGTATAGTTGTGTACATTATTGGTTTTTATTATTTTGTTAGGCAATATACAAGCTGTACTTTGAAAATTATCTTCTTAAAGCAAAATATGGGGGAAGAAAACATCTGGCCAGTTTTAGCTACTTACTGCAATTATTTTTAAAACAGGAGAGACTGGGGCGCCTGGGTTTCTCAGTCGGTTGAACATCCAACTCCGGGTTGCAGCTCAAGTCATGATCTCAGGATCCTGGGCCCCAGGTGGGGCCCCAGAATCTTTCTGCTTGAAAAATTCTCTCCCTCTGCCCCTCCCCCCATTCTCTGTCTCTCACTCTCAAATAAATAAATCATAAATAAGTTAAACAAGATTAATTTTGAGATTTCAATATAATATGAAGTAAAGAAAAAAAAATAAGAATTTCTCTATTTTACCTGAATTGTCATGAGTAGGAACCCCATAGCTTTATGTTGTAAGATTCAATTTATGCAGATTAATTTTAGCCCTACTTCTTCTTTTTAGAGGCACCATGTACTATTGGATAATATGAATGAAAAAAGGCAAACAAAATGGAATATTTATCAATAATTTCTGAACAAATTCTTTAGCTATTATAACATGTACCCTAAGAAAAAATGAATTATGTTGTGATTTAGCATGTTTAGAAATTTAAATATGAAAATTTCTTCTCCTTTTATACACATTCTTTGTTGTAAAATCCACTTCCTCTGCATTTAGGATATTCGAACCCTATGCTTTTTTATGTTTATTTTTAACATGCAATTAATGAGTACCCACAAGTATTCTGTCACTATAATTTATATTTATTTTATAAACTTTCCTTGTTCAATGTAATTCCAAAAGCCACAAATAATAGTTTTGTATTTTGCCTGTCACCCCATGACCATATTGGATCTGTCAAAAATTGTCAATAGGAATAAATATCATTTTTGTATATGAATTGTCCAGAACATTTTTAAATGTCAAAACATTTTATATGTATCCTTTTAAATGTTATTTTAATTATGCGAGTGCTATGTGACACACGGAAACACTCCAAACTACAGACCAGCTCGTGGTAAATTGGCAGATACGCTGTGCATAAGCACCAGAAAACGTTTGACTTAAAATTTGCCATTGAGTTTTAAAGTACAAAGCAAACACACTCAGTGTGTGACGGGCAGCATATTTACTAAAATGTCATCATCCATTTGTCCATAACTTACATTCAATAAAGTTAGCCCCAAAGCGTTCTTGTGTTTAACTGGTTTCCCAAAAGTAGAATCAATTTTATGAGCTTAAGAGCTCTTAATGCTATTTATTTTTATTTCAATTGATTAAATTGTATTAAGACCTATCCTGTTAAGCTCCAAGGCTTTTCAAATACAGCTTAGCTTGCCTCCTCTCCATTATCAACCTATCTCTTGTCCTTAGGTTAAAACCTTGCCATAGTTACAGATCTCTCTACTATTTCCTAAATAGATGGCTTTTGTTTCCATGCCTGTACTAAAGTCTATGACTATCTCATGCTATGAATTATTTTCCATCTTCTCTTGGACAATTCATGTCATGTCTCCCTTTGATACATAACTCTTAGCTCCAAGAATTCTTCCGCAGGCTGTGGAGGTGTAATTTATGCTTCTGCATGCTTCCCTGTTCTTCACCCGCCCCATTCTTGTTATTACTCTGTTATCTACAGAGTACGTTGAAGAGAATTGATGAGATTTAGGAACTTACTCTCTAGTGTTAGCACATTTATCATGCGGTGCTGGGTATGGACTTCAGTATCTCTCAAATTTTATTGTCTCATCTAGAAAGTTAGTATGTTGAAGAGGATCCCCTAGAAGGCTCTGGCTGGAGGCCCCAAATTCCATAATGCCAAGCAGTCTCATGCTTCTCCAAAAGCAGGACCATTATGTTCTGTTTTTTGCTTTTGTTGTTGTTATCCCCACTGTGCCTAATCGACACAGTCTTAATGAAATGAATCCTTTTGGAATAAGCTGATTGCAGTGAGAATCTTCCTGGGGATGACACAATCCAGCAAAACCATGTTGAGCACGTTTGTGTACTTACTTTCCCATAGTTCCAGAAATGCCGTGGCCCCTTTGGATTTTGAAACATTCCAGGAACATCAGGAGCCCACGTCCCATACACAGCTCTAAAGCTCGGAGATGGAAAGTGAGCCTAGAACTCTGTTTCCACCTCCAGTGTAGTGTCTGCCTCAAGATCCTGATGCAGCAAATCAATTCTTGCTATCTAAAAATAAAACCAAATAGGGCACCTGAGTGGCTCAGTGGTTGAGTGCCTTTGGCTCAGGTCATGATACCATGGCCCTAGGATCGAGTCTGGCATTAGGCTCCCTGCAAGGAAGACTGCTTCTCCCTCTACCTATGTCTCTGCCTCTCTTTCTATGTCTCTCATGAATAAATAAATAAAAACTTAAAAAAAAATAAAACCAAACAAAAACTTGAATATCTTTTTTAAAATGATGATAAACTGAGCATCAAATATAAACAGTTTTAGCCTATCATTCCATGCTACCTAGACTCACCAGTAAAGAAAAGAAACAAATAAGTAAAGGAGGAAAAAAATATTTTTTAAAAAATGAATTCCTCTTCAATTTGAGGTTTTATTCTTATAAATTATTTTTTCTTAACCACACCAATGGGTGAAGTGGCAAATGTCAACATGATTCTAGTAAATATTACTTAATGTCCAAATGGAAACATCAGGAAAAGCTCACAAAATCAAATGTGGTCTGTAATTTTCTTGCCTCCCATTCTGTCACCCTCTGGCTTATTTAATTTTTCCCCCATCTGGAATCCAAAAGAGCCCTGTGGTGTTGGTCAAATGTGATGTGGATAAGAAGTTCTTCGTGGCATGAGTGAGTTGCATTATTTCTAAGTGATCTTCCATTCAGCATGCCTCATGCTTGCAGGACAGTTGAAGATGGATGGGAATGTCAGGCTACAGTAAGTTACACATTAATCCATGCTCCCACTGCAATGACAGGTAACTTTCCTTGATGGGTGACTCAAAGGAGCAGTGATGCAAGCATGTAAGCTGTCCAGCTTCCCCGTTTCTTCCATTGCTTACTAACTCCTCTTGAAATGATGAGACAAAGCTTACTAAAAATCCATTTCAGAGTCAGATGGGCTGTATTCCACAGGCGATTACTGTTATTTTACTCAATGACATTTCCTTAGGCTTCAGATATATTTTAATTCTACTAACTATTCAGATAGACTCGTTTTTCATTTACCTAGACAGATTTTTTTTCCTTGTGAATTCAATGTGATTCAAGTCTATAAGTCACCTAAAAACCTTAAAGGCAAATGGACTTATTTTGTGTTATTGCCTTTTATATAATCTATTTGCTCTGCTCTATCTTTAATTGTACTTATACGATTTCTAATGTGAAGTTAAATGCCATGGTTTTCAGCGAATCATATACTATGGATCATTTTACTGTAGTGATATTGATTTAGTTTAATTTTTCCCTTTTGTTCAAACTCTTATTTTTCTAAGATTGTTTCTGTACTTAAATAAATAAATGCATTTATTTAAAAATTAAATACTGAAGACTATTGCCTGAAGCAGAGAACAATTTGCAAATTTTACAACCATGATGATACTCATTTCTATATAAAAGTTAGCTATAGGGCAGCCCAGGTGGCTCAGCGGTTTAGCACCGCCTTCAGCCCAGGGCCTAATCCTGGAGAACTGGGATTAAGTCCCAAGTCAGGCTCCCTGCATGGAGCCTGCTTCTCCCTCTGCCTGTGTCTCTGCCTCTCTCTCTCTCTCTCTCTCTCTCTCATAAATAAATAAAAATATTTTTTAAAAAGTTAGCTATGGATTTTTAGCATATTATTAGTAATCATGGAACATGTCTATATTATAAAACTTGCAAAACTTTCTATTCATTTTAACTAGCAATTAGTTTTTGGAACTCAGCTTGTACACTAAAAATAATTGACTGATTTTTAAAGCTATTTTTTAAATCCTTTCAGGCATTAGCTCCTTTTGCATTTGTGACATAGGAATGCAGCTTTAAATATAGGTTGGTTTAAACCACATAAACCAATCATTGTGACTAGAAGGGTGGAATCATGTGACTGGTCAGTCCTGGGTTATATAATCCCTGCTAGTTTTGGAAGGCCTGGTCAGTTGAACTTAAATAAGCAGAGGAGTTGTGACTATTGTGAGATAAGGGGCTTCATATCTGTAGTAGGTAGAATGGTGGCTCCCAAAAAGAAATATCCACACCTCAGAATCTGTGAATGTGACCTTACTTGGACAAGGGTGTCTTTGCAGATATATTTAAAGATCACAAGATGAGATCATCTGTATTAGGCGAGTGGACCCTAAATTCAATGTCATAGCAGAAGAAGGCATGCATGGACAAAGAAGGCCATCTAGAAACCAAGCAGAGACCAGAGTGATACCACCATGAGCCAGGGAGTACCTGTAACCTCTAGAGGCTGGAAGAGGCAAGGAAGACGTCAAGGGGACCACAGCCCTGCGGACACCTTAATTTTGTACTTCTGTATTTCCGGAACTGTGAGAGAATACATTTCTGTTGCTATACCACTAAGTTTGTGGTAATTTGTGAGGGCAGGCCTATGTCCAACACAATATCCAAAGAAAGAAAGATTAAACAGATAGAACTTTAAAATCACATTGTCTAACTCTTTCTTGAAATTCTTTTGGGATTCTTTATTTATTTATTTATTTTTGTTAGCATACATGTATTATTTATTTATTTATTTATTTATTTATTATAATAATAAATTTATTTTTTATTGGTGTTCAATTTGCCAACATACAGAATAACACCCAGTGCTCATCCCATCAAGTCTTTTGGGATTCTGAACAAAACTCATACTGTATTTGGGAAGGATGGACAACTTCCAAGTGTTAATTCAGAAATGTAGAATTTATCTCTATTCATGAGGTTGTGAGTTTATGTCCCTAAACAAAATGTTATAATTTCTGTGACATACATTTTATCTCTAGATTATTAAATATTATCGAATACTTTTGTGCATTTCCATTTATAACCAATATTGGAAATTTTAAGTGTATTATTTTGGTACCATTATGTGATTCCACATTACATTTTAATATTATTTAAGTCTCTTTGTACAGCTTACCTGTGCGCACATTAAGATATAAAGAAATAAAAGAAGAAAATAACAAATATTATGTTATCAGCCCCCAGAATCTATCATCACTTAAACTTGTATACTTACTATCAAAGTTTATTATATATCTGCTTCTCTAATTCTCCTGAACATGGAGAACCAAGCAGACTACGATCTGGTTTATCTTTGTCCTGGTTTTCTTTTTTACCCCATTTTCGACTTCCCTCCTGGATCCCTCCACATTAGCTTAGGATATAAAATTCAGAATTTTCTGTGAAACATATGGATATGTGGTCTTTTATATTCCTCATGCTTAGCATGAGCAGAAATGACCTATAACTCTACATCTTAGTGACTCTTGTATTATTGCTTTTTGAGATTTCACTTTCAATTCATACTTCTAAGGTAAATTGTTGTACTCGTGTGTATTATAATTATTATTACAGCAGTATTTCTCAAGGAGGTCATTACATCCATTTAGGATAGGACAATATTTTGTTGTTCAAGTGTCCCATGCATCACAGGTATTAAATATTATTATTCTGACAGCTAACAAAGCTCTCACACATTTGCAAATGCTTCCAAGAGGATTGGCACTGTCTCAGCTGAAATTCCTGATGTGACTTAAAATGTGTTTAGATCAACCAATTATGGTTTAATGATACTGTTGATTTCTGTTCCTTTGACATTTTATCTTTGCATCTAGATCAATTTTCTTCTTTTTTACAAACTATGATAATAATTTTCCAAGCAAGAATGTGTAATGGTAAATTCCCCAAGTCTTTGCTTTTGAGCAATGTCTTAATGTCACCTTACCTCTCTTTGATAAGCATCAGAGTTGACCTTGAAGGTTTATTTTCTGGCAACCATTTGAATGTTTTGTTTCATTATCCATAAATCTTTTATTGCCAATGAGAAATCAGATATCAACGGATTCTTGATTCTTTGTAATTCATCTCTCTTCCTTCTAATATTTTTTTAGACTTTTCCATTCTTCCCGGCAGCTTAGAGTTCTATTATGTGTATATGTGTGGATTTATTTTTGCTTATTTTGCAAGTAAGCAAACTGCTTTCAGTCTACTTATGAGAATCATCTTCGATTAACAGTGAAAAAGGAAAATTTTAAATACTTAATGTGTTAATTAGATTTGAATTATTTTAATTTAAATACCTTGAAGAATATCAAGTAATATATATAGCATTAGTACCACATTTTATAATATTTCATTAGGCTTAGCTATGTCATTTATAAATCAAAAGAAATTGTTTCCTTTTCTTTTTTTTCTTTGTCTTTTCCAATTATTGCTTATTAGAACTAAAAATCAGTTTTCTCAAGTGATGTAAAGGCTTGAAATGTGAAGAAGTCTATGTTGAAAATACCGTAGATATTTTCCAACACTTCATTCCAATGAACATAAATAAGAAAACATATTGAATGATTTTTGCAAATGCCTACACATGAGATGTGAAATTCATAACAGAAGCAGTGGGGCTTATTCAAAGACAGAAATAAATGAAGTCTCCCAGTTCTATAATTTCTAGAAGAAATCACTTAGCATTTCTGTATCTTCTACTCATGGTGAGAAGCAATATCTATGTTCACTACTGTACCCAGAACAGCACAGATACACATATATTGGGAAATGTATTATTTTATACACACTTATGATACAGTTTTAAAAACTGATGATTGGCTATTCATTCCTTTGAAAGTAGAGGTGAAGTTCACATATGCCTATATAACCAATTCAATAGATAAGATTGTTATTAGTAAATATAAATGTTCACTAATTTTTATGTCAGTAATAATCCTGATAATATTAGAATTAAAGGACTCGTACTCTTCTTGAATGTAAAACTATGTTTATAATTGAAAATTTATATTTAATTGCATATTTCTAAATGTGGACTTTGTATGTGGTCAATAGTTTTATTCATGTTATAAAAATATTCATAATTATTCACAAAATTACATTATTTTAGAAAAAAGTCTGTTTACTATTATATCCATTGAGGAATTTACACTATTTCAACTTTATTAGAAAATATGTCTCTTTTTTTAAGATTATTATTATTTTTTAAATTTTATTTATTTATTCATGAGAGACACAGAGAGAGAGAGAGGCAGAGACATAGGCAGAGGGAGAAGCAGACTTCATGTAGGGAACCTGACGTGGGACTCGATCCTGGGTCTCCAGGATCACTAGCCCTGGGCTGAAGGCAGCACTAAACCGCTGAGCCACCGGGTTGCCCCATATAACTATTTCTAATGGTATTTCAGGACATTCATAAATCTTATACATAGAAAATTCAAAATTATGAACAATCAAAAGTTATTGCTATAGTTTGTTGAAAGTTGTGCCCCCAAAATTCATGCTGACCTAGGTCATTGGATTGTGACCCTATGTGCAAAAAGAGTCTTTGCAGATGTAATTAGTTATGAATCTTGAAATTAAATCATTCTGGATTTAGAGCAGGCCCTCAGCCTAATGAGTAGTGCCCTTATAAGAGGTGAGAACAAAGGAATATAGAAAAGATGTGAAGATGAAGGCAGAGATAAGAGTGAAGTTATCTATAAGCCAAAGGATGCCAAGGATTGACTGTTACCACAAGAAGCCAAGACAGAGTCATGGGGTAGCTTTTCCCTCAGAAACTCCAGAAAGAACCAGCCTTATCAGCAACTCAATTTCAGACATCTGACTTCATGAACTACTGGAGAATAATTTTATGTGATTCTAAGACACCTACTTTATGGTAATTTGTTATGGCAGCCATAGAAAATTAATCCAATTGCATGTGCTATGAATTTTATGGCTATTTTAAATCGCCTATTTAACAATTCTATTTTCTTCATTAGTGCAGTCCTAGGTGACTGCTTCATTGTCATTTTTTTAGAGTAAAATCTAAGTATTATTTGAATTAAAATTTATCTTATTGACAATATAATGTTCATTTATAAATTTAGCCTAATATTATCCCTGTACTACTGTTAATTGATATAAGACACATTGTCAATTAAGCAAAAATTTAAGGTCAATGCAGTCCTTAAATTATTACAGCTTGAATGATAAATATTTTATTTTTCAACTTTACATAGGAAGAAGACAGATGACATTACCTATTAATCTAATCATTGACAGAAAGCAGTCCTCTCCATTTCAATAGTTCAGTTTAATTATAGGCATTATAAAATACTCATTAATTCATTCATATATTCAACAAGCATTTATTAGTGACTCTGTGTACCAGACACTGTGGTGAGCGTCCAGGATACAAGAATGAGCACACTCATGATACTCAGAATTCACTGAAAAAAAAAAAAAAAAGACAATTCAAGTGATTTAATAAAAGAGATTAAAAGGATGCTTTAGAAACATACAGAGAGATAGCTAAGTTGGTTTCAAGAGGTCAAGAAGAAAGAATGGAAGAAAAAATTTATAATTTAGGACCTGTCATGTTCATTTTATGTGTTAATTTGACTGGTCTACGGGGTGCCAAGATATTTGATCAAACATTATTCTAAAAGCATCTTTGAAGGTGTTTCTGAATGAGATTACCATTCAAATCCACAGACTGAGAAAAGAAGATTGCCCTCCTTGATGTGGGTGGGCCCCATCCAATCCATTAAAGAAGGCCTGAATCAGTGAAAAGACTGACCTTTCCTTGAGTAACACAGGACTCTTCTTGCCTGACTGCCTTCAATTAGGACATTGTTTTTTTCCTGTCTTTGGATTCAAACTGAAATAATGGCCTCTTTTTGGGTCTTGAGCCTGCTGGCAATCAAACATACCACTGGCTTTTATGGTTTTCAGGTCTTTGGACTTGACTACAGCTCCACTATACTGTCTGGTCCCCTGGTTTCCAGCGTGCTGACTGCAGATCTTGAGACTTCTTAGGCTCCATACTCATATGGGCAGATCATTTATAATAACTTTCTTTATTTAAAAAACAAAACAAAAACAAAATATTTTATTTCTCTGGAGAATTCTAATCCAGAATCTAAATCATTAATAGATATTAGGTGAGCAGAGGAGAGGAGAGTGAGTAATGGAAAGATGTTTCTGACCAAGGAAAACCATGATTGCACTCAGAGGCAAGAGAGCATGATGTTAGCAGATCTGAAGCTCACATAAACAAGAGCACTAAGTGCAAATATTGTGATAAATGCAAATGATCAGAAGGGAGAGGATCACAGAGATCATGGACACCTATGCAAGACATTTTAAGGATCTTAGCCTTAATCCTAAAAGCAAATGAGAATCTGTGGAAACATGTGAGCAGAATCCCAACATGCTTGGCTTTGGGCTTTAGAAAGTTCCCTGACAATGATGGAGACAGGAAAGGACAAGGGTGGAGGAGCAGAGAAGGAGTTCAGAGACTATTGCTATAAGTCTGGCAAATAGTATGGAGTTTCATGTTACAGAAATGGCACTTTAAGGCAGAAATAAGCAAATCGATGAATAGTTACATAGAGGAAAAATCAACTGGATCAGCCATTGAGTGGAAAAGGGAATGATGACTGGAGAGAAAAGACAAATGCTAAGGCCTGGGTTCTTATTATGGACAAATGAATAACATGGAGAATACAGAAGGAAGACCAGGTTTGGAAGCAAATAGAACAAGTTCTTCCTGAAGATGCTGACATCAACATGTCTGTCCCTAAATATTAAGGAACAAATGTTCAGTAGAAAATTATTTATAATCATTTGAATTCCAGAAAACCGGAATAAAAATTTGGACTTTAATTAAACAACACATGTTTGCCACTCTGCTATGCAGCATACCATTGTATTCATTTTCTAGTATTTTTAAACTAAGAATCACAAGTTGAGTGGTTCAATTGTGCATCTTAATGCAAAATGCATGATTTTCTGATGAGTGCCTACATGCATTAGAGATGATAACTGATTCACATTCTCTTGTTACATGACTCTGGAAGGTATAGCTCTTGAAATGGAAATGGGTGAAACCATAAACCAGGAATTTTAAGGCCAAGAATTACCCTGGCTTATGACTGCCAAGCTACTCTTCTGGTGGTATATACTCCAGACATACTTATTTCAAGTCATTTTTTAAAAAGATTTTATCTATCTATCTATCTATCTATCTATCTATCTATCTATCTACCTATTATCTATCTATCTATCTATCTATCTATCTATCTATCTATCATCTATCTATCTATCTGTCATCTATCTATCTATCTATTTATAAGTAAGGGAGGGTCAGAGGGAGAGGGAGAGAGAGAATCCCAAGAAGACTCCACACTAAACATGGAGCCTGATGTGGGGCTCAATCTCAGGATAGTGAGATCATGACCTGAGCTGAAGTCAAGAGTTGTATACTTTACTAAGTCACCCAGGCGCCCCTCAAGCCATTTTTAAAAGGTGAGATTGTATAAGGAGGGTTTTTCAAAAGAAGTGGGCATAGGATAAGTCCTGAATAAGACTAGATTTATCAGACTCTCAGAAAAGGAGGAATAACAAACAGAACTGCAATGACTGAGGAGTTAGATGAGAGTGTGGCCTCATAGAGCCCAAAGAAAGAAAGTAGGTGATAAAAGAAAAGATTGGCAATCAAATGCTGCTGATAATGTAAACAAGATGAGAGCTGAGAAGTGTCCATTTGATTTGGAGACCAAAGAGCCACTGTAAATCTACTGATGACTATCTACAGAGTGGCAGAAGCCAGATAGCATGGATTCAAGGAGTCACAGGGTGGTGATAAAACAATACAAAACAAAACAAAACAAAAACAAAAAAACAAAAAACAAAACAAAACAAAAAAAACCCAGACAGTTGGAGAGAGAAGGAACTAGATATGCTAGAGAGTCCTTCTCTTTCTCACCAAGTGAAATGTCTGCTTCATAAGGAAATGATGTAACATATATAAGTAGTCATTAGGAATGTCAATGGTTATATAATGGGGATCTGAGATGCCATCATGTAATGTACTTAAACTCTCCTTCTACCATGAACTAACTAATCAAAATTCAACTATTGTTGACACACACAGACATGCATGGAGACAGTCCAAATTGAGTAGTTGCTGGTGTGTTGTGGATGAAGGAATCAATATCAAAAATAAAAAATGTTCAAAGAACATTCTCTCTATTTTGCACCATGCTAGGCATAATATATAAATACATGTAATCTTATTTAATCTTTACACACTGCCTAGAAGGTTTTTGTGACATTAATTTTAAGGTTTTAAAAAAAGAGTTTTAGAACAGCTGAATGACTTACTAGCCATATTCCTTTAGGCACCCTGTCTCAAAGACTAATATACTGGTCATAAAGACAAACCATTACAATGCTTGTGTGGTGCCTTGTATAGTGTCTCACATAATAAGCACACTTAAAATATTTTTGTCACTCTGATTTCTATTCATGTTCTTTTGCTTAAAATTTATCTTCATCCCCAAGAGGCTTTTCTTGTATTTCCTAATCCTTTAATGTAATATACAATGCAAAGATCTTAGAATACCTGTCTCTAATTACCTTTCCCAGCATATGTCTTCATGTTATGATATTCTTTAATTCAATTTTTTAAGAAAAATTGTGTTATGAGCTGATTTATTCAATTGTTTGGGCAAATCAGCATATTAACACTACTCTTAATTCCATCTTAAATTCATTTGGATCAAATTCTTTCTAACTGAAATAAGTTTCTTAGAATTCTCATTGCCATGATAATCTTTTCAGGTAGTTTTGTTTGGGTAGAGGCAATTGTCACAGTGGTTAAGCAAAGAGGCTCTGGAGCTAGAGTACTTTCAAATCCCATCCTGATTTGTACTAATCATGTGGACTTGGACAAATTAGTGAGCCTTTTTTGTTCTAGTTCCTCATTTTTAAAAGACCAAAATTAAAGTTGCTACTCCATAGGATCACTGTGAAGGTATTTGAGATATATATATATTTGAGGTATTTGAGATATATAATATTTATATATATATATATATATATCACATATATTTATATATACTTATTCATATATAATATAAATGTGTATACATCATGTAGTATATGTGTTCAAATGTTACTTAGGATTATAATTACCTGGAAATAATTGCTTTACTCTCATTCTCGAAGTATATTGTTTTAGCTATAAAAATCCAGGTTAATCATTATTTCCTTTCAGCATATTAGCAATATCATTCCATACACCTCTGTTGTCCATATCTTTCAAAGTGCAGCACCTTTGGAAGTATTCTCCCCACACAACCTATATAACTAGAAGATACTTTTTTTCTTTGACTACAGCTTTATAAAGTTTCTCTATAAGTGTATCTAGGTTTATTTGCATATTTCTTCATACATCTTGGGATTCAACAAATTTCTTGAATTTTCAGCCTGCTACTTTTAATCAGTAAGGAAAATGCCCAGCCTTTTTTTTTTTTATCAAATATTACCACTTTTATTCTCCTCCTATATTTCTAGAACTCAAGTTAACTGTTTACTGGACATTATATTTCTATTGCTCTTGTCTTTTAATATTTCATAAACTCCATCTTTATTTGTTTCCTTGATATATTTTAGACAATGCCTTTTGACCTGGCTTCTAGCTTACTAATTCTCTCTTTGGTGGTGTCTAATTTGATTTTAAAATCAATGATTGGATATTATTTTAATTTAAATATTTGAGTTATTTAAAATTATGTTTTAAATAAATTACTTTTAATTATTGAATGATTTATTTGGCTCTTTTTTCATTCTGCTGACTTCTTTTGTTTATTTTCCTTTTTTAAATAATTTACTTTTCCTTGAAAAGTTTTAAAACTTGGACTTTTATCATTATACAGGATACACATATTTTATAATCTTAGTGTCATATTTCCATATGACACATTTCCAAATATAAAGTATTTACACATCTAATTTTGTTTTACTGGTTCATACTTATAGGAATGCTATTTCTTTGGCTTCTTAGTTATTTAAAATATATATACATATATACTGTCCTTGGTAAAATATTTGTGTTAATCTTTGAAATTGGATGGGGCAGGGGAAGAGGTGCCCAGTCAGCCTCAAGACAACATCCCTCTCACCTTGGTCTTTTGGTATTTTTAGTCTCACCTGGTAATGCATCTTTGCATTCCTAGATTAATGGAATGATGTTTTTCAAAGGAATGTCCACCATGGATGGACCATAAGCTTTCACACCACTGTCACCCATAACTCATAGAATATTGAAAATTTTGATGGCCAAGTTCATCAAGGTACGCCAAATGCATCAGGACAAAAGCAGCTACAGAGTCCTTCCTATCCCTCTAAAGACTGTAGCACATTCTTTTTAATCTCATCAAAAGCGTGTTCTATTCATTCTCTGAAAGTAAATTTTATATGTTGGAAGACTTGAAAATAATTTGAAACATATTTTGATGAAAAACAGAAGCAATCAGATTACTACATAAATACAGTTTAATTAAAAAATAGGTGTGACTTTGGAATAATAAGAAATTTTTAAGTCATAATTCCAAAATTGACTTTGACTGAAATTCCAAGTCTCATAATCTCATGATAATACTCCTTTAGCAAAATAAATTTGGGTAGATTTACTTAAATCTCTCTTTACAGTAAAGTTGCATTTTTGCAGATTGATGCATTCATGTAAATGTTTCTATCTTTTCATTTCATTATACTAAATGTCTAGATAAATGAGTATTCAGAAACATCTGCTTCAAAGTCATGGAAACTTGGAATGGTAACACGTGCTCATGGATCACTTTTGAATGCCTATCTCCAATGCTTTAGCATCTTAACATTTTCTGCCTTCCATACTGCATGCATGGAAAACATGATTCTGTCCTTGGATATTTTCTTCTTATATTGAAGTTCATTGTGTTACATTGATAACACAGTTACTGATCTTACCTGACAGTTTATATTTTTATCCTATATTCATATTTTTAATACATCTACAGTATTTGAATTTATAAGGACTATTCAAGCATTTGGTATTTAAAGAGGTTGATTTAAGTTTGTATTTGAGAGTATGTGGTATGTGGGTGTGATGTTTCCATGTGTATAGAAGAAAAATTGTAAATTATTTGGGGGATGGCCTGCTAACTATATCATTAATTTAATTCTCTATTTTGTGAGAGTGAGTATGTCTCTGAGGATATCATTCAATAGACATTTCAAAACAAACTATGGTATAATAGTTAACACTAACTCTCTATACAATTAAATTTATGCAGATTACAATGATAGCTGTACTATCCAGTCTATTTAACTGCAGAGAAAAAAAAAACATTACATTTTTTATTAAATGGATATATTAGTAAATAACTATTTATTGTTATTAATATATACTTTCTACTTCTATTTATTTATGTTGAGGTAGAAATAGGATGGGTAGGGATCCCTGGGTGGCACAGCGGTTGGGCGCCTGCCTTTGGCCCAGGGCGCGATCCCGGAGACCCGGGATCGAGTCCCACATTGGGCTCCCGGTGCATGGAGCCTGCTTCTCCCTCTGCCTGTGTCTCTGCCTCTCTCTCTCTCTGTGACTATCATAAATAAATAAATAATTTAAAAAAAAAAAGAAAGAAATAGGAAGGGTAGAATTTAAGAGAAAAAAAAAGAGCCTAGTTACTGGTGTGTAGTAGAGTAATCAATATTTTCTGTACTGGGTATGCCAGAGGACTTCCAGAAATGATTTCAAATTCTATGATATCATGTAAAAATTTAAAATCTGTGGTTAAATTGTTTGATAATCTCCATTTTCCCTATTACAACATGAGTTGGAGAGAATGTCCTCATTTTTCCACTAAAATTGAGCTTTACTTTGGTCTCATGACTCTCTCTCTTTCTTCCTAATCTAACTCCATTTTTTTAAAGCATGCATTAATGTTTATTTGTCTCTGCAAACACTGTGAATGATAGAAGCAGCAGAGGAGCCAGGAAACACTCAGTGAATTGCTGTTGCCTCCCATTACATCTGGTCTGCTGTGATCACTAATTGCCTGTCACAGC
Source organism: Canis lupus dingo (assembly GCF_003254725.2). Classification (NCBI taxonomy): domain Eukaryota; kingdom Metazoa; phylum Chordata; class Mammalia; order Carnivora; family Canidae; genus Canis; species Canis lupus. The sequence continues at coordinate 53,095,132 of NC_064264.1, read as the reverse complement.
CACTGAGCCATGGAGCTGGCAGGGCTGCCACCTCCTGTTTGGTCAAGTTGTCATTTCCTATTAATCTGAATCCTGTTGTTTTTCCCATTGCCTCTACTTTCTCACTCTGGACAGAATGAAAATCTATTATCTAACTGTGATATAAGAGTATCAAAATTTTAATTTTGGAGAAAAAATGGAATAAAGAGGTGTTCCCATAAAAAATGAATCCCTCACTAGGGCTGCGTGGTATTGTCTCTGCTGTGCTGATTTTAAGGGCTCACATTATTTTCTTTTCCACTACAACTCAGCTATTTTCATAGCACTAGAGATCATCTGGTGAAATTTTGAAAACTGCAAGCAAGAACAAAATAAAAACATAAAAATGCAGGGGAAGTTCTGAGGCTGGTTTAATAATAGTCAGGAAGTTTTTGTTGCTTTCACATTTGCTACAAAATATTATGGAAAACATGACTGTGTAACCAGAGGGGGGCTAATAGTCATTTCAAGACTATGTAAGTGTAACCCACCAGAGGCCCATGCTGGAAAAAGTACTTGAACACCCCAGGATCACAGCAAATTCATCAAATCCAAGTAGCCCCAAAATATCAAAGAATCCACTAGCAAACAATCATAAGAATCTTGCAGGTGAAAAACCCCATGAGCCAGGGCTTCTGTATAATCAGGCAGGAACAGGCTACTGACATTTATTTTACTGCTCACTGGTTGCCTTCAATCTAAAGCACCACAGATTTTTTTTTAACTGAGCAAGAAGTGCCTCAGCTGCCCATTCAGAAAGTCTCGATTCAATAAACATGACAGTCTGAAGTGGAGGTAGCCACAAGAATCAGACCAATGCTACGTCCATCCTGAGGGACGATTCAACTGCACAGTCATATAGCTTGTGCCAGATAAGGTGTCCTCCTGGATGATAAACAGGGAGATTGGTTATGGGAAAAGTGACCCATTTGCCTTGACTGGCCCAGTTAAAAAGCTATCAATAAGCTTCCATATACCTCATGTATACGTAATGTGTTGGGTGGTCAAGCCTGAAAGCATTGTTGGAATAAATATACATGATTTTAAATTCTAAACAAGAAACAAAGCTCCCCAAATTTAATTCTTAAGACCCTGATTCACTACATTCCAAAGCAAGTTTCAAGTTCCAGTTTCAAAGTCCAATCATCTGTCTTAAATTTCTGATGTCACTCCATCTCCATCAGAAACATATAACTGAGCAGCCTCCCCTCTGGCCTCCTAGGAGGTACCGTTTCATTCCTGTGATGTGCGGCTGGCTGCCATCACCTCCTAATGCCAAAGTACCCGCCTTCCCCACACTTGTGTTGATGTAACTGAAGAATCACCCATCTTAGATCCAAGAAATGAAGAAAAGCAGGACCCGTCCTTTCCTGTGGCACTGGCATCTGTTATTTTATTTTATTTTATTTTATTTTATTTTATTTTATTTTATTTTATTATTTTATTTATTCATGAGAGACACAGAGAGAGAGGCAAAGGGAAAGCAAGCCCCATGCAGGGCGCCTGATGCTGGACTTCATCCCCAGACTCCAGGATCATGCCCTGAGCCGAAGGCAGGCGCTCAACCACTGAGCCACCCAGGCGTCCTGACTGGCCTCTGTTTCTATTGCCTTCCTATTGGTCTCTGCTCCTTTAAGTAAGGATCTGCTATGTTCATACTTTTTCATTTGTTCTTTCCCTTCTGAACCTCTCAGAGGGCTGACACCATTTGCTGTATTTGCGTACTGAATTTGTATCTTTGCTTTCTGGTCCCGACTTTTCTTTGGCTAACATATTCCTGGATGTTTCTCATAGTAAAATGTATGAAATGAAGTTCTGGGACTGCCAAAAGTGTCCATGGTTCACACCAAACTTTTCTCCCTTCCCTATATGGATGCGGAAACTGAACTATGAAGTTATTCTTCCATCAGACCACCTCCTGCCCAGGCATGAATCTTAACCTTCTATTTTCCTAAAAGCTTTCTTTTTTTATGAAATAAAGGACAAGAAATTTCTTTTTCTGAATCAATCAATGTATTTTCTCATGATATTTAATGCTGATAAATTTGAATCTTACAAAATATTGTGAGAATGGTACAATGAACACCTATATTTTTTTCTCCTTGATTCAGCAGCTGTTAGCATTTTGCTACATTACTTTTCTTTCTATAGGTATGTACCTGTTGTTTTCTGCTGACACATTCGAGGATTATTCACAGGCATAATGACACTTCCCACTTAAATACTTCAGTATTTGTCCTTTAGGAAAAAGGAACTTCTGAACATTTATAATAAAATGGCTACCTTTAGGACATCTAATATGAATTTTATACTATTATCTAACATCCATCACATTCAGTGTTCCTCAAATGTCCCAATGTTGTCATTTAGAGCTGTCGTTTTTGTCAACCCAGGATCAAATCAAGGATGCTGCTTTGCATTTAATTGTCATATCTCTTTACTCTTTTAATCTAGCAGTTTTTTCAGTTTTTATAACATTGATTTTGTTTATTTTTGTCTGCTGGTTTCCTCATGGTTAGCTACAAATTAAACATTTTTTGGCTGAATTACTATATAAGCAACAGAATCATTTTAACTGTATCTTATGTTCCTTGTGTCTTCCTGGAGTCCTAATTCCATTCGTCATGCAGGCATGTTCTCTGGGGGAACAGGTGACACTCCCATCTCCAGCCATAAGAATAGGGTTATCTTAAAACTCATATGATAGTACTTAGAGTATTATCTTTAATCTTCCTGCTATTCCCTCTGAATAACTTATTTTTTTAACCAATTTCTTACTACAACTGCCCAAATCCTCAAAAAGACTGATTGCTAATGTGCCACTTATAAAGGTACTCTCAGTAGATTCTAGGCTGTTCCCTGGGGACTCATTCCTGACTCCTTTCTGAGCTATCCTAAATTATTTGGAGGCTGTGACCATCCTTGCTGATATAATATTAAGTCGAAACATGTTCTCATGGGTTAAATACCCTGCCTGAGAACTTTTAGACAGCAGGGTATGTTTTGAGGTCTATTCCTGTTCTTTCGTGTAGATATAGATATATTTCTGAATCCCAGTCTCTTGATATATGTCCATCTGCTCCTTCAAGTCACATTACAAATCTCCTAGTTATCCCTGTGCTTTTTTTTTTCTTTTAAATTGCAACTGTCGCCAAAGCAAAAATATGAGAAGTTGGGAATAAATGTGCCCCTTAATAAATGTCATTGATGACTTCCCACCTTCTATGCATAGACTGGGAGGTAAATGTGTCTTAGATCCCCTAGAAGGAGAGCCTGAGACAGACTTGAGAGGATAAGATTTATTGGGAATGGAAGGAACGGGCCCAATTCATAGGGAATTTGAAGGGTAAATCCCAGTGCAACATTAGCTCCATCTTGAAGAAAAGAAGTGGGTCTTTTGAACCCCATATCAGCTCCTCCATCCTTGTCTGCAAATCACCCTATTGGTAGGGGTGAGAGGGGGTAGAGTAGACAGCAGGGCTGGCCATAATCTCCTAAGAAGTTGGTCCCAATCATCTGACGGGAATTCTCTAGAGAAGGGGCAGGTATGAGTTGACAATACCTAACTCATAACAGCTGAGGAGTAAGTGTACTGGGTTGGTTAGCAGGTCTGAGCAGGACGTTAATGGCACTCACTCACTCACTTGGGAAGAGGCTACATCCAGTAGTCTGCTATACTCTACAGAAGGAGGATGGCTCTTAGAACTTCCTTTCTTCAGATCCTTCTTCTCACTAATCCAATAGAATCAAGGCACTGTCTTTGACCTAAAATAGAGTCAGACTGTCTCCTTGGGGGAGTTTATTAACTCACAACACAATGCCCCAGTGTCCTTCCAAGTACATTCCAAGAAGGTTCAAGTGTATTTCCAAGAATGTCTGGAGTTGTTTAAGTGGTGCTTGCTACAAGTCTTGCTCATCTGTCTTCTGTTCCTTCTGGAGAGATTCCTCTCATCCAAGTAATAAATTCTCATTTCCCTTAAGTTAAATGGATCCAGTTTCTATTGCATATAACAACCAATAGAAGTTTTTCTATTACATTTAAAGAGTTTAAAAGTTTACATAATCTGTGGGGTGCCTGGGTGGCTCAGTCATGATCTCAGAGTTGTGAGATGGAGCCCTGTATTGGGAGATTTTCTACTCACCCCTGCCACTTATGCTCTCTCATTCCCTCTAAAATAACTAAATAAATCTTAAAAAAAACTTACATAATCTAATATTCCCCAAGTGACATTGCTAGTAAGCTACAGATATGTATCACATTTTAAAAAGCAATGATTTTTTTAAAAAAAATTTATTAATATATTTATTTTTTGGATTATAATGTACTAATTATACAATTATCCAAATTATTCAGGTATAAATATATTACTAAGGATGGGTAAAAGGTGAACATGGTGGCATATTGGTAAGAACTTTAATGAACAACTTTGAAATTCAATTTTAAAATATGTGCCTTTGACAAAATCCCAAATGCCAGTGAAAAATGCCAATGATGAGGTCTCCTTTCAAATAAGATTATCCTGAGTGGATCTTGCTCTGGTTGAGTTGTCATGTATCCTATACCCTTTGAGGGATATCCCTCTGGAAATCAAATGTGATGAAGGCATTTCATGATGTGGTGAGCTAGGCACTCCTTGGTTCCCAAAGATGGTTAGGAAAAGCAAGTAAGGCAGCATTCTTCATGTCTCCTGATCCCAGAATGGGACTTAGAAAGACTAATGTATTTTCTTTTTTGATTTGACCAAGGGACAGACCTATCTTTCAGGGGTGCACACTTCTTATAGCCACAGATGTGATGCCAGGACTCTTGTATTTTTTTTTAAAGATTTATTTATTATTTATTTGTTTGTTTGTTTGTTTGTTTATGAGAGAAACAGAGATAGAGAGAGGCAGAGACACAGGCAGAGGGAGAAGCAGGCTCCATGAAGGGAGCCCGATGTGGGACTTGATCCCGGGACTCCTGGATCACACCCTGGGCCAAAGGCAGGTGCTAAACCGCTGAGCCACCCAGGGATCCCCCAAGGGACTCTTGTATTTGTCATCTCTGGACAAAGTTGTGTCTTCACAGGCAAAAGAAGAGCCACACAATCAGTGAAATTAATGAGATTTTGCCAATCCAAATAACTGGACTAAAAAGCCTGTCTTATAGATAGAATCTTTTGAATGTGTCTCTTCCCTAAGCCACTTCTTTTATATACTACATAAAGTATAGAATATATTATGCCTATCTTCACATGTAGATCAATTTGAAGGGCATTATTTGCATAACAATCTGCCAGTGCTCATCTCTCATCCCTTTCTTCAACACAACTCCCTTGTTTCCTCAGAGATTACTAATTAATTCAATATACTTTTATGTCACTCTTTTTACTTTGGGCTTATTCACTGCAGTAATTTTTTATTTCACCAAAATTCACATTCCATGTATCTGGCTGGGTTGTACAGAATTTAGAAACTGGGAGACATTCTGTTCTAGATTTGACATGTGCCATATTTTAGCTAAGATTTTATTTTAAACTGGCATGATAAAAAAAAAATCTTAAAGTTTTAAGTGGAAGTATCTGGCCAAAACATTCCATGACTTCCTTCACTGAAAAGGAGACACATTTGAAAGAAAGACATTTTGCCCAGAGTTTGGAATCATTTTCCCCTTCCAAGAGTTTTGCTATAAAAAAAACAAACAAACAAACACACACACAAACAAAAAAACAAACATAAAATCAACAATAATAACAAAAGGCAGAACAAATACTCCTTCTCACTAAAGAGTTATTGAGTAAAAAGGCCCCCTTTTTAGAATTCAGACTTTTTAAGAAGCCAGACTTCTGCCTTTAGAGGAAAGTATGCATGCTTTCTGATTTTTGGGTCGGAAAGTGATGGAAAAGCATAAAACAGAAGAGCCAGAAGAAGCAAAGACTTGAAGGTTGTCAAAAGCAAGGGATATTCATGGAACTCAAGAGATATTATAGGGCTGGAGTTTGTTGAGGAAGTTTAGAAAGGTAGATACAGAACAGATTATAAAATACTCCATATGTCATGCAGTGGAATTTAGATTTATTGTGCAGTAAGCCACTGAAATTTATCTTTAGCATTGGAATAACAACATAGCTATATTTAACTTTCAGACAGATAACTCTCATACCACAGTGAGTATGAAATAGAGATGAAGAGATAAGACAGAAGTCATTTGAAATAACATGTGAGAAAGATGATGAGAGTGTTTACTAAGAAAGCAGCTACAGAACTGGAGGAAGGGCTGTAATTAGGAATGATTTAAAGATAGGAACAAACAGACTTGGTGGCCAATTTGATAAATAAAAGAAAGGAGAACAATGTGCTAAGACCGTTTTATTCTTCTTAAAGGAATATTAGGATTAAAAAAAGGGATATTAGGGTAAAACCCTTCTTTGTCCCTTGTTTATTGGATCTTCTCATAAAGTTTCTAATGGCTTTGAAAATTGTTTGCTCTCTAAGGACTGAGAGAGTCCCCTCTCACCACACTTAAGGCATCCCCTGCTGATCTGGAGGCTCTACCACCTTGCATTTTATAGAAAAGGACAAAGAACAATGTAATTAAGAACTCAAATATATAGTTTTTTTCCTCCTGGGACTTTAGGTAATAACGATTGAGATGACACATTATAGCTAGAGGGACAGATAATAATGAGGAATGGTTCAAAGTAAATCAAAAATATATAATTTTCTTAAATCTAATCCTCAGTTTTCCTGTAATTTCCACCCCTGAGTCTATATAATATCTATTCTCCAAACAGCCTCTTAAAGCTCAAGACCAAGTTTGTTTTTCAGCAGCTCAGAGCAGTAGCTTAATGGATTATCAAATTAGACCTTACCACCAGTCCCTAGATGAACACGTGTGTTGGTCTAGTCACTGGGTATTTACCGTGTTACTTTTCTCAAGTCTAATTTTTCTATTGCATCCCTAGTGACTGGATCCCAGAATTGATGAGCTCAGTCAGTCCCTTTCGGCCAATCTGCACATATCCAAGTTTATTCAGGATTGGAAAGTGCCTTATCTTTTTATTCCTTTTGGGAATGAGAGTTCTCTTGTATTACATTTCCAAATGACTGTGTTGCTAGGATTTGCTTCCAGTCCATGCTGAAATCAGCAGTTTTTCTTAACTATAAACTCTTAGTTATGGATCCAAGGTATGTGAATTGTGAAAATCAATAATGGGGAATTTCATTAAAACAAAGTGGGAAGGGGGCACCTAGGTAGTTCAGTGGTTGAGCATCTGCCTTTGGCTCAGGTTGTGATCCCAGAGTCCTGGGATAGAGTCTCCCAACAGGCTCCCCGCAGGAAGCCTGCTTCTCCCTCTACCTATGTCTCTGTCTCTCTCTGTCATGAATAAATAAATAAAAATCTTTAAAAATACGTACATACATACATAACGTGGGAAGTTTCAGCATGAGGGAGCTCTCACATCCTACCACTCAGAGTCAATTGCAAACCCAACAGGAAAAGATGCACTTGACCTTACATAGACTTGACCTTGCAATGGATACTACTCTATTGCTTCAGCTGGAGGAAGAAACCATTACCGTATCCTCTCACTCCCTTGCAACAGCTCAGCCAATGAGAAGTCACCACACTTTGAACTCCAGTTTCCGCCAATGTACTTTTAGTTTATAAATAGCCTTCTCAACTTACCACTTTTCTCCTTAAAAAAAAAAAAAAAAAAAAAAAGCAGACTTCCCCTTTGTTCCCTGGACTTACCTAGGGTTCTGCTGCCATTTATTTGTCCTGGGTTGCAATTCTCTTTTATTCCCAAATAAACCCACCTTTTGCTGGTAAAATAAGAAGTAGATTTACTTTTAAGGTTAACAGAGTCTATCTTTAGCCATTACTGAACCCCCTGATTCTATACCCTAGCTTTTCTCAGATTAGCTTCCTTCAGTTCACCAGCAAGCCCCTCCAAGACTCCTTATTTTTTGCCATAATCTCTGCTGATTGTCTAATTTCCAGTAGCCACCTTTCCACTTATAAACTCCCATCAGGCTTTTTGCTTAAATCTATATAGCCTCCTTACATTTGTTTTCCTTGGCCTGCCCCACCATACATATCACAGATATTTGGTGGATGGATTAAGCATTGTCAGAGTACATATTTCTTCCTTTCCACTTTATTTAGATCAGCATTCCAACTCATTTAGCATTCCTGTAAGTTTACATATTTTTTGCTACAAAATTACATAGACACAGCGATATGAAAAGGGAGTTTTTTAGGGTTAAAACTGTAATATCTCTCCATCCATGAAATTCCATTTCATCTGATTTCAATGGAAAGGAAGCCAAAGAAGAATCTATTTTGCACTTTATTATATTCTATTATCTCTACCTGCTGCCAAGATAGGTAACCACATAAAACTCTGCAAAAGGAAGAATAAAAGAATTAATAGTTTTTAAAAGGCATATATCTACAAAGGCAAAGAGAATAGGTGATAAAACAACAACTACAAATTTTGGAAACCTAATATGGAAACCTAAACATAAGCTTTGCAAAGACATTGGCTAGAAATTTCTGAGGGAAGTCCAAAGTAAGCCTATTCACAACATGGCATCCCAGAAAGGCTCAAGAACTGGAGGTATCAGATTGCTTCAAAGTAAAGTTTCTCAAAGGGCTGAAAAGAGAAGAGTTAATTGAAAATGCAGAAAGAAAATTTTCTATCCCAAAGTACTAAGCTAAACAACTATCCCTCCTACTCTAAGGAAGAAAACCAGAGCTTTAAATTCAAACAAGCCAACTAAGAAGCAAACAAGCAAGAAAAAGAGGGATTCTTGACTAGGATATCAGGCACAGCTCATGGTGCAAACATGGCACTAACGTGTGAAATTGAGTGGACACCTACAGTCTGAATTATGAGATTGCCAACTTCAAGCATGTGGCTCCTGTGTGATATTGAACATTTTTATCAGTGTCTATTTTCTTTTTTTCCCTCTTTTTTCATTGGAAACCCTCACTCTTCCTAGTTTTAGCTGAGTACACAAGCAGACATTACTCTTCAAGTTTCCATTGCAGCTAGGTAGGGCCATATGATTACATTTTTACCAATGGGATGCAGATGGGAATGATGTGTACAACTTGCATATCACATTTTTAAGAGAGAGCTGCTTAGTCTACACTCTTACTTTTCTCCTTTCCTCTAGTCAGGAATTAAGATGGTCTTATGGAATAGGGGCTGTCCTTGTCCCACTTGCTTACATGGAGTCCCTTTCAAGAAAGAAAACCAACTTCCATATTGTTGCAGATATTGTATTCATAGGTGTCTTTTTTTTTTCATAGGTGTCGTATTTTATAGAAACAGTAGTCTTAACCAATAGTCTAAGAAATTGCTTAATTGTTGGCAACACATTGAAATTCCATTTTGGAGCTATTATCATGTTTAAGAAATATAGTGTACAGATACCAAGAGTTGGAGACCTCCAAATATTGGCTTTCTCTAATCACTGAAATGAAGAAGACATTAAACATTCTGTCCAGGATTATAATATAACTTTGAATACAAACACAAAGATAACTACTACCACTAGACATCTGAGGAAAATCTCTAACCAGAAAGACAGATACATGTAAATACAAGTAAAAAAACAAACAGTGGTAGAGAGAGGAAATATAGAAAATGAAGAGAGTCCCCAATAAACTTCAAAAATTTATAATCATTATCTTCAAAACGTAAGAAAGTGTATTGCATCCACAAAATAAGACTAGGCTACTCTAGATGGTTATGTGTGGGGGAAAAAATGGGATTTTGAAAGTTAAACATAAAACTTAAAAATAAATCAATAATTTATTTAAATGATTAAAATGAGATAATTTCCATAAACTAGAACATCATAGGAGAAAAAAGTTAAGAAAGGTCAAGATTATCCCAGGAAGCCCAACGTACAAAATAATAAGAATTCTAAAAAATAAGAAGTGAGAAAACAAGGGAATAAAAAATAAGAGATGGAAAGAGGAAGAATATAACCATATATTTGAATTGTCCCACTGAAGATATTGCTTTCCAGGTGAAAATGCTACAATGTTTAACAAAATAAATAAAAAATGACCACAATAAGGCTTTATCCTTATGGAATTTCAGAATCTTGAAAACATATATTTTTAAATTACCAAGAAAACAAAAAAGTTACATACAAATGATCAAATTTCAGAATATCTTTGATTTTATGAGTAACTGGAAAATATGTAGAGAAATGTTTTAAAATTATGAATAAAAATATTATAGAGAACTTGCAAATGATACCTCAGAAATAAAAAAGGATTACCATGAACAATTGTATACCAACAAACTGGATTACACAGAAGAAATGGATAAATTCCTAGAAACATACAATGTAACAAGATTAAATCATAAAGACAGAAAGTCTGAAGAGATATATACCTAGCATGGAGATTGAACCAGTGATCAAAAACTTTCCAACAAAACTTAGGACCAGATGGTTTCACTGGTAAATTCTACCAGACTCTTAAAGAAGAATTAACATCTATCCTTCTCAAACTTTTCCAAAAACTTAAAGAAAAAAAAAGTACTTCCAAACTTATTTTTTGAGGCCAACAATCCCCTGATGCCAAAGCCAGACAAAGGCACCATAAGAAAACCTCAGATTAATACCTTGATAAATATAGATGAAAAATCTTCAAAAAATACTTGTAAAATAAACTCAGTAGCACCTTCAAAGTGTCCTACACCACAACAAAGCTAATTTGTCCTTGGGATGCAAGAGTGGTTCAACACATAGAAATCAGTTAATGCAATACACCATAACTAACAGACTGAGGAATAAAAATTACATGATCATGTAAATAGATGGAAAAAAAGTGTTTGACAAAATTCAACATCATTTCATGCTAAAGAAGAAAACCCATTAAGTATTAAAGGAAATTACCTCAACAATAAAAGACATACAGGAAAATTCCACTCAATGATGAAAAAATTAAAGCTTTTCCCCCTAAGATCAGGCACAAGAGAAAGACTCATTCTTGACATTTCTACACAACAGAGTACTGGGAATCCTTGCCAGAGCAATTAGGTAGAAAAAAGAAATAAAAAGCATCAAAATGAGAAAGGAGGACATAAAGTCATCCCTGTTTGCAGACAACATGATCTTATATAGAGAAAAATCCTAAAGATTTCATAAAAACACTGTTAGATCTAATAAATTCACCAAAGTTGCAGGATACAAAATCAATATAAAGATCAACATAGTGTATAGTGTAGTTTCTATAAACTGAACAATCTGGAAAGAAAATTAGGAATGTAATTCCATTTATAATAGCACTAAAAAGTATAAAATACTTAGGAATAAACTCAGGAACTAAAAAAACTTTGATATCAGAAAAAGAAATTAAGACACAAATGGAAAGACATCTTTTATGCATGGATTGAAAAATTTAAATTTATTAAAATGTCCATATTAACCAAAGTCATTTACATACTTAATGCAACACCTATCAAAATCCTAATGGCAACCAACACTCTTAAAAGATTTAGGAGAAAGTTTACAACATAATCTAGTTTACGAAGAAAACTTGTGCTAGAATGCTTTTTAAAAAGTATTTTTGAATACCATTAAAACTGCTTTTTTCCAACAACAACAACAACAAAAATCCTAATGACCTTTTTTTTAAATAAATAGAAAAAACAATCATAAAATTCACATGGAACCACAAAAGCTACAAATAACGAAATCAATCTTAAAAAAGAAGAACAAAGCTGGAGGTATCATATTTCCTAATTTTAAAATACATTACAAAGCTACCATAATCAAAATATTATGGCACTGGCATGAAGACAGACATATAGATAGAATAGCAAGTCCAAAATAAATCTACACATACATGGTCAACTGATCATCAACAAAAATACACTGTAGGGAAAGGTACAAATAGTCATTTTCACACATGGTGTTGGAAAAACAGGAAAACTACAATACAAAAGGATACAATTGAAATTTTTATTCTTAACTAATTTTCTTCTAGGACTTTTATGGTTTCAGGTCTTACATTTAAGTCATTAAATCATTATGAGTCTAAACTTTTTTTCAGGGAGTAAATCTCATGTTAAGTGTTTTCAAATCAAATAAAATATTTCCAAGGAAGATATTTTATACTCAAATTATGAACCTAATGAGCATGTTAATAATAAAGACATGTTCAGACATTAAATGTCTCAAAAATTTATCCTCCGTGCATTTTTTTCCTCAAGAAACTGCTATAAGATTCCATGTATTGAAATGAAGAACCAGACTAGAGGGGGAGTAATATAGAATTCAGAAACATAAAACCCAGACTAGGAGAGAGATAAAGGGAATTATCAGAATAGAGAAGGGATATCCAGAGATATCAGCCAGTGGGCAGACATGGAGAATCAGTAGACAGGGTTAAAATCCAGAGAAAGAAAGAAAAAACAGTAATTTGAAAGTATTGAGAATGAATATATATTTTGGTGAGAGATTTGGGGAATGGATTTTTGATGTCTACTAGACAATTAACCAAATGGAAAAATAGGTCTATTCTTAACCCTGGAGAAAGTAAAAGTTTTAAAGCAGAAATATATAATTATAAAATACTAAGATAATTTAATACAAAATATTATTAATATGGCCTTGATAATATAAATACTTTGTGTTTATTTTACTGAAAATTCTAATATAGTTATTGCAAAAAGATCAGGGGAAGGGGGAAATGTGTGCACATATGTGTCTGTGTGTGTGTGTGATTCCAGTGCAGAGAGAAGACAATTAAGTTCATATCTTTTGGATTTTAATGTGTTAGTTAATATGCAAATAATTAAGAAATTAAAAGTATTTTACTTATAAATATGAAGATATATGCCCCAAACAGTTAAAATGCCATAAAAGTATTGCCTTTTAAGAAATAGCACTCCAAGACTTTTTTAAAAATGTTATTATAAAACATGTTTCACTACTTCAACTTTCTTGTATAACTTTGATTTTTAAAAATAAAAATAAAAAATACTTTTGAACATAAATAATTACTCTCCCTATAATAACGTGCTAGGACTCCCATAACAGAATACCACAGATTGGGTTGTTTAAAAAGGATTGTACTTATTCACAGTTCTAGAGGTTGGAAGTCCAAGACCAAAGTGCCAGCAGAATTGGTTTCTGGTGAAACCAGCTCTTTTATTTTTGTAGATGGCAACTTTCTCACTGGGTCTTCACATGATCTTCCCTCTGTGTATACATTACTGGTGTCTTTTCCCTTTCTTATAAGGACCCTGGTTATATTGTAATAGGGTCACACCTTCTGGACTTTGTTTTACTTACATTAACTCCTTAAAAGCTCTATCTCTGGGTATAGCTACATTGGAAGTTAGGGCATTAGCATATGAATATGAGGGGATAAAACTCTGTCCATTAAACCCACATATTTATAGTTGTTTAAAAATCTGTCGAATTCACACATTCAAATATGTTGTTTACGGCCAACATCCATTCTGATTGGCCAGAGCCCAAACTGTACTAGTTGTTAAATACTTTTATTACTCCTATAAATATACATTACTTTCTGGGAGATATTTCCAGCCTTAATAGGACATTATATCTATTTTCAATGACTTTATTGAATGTTTGAACAGAGAAATATTTTGGGGCTCCTGGGTGGCTCAGTTGGGTAAGTATCTGCCTTTGGCTAGGGTTGTGATCTAAGGGTCCTGGGATCAAGCCTAGCCTTGGACTCTCTGCTTAGTGGCGAGTCTGCTTCTCCTTCTCCTCTCTCTGTGATCTCTCTCACTCTCACTCTCTATCAAAAAAATAAATAACATCTTTTAAAAAAATAGCAGAGAAATATTTCTATTTATGGACATATTAAAGAAATGTTCAGTTGCTGAAGTTTTATAACATAAACTACAGAATCATGTTTTTGAGTTTAAGAAGACATAGAAATGAACAATAAATCACCATATAAATGCTCTTAATTTTCATAATTGAAACTGCTAATTCTAATTTTTATGTGTGCACCTACTGCTAAAACCAAATGGAATACTCACTTCCCTCTGAAGGTTGTAGGTACATGCCCTTTGATTAGTGGCTGCAGCTAGTCTTCAAAGAACATGAAATTGATTGTAAATCTGCCTCCTAGATTAGAGGTCAGCTACAAATGTTCGTTCCAAAAAACAAGTCTGTTTGCTACATTCACTTCATACAGTTAAAAACATGAGTTGAGATGCAAATCCAAGTCTGAAACTTGTCTGAGTCTTTTTCCTTCCTGAAATTTGGAAGTAAAAATAGAGACTACCATAGAGTTTTCTAAAGATCAAATATTATAATTTATATAAAGGCCTCAGTGTTAGTACCTTCCATATATTCCACTAATATATTACTATATTAGTAATTAGTTAAAATTAGTTACTATTTTATGAACCTCTATTTGCCACTGTTGCTTCATTCATGTCTTCTATCTTGGGATTCTATTGAAGTGAAACTTTCCAAATGGTCTCATGAACCTCCTGCAAATCATTTTCTCATTCACTTAGCAGGGTCAATATCACTGCTGCTTCTTTGTATTGTGGCCCAAAGATTAATATGACATTTCCCAAAGAAATCAGGCCATTCAACTCAACAAATTCCATTTTTAAAAGGTTTACATATTCTTCCTCCAAAAGGTGCTGTCAAGGTTTATTACAAATTTCAAATTATAATAATTTTTAAAAACTAACTTGCTTCCACATTTAAAAAAATCATTTCATAGTAGGTAAATCTGGTTTAAAAATTGCTAAATAGATACAAGCATACATACATGCGCACAAACATGAACCCTTAAACACACACATAAAGCTAAACTGCCATAATTCATAAGCAACGTTTGACACATGTTAAGTGGTTTATTTTTATTAGAGGCATGATTCTGTATCCAAGTAGAAATTCTATTCTACAAACTCTAAGATAGTGGATTATTTTAAATAGTGTGTGATTTCTCAGCCACCAATAACACAGTCAAGCATGTTTTTCTTTAATTCTTAAAAGCAGTGGGATGTATGCACTTCTGTGGGTGAGACTATACAGAGTTGACACAGTAGTAAATATATTTTGGGGAAGTAAATTGCTTGTATGACTTTACAGAGCTTTCAATATAAAAGCTCCATACTCCTGACAGTTATTTGTAATGTCACATTTTATAAGATGAGTGCTGCATTGTGTGACTTGTCTTTTTTACTCTCTTATTCCAAGAAAGACACATAAAATCGAGTGAGTTATATTTACAAAAGGAGAAGAGATGTAAGAGATCTTTGTCATTGCTTTCGTCTGCAAGAAGAACTCTCTGGTGAAGCTGTGGGCTTCATAGTAGGAGCTCTAGTCGTAGGAGCTATGAGGGAAATGGAATGAACCACAGTTCTTTTCTTTTCCTAAAGATTTTATTTATTTATTTATTCATGAGAGACACAGAAGGAGGCAGAGACATAGGCAGAGGGAGAAGCAGGCTCCCTGTAGGAAGCCTAATGCGGGATTCGATCCTACGACCCTGGGATCACGACCTGAGCTAAAGACAGATGCTCAGCCACTGAGCTACCCAGGTGTCCCCACAGTTTTAAGTAGTAATTGTTCCCCTAAAACTCCCAGGTTTGCTTGCTTCTTCTTATTGTTTTCTTATTATTTGTTGGATTTGCTTACCTCTTCTCCGGAGATTGCTTCAAGGCATACCCAGTCCTGTGTTAAGTAAGTTTCTAAGCCATATAAATAGATTGTTTCACTTGGGGATGTCTCCACATTTGTCTTCTTCAATGATAACTGCCTAATGAAAACATTTAGAAAATACTACTCTGTTGAACAACTTTAACCTGTGGCATCTCCCAGAACACAAATGAAAATCCTTCTCCTTTAAGTGGAGATCTCTGCAAAGACAGGGTGCTAATCCAGAGTGACCCTTCCATGGCATTCTTTAATCATTGATGACAGCAAGTGAAATGGGAATGGACGCAGAGCAAATTGCTTCATTAGTAACATAGCCTAGAATACCTGTGAAACTATAACCTGCATTTCCTAATACATGGGCCGTGAAATGTGATTATTTAACTCTCACAATTTAGACTCATTGTCTACTTAAGGTGGATTTTTTTTCAGTTTTAATAAATTACTTGTTAAAATGCAAAATTATTACTTTTTCCTGACTTTTTTTGATGTTCAAATTTAGTATATGGCAGTGGTATAAGCAAGATTCTTAACAAAATAATGCGAAACTGAAAATAATTGACTATAGTGTTTAAATTTATAGTGCATACCCAAAGGGGACATGTATTAAGCAACAAATTTGTACTCTTTCATTTTTGTGAGTGATGTATAAAATATACTAATCGAATCAATACTGAAGGGGCATTTTTAACCATCATTTAGTTGGCATTAGCAAAATTTCAGAACTGCAAAAATGAATGGCAAATTACTACCATAACTATAAAATGTGTTTTTATAAATATACTCTTAAATCTCAGGTGACTAAAAGCCTGCAATGCAAACTCCCTCTGATGCTAACTACTGTAAGAGATGCTTGACCACTGGAAACAAGCTGAAAAAAAATGCATGATAGTTGTATCTCTCGATTGTATTTAAAGAACAATGGTGTAGGCAGCCTCTCAATTTTCATTGATGATATTTTTTAAAAAGAAGATTTTTTTCCCTGAGCAGAATTCTATTTGAAAAGTAGAAAAGCAATATTGCCTTCTTCAAAAGTTAAAAAATTATAAACTGGGGAACCTGGCTAGCCCAGCCTTTAGAGCATGTGATTCTTAATCTCGGGGTTGTAAATTCAAGCCCCACGGTGGGTATAGAGATCACTTAAAAATAAAATCTTATTAAAAAATTGCAAATTACATTATACAAATGGATGATAATATAATCAAAAGCATTTAAAATGTTTTTCTAAATATAGGAGAGAAAACAGGGAGAATACAGAGTCAAGAAAAAGCTTTTCTTAAACATTATAACAATATATCTTCTTATTAATTTTAATTGTAGAACAAGAATGGGCAACTCTTTCTGTAAAGGATCAGAGAGTCAACAACATATTAGATATTGTGATCATACAGTGAATTCAGCTGTTTTAGCACAAAAACAACTATAGAAATATATAAACAAAGGATGTGCCAGTGTTTCAATACAATTTCATGTATAAAATCAGGTAGACAACCATATTTGGCCTGTGGCCTTACAAATAATTTACAAACATTTATCCTAAAATAACATTGAGAATATTATTTTTAAAAGAGATTCACTACCCAAATTAGTCCTGAACCAAATAAAATTAACTTTGGATAGATCAGAAAGATGATAAGGAATATTCTAGGATATTCTAGTCTATCAAATCTGCAAGTATGCTAATGTCATTTAGAGTTGCTTCCCTGTGTCTAAATCAATTTAACTGAAACAGTTTAAAAGCACTGACACTGACACATTTAAAAAAAAATATTTTACCAGAACGTTATCTCATGTTTGCAAATTATCAATTCATACTGAATGAAGGTATAGAGAAGGGGTAGTGAGCAACATTTCAAGTTACTCGTGCTTAAGTTCATTGAAAAGAAAAGATTTTTCTCCCATTAGTGTATTCCAATGAATCCATGCAAAATTAGCTGGTTTTATAATCCATTATTTTCCTAAATAGAAAGAGATATATTCCTTTTGTAAATCATTACAAATTCTGAAATTCTATCATTACAAGTTGTTATGTTTGTTGCTAAGTTTGTTTTTAACTAAGAAAAATAACACAAAATAAAACAACAGCAATACCAGCAACAGTTTGTCACATACCGTATCTCCTTGATCCTTACCACAGCAGTGAGAGTAATATTTTTATTTTAGAAATAAAGATCGTTTGGTTTTAGGAATTTAGATAATTGCCAGACGTGATATACCTAATCAGGAATGGCACTAAGATTTAAAATTAGGTACACTTAGTGATTGTAAACTTTCCTCATTACAAAATATTTAACGGGAGTCATACTGTGAATGCAGTGCTTTACATACAAAATTTTAATCTCCAAAAATCTTGCAAAGGAAGTGTTAGCATTTTTTCTTATAAGACTGAGAGACCATTTGCAAGTAATTTGCCCAATGGTCAGAGAGCTATCAGAGCCTGAACTAGAACTTACTTTGTCACCACACCCAAACTCTCCCTGCTAAGCCTAGCTGTTGGAATGCAAATAGAAGTAGGAGGCTATATTTCAAACAGACTAATTTAATGGTTAGATTAGCAAAAGCAAATTCTGGTTGAAATCAATAAAGAGGAATACAGGACAAGATTCTAAGTATGTGAGAATAGAAATGAGGAAGGGAAAGGCTTAAAATAGAGAACAAAATATGCAAAACCCAGAGGTTTAAATCCTCTTTCAATGTTTACCATTACATCAATTTGGATGAATGATTTAATAGTGAACAACCTCTGTTGATTTATCTTCAACAGGCAAGTAATGATGTAGATTCAAAAAGTGTTGATATGAACATTACAAGGTAACCCACATATGTAAATTGAATTAATATCATTCAATTGATAATAAATAAGGACATATTCTATATTCTTCAATTGCTTCATGTTTATTTAACATTTTTTTGTTAGTTTGGTCTTATTCTAACATCCAAATACATGAAGTTATTAATTTGAAACTCTAAGAACTCATTTTCAATTAATTGGGAAAATGAGTTGTTTGAAAATGATTCTCAGATAGTTATTAAAATTTGGCTAATTTTCATGATATTCCATGTATACTTGTGGTGGAAAATTGCCAACTTCAAAATAGAGCCATCTATGGTGTTGTTCAAATCTATTATACCCTATTTATTCATCTCATTTAGAAATTACTGACAAAAAGATAGTAAAAATCTCCTACAATGATGCCAGATTTTTCTCATTTCTCCTTATAGTTCTGCAAATTTGTTATTTATGTATTTTGAGGCTGTTATTGATACAAATTAAGATAAGAACTATTGTCTCTTCCTAGGAATTGAAATTTTAATCATTGGGTAGTTGCCATCTTTATATCTTATAAATACTTTTGGCTAAAGTCCAGTTTATATGATATTAGTACAGCTACAAAAGCTTTGTAAAATTCAGTAAAAATTATTTCATATCTTTATTGTTAAATATTCTGCATACTTCTTATTAACATTATAAATAATCTAATGATTTTTAATCCAATCTGATAAACATCACCTTTAGCAGAATTTAGTCCATTTATATGTATTGTGATTATGGTTTCATTTACATTTATTTTTAACATCTTATTTTTTAATAATTGTCTTGCATGAGATTTTATGCTAATTTTTTCATTTCTTAATTTATTTGTATTAAGTGATTAAAGTTATACTTTTCCATCACTTTGGAAGGTACATTTATTTGAAGTATTTGCCTTACTAGTTTTTCAAGAATACTTAACTTCACAGAGTAAAAAGCTAATTCATATCTTAACCTCCTCCTAACCAAACAAAGGCATTAAAATATTTTAACTGTGAGTCCTTTTCTGTCTTGTTTTTACAGGTATATATCAGACTCTTTATTGTGATATATAGAGTCATATTTTATCAGATTTTCATATATATTTGCAGTTTACTTTACTCATCATTCCTTTTTGCATCTCAGTTTTTTCCAGATATAATTTTTCTTCTTCCTATAGTGTAATACTTAGAAATTTCTTCGCTAAAATCTGTTAATGGTAAAGAATATCTTTTATGTTGCCTAAAAATGCTTTGATTTATTCTGGTGTTTTTTAAAGATAGGCTGCTGAGCATAGAATTTTTGATTAACAATTATTTTATGATATCATTTGAAGAAATGCTTCCTTTTTTTTTTTTTTTTTTCTTCACAGGTTACTATAGAAAAATCAGTCTATTTGCCTAAGTACCATTGTTGGTGAACTCTCTTTTTCCTTTGAATTGCTATTACCATCTCCCTGGTTGGTTTTTTGTGGGGAGGGGTGGATTATTCTGTGTTTGCTTTAACATTTCCAGGAATCTAGTTTTTGCCTTCCTTTCACTGCATTGTGTTTTGGTGTTGATTTCCTTTTATTTATCTTGCTTAACATTGGTTGGAATCTGTGAAACTGAAGATTGGTGCCCTTTATCCATTTTGGAAAATTTCAATCAATATTCTCTCCAAAAATTACCTTTCTACAATCTTGTCAACTCTAATTAAATATATATTATTTTTCTACCTGCATAACTTCTTCATATTTTCCTTCTCTGTACTTCTGTGCTATATTCTAAATAATTTATTTATAGCTTCTTCTCAATTCTTCCATTAGGTCATAAATTTCTGACTAATTATTGGGCTTTTAGATGTGATTACTAGATATTTCATTTCTAGAATTCTATGTGGTTCTTAGTATCAAATATAACTGTGTTTTCATTTCATTTTTCTGTAGCATATTTCAGAATTTTTTATGTACTTAAGCATTATTAAATCATGTATTTTATATTTGTACCAAATAGCTCCAATATCCAGTCTTTGAAGGTCTGACTCTGGAATTTGCTTTAGCTTTTGGTTATTTCTTTTGAGTGTTCTAATACTGATTATATATTTTATAACTTTTGATTAGTGAGAATTCTTTAAAGTGTGGGTAGAAAGTGCACACCTGCCAAGGGAATATGTGTTACCCTTTCCCAAGCAGCAAGGATAGTTCCTAATTGGGACCACTTTGAAAAAATGATCTCCTGATAGTTTTTATATCTTATAGGTGGTTACTCACATTAGAGCTTTTCTCTCATCCAAGGCCAAAAATTCATAAGAAGTGCTACTTTTTTGTACTCTAGTCCAAAACCAAGACAAGCAAGTATCAGTATTACTTTGTGTTGTAAACTTTCACCAAGTGTGTAATCATTTAAGCTTTCTTTAGAGATCTCAATTAAACTTGCCAAATTACATTGGTCCTCTGTGCCCTGAATGAGACTCATTAGTAAGGAAATTCTGGTCACAAGGGATTAGTATTTGCTCCAAACCATCCATAAGTTTTAACTCTATTTTACTTCTGTGGATTAATAATTTCTTATATTTTTTGACTTTTAAGATTTCCTGTCTTTTCTTACATTTTTATATTTTATCTAATATATTATGATATTTTACTAGATGGAATTTATGGATATTGAATTCACCATATTTTGAAAAATTGAATGTTCTAAATCTATTTTATATTCTGATAACTCATGATATTTCAAAAACACAAATAAAAACATTGGGTAGGAGCAGGAATTCAGTGAGCAATGCAAACTTAATTCCCCATTTGACTCCTGAGTTTGGCTATTTCCATGCCTATTCTCAAGTGCCACTTAGCTGATATCCATCCCCAAAATGAAACTATGCTTGTATTTACTTACCATTGCCAGGGAAGCTTGAAAGTGTCAATTCAATATAGGTAACTTGTCCTTTTAGTAAAGGCTGTTTGGCCATACGTGGAAGGAATTCTCAGTGGCATCCAGATAACCTGAACTGATACTTTCCATTATAACAAGGAGCATTAACATTAAGTTCCAATTTGGTCTAATCATTACCTTATTTTGCTCAGAGCTTTCCCATAGGAAGTCAAATGTAAACAGTGTTTTGTATAAATGACCTTTTTTTTCCCCCTCAACACTGAGCCTGAGAAGAATAATGTTGAAATCTGAATTTCTTTTTTTTAATCTTCAAATGAGCTTAAACAACAAAAGTAATGATGATGTCAACATATAAAGTGAAAAACAATCACAACTTTGTTTTCTTAAACATCACCAGTGCCGCCATGCAAATATGAAAGAAACTACCTAGAGTTTATAGAAACTTGTAACACATCTTGTGTTTCTGTTATTTTCAGGTATCCATGCTGAATGGGTGAAGCTATAAAATAACTCTTTCTGATTGTGAAGGGCAATACTTTTTTGCAGCTGTAACAGCTGCTTGTGGAATCTCTGTGTCTCATTACTTCACAGATCACATAGCACTTAAGTGGCAGAAAGAGTTAATGCTCCACTACTGTGCAAGAGGAAATAATTATGCTACTCTGACAAGTGTCTTTAAAGAGAGACCTGTTTTTCTCCTTTGGCCTTGCTAATTCTGCTGGCTGGAATGTGATTTAGTGGCTGGAGTGAGCAGCCATATTAGAACATGAAATGACTTTGGGAAGGAGAATCACAGAAAAGGAGGACAGATAGAGCCTAGTCTTTGACCCTGTGGTGAGACACATCAGCCTTAACCCAGATTATCTTTGAGCATCTTGAGCATAAGAGGTAAAAACTATGGGTCTTATTTAAGCTACTCTTAAGTGCTGTAGCTATTACTAGTATTCATAGGTAAAACTAATCTCAATTGGTATCTGGAAAAAGGCTACAGGTAACAGGACCTAAACTCATAGAATTTGCTTAGTGGAATTGATAGGGTGGGATAATTCATGATCTGAGTCATTGCTATCTGAAAATTTATTGTACCTAGACAAAATACTGGTAAAAAGTACCCTTTCTGTTTCTTAAAAGACAGATCACATGCCAACTAATGTAGTAACATTAGGGAAAATACTAAGAAATACTGAGAAAATTCAGATTATTGATTTTTGCTAGCTGCTTCTTGTCACTTGTAGCAATGCCCTGAGGAGAGGACAAACATTGTCGATGCTAGCCATTCTGCGCACCTCTGTGGAGAGCAGAAGTGAGGCACTCTCTGTCAATAGGCAGCACCGTAAACAGATTGAGAGTCTAGTAAGCCAGGGCCTGTGGATCTCAAAAAGCAAAATGCTTCCATTTCTAAAACTAGGGCATTTATCTTCCATGGCTTTTTAATAGCAGCCTCCATAGGAGATAGGCCCAGAGCTTTTTCAAGTACCTTTCTTTAAAAGTTCAGTGCCAGATTATGGGAGTCAACCCAAGAGCAAACTCAAATGAAAGGTGTTGCCTCCCCATTCAAGTCCTCAAAAAAGCCTCAAGCAGAGAAGCAGTAATAGGAGGTTGTGTATTTGTAGGTGTAGAGACATGTAAAGGTAGAGATACACAGGTATATAGATATTTATTTATTTACTTATTAGAGGAAATTGTGCAATTGTGGGGGATGGATGAACCAGCTTGAAGTCCCCAGGACAAGGAGCCAGGAAGGAAAAATCATCAGCAGGCTGGAACCTGAGGACTACAGCTGAAGTCCACAGGGGAGACAGGAGAGCAGTTGCAGGTATACCTGCTACTTTACATGTAGAAGGGGAATCAGCATAACAGCAAAGACAAAGTGGGTCAGCAGTTCATGACAAGAGGACTGTGCGGTTCCCAAAATTTAGACAACTCTGCCATTTTCCTTCCATTTGGTTGGTGGGACAGGAGGAGTAGAGAGAAGGATGGGGAGCCCATTAAATGCAGATATCAATTGGTAAAATATGTAGCTTAAAAGCTAAAAGCTGAGATTACATGCTCAGGGTGTTGTCCAGGACCAAATGGCTGAGAAGTCTACTAAATTTGTGAAGAAATTATATTTTCTTAAAAGATTTTATTTATTTATTCATGAAAGACACAAAGAGAGAGAAGCAGAGACACAGGCAGAGGGAGAAGCAGGCTCCATGCAGGGAGCCCGACATGGGACTCGATCCCGGGTCTCCAGGATCACGCCTTGGGCCGAAGGTGGTGCTAAACCACTGAGCCACCCGGGCTGCCCAAGAAATCATATTTTTAAAGAAGCCACAAGCCTGATATGCAAATATTTCCTTTTTTTTTTTTTTCATCCAAAACACCCTTGGATCTCCAAACCCACACCCTGAGAAATCTGATTAGCTCCAAAAAGAGCAAGTTCCCCTACCCATGTTAGACATGACTGGCCATGGAGTACAATGGAGGGAAAGAATCTTCCAGAAGGCAGAACCAGAGGGCTGCTCCAAAGGAGCAAATGTGGGATATCCTCCGATAGCCCAGAAACAGAAGCAGCCAGGTCATCAATAATTTATTCCACTACCAAAAATGAAGTATTCACTGATACATCCCTAAAGGATTTGTTGATAGAGTGACTACTTTTCCACATGGGAGTTTTTAATTGTGGTTATTTCATTTCTACCCATAAATGTATATTAGAAGTAGTGATTACAGATGACTTGTTTTTGCATTGATAGGTCATTACAGAAGATGAGTCTCCATATACCATCTTAACAGAACACTGTGCATTATCTTGGTATTCTGGAATTTGAGCAGGATGCAATCTCAGGATAGGGAGGGTGAACGGCCAATGGATTGTTAAGCGGAGGAGACAGCTTCTCATTTTCCAAGTGATAAAATTTTACCTAAATCATGACTTCCCAGAATAAGGTTACATTTCTTTGACTTATTTGCAACTCAATGTGGCTACATAACTAAGCTTTGCCTGATAGGATGCAGGCACAAGTATTATGTGTCTGCTCCTAGAAAACTTCCTTAAAAGATAACTAGCATGAACCTTTTACCTGTATCTTCATGATCTTTTCCTCCATTTCACTGCCAGAAATGCAATCTGATAGTCGCTACCTTGGACCATGAGTTGGAGGGATGCACCATAGTGATGACGGATGGATAGGATCCCAGATTCCTAAGAGCATATTCAACCACACTGCCTTAACAGCCCTGGCCTGCATGACCCGGACATTTATACTTGCCAGAAATAATGTAATTCCATTCCTTACTAATAAACAATGTTATCACAATGTCTCTAAAAATGCAATATTTGTCTTTTTTTCTGTATACAGTTTCTCATCATCCTCCAGCCCGCCTTATTACCAGAAGTTCTGCCAACAATTTTGCTGAATTATGTGCCTTTAGTCATTTTTCTTTTGCCCATCCTGTGGATAGCTACTTACAGCCACTTTATAGGGATTTCTAGAAAGAGCTTTTCTATTCATTACCAACAGAGGCAAGCACTGATTCAATACTTTCATCTGGGCTACATTCTCACAACCAATTTTTGTTGACTCTGTCTTGCCATTAAGTTTACACATGGCTCAGGAACTATACTAATTAAATTGCTCATGAAGCAAAACATGGCCCAGCTGGCTTGTGCAGGCTTCTCGTTGTAGGACTTTTAAAACCAAACACAGCTCTACGGACTTTGTTATATTTTCATTTGGATAGCGCACTAACATTATATTCCAGTTCCCAGGCTTCTAAAACATATCTGTCTAGCTACCTTAATTCACTTTTCCACTTTGACTATTACTGAATAATGCCTTGTGGGATCACAGACTACAAGATACCAACTTCACCAGTTAAGATGATTCTTAAGATAACAGAACAAGTGCAAGAAACAAAATTGAGGATTGCACAACAGATATATCAAACTTCGCATGGTTTTATGTCAACATTTTCAAAATTCTGTCCTAGTAGGAGTTAACAGTAAGAGTTCAGCCAGATATAAATGGATTGATCATATGTGAAAGGGGGAATTTTGTGATTCAAGAAGTTTAAACAAGAAGTAACAGGTTTCAAATGTACTAGAGCACTAGTTGACTAGTACTGGTCAAGGGCATCTATGGCCACTGGAGGCACCTGTTGTGGATGTAGGTTATGACATTTCTCAAAAAATTATTGCACCAAAAATCCTTTTTCCCTCAACAGCCCATGTTCTGTAACATTATTGGAGATAAGCTGTGTTGCATTATCAATAAGATTGACCTTGGGCAACCATGAAGCCAATGTAGTTGCTTGGGATCTTATAAGCCTTGGTGGAGTTTAGTCATGGTGTGGTTAGCACCTTGTTTTTTTTGTTTGTTTGTTTGTTTTCCTGTTCACTCAAGTCATGGAGTTGGTTTGAATAAATAGGCCTGGTATAGTTAAATTTATTGAGAAATGCTTAAATCATAAAAAGTCTTGAAGCTAGTATTAAACTTCAAATCTGCCCATCCAGAAAATGCTGAGGCTCAGAGAGTTTCCAGAGCCTTCCGGGACAGATGACTGTGCTCAGCAAGTGTAGCCCCAGGATATATAATAAATCATGGACCATTTGACAAAGATGCCAAATGGGGCATGTGATCCCAATAAAACCAAATATATCGAGTTCAAAAGCTATATACATCAGAGACAGACAACAGAGAAAGAAATTCACCAACAGAACATATCTCATGTGTGGTATTTGTGGAAGACTGATAAAATTTTTACAGTAAAAGAATGATAAAATACCCACTAGGAGGATTTTTTGTAGCTGTTTATTCTCACATAAGACAGGTTATCCAAGAGTATTATTTGACATTTTAATAAAATCAAATTCATTATGAAATTTGTACAATAGAATAAAGCCCCTAGTATGAAACATGATCTATCCTCACAATAAATTAGACCCTGATGCCTAACCTAATCACCTTACACCCATAATCCAAACACTTAAAAATAAGCACTGATGTCAAGAGCACATTCTCATTAATGGACAAGCACAGAAATAAACTCACACTTCTGTGTGTGTGTGTGTGTGTGTGTGTGTGTGTATGTGTGTGTGGGTCTCCTCTTTCTACTTAGACTCATATCCTTGTTCCCTCCCTTTGGCCATGAGTTTGGATATCTCCATGTGCTCTAAGACCTCCACACTGTACAAGTGTAAAAATCAAATTGTTGTGCATATTAATGTAAATGTTGCAATATTTTGTCAATTCATATTTTTTACTAAGGGATTGAAAACATAGCATTCTCCCATTTCCATTATTCATTTACCTGAAAGTTCTAATTCTCTACCTTTCTTTCTCTTGCCAATCCAAATGAAATGGTTTGCTAAGGACTGTTTGGTGCTCTCTTTCCAGAAGCCTGCATAATTCACTCATGCAGGAGGCAAAGGGGCATCATCATTCACTGTTAACTGTGAGGTTTCCCTTGTCACACCTAAAATTCAATATGCTAATAGAGTCCAAAGTAATGGAAAAAAGAAAATGCCTAAAAAGAACTTAAACCTTCCCACAACCTGAAAGGATTTCTAATAGCTTAGATCTCATTAAAAGATACGGTTTGCACGTAAAAGCAGACAAAAGTGAGGGAGGCACCCAGACGGTGATCCATGGTGCAGCTGTGCCCTTCGTCCCTGAGAGACCTCCACGCGTGGGGTCAGTGGCCAAGGGCACAAAGAACTTCATTTAATTTAGAGCAACAAAGGGCTTTGCTCCCCTTTACCTTTTCCCTCTGGTCCCCTGGTTCCTGAGTTCTTCTATACAGGTCACTTCATGGCATTGTTTAAAGAACTATGAACATTCAGTTATGTACTTAAAAAGAAGATTAGTGCCTGGCTCTCAGTTACTGCTTTTAAAGCAATTGAGTACCCTTGTAGACAAATACTGTGAAACCCAAGATTTGGGAACAACAAGTTCAATACACAACTACATGCACACACATACACACACACACAAGCACATGCGCGCACAATATCCTAATATGATTGGGTTGCATTTCTATGTTCTATGGCTTCCTTCTAGTTTTTCCTACTCCCTTGATAAAGAAAAATATATTAATAAAATATGTATGGTATACAATCTTGATTTACCAAAACGTGACTTCACATTTCAATGCCATTGTTAAATTCACGGTCCACATCTCCTTCCTTGGCATTCAATGTCTGCATGCCGCAGCTCTCAGGAGACTATGTCTCAGAGAGACCTAGTCTCAGGTCTTTCAATGCTGGTCTTTATGAATTGGGAAAGTCACATAACCTCCTTAGGCTTTAGTGTAAGGAAGGAATTGTGCTAAATGTTTTTACTGTTCTTTTTTGAGCATGTATCAGGCATCTTCTCTGTGAGAAGCTCTGTAAAATGTATGGAGAAGAAAATGACCTATTGTCTACAAATGAGTTTGCTTTGATATGAGACTCAGAAGGACAACCTGACCAACAGTCTATTATGATCAGTCTCATGGCTTTATCTTGCTTGACTCTCTCTTCTAGGTGATCCTCTCACCCATTGTCATGTAGCCACACCAGATATCTGTCATCTCTATAACTTCACTATGTCTGCCATAAAATCCTGAACCAAACATTCTAACTTTCCAATTTGCTTACTTAATTATATCTAGCATAATAATTACTTGACAATCAAGAATATATTGATCCATTGACCCCTTTAAGCTTTCCCTATATACCTAAAGTATAATATTTTACTGGATTTATAAAATACTCATTAAAAGTAAGAATATAAATCTGTGAAATAGAAAAGAAAACAAATATTCAATAGAAAAATGTTAAAAAGACAAATTATGGTTCTCTAAAAAACAATAAAGTTGATAAAATCATAACATTATTGTTTAAGGGGAAAAAAGTACTTCAATAATACAAATGAAAAAGAAAAATCATATAGATACTTAAAATATTACAAATATAAAAAGAATATAATAAGGGTGCCTTCGTGGCTGAGTCTGTTAAGTGTCTGACTCTTGGTTCTGACTCAGGTCATGATCCCACTGCCCTGAAATTGAACCCCGCCTCAGGCTCCATGTTCAACAGGGAGTCTGCTTGAGATTCCCTCTCTCCTTCTCCCTTTGCCCTCCTCATTTGGCTCTCTCTCTGTCTCTCTTTAAAAAAAAAAGAATATAATCAACAAGTTTATGCCAATACATTTGCTTATTTAGACAAAAGAAGAAAAGTTTTTCACAAAATTTACAAAAACGAAAATAATAAGAAATGAACTGTAAATAATCATACATTTGCTTAAAATGTTATCTTTAATTAAAACTCCATATGAAAATATTTCAGGGGCAGCCCGGGTGGCTCAGCGGTTTAGCACCACCTTTGGCCAAGGGCATGATCCTGGAGACCTGGGATTGAGTCCCACGTCGGGCTCCCTGCATGGAACCAGCTTCTCCCTCTGCCTGTGTCTCTGCCTCTCTCCCTCTGTCTCTCATGAATAAATAAATAAAATCTTTAAAAAAAGAAAATATTTCAGGCTCAACAGCTTTCCTGAGGATTTCATCTTTGCATTTAAGGAAAAAATAATTCAACTCTACATAAATGCTTATAGAGAAAAATACAAAAATTGAAGTCTTTCAACTCATTTCATGGGAAGAGAATAAACTTGTTAATCAAAATTTGTCAAGATTATTATAAAAAGAGAAAATTGCTGGACAGGCTTTCCCTTAGTCAGAGATGAAAACCCTAAATATAATAACTGCAAAGAAAATCTAATGCTGTATTATAGGAAAATGCATGATGATGAAGTGATTTTATTTGGGTTGACATAAAAAAGGGGAAAAACTATGATCATCTCAAATTCATAGGAAATATTTGATGAGTTAAATGCATATTTATGATTAAAAACTTCTCAACAAGCTTGGAACATAAAGAAGTTAAATTCTCTTGTAATGTCTTATTTCCTCCTCTTCCTGTGAGTGAAGTTCATCTATTCTACAAAGTCCCACACTAATATAATCATCTCAGACCAATTACTACTACACAGTTGTCTCTGGGTTTTTTCAGCTCCAATTTTCTACAATAAAGAGATTATTTTACTCACTACTTGTTTCCCACACTTGCTTATATAATACATCTAATGACTCTTTTTTCTTGTTGCATTTGCATAGTGTCTCAGCTAAATTACCACATCTTTGATGTGAAGGACTGTCAATAAGATAGGCATTTAGAAGATACAAAATAAAGCATTTATTTTTTTCAGTAAATAGATACAAAGTTTGGACTATGTGTCAGGCACTAACAAGTTAGCTTCTAGACATACAGTAAGACATGAAGCTTGCCCCCAGGAAATTCTGTCTAATAGAGAAGACAAATATATTAAAGGAAATAAATAATAACTCTAATGGTCAAAGACATACAATAATGTAATAACAAAAAAGCATATACTTAAGTGGGTAGTAATATACACCTATATATTTTCATATTTCAATAACACTTTCTAAGCTTTTTTTGATGAAATTTTCATTTATTAACTGAATGCACTTAATTGATATATTAAGTACTTGCTATGTTCTTGAATATAGAGGTGAATAAGAGATGATCCCTGCCTTTGTCAAAACCAGTCTGATGGAGAAGGATGGGTAATAGTAAAACACATACATTATGGAGGTAAGAGCAAAGTGATCTGGGAACAAAAGGAACAAGAAGATACCAGCTTTGTCTGATGCATCAGAGAAAGATTTCCCACCATGACCATCAATTACTTGTTCAGATAATATATAGTGAGTCCCTAAAATGAGCCTATCACTGTGTTAAAAGCCAAAGTTAGAGCAGTAAACAAAATAGACATGAAAGGTAGCAACATTTAATCTGGATTTTTTTTTTAATAGTCAATTTCAAGGGAACATGGTCTGGAAGAAAATTATACAGATGAGAAGCTGGAGAGCTTGTGGTGATAAGAGAGTAGGTTCTGCAGCCTGAAAGCCAGTGCATTGTTCTTGTCTGAGGCATTTGCTAGCTAGGTCACTTTGGGCAGGTTAATCTTCCAACGTCTGATTTTCCTCATCTTTAAAATGTGAATGTGATATTAAGAACATATAGCTCTTAGCATTGCTGTAATTTTTAAATGCTTTAATACCTGTGAAGTACCTAGAACAGCAACAGGAACATAGTAACTCTTCAGTACAATTCATATATGAAATGTAAATATTTTTAAGCAAGAAATTCACTTACTACATTTTTTGTTTGAGAAACATGATGGTTTCAGCAGGGTAAATAATGGGCTGGATAAGTAATGAGATCTTTAAGAAACAGAAAATTGCCAAGTCAGTGGCAATAGAGGAGCAGATAAGAATTTATTTAAGAGGCTTGTCCAAAGTATGTGAAGAAGGGTAAGGTGATGGTTCTCATATGAAAGGAGATGGTGAAGAGTAGGCCATGGGAAGCAGACCAAATCATGCATCCATTTCCTAGTGTTATGCTAACAAATCACTACAAACTGGGTTGCTCAAAACAAAAGAAATTTATCTCATGTTACTGGAGGCCAGAAGTCCAAAATCAAATCAGAAGTTGGCAGGGTGCCTGGGTGGCTCAGTTGGTTAATCATCAGACTCTTGTTTTAGGCTCAGGCCGTGATCTCAACATTGTGAGATCAAGTCTCGCATCAGGCTCTGTGCTGGGCATGGAGCCTACTTGAGATTCTCGCTCTCCCTCTTCCTTTGCCCCTCCTCTCCTTCTCTCTCAAATAAACAATTTTAAAGAGGCTGACAAGATTCACTCCTTCTGAGACTCTGAGGAAGAATCTGTGCCATGTCTCTCCCAACTTCCAGTGGTTGTGGTAATCCTTGACATTCCTTGGTTTTGGATGCAGCCCTCCAATCTCTGCCTCTGTCCTCACCTGAGTTCCTTCTGTGTTCCATTGCATGGCCTTCTTAAGAGGATACCAGTCAATGGATACAGGTCGCATCCCAATCCAGTATGA
This sequence comes from Canis lupus dingo, assembly GCF_003254725.2. Classification (NCBI taxonomy): domain Eukaryota; kingdom Metazoa; phylum Chordata; class Mammalia; order Carnivora; family Canidae; genus Canis; species Canis lupus. The sequence goes on along the minus strand of NC_064264.1, from coordinate 53,063,834 downwards.
CTCTTTTCACGTACTTGTATCTGAGCGACTCAGGTTCCAAACAAGCTCACATCTGAAGTTCTGGTGGACCTGAATGAGGGGAATTGTAGGCACTATTCAACTCACAATAGAAGGTGACACCCTTAACAGGTGAATGAGGAGGTTTGAGTTGGGATTGGAGAATATCTCCCACTTTGAACATGTTAAAGTTCAGGTACCTGCAGCAAGTGGTAGTGAATGAGCCCAGTGGGCAAGCGTCAGAGTTAAATGAGCATATGAGTTCAGAGAGAGATTTTGAAATCATTAATATTCAAGAGCTAAAGTTATTTTAGTGAATGAGGTCTTCCTGAGAGAATACCCAGAATGATGAGAAGGAGAACAAGAAAAAAGCTTCTTAGGGTCAAACCTTGCAATCTTTTAAGTTTCTTAAACTATTAAGGTTTTCTGACTCCTTTCTTTGTAATGCGTGAATCACTGATGATAATTGCATTAAATTTTTAAATCTCTTTCTAAACTCCTATGTTAACCTTGCCAATTTTATTAGCCAAAAAGTAATAAATAAAAGATGCTTGATAAAAATGGGCACAAAGCTCTTTGACATTTAGCATTCAGTTTTTATTCTGATCAAATTAATTGACATCTGTTGAAATATCTGCAACTGTATTTTCAGAAGCTCTGCTATACTAATTTAAGCAGTTCATGCTTAAGTCTTTAAGTCTTTAAGTCTTTAAGACTTTAAGTCTTAGCTTTTACCTTCATATTTCCCCACTGTATTATATGCTCTCTAAAAAAGGTCTCTGCAAATAATTTCACTTACACATTCCACTTATTATTTCCTTCCAGGGGTTGAACTAATGCAGGTTTTCTATAGACACATACTTTAGTCCTATGCAAGACTGCATGTGGCCTGGAAGGGTACTATATTTTAAATTAAAGTTAAAAAAAAAAAAAACCCACACAATTGAATTTCACTGCAACCACATGATTAACTCACTGTAAGTTTGATCATGTCACCTGACCTTTCTGTCTGTTTTATCAACCAAAAAGTGAGGGAAGTAATCACTACCACTGAGTTTGTAGAAATCTTTAATATATTTTAAAATGCTGTCAACTGTACAGGGGCATATAAATGAAAGTTTTTATCAGACCAATATTTAAGATGAAGACAAAGTTTAATGGGAGAACCATGATCCAAGAAGTTCCTACGGTGAGAATAGTGTTTAGATTTCATGTAGTTTTGGAACAGCTAGCTAGGTGGAATCAGGAGCCAAGATGGCAGGGAAAGACGCACATGTTCTCTGACGGGGAGCTCCAATAAATAAGGGTACCTCGTGGTGGCTAAGAAATAGCACCATTAGATATATAAGTTCAGCAAAAGCAGAAAGGGCTGCCACCTGCTCAGAACGCTGCTCACACTTGTGAGGTGAGCTATAGTGTTAGAGGTGGTGTCACACCGTGAAATAAAGATCACAGAGCCACAATCAGTCAGCACTTTGCATATGAAGACAACATAACAAGGACCTATTTTCACCCTCCAAGACCTGCCACATCTTCAATGAGGCTCACCCCACGTACAGAGAACTTTAATAAGTAACTATTCAGCCAGAGAAAAGTTGTGTGGTGAGAAAAGTAGACAGAGGCCAGGGGTAAGGTGCATTTTCTCTCTGGTTGAGGAAATACAGAATGGATGTGATTTTTGTGTGCAGAACCTTAGAAGGGATGGGAGATTCTCAAAAACAGCAAACACTAAGGAACGAGCCAGCCCAGGCTGATATATGTGTGAACAGGGCAGGGTGGGATTTAAAGTATAAGAAAAGGTAAAGGAGGTGATACAATATTTTTGGTATCTGTTGACTTAGTGCATGAGCCAAATTCACCCTGCTCCTGTTTTCATAAATAAAGTGTTGCTGGACACAGCCACATTCATGCATTTATGTATTGTCTATAGCTGCTTACATACCACATGGCACAGCTGAGGTTTAGGGACAGAGGCCATATAGCCTGCAAAGCAAATACACATAATATGTTTCTTTTACAGAAAAAAATCCCCTAACCTCTGATTTAGAGGTTAGAGGAATGAGTTAGAGAAATAAAAGAAGAAAGATCTTACAGGGAGGGAGTAAATCCCGACCAAAACACAGAGCAAGAAGTGGGACTTGAAGTTAAGAAGAAAGCTGATTGCAGGAAATGGCAAACACTTAGACCATGCACACAAAACAATTGTGACATATGTTCATCATATTATTTAAAATTGAATTGAGAACAGGTGAATAAAATTATAGCTATCCAATGCCTGAGCTTTCAGCTCTTCTCACAGATCCCATCATCTATAAAGTAAATATTTGGACCAGATGATCTCTGGAGTCCAGTTCAGACCCGAACATCCATGATTATAAACATTTTAAGGCTCTCCTGGAGTGTTGGGCTGCCCTGCAGAAGAAATTATATATTTCATTTGTTCTATTACAAAGGGGAGAAGCACCGATGTAGGCTATTAAATTTTTCCTGTTTAATACATTTTGATGATAAAAGTTAATTCTCATAGAAAGGGCCTTTTAAAAATTTCAAACTGTAGGGAAAACTCTGAATTGGGAATTTTGTTCACATCATATTGAATAAGGAGTTGATGTGTCTGAAGTGGGTAAACATGTTACAAGAAGAAAATGAATGTTTTTCAACTGTGTGCTCAAGAATCCAAATTCATCATCATCCTCCCTTCATCTCCATATCTTCCATCCCTTTGGTGTCCCCTATTCCAATAAATCACAGTATTGTCTACACAGTGACCCTGGTGAGAAGCCCCAGAGTCTCTGCTAATGCTTGGTTCATTATTTTTTTTTTAATTTTTATTTGGAGTGCCTGGGTGGCTCAATCAGTTAAGCATCTGCCTTTGGCTCAGCTCATGATCTCAGGTTCCTGGGATCGAGCCCCACATCAGGCTCTCTGCTCAGCAAGGAGCCTACTTCTCCCTCTCCCTCTCTCTCTGCCATTCCCCCTGCTTGTGCTCTTTTACAGGAACTCACAGGTTTTCCAGCTGCCAAGCCCTCTTAGCACTGCCAAGATCTCTGCCTCCCTCCATCTACGCTGCCACTCCACTAGCCAGGCTTACCCCTTTAGTGTCACAACTCACTTCCTGGCTCACTTAAACCAACATTGGCCTCTTGAGCTGAGCAACTCTTAAATTCATTGCCATCAGAATAAAGAGTGAGCTCCTTAAATGGTTCTCAAGCGTGTCATGCGTTGTCCTCTGCTGAAGAAACTAATATAATCACTCCTCTTCCTCATCCTTTCAGTCAGGTATTGGTTGCTTTTTCTCCACCCATGGAGAACTGTGTTCTGTCAGCTGTCTGTCTTTATGCAGACTCACTTTCTCAATTTGGGATGACTTGTCCATCCCCCCACCTGTGTCTATTCAACTGTCTCATCATTGAAAAATCAACTTAGATGTCATCTCTTTAAGTAAGCTTTCATAACCCCATGAGAAAGAACAAATTACCCATATCAAGTAGCCAACAATTAGCCCTGTACCAGTTGATATCATAACATAAGCAGCACTGTGCTATAATCCTTTATCTACCTTGTTTGTCTCCCAGGCAAGACATTATGCTTCCCAAGTCAAGATCTGTGTCTTAGTTGTCATTTTACTTCCAGCACCTAATAGACTATCTGGCTTAGAGTAGGCAATCAAGAAATATTTGTTGAAGAAAATAAGTGAATAATTAAACCATTGAAATATTTAAAAATAGAAAGTGAAAATTTCACAAGAAAGTAAAAGGATGATAAAAGAATAGTCTACTTGAAGAGTATTCTGTTACCACGGTAAGAAACATAGTCACACACAGTATATGTGTTTAAAAGGTTGTAACTATGCAATTCATTGCAGTGATTTTGCTACATATTGTCATATTTGAAATGCTTTTGGAATGGGAAAAATACATAGTCCAACCTCTATCTTCAAGCAGGCAGTCAAAAACCAAACACATGCACGCAAAATCATATATGCAGCCATACAGAAATTCCAAAGAATTTGACACAAATTAGGAAATTTAAAAACAAATACCAAAAACACACTATAGAGAGGGCTAGGAGTGAATCAATCACTGACACCTGATAGTCCCATGAAACATTAGTGTGTCGCTCCGATCTCTTCATTCCTGTATTATTAGCCAGGAGGAGGCAAGGATCAAGGAAAGGGGTGGGGAGCAGGAATTAGAAAAAAAAAAAAAAAAAGATGGAGGACAATATTCATATCTTTCACTTATTTAATCAGTAGAATATACCATGGAGAAGTTTTTAAATAATCTGTATTTAAGCTTTATTATCATTATTTTGCCATAGATTTCTTTGGCTCCCTGGTGAATTCTATGAACCTCATTTCAGAATATTATTTTTTAATGCATAAAATAACATACATGGGAACATAAGCCAACTACATTGCAATACTGTTTTTAACCCCAAGCTAGGTCTACTTTTGATACAAGGTAGAAATTATTTAAGTAAAAACAACCTTGTTTGAGTCAAAGTTTCTATTTTATTAATAATGAAGATGAAGTTTATAAATGAGTATTTTGCTTTTCTACATCATTAAATCTGTTCAGGGAATTTTCCTTGAAACAATGAGTAATAACAGTATCTGAAGCATCTTGCTAGATCGCATCTAAGCCCACTGATCTCCAGGCCTGCTTTTAGCCAATTGAATCTTAGACTCTCACCTTGCACGCTAAACTTATCTCTTGTTGCCCACTATGTCCAAGACATAGCAAAAGCACTAATCTCAAGAGACTGTAAAGAAAACACTGACAAAAAAAAAGAAGAAGAAAGAAAGAAAGAACGAGAAAGAACGAGAAAGAAAGAAAAAGAAAGAAAGAAAGAAAGAAAGAGAAAGAAAGAAAGAAAGAAAGAAAGAAAGAAAGAAAGAAAGAAAGAAAGAAAGAAAGAAAGAAAGAAAGAAAGAAAGAAAGAAAGAAAGAAAGAAGAAAGAAAGGGAGGGAGGGAGGGAGGGAGGGAGGGAGGAAGGAAGGAAGGAAGGAAGGAAGGAAGGAAGGAAGGAAGGAAGGAAGGAAGGAAGGAAGGAAGGAAGGAGACTGTGGCATACTGTTTCCAGTTATACACAGCAATACAAAATCCTTGCATGCATGGCATAGATCTTATGTGATGTGTCCGTGTAATATATAAATATAACAATTCATCCACATGAATTGAGGAAAAGTCTGAATGCTTTTATCTACATGTGCTAGAGACTACTTTTATTTTGCCTAATTAAAATGTACTCTTTGATATTGATATTATATGCAATTCTGGTAAATTATAACTAGGCATGCCTAGTTACTCAAATTAGATACACATAAGTATAATTGATTATATTAAAATGTAGGGGAACAGTTTATTAACCACACAGAAAAAAATAAAATTAGATGATTACCCTACACTATGTGTCAAGAAATAAAATGTCACTGAATTATAGCAATAAGTGTAAAATTACAGTAAATAAAAATAAAAATTCTATTTATCTGATGGAAAATGTGAAATGGTATTCTAAGCAAAGGCCTTAACATAAAGAAAAAGTTGAAAGAGCAAACAATATTTTTAAAAAGAAATAGTTGCTTAAAATTCAAAAATTAAAATCAAATTTGGTACATCATTTGAACAAATATTATTTGGGTATTATGCTTAAAATAAAAAAGAGATTTGACAAACCATTAAGAAAAGGATGAGACAGCTACCAGAAACAAGTGAGGACACAAATGGACAATTCACAAAGAACTACACATGAACATATTCTTAAATTTCATTTCAGTAAATTTTTAAAAATTCAAATTGAAATTGAAATTAATTTAAATGTTGAAAATTAGAATAATGGATAAAAATATGATCAGAAAAAATATATTACCAAGATAATTGGAAAGATTTTTTCTTTAATTTTTCAAAAATTTAGGGGATCCCTGGGTGGCTCAGAGGTTTAGCGCCTGCCTTTGGCCCAGGGCATGATCCTGGAGTCCCGGGATTGAGTTCCGCATTGGGCTCCCTGCACGGAGCCTGCTTCTCCCTCTGCTTGTGTCTCTGCCTCTCTCTCTCTCTCTCTCTCTCTCTCTCTGTGCCTGTCATTAATAAATATAAAATCTTTTAAAAAAATGTTTTTTCAAATTTTTTTATTCTTTATTAAAGTATACTGAGCATAGTATTATATTAGTTTCAGGTATACATTATAATGATTCAACAATTCCATACATTTCTTGGTGTTCATTGTGTTAAGCGCACTCTTACTCCTCTTTATTTTTAGTAGTATTTTAATTATATCTATCTTTTCTTTTCTACGTCTAATAAACAATTTTGGAATTCCTTAAAGTCTGAATGGACAGATATGCTGTGATCACTGCTGTTGTATCTCAGTACCATTGAACTTGGTGCTTTTAAATTCTCATATTAAGAAAAGATTGACTAAGAAAAACTAAAGTTTTTTGTCTCAGTAGATTTTCTTAAAATGATTTTCACAATGGCATAGAAAAGGAGAGGTGTATATTTGTTGGTGGGGCTAATTTGATCATTTGTACCAACGCATTGAAAGTATTAACTCAGTCACAATTTATCCTATGGAATAATCAGAGATGTAAAAATAGTGGTTATGAATAAAGACTGTCTTCTCCAAAAAGTAGAATATATAAAGAACTTTTAAAAAGAAGACAATGTGCTTTTTATATTTTATGTGTCAAGAGCAATCTGAAAAACAAAGACATATAAGAATAAATATGTAGTAAAAGGCTTGAAAAGATGCATACCAGAATATCAAGGGAGATTGCTATTTCCGATCAGGATATAGTAACAGAACAGATTTATCCTCCCACTTGCAACAACTAAATATTAAAACAAAACACATGAAACAAACATCCCTTAAGACTTTTGATACCAGTCAAGGAAGGACAGTGATTTCTAAGAAGTAAGAAATGGGAAAGTAGACAAGGTGAGGCGGGAGACTGGTCCCCCTTGCTACTTGTTGGAAGTTTCTAGCACACAGTGCAGGGAAAGGAGCACGGTCAGAGCCAGGATTCAAGGGGCCAATACCTGGAGTCCAGTGGAGCCAAGGCAGATAGAATTCTCAGGACAGCATGACAGATGAAAAAGCTGCTCAGGGCAGAAGCTCCAGGGCTCTGTACGGGGTCCCCCAAAAGAATGCACTTGACCACTGTTGATAGATCAGTGCATGTGTGTCAAGAAACAACCTGAGATCAGGACAAGACAGAGAAGGTGTTCCTGGAGCTCAAATAGAGCAAGGGATTGTGTCTATACCCAACAGTCAGAGTAATAAACATTAGAAGCCATCGATGAGTGTCCTGAGAAGGGTCTAACCCCAGGAGAAGGAAAGAAGATCTGGTTCTATGTCACAAAGTCTTAAAGGAAGATATAAAAGAACCAAGCCGTCCCCAGGTGATGTAACCCTATCTAGCACCAAGCCCTAGAGTACTAGGAACATAAAAATACATGCAGAGCCACACTATGCTCCCCTTGTTCAGCATGCAGTCAAAAATTACAAGGTATATAAAAAGGTAGGGAAAAATCACCTGTAATGAGGATAAGAGTCAGCCCATTGAAACAGATCCAGGAAAAACAGAAATAACAGAATTAGTAGACAAGAATATTAAACAGCTTTTACCACTGTATCTCAGGTGGTCAAGAAGATAGAGGAAAGAATAAACATTTTAATACTCTCATGGAGATATAAAAAGACCCAAACTGAATTTCTGAGCTAGAAATGACAATGTCTTGGAGGAAACATGCCATGGATGAGAGTGATGGCAGATTAAACATGACAAAGGAAAAGATCAGTAAACTCGATTAGCTTTGGTTAGCTTCCTATTGCTGTTGTAACAAATTATCACAGACTTAGTGACTTCCTGAACTCACTGGTTTGTTATCTCATAGCTTTGTGCATTATAGATTCAACATACTCCCCTCCGGGTTAAAATCCAGCTGTTGGAAGAACTGCTTTCCTTCTAGTTGTTTTTAAACAGAAGCTGTTTCCTTGTCCTTTCTGTCTTCTAGAAGCTGCTCCCACTTCTTGGTTCCCGGCCCCTCCAGCCATCTTCCAACCAGGAAACGGTATGTCAGGTGTATCTCACGTTTTCTTGGAGGTGGCCTATTCTGCATCTTCCTTTTTCTTTTAAGAGCTCATAAGAAGCTCATAAGAAGCTCTTAAAAGAGGGTTAGATTAAGCTTCCCCAGATAAACCAGGAAAACCACCCTATTGTAGGTCATCAAAAAGCAATACTGGATCTATCAATACTAAAAAACAAAATTGGGAAAAAATGAAATGTCTCAAATGACCTCAACTTCCTCCTTAAGATATGAAAAAAGGATTAAATTAAGCCCAAAGTAAGAAGAAGAATGAGAATCAAATAGATCATAGTAGAAATCAATAAAAAATTGAAATTTATAAATGTATATCATGTACATCATATATATTTGCACACTTTTTCTCTGTATTTTTAATAGAAAATCATTCATATTTTCAGATTTTAATGAAATATTTTTTTTTAAATCCCCAGGCTAATGGATCTAAAAAAGACTTATATTTAATAGAAGGAAAGCAATACTCAACATTGAGGTGTAATTATAACAAAAATCTCAAAGAAATCAAATATGAGAAACAAAACAAGTGAATACACGAAGAAAAAAGAGACAAACAAAAAACCAGATTCTTAAATACAGAGAACAAATGTGGTTGCCAGAGGAGAGGTGGGGGTGAGGGATGGGTGAGCTAGGTGAAGGGGTTAAGAGTATACTTACTGTGATGACCATGGAGAAATGTATAGAATTGTTGAACTGTTAAAGTAAGAAGAAGGAAAGAAATCAAAACCTATTCTAAGGGGAAAAGAATATTTTTTATTAAGGCCATCTTTCAGAGGTATGTACCCTATAACAAACTCTGGGAATCTATCCACTTATTCTACAATGATGTATTAAGCATCTGCTTACACTGAATTAAGGAGTTCACTGAGACTTGGAGGTGCAGTAGTGAACAAGAATTGTGCTTCTGTATTACGGTGTAAAAAGATGTCCTGGCTGCTGCCAATAGGATCTGGACCATGCCCCAATGGTGCTCTTCTCCACCTCCACCTGAGAATCACATTGTGCATGTTTTGATGAAGTTTTTCCCAGATGCCTCCCTTGTGCAAGGAGTGGTTCTGTGACAACCCAATTCTTTCCTATTACCACACCCTGCTGCTTCCCAGGGTGTAGAGACATGTCAAGTGGGCAGGTGCTCATGTGCACATGTGTGCTGGGGATAGAGCAGGACAGGATCTTGCCAGAAACATTACTTCTTCCTATATTCAGACCTACTTTGGGGTCTGGCTTATAATACCAGACATAATCCCATATGGTAAATCTTTCTGTACCTCATGAATCCTATGAATTTTTTCTCCAGTTGGTTATCTTTTGGATCCCAGCAATAAAATATTCAATAAGTCTGACTCTCCATCTCAACTCTGACCTGAGTTTCATTTTCTAATGCAGGGCTCCTTGACTGTATTTAAATCAAGGAGACCGTGCAGATACATCTTGCCCTTGAACCTAACTTAAGTGTTATGAAGTTCTCTGCATATGCTTCATAGCAGTTAAGAGGGTTGAAATGGAGTATTTACAGGGCATCTAGAGAACGGTGTGACCTAAAGCCACCAGCTAGCATAATAAGTGTTAATGCCATACCCTCCAAACCACTATTAAATGTAATTTCTGTTTTCAGGTGTTTTCCAATAACGTACATCCTTTGGGGAGTTGTATCTCATCTTTCGTATCTTTAGATCTTGCAAAATATCTCACATAAGAAGTGGACAATAAATGCTTATTAACTAAATGACAATGGCCATTGATTTCATTCAAGGGTTTTGAACTTTTTCAGGTTTTACCAAACACTCCCCCAAATAAAATGCTCTCCCTTTCTGACTTCAGAAATTGTTGAGAGGATATGGCAAATCACCTAGGCTCACTAAGAAGGATTGCGAATCTCTTTTTCAAGGTTCAGGCTAGAAAAACACTGTATCCTTCACTGTTGTCTCTGAATGCTTCAGCTATTTGTGATTTATTTAAAGGTGAATTCAATCCAGGCACCTCAGAGCTATTTTGAGAATTTTCACATGGAAAATTAGATCATTTTGTTAATGACTTTTAGAGGTCAACTCTTATGTTTAAACTCAAATCCCTTTGGGGCACCTGGGTGGCTCAGTTGGTGTGTCTGCCTTTGGCTCAGGTCATGATCCCAGGACCCTGGGATCAAGCCCTGCATCTGGCTTCTTATTTCTGCTTCTCTCTCTGTCTGCTGCTCCTCTTTCTTGTGCTCTATCAAAAAAATAAATAAAATATTTAAAAATTAAAAAAAACCTCAAATCTTTTCAACAATTGTTTTTAAATAATGTAGACTTATAAGAATAACTCAAAGTAGACAATATCATGGTGATAACTAGAGTCCCCCCATCTTCTATAGCAATACATGTTTTGTTTTCATCTTTAACAATCATATTTATTTACGGCATCACGCTCATAAGCACTTGTTTATGTTATGTATTCCGTTCTCACATCTGTTTTTTTTTTTGAAACATAAGCTGAAGAGACAGTTTAATGTTTCCCTGAGCAATTTTTTTTTTACTGTTTTGTGAACACTTGTAAACATTCAAACATCGTTTTCCCTCAGAGTCACCTAATTAGAGTGACCTTATGAATAAGGTCGCTTACAGCACCTGTGTCCTTCAAAACCTTCTCCAGCAAGATTTTCTCAAGAACTCTAAATAATGGGACCATCATGGATGCTTTGTAACTCCTTTAAAAGGGTTATTGTTACTAATGGCCCCAGGAGTGTCCTGGTGATGTGTCATGGCTTGCTCTATGAAGGAGCTTGTGCTTGAACTCAAACAGGTATTGTCTAAATGGAGTTCCAGGGCTAATTAACATGAACCTTCATATCAGCAAATACACATGAAATTAATCTACCAGTTTAATTAATTTTTTGAGAGACAGAGCATACGAGCAGGGGATTAGAGGGATGGGAAGGGCACAGGGAAAGAGAATTTTAAGCAGACCCCATGCTGAGCACAGATCCTGATGCTCAGCAGACTCCATGCTCAGCACAGATCCTGATGCTGATCATGAGATGCTTTCGATCTCATGATCCTGAGACCATGACCTGAGCAGAAATCAAGAGTCTGATGCTCAAAAAACTAAGCCATCCAGGGGTCCCTAATCTGGTAAGTTTATAATGATATTTTTCTCCCATAAGTTCTTAGAACTACCACTATTTAAACTGTTTGCCCTTTACTACCTCATCTGTCTCAGTGGGGGAGGCTGGAAATGAGATACAGTGTCACCTGCCCAATGCCAACAGGGGGACGTTGGCTCTGATGTGCTCTCCATGTAGTTAGTAGTTTTTTAACTTGGTATCTAATACCTACATCACCCCTTCTCCTATCAACCTACCAATGACTCTTATTTGCTCAAAGAAGAGTGCAAGATTCTGATTCTTATCTTGCTAATTTACATTACACTTGCCCCTTAACTTTGTATCTCCATAGAACTCTGGCATTCAATTTCAATATTAATATGATGCCTTAATGCTTTGACTTGTGAGACTTTTGTTTATAAATAACCATGCTATTTCCATGATTAAAATTTTCTTGACAATTAAAAAACAAGATATTAAAATTATGTATAATTACAGGCATAGGGATCCCTGGGTGGCGCAGCGGTTTGGTGCCTGCCTTTGGCCCAGGGCGCGATCCTGGAGACCCGGGATCGAATCCCACATCGGGCTCCCGGTGCATGGAGCCTGCTTCTCCCTCTGCCTGTGTCTCTGCGCCTCTCTCTCTCTCTGTGACTATCATAAATAAATAAAAATAAAAAAAAAAAAATTAAAAAAAAAAAAATTACAGGCATAAAACATGATAGAAATGTTACATTAAAATAAATAAATTCAATTTTTACCTTCAGCAAGCACCTGGAGATTGGATTCACATGGAATCATGGGCAGAAATACATGGAATAGCATGGCATAGATTTGTTCAGGGATCCAATATCAGAGCCCGTTGGTTATAGACAGAGATCATTGGCTTTACTTCTACTGTCTTTGATCAGATCTATACGGTATTTAGGATTTAGTGAGGTATTTAACTCATCCTAAAAATCAATACTTTGGGGGTAGAATTATAAGCAGAGAATGACAAACATTTTATTGTTTTATTGTATTGTTGAAAAAATTTTTGAACGAAATTAGCTTTGTTTTAAAGATTTATTTATTTATTTATTTATTTATTTATTTATTTATTTGAGACACAGAGAGAGAGAGATTGAGGCAGAAACACAAGCAGAGGGAGAAGCAGGCTCTATCACGTGGGACTCGATCCCAGGTCTCCAGGATCAGGCCCTGGGCTGAAGGCGGCGCTAAACTGCTGAGCCACCGGGGCTTCCCAGCTTTGTTTTAAATAGAGGCTTTAAAATGTTTAGATTTAGGAACTAAGAGATATCTAAAACTCCTTAGTTTTCAAAAACTTTTAATTAATATCAGTGACAACCCTAAGCCCCATTGATAGCTGTTTTGTCTTGTTTTTTAAGAAAATAAAGTATGGTTGGGGCACCTGGGTGGCTCAGTCAGTTAAGTGTGTGCCTTTGGCTCAGGTCATGACCCTGGAGTCCTGGGATGGAGTCCCACATCGGGGTCCCTGTTCAGCAGTGAGTCTGTTTCTCCATCTCTCTCTGCCACTCCCCCTGCTTGTGTTCTTCCTCTGCCAAATAAATAAATCTTAAAAAAAAAAAAAAGGAAAGTATGGTAATGCAAATGCTTAAAGAAATTTCAAAGGGAAACACTTCCAGAATTCTAATGTGGAGTTTAATATGTATGTGGACATATATAACTGACCTACAAGCATGCTACTTATTATGAACCAGAGCAGTGTTAAAACAACAATCCTAAAATATCTGTAAATATGAAACATTCACATTAGAAGAAAGATTTTAAATATCTGACATAATGAAATAGTAAGATTTTTTTTCTTAGTGGATAAAGCATCCCTACATATTTATATTTTACACATGAACTGTGAGGCTCTCAGTGACAAAACACAAACTAATCCAAAGCCTAACTCTTTGGGAAACCAGTTTGCATTTAAGATGGAACTTGAATTCTGTATACTTTACAGGATTCGACATTCTGTGAAGGTTTGTGGCATATCCACATATCCACACATACAAACATTTATTTTAATGATGTCTTAAATCCCAGTAGAAATACTGAAGGAAATGGTGCTGGTCAGAGCTCAAACTGACCCAGAGGAACAAGGATAGGAATTTGTAAAGATATGACTGTTCCCAAGACCTCCAACTTTGAAAAGAGGAATTAATAGCTATAAAGGGTGTGTGACAGCAGAATTTCTCAAACATTTGGCACATTATTTGTCCCAAACCACAAAATGATGTGTAAGCACTTCAGGAAAATCTCAGAAGTAAAAGAAAATGGCTCCTACTTGGTAAAAAAGGATCTCACAATTTGTCACCTTGGAAAGATTCCATCTCATTTTTTTGTGAAATTTGTTTTTAAATGTGAAGTGCAGAAATCCCCTTCATACCTCACAGAGTGTACACTTCACCTCATAGTCACAGACTAATCTGCAGGATGACATATGCCACATTTATAAAGCCAAGGTAGATGGTGGAAGGGTTTGGAATATTTTCTTGGTATAGTTTTATTAATTTTGTGTTGTTAAAAGTAGAGTTCCTTTTAAAATATAATAGGAGGATGAGAGCCCAGCTGATGCTATTGACCTTTCTCCTTGTCACCATGCAAGAGCAGACTCTCATAGAGCTCTGTTTAACCCATGCTACACCAAAGTGTAATAACTGGAATCAATGACATGCATTTCTTTGCAGGTTCATTTCTGGGGCCACATCAACTATTTTATGTCATCCACTTTAACCTGAGTTCTACAGATGCATTACTTATCTTCAATCTTACTGTGTCAGGTTTGTTCTTGTAAGACAGAACCTATTTTAAATGACACAGATTATTGAAAAGTAAATGAAGAGATTATACATTGATACTCATAACTTCATAAAACCAGTAGAGATTGTGGCAATATGATGCAAGTTTCCTGAAATTTGAAAATATCCAGCATACTGATCCCTCCTACTCCTCAACTCTTAGCAAACTAACCATTTATTCCACATGTTTTAACATCATATTGTATATGCATTCACCTTCTTATTACTTGTGTGTTTTAATGTAAATAAATGATCCCATTGAAAGTTTCTTGCAAAAGGGAACCCAATCTCCCACACAAAGCAATTGCTCAGTTATACTGCACTTGCCTTCTCTGATTGAGGTAGATATGCTCAAATGGAGTTCCTTGTGAATAGCATTTTTTTTCAAAGGTCAGCTTCTTGACACTTCTCTTCCATTTATACATTGTCTTCTATTTAGCTATCATGGCAGAAATATAGTTATTCCTAAATTCCATCCTTCCTCATTGGTTCATCCCTATACACACACATACACACACACACACACATTCACACACATTAACAAATACTATGGAAGCATGTAAAATGCTCATTTTTGGTTTATTATTTTTTTAGGTATTAAATGCTTCACCCTGTGATTAACAGGTTTCTTCTAAAGGGAAGTAAGAAAGGCTGGTCTGAATTAATAAATAATTTTAACAAAATTATGTATGTGATGATCATACCTTAATTTAAAAAATATGTCCATTTTTAGCGAGTTAGTTACCAGCAGAAAACCCTCCTTACTTGGAGCTTTAAAACGTCATTGGTTTGGAGGCAAAGCAAAATCAAATAATGTGTATTTTACTTTATTTCCCCTTACTGAGTTTGAACCTTTGCTGGGACTTTAGTAAATCTCAGTGATCACTCTCACAATCAATGGATTTTGTCTAGATCGTATCAATGTCTAGAACGACCCATTGTTGCAAGTCATACAAGTGTAATTCATATACTGATGCACTTATGTTCAGGGTTTTTTTTTTTAATTATCAAAATCATCTTTCTAGGCAGTTTTTGAAAGAATTCATTGCATTAGGCTTTGTCAAATGACATTTTCATATAATATATAAAATGTGTGCAATGTTGCTTCCCTTCAGTGATGGTCATTATAACCCATAGCTGAAAATACTTCATCCCCTAGTGGCCCGACCAATGGATTATGAAGCATCTTAGCCAAACAGAACCTTGCAAAGTCCTCATGTCCCTGTGACTGTACATGGAGTTGTTTGTATCAGATATTAAAACTTGGTAGCTGTCATATTATGCAATTCAAGATAAAATAAAAGATTGATTACTCTTAGTGAAAGCACAAAATAATCAGGTAATGCCTCTAATAAAATGGTCATAAGTGGGAAAACACTAATGATGAAAAATACGAATCAAGTTATGCAAAACACACACAGAAACATTTGTTCAAATATATATGCAGCTGATCTTGAAAATAGGAAATTTTCCTCATTTGCGACTATTCCTTAGGCTCTAACCAGCTCTAGATCCGCTTCTGGTAACAAAACAAGTACCCTTGTTTTTAGGATCAAAGCATACTTGACTTTTTATGGAAGATGCACTATAAGGAGGAAGAAGTGAATGGCATGTATTTTTTCATTGCCTAGTAGCAGAACACATGAAAGGTTCAGATTTCAAGAAAAGAAAAAGAAAAGAAAATAGAAAAAAATCCATCCCTGGCAAACAATCTCAAAATACATATTCTGAAAAAAATCACCACAGTCAAATCAAGGGACTGGGAAATCATCATGTACCTCAAATTTAAGCTGTGCTCCCAGGAGACAGTATAAAACTGCAGTATGGTTGGTCACACAATTCAAGTATATCACCAAAACAAACAACCCAACGGGGCCATGGAGCACCCAGGTTTCCAATTTTCATTTCCATTCTGTTCCTGGATATGTGTCAGGCATGACAGAAAAGAAAAATATCCTTGTTCTCTTCTTCACGTAGGTAAATATACCAACTGCACCTCTAACTCCATAAAAATTTGCTTTTCCCATGAATAAATCTGAGTTCTGGAATAATTCATCCTCAATCCATTCTATCCAATCAGTGGCATTCATTCAAAGTCTGGTATTTGTACAGCCAGACACAGTATAGTGAATGTCAAGAATAGTTCCTAACTTAGATTATTTTCATTTGTGATATTTTGCTTGAGGATCCCTATACCATTTTGGAATGACTTTCATAGCATACCAACATTCAAACAGAAATATATTTATAAAATCATTAACATGACAGCAATTCAAGTAACTTGATATAAAAACTGGCAGCATGAATCCTTTGTTTCTGAAGACACAAATACAAGAATCAAAATATTTCTCAGTGTCTTTATTCATGCCCTGGCTGAAGGCAGACGCTCAACCACTGAGCCACCAGATGTCCAATATGAGTAATTTTGAAAAGCAGGCGGCAGACTTTTGGTTTTCTTAGGTAATATGCTACTTTATATGCTATTAGAAGTAGTCAATCCTTATAAGATTCAATTTTATTTATAGTAATCCCCCCTTACCCACGGATTGCTTTCTCTGGTTTCAGTGGTCTGAAAGCAGGTGATCCTCTGGCTCATCTGTGATCAGAAGGTCAATAGTAGCCTAATGCTACAGCACGATGCCTATGTCATTCCTGTCACTTCTTCTCATCACGTAGACATTGTATCATCTCACATCATCAGAGGAAGAGGGGAGAGGACAGCAAAATAAGGTAACAAGACAGAAAGGCAGAGAGACCACATTCGTATGACTTTTTAATATGATATATTGTTATAATTGCTCTATCTTTTTATTAGTTACTGTTTTAACCTCTTACTGTGCTTAAATCATGAATTAAACTTTATCATGCATATGTATGTATAGGAGCAACATAGTATATATAGGGTTTAGAGCTAAGTTTCAAGCATCCACTGGGGGGCTTGGAATGTACCCCGCTCCATGGGTAAGAAAAGACCACTGTCCTAGGGTTTTTACAAATTAGAGAAATATATGTGATCCAATTATAGCAAAGGGCACAGAAATGCATGCATATTAGCTATTTTACCCTTATAAGAGTATCTTAACTATGGGTCTCAAACCACAACATTTTCTCTCTGTACCATTTTTTTTAAAGATTTTATTTATTTATTTATGAGAGAAACACAGAGACAGGCAGAGACATAGGCAGAAGGAGAAGCAGGCTCCCTGAGGGAAACCTGATGCAGAACTTCATCCCAGGACCCCGGGATCAGGACCTGAGCCAAAGGCAGACACTCAACCACTGAGCTACCCAGGTGCCCCTCTCTGTACCATATTACATGATTTAACTTTTCATGTTTCCTCTACTCCCAATTGGCTGCCTTTGACATGAAGTAAGACAATGAGGAATAGAAGAGAGAAAATGAAAATATTTGGGTTTGGAAACAATTTTCTGCACAAATTATGAGAAATTAGGACTAAATTCTTCAAAAGATTGATAAATTGAAAGCAATTTCAAATGAGAAGCACAACTGGCAAACATAGAACTGGCAAGTTTTTGTTGTGAAACAAAAATAAAATGTTTTAAAAAATGAAAAATTTCAGACATAAATATTTATTAGCATATATTATTTATATGTCTATATGTTATACAGTGTTATATATTGTATATCTATTATATATTTGATTTAATATATATCTATTTTTATATAATGGTATATATTAATGTATTTTATATTTATATTTTTAAAAATATTTATGTTTAATAAATGTGTAAATTTGGAATGAATATATAAATTACAGAAATGTGTTTCTCTAGTGTAAATTACATCTAATATATATTTTAATATGTTTAATATAATTTTATATTATATATCACATATTTATATATAATACTCATATATTTTAAAAGTTAAAATGACCAGTATTGATGGCTTCTTCAAGATATATAAAGGATTTTGCTTTGAAGGCATCAGAATATCCAATGACATAATTTATATTTCACACTATGGGGATACTTTTAAATGAGAAGAAAGTAGCAAACATATGTCTAGGTCTATTTAGAAGTGTTTTTGATCATTACTGTTCAATTAAGGGAAGGTTCACAAAGCATTAAAAACTAAGACTTTTTGACATACTTATTTGCTCATGTTATGTAAACTTCTAGTAATTAGTTGCAATGCTCTAGGAAGTATATATCATGTTGCATCATTTCAAATTCATTTAAAATAATATTTATAAGCTATAGCTTCTCCATCTTCATAATCTTGTCCACCCAGACCCTGACTATTGATAACAAAATGATAAATATTGAACGTTTCTAAATGCATCTTTAGGCATCACGTAGACTGGAAAGGCTCTTTATTATGCAATAATTCTCTAATACAATTAAACTAGACTTCCTAAAATTTTCAAGTGTAGCACAATGTGAATACAGTTTTTAGGTGTTATAAAGGAAAAAAACAACAACAACAGTAAATATTTGTAGCCTTCACCAAGGAGCACGACAGTTACCGAAGAATAAAAAAGTCTAATAGTTTGTTCTAGAGGATTATACTTCTCTTTGGTGCCTTAAGGAAAAGAAGACCATAACTTGGTAGTGCCACAACTGATTAAACAAATTTCAAGAAATGAGATGCTTTAAATGGAGGCTGTCATTGCTATCCACTCTTCATAAGTAATTCAACTACTTACAACTGTTTTCCAAAGTGAAGAATGCAGTGAGTAGAATTCTGTGTCTGTACTTTGAGTCTATTCTGTTAACCTTTCTCTGAAAAGACATGCCAGACATTATTTTCAGACAATTGTTCTGTTCAGAGAAAGACTAAGAACAAATAAGCATTTGCACTTGAAGTGTGAAGAACATTTTAATGGCGTTAGAAATAATTTTGCTTTGCTAGCTGCAGGGCTAACAAAAATAACTAAAGAAAAACAATCCCCAAATGTGGTGAAAAGATATTTAGATTTATCACTGAACTTTGTCTGCTGTTTCTCAGACCTTTTCTTTCACCAGCTGATAATAAATGTCATGTATCCTTCACAGTCCTGTCACAAAAGAAAAAGTATCTCTTCATCAAGGTGTAAGGCTCTTCATCTTGTCAAAAATGACAGACTTCCAAATAAAAGATTAAAGGTCTAAGATTTTAATCTCTCAAAGTTGAAAAAAAGTTTCTAGAACTTAGATACTCTCTCCCAGTGAAAAATTATCTTAAAATAACCAGGATAATGTTTTAGCTTCTTCAGTAATAAATGAAATTACAAATAACCAGTATTAGGGAATATTCATCCACTCTAGTAGGTGTATGTTGAAAATCTACTACATAGTTCAGTATTGCTTTTGCTCCTTGAGGATACCTGTTATTAAGAAACGTATTTTTTTAATTGATACAGGAAGTTTGCAAACATAAAACAATAATCTAACAACTAAAGCAGAGTATGAAGAAATGCCTTATGCGGGGCATATTTCTCACAGAGAGGCTGATATAATGCAGTGATGCAGAATATGATTCCATGTTCAGAAATCCTGGGCTCAAGTATTCCTCCTCTTGCCTGATTCTGACCTTGGGAAACTGACCTTCTCTCTATGAGTTCTCTATTCGGTTTTCTGATTTCTGAAATCTATTTTTTTGTCATTTTTTCATACCTATTTCTCAAGGAGCTATCCTTGAGAACAAAGCTGTGTATTACCAGCCTTAATATCTACTCCGTAAGTAGATTTAAATGTCATTTGAAGTATCTACCCCTATTGCTCCAAGAAAGAGACACTCGTCTATCTTACAGCAACATTTTCCATGTCTGTCTGTCTCTCTCCCCTGGAGGCACTTCATCTCCCTGCCCTTGTTGTCCTTTCTGTATTGGTATCTGCTGGAGTTCCCCACCCCACCTAACCCCTGAGGCCCTTTCCAGTCAAATGGGAGCCAGGAGTCTAAATGTCTTGCTGACAGAAGTAGGCTCAGAAAGCTTATCCACTCTGTCCTCCTCCTGGTTGTATCCCTTGAAATCATCTACCCTGCTTTTTGTTTGTTCAGTTAATTTTATTTATGTCATATGCTCATTTTTACTTCACTAAACATACAAATAGTGACCCAGTAAATATACTGGTACTCAGCACTCGCTAATGAAATAGAGCATTTCCAGTCATTAACATGAAATCTCCCCCCTAGTCTGATCCCATTCTCTACCCTCTCTTCGCTTAACTTTGGTGATTTTTACTCCCAAGCACATCTTTAAATTTTACAACTTATGCTTGTATATGCAATTTCAGAAGTATTATGTTATGCCTTTAAATTATATATACATGGTATCACATAACAGGTCTACAAACTCCCTCTTGCTAAATATTATTACTAAGATTCATTCATATTCATGTGTGTAGTTTGAGTCAGTTTGCTGTCATTGCCATAAACAACTTTGTACTAATATATCTTTTCTTACGCTCATTTTCATGAAGCTGTTCACTGTTTCATTTATTTATTTATGTATTTCACTGTTTCATTTATTTATTTATATATTTATGTATGTATGTATTTATTTATTTGTAAATATCTTCTAAGAATACTCGTCTATGTATCTCCTTGGGTAGGTTGTAAAGGTTTCTCTAAGCTGCAATACAGACACAAAATGAGTATTTGAGAGAAAGATATTCTTACCATTTTTCTCTGCATTAAAAAAAACCTAGCAAGTTTCTATTGGAATTGTATTGGTTACATCCTAAATTCAAGATAACTGACATCTTTACAAAATTAAGATTAGGTCTTTCTTAACGCCAATGAAATACTATAATTTTCTTTACTTTGTGACTTTGCACAACCTCGCTAAATCAAGTGGGTCCTAGGTTTCATATTTTGTTGATTTTTTAAAAATAACATCCTTATGTAAATTTATATTTTATCAATTTCATTTTTGAGATTTGGTAGTAAGTTAATCTTTTATATACATCATATATCTAGCAAATTTGATCAATGTATTTATTATGTTAACTTTATTATCCATCCTGAATATTTCATTAGACTTTGTAAGTCAAAATTATGTCATCTGTGAATATGGACTTTTTTCATTTTCTTTTCAAGTCTAACAAAATTTACTCCCTTTATTGTTTCTTTTGCTCCGGCTGAGATCTGGAGGACAATACTGAAGAGGAATGGTAGTACCAGGAATCCTTGCCTTAATCCCAATTTTAATCAGAATACTCCAATGTTCCTACTTGAAGAGTCCTGTTGCCTGTAGGTTCTGGGTGGGTACTGGTTATGAGTTTAAGAAATGTTCCTTCAATTCCTAGTTAAGATTTGTTTTGATTATTTTAGAATCATAACTATGTGACAGATTCTATGGAACCTATTGCCCTGATCAAATGTTTTTATCCTTTAATTTATAAACACAGTGGAATACATGGACTTTCTGATACTAATCCATCCTTGAAGCTGTGGAGCAAACTTAATTTGTTATGAAGGATTATTTGCTTCATATACCAGCAGATTTGGATTGCTAAGTATTTGTTTCAGCTTTTTCCATCTATGTCAATGAGAAAGAGTACCCTATATTTTTTTTTAAAACTTCACCTAATTTGGATATCAATTCTCTCTTGTAATAGTTTCCCTCTTTTTAGTAATCTGTAAAAGCTTATCTGATAGGAACTTTATGTACCTTAAATACATTTAATAACTTACTGCAAAAACATGTAATCTTTTATTTTAAAGAGCACATTTTTTAAATGCAGTAAAATGTACATAACATAAAATTTACCATTTTAACCATTTTTAAGTAAATGGCTCCATCATATTACATACATACACATTGTTACGTAACACATCACCGCCATGTTTATAGACTTCTTCCCCAACTGAAATTATATATCCATTAAACACTAATTGAAATGTATGTTTTTAAGTGCTGAATTTCTACTGATTCTTAGAATATTGCCTGTAAGCAGGAGAAAACTATTGGGCATGAAGAGACAAATGGAAAGAGTAGAGGACATTTTATTTGTAAGAAAGGACATTTTATTTGTGCAGTCTTAGGAAGGTCACCAGAAACCATAAGGTTTCTTCCACAAGTGATGGTTTGGTTTATGTATATGTATATATATAAAACCCTGAGGAATAAAGGTTTCTTCAAAAAGGTGAAACCCTCACCTCAAAAGCCTTTGTAAGATGCTATACTAGAGAGGTCAATGGATAGGTCTATGAATTGGAAATTAACTTGAGTTAGGAAAAAACTAAGTGATGTTTCTTGTTGATCTGACTTAGAGTATTAAGACTCATGCCCACTTCATATGAGTTCTAAATATGGATTTCAACCGATAAGGTGTTCTCCCAAAGGCTTCAGCAGAACTCTTTCACTATATTGAAGTTGCTACTGGAAATCATAATAAGAATCTTAGGTCAGAAAGGAGCTATTCATCCTGCATCTGCCACAATGGGAATATTTTTCTAAATATTTTTCTAAATGGGAATATTTTTAAAAGAATAAAAATATTCTTTTCTAAAGAATATTTTTCACAATTTGACTACTCTGACACCCAAGGACAGCTTTTAGGTATTGGGAACTTTAATATTAAAAGCACTCATATCAAAGAAGGTATGGTCTATATACACAATTGAATATTACTCAGCCATGAGAAAAGATGAATTCCTACCATTTACATTGATGTGGATGAAACTGGAGGGTGTTATGCTGAGTGAAATAAGACAATCAGAGAAAGACAATTATCATGGTTTCATTCATATGAGGAATATAAGAAATAGTGCAAAGGACCATAAGGGAAGGAGGGGAACTGAATAGAGAAAAATGAGAGAGGAAGACAAACCATGAGAGATTCTTAACTCTGGGAAACAAACTGAGGGTTGCTGGAGGGGAGGAGGGGGATGAAATAACTGGGTGATGGGCATTAAGAAGGGCACATGATGGGATGAGCACTGGTTGTTCTACGCAGTTGATTATTGAAAACTACATCTGAAACTAATGATGTACTTCATGTTAACAAATTGAATTTAAATTTTTTTTTTAAAAAAGCACTCATATCAATCACAGCAAGTCTCCAAAATTACTATCAACTATCAACCTGTTGACATCTTCTGAAATTAGCTTCACCTTTTCTGGGGTACAATCTTTATATATATCTACTCCACCTGAAATTCTAGACAGTCTGTACAGTGGCAATGAGGAACTAGAAACAGAAGTTTGCTCTGTTTATGCTGTGACTGAAGCTGAAATGCAATCATGTCCATTCCCAGCTTCATGGGAGGAGACAGAGCTCAGAGATGTGTCCTGGAAATAGGGATGTACTGCAGAACTTTAGGTGTAATTATCTCTCACTAATATATTCACTGTGGGTTTTCATATCTTGTTTGAAGTGACTTTACAGAAAATTGGACATACCTTTATCTGAGTATGAGACATACTCATGTTAGTATCACCCACCAGTGCCATCATTAATGCAGATGCTTTGAAAGGCTCATAGATTAGTGCAGAGTTGGGAAAAATTTTTTTCTGTAAAGATCGATACAGTAATTATTTGGGGCTTTGCAAACCATTTAGTTCTGTTGCAACTACTCAAGTCTGCTATTGCAGCCCCAAAAAGTGATAGAAAATATGAAATGGATGGGCAGAGCCAGGTTCCAATAAAACTTTATTTACAAAGTGGACAGTGGGTTGTATTTGACTCCTAGTTTATAGTTCACCTATAGGGAACCGTAGCCATAGTTCACTTACCTCTGCTTTAGTGTGAATTTACCCCCCACACACATCCTCACCTCCCTCTGTAAGGAAGCAAATTTGGGATTCACATGTGTCTATTAACTTCCAAATATTCCAAACACTTCCGCAGGCTTACTTAATTATCATGTAACAAAATGATGTTTGAGAGTTACCTCACCCAAGTGACTTATTAAAAGGGTGATTTTTATGTTTAACTTGTTAGGCTTTGGGGATTTATTCCATTCTGATATTTATTTATTTATTTATTATTTATTTATTTATTTATTTATTTATTTATTTATTTATTTATATTTTGCCTCATACACATTCATAAGAAGATATTCATTATTGAAGACGCTCTGGTCATCCCAGTATATTTTTTACACACAGACCTTGAGGATATCATAAAAGTGAGTGAATGGAGATTAGGGGTCATTGCATAGTTGCAATGTGTCTGCATCAGATGACACATAGGCTTTTTTTTAAAGATTTATTTATTTATTTATTTATTTATTTATTTATTTATTTATTTCAGAGAGAGAGAGCACACAGTGGGAAGGGGCAACAGGAGAGAGAGAATCCTCAGACTCCCTCCTGAGCACTGAGCCATTGTGGGGCTTAAAT
Source organism: Canis lupus dingo (assembly GCF_003254725.2). NCBI lineage: Eukaryota > Metazoa > Chordata > Mammalia > Carnivora > Canidae > Canis > Canis lupus. The sequence continues at coordinate 53,039,544 of NC_064264.1, read as the reverse complement.
CCTAGGACCTGAGATCACAACCTGAGGCAAAATCAAGAGTTGGCTGCTTAACTGAGCCACCTGTTTGCCCCACACATATGTGTTATTATATAACTTGTCCACAAGTGGTAAAACAGCATTGGCTATATTTTTTTATATAATATACTCACAACCTTGATATTAAATCCTGGTTGGCCTACAATCATATAAGGTCATAGTTCTCAAGCAGTGCACCCAGGGCATGCTACAGTAAACTCACAGTGGTACCAAGGAGTATTTTAAATTTTTAAAGAAAATCTTTTCTTTGAGATACTCAATATCTGTCTATTTATCTATCTCTTTATAACTATATTTCTTTTTTTAAAAGATTTTATTTATGGGCAGCCCGGGTGGCTCAGCCATTTAGTGCTGCCTTTGGCCCAGGGCGTGGTCCTGGAGACCTGGGATCGAGTCCCACAACAGGCCCCTACATGGAGCCTGCTTCTCCTTCTGCCTGTGTCTCTGCCTCTCTCTCTCTGTGTCTCAAATAAATAAATAAATAAATAAATAAAATCTTTTTAAAAAAATAAAAAATATAAAAGATTTTATGTACTTATTCATGAGAGACACACAGAGAAAGAGAGAGAGAGAGGTTGAGACACAGGCAGAGAGAGAAGCAAGCTCCATACTGGGAGTCTGATGTGGGACCTGATCCCGGGACTCCAGGATCATGCCCAGGGCTGAAGGCAGATGCTTAACTGCAGAGCCACCCAGGTGTCCCTGAATTGTTCTTTGAACCTTTTTTATACCAGTCTTTATTAAGCTCAGTAACATTTTATTTATTTATTTATTTTTTAATTTTATTTATTTATTCACGATAGACACACAGAGAGAGAAGCAGAGACATAGGCAGAGGGAGAAGCAGGCTCCATGCAGGGAGCCCAATGTGGGACTCGATCCCATATCCCAGGATCACACCCTGAGCCAAAGGCAGATGCTCAATCACTGAGCCACACAGGCGTCTATTTATTTATTTATTTATTTATTTATTTATTTATCTAATATGGCTTTTCTGTTACATTATTATTTTTCTAATTCTAGAATTTCTATGATAGTGAAATTAACTATACTGGAGCTATCCATAATAGCTCTTAATTTTTTTTCTATCATCATTTCCACTTCTTTGTCCTTTTGCTTTTTCTGAAATAAATCATTGTGTTCTATTTATATATTTTTTCATATTACCTACCTATAACTAATTCTGTTTCAACACACATCTTTGTCTTTAGGGATTTGAGTATAGTCTTTCCGAGAGCCAGGCCTATGGGTTCCTTCTAGGGCCAGAACTTCCATATGAAGTAAGAATGCCTTGCCGAGGTGTGAAGTAATCTTTTGGAAGCAATAGCCTGAAATTATACAATGCAACTCACCTACCCTACACACAAATGTAGTCTTCATAAATTACCATTTTAATTCCACCATAACCAACTCATTGTTCAGATTGACTCATATCCATCTCCCTGACTGATTCTTTTAATGCCCTGGATTAAACTTCATTTCATCTTTCCAATCCATTTCCAAATATATTAGAAAACTAAACAATATGCTTTCAACAAAAAAGTTTGTACAAACAAACAACAAAAAAACTAAGAATGAAAGGTTAACAATAATGTATCCTTCTTAATACAGAATCAGTTTCGTAAAAAAACAATGTAACTTGCAACCATGGTTTCGATTTATAAATTATAATGCTGAAAAATCTACCTAGATGTGAAGCTATCAGAGCAAGAGAACAAAAAAGGGCACATTCAAGTTTTGTTCTTAATTATAGAAAGACAGTATCACTTGTGAAAGCAACAATTCATGTTTATACTCTAGAATATGCCTACTTTATAAATCATTTTACTTTTGTAACTGGTACACATTAAGTGTCTTCATTAATGAAAGGGTACATATTAGAGAAAATGTCCTTCAAACTGTATTGGGAAACACAGGATTCTAAAAATTCCCACAAAGAACAAATAAATCAGCTCAGGTCCTGGCCAGTCTTGTTTCAGAACCAAAGTAGGGTGGGGGTAAGGGAGTGATTTTGTTAAACTTTTCAGCTTCACATCAAACTAAATGCTGTCTTGAATGCCTTTACTGTGTAACATGGTATAGATCTGCTTCAGTATTCAAGAAGCATAAATCCTCCATCTGGATTATATTGTAGGTGTGAAAGTTTGTAGTTGAAAGACATGTACTTGGCAAAAACTTAAAATTACAGGAAGCTTTCTGAGTAAGTGAAAGGTGAGAAATTACTACAGTCAGAAGATCTGAATATCTGATTTCTTCATTTTGAATTTTACAGTTTTCTTTACAGCACTTGGAAACTTAAATGAGTCTAAAATCACTATCATTTTATATTTATTTTTTTTAAATCTTTAGAAACATTTTGCTCACTGATGTAGGAGGCCATTTCTTTATAAAAGTGCTATAAAATATACAGAGAATCTTGCATTTTACAATGTGTAATATACTAAGGGTCAAAACCAAAAAAAGAGAGCATAAGAAAAAAGCAGACTTTAACAGAAATGTATGTCCCCAAAGCTATATTTCTTTAAATTTCAAAACTTTAAAGTAGAATGACTATAGTAACACCATCCTTAATGTCAAAATAGAAATGCCTACTCGACGGCAGGCTTCTCTGAGGTCCTTACACTTCTTCAGAAGGAAGGATGTAGAGCCCTGCACACACAAGTGAGTCAGTCCTTCCAGGCTTCATACTGCACAGGTGTGGTCTTGTCCACTTCGCTAGGAAAGATTCCCAATCTGCCATGCCAGCCCACGTTGCTCTCCAAACTGCATTCCCAGCTCCCTATTGCACATGTCAGAGGCATCCCTAACACAGGCACAGAAGCAAACTAGTGTTTATAAGGTTCAAGAAAAATCTCTATGCCAATTCCTATACAGGTAAGTACATCGGGAATTTGGAAATCATCCTCAATTCTTTCTTTTCTTTTCCCTGCCTACCTAATATGACCCCTTACACAGACACACTTTTGAAGGACCATTTTAACTGCCATATACCTCTCACTTTCATCCCTGCCTATCTAAACCTATTATCACACCATTAGTTTAGAGTCTTACTATTTCTTTTTTTTTTTTTTAATTTTTTTAAAATTTATTTTTGATAGTCACAGAGAGAGAGAGAGAGAGAGAGAGAGAGAGGCAGAGACATAGGCAGAGGGAGAAGCAGGCTCCATGCACCGGGAGCCTGATGTGGGATTCGATCCCGGGTCTCCAGGATCGCGCCCTGGGCCAAAGGCAGGCGCCAAACCGCTGCGCCACCCAGGGATCCCTAGAGTCTTACTATTTCTTTACCCCAGTCTCCAGCAATCCTGAAAATTGGTTTTTCTGTGCTCAGGTCTCTCTCCTTTTTTTTTTTTTCATTGAGATGTAATTCGTGTATAACACTGTATTCGATTACAGTGTAGAGCATATTGTTTGATGTGTGTGTATATTGTGAAATAATCATTACAGGGGCTTTAACTTGAATATCACCACAGAGAGTTAGGTGTTTTATTTTGTTTTGTTTTGTTTTTTATTCTGGTGATGACAACTTTTCAGATCTACATTCTTAACAACTTTCAAATATACAATACTGTACTGTTAACTATAGTCATGCTCTGGATGGTACATTCCCAGCATGTATTTATCTTGTAACTAAAATTTTGGTCTCTTTTTATGCCCAGAGTGACCTCAATGCTGTACATCTTCAAGAACAATATCTGATTTTGTCAATTATTTTTAAATTCCCTGTGGTCCCCAGTGACTATAAGATTAAAGATAAATTTAAAGACAAACAACTAGAAGAATTTATGTGGATGATATTTATAAACATGCAAATAATATAAATAAAAAGTAATTGTATATAAAATAATAACATTTTTTTTTTTTTACATTTTCTATTTTGCACATACAACACCATTGTAGTGTAAAACAGAGACTTAGGGATCCCTGGGTGGCTCAGTGGTTTAGAGCCTACCTTTGGCCCAGGGCGTGATCCTGGAGTCCCAGGATCGAGTCCCACACCGGGCTCCCTGCGTGGAGCCTGCTTCTCCCTCTGCCTGTGTCTCTGTCTCTGTCTCTCTCTCTCTGTCTCTCATGAATAAATAAAATCTTTAGGAAAAAAAAAAAAAACAGGGACACCTCGTTGAGCTCTGCTTTGGGTTCAGGGCGTGATCCTGGAGTCCCGAGATCGAGTCCCACATCGGGTTCCCTGCATGGAGCCTGCTTCTCCCTCTGCCTGTGTCTCTGCCTCTCTCTGTGTGTCTTTCATGAATCAATAAATACAATCTTTAAAAAAGAGTAGTATAAAACAAAATATTCAACAGTAGTTTATAATCGGAGTAAAATCATTGAAATCAGAACAAAGATCCTTTTATTATATTGAAACAGGGTAGAGTTATTCATTTATTTCATATTACATTAAATTATGCATACACATCATTATAGGTAGGGGAACCACTAGTTAGAGATTATTAGTAAACATTCCAAACTAATGAAGGGGAAAAAAAGATAATTAGACCAGACAGAACAAACAAAATCCTCTAAAAAGTATTAAAGCATGAAAAAGTTTGAAGAAAAAGAGTAAAAAAAAAAATCTATTAATAGTAATCAACAATTAGCTGATGCAGCAGTGTTAATACTCAATGAGTTAAGACTTTGGAGTAAAATTATAGTAAAGATAAGGTGGATCTACATGATGGTTTAAAATCCATTAATCAGGGGCATCTGAGTGGCTCAGTTGGTTAAACATTTGACTCTTGATTTTGGCTCAGGTCATGATCTCAGGGTCCTGGGATGGAGACCTACATCAGGCTCTGTGCTCAGCTGGAGTCTGCAGGAGATTTTCCCCCTCCTCTTCTCCCTTCCCCTCTCTGCCCCATAATCTGCTCCTCCCTCTGCTTGTGCTTTCTCTCTCTCTCTCTTTCTCAAATAAATGAATAAGATCTTTTCAAAAATCCATTAATCAGAAAAATATAAATTATTTGAATGTACACATATCTAGCATTACTGCCTCAAAACATATTTAGCAAGAATTAAAGAATTATGAATATGGTATAAAATCTGCCATCAGAATAGAAAATTATAGTTTACCTCTCTAAAATATTAGAAATAGACCAATAAAAAATAGTATGAATTAGAAGAGCACGATTTTACTAGTCAGGTCCAATCAAGAGACAGAAATCACTGAATGAATGATTATGAACTAGTCAACACTTGTGTTGACTCTCACATGGAACATTTCTGAAAATATGGTCATAACTGTGGTATAGACTTGGAAACTAGAAAGTAAAAAAATAAAAGCATCAATGACACTCATGAGTCAAGAGGACATTAAAATGGACACTTACAAGTATTTAAAATGGACAGATAGTGGAGATACAACACATAGAAAATTTACAATGCAGTTGAAATAGTTCTTAAGGAGAGATTCAGAACTTAGTTTTAAAAAGAAGAAAGCCTCAGACTTAATGAAGGTATGCATCTAAATTATAAAGTCAGAAAAATATTTTAAAAATTAACCTGAAGAGAAGGGAAAACTAGGAAAGTAATAGAAATGAAGACAGAAATGAATGAAAATTGAAAAGTGAAATAGTGAATGAAATAGAAAACAGCATAAGATTTGATAAAATAAAATACTGATTCTTTAAAATACAAGCCTGACAGCTAACAAAACAGAAGAGTAAGAGAAAAACAATAATTTGATGGGATTTATCCTTTTGAGCATCAAGACTTACTAGAAAATGAAAGCAGTTTGGATGATTTGGAAGTGGCACTGGGGGTAGACAAATAATGGAATGGAATGGAATAAAAGAGCCTAGAAATTAGTCAAATATATGTAGAAACTTGATTTATGACAGAGCATCAGTTGCAAATTTATAGGGAAAATGATAGATTATATAATGAATATTGATGGAGCAATTGTTTATGCTTATAGAAAAAGACACAATTCAATTCATCTCTGACACAATATAACTGTGAAATCCATGTGGATTAAGTATATAAATAGAAAAGGCGTGCTTAGGATTTTGAGGTAAGGAATAATCTTTTAAATGCTATTTTGTCAAGTATATTAAAACTAAATTTTAATTTTTTTAATAAAATGAGGACCATAAAAAAGATGTAAAAGATAAATCATTCATTGGAAAATATTTGCAACTCAGGCAGCAACAAGCCTCCAAATCAGTAATAATAATTTAAAAAATAAATACAGCAGGGACAACTCTGGAATTGTAGGAGAAAGAGTTCTGTGGAAACCCTTTCTCAGTGAACAACCATAACTTTTATTAATTATTGTTAAAATGATTTTTAAAATTAATTTCCGTTTCTGGAAATTGTCCTAAGGCCAATTTTTAAACAAATTTCTTAAATTATTCAGGCAAATTTATCAAATCTCAATAAGAACAGCTAGCTTCTCTGGAACTTGAGACAGGGTCTACTTCCTTAGCAACCCCAAGCTGAGCATGATTAAAGCTCTATTATGTGCAGTGAGGGCCAAAAACATGCCTTGCTTTCTCTGAAGCTCCAGCGAAGAGTCATAGTATTTCCCTGGGGATAGGTAGACTATCAGCATTTTTCATCCCTCTGACTCTGACCTGCAGAGATTATATTCCAGAAGATTGTGGCCAACAGTTCAGCATCTCCTCTGTATCACCCACTATCCCAGGTACAGATGGTCATGAACATTGGAGCTCTATCACCCTCATCACATCACCATCCTAAGGTCACGGTTCCACATCAGAAGAGCAAAGACAATAATTCCAGTGCTTACTGATCTCATCCATTAAATAAAATAAACCTCAGCCCTAGTTTCACATCACATGGAAAAATTAACTTGAAGTAGATTATAGACCTAGACATAAATGATGTAACCTCCAAAAAAAAATTAGAAAAAAATCATTGCAAACTTGATGAAGGCCAAGATTTTTCATATAGAGCATTAAAAGCAGAAAACATAAAGAAAAATTGATCACTTAGACATCATCAAAATTAAAAACTTCTGCCCTTCAAAAGACAGCATTCAACACTTTATGAAAAGGCTAGCTACAGACTAGAAAAATTTTGCAATTTGCATTCTTAACAAAGCATTGGTATCCAAAATATATTAAAATAAACCCCTATATCTCAGTAATAAGAATGCAAACAACTCAATTAAATGTAATCCAAAGATTTGAATGGACATTATATAAAAGATTATGTAAACGGCTAATAAAAACATAAAAATGCTGATTATTAGTCATTGTACAAATGCCAAGTAAAAACCACAGCGAGATACCTTTCCATATCCATTTGAATGCCTAAAATTATAAGTACTGATAATAATGCTGTAACTCTCCTACGTTGCCCATAAGACTGTAAAACTATACAAGTGCTCTAGAAAACTTTTTCTTATAAAATTAAGCACCCACTTAACATACAATCCAGTAATTCCAGATCTAGTAATTTTCCCCAAAGAAATGAAAATGTATATCTACACCATGATTGGTAGATAAATATCAAAAGCATTCTTATTCATAGTGGCCAAATACAGGAGATAATTTAAATGTACATTAATATAATTCATGGATAAACAATTTTAGGTCTCTACCTCCATTGGAATACTACTTGGCAATAAAAGAAAAATAAACTAGTGGTATTCCTATTAATATAAAGTAAAAGAAATGTGTTGAAAGAAGTATTTGTGTATGGTTACATTCATATGAATTCCAAAAAAGACAAACTACTCTACTACCTAGCAATTGCACTACTAGGTATTTACCCAAAGGATACAAACGCAGTGATTCAAAGGGGCACCTGCACACCAATGTTTATAGCAGCAATGTACACAATAGCCAAACTATGGAAAGAGCTCATATGTCCATTGACAAATAAATGGATAAAGAAGATGTGGTATATATATATATATATATATATATATATATATATATATATACCATATATATATATAATGGAATATTACTCAGCCATCAAAATATATATATATTCCATATATATAATGGAATATTACTCAGCCATCAAAAAGATGAAATCTTACCATTTGCAATGGTGTGGATGGAACTAGAAGGTATTATGCTGAGTAAAATAAGTCAATCAGAGAAGGACAATTATCATATGATTTCACTCATGTAGAATTTAAGAAACAAAACAGGATCATGGGGGAAGTGAGGGAAAAATAAAATTAGATGAAATCAGAGAGGGACATAAATCATAAGAGACTCTTAACTATAGGAACCAAACTGAGGGTTGCTGGAGCAGGGGGATGGGGGTATGAGGGAATTGGATGATGGGCATTACGGAGGGCACATGATGCAATGAGCACTGGGTGTTATATGCAACTGATAAATCCCTGAACTCTACCTTGGAAACCAATAATACACTATATGTTAATTAACTGAATTTAAATATAAATAAATAAATAAATAAATAAATAAATAAATAAATATATGTATGCATGTATGTAATTGCCTAAAAAACACATCACAAGCCAAATATCTGATATTGGGCAAAAAAACAAAAAAATCTCAAAAATAATTTTACACTGCTGAAAACAAAACAATTCTTTTTCTGGAATAGAAATCTTGATAATTCAAAAGATGAGTTCACTGCTCATGATGGAAATGTTGATTGAAAATTATGTTCATAGGTTGTAACATTAAAAATGAAATGTATGAAAATATATATATTTTTAAAATTGCAATCAGGTATGTTAATCACATAGTTCAACCAATGGTAATAATCGATGTGAAAAAATGGTAAATATTACAAATAAATTGTATAAAAATAAAGCATTTGGAATATTAAAATTATTCCTCCCAAATCATGACAAAAACAAAGCAAGCTAATTTGTAGGCTCTCAACTCTTAAAATTGGGACAAATTGAGTATAAAATAGTATTGATTATATTGAGTTATATCACATTAAACTAAAAACAAATCCATGAGTATATAGTAATATTCATTCCAAAAAGAGAGAAAACAAAATGCCAGCTAATAAATATATGAAAAAATACAATTAGAATATTACTATTTTGTGTTGCAAACCCAGACAAGGATCATCCACTGATGCTAAAGCCATTGGGTGAAAATTAGTTGTGCAAACAAGAATATTTGCCTGGTCTCAAATTATCACCTCATGCATAACTCACTGACTACAAGGAATAAAAGGGAAATTGCAGTCTTGAGATAGATCCATGGCCACCCACTTAACCAAATGATCAAACTTGCATTACTGATATATATCATCATTAGGATGATGCTACAACTATATCACCTATACTTTTTTTTTTTACCATTAAGGTTTAATATGTTTCTGTGATGAGGAAAGAAACCCATTATGAAGGATATTTTACCTGGTCAGATTATAAGTAACTTGACTAAGACTTTCAAAAAACACAGGGTAAGGAAAAAGAGAAAAATGTGAGCAGACTACTCTTAATCCAAAGTGAATAAAGAGACAAAGCAATCAACTGTAATATGTAAACCTTTACTGAATGTGCAGCGAGGAAAAAGTTTCCAGAGGTATTTTTGAGATAATTTGGGCCATTTGAATATAGACTGCATATTATGTGACTCTTCAAATGAATGTTGGCTAGTCTTAGGTATAATGATATTCTAGCCATTTAGGAGTCAGTAAGTCTTAGGAGATGCACCAGTTGAAAAATGTCTGTGTGTGTCTATAAAAGACAGAGAGGGAGGAAAAAAAGTAGCAAAAGTTTAACAAAATATGACCTGTTTAAGAATTATGTGTTAGGGGCAGCCCGGGTGGCTCAGCAGTTTAGCACCACCTTCAGCCCAGGGCCTGATCCTGGAGACCCTGGATCGAGTCCCACGTCAGGATCCCTGCATGGAGCCTGCTTCTCCCTCTGCCTGTATCTCTGCCTCTCTCTCTCTCTCTCTCTCTCTCTCTCTGTCTCGCATGAATAAGTAAATAAAATCTTTGAAAAAAAAAGAATTATGTGTTAATTTTACTATTTTTTCTATACTTCTTGAGGCTTGAAGTTTTTCAAAACCAAAAGTATTTAAAATAACTAGAAAAACCATGTAAGTAAAATAAAGATAATAAAATGCTATCAGAATGTTAACACTATATTCAACAGTATAAATCAAGACATGAACTATTGGAAGTGACTTAAAAATATTATTAGCATAGTTTAATTATTGCTGTATTTATTTATGGTTGTACTAGTTTACATAACTAGTATGTATAATGTATAATGTATGACTGTACTGGTTACAAAATATCTCCTGAAATTCAAAATCCAAATCAAGTCTTTGGAAAACAGTAAAGTTTTATTCAATTTCTATGAAGATTTCACTCATTAACATAACATTTTAAAAAGCAAAATGTAACAGTTTGAGAAAAGTTTTAAGTATTTTGTAGTTGTTACTCTAGAATAGCTGGAGAAAATATCTGAAATAATATGTGAAACTTTGTTTGACAAAAATTATCTTGAGAGTGCTCACTTCAACATCACATATACTAAAAAAAATTCTCTTGAGAAATACCAATATTGAAATTTGCTGAGTTTTTGCAAAGATTGCAGTCTGTGTATTGTTATTCAGAAAGTCTGAAATTTAAGGCAATTTAAAAAAAACCTCATTCCACTTTGATAATACTTTTAGTGCGATATGAAACTCTCTCCTAAGAAGATTACAAGAGGTAAAAAAAATCCTCAAAATCTCTTCTAAAATGTTTCAATAAACTTTATATTTTCTGTTACACATTAAATAACCAATCACAGAAAATTAAATAAAATTTCCGACAAGCTGGTAACTGAAATACAATTTGGGAGAGTATTTGCACTTTGATGAGCAGCCTATAGTACCACAGTTTAGACACACACAGTCTTAGAAACTGTAGAGTAGTAATAAACACTTGGAAAAAATTATAGTTTGGCTTTACTAAATGATGTCTAATAGAGGTTTTAATACTTTTTTGGCTTTACAAGAAAGACATATTTCAGTTCTTAGAGCTGACAGGTTATTCAACAGCTGGTAAGAGTATTTGAACATATAAAATTAAAAGGAATTCAGTAAAGAAGTAATGACTGTGCCAGAAAACAAAAAAGTGAACTCATAATTTGATTGAGCTATAGGCATCTATATGGACCTTTCTTTTTAATAGCATAACATCATATCTTAATTTTCTAAATTTGAAGATACATTAATGCAACCAAATCAGTGGACTTCATTTCAAACAAACGAAAATAATACACATCTGATTTCACTTTAAAAAGTAACCTAAAGCAATTTCCAGGTTTGTATGTAAAAGACATCAAAATGGTATGCAAAATGGTCTTTGAAATGAGTTTAATATATCTAGTACCAGGAACCTCGGGTATTAAACACGGGAAAAAAAGTTTTTAAAAATCTCATTAAATATTTTTCACTGTGGATCAGAATTTGTTTCTGTTTGATTCTACCTTGAGGTCCTGAAAGAGTGAGCAAGCTAATGTATGAATGACAGGATAATAATAACATTCTATGTCTCCCGTCCCCAAGGAACTCAAGTTCTTTGTAGGAATGATCACATTAATCCTCACAGTATCCCTGCAAGGTAGATAGGTGAAAAGAACAGTAATAACCACTTTATAAATGAAAGTAGTGGGAAATTTTGCAGTTTCACATAAATGAAAAATCAAGTGGTACCTTTTGACTTTGAGTGTAGTAGTTATATATGCTGGACTGCTACTTTATTAACTGAGATTAGTTTTGTTTTGAAATCACTTAACTCATTAAATAACATCTTAATTTTTAAAATCCATCTATATTTTACTTATAGAATTCAACTGTTACCATATTGAGCAAGAAAATTTAAATTGTCATTATAAGAGTTATCACTGGGCACAGCCAAGGAAGATGAACAAGACCCAAAAAGGTATGGTCTTACATTGTGTACACAATGGACCATGAAAATAAATGTAAGTGAAAGAATATTCCAATAAACAGGACATTTTGCCTCACTACACATAATTTTCCAGCTCAAAATAAATGGCATAAACATCCACATGCTATGAAAAATATTAAAATATATCAGATATTTTCCAGCTGTACTTTTTATCGTTGATAAATAATAAAGTTATGGTAAAAAGTTTGGAAAACAAAATAATACATAAAGCAATATATAATTATAAAAAAATAAAAATCACTCTTCATAATCCAACAATCCAGAATAAACCACCGCAAAATATTGGCATACTAAATTATAGGTGCACACCCACACATATATTTTAGCACATACATTAAAAGCATTTTTCTGCCACTATACTGAACAATTTTGAAAACACATTTAATCTGTTGCAAGTATTTTTCAACTAATCAAAAATTCTTCAAAACAGTAGTTCGGTAGGGTAGAATATTATCAATGCATAATATTTATCTAAAATCCTTCCTTTGGTAGATAATAGGTTACGTCTACTTTTTGTATTATAAGTAATGCAAGGATGAATCTTTATAAGCATCAACTATTTGTCTACATTTCATGTTATTTCTGTATATTGCTTCCTGAAGTGAATCCCATAGATAAAAGCCATAAACTGATCCTATTTTTTGGGATTCAAATCTCCAGACTATTCTTAAAAATTCACATAGTTTACATTCCCAGTACCCACGTGACTTCGTCTTGGGGAGGGGGGTTATTACTATTGTGTTTTTCTTCTATCTTTTCTGTTTCAAGTTTTTATTTAAATTTCATTTAGTTAACAGCAATGTAATACTAGTTTCAGAAGTAGAATTCAGCCATTCATCACGTCCATATAACAGCCAATGCTCATCACAACAAATGCCCTCCTAAATCCCCATCCTCCACCTAGCCCATCCCCCACCCACTTCTGTCCATCAGCCTACAGTTTGTTCTCTTTACTCCCTCAACCTTTTACATTTTTATTTGTTTGTTTTGTTATGGGTGAGTTTAAACCTCTCACACACTAGCCATCTTTTTCATTAAGTATTTGCAGTACCACATTTCTCCATTATCTGTGTATTTATTTTCTTCATCCGTCTACTCGGTTGTTTTTTAATAGATTTTCAAAAAGAATACGTTGATTTATTAAAATAAAACATCCTCTTTAAAAATGTCAGGCTGAGAAAAAGGGAGACAAAGAAAAAAACTGAAACCTTGCCACCCAGCAAGAGCCTGAGTGGCAACCTGGCATCCAGGCCCCTAGAAATAGGCACGGTGGAGTGGGTCAGGCCATCAGCCGAGAATGAATGAAGAGACTGAGTGTTCCAGAAGAATAATTTTATAACAATACAATTGCACGAAACCGTGTAAAAAACATTAAATTCAATCCTAATTGCATTTAAGAAAAGAAATACACTCAATTGATACTGAAGGGATGCTGACATTTCATGTAAATGTTTCTTCATTCCAGAATGTATTATTTCTTTAAAAACCTCTTTAAGATTGAAAGAAGAGATGAGGATATCGACATTGAGGGTGGAGTCCTCGTGGTATTCTGTAACCCACACGGTTCTACTTTCAGCCCTAGGAGATTGACTCCATGCTCTGAAAAAGAGAAGTTTGGTAGCTCTCTATTATTTCCTTCCACCTCCTCCATCCCCAGTGACCTATTTTTATGGCTGGGATTATTTTTTTCCTTGTCATATTTTATTGCATTTACATCCTGCTCAGATGTATAATTTAGTTTCTTCATTTAGATGAGTTTAATTCTCAAACCCATTCATTTAACCACATCTGCTCTTTTCATACTTCTTTATTTTGAGTCCTTGATGGAGTGGCTGTATTTCATTGTGGGGTTGCTTATTTAATTGGCATGTAAATAATACTATTTTTGAAAATGTCTTTTTACTTGATGCTTGAACAACAGCTTGCCTGTATATGAGATTTTGGAGTCACACTTCCTTTTGCTCTTTCACTTGGAATAATACAGGCTTTCTCTGTTGTCTTGTCTGCTAGTTCTAGAGACGTCTAGGACAGGCTGCTGTCTTCTATTCTCCTGCTGCTGAGAATTCTTGCTTGTTCCAGCAGCCCGCTACCTTGCGACGAATGTGTCTGTATGTTGATCTCTTGCATGTGCATTTTCTCGATACCTAGTGTGTCCTTTCAATGGTCATACCCAGTTCTGTCTTTTCATTATATTCTGTCATTTCTGCTGACTTCTAACTTGTTCTGTTGTTAATCCACAGTTCAATTGTTTTTGTTGTGTTTCAGATTGAAATTCTTTTTCAAATTCTTGCATTAGCTGTTGAATAGCACAGCTTAGGTTTTGTATTTATTGCCTCTATATTTGTCTCTTTGTCTTTCCTTCTTGTCTTTTCATCTTTATGTCCCTGCATTTTTACTTTTATTTAATTCATGTTATATAATGCACAGCACAAAAGTGCAAACTTCTCTTTTCGGGCTGTGTTTTCTTTCAGACTAGGTTTTATAAGCAATTTTCCTTTCTGTCCAATTCTTTTGTTTCTGCTGTAGAACTGTGCATCATCTTTATCCTATGTCTCCTTATTTTACTTATATTTAATGACAACAGCTCTATCCAGATATTTCTATATGATAGGTGGTCGTTTCCTCTCCTGACTACAATTGGAGGTCAGGAGTTGTTTGATCTCTTCTATCCCGAGGAGCTGGTGTGACAGGACAGCAGGCTCAGTGGGCTGAATCCTGTCCTGCATACTGGGGAATCTTCTAAGAGGACCTAAAATCTCCTGAGGGAGATCTCCTTATCGCAGATGGTTGTAGATCCCAGCTACAACCATCTGGATTGGAAAATGTTTGTTTACCCAGCTGAACCAGTGCTCTGGAGGAAGGAAAAGCCCCTTGCTGCCTATGATCAAATCTCAGAGTGATATATGGATGCTTTTACACCACAAGGCTTTCCTTACCTCCTCCGCCCACGGTCCACTGGCCCCTCAGACTGCTTATTTCTAACTGGAGAGCCTTAGTGTAGATTCTTAGGATTCTATGAATTCTTTCTCAGAACAATTTCAGGGATCAAGAGGGACAGGTTGAGTAAGAGTTAATTGGAAATAAGAAGCTCATGAGATCCCTCAGAATCTTAATTTCTTTGTGTGTTCTCTACTTCTAGAAGTCTATATAATAAAGCTATTCCCTTTTCCTCATCAGCTGATTCTTGGTAAACTTCTGTTGCTTTAAGGACACCTAGTTGAGCATCTGCCTTCAGCTCAGCGCTTGATCCTGCGGCACTGGATAAGTTCCACATCTGGCTCCTTGCATGGAGCCTGCTTCTCCCTCTGCCTATGTCTCTGCCTCTCTCTCTCTCTGTCTTCCATGAATAAATAAATTAAAAATCTTTTAAAAACTTCTGTTGCTTTATTAATTTACTTACTGATCCATCATTATTTTATTTATTTCATTTAGTTTTATTGCTGTTTTGTATTTTAATTTTATATCTATTTTAAATTTAACAAAGTACATTTATATTGAATACATTTATATATTTATTTTATATTTAATATGATGTATAATAAATATATCTAAAATAATTATGTATTTTCATACCTGTGTAAATATGTATTGTGTATGCATAAAATTAAATGAAATAAGATAAGAATAGGTAGGTATCTAAACAAAAATATCTTAAAGAGCCATAAAAAGCTATTCACAAGTAATAGGAAGAACTTTCAGGATCACACACTGACTTTCCTTTCCATAACAAACACATGCACAGAAATACACACAGACGCACACATGTCAGGAAAATAAACATGTGTGTGTGTATATGTTAATTTTAAATTTTTTTAGTTAGAAAGTAATCAATTTATTTATAAAGAATAATTACCTGCTTTGTAACAATAGCATCTAAAAACTATCAAATAATACAGACATTTTTTTTTAAAAAATTGCCTAGTATTCTATGGTTAATCATTATTAATATTTGATTAACATGATTTCAAATATCTCTTTATGATAGAGAGAAGGGTAGAGAGATAGGCATATCAAGAAATAAACATTGACAAAAACTTCACAGAAATAACAATCATACCACAGATAACATTTTATGAATTCAAGTGATTGAATTAAAATGTCAATTTTTATTAATGGATAAAATGGAAATTAGAACAGAGGGTGAAGAAATAAACACCTTCACCAGGAGATATTATAGCTCCTAAATTAAATCCAACAAAAAAGAATATAACATACTTTTATAAGTTTAAAGAGTTCTTCTTATTATATATATATGAAATTCAAATTTAGAAATTATCCCTTAAATATTGGATTTAATTAGTTAATTAAGTAATTAACATTATTACCTTCACCTCATTCCCTGATATTTGCTCCTCATAGTATAGTGTTACAATATCAAGTCTAATAATAGACACACTAAGTTTATTAATTATAACTTAGAGGATAAAAGTCAACTTTGTATCTAGATGGATCCCAAGATCACTATTAGCTGTGCCACATGGTTCCTTTCCATTTGTTTATGATTTTATCTTGATATACCTCTGGGTCAGTTGAAATTTGGCATACATTGACTTCTTTTAATCTTCTGAGTAATACACTCCTACGGATTTAAGGATCTTGAAGCTATCTATATTTTGACTTTATTATTCAAAGATTCAGTATAAGGTTTGGGGGTCATGGCTTCCCCTAGAACTTTTTTAGACAAACCTTCCTATGGTCTGGCCTTGAATGTTGCTGTAGAGAATTCCAAGGACAGCTTGATAGTTTCCCCTGTTTAGTGACATTTCCTCCCTAAATAGTTGTAGATTCCTTTTTCTAGTCATTGAATTCATTCTTTTTCTCAGGTTGTATTTTAGAGCTGAGTATGGTCAGTTTTTCCTGGGATTTGTAGGGTCGTTTCCAACTGCAGATTCAGTTCTTCTTACACTTTGGGTTTTTTGTTTTATTTTTTTTCTTTTTCAGCTTTGAATGTTTTTCATTTGCCTTGTAACATACACAATTGATCTGTTGGACAATTGATTTGTTAGTTCTCTGGTGTTGGCTTCTGTGTCTACCATCCCATTTCCTAATCTCCTCTCCTACAGCCTGTCCACCACATCTGCAATTGCTATAGCGCTTGTGTATTCTGGGGGGTTTTGTGTTGTTGTTTCTCATGTTTTTTGTGTCTATATTTTTTTGTTTCTTTCCTGAGATCTACCAGCTTACCTGTCATTTCATTTTCTTATTGAATAATCCCATACCTAACCCTTGTATTTATTGCAATTTGCTTTTTCTCTCTTCTCTCTCACTTTTTTAAGAGGAATTCTTAGAAAGTTCTTTAAGAGAATGGAGAATAATTTGGGGAAATCTTTTGTTTCTCTGAAAATTTGTTTTCTTATGTAAATAATTCAGAAAACATTTGCTGATGTTTCTCTTCTTTGACGTTTTCCCCACTATTTAGACAAAGGACCAAAATTGCTTTTTATTTTTTCATTATTTTTGTTGTTGTTGTTGATTTTAGTAGGGTCATGAGAGTCCATGAGCTAAATGTGCCTCATTTTAGGAATGCCTGGGTGGGTCAGCAGTTGAGCGTCTGCCTTTGGCTCAGGGCGTGATCCCAGAGTTCCAGGACTAAGTCTCACATCAGGCTCCCTGCATGGAGCCTGCTTCTCCCTCTGCCTGTCTCTGCCTCTGTGTGTGTGTGTCTCTAATGAATAAAAAAAAATAAGATTTAAAAATAAATAAATACGTAAATATATAAGCCTCACTTTATTTTGAAATCAAAATAGTGTTTTCTTTTCTTTGGCTTAATATTACCTGTGTTTATTTTTTTCTTATACTACATTTAATATTTTATTCAATTGGAAACATTTTTATGTGAAAAGTAATTTTTAAATTTTCAAATAACTCTGCAAGAACATTAAATATTTCATTAATTTTCCAAAGGGTTGAGAAACTCAACATATGAAAGGAATATATTTCCACTACATTTCCTCTGAAAATAATTTGAGTCATTTCCTTCTAATTTCTTTTATTCCCTGTAGCACCTACTAAAATTTATCTGAAAATTTTTTTCTATTGAGAAATATTATTGCTATTTTATTTTAAATACTCTAAACCAAAAAAGAACTGATAACTGATATCAAGATCCTTAATACATAAAGATAATGTCTGATTCATGCTTTTTAAATTCAACAATGAAAATAAAACAAACCAGTGTGTTATTCATGAAACTGGAGTACTTTTTTTTGGATGAGATATTTTGGATTTATCATCATAGCAAATAAGCTATTTGTATTATTAGAGCCCTTAGCTACAATTTTAGAGCATCATTAAAAATAAAGGCAATATAACTGTTATGCATTTGTATAATGAAAATATTATTATTAAGAAAAATCAGATTTGAAAAATTCTCTTTAGTTTAGTAGCTTTTGTTACAATGGACATATCTTTGATTTTTTTTTTGCCCTGAAATTTGTTTCATTTGCTTAATTTTTTCTGTCTCACTGAATTTGTTTTTAAAACCTAAAGTTAGTTTTCTTGAGCTTGCTTTTAGCAATACTTTCTTAAAACTTTAAAATGTCCTCTGAATTTTTATTTAAGCTAGAATAATATAAAAATCCTATCTAAATTTAAATACTTTTTTATTGTATTTCTATAGGTCAGGAGGGAAAACAATTTTAACAGTTCTTCCTTAACTCAGCATTATTTTGGGCATTCAAGAGATAAGTTTCAGAAGAAAATGGTGATGTGTCCTACCTTCGGGATTTTGGTGCTCCACAATATAGTGAAAGAATATGCCTTTGTGTTAATTATGGCTTTGACATTGCTCCAGATGTACATACTACATGATGTGTAAGCCAGATGCCCTGTGTGTTCGTGCCTCCACCTGGACACTGCTGCTCAAGGAAATCAGAACCCCTACTGCTGCAGGTGGGACATGGCAGGCGTCCAAGATCCATCTCAGGATACTTTTGCTACCCTCTGGGGAGATGTGCAGGATCGTTCTACAGAAACATTTATGATTTCATTAAAGAATGAATCACCAGGAGTCAATGGGGGCCTGCTAATTGGCATTTAGAGATATAAATTTATCTTAACTGTAAATGAAGGAATTTCTGTCTCCTTCATCCTTAACCATTTGTGGAAGTTATATATCCTAACAAAACTTTCTTACACTTGCTACTTTTAAAGCTTTCTAATGGGTTTTCAACCTCAGAAGAATACATATTTCTACCAGAGAATCTCTGAAAACATTAAGAAATGCATATATACCTTCAAGTTTTTATATAGCTTTTACTGAAATTTCACCCAGTGGCTCAGTGAGTTTTTCATTGCTCCACAGTCCTTCAAGAATTCTGACATTTTGCAGAGTTTGCTCACCAATATATTGATGACAGCAACACATTTGCCTTTTAACTAGCTTTTATATAGGGGGGAAAAATAACATTTTTGGATTAAAGTTTATTGCATGTGATCATTACTTCTGTAGCTTTTTCTGAAATATCTATCACCACTTAAATAATTACTTATATGCAGAATCTTGAAATTGCCATCATAAATATGGCTTTAGTTGGGGCAGAATGAATGTTTATCTGCCAGATTCTATAAATGAATTAACTCTCTGCTTAGAGAAATCTCACAAAAATATATTGCCTCAACTAATCTTCCCCTGTTGCTTTATAAAATTCTGTAGCTTAAAACATATAACGTTTCTTGGCTCCTTAAGATTCTGTAATTCCGATGATTTTTTTTCCATTTGAATGGAAAATATAGTGAATAAACTAGTAAATCCTGAAATTAATGTCTTCTTGGAAAACAAACTTATGTTGTTAAAGACTATTTTTCATACTATTTTTCATTAAAAAAAAAAAAAATACTAGAAGGGGGAAGCTGGCTGGTTCGGTCAGTTAAGGCACCATGAACTCTTTGTTTCTCTCAGGTTGTGATCTCAGAGTCCCTGGGATGGAGCCCTATGTTATGCTGCACTCTCAACTCCAGGTTCTCTCTCCCCCTCACTCTCCCTCCTTCCCTACACCCCTTCCCCAGCAAGTGTAAAGCAGGGCTCTCTCTCTCTCAAATAAATAAATAAATATCTTATAAATAAATAAATAAATAAATAAATAAATAAATAAATAAATACTAGAAAAACAAACTTTTCCTATTTGCATTAACAAATATATTTTTATCAAAATTAATAAAATTAAGAAATACCTAAATATAATATTATTGCTGATCTTATTTAGTTGTATTAGGCAAATATTAAGAAAGCCAAAGTTTTACATGATCAATGCATCTAATTATTCTATGTCTTAATGAATACGTAAAAAACTTTATCATCCTATAAAATTGGTACAAGTCACCTTTTCTTATTTTTAGCTTGTGAATATCTTTCAGTTTTCTGTCATTAAAATTCCAATCTCTATTCACATACCAGCATAAATGTACATGTTTAGAAAAATTAGCAGAAGAAATTAAATAAAAATAAAAGTAAATACAATTTTCAACCAATAAAAATATAATCTAGGAAATAAAATTCTAGTTTACCATTGCTAAAATATAAACACTAGGATGATTAGGAATCTATAGAATGAAATTCCACTAGACTGTACTTCATATCAATAGCATAGTTGCTTCATAAAATTTGCTCTTAAAATATAGATTCCCAGCAGTTAGATTAGAATTCATTATTCTTAATATCTTTCTGAAAGGTCTAGCTCCACTTTTTTAAGAATAATGAACTTTTTTATCATTTCTCTCTCATTCTTCTGAAAGAAACTTTAAATCACAAGACATACTAAGCAAACTGCAAGAATTCATCAGTTTAGTTTATTCTGGTGAATTGAACACACTGGTTTTCTAAAAATTAATATATAAGTAAACACAGAATACCAAATAATTACAAAATTAACAACTTACAGAATTATAATAAATACTGAAATCCATATAATCCTGAAGTCACTTCAGAATTCTGAAGTGTTAAATGTCATCAGTATGAACATTAACTATAACTATATAGTTATATTTGTTATAATATTGGATTAAATTTATACTGACTGGCTATGTATCTTATTTTGAATGATCTTAAAATATATTTTTATATTCATGCATTTTTTCTATTTTACAAAAATTATAATACAGAAAAAATCAATTTTGTTGTATTTTAATTACTATGCATGAGTTCACAAAAAAAATCTTCTTTTACTTGCATCTCTTCATTAATACACTATATGTTTTTGGGAAAAGAGATTGCTAATATATCTTCTAGTGAAGAGTCAATATAATGGAAGTACCCATTTCTAGGAGAGCAATTTCCATGGAGTATACCTACTGAAAAATTAAATAGGGGTAATGAATAAATAATATAATTCTTCATCACACTGTATAATAATTCATGCTGATATTCCTTAGTTGGAGGATCTTATCAATATGTAGATGATCTGGCCTTGTAAATAAATTTGATTTATACATTTCAAAAATCACAAACATTACAAATCACCAACAGTATTCCTCTATATTTAAAGGTTCCCTGTAGGAAATTTGTGATCTAAGTGAGATCATATTGTTAATGAAATAAAGCTGCTTTCAAACTCCATTTCAATAATCTATTTCAAAGAACTGAGCTTCACAAAAACAGGGAGCTTTTCTATGAGCCTGAAAATAATATACAGTGAGTTCTGTTGCTATTTCTATGTTTATGCTTCTGAGTTCCTTTCCCAAAATCTCTCTTTTTTAACACTAAGTCTAAAATCATCTTTCTCTCTTAGAATTTTTAATTATTAACCATCTCAAAGTGTTTTAAATTTTACAAATGCTTTGCTTCCAGAGGAAGAGTTTTATTTTATGTTTCAAAGTGTTTTAATGTCTTTCAGCCTTCATGTCAGTTCCAGACAATTCAAATAAGGAGATTTTTAATTATCAAAGATACTGATTACATCAATACTTAAATGATGCACAGTATATACCTTTTACTAGTTAAAGTCTACAGATGTACATATGGGTTCCCCAACTTCCTAAAAGTTTATGTTCTGCTACTTGACTTTTATGAGACTTACATTAGTATGACAATGGTTTTTTCATAAAATCAAAAATCGTCTATAGATCTCTTTTGGTTAGTAGATGCAAGTACTACTGTAGTTCTTTCACAAAAGCAAAATGGTGTAACTCAAACTTTCAGAAGGAGGGAGATACTCTTCACTTTATGCCATTTGGGTTTATGACAGATTTCATAGGCTTGTTCTACTTTCAGGTAGTTGCAGAAACCTATAATTATCTTTTTTTCAGATTTTATTTATTTGACAGGGAGGAGAGAGTATAAGCAGGGAGAGCATCTGAGGGAGAGGGAGAAGTAGGCTTTCCGCTGGGCAGGGAGCTTATGTAGGGCTTGATCCCAGATCCTGGAACCATGACCCAAGCCGAAGACAGACACTTAACCTACCAAGCCACCCAGGTGCCCCAAACCTGTAATTTCCTATTTGTAAGTATAACTGATTTATAAAGTCTGTAATTCATTGGTTTATGTATGTTCATGATGTTTCCTGACATCTGTTTTATGCTTTATTTTTATTTTTTTAAAGATTTTATTCATTCATGAGAGACAGAGAGAGAGGCAGAGAGAGAGAGAGAGAGAGGCAGAGACACAGGCAGAGGGACAAACAGGCTCCACACAGGGAGCCCAACGTGGGACTTGATCCCGGGTCTCCAGGATCAGGCCCTGGGCTGAAGGCGGCACTAAACCACTGAGCCACCGGGCTGCCCTGTTTTATGCTTTATACTATGCCACATTCTGGTATAAATCAAGA
This sequence comes from Canis lupus dingo, assembly GCF_003254725.2. Lineage (NCBI taxonomy): Eukaryota > Metazoa > Chordata > Mammalia > Carnivora > Canidae > Canis > Canis lupus. The sequence continues at coordinate 53,016,871 of NC_064264.1, read as the reverse complement.
TGTTTATAAGGGCCTGACTTTGAGGGTTTCACTCAATCTGCTAAGGAATTCAGAAATTAATATGTAAGTGCAATGGAATGGACAGAAGGTGACATTAGGGATATACATTCTATGGCCACATAACAAAGGGAGTGTCTACCTCTTCACAGTGGACCTCCACATGTCTTCAAAAAGAAGTATCCTTTGATTTGGATTCACAGGACTGAGTTGGAGTTTAATAGGTAAAGAAGATGGTAAGGGAAGCCCAAATAAAGAAAAAGCAAGGGAAAACAGGCAAAAATATGCAGACTTTGTCCCATTATATGAAGAGGAAGAGGTAAGGATTGTCTGGCTTGTGAGAAGAAAGTTGGTTAAACACTTTGGCAGGAAGAGTCACATAGTTTTATGTCGGACATCATGCTAAAAAGTTTTCATTTAGTTATATGAGAAATGCAATCAAACTTTACAGATTCTACATCAAGAAGAAAAACCACCAGAATTTTGTTTAGGGAAAGCAAGATGGCTTAGCAGGAGTAGAAGAAACTAAAAGTAAGTTACAAAGATAATTACAGGAATCTAGATGAAGGAGGATGAATTAAAATAGAAGAGACTCTTAATAGATTTTGGAGACATTTTGGAAATAATAGCTCCTTTTAAGAAGGTTTATTGTCTTTATATTATTAAAGAAACTTGGAAGATAAACTTAGTTCTTAATCCAACTCAGTCATAGATACATTCTTTGGCAAATGTTTTATTGATATTAAAATACCTTCCCATGTTTCTTCTCATAAGTATCTCATAATACAATAAAGGGATACATTAAGGGAAAGAGAGATACATGCATGGATCCCATCTAAGTGAGGTAATTTTCTGCTGTAACTGTGTCTCATACTTTTTACACATATTTGCATTTGCTACTTTAAGAACTTCAATATCCATCCATATTGGACATTTTTTCATTACATCCAAACTACAAACACCTAAATTTATGCTTTATTTACAACATTTTCACAAGGGGTCCTGAATCAAATATTGGCCTAACAGATACATTAAATCAATTAGCCTGGAAGGTTAAAAACAATAAGTAGCCATATGAAAATGACCTGTCCTAAGCCTCCTGTTATATAGTCACCTGTCATAGTGTCATAGTGTCATCAAATGAGTTATAAAAGTTGCTCTGACCTTCTACTTTCTGAAAGTACTACTATGATACAAAAGAAGCACCTAAATGCTTTGTCCATCAGATGTGGCACGGCTGGAGGTACTGCTGGCAGCTGAAGTGTTCTCTGTTGAGCAGCTAACAGATGATGGCACCATTGACTCAAGATCCTATAGAGGATAATTGCTCTGGTGGCAAGTAAATCCATTTTAGAAGCCTATTTTTGAGATGGTAAGAAGCGTGAAAGGCATGTATTTAAGTTGTTTAGTATGTAAATATGTAGAGAGATGGACAGATCTTATATTTATAGATGTATATTTTGAGATAGTTTTATATTTGTTTCTATGACTAGTCTACAGAGATACAATTGACACCATGAGAGTAGGTGGCCAAGAGGACTGTGCAGAATCAAGGAACCAGAATATTGAAGGTGAAACCACACACATAAAGACACATTTAAAACGTGGTCATATAGGGGCACCTGGATGACAGAGCCAGTTAAACTTCTGGCTCTTGGTTTTGGCTCAGGTCATGATCTCAGGGTCATGAGAATGAACTCCATGTTGGGCTCCACACTCCATGGAGTCTCCTTAAATCTCTCTCTCCCTCTGGCCCCCTTCAAATAAATAAATAAGTATTTTTTAAAAATTTAAAATAAAAGGTGGCCATATAGAAAGTCAGTTAAAAAGACTGAGATTAAAGCTTGTCATAAAAGTAACAGTAGAAGAGAAAAGAAGCCTTAAAACCAAGGAAAGACATAATTTTAGTGAATGCCTGTTGATTTGAATATTATGAAAATCAAATATTCAACATCACTCTTTTGAGGTGAATGTTGATGTTTTTGTTGATGATAAGTTTAGACTTCTGAATTTTCTGATATCACAATTAACCCACACAGTTGCTTAATGAGAAGTATATGCAAAATTTCTTGAATGACAACAAATTGAAGGCTATATGAACCTATAATATGCTTAATTAATGAAATAACATTTTAACCAACCAGTAGGTAACAGCCTGCTTGGAATGGAAAGGTTTGTGACTGCAAATGAGTTTGTTAACTTCACCAGTAATCAAATCTGAAAGATTGTTATGGTAATAATTTTTTATAAATCAAAAAATAAATGGAATAAGCAAGATAACTGGAACCAAGATGAGGATCTATGTGGCATTTGATTAACTGCCAGGAAATGACTGATTTTCCAGTAATCAAAATGAAAAAGGCAATCAGATGGGTTTATAATATATAACACCACAGGTTCTGTGATATGTGTTATTCATAATTTACCCTTCTTGTGGATAATTAGTATTGTGAATACTCAGCATATATTAATGGTTGACAATTAAGAATTCACAAACATGTTACAAGTTCAAAGGATCTCAAAACCACTCAAGGGATAGCATAAAACATGGCGATCTTTTAAAATAGTACACCTGTTATAATTAGATGCTGGCAAGAGCAATGATGAAAACAGAAACCTTTCAAATCTGCTTTGTTTGGATTTGGAAGACATCACCATCAGGAGAGGTTAGGGAAAGAGCTCTTGAACTCTACTAAGCTTTCCTTCTAGACAGAAAGAAAAATAAATAAATGCATGTGTGGAACAAATAAAAACACAAAGCAAAGCTCTCCCCAACCCAACAGAAAGCAAAAAATCCTTCAGATGAATGGCTAGTAACAATGAGTAGACATAAGAGATCCACTTTAGGCAGTTATCTTTTCATAAGGGCCTGATATTTAACATTCATGATTTAGAACCTAATTGGTAACCATTTACAGTATTCACTACTGTGGACTCAAACTCTTTTAATGAGAAAATACCCCATTCATATTAAAAGTCTGGGTTCCAGTAATGTTAAATATCATCTTCATGCATACCTGAACATGGGCTACAATTTAACTATTTCTTAAGATATATATTTTCCAGGATGCCTGGGTGGCTCAACAGTTGAGCATCTGCCTTTGGCTCAGGACATGATCTCAGCGTCCTGGGATCGAGTCCCCCATCTGGCTCCCTGTAAGGAGCCTGCTTCTCCCTCTGCCTATGTCTCTGCCTCTCTCCTTGTGTCTCAGGAATAAATAAGTAAAATATTTTTTAAAAAATATATCTTTTCCTCTGTTTTTTAATTTACAGGACAAAATATAATTTTTAATATTTAAATGCCATTAGAATTACTTTTATTGAAAATTCGATAGAACTATGACTTGATTTTAAAATCCACATTTTTAAAATAGATTTTTAATGCAAAACCAGTAGTTTACTGCTTACAATGCAAAAAGTAGGGGAAACACAGTTGAAATTTGGTTCGGCTCACTGTCCTTAGAGATGCAATAATAATCATTAAGTTTGCTGCTTGAACGAAGTGATTTCTGGAGTTATTGTAAACCATTCCTGTGTAAATCAGGGAGTGTGGAGGGTTTTTGTTTGTTTGTTTGTTTGTTTGTTTTTGGTTTTGTTTTGTTTTTTTTTGTCAGTATACAATAGTTCCTTATCCTCTGATTAGGGGTAATAATTAGAAACAGCTTATTTTTAAAAAGCTTCCCTACATATCATTTGTTTCTCTCTCCATCTTGCTCTCTGGATTGCCAGGAGGCCACTTTGGATTCGGTTCAGTCTCTGCGACATTAATATTGTGATTTTCTCATGTTGGCACACAAATAAGCAGAATGTGCCCTCCGACCCACAACTCAGGAGTGTACTTTGGCACCAACACAAGTGGCTCTCAGGGCAGTGTTTTTAGGGTGACAGAAGCTGTAGCAGCAGGAACATGGGTGTGAAGAGCCTGATGAGCTGCCCTTTACAGTCTAAAGCCAGCTAGCCAGGCCTTTTCCATCTGAAACAGAACTTCTAGAAGAAGAGGTTGTTCCCAAATGAGGTCTTCGAAAGTTAGAATGGGACTAAAACATCACTTGGCACACAAAACTCTGCCTAGATAATATCTTTATTGATATTTTTCATGTTGTTTAGACGATGAATGCATTTGTCTCTAATGTATTTGTTTATGTGTGTGTGTATATATGTGTGTATGTATATGTTCATACATGCATTTGTGACCACACACAGACACACACGCACACACATCTCAGACAAACCTTAACCAGCTGTTGTTTTATTGTCTCATGATTTGTGATATATTTATAGCAAATAGTTTATCCACCTGGCCATCAGGAGAAGTCCATAAACATGAACATTTGACCATGAACAATATTCATATTGCTTTTGTGTTCAAAAATTTCCCCCAAGCCTTCTTTTTTTAATATTTCATGTGGTATTCAAGAAAAGGGATTCTATAATTATTTTCTGCATGCCCAAAAGACCTATTGCTAAAGTTCCCAGGTGATTATAGATTTTTGAAACAATGTTTAAATTTTAAATAAAGAGTATTATTTAACTTCAATATAGAATTTAGGTTTGACTGTTCTTATAAAACAGCCATGATCAACTCTTTGAAAAGAGCATATAAACCTGGGTCAGCCTTCATCACTTCTGTGGCTTGATTCAATGAAGTGTGACCATAAACTTCAAAAGCACGGGAAAAATACGGAGACAGTTCCACAGTGATGGGATCAGAGATTTTTAGAGCTGGAAGTCACATGTGGGATCAATGCAACCCCCTAAACACACAGAGGAGAAATAGATGATACTATTTTTAAAGAAAGAAGTATTCATTGTGTTGAAAGAGAAGGCAAAAGAGTACCTTGCAAATAGCCAATATTTAAAGAAAAATAGAATATAAGGATGCTTTTGCCATATAACACACACACTGTATACACATGCATACAACAGCACATAATCACACATAACAGCAATATATACCCCTTTCTGTCCAATCAAGGCAAATAGTGGAGGCATACTCTGCTGTAATTTGAGACATTCGAGAATAGATGAGTAGATGCCCAAATGATGTAGGCTGCTGTTCAGACTATCTGAAGAATTTTTAGTGCTGACATCTTTATATTTGGTATCAAAAAAATACTAAGTTAATATCTGTGGAGCCATTTTTAGATTTCAAAGCACTTTTTTATGTATCTCATTAAACTGACACAATGAGACAGGTACTAGTACCCACATTTGCCATAGGTGGAAAATAAATATCAGAGAAAACATAATTTAGGAAGAATCCCACAATTAGTAGATACCTCTGATGATAGTGCTGCTGGTGTCATACCCCAAGTGATAATGCAAAACAACAATTTATCTTAAGAAAGGCTGGCTTTTAGAAAGATTTCCTTACAAATTAATCATGAAAAGTTTAGGTTTTCCAACAGTAAGTTTCTGTTGTGTGAGGAATACACTCAAGCATACATGGATAATCCTGGGTAAATTAGTACTATCTGATGGAAGGAACAGAGGGAATGCAGGTTCAGGCACAGTCAAGCTTGTAATCAAATCCAGGCTTACCGTTTTACTTGGGTCCTATTGCCTCTATTTATTTACCTTCACTGAACTTCAGTTATGCCATCTATGAATAGTGGAAAATGCCCATTTCGAGGGGCTAGCGCTAGGCTCAAAGGGGATTATGTGTGTAAAATGCTTTCCGGCAGCCCTTCCAAGAATGCTATTCTGCAGTTTTGTAGTTATGTATAAATCTTGTCTCTTACAGTCAGGGCTAGGGCTTGACAGAGTTACAAGTAGAAATGACATCAAGTTTAAGTTTTACCATTGAAGATTAAGAAATCTTTGTTTTCTCCTGTTAATAAGTACGTTAAGCAATTACTATGTGCCTTTTGCAAATGACATATAAGATAAAATTTACACACTTTAAATGGTGACCAACACATAAAAGTTATTAAAAAAAAAAAAACATTGTTTGGAATATTGCTAAAGTTGCTACCAGACGGATGTTGTCTGGTGCTAAAAATACAGTGTTATGGCTTTTCCTTAGAACTCACAAAAATATCAGCTACAAAATATTATTTCTGCAATAGTACTGTAAAAGGAATGATAAGCATTGGGTTAGGGTTTCTTTTAAATCACACATAAATGAGTAAATGTCCCACACTCATCCTTCTACATGCAATTAAGTTATGGAAAACATTCCAGGTCTGCAGTTCTGTGTACTAGTGCATAGTGTACTACTATTGTTCTGCAGGTTGGAATAGGCTATAAAATAGCAGATAAATGAGAGTTTTATTATGATTTGTGTACACCTTAAACATAGCTAGATTTAGATTAAATTTTATTTCTATTATTTTAAAACTATACATTTTCAAGTGCCTCATGGTAATGCCACAGATGAGGGCAGGAATTAATATTTTTGTGCATCTACTATAAATTCAATATAATTTATGCATTGTTATTGGATTCTCACTTTGTTATATATCAGTGTTCTAAATAATAGAGTTAATAATTGAATAGCTAAAATAGATGACATGCTTATTCCCTGCTAAAGGAAGAGTCCTGGATGGATGTTCATGACAGAGTGGTGCTTGTGTTCTAACTTATATTTAGGGGAAGCTCCTTACATCTTGTGGCTTTGCCATCCCCGACTGACTCATCATCATTTGAATCCAATTAAGAAAAAGGAAGAATCTCATACTGAAGTTTTCTGTGGCCAGACCTGGTTGCAGCACATATCATTTCCCCTCAGGTTCTTGAGAAAAGATCTTAGTCCCATGACCAATACAAAGCACGCTGGAAAATGTTTTCTACCTGTGTCTTCAGAGATGTTCTTTAGGTTCTGAGTATCAAATAATTCATGATAGGAAGCAGGTTTTGTATCCAGGTATATCTGACTCCAAAATTTGTGTAGGTTCTACTTCTCAGGTTTGAAAGATTTTGTGTTTCTTCTACTCCCAAGCTCAAAAATCTTTACACTTTTTTCTTCCTCTTTTCTCTCCTCAGTTACCAAAGAAGCCAGAATAGATAATCCTCCTGCACTCAATATCTTTAGCTATACACATTGCCACTCTAAGCATATAAGTGTACCTGAGTGAGATAGGAACACATCCACCAAATTCTATGTCAAACATTAACATGAGGGTTGCCTAAGAAAGGCTATGGAGCTCCACTCTTGACTCAGAATTCCAACATGCTCTAATAGTAGAAATATAAATATTCTACAAAAAAAGATAAACAGGATCCAGTAGTTGGAAGTATAATATTTTGAAAGCCACACAAATGTGCTTCTCGGCTCTGCTTCAAGAGAGATTGCCAGGGGTGCATACCCAACTGGCAGCCCCAGCTGGCACTCACCTGGATCATCCACCACAGGAAACGCTTATGCCACACTCCCCTCAGGCTCCTTCTAGTGAGAGTGAGCACAGAAAGGGCACTGGTAAAGGTCCTATCTGCAGATTCACGGGACTCCTCAAATGGGAAACTTTGGTTCTGGAATCTCCCCCAATAATCATGATCAACCTCTCTTAGAATTCTACCACCAGCTCCTGAGACCCTTTACATCAAATCTCCCTTCTTTCCCTCTCTCATCTCAGAGCTGCCAGACCTGTGTTCTGAGATAATCTCCTCCTGCGCCCTGCCCTTTGTTCTTCTAAAGTGTTTTCCCCAGTAACTCTCTTGCTTGTCTAATCTTGAGTGTCTACTTGTACCAGGAGGCAAACTGACAGGAGTATTGAAGTGAACTATGTAGATGGTAAAAAAATCATACACACACACACACACACACACACACACACGTATGCTTCATATACATATATGTAGGTGATAAATATAGATATAAATACAGATAGATATAGATATAGATATAGATATAGATATGTAAGGACATTAATAGATAGACCCAAAAGCTAGCAAAATGCTTGAATCAGAAAACACTGAAACTAACCCAACTAAAATCTGGAGCAAAACAGGGATATCTATATAACTGCTATCATGTAATGGTATAAATGAGGAGCTAGGTAAAAAAATAAAATAGAAAAGAAAGAATCATAATTTTAAAAACCCAAAAGAAAGAAGTAAAACAATCAGTGATGATGATGCCAGCCTAATTAAAAATGACTGCAAACAAAAAAATTCAGAAAACATAAAATCAATATAAAGAAATCAGTTGCTGTTACACATAAAAAGCAATAACTAGTTATAAGATACAATCGAAGGAAAGGCCCTACAAAAAAAAATTTAAGATGATAAAACACCTACATATTTAATAAGACTTATGCCAGACTTGTACAAAAAAAAACTTTAAAATATCACTGGAAAAAAATAAAAATTGAACAAAAGGAAAGACATCATATCCTCTGAGAGGAGGACTCAATGTTGCACAAATGTTAATTCTCTATAAGTTCATTTGCACATTTGACATGTACCTAATGAGATGCCAAAATTGTGCTGTTTAGAACTAGACCAGTTGGTTATAAAGTTAATATGGAGAAATAAACACAGTGAAGGAATATTGGATTGAATAGACCAATGAAAATCATTGGTCCTGCTAGATATTAAAATATATCATAAGGCATCCATAATAATGCCACAATAATGTGGCATTGTATATAAATAGACTGTCAAATAGAATTCAGGATCTATAAAATTTCTAAAAACTTAATAGAGAAATGAATTTAGTATAACATAAAGATTGTTCCTAACTATAAAAATCAACAAGGAAAAAGAGGCTATTCAACATAGAAGAATAACTAGGGGGACATTTGGAAAAAATAAAAAGTTGGATCTACACCCCACACTACACACCAGGATAAATTTTTAATTACCAAAGATTTATATGTGAAAAAATTAAGCCATGAAACTACTAGAAGAAAACATGGCTGCATCCCTCTCTAATATTAAAATGGGAAAAGTCTTTTTAACTAAGACTCAAAACGCAGAAACCATAAATGAAGAGTTTGATCAATTTAACTGCCTAAAAATCAAAACCTCCTGATGGAGAAAGTTGACCCAAAACAAAGTCAGGAGGAGTGAGGGGTAAGAGGAAACAGCATTCAAATTTACCACAACAATCAAGCCTGGATCATTTCAATAACAACAAACCAACATGAAACCCAGTTGGAAAAATATGCATAGACAGCACATCAAAAAGAATACTTAAAGGATTCTTAAACACATGAAAAGATGGTCAGCCTCACATATCGTATGTGAAATGGTCTACTAAAGTTATACTGATTTTTTTTCCAGATATTTAAGGAAAAAAAGTTGTATTCTGATAATTCACTCTGTCATGAGGCTACAGGGAAACAGGCCCTTTCCTACATTGCTGGGGTATATTAGCGCCATGTTTCCAGAGGGCAACATCGTGTCATCACTATGAAGTTGGACCCCCAGAAACCCAGCCATTGCATCCTAGGAATTTACCTGCACTCATATGAAATGACACCAGGCTATTCACTGCAGCACCCTTGATAGGAATACAAGGTTGGAAATAACTCAAATATCCAGCAATAGGGGGTCACCCAAACAATTAACTCCTTATAATGAAATGTGACACAGCTTAACACAGAAGAATGGTAAAAACCGTATTCAAATGTAGAAGTATTTCCAAGATACTTCAAGTAAAGAAGACAGGGAGCAGTGCTAGTACATATGGCATGCGGTTCACATCTATGTATGTACACAAAAAAGAATGAGAATGTACATGCGCGTATGTTTGGATGTGCAAAATGGAACTTTGAAAGGAAGCATAAGAAACTAGTGGCCGTGGCTCCCCATGTGTGTGTGTGGAGGGGATAGGAGGTGGGGAACAACTGTGCAGATTGAGGATGAGAACATGAGACTTTCCCTTCTATATATTTTATAACTTTTGATTTTGCATTCAAATTCTTTATCTATTCAATTTCTTTGATCACAAGAAGAGTTCCAGAGCAAGCAAAGGCTAAAGAGATATATATATTTCATTTATCAAAACTGTTTATTCCGACAACTACAGTGTGGCAAAAACAGTGCGAGGCAATGGGGAATAAAGGAGGACAATTCTGGTACTTAAGGCGCATACAGTCAAGTGAAAGAAGCTGACAAGCAATCATGACCTAGATTTACAACTTGAGTGGTTGAGGAAAGGAAGCTGCACCAGTAGAAACAAAATTCAAAAGGGAAAGCCACTTTAAGAAATAATATAGTTGATAGGAGATGCTCTGCAATTTGACGAAATGAAGGATTTATGCATATTAAAAATTCCACCCTGGAGTAGATAAAAGATTAGCATGTAGAAAAGAATCCAAAACTGGATTTTGAGTATGCTTTTGAGGCAGAAGGTCTAAGAGACAAAGCAAAAGGAGAAAGGAACCCAGAAGGAATCCTGGACCATGTCCACATTTATTGGAGTTTAGATATTTTTCTTTTTATCGAAGTTCCATTCAAGACCCTGATTTTTGAAACTCATCCCTGGTAAAGGAAAGATTGAAGTGTTTTTCAAATACAGCTAAAAAGGGCTTAAAATGCTGTAACAGTCTCTGGCAAAACCTCTAGCTTTTTATAATAATAATAATTACAAAGAAAACTCCATAGTTCAGATAAGTACAGTCTATGTACAACATGGTAATCCTGAAGTTGTGCATCTGACATCTGGGGAGATGTCTGGTGCCAGTTTATGATTTATGTCGCAGGAAATTTGCAGGTTCTTTGGATACAGTATTACTCAGGTAAAAAAGACACTTGGATTCAAATCCATTTTTCTTTTATTTTTGATCATTCAGAGAAATCATTTCATGTTGAATATTAATTCTTCCTCAAGCCAGCTGGTAGAACACCATGCTAATGAGGCCAAAGTCCCTCGTTCACTCCCTGTACTGCCAACAGGCCCACATGGGGACAGCTTTTTCGTATGCACCTCTAATCAAGTCCAGCTGTCTCCAACTATGATACTGGGCACAGAGGGACCCTGGTGGGAGAAGGTGAATTTCTGATGAGGAACCGCCATCCACAAAAATCGCAGAAGTTTCTAACCTAGTTAACTCACATCTCACAACATGATAGCCTGTGGACTCCAGTCACCTACATTTGTCCTTCAGGGTTTTTTTTAACATAAGAAAAAAGATTATTCAAATAAGTATTTCACAAATGATTCACTCAACCGGAATAAAGGCAAAATCCAAGGTTATGCCTGCAAGTGCAATCGAATCCCTCCAATGTCTCCTAGGTGTTGTTATTGTCAACCAGACCATGCTGTATTGCTCTTGTTTTAAATCTGAACATAACTTGGCCATGCAGGAAAAGAAACCCACAAACAAAAATGCATTTTCAGACCCCATCACAAGTTCTGCCAAGCATAGAGTTTACAAGTGTAACAATGGCAGCTGTTCCCAGTAGTAAGAACAGCTGGGAAAAACAGAACCAGAGTCATTATCTCTCAGATTATGATCTGTTGGAACAATGCCCAAAATATCAACACTGACACTGAGTGACAGCAGTTAGCCTCTGATAACCCCTTTAAAGTTTGTGTTTCATTTCACCAAAAGAATTAGTAGTATCACATATTCACAAACAAACAAAACACCTCAGAATTATCCCAGCAATTGAAGTATAACCTATTTTCTTTCAGATATTTCAAACTCAAGATCAGAATAAATATTAGTCACTCTATTCTCCTGAAAGATTACACTCTAAACCAGATACATATTGGGGGGAGAGAAGTAATAGAATTGATATACTGTTCAAATTATCCATGAAATACAATCAAGTTGTGATTAGAAACTTCCACAGCTAGAAATAGATACCTCCAATGTCCAGATGACTGAGGATGGAGAAACATCTTGTCAACCTTATGCTCTGTGGGAATGAATTTGCATTATAAATTCAGAAAATGAGTTAAATTTAAGGAAAATCTTAAGGGAAACTTAGAAAAGAGAAACAATGAGTTGGGTGAGGGTAAGAATGTAGTTCAAAAGGGTTATGAATTCAATTATGAAAAAGGTGGGACATATAATGTCATGATTTTGGCTGCAGAAATAAATAAAATTAACAAAAGCTTATTTTTTCTTGTTTTTATGAACAACATAAAACAAAGAGCAATCAAGCCAGTCATTAGGTAGTCTCAAAGACTGGTCTAATACCTTGACAACTGGAATAATCTAGATTCTGTAAGAATTTGATATTAAGAGAAATAATGTCTATCTGAAGAATAGAATAAGGAAAAAAATGGCGGTGTCTGTGGCCATCACACATTCCTTTATACCTGTAGAATTTTGTTTAACAGCAAAAGTTAGTTCAAATATTTCAGATAACTTATGATGTAGGTTATAGAAACTTAGATGACATCACAACTTAAAAAAAAAAAGCGTGAATTTTAGAATCAGGCAGAACAGAGATTTAGTCAGCAAGTCATAATTACTAAAGCTTGTCAATTACTTCCTATATGCCCAGGGATCTTCTGCAGGTTGTACGTGAATTAACTTCTCATCAAATTCCCCCATCCACCTTTGACTTTGTGTTATCATTACCCCTGTTGTATAGTTGAGGGAAAACAGCCACAGAGAAGCTGAGTTACTTGGCCAATGTCATAGAGACAGCAGTGGCAGAGCTACCCTGTAAAATATTTCATATCCCCTAAATATCATCCAGAAAAGTCATCTCACTTGGTCAAGTCCATTTGCTCTTCTGTACAATATGAGTGAAACCTCGTAAAGGACATTATGTATTAGCATCAAACCTATTAATTTCTGCAGAATAGTGGTTCAGTGCTGGTTGATGATCATGACGGTCACCAGAGATTTTCTCTGGAGGACTTCAGAAAAAGAAGACAAATATCCTTCCCAAATACCTAAAATGAGAAAGTTCCTTGATTGCTCTTAACTGATAAGTGAGGAACTCTTGTTAAGTTTACCTGTTTACCACAGTTTTGAGATGTACTTGTTCTGAGCCTCCAGATGTAAGCTTCATGCTGTGACTTTTTTCTTCCTCCACATTAATAAAAATAAGCTGAGAAGTAACACATATCAGAGGTGCTAATGAGAGGACTAAGGAAGTCCAGAAGTGAGGAAGGGACTTAATGGCTGCATATATAATTATTGGCTGACTTCATCCCTGTCCATACTCCCCTCAGCTCAATGAGACAAGTGTCTTTCTGACAATGGGGCCCTGATCTCCTTTTCATGGAGCCTTTACTGTAGACAACTCATAACTGTAAATTATTTCTCTGCCTTTGAGATACAAATCTTCTCTCTTGCCAGTTTTACAATCCTGGACTGTCTTTCTCAAGGACCTGGGAGCCATCCCTTTGATATGTAGTAAGGAGAGATGGTGCCTCTATCTCCCAGTCTCTATGGGAGAGTCAGAGCACCAATTAGCAAATGTAGATGCCTAATCACAGCCATCCAACCTCCCAGCTAATGTCCTCCAGGGCTTTTAAACTAGCTCCCACAGAGCTCAACTCCTGATCCTTTTGTCAACAGAAAGGAGCTCAGTCTCTCTCCTGTTGCAATGGTCTGGACCAAAGTCTTCCTTTCTTGTTTAACTGCATCTGATGCAATTTTTTCTTTGACAGTGGTGGTTCTAACATTCACCGAGGATGGCAGACACTAGCAGGATAAGGGAAGAAAAGTGCACAAATGGGTTTTCTGGTGCCAGCATTTCTCCTTGTTAGCTCTTTATGTAAAAGCACCAGCACGTCCATGACATCGTGATTGGGTCATGAAAGCAGGCACTCGCGGAACACAAAAATCTTGGTAAGGACTGGAAAAGAGGGGGAGGGATAAAAAAATAAATGACAGCTTTAGAAAAAGAACAATTATAAAATTTATATTCTAAAGGCATAATAATAGACTTTTATGCAAATTAAAATGCATTTAAATGCAAATTCAAGGCATATTTTTATGCAAATTCATATGTGGTCCTCCTGTCTATTGCACATATGTGGTGGTGACCTTGTAAAGACCTTAGCAACAATTCCTACCTAATGTTTTAGAGCACTAGGTAAAGGAGAGGTCTATTATGAGCATCTTCAAGGGACTGGGGCAGTCTGGGGAGGAGGAAGGGTTGGGTAACTTCCTAAAGATCTGAAATACTTAGGAGAGACCAGTGCAAGAAAACTCTCCCAGGACAGCTACAGCCTAGAGGGGCCAGTCTGGATTTCAGAGCTCTTGGTCATCATTAAAACCCAGTGTCTATCCAGTACCATTAATGAGCCCTGAGGAGCAGACTTAACTTTTCTCCAGGCTGGGGGGGAATCTCTGAAAACATCTGCTACCCTTCGAAGGAATGGCAAGTGCACATTCACTCTCTTTAGCCATGAGAACTTCAGGTCAGGACTCAGGTAAATTTATGTCAATATACAGTCTGTGAGATCGTGGGTGAATAAAAGACTTAATTTCTCTGAGCCTCAGATCCTCAACCAAAACAGAAACAAAAGTCTCTAATAAAGAGAGGTGTTATGGTGTATAATATCCTACCTGGCCCTTAGAAGTCACTAAATGTAAGCACTTGCCATTGTCATTATTATCTTTATAATTATTATGACTTTTCCTACATTTTATTATTTATTCCCAACTACCAATCTTAACATCCATTTCCCACTTGACTGTAGGCTCATGTGAGCACACATAAATGTACTTTTCTGAGAAATGAATTTCAAGCAGCTTCAGGCCCGGATAAATTAATGTTTACCACACATTTGCTATAATGACCTCTACACAATATTTGCTCAATACTTACTTTTGGCTGACTTTCCAAATCCTATGTTGTATGAGTTTGCTAGGGCTGCTGTAATAAGGTACAGACTGGGTGGCTTAAACAAGAGAATTTATTTTCTCACCATTCTGAAAGCTAGAAGTCCAAGACAGATAAAGGAGTTGGTGGGGTCAGTTTCTCCTCAGACCTCTCTCTTTGGCTTGTAGATGGTTGTCTTCTCCCTCTGCCTTCACATCTTCCCTTCGTGTGTTTCAGTATTCACCCCTCTTTTAATAAGGACACCAGTTATATTAGATTGGGATCCTTAATGACCTTAATGACCTCATTTTAACTTAATTACATTTATAAAAGATCTTGTCTCCAAATATGATTGCATAGTGAGGTATTAGGTATTCAGACTTCAACACATGAATTTTGTGAGGAACATAATTCAGCCTATAACATGGGCTTTGCCTTCATGTACATCTTTTTTATGTAATATTTTTGCCTCACCCATTAGATTTTTTCATTATTTATCATTTTTATCTGTATTTGATTATTCAGACCCATTTTAAACTTCATCTGATACAGAAAGACCCTAGTCTAGATATGTGACTTGGAGTCACCCAGTCTCTTAGAACAAGCCTGAGTCTTGTATAGAAATACATGCTAGAATAAGATTGGAAATTCCTGGGAAGTGAAGTCCAAGTGCTGGATTTCTTTGTAAATCTCACAGTGCACAGGTAGGACTGTAAACTTATAGCAAATGCCTACTGGAGGAATAAGTGAATTCATGAATGAGTGATCAGGAGTCAGGAAGCAATGACTAATATAATTCTGCATCTTTTCAAGGCCCACAAAGTAATCTGTTACCTTGTTGACAACTCTTTAGAGATGCCTAACTAGGATATCTTCAATTTGAGAAATGGCCTGGGGACCCATACTCACCTACAGAGTAGCCTGAACTACATCTGGAGCTTTTCTGATGTTTCCAGAGCTGTAGGAGTGTACATCTAGAGGTATATAAGATATGTCACAGAAGTAATCTGCCAAGGTCTTGAGTAGACTCTGGGGAGAAGAAAGACAAGAGTACCACACAGCTGAAATGATTGAAAGCAAGAAATTGAATCATGAGAATTGGCAGGTCACTGCATTTCTTCTTTAGGAAGACCAAATTTTTGTTCACTTTGACCAAATAACAAGTTTAGTCCACAAACAGGGAAGTGACCCATTTAATCCCAAAATGACTGTGCCTTCAAGTGATGAAATGAATTAGCCCTTCTGATAAAGGGAATCCACCAACATGCTTACCACAGTGCTATATCAATGGAGAACTCTAGATCCGTGAACAATTGTCTCTTCCAAAGAGAAAGCCGTTATCTATTTTTAATAGAAATCTGCAACCTTCCTAACTCCACAACTTGCCCTATCCATCATTTTCCAATCCCTGTTCATTTATTTTCCACTTTTTTCCACTTCAAAATGGATTTTTTTAAAAATTCGATGAGATACATGATGGATATATCAAAACAGAGATAGATACAGGTAGCAAAAAACCATCAACACCCTAATCTCCATCTAAAAAAAAAAAATGATTGTTACTGACACATTTTAATTCTCTGTTTGTAATTTTGTTTTTATTTTCAACAAAGACAAAAGAGAAAGAAGAAAGGAGGAAGATAGAGGAGACAACTGTACATTTCTAAGTGTTTTATCAGAGCATGAGTTTGGAGGTTGTGTTACAGTCCCTAGTGGAAATTTGTTTTCATCACAAACCACCTCACAGTATGATACAATTTATCATGATTGTCATCCTAGGCTCCAGAGAGAACAGAAATAGAATCCTAGGGACTCTGTGGGGGAGAACTGATGTGCCCAAGTGCCTGGTTAAACCTCTGAAAATCATCATTGTCATCGGATACTAGCTGCTGGCTAGTTATTCTCACAAATCGGTAAATGATCCTAATTTCCCAACTTTACCTCTTAAGTTGGCTGGAATGTACATCAATCAGTAAATATTCAGGGGGAAAAAATCATTCAAGTGCATAAACATGCTTCCCAAAAGTCAACAACATATTGCATACTTCCAATTCTAGTATAGACAAGGCAATTTACATGTATCGCTTTTCTTTCTTTTTTTCTCAACTGCATTTTAATACCCCTTGAGCATTTAAAATTCTGTCAGAAATGTTGACTTGAACCAAGATTTTATCTTTAATTTGAAGGAGGGGAAGGATATAATGTCTTAAAGAGAAGAAAGAAATGCAGTGTTTTCTGCAATTAGCAATGTAGAAATCAGTGAGGATGCCTTCTGGAAATCTCCAATGCATAGGGGGTAAGTTAGAATGACAGCAGGCAGCAGAGGAAAACAGCACTTGGCAATTTGGAAATCCTTTTTCTGTGACACACTATCTAGTAGGCAACACTTTTGCCTTTCTTTAAACTTAGATATCTTGCTTTTATTTTGTTTGATTTTGATCATTAGCACAACTGCACATATAATTGTCAGTTAAATTAACTTCAGGCTAAATTCATTCTTACATTCCCACTTCATTCTACTTACGTACTTTCAGAAATCCCATCTCTTTTGGAGAAACACTAAAACAAAAAGAATTAGCTAGAAAGATCCCCAAACTTCAAGACCTCTCCTCTTCCCTCCTCTCCATTATTATACAACCAGGCAAGGATGTCTAGGTGGTTCAGTTGGTTAAGAGTTCGACTCTTGATTTCGACTCAGGTCTTAATCTCAGGGTTATGAGATTGAGCCCCACGTCAGGCTCTGCACTGAGTGTGGATCCTGCTGAAGATTCTCTCTCTCCTTCTCCCTCTGGCCCTCCCCCTGCCCACTTGCTTGCACTCTCTAAAAAAAGAAAAATAAGAAATACTGAAAGAGAGAAAAAGACGAAAGAAAGAAGAAAGAAAGAAAGAAAGAAAGAAAGAAAGAAAGAAAGAAAGAAAGAAAGAAAGAAGAAAGAAAGAAAGAAAGAAAGAAAGAAAGAAAGAAAGAAAGAAAAAAGAAGAAAGAAATTATATACCAGGCAGTTGGAGTTAAGTCATCTGGTCTCATCTCATCATTGTGTTTAGACCTTAAGTCTTTCTCTCAAACTCAGCTTTTCCTATAGATCAGAGTCTTATATTCCACTTCTACAGGACAATCCATCTGACTAAAATACAGATACCTATCCATGTCCATAAATAGAAAGACAATGGTCTTTCCTCAAAATATGTTCTTCTTACTTTAAAACAATTGTATCATTATTCACCCAGTAGTTTAGTTCATATGCCTGGTGTTAATCTTTTCTTCCTTCTCTTTTTTCAGCTGCAACACTTACCCAATCACCAACTTTTCCAAATTCTCTCTCCATGACATCTTTTGAATCTGTCCTTTTTCCCCATCCTCCATCACCTCCCAGCTCAGACCACCCAGCTGACTATAATGCATGCAACACCTGCCTCTCTTGACCACTAGTACACAGTAGTACCACAGCCTAACTAGTGATATTTCCAAAGTGCCAATCTCCTCATTTCATTTCTTGAGTGAAAGCCCAATACTGATGCCATACCATCTGTTAGAAGGGGAGGGAGGGACAGTAAAGTATCCCTCAAACTGAGCAGGCACTTTCAGACCAGAAAATGAAGGAGGCCATTCCATACAGTTCACACAGCTTTATACAGAGCAACTTATTGACCCCAGGGGAGTGGTGATCAGGGGGAGGGTGATCTACAGCAGCTTCACCATTGTTCTCTGAAAATTCCAGATCTTCCTTCACAGATTTTATAGAGGAGACATGCAGAAGGGCATTGTAGTGAGAACAAAGAGTTCACATGTTTCTCACAGGGCTTTCTTGCACCTACAAGACCTCCAACCTCTAATTAGATCTTGTAGCTCCACCTGTGTGTCAGGAAAGGGAAAGACTATGTTATCTCTAACAGATTCGTGGGAAGCCAAAACAAACCTCCCCCTAATCCTGGCCTTGGCAGGCATTTCTAAAGTATGTATATTAATCTCCAAGAAACCTGGAACATGTGACCCCAAGAGACATCATCAAGTGAATCTAAGCAAGATGGAAGGCCAAAGATGGCATCAGTATTGTTAGTGCTCCTACATCATCTGGAGAAGTTTAAATGGCATGGGATGGTAAACAAGCCCTTCACCATCTGTCCCTGGCAAACCTCTCCAGTTTCATTTCCTCTTATAAAACACTTCTTTCTTTTTTTTTTTTTTTAAGATTTTATTTATTTAAGAGACAGAGTGAGCACAAGCATGAGTGGAGGAGGGACAGAGGAGGAGGGAGCCAGACATGGGACTCCATCTGGGATCATGACATGAGGCTAAGGCAGATGCTTAACTGACTGAACCACCCAGGCATCCCTAAAACACTTATTTCAATGGGGGCTTACTTTAATTTCCTATCTTCCTCTATCCTAGCAGCTCCTTAACATCAGACATTCGGCCTGTTTAGTCATTGTTTATCACTGAATCCTGAGTACATAATGCAATACCATGACCATCAGAGTTGGTGCTCAGTGAGAATGAATGAAGACATGGTGGAAGATGTGGTAGGAGTCAGTCTCACAGACTGGTTATTCAAGGCTGTGTTCCTGTTGCTTCACTGAAATCTTAGGGAAATCATTTACCCTGATTCGTGAGATGTAGTTAATTCACCTTTGGAGTAAATCTTTGGTGAGGACAACCACCACAATTTCTATCAGAAATGTTATTTGGTTCTTAAGCTTTTTGCTTTGCCTTTGTTAAGGTGTGGTTCCTATGACTTGGTACTTTCTCATTTTTTTCTTGTGCTGCTTCTGACAGACTACTATATGCCTCTTATTGTAAAGAAACCCCTGTGAAATGTTAACCTAGTGTAGGCTGTTACTATACTATGAAACATACCAGGATCCTTCACTGTGGGGAAAAGGAACAGACCCCCGCATTTATTGCAGCAGCCAAAACTCAGCTTTGAAATGTCGAGTGTCTCTGAAATGTCTCCTTCCAATTTGCTGAGGAAAAGGGAGGAGAAGTTAGAAAAATGACAAAATGTATGAATATTTTATATTCATAAAAATAGTTATTAAAAATAAATTCAATTAATTATAATTAAAATTATTATAGGAAAGGACTAAATTGTCCTGGTTATTGATGTGGTCTCTCCTCATTTCTAAGTTCTTGGGAAGCAAAAGAAATTAACAACCAGAAATACGAGATTCAGAAGTTATAAACTATTTGGATTTTAGAAACTATTGGTTTTCATATCTGTAAAACAGAAACCATACACTCTTCGAATTGTACTTATATTCTTACTGAATCAGACATGTTTTTAAAAATACCCAAACATGGGGACTACATCTAACTAAAAAGCTTCTGCACAGGAAAAAGAAAAGAAAGAAAAAGAAGGAAGGGAGGAAGGAAGGAAGGAAGGAAGGAAGGAAGGAAGGAAGGAAGCAAGGAAGGAAGGAAGGAAGGAAAGGAGGGAGGGAGGGAGGGAGGGAGGAGGGATGGAGGGAAGGAAGAAAACCCATCAACAAAACAAAAAGGCAGCCTGCTGAATGGGAGGCAATACTACATTTTACCAAGGCAAATAACCTTTCCTCCTGTGTGATTTTTTACGCTCCAGTTATAATTAAGCAAATTGTAAAGCTGTAGCCTTATTTTTGAATTGCTACTGATACGGATTTGTAGGCAGTTCCACAACAAGGTAAAAAGAAGCTGTTGCTGAAAAAACATTGAATGAATAAAGTTGCCTGGGACTTCAGAGACAATATAAAAAAGAATTGTGGTAGGTAATTTTATGTCAACTTGACAGGCCATGGGTGCCCAGATTAAACATTATTTCTCCGTATGTTCCTAAGGCTGTTTCTGGATGAGATTAACATTTGCATCTGTAGACTGAGTAGATTGCCTGCCCCATCCAATCTTTTTAGAGTCTGAATAGGACAAAAGGCAGAGGAAGGAGGAATTTGACCCTTTTCTCTGACTCTCTGTTTGAGTTAGACATCTCATCTCATCTCTTCCTACCCCGGGGCTGGGATTTATTGTCCTCAAACTTGGACTGAATTATGTACCACAGGCTTTGCCAGGTCTCCAGCTTAGAGACAGCCCATCATTGGATTTCTCAGTCTCCATAATTAGGTAAGCCAATTCCTTATAATGAATACATATAATTTGTATACATAAACACACATGCTTTTGGTTCTACTTGTCTGGAAAACCCTGACCAGACAAAAATGTGCTATTTTAGGAAAATAAGAAGGAGAACAAACATCTATTTATCCAGCACCAGGTGTTTTGCCAGCTACTTCTGCAAGGACTCTCTCATTTTATCCTCACTATAATATGTTGTTAGCTTCATTTTACAGAAGAGCATAAGTGGGATGTCATAACTTGTTCGATGGCACAATAAATTAATAAATAATAGAATGTAGATTAAAATAGAAATGGATCTGACTCCAGAACCTTTGTTTATCCACCACCACAGGCTACTGAGTTATATTCTGGTACCGAGAGCTACAGAGCTATTTTGCATGTCCAGCTATTGCTGACTTTATAGCAACAGGATACTGAATTTTAGCAAAAACAATCACTGTAAGAAAAAGCAAATATCTATTCACAAATATCATCTAAAACAATAAAGTATTGATTTATTGCTCCATCAGTTGACTTTCAGTAATTGCCTGTTTATGAAGATTACATGCATTGTTCTATGACAAAGATTAAAGGGAAGAAGAAGAAGCAGTATAGTCAAAACTTGAAAAAAAAATTTCTGAAATCTAAGACATTTTTCAAAAATCAAAGAAAGAGCTCTAGCTCTACTAAAGTCAAGGTGTCAAATTAACGAAGTGATAAATTTTTTATGTGGGGGTTTGACTCCTTAATGTTAATAGATTTTGTTTTATTGGAGAAGAATTTATGGCATCATTATCTTATACAAAAGATCTACCTATTCTGTGGATACACTATTAAAAACAAGTTACCTGAATTCACAATTCAGGCAAAATGTAGTCAGAAAATAGTCAAAAGTAGATGGAAAGCTGTGGAAAATGCCATTTATAATCTCCAATCCCCCCATCCTCTGAGCATGCATTTCACAGCTACTCAGCATACTTTTGAAGTGAGCCATGCTACAAAGAAGAAGAAGAAGAAGAAGAAGAAGAAGAAGAAGAAGAAGAAGAAGAAGAAGAAGAAGAAGAAGAAGAAGGGGAAGAAGACATTTGCTTTATTATAATAAAACAATTCAAGAAGCAGATAGCAGCTCCTGAGATGAATTTCTTGGGGAAAAATGAAGTGAGTCTTGATATTAGCTCACAAATATATTTGTACTTTATGATATTTATTAGGCCCAACTAATAAAAAAGTCAAAAAAATTAGAACCAACTGAGGCGTTGTAATTTGACCAAAAGCATGCCATTATACATGGTTTGTAGAATAAACTGCTTTCAGACCAATACCCTTTAATGTCCACATTTGTTTGATAAATTTGCCAACAAAATCCCTTGGTGAAATTTCCCTAATGTACACTGAATAAATAAGAGAGATTTAAGGTGTAAGTAAACTAATAAAATCTTCCACTCATTATTTTAAGAGGATGTCACCACCTGACCAGGAATATTTCACTTCATCAGCTCTGAAATCGTTAACACTCATGAAATAAATCATAACTAAGCACATGTAGTGAAGGTACGTTTTTTTAAAAATACATAGAGTGAATTTTATTTTCACCTCCTCAAATGTGCTATGAGCAATCAATGGGAGTAAAGATGGTTTTTGGAGGTGTAGATAAATTTCCATACCAATATCTCTGTGCCTGCTGTGTTCATGGCAGTACCTTATTCTGAATCTGGCATTATTTTTACATCCCAAAAATCATATTTGGGATGAAAAGCTTTGTAAAGCACACCAAAGTTTATTTCATTTGAATGCATGGTGGATTTTATAAACAAGAATTTTGTTATATGTGTATTTTAAAAACAAGGCCCGAAGTTTATCTGAATGCCTTCTGATCTAGATGTGAGTGAATCTTTCCTACTTTTGAACCTGGGCTCTGGGTCTGTGTGAGCAATAGGATACAACAAAAGTGATGCTGTGCTGACTTCTGTGCCCAGGCTTTCAGACATTGGCAGCTCTTGAACAGAACAACCACTATGTGTGAGGGGAACCCTGAGGCAAGCCCCACATGGAGAGCACCTGGCAGTGGTACCCCTTCTGTCAGCCTTGTGAAGGAGCCATCCTGGGTGTCCATCCCCTTCCCATGGAGCCACCTGCCCTAGCTGACACCATGTAGAATGCAGGTGAGCTTTCCCTTGCTCACCCTGACAAAGATGCACATTAGCAAGCAATTTAAATTAATGCTTCTTTTTAAACATGAGTTTCAGGATAATTCATTACCCAGTAGCAGATAATCAGAACACTGACAAAGACCAGCAAGTGAACTGAACGGTTGTTCTCAAGAGAAAGCCAATACCGCCCAGCCGCCAATGCCAAGGGAATTTCTCACATTTGTCATATATTCTGCTTTAAGTAGCCATAGTCCTGCAGTGGAACCTGGAACCCCTGAACCTGACCTGGAGAACTTGCTTTTACATTTAATTTGAATATATATATATATATATATATATATATATATATATATATGAGTTGAGAGAGGGAGATAGGAAGTTCCAAAATAAAGTTCCTACATTCTCTCTTCTGCTTAAAAGTAAATGTAAACTATCTGTGACAAAGACTAGGTAATCATGCCAAGTAAGGCACTCTGAACTATATCTTGAAAATGGCCACAAGACACCAACCTATCGGTAGATCCACATAATCCCATGTCCTAACAAATTGACCATCACGAGAGGAACTGAGCAGAAACCAGAACAAATGGAATTTCCAAAATATAGTTCTCAACACCAGCTTACATGAGAAATAAGAAGAAAAAAAATTCTGTGGTTCCACCCCAGAACACTTAAATTAGCACATTTAGGGTGTGGCCAGACATCAGTGCTAATATACTGCTAAACAAACCGAAAAGGCCTAAGCAATTCTAATGAGACAAAGCTATTCAATGCTGATGCAATCTCTCTGTTGTAAGTTCTCTCTTTTCTTCCCCAAACACAACTTGAAGTCAGGTGTGCATCGACAAATAGGCCTACAAAAAGAGAAAACCTATAAACTCATCTAAGTTTAAAGAATTGGAATATAAAGTAACCAGAAGCTGTCCCTTGCTACCTATCAGGTTAGTAACATTTTTAAAAAATAGAATTCTAGCATTGGTGAGGAAATAGGGAAATGGAAATTCAAATAATATTGATGGGAACAAAAATCGGTGAAACTTTTGTGGAGACAATTTAGCACCATCCATCAAAGGTCACATTCTCTTTGAGCAATCCTGCTTCTGAACAGTCTGTTTTTCAGAAGCACTGGCTCACATGCACATGTGTTCACTTTGTATCACCCTTGTATCTAAATGTAAAAAGCTGGAAGCAATACAATTGTATATCAACATAGGAAAAATCAAATAAATTGTAGTATATTTCTTCTATAGAATATTATATAACAATTATTAAGAATGAGTTATTTGCAACAATATGGAAGGACCTCAAGGACATTATGGTATGTGAAATAAATCAGATAGAGAAAACAAATACCATATGCTCTCACTTACGTGTGTTATCTAAATACAAAAGAAGTTCACAGATACAGAGAAGAGATCGGTGGTTACCAGAGGTAAGGGGTAAGGAGGTGAGTAAAATGGGTGAAGGGGGTCAAAAGGTACAAACTTCCAGTTATAAAATAAACAACCCTTGGGATGTAATGTGCAGCATGGCAACTACAGTTAATGACACCTTATTGCATATTTGAAAGTTGCTTAGAAACCAGAGCCTAAAATTTCTCATCACAAGAATAAACAATACGTATGGTGAAGGATGTTAAGTAGAGTTACTGCGGTGATCATTTTGCAATATACATAAATACTGAATCATTATGTTATACAGCTGAAACTAATATAATGTCATATGTCAATTACACCTCAATAAGAAAAGAGATGGATTTACAGGTAATGACAAATGCACATCTCTGAGAGATAGCATTAGAGAAAATAATAAATCACAAATTAATATGCTACCATATGCTGTACTTACCTAAACATAAAACCTGTTTATGTGTATTTGTGCATGTGCATATATACTTATGAACACACATTTATGTGTAACTGTATGGAAAATGGATTTGCAAGGGGTCCTCTCAATAATGAAAAGTGGTTACCTCTGCATGTGGAAGAAGAATTGGACAGAGGATAAAAGAGTATTCATGTACTGTCTGAGTAATTTTTTTAATGATTTTTTTTTTTTTAGTGAGAAGCAAAAAAATCTTCAAAAGTGGACTGTTCCCATGTCTGTTTCTATTCCTCCTCACTGGGGTTAAGAAATTGTGTACCTGGGGCAGCCCTGGTGGCTCAGCGGTTTAGCGCCACCTTCAGCCAAGGGCGTGATCCTGGAGTCCCAGGATTGAGTCCCACGTCAGGCTCCCTGCAAGTAGCCTGCTTCTCCCTCTGCCTGTGTCTCTGCCTCTCTCTCTCTCTCTCTCTCTATCTCTGTGTGTGTGTGTGTGTGTGTGTGTGTCATGAATAAATAAATAAAATCTTAAAAAAAAAAAAGAAATTGTGTACCTGATCTGCTCAGGTATCTCAGCGAGCAATGCCTCCCCCAGGCCACCTGACTAGGGTGTGACCAAGTATCAAGGTTCCTAAGCAGCCTCCATGCCCCAGCTGCCTCTTTTATTTCTAGGATTATGCAAATTTGACACAAGCGTGACCCATTTTTCTACATGTTTCTAAGAAAAATCAAGTTTTGTTTCATCAAGTCCCCAATTTTCACTACTAGCCTGTGTTTATAATTTGGTTGTCACTGTCTACACAGAGAAAGTTGTCAAATAATTCTCTGGAAAATGTTTATAATTTCAAGTGTTTTTGCACTATTGTTTCTATCTACCCATCGTACATATTGTCACAGTGACATTTCCATTGTTATAATTGCTAGTCAATAAAAGAAACAGAGAAACATTACATTATCTGAGATCATTGTGCCATGTGTATGTCTATTTCATTTGTACTCAATGTTCTGAAAATGGTGTATTTATAGACTAACTCCACACTGAGATGAGTTTTGAAAAGATTATATTTGTAAATGTTCATCATCTGAGAAGCATTTATTGAGCCCCTTCTATATGTATAAATATGTTCTTATCGTCCCATAAGGGTTATGAGCAAGGGAGTACAATTCCTGACCTCAAGCAAATTTGAATTCACTGAGAGATATAACATTACTGATATCTAAGAGGCAAATTTTTATTGATATTTAATTGTTGTTTATTTAAAAAAAAAATTCACTGAACTCTTATTATTATGGGTTAGGAACAAGTCTAGGCCCCTGAAATAGATCAGGGAATAAAACAAAAAATGTAAAAATTTTCTTCCTTCATATTGTCCTATGAGAACAGACAATAAGAACTAAGTAATGGAATTATAATACCATCTGGGTTTAATGATATGTTAAATATTGTAAGTGCTTGATAAAGTGGGCAGAAAGAGGACAAGCAAGTTGGGAGAACAGGCAGGAGGGGGTGCTGTGGAGTGGAGGGGTCTGTGGTGCAGTTTTAGATACATGTGTGAGGGAAGCCCTCAGTGAGCAGGTGGCATTCAGGAACACCTGAAGTTGCTGAGGAAGTTAACTATGTGATTCTCACCTGAGTAAGCAGATGAGACTGTGTCCAAGAGCAGGTTTGATGACCAGCAAAAAGGCCAGTGTTCTGAATTGCAAGGAGTAAATGATGGACATAGAAAATGAAGTGGGTATGAAACAGAGGCGAGGCCAGATTACACAGGGCCTAGGAAACCATAACAAGGACTAATGCACTTACTGAGAAAAACAAAACAAAAACTCGGTTTGAGTAGAGCAAGGATATATTAAGAGATGCCTAACCACTGTGAATGCTGTCTCAATGACAGACAGTAAGGGAATGAGAGTAAAATTATGGTGCCCAGTCACAAGGTCCCCAGTTGTTGGAATAATCCAGAAGAAATGTGCTGTTGTTTAAGCCAGGGTGGAAGCAGGAGTGGTGAGAAGGGGTTCAGATTCTGGACATACAATGTAGATAAATTTAACAAGTTTCCCTGAGGCTTGAATGAAGAGTGTGAGAACAAAGAGTCAAGGATATCAGCCAGAATAATTAAAACGATGATGTTGCCATCAACATAGATGATAAGGAAGGTCATGAGAAAGAGGTTTAATAGGGCGGATCAGAAGTTCAGTTTTGGATTTACTGGGTTTGTGATGTCTGTTATACATTAGAGTGGGGATAGTCTAAGGAGAACATAGTATCCAATTCTAGAATTCCAAACTGAGGTCTGGGCTAGGGATATACATTTGGGAATCAGCAGGACACAGAATCTATCACAAGCCAAAAGACTGGACAAAATCATCAAGGGGGTAAGTCTAGCTATAGAAGAGGAGATGACCAAGTACAAACCCTGGGCAGTATGACAGTAAAAGGACAGGGAGACAAGAAGAAACAAGAGACTAGGAGGGAGCAATAAATTAAAAAGGTGGAAAATCCAAAGACTCAGGTCTCCGGCAGCCAGATGAAGAAAGCATGAGGAAGAGGAGGAAGTAATGCTGTCAGTTGGCTGACCGGCATAAAGACTGGAGAATTTCTAAGGCATACAGCCTCATGGAGGCCAATCTGTGCCTTTGTCAACTGCTCTCTGGGTGGTATAGTGAAGACATGCGCTGGACTGCAGTGGATGTCAGAGAAAATGGGCACGGCGTAGAGTGCTATTTCAAGAAGATTTGCTGAAGTGGGGAGGACAGGGAAATGAGAAGGAAATTGAAAAAGGAAGTGCCTAGGGACTGATATTTTTAAGATCTATTTCGGTGTTAATGGAATAATCCAGTAAAGAGAGAGAGAATGATGCTAACAGAAGGAAAAGATCTTAAAGTGTTGCCATTGAGTAGGCAAGGACAGGTAGAGTGAGCTTAGAAGAGAAGGTGGCAGAGGTTTAAATAGAAAAAGAAGACAAGAAAGAAGAGTCTCTTGGGCAGCCTGGGTGGCTCAGCGATTTAGTGCCACCTTCACCCCAAGGTGTGATCCTGGAGACCCGGGGTGGAGTCCCACGTCAGGCTCCCTGCATGGAGCCTGCTTCTCCCTCTGCCTGTGTCTGCCTCTCTCTCTGTGTGTGTCTCTCATGAATAAATAAATAAATAATCTTGAAAGAAAGAAAAAAAGAAAGAAAGAAAGAAAGAAAGAAAGAAAGAAAGAAAGAAAGAAGAAAGAAAGAAAGAAAGAAAGAAAGAAAGAAAGAAGAAGAAAGAAAGAAAGAAAGAAAGAAAGAAAGAAAGAAAGAAAGAAAGAAAGAAAGAAAAGAAAGAAAGAAGAGACTAGATCAGTAGAAAGATGGATCCATGGACTAGGGAAATATAGTAAGATTGTCAGGCAAAATTAAATACTTACTAGGGGCTCATGAGATTTAGAATGAGGCTAGTCAAGATGACACATCTTTTACTTTGGCCATATTATAATTCACAGGAGAGAGCACAAGTTAAGAACAGTTAGATTTAACTAAGGTTGTAGATAAGCCAAGAGAGCATGTACAGCCAGAAACAGGCAAGAAAGTGGAGGATAGGAGCAACTAAATAATTATGGTAAAATAGACACATAAGCATAAATAAGCTCGTAGAAACATATATGATGAGTAAATATTTGTGGGATAGTTTTTTAAACTAACATAAAATAGACTTAAATGACAATAGCCCACGTCTGAAATGATTCCACTTTTTCAACTCAAACATTTCTGTGGCTCAGATCTTATGAAACTTCTCTTTTGTAATTGTTTTCAGTATCTGCAACAGGACCATTCCAGTACACGCAAAGTTGACAAATCTTCAACTTTTGAAGACTGATTTTGTTTTGGAAACAGTGAAAGTCTTCTGGAGCCAAATCTAGTGAATTAAGTGAGTGATCAGGCTATGTAATTCTATTTGGGCTCCCAAACGAGGTGTGATTATAAAGTAATGAGACTTATTTCCTTGAATGACTCATAAACTGGCTCTGAAGAAAATTCCAAAGGAAGACTTACACAATTTGGAATTAGGGTCAACTTCATCAGGAAAGGGCTTCTGGAAAGAGTGAGTTTCAAATTGGGCTTACAGCGGGGGACAGGAAGGCAATGGATTAGCAGACATGAAGAATGACGTGAACAGGTAGTACTTATATTTCTGCAGATATTTTAACTTTAAAGTTTTGATATTACTTGCATGTACCATCATTCATCCTTAAAATAAATGTGTAAAGTAGTAGCATAGAATTGCTGCATTGTAAAGAACATAGGACTCTCTATTCACTCACTACCTCTATTAATAAATAAGGAGACCAGTCTCCAGAATTTAAGAAACTTGTCCACAATCAGAAATAGTGAGAAAAAACAAGTACAATTGATACCTCTTGTCTTAACTCAGAGTACTCTCTCCCAAATTGTTTAGGCCCTAAAAATTTGACAGAAGTGGAACTGAACACCAGAATTCCTGTTTTTTTCGTTATCCATTGTCAATTGTTACAATATATGTACAGAGAAAGGAAAATCAAATATTATCTCCAAAAAGGCTCCAGGTCAGTGGTTCTCAACTAGGATGATTTTGCCTCCCAGGGGATGTTTGCAAGAAAGACTCCAAGGGCAGATGCTATTGGCATCTAGTTTGCAGAGGTAAGGAACCACCGCCCTGCAATGTACAGGACAACCCACCAAAAAAGACTTATCAGGCCCCAAATTCCAGTTATGCTGAGGTTAAGAAATGCTGCCCTAGATCTAGAGCTAAAAGTAATGAGTAAACTTGGGAACATGAATATATTGTAATGAATAGTTTGTATGTACATAGTCCTTATATAGAATATACTGAAACTAGGAAACGTTGAAACTCATCCCTAGGATTCTGGGTGAGTGAAAGTGATTTGAATGTGAATGTAATTGGACATTTATCCATATTTATTTGTGTCTATTTTTTGCATCATAGAACATGCAAGCTATTATCTACAAACAGCCCAACACATGTAGTTATTTTTCAAAGAAATTATCTCAACTTTTGCAATATTTGGGGGCATAATCTCATTCTGATTTAGATTCTAAGACAGGCGGGCCAAGGTGTGAAAAATGTTGCCAGAAGTTGGGACTAGTGGAATCATCCACAGCTAACTGTGGTAAGAAAGGATAAAGGCAGACAGGCCAATTAGGAGAAAAGCATGGTTCTTTGCTAAAAGTCTAGATGTTTATAAAGAAGAAAATCTCACTTGGAAAAGGGGGTCCAATGACACATGACTAGGTCTAGCATTTACTTGAGAGTTTGAATAAAATATAAGCATAAAAGAAATCCCAAACATGAGGGATACAAAGCTATATACAATCCTAGTAGCTGCCTAAATTGAAATTGAGCACGTTTCTAGTTAAATTGTTCTTTTATTTATGTTAAGAAATGCTTTCGATGGGAACTTACAAATATAATAAAATGCAAATGACTTTCATAAGAATAACTGGATAATGCCATTTAATGTTTTGAGAGTTTATTTTCTATCAATTAGGGGAAAAAAGGTTCTGTCCCTTCCTGAGTACATTGCAGTTAATTTTTAATTTATGAATCCTTATTACGATTAAGGACATAGGTCCTATATTTTATAAATGGAATATATGTATATAGGAAAACAGCAGCAAGAGAATTTGTTTCCCAAAGCTGTATTTCAGAATTTACCAGATTGTGTGGCTGTTGAAAATCGATTTTCCCTCACCTTGTGGTCTGTACATGCAGTTTTTATTTTCCAAGGGGAAACACCTGCAATCAATTGATGAACTGCTGTTTGTGGATCCAACTGTCACTGGGGCCATGCAGTGGCAAAAGCCTCATTAACATGAGGAAAGCGCCTGCAAATGTAAAATTGAGATGCAAACCATGAGCCCATACATCATTGTCCTTGCAGATTATTTTTTCAAAAAACAAGCCCAACTTTTAGAACTAGTCATCCTAAACCTTATCCAATGAATTCTACCATTTGGTAGTACTTTCCTGAGTAAAGACCCACTCTGATATTTCTCCTTTGTCAGCTCACAGTAATTTTCCAGTATCTTCTCCCCAAACTAACAGCCAGAAAACTTCACTGAGTCTCACAAAACATACTGAGTCTTAGAGTCTGCTCAATGTGGGTATTGCTTTCAAAAACATTCTGCATTGTCACAGCTGGTATGTGTCCTTTAAGGCAACTTCCTTAAAAAAAAATAATAAGAGAATAAGAGAAAAGGATTCATCTTGCAGAGTTATGGCAATTTTTAAAATTGTCCACAATTGCTGTTTCTCAAAGCCGTTTTGTGTAGCTTTGTATTAAAATATCCCCACTTCTTACAGCACCTTCATACTATTGTTGCATGTGAAAGAATGAATTTAAATGAACTAAGACATCATCCTGTATGATCCACTTGTTTTCAGAAGAGGATTTAGGACCTACTGGCAATGGCAAAGCTGAAGAGTTGATAAAATGTCAAGAATTTCCTAATCTGGTCAATTTGGGAAGTCACGTTAACAACATCTTTACCTACTGCACACAGATTAAATACCCTATAACCTTCAAAAGAACCAAAGTTTGCATGATCTTCAAAAGGACTTTTCTCAACAAATAAACTATTTTATTTATTTATTTATATTTATTTATTTACTTACTTAACAGATAAATTCTTTTAAAGCACTGTCATGTCTCTGGTATCTGGAGCAACACTAAGTACACCATGATGAATACTACAAGAGCCTTACCCTCAAAGATTTTGCAGATTAGAATGGGAAACTCACATGAAGATACGTATCATAAAATAACGTGATAGCTGTTGAAACAGAAGTACGTGATGGATACAGTGACCACAGACAGGAAGAGATATTTAGTTTTATTTATAGGGGTCTTCCTAGGCAAAAACAATGATGTCATGTATTTGAATGGCCTTTCTTAGAAATGTGGTTTGGTTTGGTTTGGTTCGGTTTTACGAATTTATCAACTGGTGTCAAGGTATATAGTATGTAGGTTCTTTTTGATTTAGGTTCGCACTAAGAAATAATGTAAATGATATTTTAAAAGAAAATATTTTCTGTTGTTTAAGCCATTCAGTTTGTGATCATCTGTTATGGCAGCCCAAGCCGACTACAAGACTAAGCAAGTGTGGGTGTCTGGTAGGGACGTGACGACTTACCCACATTTATACTTTGACCAAACTGAGGGAAGCATAGAGGCTGGATTGAACCAATTTAAGATGCCCTGAGGTGAGTTCATGTTCTACAACATGTGGAAAACTTGTACTCTCCCTAGGCTGAGGAAAAAGGAAAGAGCATTGATGCCTCACTATGCCCCCTTTCCTTCTCTCTCATGTAAATAGGCTTCTTAAATTTCAGACCTAAGAGTGCATATATTTAATATGTGAAACCTAGAAAATGTCTACCAAGATTAGGCAGAAATTTCTCTTTGTTTCTATTATTATCCATGAAATTATTTTTTAAGATATTAAATTCACAGCTACTGAGTATTTCAGGGCATAACACAAGATATATCCCCTTGAAGTTCTAAAATGCGATTTCTGAGCTGTTGAAAGAGGGTTGTCTAATACCCAAACACTCTAAAAGGGAGTTATTAACACGGAAACATCTGTTACCTGGTGGACATTCCTTTTGTAGATTCCTTTCCCAAGGACTAACCTCTCCTGAAGTACTCAGAGATTAGTCCTTGGGAAAGGAATTAGGGCAACGGTGTGTTCCTCCAGTGATTCAGAGAATATGAAAGAATCTGAGCATAAAGAGAAAAAAATGAGTAGCTCCTGCAGCCAAAGTTTGAAATAACAGCAACCATGCTTGTTTTCCATGGACTCAGTTAAAATGTTGATGGTAAGGCAAGAGGATCTGAGTGATGCATCTGCTGAATGAGGACAGGTTCTCGGAAATAAGGTTGGGTTTGGAGATAGAATCATGTGGGCACAGAGTAATTCTGGCAGGTTCTTTCTTTTCAATCTCTAATTTTTTTTTCATTTGCTATAAATTGGAAATATTAATATTTCAGGATAGTTTTGAGGAAAAATTTTAAAATGTAGGTATATATAGACATATTTATGTATATGTGTATATATAATTTATGTGCAGGTACACACATCCCTATAGTTATGTGTATAACTATATATACATATATATGTCTATGTGTATATATGTATATCGATGCAAAGGTATGATAGGTAGATAGATGATAGATAGATGGTAGATAATGAATAGAGCTAGCCCAATACTCAGTAAGTGCCACTCTCCTGCCCACCATTATTGTGTTTGCTGGTGTGTCCAGAGATGGCCAGGCCCTTCAAGGTACTAGCACCCACCGCCAACAGACACAGGGTCTGGAACAAGAAACCAGTTCTGCATTCTTACTTCCACCCCAGGCCAGCATGCACCCCATCAGACCATGACTGCTTATTAAGCTGCCCCCATCTACTGGTGGCTCTGGATGGGTGGGGGTAGTGTTTATTTTCTTTCTCCCACATCTCTCAAAGTGATGAGCACTGAGAAGGCTTCCTTGCTAAAGGTAATAAGTGAACAGTCGAGGGAAGGAAGGAAGGAAGGAAGGAAGGAAGGAAGGAAGGAAGGAAGGAAGGAATCCATCAACCCACAAGAATAAGTTCCTGAGATTTGGTTTGCAACCATGGCAATGAAGTATTCAAGAACACTTCAACATGCAAAATGATAAGGAGCCTGGGGGATTCTGTAGCCTCTGACTCCTACCCCCCACCCCCCCACCCCCACCCCTCACCCCGCCCCAAGCTAGGAATGCCACATCAGCCCTGGCAGGAGTCCAAACCGCTGCAGTGCAGATTGGGGGAGGGGATGTTCAAAGGACAAAGCCAAGAACATTCTGAATAGACTTAACTGTTTCTCAAAGTTGCCTGTACTACTTACTTTTCATACACTGAGTAGGAAAGCCCAGGACATCTGCAGGATCTGATTCCTGGATCTTCCCCACAGCCCTGGAGGAGGTGACTTGCTAAAATGCTTGCAATGTTAAAATGGCATTCAATTCATTTGCAAGGTAGCTAACAAAACAAGTACTTCCACGGTGACAGTCCACCTCCTCCTCCCCCTTCCACACCCCCTGGTTATGTTTTCATTCTGCTGCTACAGTAAAATCACAAATGGCCATATTCAAAGCTCAGGCTGATACCATTAGATGGGAGGGCCATTTCAGTGTCCCCACAGGCTTGTAGGCAACTGAACTATGTGCTCTGGCTTCACAGCAGTTGACTTTGTCCACATCCCCTGTTTCATTTATACCCGACAGCTCTGTGAGAAATACTAATTGATCTTGAGATGGCTGCAGTACAGACACAAAACAGCTTGTAGTTGCTCTGTCACCGGGGGTTCCTAGGGGAAGGGAAGAGGTACGGTGGTGATTAAGGGCACCAGCAAGGCAGGGTTTATCTCAGATGAGATGCTTATGTAAGACAATCTGGCTCTTGCAACTTTCCTTTTCAGCTCGTGTTTTATTAGAGGTCAGAAGGAAAGTGCATTTGTAGGTGAGGTTTCTCCTTAGTTCTCTAACTTATTTTATGGCTCTGTTCTTCAAGCTAAGCGCCTGAGGCTCAGAGGCAAGGGAGAAACACTAGCACAGGACTCAGGTCTGCATTCGGTCCTTTGCTTTGCAAACCTGAACAAATCACTTGACATTTCAGAGCTTCTGTGTCTTTGCTGAAAAAATGAGTTAAGTCTACACCTCACCTTCTCTTGTCTAACCCATCTTTTTGTTCTTTGAACAATAACCTCATGAGTACACGGTTGATCCTGTCCTCAAACAAATACATATTTATATATGTCTTGTACATACATTAGTGCTTTAATACATCATGTATATTAAACATAAACAAAAATAGAAATTACAGAGGCTGACATGAAAGTAAGAGAGTATTTCCTTCCCATTCCCATCCTGAATATCCCCTGATGCAAAAACCCACTACTTTAGAGACAGTGTTCTTGTTCTAAGAGATTATCTATATTTCTTTAAATGTGGCTTTTTTCCCCCAGAGCCTTGATACTCAAAAGGCTATCCCTGGATCAGCAGTAGCACCAGCATCACCTAAGACATATGAGAAATGCAAAATCTTAAGGATACCTGGTTGGGTCCAGTTGGTTAAGTGTCTGACTCATGATCTATAGCTCAGGTCTTGATCTCAAGGTTTTGAGTTTCATCCTCACATTAGGTGTGAAGCCTAGTTTTTTTTTTGTTGTTGTTTTGTTTTGTTTTGTTTTGATTTGTTTTGTTTTTTGAGAGAGAGAGAGAGAGAGAGAGAGAGTGTGTGTGTGTGTGTGTGTACATGAGTGGGGAGAGGGAGAAGCAGACTCTGCACTGAACAGGGAGCCCAATGTGGGACTCCATCCCAGGACCCTGAAATCATGACCTGAGCCAAAGGAAGATGCTCACCCGACTGAGCCATTGAGGTGTCCTGTGGAGCCTACTTTAAAAACAAAACAAAACAAAACAAACCACCTCAGATCCTACCCCTCACCTGTTGAATCAGAATCCATGTTTTGATGAGATCTCCAGGCATGCACTGACCTAGAGCCTTTCCTTGAGTAAGGCTCCCTTCATTTGAGTGTCTAAAGAATGTTTGCTTACCTTTCAAGACTCCAGGGGCACATAGGAATTAATCAGGCCTTCCCAGACCATCTCACGTCCGCACTGAATTAGTTAGATGCATTGACATTTCTGATCCCACGTACGCTAATGTGCTTTGATATAGTGACAGCTCTTAGATCCTTACTAGACTCTGAGCTCTTGATGTCAGGAATACTATCTTGAACATATCTGTCAGTCTCCTTGGCACTTCACTGGAGTCTATTATCAGAATCAAATGAGATAGTCTGTATGGAAAAATGATCATTTATTCATTCATTCTAGAAATATTCCTGGAGCAGCCCCCCAGATGCTAGAAAAATTCCTAGATGTGCAGTAGAACAAAGCAGGGAGACAGCCCTCCTTTCAGGACCTCCAGGTCTTACATATAAAAAAGTCATGACTTCATCCTCTTTCCTTGGTCATTCCTGTATCAGTGTGTGTTGGTCCCGGGCATTTCAGAGAGTAATAAGTTTCTATGGGAGCTCAGATGTTCTCTCTTGGGACTGCTATTGGGCTGGAATGTCCCAGTATCTTGTCTAGGAAACTAGTCTCTTGGTTTTCCTAGGACTGCAACATAGCTCCCAATGCCCCCAGAACTTCTCTTTTCTCCTGTACAGGCTGAACTACTTTCTATAAAACAAATGGAAACATATTCACATTGTCAGTGGGGAATTTGATAAATAAACCCAAAAGAATGGCTAAATAAGAATTTAAAACAATGTAGTAGAAGAGAAGAGGAGTCTGCAAAATGTTCTCTTCATTTGATAGATCTCCCTTATACTGACTTCTAAATTATGGTTCAGTGAAATTGCCTCCAATTACAGAAGAAAAAAATAACTTAAAATGAATTTGCTACTACTACTAGTGTGGAAATTCGGAGCACCTGGTACCGTGTCCTAAATAAAAGCTAGAAGCCCAGAAAGTATGCTCTAAAAAACAGACTACACCATATTTAGTGGAGCATCTGTCATGGTAGAAGAATTAATCTCTAAATAAACACATCTAGTCCATTCCAACAGTTTGGAGTGATTGTTGAATCTTTCCAGCTGCCCAGGTCCAGCTGAAAAGGAGATTGCTACTTCTTCATTACAAATATAGGAACCGAAGCATGGGGGGAAAAGAGCCCTTGTGTGAATTCTCCTTCCCATATGATCCAATGTGTTTCCGTTACTCATCAGCTCTTATAATCTCACCTTTAGTAGCATCTATCCTATCTGGCTCTTCAAACTCAGTACACAACACCTTAGATAAAATTTCTCTAAGACTTTGCCATCTATAATTTTAATGCAATTTTTCTAGAGTACTTATTCACAGATTAACTTTTAGCCTATTACATCTGTGGTTTCTTTCCTCCCCTACTTAAGTTTCTTAACCTAATTTGGAGCATAAAAGTGTGGGTGCACAGCTGTATGTGAATGGCATTTCCTAGAATTGTTCAGTGCACAACTTGTACTACATTACATAGCAGCCCTGTTTTTACTCTCTTTTCTCAATTTTGCTCTTAAGCTTACTATTTCCGTGTTTTTCGTTTATATGTTTTTCGAATTTAATTTCTAGACTGTTTTGATAGGTAAAGTATTAATCTCAGAAGAAAGACTGGTTTTCTACATGAAAATGCTTAACCGTAATAGCATGAATGGTGTCACTATAATTACCATTTAAAGAGGGAAGCAGAGAATGAGGCAGAGTGGTGGACTCATTAATTTTCCTGCCTCTAACCACCAAGATTCAGATCCAGCTCAGAGAGAGAGGCCAAAAGCCATATCAATCTATGCAATCGGTGTTTAGCATAGTGTAATGGAATGTCACAAGGCAAAGGAAGAAACAGGCTGCTCTGCTACCATGTTGACCTTGAAGCAACAAAATAGAAATGTTAATTACCGTTTGGATTATCATTCTGTAATGATGTCTTTATTATGGTAATCATTAAATTTTAAATAGAGTTAAGCACATTAAATCAGATCCTTAGATCCTACCGCTTTAGTTTGTAAAGATACTTACTCCAAATGTATCTTTGAGACTAAAATGTATATAGTAATTTAGTTTGGATTTGCTTATGAATAAGTATCGTGCATAAAAAAGCCTGGAATATAATACATAGAAGTTACAGTCTTAGTCTTTTTGTGAAAACATATTTTTTTAAATCCCTTGCCACAGTATATTTTTAATAAATATAATTTACAACACTTTTATATGAAAATAAAAACAAATATATATGGACTGTATGGGGAATTACAAACATTTTAAACAGGGAAAATCTATTCAATGTGTTTATTATTTTCAGCAAGTGGCACAGTTCTTAGGAAATGGAAACTATAATAAATATTGAATGAAACATTTCAATAATTTTTATCAGACTTGAATAAAGCTATAATAAAGCACATGCCAACATTTTTAACAATATCTGTTGACAGAATTAGGGCCTAGTTAAATATTACCCCTGGAATTTTATTTTAATTTTATAGACAAATGAAATAAACAACAGAATTATATTCTTTGATTATTCTGTGTATATCCTTGCATGTTGTACATTTTTTTCTTATACATGTATCAAAATTTATATACGTCTTTTTATAATAAAAAAGACTGAGTTGAATATGTGTTCTGCAAATTCCTACTTCTGTAGTCTTGAGCAAATTTTTAATCTCAGTTTCTTTAGTTGTAAAATGTGAATAATGTAATCTACCTCCTGATAGAAGGTTGAGTGTATGTAAAACTCTAAGTCCCTACCAAATCTCATTTCCCTCTGTATGTGGCCTTTGCCTAGCAGGGAAGGTGGAGATGTGGGCAATTTAGGCAATCACTTTTTACACCAATTTCCCACAGATGTTCAATCTGTGCTTTCCTCTTGCTTTTCCTGGATTTATTTTCTCTGGTGCTGGAAGACATGTGTGATTCAACTTTCCCTTTAAAAAATACTAAACTTGAGTTTTGGCTACAAGAGTAAATAGGATAGTATCCACAGCTTGCTTTAGTTCAACAATTTATTGGCCTAGTTAATTTAATAAAAAAGAAGAATACAGTGAAGAGTTTTCTATATGGATGTTTGGGCCAAAAAGCCAGTTTAGTAGGAGCCATCTTGCTTATAGTTGGCAGGTAATGAGCCTTACTGGGAGAGAAACTCAGTCACATACCAGTTTTGGCTATGACCAGGTTTTCCATAGTATTATGTGAACTTCTAATACTATGCCAGGTTTTTAAAAAATATTGTATTTATTTATTTATTTGAGAGAGGTAGAACATAAGCTGAAGGGGCAGAGGGAGAGGGACAAGCAAACTCTCCACTGAGCAGGGAGCCCAATGAGGGGCTCAGTCCCAGGACCTGAGCCAAAGGAAGACATTTAACCGACTGAGCCACCCTAGTGCCCCTGATACTATGCCAATTATTAAGAAATTTTGTGTACTATATTGGCATCCTTTATTTTTTTTAATTGTAGTAAAATACATAACACATGAAATTTACCATCCTAACCATTTTTAAGTATAAAGTTCAGTAGTGTTAATCCCATTGAAATTGTTGTGCAACCAATTCTGGAACTCTTCATCTTAAAACATTGAAACGCTATACTCACTAAACAATAATACTGACATTCATTTAATTCTACCTAAATATATAATAAAATAAAACTAGGCCTTAAATAAAGTGACAGAGTAGTAAGACACTCAAAGTAAATATACCACAATCCATATTACCACTGGATGCCTATACCTATGTACGTTATTTTATTTAATACTCAGAATTAACTGGTATTAATATTCAATAATATCATTATAGGTACTCAGATATTATTGCCTTGTTTTTTTTTTTTTCATTTTTTTTTTTTACTGGTGAAGAAACATTACCAAAGAAGGAAACTATACTTCATGAGCCACAGATTTGGTAACTGACAATCAGGATTTTTTCCCAGCTCTGGATAGCATGCTAGTCACTATCTTTCCATTCTACTGCTTTTCTTGTAGCTTACAAGCTATTAGTTCCTGCCTGGATTCCTAAATGAACATTCTAATCCCCTAGTGGCTGGTGTACTTTAATTCCTCTCCTTTTTGTGTCCAAAGAGACCCACACCAGATGCAAGTCTGACAAACTGATTTTCTGCCTACAATCCTACAATGAGCTACCATAACATTAATGGAAAAAGTAAAATGTTTCCTGTTTTTTTTAAGCTTCAATGAAATATAATCAACATATAATAAGCAACACATATACGAGATATACAAATTGGTAATAATGAACATATGTGTACACCTGCAAAGCTATCAATGTAACCAAAATACTACAGATGCCCATCACCCCAGAGTTTCTACTCTCATCTCCAGGCAGCCATTAATATAGTAACACTACAAAAAAAATTAGTTTGTAGTTTCTACAATTTTATATAAACAAAAATCATAAAGCATGTATTTTTTCTGGCTTCTTTCATTAAGCATGATAATTTTGAGATGTATTCATATAGTTGGGTCTATCAATAGTTGTTACTTTCTTGTTGAGTAAGAACCCACTAAGTAGAAAAACTCTAATCTGTATATCCATTCACTGGTAGACACACATTTTGTTTTCAACTTTAGGGCTCTTGCAAAAAAAGTACTATGAGCAATCATGTACAAGACTTTGAATGAACATATGCCCTCTTTTCTCTTGAGTAAATACCTAGGAGTAGAATGGCTAACACATACAATAGATGTATACTTCATTTTTTAAGACAAAATTGAATTGTTTTCCAAAATACTTGTATGAGGGACACCTGGGTGGCTCAGTGGTTGAGTGTCTGCCTTCAGCTCAGGGCATGATCCCAGGATCCAGGATGGAGTCCCACATTGGGTTCCTTGTGGGGAGTCTGCCTCTCCCTCTGTCTGTGTCTCTGCCTCTCTATCTCTCTCTCTCTGTTTCATGACTAAATAAATAAAATCTTTTAAAAAATACTTGTATGAACAGAATATGAGCATTCTAGTTGCTCCATATCCTCAACAACACTTGATATGATCACTTCTTTTTATTTTATTTATTTTTTATTTTATTTCCAGAGGGGTATGTAAGTTATCTCTTATTATGGCTTTAACTGGCATTTCTTTAATAACATAATATTAGGCATTATTTCATGGGATTATTTGCCATCTATATATCTTCCTTGACAAAGTGTTGACTCAAACTTTTTCCCATTTAGAAAATTTGGTTGTCTGTATCAATTGTAAGAGTTTTTTATATTAATCCTTTGTCAAATTTATGTTTTACAAATAGCTTCTCATATGTATTTTTTTATTTTTGTAACAGTGTCGTTTGAAGAGTAAAAGATTTTATTTTTGGAAAAGTTCAATTATTGAATTTTCTTTATTATTTTTTGTGTTTTCTGTGTGCTGAGAAATTTTTCCCAAACTGAAAGTCACAAAGTCACTGATAAGACTAATCAAATCATCCAACCATCATTACTGAAAAAATTATGATTTTTTATTGAATTACCTTGCACCTTTGTCCAAAATCCATTGACCTTGTATTTGTGGGTCTACCTGGACTCTATTCTGGACTCTACATCTGCACTGGTTTATTTGCTAAAATCTATTCCAAC
Source organism: Canis lupus dingo (assembly GCF_003254725.2). Lineage (NCBI taxonomy): Eukaryota > Metazoa > Chordata > Mammalia > Carnivora > Canidae > Canis > Canis lupus. The sequence continues at coordinate 52,975,966 of NC_064264.1, read as the reverse complement.
ACAATAGTATTTTAATTACAGTAGCTATGTATAAACCTTCACATTAGAGAGTACATGACCTCCATCTATACTTTTCATATTCAAATATATTTTGGCTATTGGAGGTCCTTTGAATTTCCATCTAAATTTCAGAATGAGCTTGTTAATTTCTACAAAATTCTACTACTATTTTGACTGGGATTGCATAGAAGCTGTAGATCATTTGGGGGGAGTGTGGACTTCTTAAATGTGTCTTGTGATCCATGAACAAAGTTCTGTAGGATATTCTATCTAGACAGTCATGTCATCTGTGAATAATGGCAGCTTGAATCTTTTCTTTATACTCTTGATGCATTTTTTTCCTTTCCCTTGCTTTAGTGTCCTGTTTATAACCACCAGTGTACTATCAGTAGAGAAAATGAGTGTGTAAACACTTGCCTTATTCCTAAACTGAGGAAGAGAATTCAAGTCTTTCACCATTAAATACAATGCAGCTGTATATTTTTCACAGATGTCCTTTATCACTCTCTTCCTGATGTCCTGAGAGTTTTTAACTGGAATGAATGAATTGTTTTAAATATTTCCTTTTTTTTTTTTTTTTTGGTACATATCAAGATGACCACATTAACCTCACTCAACTCCCAGACTCATCATCTCAATTTGGCAAAAAAAGTAGGACTCTATCTAAATTCCCTCTGCTCTGCTGTGGCCTGGAAACCGTCCCAAGAGGAAGCAAAAACAATTGTAGGCTCACCTGCTTATTTCCCCTCTCTGGGTACACTGCCGTGTGTCACCTAATGTTCAAGGTCTAAAAATTGCTCTTTCGTGTATTTTTTTTCCAATTGTTTAGCTGTTTCATGTTTCATAAATCCAGACCCTGTTACTTATCAGTGTCAAATACTGATGTCACCCTATTTACTCAAGCCTTATCTCTTACCAATCTCCAGCTTCCAACTCCCTTTGGACCAACAGACTACTCATGGATCTCCAAATGTCCCATGTGCTTTCTCTGTGTCTTTTCATATTCTGCTTCCTCTGCCAACTGTGCCTTTCTCTTCACCTCTATAAACCCCTTATTCTAGAAGATAAAGTTCAGCAATATGCCCTCCAGAAAACCCTCCTTGTCTTTCCATAAAAATGAGAGTCCCTCCTGCATGCACCATACTGCCTTGTGTTATCACTATCATATCAGTACTGACCTGCTTTTCCCAACAGATTGTGGCTATTTAAGATCAAGATCTCTGCCATAGTCTGCTTGCTCTTCCAATGTCTAGTTCATAATAGGAATCAATGAGTTAAAAAATACCTGACCCATTTCTCTGTCTACCTTGGCATAGATGTATCTATATTTCACTGGAATTTTCCTAATACTATAGCTCTTAATATTTTAATCACGAATTGAGAAATATTTTAATGAGAGATTGAGAAACCCAAGTCTCTCTTGCTCTACAAAATGACTTAATTTTAAATATAACACATATTTTTCTTATTCCTAAACTTATTTTTATGTAAAATACTGTAAAGAACACTTAATATAAAATTTCTCTGGAGTTTATTTGTGCTTATAGGCGATACAACTGTATTGGGATAGAACAGGAAATAAGTAGTAATGGAATGAACAAAGGCAGAAATACTTATACAATGAAGAAGAAAACCAAGATCTCTGAATTTGTCTTTGACATTTAAATTTATAAGTTTATATGGTAGTCCTCCAAAAAATTGCTTCACCTCATTTTATTTTGGTGCCAATGTGGCTCTAGATACTGAAATATTCTTTAGTATATTCCATATTATTGCATGACAATAAAAACAATTTATATACCAAGTTGTATTGCCCCAGAACAGTACATGCAAGTGGTTAATCAAGCTCAAGTATCCTTCTTAATGATATGTCTTATAGACCTTTGATAGTTCACTCATTTTTGTTGTTCTTGGTTGTGATTTTATCTTTCCAAAAGATAGGAAAGAGACCTTCTGCATAGAGTTTTGTCCCCTTGAGAACTAAAGTTGACCATTCTTGATAGCCCATTTGATTCAAAAGTAGAAAACCTGGCAAGCTTACCTTGGCCCTCATTTTATTTTTAGACAACTGGCAATAATCCAACTGCTGATTTCAATATATCCTTCCACTATCATCCTAACAGATCCACTGATGTAAGAAGAAATACTGCACCTGGATTTTCCTGAAGAGTCCTGATTTCTAATATGGTCTCCATTGGCCCATTTGTACACCTGTACTTGTCAAGTCATCTACCTTGTTCTTTGAACAGGAAGATGGATGTGGTTGTAGTCAATGCTAATCTCTTCTAAAGTGGTATTTTTATTTCACTGTGTGAATTTTTAAATCTATTGGAATATCAACTTTTCCCTCTTCTGTTTAATATCCTTTTTTGCTTCAGAGTATGCAGAAAGGAAGGAAATATAGCAGAAAAGCAGTCCAAAGCTATCCATTTAAACTATCTTATTTTAAAGAAGACAACAATACACAGGAATACTGAATTAACCAAAGTCTCACAAAGATAAGAAAAAGGGAAATTTAATAAAACATATACTTGTGCCTTAACTGATCATTTTCAAGAATCCTCACTGGAGTTATGAACTACCCCTTCTCATGACTATCTTTCTCACCCCTCACTGAAGGGAAGTCTCAGGCCTGAATGTGAAAGGCAGGGTGTTTATGAAGTCAGTTGAGGCCCTTGGTATTTTACCCAAATGATCTCATCAAATCCTCTCAACAGTCTTATCACAGATGTGGAAGCTGCACTGAGAGAAATAAAATAATTTACCCAGAATTAAGAAACTAAGATCATACAAGTCCAGGTATGTTGGACTCCAAAGTCTTTACACTATACAGTGATCTTTCTATGTATGGTGTCCTCTAAAACTACTAGAAATTTGAATGAGGGGAGAGACTGGGAAAAAGAGGAAGAGAGAGAGAAAAAAAGAAAGAGAAAGAGAGAGAGATAAAAGTAATTTTTATCATAGTGTTTACCCTCTAGTTAATTTCTGGAATATTATTGTGAGTGTCCCTCGCTCACACTGATCCAGGCCCCCCCAAGGGCAAAGACCGTCTCATGCAAGCTCATATTTTTGGTGAGTCTCAGAAGGCCTGGCACATAGACATATTCAATATATGGTCATGTAATCAGTAAAATAAGTGGGAAAATGTACTTATATCTGTTATCAGAATTTCTATATATTTTTGCCTTGGAATTAAAAAGTAGGTCCCTAAAATGAGGCAACCTCCTTCTATTTTTATGAAAACTGAAGAAGTAGGTTTTTATTATCATACTCCTACATTTCAACTTCAGAATATAATAACCTGAGATAAATCAGCACTCATAAAAATTAATTATCTTGTGACTCCTGCACTGGCAGACAGGACCTTCTCAAAACAAGATCCATTCTTAGTTTTGCGTCACAGAAGACTTTCTCTTTGCTCCCATTCTCTCTTCAGACAGGTGCTGATGCCAACAGCCTTCCCTGTCATGCTTCAAATAGCAGTCTCATCTAGAACATCTCCCTGCTTTCCATGGTCATGTACTTATTTTCAAGTACCCCTCCCCATTTATTGTAACTAAGACATAGTTTAAATTGCAAACATATAGCTTGGTCTGCTAGTTCCAGAACCTGAGCCAAACTTTTTATTCCTTTCTGAGCTGTGACTGGCTTAGGAATATGTACACACCTGTGGAGAGCCAGTGACCCATTTGTCCACTTTGCATTGTATTTGGCAGTAGATGCAGTTGTAAATGTGATGATGTGGGTCAACACTTGAGAGAGGGAATTACAGTATTGATAAAAGACAGTTATGTTCACTCAAGTCTTTGTGGAGACTGGGCTGCATCAGTGAAATGCAAAATGTGCATATAAGCAATTCAGAGAGGACTTGGAAATTTTAAATGTTTTTTTTTTCTTTTTCCATAAAATTGACTCACATACAATTTTTTAGTGGTTTTCATATCCAGTTTAAAACCAAAAGCCTGTTCAGGGTCAAGTTCAGTTTGGTATTTCATGGTCCTGAAAAAGAAAATGAAATTTCTAAAAAGAACAGAATTCCAGTCTCCGTTAATGACATGCAAAGTGCCAGCACGCACGGGTTTTACATAAAATATAAAAGATAAATTTAACTGATGTGTTTTCCAGTTAAACATTAGCTTTAACATGGATTGTGAGACTCTAATGTTTCACAAGAGCAGGTTTGTAATTGAGACACACAGTATTTAAAACAGGTGGAGACTGTGCATAGCTTCCCTTGAAAGTTTAATGCTGTAGCACATAATTAAATGGAATTTATTGAGCAAATAAGGAAATGTTACTCCAAATTAAGTCTTACAATTATGATTGTATAAGGCACTTATGTAGTGCTTTCTGTTTTCATAATAATTGTTATCACAGTGATACTGGTTCACAAATATATTTTCTTCTACGATTAACAGTCTCATCTCACTGAAGTATATCCAAAATCAGACAATAAATCTGGATATCAAACACACAAAGGGACAGTGCCAAAATCTTGTGCTTACCATTTACACAAGTGATAGTTTAATGAATTTTAGTTTAAACAAAAGCTTTATGTGTAGAGTAGAAACCGCTTCCCTAAAAGACCTGCATCTATGACACTGAAAACAATGGTCTCTGGTTATTGACTTTCATCAGCAGAAAAGCCCTGGTCATAAGGAATATATGATAGGAATCTTCAGGTTAAGGAATCAGCACGTTGTAATGAGAGCAACTGAAAACATGCATGGAGCACAGGGCCAGCCCCTCATGGTCTCTGCATTTCCGGAACACTACAATTCTAAATACTTATTTCATTTGTCACACTTGTTGTCTGTCATGACAATGTCATAATACAGTCCACACTTAAAGAACTCACAGCCAAAGAGATCACAAAGTCAAAATAAACATTTACCCAACAGGAATGTGTTCTGGGATCCTTCCCCTGCATGTGCTGGGTCCTTGGTAAACAGTGTGAAACTGATGCATGAATCAAAGATTGTAAAAATGTACTGGAGAGTGAAAGACCAGCGTTAGCTTTCTGGAGGTGAGATGTGGCAAATGAATGATGGATGGTAGCTTAGTAAAATAAAGAAAGTGCAAGAACAGGTTGAGAAACCTCTTCAAGACTCCAGTCAACATCTTCTCCCCCATGTGATGTTCTAGGTCACAGAGAAAGGCTCTGTAACTCAGCTGCCTGGAATAATCTGTAAACTGCCCATTCAGAAACATGTTACTGAGGAACTACTCAGCATGTCCATGAATAACGGGATTTTTATCCTTTCAAAAAAAATCACTTTAAAACCAATATAAAATGAAAACGCAAATATTACCAATAAGAAAATCATGAGTACACTTTGTTCATTAGCTTTGCAAATACTCAGCACTCCCCTCCACTCCCACCTCCACAAAGCTGTCAAGATCATGGCTCTCAAGAGCACAAGTGAATTAACTGATGCAGGGTGAGCAGAAGAAAACACATAAATCTGTGACCCTCCATGCCTGCACTCTCCATTGCATGCTGGGACCATGGCCACTGTGTGCTTAGCACAGTTGCCAACATCAGTGGGGCTAGGGGAAGGGCTATGCAGTCCTACCACTGAGGCTCCCTCCCAGGCCAGTTTACCTGTTCAGGCTGATGGCTGGACTTCCATGAGACAGAAGACCTCATTTCCATTGTCTTTCCATTCACTCCTGTATTGTTCTCTACAACCTCCCATATCTCTCCTGCCCTTGGGATATTTGAAAAATCCTCAACTAGGGCACAATAATATAAAAGTAAAATACCTGGGACCAGCAGTGGTACCAAGAAGGAGATGGAGTAAGTAGATTTGGGGGTAGAAACAATAAGAATAAAAGAACTGCTCATAGCAACTGCCTAAATGGGTAAGTACAACATATACCTCATGCTCAGGTAACACAGAATGCTACTTTTCTGAATCATAAAATACAATTTCTATTTTATCGAGTACTTTCTCATTACACATTATATTCCTTAAATTAATCTAGTGGCTAGACTCTACATTAAGTCTCAGTCCTGCAGATGACTCAGAGGCCTATAAACCATTAGGGAAGTGGAGTCCTCCAGCACTGAATACATGGATTAATGTTTCAGCAAACTAATTAAGGCAGAAGAGTTTTGAGCCGAATGTTACCCTAGAGGTTTTTAAAGAAAAAGTCAGAAAAACTCATCACAATCTTTGCTTATAAACTTAAAATCAAAAGCTATTTCAGAGGAGAAAATAGAGATCCAGTTAATAACCCTGAAGTAAATTTATCACTGCTGATAACCATCATTACTCAGAAGAAAGACACTTTGAGGGTCCAGGCTACTCCAGGGCTATCTACTTGATATCCCAGAAAGACGAAGCACAGAAGCTTTGAGCCATCAAATGGCAGACTAGTAGGCTGTAAGAGTGACGGAATGTCCAAAGTTACTACAATTAAAGCAAAGATAAGACCTTAACAAAAAGATGAAACCTGAAATGACACCAGACTTTTCATTATGGGAAACCTCAATCAATTCAGCTTTATGCCAGATAAAAAATTCTACAGTCTAACCACGTTTCAAGGGTATCCAAGGATTTGAAAAAGAAAACCCCAACTCATAGAGGAAATCGCCATGTCAAGAGCTAATAATGGTAGAAACTAACAACACTTAGAATCACTGCTGTTTGAAAAAGTTGCATAGGGCTGCTCTATAAAAGCAAGTGCAAAATACCATTTAGATCAAAATGACTTATGAGAATCATGCTCATACCTTTGCTCTTGTGTTTCCATTAATAGTCCTTGAATAAGATAGCTACAATGTTGTCATATGTGTGCCATCTTTAAAATAGCAACCTCTTTGTAACTGGTATGATGGGTTTCGAGCTGGTATTAAATTGGACTTCGGAAAACACCCTTCCCCTCTGTTGACGTCTCTTGCTAATTCACATATACACAATCCAACTGTCTCTTTCCCTTGAGTTAATCTGTCTCCATGCCTACCGGTGACCAGTGGCAAAACTCCTATATCTTTGATAATGTTTTGTTATCATGGAGACACACCACAACTGATGACTTTAATCAAATTTATAATTAGCATACTTCCTGGGTAGAGTGTTATGTGTAGACAAACATCATGAATAAGTTTGCAGGGAATGATGTGTAGTGTTTCATCTTATTGAATGAACTAAGCCAGTCTAACTAAATGGCGTCCCATAAGAACCTGTGAACCTTGTCCCTCCGTGGGTGGTGGCCTCCTGTTCTCTTACTAGACTCCAGTGCAGCGTGATTCCTGACACCATCTACCCCATGTCTGTCAACTAAACTGCAGCAGATGTGGTCCTAATCTTTTCCATGTGGAGGGAAATATCATTTATAAGTGTACTGGGGACTTCTGCATCTCATGCAACAGCAGCTGGAAACTTTAATTTTCTCTATACAAAATACATGCGATATGGGTGTGAAATTACAGAAGGTTGTATTAAGTCTCCAGTTCTGGCACCTCATTAAACACTTTGCAATGTATTCTCCATTAAAAAAAAAAAAGCAGACCACATGCATGAACTTGACTGTGTGCACATGATCCTAAAATATTCTGATGGGTATTCATCTGCAATTCCTCCTAATTTGAGTCACTTCAAGTCAGAGGCTGCATTACACAAGAGAAAAATGAATTGTGAGGTCAAGATGAAAGGTTTGAGAGTATAATAAATATCCCTAATACCAAATGTCTTAGCAAGAATGATGCAGCTTGTTTGCAGTCTTGAATTCCAAAAATGACTTCTTGTTCTGAGAAAAGGTCCCAATGTCCCTTTAAAAATTCATGGTCTCAACTAGCAGAGGCCAGCTCAACACATTTTTATCAAAATAGACCAGGGCCAAGTACACTGTCAAATTAATGCTTGACATTTTTCTTAATGGTTTTTTTTTTTTTCTTAATGGAGCTCAGACTTTGAAAAGAACACAATGTCTTAAAGCAAATGTGCATGTAATGTTTGAGGATTGTACCGTGCATACTTGGTCAAAGAGAGCAAAAGGGAAGAATGTCGGTGATTCTGCACAGCACTCTGCTCAGGAAGTGCCAGTCTTCAGTAAACGTGAGACAGGATATAGAATCTCTTGATGCCCCAGTTGATCCTTCCCCTGCCTCCTAAATTAGGATCAGTTTGCCACCCAGAGGTCCCTAAACACAAAGTCAATCACTCAGCTGAACCACAGGGATTTGATGCAATTTTGCAAGAAAAACTGATAAGACCTTCTTCTATATGGTCCTTTCCCCAGGGATCTTTAATGGTAATTTTATCTATATGCAATTTTTCCTTGAAGTGTTGATTTTAAAACCTAGTCTTCCTGAAAGATGAGATCCACTATGTAAGCTCCACTACTGTCACAACGGCTGCTTTATTATGATCTGAGCTGAAATTGAATTCCTAGGATGACAAGAAGGAAGTCAGAACATATGGCTCCTGAAAGCATCAATATATTTCCTGAATTATCTAATTAGACTGATTACACGGGTTTTGTATTTTTCTTAGTTTTTTAAATAACAAAAGTAATGCCTGCTTATCTTTGAGAAGTCAAAAATCTCAATAAACTTGCACAGACACAGAATCAAAGCTGTCACCTCCCTTTCAGGAGGTCTCTGAAATGCCACTATCTCTTCCTTATCACTATTTCCTCCTTCTCCCGAGTTTTGATTAAAAATGCCAGGAGTCATCAGCATACCTATGAAAAAATGAAACTTCTGTTTCAATAATTATTATGTTAAAAAATATCTCTGTTTTTATATTTCAACTACGTCATCGATTGATAGAAAAACAAATGAAGAGTCATCTTGAAGTCTCTGTTTGGTCAATTTGTTATATATTAATGTCCTTTTTTAAATTTTTTTTTAGTATTTTCCTGAAGTTGAATACAAGAGTGACATTCTAGGTTAAAAATAGCTTTTCCTTTGTACTCTTTTGCTTCCAAATTATATATTTTATACCATTTCTTGTAGGTTCTACTCTTACAGATGAAGAATCTAATGCCACTATTTTTTTTCCTTTATGGGAACTTGTTCTTTTGTGTAACCCAGGGTTTCTCAACCTTAGCATGATTCACTTATTGGGTTGGATAATTTTTTATTGTGGGAGCTGTCCTTTGAATTGTAGGATATTTAGCATCATCCATGTCATCTGCCCACTGGATATTAATACCACCATCCATTCTTCTTGAGTTGTAACAATAAAAAATGTCTCCAGAAATTGTCAAATGTCCGCTGAGGGATGATGTCCACACTTTGAGTACCATGTTTTAAAAGTTTGTGATATTTGTTTTTACCTGAGAATTTGAGAAATTCTACTAGGATGAACCTAATTATGATGGATTTTTAAAAATAAATTTGTTTATACTTGCTTCAATTTAAGGAAATCCTTTTAAAATTAGGGTTGAACCACTTGAAGGAAGACACTGTTCTGTTGCCTCTCACAGTATCCCAAACATAGACATGGAAGTTCCAACCTTCAAATTCAATCTATGTTTGCCTTTGTGAGATTATAAAAGTCCAAAAACTCATGAGAGGTCAAAGCTGACCTTTTCCAGGATGATCATAGGCCCCTGCCAAGCTAAAAGTAGCTCCTTCTCTTATCCTTCTAAAATTTCATCAAACCAGCAGTCCCTGGCCACAGCAGCCATTTGTCTCAAGAAAAGCAAATCATTCTAGAATTAGTCGAAATGTATAAGGAAGTTTATATTCAGTTTACCATGTTCCTGAATCAGAATTTACTTTAAAAGACTTGCTCTTATATTCGATAAAGGAGGAAAGACTATCCATTGGAAGAAAGACAGTCTCTTCAATAAATGGTGCTGGGAAAATTGGACATCCACATGCAGAAGAATGAAACTAGACCACTCTCTTGCACCATACACAAAGATAAACTCAAAATGGATGAAAGATCTAAATGTGAGACAAGATTCCATCAAAATCCTAGAGGAGAACACAGGCAACACCCTTTTTGAACTCGGCCATAGTAACTTCTTGCAAGATACATCCACGAAGGCAAAAGAAACAAAAGCAAAAATGAACTATTGGGACTTCATCAAGATAAGAAGCTTTTGCACAGCAAAGGATACAGTCAACAAAACTCAAAGACAGCCTACAGAATGGGAGAAGATATTTGCAAATGACATATCAGATAAAGGGCTAGTTTCCAAGATCTATAAAGAACTTCTTAAACTCAACACCAAAGAAACAAACAATCCAATCATGAAATGGGCAAAAGACATGAACAGAAATCTCACAGAGGAAGACATAGACATGGCCAACATGCACATGAGAAAATGCTCTGCATCACTTGCCATCAGGGAAATACAAATCAAAACCACAATGAGATACCACCTCACACCAGTGAGAATGGGGAAAATTAACAAGGCAGGAAACAACAAATGTTGGAGAGGATGCGGAGAAAAGGGAACCCTCATACACTGTTGGTGGGAATGTGAACTGGTGCAGCCACTCTGGAAAACTGTGTGGAGGTTCCTCAATCAGTTAAAAATAGACCTGCCCTACGACCCAGCAATTGCACTGTTGGGGATTTACCCCAAAGATACAGATGCAATGAAACGCCGGGACACCTGCACCCCGATGTTTATAGCAGCAATGGCCACGATAGCCAAACTGTGGAAGGAGCCTCGGTGTCCATCGAAAGATGAATGGATAAAGAAGATGTGGTTTATGTATACAATGGAATATTACTCAGCTATTAGAAATGACAAATACCCACCATTTGCTTCAACGTGGATGGAACTGGAGGGTATTATGCTGAGTGAAGTAAGCCAGTCGGAGAAGGACAAACATTATATGTTCTCATTCATTTGGGGAATATAAATAATAGTGAAAGGGAATATAAGGGAAGGGGGAAGAAATGTGTGGGAAATATCAGAAAGGGAGACAGAACATAAAGACTGCTAACTCTGGGAAACGAACTAGGGGTGGTGGAAGGGGAGGAGGGCGGGGGGTGGGAGTGAATGGGTGACGGGCACTGGGGATTATTCTGTATGTTAGTAAATTGAACACCAATAAAAAATAAATTAAAAAAAAAAAAGACTTGCTCTTGAAAATATTAGTGTGGGAAAACTTGAGAAAGACTTGGGAAGAGAGCATTCATTGTATCAAATTTTCCTCAACTTAAATGACAATATAACAAGATTAAGCACAAAGCAAGATGAGAATTCATTTACAAGTAACACAAATTATTTTCAAATTCCACAGAAATCAATAGTGATTTTTAAGCCAGTATGAAAACAGTAACAATTTATAATTAGAAATAAGATCTCTCTCAAGTTTGAGTGCAAGATGAAGATCTAGGAAGGCTCTGATCTCATCTCCTCCACAGAACACACCAAATTAATGGAACCTATGAATAGAACAAGTCCTCCTGAAGAACTGAGGGCTGACTACACAGCTACTGAACAACTAAAGATAGAGAGAATGGCAAAAGAATAGTAAGACAGATGGAGACACAGTAACAAAGGCAACCCCCACTCCCAATGCTGCAAACACCAGTGGGGAAGGATAATATTGAGGGACTGAGAACAGAGCCCTCTGTCCTTGTGCACAGGGAAAAAGTCACAGTTTAAAAGAGCAACTAAGAACATATAAAAGGACAACACTAAACTTTGCCACGTGGTATAGGAGCTGCAGGAAAGTTCTCTATGTTAGAGGGACTGAAGAACTCCAGTTTATGTTCCCACTTCATCTTGAAAGCTTAGATTGAAAAACGTTCTGAAAACCATAAAGGGTGGGGCTGGTCATCTCAGTGAGCTCTTCACTCTCCACAAGTCCATGCCTGCTGCCCTCTGGCGCTGGGGCACAGAAAACAAGATGCAGTTCTGTGGGAGTTTTTGTTTTCCTTATTTTTAAACTTGATTTATTATTATTTTTTTAACTTTCAAAATGTGTCTTGTTTTATTTTTATTTTTTCTTTTGGTTTTGTTCTCTTGCTCTCTTTTTTCTCTTTTTTATTACTATTCTTTATTTTTTTCTGTAAAAAGTCACAGTTTAAAAGACTAACTAGCATAAACAGCCACAGTTCCAGCCAGCCAGCAAAAGTTACCAAGCACACACAGTCTGCATAGGGGACACATACACAAGATTATTCTTTCAACTTTAGAAGTAGATATTTCACTGAATCCATAGAAACAAACACAGAAAAATCGAATTGGAAAGACAAAGGAATATGTTCCACAAGAAAGAACAAGGAAAAAAAACTCAGAAAAAGAACTAAATGAAATAGACATAAGCAATATGCCTAATTAAGAATTTAAAGTAATGATCATAAAGATACTTACTGGACTGGAGAAAAGAATGGAAGAACTCACTAAGACCTTCAATAAAGAAATAGAAAACATTAAAAAGAAACAATTAGAGCTGAAGAATACAATAATTGAAATAAAAAAAAAAACACTAGAGGGAATCAATAGTAGATTAGAAGATCCAGAAGAATGTATCAGTGATCTAGAAGACAGAGTAATGGAAAGCACACAGGCTGAACAGCAAAAAGAGAAAATGATTTTTAAAAATTAGGATAGATTAAGAGATTCTTGGACAACATCAAGTGAATAAACATTCACATTATGAACTTCCCAAAAGGAAAGAAAGATGTAGAAAACTTACTTGAGGAAGTAATAGCTGAAAACTTCCTTAAACTAGAGAAGGAAACAGACACCTAAGTCCAAGAAATACAAAGAGTTACAAACAAGATGAACCCCAAAACATCCACTCCACAGCATATAATAAATTAAAATGCTGAAAATTAAAGATAGAATCTTAAAAGCAGGTAATATTACCTACAATGGAAAAACCTATAAAGCTGTCAGCTGGTTTTTCAGCAAAAACTTTGTAAGCCATAAGACAGTGGAATGATATACTCAAAGTGCTGAAAGGAAAAACCTACAACCAAGAATATTCTACCTGGTAAGGCTATCCTTCACATGTGAAGGACAGATAAAGAGTTTCCTATACAAACCAAAGATAAAGAAGCTTACCACCACTAAACCAGGCTTACAAGAAATGTTAAAGGGACTTCTTTAAGTGGAAAAGCAATGGTCATAAATAGACATAAGAAAAATATGAATTAAAAGATGTAAAATATGACAACATCTACATGAACTATGGAGAAGAAAGTAAAAAAGAAAGAGAGAATGGAAAATATTTTTTCTTTTTCTGTTTTTTAATGTGTTTGAATTTAAACGACCATTAAATTAATATGGACTGCTATTTATTTAATATGTTGTATATGAACCTCATGTAACCACAAACCCAAAACCTATAATAGATACCCAAAAAATAAAGAGAAAGAAAGCCAAACACAATACTACAGATACTCATCAATTGCCAAAAAAAAAAAAAAAAAAAACAGAACAAGAAGAAAAAAACAAAGGAGAACTACCACACAGAAAATAAGATTTTAAAGTGACAGTAAGTACATGCTTAGCAATAATTACTTTAAATATAAATGGCCTAAATGTTCCAATCAAAAGACACAGAGATAGAATGGATTAAAAAAATAAGACCTATCATCAATATGCCACCTACAAGAGACTTACCTCAGATCTAAATATGCATGCATATTGAAAGTGAAGGGATGAAAATCCATTTACCATGCACATAGAAGCAAAAAAGAAAAAAAAAACTGGAGTAACAATATTTATTTCAGACAAAATAGACTTTAAAACAAAGGCTGTAGCTAGAGACAAAGAAGGGCATTACATAACTATAAAAGGATCAATCCAAAAAGAGGCTACAACAATTTTAAATATCTATGAACCCAACACTGGAGCACCTAAATACATAAAGCACACCTTAATGGACATAAAGAGAGAAATTAATAGCAATAAAATAATAGTGGACTTTAGCACTTCACTTACATCAATGGATAGATCATCTAGACAGAAAATCAATAAGGAAACAATATCTTTTAATGACATATTGGACCAGATATACATAACAGATATATGCAGAATATTCCATCCAAAAACAAAAGAGTACACATTATTTTCAAGTACACATAGAACATTCTCTAGACTGAATTACATATTAGGCCATAAAACAAACCTCAGTAATTTTAAGAAGATTAAAAAAAAAATGTGTCTTTTCCAACCACAATGGTATGAAACTAGAAATAAATCCCAAGGAAAAAAAAAAAACTGGAAAAATCACAAACAAGTGAAGACTAATTAATGTGATTCCAAACAACCAACAGGTCAATGAAACAATCAAACAAGAAATTTAAAAATACATGGAGACAAATGAAAATGAAAACAAAATGCTCCAAAATCTCTGAGACCCAGCAAAGGCAGTTCTACAAGGGAAATAGATAACAATACAAGCTTACCTCAAGGAAAAAACTCAAACAATCTAACCTTATGCCTAAAGGAACTAGAAAGAGAACAAACAAAACCTAAGGTGAGTAGAAGAGAAATAATAAAGATCAAAGCAGAAGTAAATGATGTAAAGACTAAAAAACAATAGAAAAAATTAATGAAATCAAGAGCTGCTTCTTTTAAAAGATAAAAACAGGGATCCCTGGGTGGCACAGCGGTTTGGCGCCTGCTTTTGGCCCAGGGCGCGATCCTGGAGACCCGGGATCGAATCCCACATCAGGCTCCCGGTGCATGGAGCCTGCTTCTCCCTCTGCCTGTGTCTCTGCCTCTCTCTCTCTCTGTGACTATCATAAATAAATAAAAACTTAAAAAAAAAAAAGATAAAAACAAAATTGATAAATCCTTAACCAGACTTATCAAGAAAAAAAAAGAGAAAGGACCCCAATAAAGTCAGAAACAAGAGATAAGAAGTAACAACTGACTCCACAGAAAAGCTAAGAATTATAAGGGAATACTATGAAAAATTTTATGCCAACAAACTGGACAACCTGGAAGAAATGGATAAATTCCTAGAAACACACAATCTTCCAAAACTGAACCAGGAAGAATAGAAAAACTGAATAGATCGATTACAAGTAATGAAATTGAATTGGTAATAAAAAATACTACCTATAAATAAAACTTCAGGAACCAGATGGATTCACACGTAAAATCTACCAGACATTTGCATAAGGGCTAATACCTCTTTTCCTCAAAATTTGCCAAAGAAATAGTAGAGGAAGGAAAATTTCCATATACATTCCATGAGCCCTGATATCTAAACCAGATAAAGACACCAGAACAAAAGAAATTATAGGCAAATATTCCTGATGAGCATAGATGCATCCTCAACAAAATATTAGCTAACCTCATACAACAATACATTAAAAAGATCATTCACCATGATCAGGTGGGATTTATTCTCAGGATGCAAGGATGGTTCTATGCAATCATGTCAACATACCAACAGTATTTTTCACAAAATTAGAAAAATAATACTAAAATTTGTATGGAACCACAGAAGATCGTGAATAACCAAAGCAGTCTTGAGAAATAAGAACAAAGCTAGAATTACAAAAAAAAAAAAAAAAAAAAAAAGCTAGAATTACAATACTAGATTTCAAGATATAGTACAAAGTATAGGAATCAAAACAGTATGGTTCTGGCACAAATACAGACACATAGATCAAAAGAATAGAATACAGACCCCAGAAATAAACACACATGTATATAGTCAATTCATCTATGACAAAGGAGGCAATGGGGAAAAGGCAATCTTTTTAGTGAATGGTTCTGGCAAAACTAGACAGCTACATGTGGAAAATAGTACTGAGTTATTTCAGCATTATTTATAATAGCCAAGACATGAAAGCAACCCAAGTGTCCATTGATAGACAAATCAATAAGGAAAATGTGGTTTACCCACAGTGGAATTCTACACAGCCATTAAAAGGGATGACATTATGCCATTTGAGACAACATAGAAGGATCTAGAGGGTAATATGCTAATTGAAATAAGTCAGACTGAGAAAGACAAATATTGTGTAATTCCACCCATAAATGGAATCTAAAAAATGAATAAACAAATAAATGGCAGAACCAGAACTATAAATACAGAGAACAAACTGATAGTTGCCAGAGGAGAGGGGACCAGAGACTTGGGCAAAATGGATAAAAAGAGTAAGGAAATGCTGGCCTCCACTTTTGGAATGAATGAGTCATGGGAATAAAAAGCAGAACATAAGGAATAATGAGTTAATAATATTGTAAAAGGGATGTAATGGGACAGATGGTTGCTATACTTGTGGTGAACATAGTATAATGTTCAAATCACTTGTCAGATCATTAAATACATTAAATACATATATACATACATACATACTTGGAAAAAATTAAATACTTCCCTGAAAGAAATAAATAAAAAATTACTTCCTTGAAAAAATTTCTCTCTAGTATTGAAAATGCCTCTGACAGTATATATGAATATAAGGGCCCACTTCCTGTAAACCATGAAAACATAGATACAGAACTAGAGATAAGGAGAATGTGCCACTACAAAATAGATTAAACAGAACCCAAAGGAATCACCCAAGTAAAAAGATCTGTTCCTAAGGAATGATTTTCAGAGGGAATAAGTCAAATTCTTTCAAATAGGTGTTAAATGAAAGCAGTCTGGTTTCATAATATACAATATAGGCCTAAATACAAAGGACGGAATTTCTCATTTATCAGTGACAGAGGCGAATAGAAAGTCCAACCTTAATCTTATCTGATGTGCCCTTAGCAGAGTCAGCAAGGAACAACCACAAATATCAAAAGTAGAAACAACACAGAGAAAAGCTTCGAGCATTTGTTTGACTGATAATCAGATCAACTTCACAAAATTTGTTTTAGTGATTTCATTACAAAGGGATTTCATAAGTAACACTCCTTGGCATGCTCTTACCCTTTTAGCAATAATTGTGAGTTTTCATATGAGCAGGAAATATCTACATCAAAACTCAGACTACATTTTTTTGAACTCTTGCAACCATTGGTGCCTTCAAACAACACAGAGGTAAGCTAGAGGTGGGCAGCCCTGCACAATGACAGGAAGGAATGACAGAACATGGGCGTGTGTCACAGCTGGAAGGGAATGGCACAGTGGACATCCACATAGAGAAAATACCATCCTTCATCTCCCCCAGAAGTGGAATCTGACCGTGGAACTGTTAGAGACCACATACAAAGAAAGCCAAGGTCAGACTTCAAACAAAACATAGAATTTCCCAGAAAGCCGTTCAGTCTAGTCTGCCCCATGAACAGGTGAGCCTCCCCACTAGCATTTCAGAACCAGAAGTGGTGGGTCTCCAATGGGAGACAATGAGGCTACTGGGTAGGGACCTTATAAAAAGGCAGCCTTATGACTTCTAGAGATTCCGCTTAATTAGGTCTAGGGAAGAGCCCTAGAATGTGCATTTTGAAAGTTACCCAAGGGGCATATTGGTGGTGCAGTCGGTTAAGTGACCAACTCTCGGTTTCAGTTCAGGTTGTGATCTCACGGCCATGAGTCAGAGTCCTACTTTGGGTTCTGCGCTCAGCATGGAGTCTGCCAGGGACACTCTCTCTCTCTCCCTGCCCCTCCCCTGCCTCTCTGTCTCCAAAATAAGTAAATAAATCTTAAAAAAAAAAAAAAAAAAAAAAAGGAAAGAAAGAAGAAAAGAAAGAAGAAAGAAAGAAAGAAAGAAAAAGAAAGAAAGAAAGAAAGAAAGAAAGAAAGAAAGAAAGAAAGAAAGAAAGAAAGAAAGAAAAAGAAACTTAGCCAGGAGTCCCTAGATTTCTTTGGAATCACTACTAAAATTGCAGAAAGACTCAGGAAACCTGGAACTGTCTTAACCAGGCAATGGTCAAATGGACTCTTTCTTGTTGTATTTCCTTTGGTCTGCCATAAATAAAGCAAGTAAGTGCCAACACTACACAATTCTCAAAGAAATAAATTTTGAAGTACCACTGATTCTCTCCCCTGCTCCAGAGGACAGGGGAGATAGAAGAGATCAGAACTTTGGCTTCAAAAGCCACCTACACATTCTTTTCTTATGAGGAAAAGTGTGAGGACAGACATATTTGTAACATTGAGTTACTTCTTCAGCAGTCCTGGAGAGATTCAGAAGCTGAGGGAAAGCAGATCACCAAGGAAGAATCCAGAAACCCGGCCATTATCCTTCCCTCTCTCCTCCAGACAGTTATATACTCTTGTTTGTCATAGCCATTTCAACACTGTATATTCTGTAGAAGATGCTTTCACGAATGTTATCTTCTGAATTACGGTGTGGCTGGAGAAGCTATAAAATAGTTGTGCATTCTGAGCATTTTATTGAAACTTAGTTCAAAATATTATACTGCAGATGGTTCTCAAATTTAGAGATGATGCAAATGAAGTATTTAGCACAGCAATCAACAGATTTGATAAATGGTTGTTGTTTTTGTTGTTGTGATTATGATTATTAATGATGTATCATATGATTGATGAAAGTAGGGTACCAAATGACTCACCTTGACCCATCACCAGTAGTGAGAGAGCATTAGGTCAGGCTAAACCTTACCAACTTCAACACCTGTGCTCTGGCAACGACCTCATGTAGACCGTCATTGCTGAAATAATACCTTTAAAATAACTATAGACATTAGTTGCTACAGAACCTAGCATTACTCTGACTTTTAAGTCATAAGGAGAGTGTCCTAGTTTTGGTTGCTATACCCAAATATCATAGTCTTAAATGACAGTGGTTTCTCACAGTTCTGGAGGCTGGGAAGTCCAAGGTTAAGGCACAAGGCAAATTCAATGTCTGGTGAGGGTCCACTTCTTAGTTTGCAAATGGCTGTTTTCTCACTGCATCCTCCCATGGCCTAGAGATAGTTAGCTAGCTCTCTAGCCTCTTCTTTAAGGGCACTAATCTCATTCATGAGGGTTCCACTCTCATGACTTATCGATCAAACACTTCACCTCCAAATACCATTACATTGAGATTGGGGTTTCAACTTATGAATATGGGAGGCAGGGGAAATATAAATATTCACCTCACTACAGAGTAAACAATCAAAGTCATTTGGCTCCTTGGGGTATTTTGCAGGGGAGAGTGGGTTTGGGAACACTGATGGCTGCCTTTGTGGTTGGACATTAAGAGCAAGTGTGAATTTGGGCTTCACTGGCATACGCCAATCAATACCAATTATCTTGTGGTTTCTTATTTACCTCTGATGCCTAAATTTGGCCTTTTTTCCTTTTGAGTTCCTGAGTGTGTATAGAAATCTTCCATGTGGCGGCCCAAGTTTCTGGATATACAAAGATATGATAATGTCACATAAAAGCTCAGGCTTTGGCCAGAAAGAAGCAAATGATAAAAGAATTAGTAATCTACCCTGTTTCCACCACACTGGTGGTTTTATGAGCAGCCTCATAAAAATACTCTGCTATGGTAGGGCTCTAGAGTGTCCAAACACCATTAGGCAATGAACTAAGCTTGCCAGCTGGGCTGACCCTCCTCCAAACGTGCACAATATGCATTACTAGTGGCATTTGAGGAGAAAAAGAGGCATTTTCCTTAAAAGCAGATGATTCTCTCTTAAGAATCTGCCCTGATAAGGGCATCTGGGCATTCCCTTCTACTTTTATCTCTTGAGGTTTAACTTAGTACAAATGAATTAGAACCATCTTTTAAAAGAAAGTGGGGGTGGGGGAATAGGGAAATCTTTTAAACATTCATAGACACAAAATTGCAGAATTCATGAAGATGAAATCTTTTAAAAAGTATTCAGCACTTTTATACAACCCTCATGCATCCTTCAATTATGCAAATGAATTTAATAAAATCAGAATTAATTTAAAATGTACATACCTCCACCACCCCATCTCTCCAGGCACCCATTTACTCATTTCTCTGTTAATCAGTGATGGTAACTTGTTAAAAAATTAGGAGGTTAAACTCCCAGGGCTTGGGAAACAGAAAACCCTAAACCAGAGCAAAAGATGTCTTCCCCTGAACTATGCCAGAAAACCAAAATGAATTGCCCTTCCATTTGAAAGTTAGAAGTGAAAGAAGTGAAGATACTTTCCCTCAATCAGAGACAGTTCATTCGTGGAGACATTTGTCCAAACTGCCCTATCATCTAGCTTCAAAGATATGCAAAAAGAAACCATCTAATATATTAGGATATTTTAGTTTGTAATTCCTTTTACAAGACTGGAAAAGAGGCGGGAAAAAGAACCAGAAGGAGTAAAAGAAGGAAGGGAAAGGGGAAGAGAAATAATGTTAGTATTATTAATATGTTCTTACTAATTTACACTAAGTCACAGCAAAGTGACTTTAAATTAGTGTTTTTATAACAGCTAATTAAGAAAGAGATTCTAATTACTTTCATTTATTATAAATACTGTGACTTTAGGATTCAAATACAAACTGATATTTTCCATGTTTTAAAATATATATATGTAGTTATTAACATGGGTTTGCAACAGTATAATCCATGAAACTGTTTTCACAAAGAACTGAAACATGACTCCATGCTTTTGTTTATATTATTAATTTCTTGGCTATAAATGTCCTCATTTCACACACAGTGCAGAGGTAAATAGTATCCTGCACTGCCTAATTATCACCAAACCTCAATTAGGAGAGTTCAAGTCAATCACCTAGTGTTGTACAATATATTCACAGTATTGTCAATACAGACCGTGAGTTATGCATGTTCTAGGTATGATTTATAACAGTGGTCAAAACTTTCATTACAGTAGTCCATAAAATATTAGCTTATAGTCACTGGAATGCAGTGTTCATCATTGCCCTTACAGGACTGTAGATCAGTTATGTGAGCACAGCATCATACAGGAGAAAACAAAATGCAGTGAAGTAAAAATGGTATGGTTACCCTTTGGGAGCTCATATTTAAAATGGAAATAGAAGCTTACACCAGAGAAAGGACAAGAGGAAATTGGCTTAAATTTATAGAAAGCAGGGACAAAACATTTTTCCTCCTGCTTTTAACCTCCCCATCCTATCCATGAGGTTGCTAACTGCCAGGTAAGCCAGACAGTACAATGAAAAAATTGAAGAAATTATCTAGCTGACCATGATCTTATTCTTATGTGAAAAAAATAAAATAAAATAGATATTGCACATGTGCTTCATCCTTCCTGCTTCATTTAGACAATTTTTTTTTATATCATTGGGGCTTGCACTAAGGAGTTTAAATGAAAAGATCCACTATCCACTACTTTCAAATCAAGTCAGGAAATTAATTGTTAATAACAGTTGGAAGACTCTGCTGGAGGTCATAACAATAGATCCCTAGATATTGTGAGAATTAAGACAGTTGTTTATTCATTCTGGAATAGCACTCCTGCAGTTCGGCAATCACCTTGCTATTGGCTTCCGGGTCCCGGTTTCATCCTTATCTCTTCAAATGAAATCATCAAACTAAACCACACCAAATTGCTTCCAACATAATTTGCTTGAAATTATGTCAGGAAACCAGACAAAATAATCAGTATAGAAAAAAATATATTTATTTTAAAAACCAAGGAGATTATGTAGGAGCATCACAAGTTAGATGGAGTCTCAGTTCCACCAATATTAACACTATCTGTGGGAACCTAAGGAAGTCTCTTAATTATTTTGTAAGAGTTTCTCCTCACCCACAAAAGAGCATATTGTTTTTGAGGATTAGGAATAGTGGGTACAAACTACTTAAGGGTAGTAAGGTAACAAAGAACAGTCGTGAAAAGGAAGAGAAAATGACCCAGAACAAAGCTTTGGGAGAACACAAAGGAAAAAACAGCCGAGATGAATGATCAGAAGGTAAGAAAGAGTCAGAAAAGTGAAAGGTCAGGAGGTTAAAGGAAAACCATAGTGCAGTGAAGAAGACAATGTAAGAAAGGGCAAAAATCAAGAAAATATCTCTATTTGAGATTAGAAGTAAATTCCCAACATCTTAGAGCAAGCAGTCCTTTATGAATCTGGTCTGCATTTCTTGTGAAGATCTCCTCTCCCCACTCTAGGATTAAGGAACCTATTTTGCATTTCATTTGTATCTCCCTCTGCACCCAGCACTGCTTATGCATCAAAGTGTCCCAGAATAACTATGCAGCCAGGCTGGAAAGAACCACAAATGCACATAAATGATGCTGCCTTCAGTGATGAATTTTTATACAAAAGTGAAGAAGATCAAGAACAGAGGAACAACTGGGGTTTCTCTGGACAAAGGAAATAGATGTAGAAATCAGGTAGCAGAAGGGCAAGTGCAAAATTGAGAGTGTACATAGTAGGGTATTAAGAAAGAGGTTGATGCAAGGAGATGGAGAACATACAGCACAGGGCTGCAGTATGGAGCCCAGAACCAGGATGGTCAGAATCTGAACTCAGCTTCACAGCTGAGTTTAGAATGACACTTTTCTAAGACTATGATTCCTTGAATGTAAATTGGGTTTTAATATCTCCCTGGGAAATTGTGAAGTTGAAAGAGCTTTATGAATGTCGATCATTCGTCACAGTGCCTGGGACATAGTATGCACTCAATAGATCATAGCTATCCCTGTTATAATTATTAGCATCACCAGAATCACTAAGCCTCAGTAAAAAATGCAGAAAAGGAATAGAAGAGGAGCATATAAATGGAAAGGAAGACACAGAAAAAAATGTCTGTATCTTCAGGGAGAGTGTAAAGTTGCAGCTGAGTGAGGAGGGTGGCTCCTGAATGCAAAGTTGGGAGGGAGATGAACCTGGGAGGACAGCTTTGCATCTCACAGTGACTCAGGGGTGAGACAGAAGGGGCATTGTAGCCAGCACAGGACCCTCCACTGAGTGAAAGTTCCTAGGGACATAAAGCTGGTTCAGGGCACAGAGCTGCAGAGGGAAAGTGCCCAAACTTCTGAGAAGTTAGAGGCACACTATCTGGTAGAAATGCAGGATTCAGAGAAGGTGGGAAATATGTCTTTCCCTCTGGCTTCATTGCCCCCTCCCTTTTTTTTAAATGTGTGCCAAGCTCGGTTTCTTGTCCTTGACTGTAGAACATCAGACCAGACAGGAATCTTAACATTAATTCACAGTTCTACACATTAGAAACTTAAACTGTGAAAGTAAAAATAAAGATGATGATGATGATAAAATATGTCAAGGTGAAATTGAAGATAAGTAAGAAATATCTCATTTTTGGTAAAGGAAAGTCAAAAGAGAAGATAATGAATAAATCTGAGAAAAAAATCAGAATTAGATAATATCCTCATATATTGGATTTCTGAAAGAAATTTTATAAGTGTGCAAATATATAAAATACACTGTTTTGAATATAACTTCATTGGACTTATGTTTTCTCCTATTTTTTTCAATGTACACTAAAATTGTTATTCACAAATAGATTGTGTAATGATAACTCAAATCAAGCATACATACATGTATGCACATACACACATGCATATACACACATGCATGCATATGCATATACATACATATGCACACAGACATATATACACATACGTATATGCATGCATTTATACACATACATATATACACATGCATAGATACATACATGCACACATATTTACATCCGTATACATGCACGTGTACATACATGTGCATGTATGTGCATGCATACATGCACATACATGCATACATACATATTTGGTCACAAATGTATCCTGAGCATTGATCTCATCCATTGATATATCCTTCTGTGCTCTGTTAGTGCAAATAAAAGAACACACATTCCCACGAACTTGAGCCCTGTTCGCATGACATTTAACATTCACACACATCTTTTTCACTAGGGAAAAGCTTTATTTTAACTCAGCCACCTATGCACCCACATTCCAATACTATTTTTTACTTGTAATCTCCAATATGCTACTCTGATAGCTGAACAAAAGAGAACACTTTACATATTTCAAAGAGTTTATAAACAGTGATTGATGCACATTGCAACCTAGAGACTTTATAATGAAACATGGAAGATGTCGTGGAAAGAAGAAGGTGTTTTTTTTTTTTTTTAATTTTGATAAACTCTCTTTAACAAGAAATGGCTTTGAAATCTCAAAGTCTAACCTAGACCAGAGAGCAAAGAGTCTTACTGAGCCAGGAATCAAGAATCTGGGTAAGCGGAAAAGAGAGGATGTTTTTCTTTTTTTTTTTTTCCCTCTTAAGAATCATTCCCACAATTCCTGCAAATAAAAGAATATTAATAAAAATAAAAAGAATTATTTGCACAATTAAAACTTCCATACAAGGGAGAGTCAAATCAGGACAAATTTTAGGTGGGTGGGAAAAGTCTTACGTACAAAGCATCTATTTGTTTATTGTTACTTTCCTTAATATTGTCCTCTAAGTAGAGACCAATGAGAGAAGGTGGGTAATATAATTCCATCTCCAGCAGTTGGTTAAGAGTTACTGATCTAAATTGTGTGTTTCTGAGGGCAGAAGCATTCCTCCTTTGTCTACTCCCAATACCTTATCCAGGGATGAATATCCAGTAAGCACCAACACATGCTTTGTTGCTAAAAGGATGGCAAGGCTAAGGGTGAGAGTATAGTACAAGAGTCTGGGAACCTTTACTGTAAAAGGCCAAAGGGTAAGTATTTTGGTGTGTCGTAATCTCTGTGGCAAATACTCAACTCTGCTCCTATAGGCTGAAAGCAGCCTTAGATTATAAGTAAATAAGTGGATGTGGCTGTGTTCCCATAAAACTTTATTTACATAAACAAGCAGAAGGCCAAATTTGGCCAGAGGGCTATAGTTTTATGACCTCCAGTTTGACATGTACAAATGGTGGTCAGATAGGCACGCTCAATCTAAAAGCAAAAGATCAGTTTATGTGTACTTTGAGATAGAAAACATCAAGGTCAGAAAAAAAAAAAAAAAAAAAGAAAACATCAAGGTCAGGATGAAGAATGAAATCAAACAGATAGTGTAACAAAGCTCTGTGGAACCTGAAGAGGAACTCCCAGAAAGGTTTCTCTGATATTTTAATTGCTCCAGATTCGAACTTGCTGGAGTCTCCTGTCAGGAGCTGACAGAAGTTACCAGTAGAATACCCTGGACAGATTTTAGTCTTTTTTCCAAACCTTTTTCTCAGTGACCTGGTTGGACTTTTCAGTTAATTTTTATACAATAAGAAATTGCAGAGTGGGGCAAACCATGATATTTACCAGAATCCATGAGATCTAATATAGTACATGCTCACCAATTCCACAGGAAAATGAGAAAAAAAGTAGAGATGAGGGTGACGGAAAAGGAAAGCCACTTTATAAGCAAGTATGTGTTAGGATTTAGAGCCATGTTAGATGTTGTTCATATTTGCTTTCATTTAGTTCTCATTTTAACTATGAGATAATCATTTCCCTGTTTCAGGTAAGAAAACTAAGATTCAGAAAGTTCTGGAGACTAGCCATATTGGCAAGAGGCAAAGTTAGGCTTCAAATCCAGACCTGTCACATTCCACTATCCACACCTTTCCACTGCTCCCCATACTTCCCAGATACTAGAAACATTCCTTCCTCTGACCACCCCCCCCCACATACCCCCTACGGTGCACAGAATCACAAGGCACTGTGATGAGGGACTAGAATGAGACCAGAATGACACTGAGATGTGGTTAAAGAGAGGGTGTATCCATAGAGTTTTAGCTGGACTGACTGGACGACGTTTGAATGTTAAGGTGAGTGTAGGAGAGAGATAAAAGACTGTTGGCACTTTTTTTTTTCTTACTCAAATCACACTATTTGGGGATAAGTTTGTAAATTGGAAGAATCCACAGTTGATAGGTCTATTGGGGAGCCAATGTGAGAATGCAAGCAAGTAGCTGGATATCAATTTTGGAGCTCAAGATAATAGATGATAGATAGATAGATAGATAAATGATAGCTAGCTAGCTAGCCAGAGAGATAAATAGATAAAAAGGGATAGAGATAGATACAGGGTAGGGGAGATGTCTGAAAACCAGCAGCATATAGATCACCATGAGAGAGAATATTAATAGAGAAGATATCCTAGGGCTGGTTGTTAGGACACTCAAAAATGGGAATCTGGTAAAAGAGAAAGGGTCCACTCTTCTGTTAGGAGAATCCACCATTACAAATATGTCAATGTATCCTGACTTAATTTATGTTTTCAAATATATACATTGCAGAAAATATTCCAATTATAGAGGACCTGAAGTTAAACATTAATAAGAAAGGGATGAACAGCTGCTTAACATACTGGATATAAAGGAGAAGGACCAGTTTAGGTTTAAACTGCTCATGATGGAAACTAAGATGGAAATGAAATTGAGAACTCCAACACTCAAAACAGAACAATAATTTAGGAGCCTACTGCAGTAAATTGGGCAAAACACAGTGATGTCTGCAATGGTCACCAATGACACCTACTCTCCTGGATTTCCTCATCTCTCTGGCTCTTATATGTCTCCTCTTGGTGCTCTCCTTCTTTCATCTGGCCACCCTGAAGTATCACTATCACCTGGGCAACCATCTTTGGCTTTCTTCTAATTCATTATGCTCTACCCTGTAAGTGTCTCATACAAGTCCAAAGCCACGCAACCACAGCTATGCCTATGACAACCAAACCTCCACCACAGCTCAGTTCCTTCCCTAAGCCCTAGTTTCATATTTCAGATTGTCTATTCCATCACAGCTGTTGCATTTCAGATGGAATATATCCAGATTCGGTCTCATTGTTTTCTACCCACAGCCTACTCTGTCTCCAGCATTCTCTCTACTAACCAATGGTATCCCTGCTACCCAGGCAACCATGCTAGAAATCTGAGAACCATCTTTGAATTTTCAATTTCCCTTACCTCCCACATCCAATATGAGACCAAATCCTGTCAATTATACTTCTATCACTCTTAAATCTGCCTTTTCCTCCCTATTCCCATGGCTGCTACAATTCATCATCATCTTTTGTCTAGACTATTTCAAGTTTTTTAACTCAACAGTATGCTTTCCAAAAGGAAATTCATCCACATTTCTCTTGTTTGCAACCATTCTGTGGCCCCTTCATTGTCTCTGGCAGTATTTCTCAAAAATATTTTTATGATCATGGTCTCAGGGCTCCTGGACTTCTTTATGAATTTACAAGTTGTACATTTTTTCAGTGATAACCCAACATAAAAATATAAGCATATTAAGGATGATGAAGATAACACAGTCAGACCTGAGATTTCAGTGGTGTCTCATCAGCAACCAGTGATGCCACATTCATTGTGGTGATTAAGAAAAAAAGGACATAGGAAAACTTAACATCTTTAACTCAAATAGCATCCCAGAACAATACTAAATAAAGGTCTTTCAGTGGTCTAAAGAGAGAGACATGGCGAGTCAATCTCAGACTTCCATGTCACATGTTAGTGTTAGCATAGGCATGCCAAGGTCAAAATATCTCTCCAAATTTTAATTGTAATAGTTTCATAACTTTATTTTTGACTTATAAACTTGTTTTGGTTATGTAAAAGATTTCTACATAAGGGGTTTGTGCTTTGTTTTGTATGTGTACATATGTAAGTAAGAATGTGATAAAAATAATTGAGGAGAACAATAGAAGTCCTAAGAGCTATTATCCTTGAAAAGGCACCCATATGTTACTCAAGTCTAAGATATACTGGTACACAAGCTCAAGTGTAAATGCCTCAGTATGTTAACAAGTTCCTCCATGATCCAGCCATCCTCATCTCCCATTGCTAAATGTATCTTGTGGTTCAGCTATTTCAAACAGCCTGCTTTGACGGAATTATCCTTACTTTCTCATTCTTCACGTTTTGCATTTGAGATTCCTCTGCTCTTTTAGTTCCTCATCCTCTGTAATCACTAGTTTAATTCAAATTGCATCTAATATATCTACTGTGTTCTGATTCTTTCTCATTTCTTCCGTCTTCAACCCCAAATAGCCAGGTAAATGTAAGTGCTCATTCCAAAGTCTTTCTCAAGGACAGCGTACATCTATTATGGCACTTACCACAAGGTATTGTTATAATTATTGATTTACATGCCTGCCTTTTTTCATGAGGTCCTAAGCAACTTAAAATTAGAGATTTTTTTGTATTCATCTTTGCATTGACAGTCTCTGTTACATACAGTAGTAGCCAGTCAGTGGATAATTGTCCATATATCTATGTGGATATATGGAAATACGAGGGAAGGACGGAAGGAAGGAAGGGAGGGAGGGAGGAGGGAAGTATTGCTGGATGATGGATGCATGCCTGCATGCGTAGATGACTAAACTGGTATATGGTAAGACACTTTAACTTCAAAGTACAATATATTTTAGATTATGACAACTGAGAAATCAATCTCTTCTAATAATACTCATAGTTTCTTCAGACTTCAAATCATGTCATAACAGTATTCTCGTTACCATGTTGGCTCCACATGTAAAGTATATTTTATAATCTACTTTGAAAGCATTATATATATAGATAGATATAGATATAGATATAGATATAGATATAGATATAGATATAGATACAACTGGAAAAAGTGATTTTTTAACCTGAATACATTTCTGTTGCTTAAGATATAGAAAGGAAAAATTTTGTGGTCAATTCAAATATTAAAGAGTATATCACATAAATTTTATATTGTCTTCAGGTCAAAATACTATCATTGTATTTTCTACTATTATATTTTCTTCTGATAAAAATTATAAGGGACCATTTGCAATAACATGGATGGATCTAGAGAGTATAAAGTTAAGCAAAATAAGCCAAAGAAAGAAAAATATCATATAATTTCACTCCTGTGTGGCATTTAAGAAACAAAACAAATGAGCAAAAGAAGAAAGAGAGACAGAGACAAAAAAGAAACAAATTCTTTTTTTTAAAGGTTTATTTATTTACTTGACAGAGATAGAGAGAGAGAGAGAGAGAGAGAGAGAGAGAAAGCACAAGCAGGGGGAGCAGCAGAGTGAGAAGGAGGCTCTCCACTGAGCAAGGAGCCCAATGTGGGGTTCGATCCCAGTACCCCGGGATCATGACCCACCTGAGCCACCCAGGTGCCCCGAAGAAACAGATTCTTTTTTTTTTTTTAAAGATTTTATTCACTTATTCATGAGAGACAGAGAGAGAGAAAAAGAGAGAGAGAGAGAGAGAGGCAGAAACACAGGCAGAGGGAGAAGCAGGCTCCATGCAGGAAGCCCGATGTGAGACTCGATCTCGGGTCTCCAGGATCACACCCTGGGCTGAAGGCAGGTGCCAAACCACCGAGCCAGGGATCCCCAAGAAATAGAAATAGATTCTTAACCAAAGAAAACAAACTGATAGTTACCAGAGGGGACCTGGTTGGGGGGAATGGGTAAAATAGGTGATGGAAATTAAGGAATGCAATTGCTGTGTGAGTACTGGATATCCTATGGAATTGTTGAATCCTCATATTGTACATCTGAAACTATTATTACACTGTATGTTGACTATACTGAAATTTAAAATAAAAAAATTATAAGGGGAAGAATTAGCTATATATTTCATGTCTCACTTACAGATAGAATTCATAAAAGATGATATGTTAAAAATGACAGTCTGAAGGAAGAATGCAGTTCAATTTGAACAAGGAATCCTGTGGTTAACCTATTTCCCTTCATAGGCTCATAGACATGCAAAGATGAGCTGTTAATTATGAATAGAGGCCAAATGAATACTAATTGTTCTTTGATTTGTTCTTTAAAATTGCTCTTGAGCTTTGTAAATTTTAATATGGTTTTGATTTTTTATTTGTGTTTGTTGTTAAATAAATTTTGGCTTTTAGGCAACAGAGTCACAATAAAAATCTCTATTTCCAGTTATAAGTTTGTAGCATTCCTATTCCTTTTCTATAATTCCAAAGGTATTTTTATACATGATATATAATATAAAAAATAGTGGTCATCAAAAATGCATTTATATTAGTTTATTATTTGCCCTTTATTTAATATATATTCCTTCCATGACATGTTATTCAGAAAAATTTTAAGTACAGAAACCTTTGAGGGTAGGAAAGAACAAAGACTATTGCAGTAGAACCCAGTAAAATTTCTCTAAGCACAAAGAATGACGTAATGAGGAATATAAATTACACTAATAGGTATTGTTAACAAAAGAAATTGTTAACAAAGGGGAAATTATATGTAAATTTAAAAGTTTTCACTTTTTCCTTTACATTGCTTTCTGAAGAGATAAACTCAATGACTGAGTTTTGGGAGCAATACAATATATTCAAGAGCAATCCTGCTTAATCCCTTTGGGTTTTCTGATAAATTGTGAAACTGACATAGTAGAATTTACCTGTACATTTATTCTGAACAGTAACTGAATTAATTCACTGACTGCAATTTTTTAGGGCAAGAAGTTTTCGTAAACATTAGCTCAAGTAAATTGAAGGGGAGGCCAATCTAGTGTCATAGGGAAAGAAATCATGCTGTTATTCTCAGTTTGCCAAGGAAAAATGGAATAAAAAGAGCACAAATGTGTCTTTTATGGCAATTTATAAAGGTCACACAATTAGTAACTTATTGAACTTGGATTTGAACTGAGATCTGCCAGACTCCTATATTCACCCAATTTTCACTATGCTGTCCTGCGAATTACACTCTCATTAACAAGCAACACAAGCATGTAAGTCTTGTGTTAAAAAATGCTTTTGTTATGAAGAATCCTGGGGGTTGTTTTGCCTAAATACCAACCTAGAATCCTTGAGCAAATTCATTTCCTAGGCTATCTCATAGCTACCCACTTAGAAAGAATATTTTAGGAAAAGGCTTAAAGATAGGTAAACTAATCAGAAAACTTTTGGTATGCAATATGAATATGAAGACAGAGCCTCATAACATTCATGTGTGTTCCACAAATATTTTTCCAATTATTAAAAACAACAAGAAGGAAAAGGATTCTCCAATTCCTAAGCCCATTGTGCCTCTGAATCTACCTTGGCCAAGCCTTCCACTCTCAAATGTTTTCTGACTTAGAATCTTCATACACAAGTTCCCTGAGGTGTCCCTCATTTTTTCATTTTCCAGCTGTTTTGTTCTTAGCTTCCCTACATCTTTTCTCTGAAGGAACTTCTTATCTTGAGAGCCTATTTATTTCTTCTCAGCAATATTTCTTTTATTAAAAACTATTTTCTCTTTCCTTAAAATTGGAGAAAAACTAAATCTACATCTTTCCTCGATTAATCTGTTGAGCTTCTTTCCTGTTTTCAGGAAAATCTACTGCTCTGCATTAAATTGCCATTCAGTAGACCTTGTAAAAATAAATGCCCTATTTGGGAGATGGAGGTAGGGAAATTTACCACCTCTTTCTACACAGGTAAGCCTTTTGTCTCTTCTGGAATTCTCTCTTTAAAAAAAAAAAAAAGGCCACATTTCAAATCAAGGGAAGACCACAGAGAAACTGAGTGTTCCAATAATCATTGTGCGTAGGATTACTTGTGCATAGGATTTTTTCCTTACAATGGATGTTCCATTTATGTATACTTAAGACTAGTTATACTTGATTCACTTAAATGGGCATAGTATGGGTTTTTGAAATAATAAATCTAGTAGTAGCTGATTTTCCTAGCTAACGCCCTTTTGGAGATGAATTTGCTATCCTATTCATCTTTGTATTCCTAGTCACTACAATGTTCCTGGAACATAGGAGGTACAAAATAAATACAAATTAAATGAAACTTTGACTGATGCATGGCTATTAGTTCCTTTAATGGAATGGGGTTTAACAATGAAGGAGGGAAAGAGTTTTTTATGTTCCAAATGAAAATCTAGAAAATTGGTGATGACAGTTTTAATGGACAGATATAGTCCTTTTTCTTATGCCCTTCTCTTCTCCATGTATCCCCTTTTAAAAAAATAGGCATTTGACCTGAAATCTTATGCCATTCTTTTTTTTTAAATTTTTTTTAATTTTTATTTATTTATGATAGTCACACACACAGAGAGAGAGAGAGAGGCAGAGACATAGGCAGAGGGAGAAGCAGGCTCCATGCACCGGGAGCCCGACGTGGGATTCGATCCCGGGTCTCCAGGATCCCGCCCTGGGCCAAAGGCAGGTGTTAAACCGCTGTGCCACCCAGGGATCCCTCTTATGCCATTCTTGTGGGGTAATTCCAATGTGTAAGTGATGTAGGGTGCCCACCCAGAGAACCTTACTCAACAATCATCGTGCTGGTCTCCCTTTCTTGAGTTGATATTCTTACTATTAGAGATTCTTTTTTCTTAAACAGAAATGTTCTAGAAGGCCAAATAAATGTTGAACTATAGAAAAGAAGGCTGTCATCCTACTTCCTCTTCATTAGCATATCAGAGAGCATTCATTCATCAAGCTAACTCTGGAAGGCTAAAATATGGAAGACTTCAGTTTCAACAAGTTTCTGAAGGATGAGAATGGGAGACTGAGTCGACACCAAGCCTTAGGGAAAGCTCATTTGCCTTTGTCGGAGGCTCTGTGATCAGCTCAAGTAATAGCTAAGGCTAGTAGGTTGTAAAAGTAAAGCCAAAAAATAGAGATAAATAGCAAAAACAAAAGAAGACCCCTACTTCCCTGACAAGGGCTTTAAAAGTAGCCATTTAGTCTGAGATTTGTACTCAGAAAACAAAGTTGCCATGTGTATTTTTTAATGATATCTTTTTACATGGAACAGCATTCATTATGAAAAAAGCCCAGTGGTAAGGAATGGTCATTTTGACTCCATAAAGCTATATATTAAGCCCTGGGAAAGTTTTGTTAAATGCTTAAAACCAGAAAGACTGTTGTGAAGAGTTGTTCAATACAACAAACAGCAAACCTCCATCTTCCTTAGGAACAGAACCCTGTTCTTCAGCCCAGAGCAAATGTTTCAGCTGAATTACTTTGGGGACTTTATAAGGTGTTGACACAACTTCTACTTTCACATCGTAAATGTGCCACCTTAATAATCCCTGTTTAATTACTGTTTATTATAAATGAATTCTCTCAGCATTCCAGTGTGGCATTTCTCATTTTCCTGTCAGTGAAGTTTCCTCTAGTGGAACCTTTGCCCCCAGCTACCAATGATATGATCCCAAGCATGCCCTGATCCAGAGACTGTGGGGAACAGCACCTGGAATGCTGGAGGCAACATCATTGTGGATACTCAAGTATATGGAAACTAAATAAGCCCTTAAAATTGTTAGAGAAAGCCACGGCACCTTCACAGCTAAGCATGTTTTCTAAAGATCAAATTATGTAGTCATGAGTTAGCATCATCCCTGTTCTGACCAAATATCCTGTCTTTAGAAGACTGACAGCTAATTAAAATTAACAGGAATAATAATTTCCCCTCTGCAGTTGCTCAAATGTAATGCATACTAGATTGACAATACAGAACACAAGAAAAGGATATGAGACAATCTGTTTGTATCTTCTGAGTGGCAAAATATTCTAGAGGTCAACCCAAAATTGAGCTAATTTTTGCAAACACTCATTCCACAGAATAACAGCTGGCCTTAATGGAATGTCAAGGGCTGTATGTTAGGGTAACACAATATGCAGGAATTAGAAAAAAAAGATCAAGTCAATTAATAAATGTTTTCCCTGCAAGGATCAGATGTACCAAATTTTGTGAAATAAATACTTGTGATAAGCAAAGCTTGGAGTGGGACAATGGAGCTATTCATTATCACCAGAGAAGGACATTACCACCAATATAAGAAGCTGAGATTTTAAAACTTTGGGTAATTAATTTCAATCAGAGCTGGATTCAAGGTCAGTTGTGTAATACCAGCCATTATTTTCCCTTTCCTACCTTTGGCAGGCATTTCACATGGCTCATCCATAAATAATTAAAACTAAAGTATCTGCTGCATCAGCTTAACTACTGCAGGGAAATGCAGAGGTCCAAGATTTTATTTCATTTGGAACTTCTAATAGAAAGGGAAACAACCTTCTCTGTGTGTTAAGAAATGCATCTTACTTCCTGCATAAACTACACAAACATTTCTTTTTAAGTGTTCAATATGTTCATCTCCATCTGGACCTTTCTAAACTGCTTGAGTAAATTGAGAAAAATTACGAAAGCAAAAGCCTTATGCACATACTGCCAGCATGAAATAATTTAAATCTGAGGTAACCTCCAACTGTCAATAGTGAGTCATCAGATAATGTAATATTTTTGAGACTCATGATGAAATAACGGTTTGAAATTTAGCAACATGAATCATGCTTCCAAAGTTTGAGGAGGGTGTCCGAAAGGACCCTTGGGACTCCCTCATTTAGGACTGGTTTGGGAAAGAGACAATCTCTAGGGTGTTTATAAAATGAGAAGAGAATTAATGGGGCTAAGATGGTTTATGAGGAGGTCAAAAACTTCAGTTGGTAATATTTTAATTTCTTCAGAGGAAATGATTCTGATTGTTCTTCATGCTTATAAATGCTTCATTTAATTTACAACAGATGCCTCTTTGAAATGTATGTATTAAAATGAAGAGATTCAGTTACAATCAAAAGCACTGTATCGAAATACAGTAAGCGTTTGCATATGCATATGCAAAACTCTAAACTAATATCACCATTCAGAAGAAAGAAGAGCAAATAAGATATTAGAGATTTTCAGATACCTGCCTAATCCAGAGCCAAACAAACATAAAATATGCAGCTCACCCAATCCCAAACTGAGGAGCCTGCTATGGTGAAGTAGGAAGTGTTGTGGTTTGGAGTCACAGTTTGAGTAGGAACTCTGTGAACTTGGTCAAAACACTCAGGTTAATTGATATCATATGGGATTATAGATTCGAAAGTTATTTGAAAGTCATTGTACAGATTTAGGAAAGTAAAAAGTTTGAGGAGAGAGAGATAAGGATATGAGGACAAAATGAAGGACTAGAGAATTATATTTGCATGACCTTGTATGTTAGAAAGGAATAATCCTGGTTTGGGGCAGTCACCACATTGACCCCAGAGAGGATGATTCCCTCAGTCCTATCAAGAATGTGGTGTGTGAGAGTACTCAAATATGCCTACTCAGAGAGCTTGAGTGGGTGTCCTTTTATGAATTTTCTGTGCAGCCCCAAGATCCAAACGAATTATGTAGGGGCCACAGTGAGATTAAAATGCCCTCAGCATCATCACCATCAACATCATTATCATTCCCTTCATCAGTATTATCATCTACTAGCTTTGATACTGGAATAATACTTTAATGTTAAAGTATTACTAGTCATAGTGACAAATGAAGATGTAACCATTCTTTTTTTAAGATTTTATTTATTTATTCATGACAGACACAGAGAGAGAGAGAGGCAGAGACATAGGCAGAGGGAGAAGCAGGCTCCATGCAGGGAGCCCAATGTGGGACTTGATCCTGGGACTCCAGGATCAGGCTCTGAGCCTAAGGCAGACACTTAACCACTGAGTCACCCAGGGGTCCCAAAATATAACCATTCTTAACCCAGATAATGTTAAAAAAATATTTATGTTTCTCCTCTTCCTGTCACAGAAACAGCTGTGTCTAGTAATGAGGAAACCTGCCCATACAAAATAAGATATTACATGTTGATGGTTCAGAAGTAGAAAGTTAAAGCCTCAACAAAATAATAATTCCTTAATTATTGTTTGGACTAATATTGTGATTCCTTTCAAATATATGTTTTGTGCCCCTATGAAGATTTGCTAATTTGAGATGACAAAGACCTACCCTCCTCCACTGCTGAATATCCAAAAAGCATCTCTACAAGGAACTTACTATCCTGCTGACTAAAGGCAATTCTCAGAAGAGCCTTAGTTTCAAGTTAAATATAAAGAAATCTTATAATTTCGAAGCTATACTTAGGTATAAAAGGAAGCCCATAACATCAATGTATTCAATAAGTTTGTGTGGTCGTCCTCTGGCCACCTTATTTCCTTCTTATAATGAAGTTCTTTTAACAACAAATTCCTTTCTTTAAAAAAAAAATCCCAGCTTTATTTCAATAAATAATTGATTTATAATTGATTACTTATATTAATTGTATAATTAATATACAAAAAACCCTACAAATAGTTAGTGTACAAAAGCTTATAATTTAATTTATCTTGGACACCCCCAAAACCATTACTATAACCAAGGTAATAAACAAATCTATCACCTCCAAAAATGTCCTTATAGTCCTTTGCTTTTTTTATATTTTCAGGGGTTTTTTTGTGATAAGAACACTTAACATGAGATCTAGTCTCTTAACAAAATGTTAAAATACACAATACAGTATTGTTAACTAAAAGGTACTATGTTGTACTATAGATATCTCTATAATTTAATGCATAATTGAAACTTAATATCCACCAAAGAACTCACCACTTCCTCCTTCCCCAGCCCATGGCAACACCATTTTCCTTTCTGCTTCGATGAGTTTGACTATTTTAACTATTTTAGATACTTCATAGAAGTAGAATCATATAGTAGTTGTGCTTCTGTAACTGGCTTATTTCATTTAGCATAATGCCCTCCAAGTTCATCCATGTCGTTGCATATGGTAGGATTTCTTCCTTTTGTAAAACTGAATTGTATTTCATTATGTGTGTGTGTGTGTGTGTGTGTGTATGTACATATATCACATTCCTTTTATCCATTCATCCATCAATGGGTATTTAAGCTGTTTCTATATTTTGCTTATTGTGAATAATGTTGCAATGAATATAGGAGTGCAGCTATCCCTTCAAAATCCTCATTTCAATTATTTTGGATAAATACCCAGACATGGGATTACTAGATCATGGTAGCTCTATTTTTAATTTTTTCAGGACCCTTACTGTTTTCCACAGCAGCTGAACTATTTTACACTCCTACCAACAGTGTATAAGAGTTCCAATTCCTCCACACTTTTGTTTTAATAGTAGCCATCCTGTTTGATGTGACGTTATATTTCACTGTGGTTTTGATTTGCATTTCCCTAATGATTAGTGATGTTGAGCATCTTTTCATATACCTTTTGGCCATGTGTATGTTTTCTTGAGAAATGTCTACTAAAGATCTTTGTCCACTCTTCAGTCGGGTTATTTATTTTTTCACTATTGAGTTGTAGGAATTCTTTATATATTTAGGATATTTACTCCTTATCACATACACATCATTTGCAAATATTTTCTCCCATCTATAGGTTAACTTTTCATTTTGTGGATTGTTCCCTTTGTAAGATTTTTAGTTTTATGTAGTCTCACTTGTCTTTTCTGTTGTTATTGTTACCTGTGCTTTTGGTGTCATATCTAAGAAGTCATTACCAAGATCAATGTTCTGAAGCTTCTCAATGTTCTGAAGCTTCTCCCTGTTTTTTCTTTAAGGAGTTTTATTTTTTTTTATTTTTTTAAATTTTTATTTATTTATGATAGTCACAGAGAGAGAGAGAGAGGCAGAGACATAGGCAGAGGGAGAAGCAGGCTCCATGCTCCGGGAGCCCGACGTGGGATTCAATCCTGGGTCTCCAGGATCGCGCCCTGGGCCAAAGGCAGGCGCTAAACCGCTGCGCCACCCAGGGATCCCCTTTAAGGAGTTTTAAAGTTTCGGTCTTAGCTTTGTCTTTAATTCATTTTGAGTGGATTTTTGTGTATGACATAAGATAAAGGTATTTCCCTTTCTGAATCTGGGTTTTAATTTTCTAAAACAATAGCAGAAAGTGATACTTAAATTATCCTTGGAGAGAAGAAATATATAGAGCACTAAAATGAATTCACACAAATGTAGACAAATTCACTTGTATTTTTATGTCAGCCTTTGCTGTGATCTACTCAGAGCATTTAGAATTGTTTAGGCATAAAAGAATTTTAAGGTATGTGTGTGGCTTGAGGACTATTCAACTCACAGGTCAATCAGATGTGAAATTCTGTGCCTAGCTGAAAAAGTAAAAGTATTGGTTCACCAAAGACATATTTAAAATATCTTCTAACGGCTAGAAAAGGAACACAATAAATGAAAGAATGGAAATTATAATAATAAAAAGGAGCTTTTGACTTAGTTTAGTTTTCTGTTTAAAAACAGAAAAAAATTTAATTAAAGCTTTTGAGAATATAACATTGCTTATTTTAAATTGAGCTGCATGATTTAAGTTTGCTTTAGTTCATTCTTTAAGTGGAGCTCAGACAAAAATTAGTAAGTGAGTTGATAAGAGAAACGAAATGTAGAGAAGAAAGGCAAAGACAGTCTGCCCTTTGTGGCTTGGAGCCTAAAGGGCTGCCTTCTACTTGAGAATAGGTAATATGCTTTCATGGTGTAGCGAATCTATCACACCCCCAAGAGGATGCATGCTACACCGTTTCCACCCAGGGGGCTCCCAGAGGTAGCAGATTTATAATAAAAATAATTCTGCATTTTCACATGTTCCAGCCTTAAAATACGGTGGAACAGATTGTTTTTTTTCACAAAAGATTTGTCATTGCATCTGATTGCTTCAAACCACTTTTCATCTTTGAACTTCTAGCTCTTTTTTCTTTCTTTTAATTTATTGGTTTTTTTTTCTATGATCTTTAGGCCTTTAGCAAAACTTCTCTCCGAGACACCAGTGAAAAGAGCCTCACTTTGTTCCTGGCTCCTCAGAGATTTTAGCGCATGTGGATTTAGACATACAATGAATAGATCAGTACCTGCAGACCCAGGACCTGTGGTCTTGGGCAGCTGGAAAGTGAGCCTAGATGTCCATAAGTAATTCCATCTGGTAGAAGTTCTTCTGTTTGGCCTCATTCTATCACCTACTAGACCTGTGTACTCTTAGGCAAGTTATTAAATTGTCTATGCTTCAGATGCCCCATCTCAAAATGGACATCAGATTTTACCTAAGTCTTTAGGGTGGTATTGAGATAGTCAGTTCTCCCCCTGTTTGCAGGAGGTTTAAACAAATCAGTCGGTAATGTGCAACTTATATTACAGTTTATTATAGTGCAAGTCATCTGAAACTCTACCCATTCTCCAGATTCAGGAAAATTTGAAAGCAATCTGAGTCCAAGGCACTTGGGCTCTGGTGGCAGGTTAGTTATAAGGCACCTCTAGGTCCATATCAGCTAATTCCTACCCAATTATTGTAGGAAATGAATTAAATTTTAAAGATGAAAGCATTTTTATAAAAGTTTAAAAAGTACAATTCTCATATACTCATAAACCTGATCACATTGGTGCCATGCATTATATCAAGAATTTGAATTCATGCACCCAATCTGGAAGAACAGAAATTGTACTGAGGAAATCTCCCAGGGAACTTCATTAAGGTTCTCACAAGGACTTTCTGTTCCTCAAATGCATGCCCACTGCATAACAAGAGCCCTGCGGTAAGAATTGCCACTGTGGTAAAGTCATGTAGCTAAAGGACCTCCATGTAGCCGCAGAGAATGTCCCAGGATAGGAATATCACTACTGTAGAGAGCTATTGTTGGAAGAGGGTAAAAATGTATGACTCATGAAAACATTTATTACCTCACTGAAATGAGGTTACTTTCTGTTTCCTAAAATTGATAGGTTATATTAGGATTCCTTCTTGACTACTGATGTTATAGATTTATTAGTTTGATTGGGACACCAGATTTAACAATCAAGGGTTTGGTTATTTATCTATATACTCCATGAAGGAGCTCTGATTTAGAATGTATAAAGTATTCGGGAAGAAAAATCACATGAACCTATAAAACAAAAACTGTATGAAGTTTGCTAACTTAGTTAACTCTAATCACATAAATACACATTGCAAGCTACAAACAGCATACAATTTGGTTCATATGTTCATTTATTTTTCTCACTGAGGACAGATAAATGCCATATATAGCCTGCTGTGACCAAGCCAGTGAAGGGAGAGCCAATCTTCAGAACCATGTGGATATTCTTCCTTCTTCATGAGAGTCCTGTGTAATTAGCAACCAGGGTCTACAAGCTCATCTTGAGGCCCAGTATCCTCTATCCTGGAATCAAAATATTCTTACATCTGGATTTTTAATCTAAGTTAGAGAATTGTTATATTCTCTATCAGAAATATTTCAGAGCTTAGAAATTTTGTGAAATATATCTTTAGTTCCAAAATTTGTTTTCATCCAATGTATACACTATGAAAGGACTGACTGTCTTCACCCAGGAAACCCACTTGTAGCTATAGGAGGTGTAGACACCCTCTATTTCTGTGACTCCACCACAGTGAGAGGCCACTGGTTTTAAAGTCAGAAAAACAGATTCCAGGGGATCAGTTCATTCTGAAGTTTCATGAATTTCATTGACCAAGTAATGCCCTCTCATTGCCATACCTGCCCTCCATCTTATTGATCTACAGTTGGAACAAACTTAATCTTACTGATAAAAGATGCCTCCAGTGTATGTGCAATCATTGCTCTGGATTTCTTGGGTGAAAATTGGTGACACCAAAGAAGTAAATACAATGAATGCTTTCTGAATATATCTAAGCCAACATATTATTGTAAACATGTAGAACCAAAATCAGAGGTTAGAGTAATAGAAACAGAGGCATATATAAGGTAATGGAGCCAGTCCTAGCAAAAGCTCTGGGACAGAGTGAGGAGAGCACATTCTGAAAGCTCCAAGATGAGATGAAGCTTTGAAACAAAGTGAAGGCCAGTGCAGCATTCTCCCACGAGGGCAAGGGTACAATAAAGCAAGAGGTAGTTGTGTTTATTCACGGGGGCTGATATAACAAATTACTGCAAAACGAGTGTCTTAAAACAAGAGAAATATATCCTCTCCAAGTGCATGAAGCCAGACATTAAAATTTAGATGTCAGCAGGGTTATTTCCTTTTTGTTGGCTCTGAGAGATAATCAATTTTGTGCTTCTCTCTTAGCTGCTGGTTGCCACTGGAGTCCTTGGCAGTTCTTCTGCTTCTAGCTTCATCTCCCCAGATGTCTCCTCCATCCTCACATGGCCCTCACCCCCCTGTGTCTTCTCAACGTTTCTGTGTCTCTTCTTTTATTATGAGTATACCAGTCATGTCAGATTTGAACCCATGCTTATCTAGTATGACCTCATCTTAACATAACTAATCATATCTGCAAAAACAATTTCCCAATAAGTTCACATGCTAAGGCTCTGGGTGGGCATAAATTTTAGGAGAATTCTAATTAACCCCCCAGTATAGTGGACGATTGCCAGGTCATACACGACCTTATAACCCATGGCACAAAGCTATTTTTCCCCCTTAAATGCAATGTTATATCTTTAGAAGCTTTTTAGCAGAGGAAAATGCAAATACATTTGTAAGATGATTCTGACCAGGATGTGAAGAAGGAAGTTTATGTAGAAAAGAAAAAGAGTACAAAAGCCAGTTAGTTGACTCTTACAGTAATCAAGCTGAGAGATATAGTGGCTTGAGTTAGTGTGCTGGCATTTACAGCCAAAGAACATGAACATTCTTGGGAACTCCCTGCAAGATGAAATAGCATGTGTTGCTGATGGATTTGATGTGGGAGGGAGGGAGAGGGAGGGACCCTATATTTCTGCTTTGAGTAACTGGGTGGAAGATGGTACCATTTATGTCAACAGGGAAGATTGCCAGTCAGGGTGGGGATGGATAGGAATCAGTTCCATTCTGGAAATATTACATTTGAGCTACACATTAGAATTCCAAGTGGTGATAACATAAGGCAGATGGATCCTGAAGAGAGGTCAAGACTTGAAAGATAAATTAATGGTTATCAGCAAGTTGAGGGTGATTAAAGCTGTTCTGGATGAGGTCATCTGGAGTTTGAATGCAGAGATAGGATAGCCTGGGATGCACTCATGCTTAGAGATTAGTTGGAGGAAGAAGAAGAACCAGCAAGAAAAACTGGATTATAAGCAGAAATGGGCACCAAAGAAGTTTTAGAACTGTTGCATGGTTCTGCCATTGTTCTATTCCTTCAACATCAAGAAAAGCATATCCCAGATAGCACTTGTTCCTTCAGCACAAACCCATAATGAAGAGGACACAAAGAGTAAATCTATACTCAACCTTTAATGTGAAGAAGAAGAAATCTTTGTTTTTGTGAGTCACTGAGAATTGAGGAATGCCCATTAACCATAGAATAACCTAGAAAAAGCTAAAGAAACCTTCACGTTTTATGTTGAAGATGTTGTTCATGGCTCTGGAACCCCTAGTATTATGGGAAGAATGGAAGCCTTCACATAAAACTTAGATTAAAAATCCAGATGTAAGAATATTTTGATTCCAGGACAGAGGATACTGGGCCTCAAGATGAGCTTGTAGACCCTGGTTGCTAATTACACAGGACTCTCATGAAGAAGGAAGAATATCCACATGGTTCTGAAGATTGGCTCTCCCTTCACTGGCTTGGTCACAGCAGGCTATATGGCATTTATCTGTCCTCAGTGAGAAAAATAAATGAACATATGAACCAAATTGTATGCTGTTTGTAGCTTGCAATGTGTATTTATGTGATTAGAGTTAACTAAGTTAGCAAACTTCATACAGTTTTTGTTTTATAGGTTCATGTGGTTTTTCTTCCCGAATACTTTATACATTCTAAATCAGAGCTCCTTCATGGAGTATATAGATAAATAACCAAACCCTTGATTGTTAAATCTGGTGTCCCAATCAAACTAATAAATCTATAACATCAGTAGTCAAGAAGAAATCCTAATATAACCTATCAATTTTAGGAAACAGAAATCTACCCAAATCAGACCCCAAATCTACCATTTATTAGCTTTGTGAATTCTAACAAATTAATTGACATCTCTAATTGACATCCATCTTCCTTTCTGGATAAAAGTGTACCTATCTTACAGAACCATTGTCAGGATTAAATGTGACAATACTTGCAGAACACTTGGTACAGTTCCAGCTTCCCTCTTACCAAAAGTTTTCCAAAAAGATACTATTGGGTTGCTAAAACATCATATGTCATTAGAATAGGGGAGGGACTAAACAAAATATATAGAGAGTCTATGTCTGAGGAATATCCCCTGCTCCTGAGCTGACTCCAAGGAGACAGCTGGTGCCCAAGAAATGGCAACCATGATACTATAAGTAGGAGCCTTCATTCACACAAAGGTCAGCCCCAAGGGATTCAGTTCCAAAAATAACTCAGACCATCTTCATAATGGAAGCCAAGTAAAAGCATCTCCTAGAGGTAGTAAATGAGAGGGTTTCTAGTAGCTGGGCAGTGTTTGAGAAAAGGAGAAATCTAGCACTCTTAGTGGCTAGACTGGTAGAAACTAAGAATAGGGCTAAAAAATCAGGAGATTATATCCACTTAGTATAGAACTTTTTTTTTTTAAGATTTTATTTATTCATGAGAGACACGGAGAGAGGGAGAGAGGCAGAGACACAGGAGGAGGGAGAAGCAGGCTCCATGCAGGGAGCCCGACGTGGGACTCGATCCCGGGACTCCAGGATCACACCCCAGGCTGAAGGCAGCGCTAAACCACTGGGCCACCCAGACTGCCCAGTATAGGACTTTTTAAAAAAAGATT
This sequence comes from Canis lupus dingo, assembly GCF_003254725.2. Lineage (NCBI taxonomy): Eukaryota > Metazoa > Chordata > Mammalia > Carnivora > Canidae > Canis > Canis lupus. Next base: position 52,932,727 of record NC_064264.1, on the reverse strand, counting down.
TTTTTAATTTATTTGTTTATTTATTTATTTATTTATTTATTCATGACAGACACACAGAGAGAGGCAGAGACATAGGCAGAGGGAGAAGCAGGCTCCCTTTGGGGAGACCAATGTGGGACTCGATCCCGGGGACCCCAGGATCACACCCTGAGCCAAAGGCAGACGCTCAACCACTGAGCCATCCAGGTGTCCCTCCAGTTAGTACAGAATTAACATCTCACCTAAACCATGTTATCCTTTTGAGGTAGGTATACACACACCCACTTTACAGATGAAGAAATTAAGATGGAGAGATTAAAGAACAGATTTAGAAATTGCATCAATATTTATGTCCCCCAAAGTCCATATTCTTTCCACTATACATACTTCTTCTTCTTCTCTTTAAAAAATAAATAAAAATAGTAAAATAAAATAAACAAAATAAAAAAAAAATAAGAAAGAAGAGATTTAGTCTTACGACCTTTGCCCATAAAAGAAATGAAGTGGGGAGAGAAAAATTGAAAGCATATGAGCACACAAAAGCTTGTACAAAAAATGTTTCCAGTAGCATTATTCTTAATTGCCAAAAAGTGGAAACAGGGAGACATCTATCAACGGATGAGTGGATACATAGATTGTGTCATCTACATACAATGAACTATCATTCAGCCTTAAAAAGGAAGGGAATTCTGACATATTCTGAACTTTGAAATCATCAATGCTAAGTGATACAAGTCAAACACAAAAGCCACATATTACTGGATTTCATTTATATGTAATGCCCAGAATAGACAAATCCCCAGAGACATAAGGTCGATTAGGGGTTGCCAGGAAAAGGGATAAAAGCAAATGATATAATATAATGGGTACAGATTTATCTTGGGGGTGATGAGAATGCTGTGGAATTGATGATGGATCTCCAACCTTATGAATGGACACCAAATTAGTCAATCATTCACTTCAAAGCTATGTGTTTTATGGTATACTAATTATATCTCAGTCAAAAAGGAGAGGGAAGGGGGGAGGTATAATTTGGGAGTGTATTTCTGGTAGTTCGTGGAGTGCTACAACCTATAACCCATGGATTCAATTCTTAATCTGATTATGTATCTCAGGTCCAGACCCCACAGTCTCAGAAGAGGCTCAGGAGAGACTGGCAGCCCTCAGCCCCAGGGGCTTGTCTGCCAGCAGAGCAGCAGTCCAGATGCTGCCAGGAGCTGGACAGAGGGGTAGCACCTCCAGGTGAGCTGCCATCGTGGACCCCAGATGCAGATTATTGCCCTCAGGGGCACTTGGGGACCCTGTGTGCTGGAAATGCCCATCAGCGCTCAACCCCCTGGAGTCATGTCAGCATCTTCAGTGCTGAGAATCTCCTGAGGAAAGAAAGAAAATATTAAATGCAGGAGAACAAGAGAGAGCCTTGTCTAATGCAGGTGGGGAAAATCTAACTGCAAAAGGCTCCCCTTATACCACACAGCTTCCTCAGGTCACAGAAAGTGCTGCATCCTCATAATAACAAAACGACTCTGGGGTTATGAGGCTCATGGTGAAGCAAGTTGCCCAGAGATAAAACCACCAAAGGAAAGTAAAAATCAGCCTGGTACCCAGATCTTTTCCCAATCCTTGCTATCATACCTATCAATTCCAGAAGCACACAGTCATTCTCTCTGACTTCTAGAATGGGAATTATTCAGAGTCTAAGGAAAGTAGCAAAAGGTAACATCGGTTGGTAGCTCAGAAGAGCCAAAGAAGAGGAGCCCCAGGACCTGCTCTCCAGGCATCCTTGACCATGAACTTCCTAAATAACCATCTCTGCCTGTGTGTTCAGTTACCGAGAAGTTCACAGGAAGTCAGATGGGAACTGCTGATAATCTGATACTTCTCTCTTAAAGAAGGAAATCAGGTGATGGGCAGAGGGCACTCAGAAGGAAGCTGATAGTATTTAATCTTGGCCACCACTGACCAAGAAAAAAAAAATGGAAATGCATCGTCACAAATCACCAATGTATTCCCTGTTATCATCATGCAGCATTCTGTAAAAACTTCGGATTTTCATGGTTTCAATAATTTCAATTCCTGATCAAACATTTCTTACCCCCTAGTTACCCCAAATAGGCACCAGAGCCTTAGATATCCAAGCATCTTAAAGCTTAGGGGTTTTTTAAACTCCTATGAAAAATTGCTATTATAATTTTCCATTTATGAGTAGTACCCCTGGCCATTAATAGTGCCTGAATCTTCACAAAACTTGAGTGCCCAGAGATGAGGAGAGAAATTTTCTTTAAATTTGATCCTCTCTCTTTTCTTAAAAAAATCAGCTCCTAATTGAGATTGCACAATGGTCCTGTCCAGATGCATGTATTCTTTTTGTCAGTGACTCGATATCTTTCAGATTACGGTGCATTAAAAATGTATCCAGAGAGTCTAAGGGGAAAAAAATAAATATGGCATTTGTCTTGAACTCATAAAGAAGGTCACACAAAAAAGGAATTTAATAAAAATCATTACCACCTAGAAGCAGTGCCAAAACTTAATTATACATTTTCAACCCCCAAAGTAAATGCTTTAACATCTAAACCCACTGAAAAGCTGCCCAGCTCTATTACTGCCATACCTACAGATTATTTTGTTTCGTTTAGGGTTTTTTTTTTTTTTTCTTGAAGTAGTCTCATTTAATTCTTGAATGCATGACCACCTAGCCTTGCAGGTAGAAAAAAAGTTTTCCTCTTCTGCTAAAACAGTCTCTATTCTCAAAGGTCCATGGCAATCCATCAGTGTGATCCTCTGGGGTAATTAGGCCCCTTTCCCCTTCCAGGCAGACGTTCTGGACGCTGCTGGCTCAAGCACAGCCATGTCCGGGACTGTATTCTCAAGCACTGAGTTGTCCTCAGTCCCTTTGTGCCATGGCAATTTTTCAGAAGGGAAATTAGTCCCCCTGCCAACTCTTATATTTTGTATAAGCCCAGATGTCACACTTTGCTAATGTCATACTAGACTGTAATATTTTTATAACATAGTGTAGAAAACCAAAGCAGAGCCAAATAGACACATTGCTGCCAGATGGTTGACCTTTATTTACTGATAAAAGTTTTTCGAATCATAAAACTTGAACTTATTAGAAATGAGCGGAGTTTTCAAGTTTCCAAGTGAGCCAATCCTCTCTCCCATTGACAGCGGGAGAGGAGATGAGCTCATAAAAATACAGGGTGTGTAGAAATCCAGAAGTCTTCAGGGTGCAGAGACAGGGAGGTGGCTTGCTCCCAGGGATACGGATTTTCTGTGTGCAGTAATGACTGGAGTTGTCTCTCATGAAATGAACTATGGAACTGACCTCTGCATGCCTGTGAGTTTAGGCACAGCCACCTGCCTTCAAAGATTGAAGAGGCTGTTTATTGTCAACCCATGGCTTGTCTTCCTCCCGTGTCTCTAACGTAAACAGGATGAAATAGACTGTGTGGTTTCCCGGCCATGCCTTCAGCTTACCCCTGAAGCCATTGCAGTACAGTAACAGAATTCCTAATCGAATGTAATCATATTATATTTACTTCAAAGAGAGGGCAATTATTTCTCCCTCATATTTCCTTGTAGGTTTATTTTCTTTGAAAATGTTTTCTGTCCTGACTCATATATTATTTTTTATTCTTTGCAATTTGTTCTAAATATGGTTAGGATTTTAATGGGTCCATTTTCCGTTCTAATCTTTTCTTGCCCAGAAAAATTATTCTTCCTACATATTTATTGATATTGGACTCTGAATGCTCCGCGCGTTCATCATGACCTTGAAAACAGAAATGTGCCTCTTTGGCATCAATGGCCATTTGTTAGGCATTTGAACAATAGTTTCTCCAATCTCCTATCATGGAGCCCCCGGAACCTACTTTTATATTTGTAACTTTTATATTTACATTTTATTTTTACATTTTATATTTATATTTGTTAATAATTTGCTGCCTCACTCATCTGAACTATATTGCCTTTTCATTTTTCACTATTTTCAGTTAAACAATAATCGCATTTTTGCACACTTCATAGATTTTCAGCCAGCCTAACTTTATCAAATCAAATTATGATTTATTCAAAAACCAAATATTCTGCCCTGCTCAAAGATTTTCTGACTCAGATATATTTAGAAATCTATCCATCTGTCTGTTTCTCCTCCTCATCTCCCCTCTAAAAAGTAGGGTCTTATAAACTCAAGTTTAATTATTGGTACCCTTCCCTCTACTGCAAAATGATCACCTCACTAACTAGCTTGAAACTCCCCATCCAGTAGGAGTATCTAAGTGGTTAAGCATTGGGTCTCAAGATTTTTCAGGCAAAAGCATCACTGGGAGGATCAATATATTTGGACTTATCATTCGATACTTGGGTTCAACTCCAAGCTCTGCATCTTTGTATGCATGTGATTGATGTTCAACATGTCACTTCAGTTCTCATACTTCTGCAACAGAAGATGTCAGTCACTGCTCACTGGTGTTCAGAGTCCTGTGTGTGATGAAGAATGTACATACAAAAGTGATCATCAACTGAAAATTGTAAACTATACTATCAACATTAATGCATACCACTCTTTGCTTAAGAGTTTATTCTTTTAGAGGAAAGAGAATGCAGACGATGAGATATAACTCTGGAAAGGTGAGCTAGGGAGCAAAGAGAGAGGGGGAAGGTAATCACATGACATGCTGGGTGGAGGAATAGACCCCTGAGGAGTCACACACAGAGCTGGGGGGCAGGGGGAGCGATGAGAAATAAAGGTAGGGAGAGAGAATCCATAGAACTTCCAAGGAAAGGAAGGCCATAAGAAAGGGAGGTGTGGACACTACACACAGGTTCTCCTCTTGGGGATTTTTGCTTCACCCCGTCCCTCTGTCCTTTGGCCTGCTTTACTTCTGTCTGTGACAAAGGACAATCTCTGGTTTTATAGTCCATCCATATAGGTGAGGAGCCATAAAGCCTCAGCTCATTTTTCTCTTGTGACTTAAAACAACAAGGACAGACTCAGTGAAATGTGCCTGGAATTGTACCTTGAATAAAGTGAGCGTACAATCATTGTGGTGAAACAAAGATGAGAGGAAACAAAATCTGAGTTCTAGATCAACATGAAGGTAAGTAGTTCTGTCATCACTCATGGGCCTAGTCCCTCAACACACAAAAAAAGAAACACTGAAGCTAAGACTATTTTCTCTATAGTGAGTGAGCAGCATATAGCTCACATATTTTCCCTTTTTCTTCTTTACTTTTTCATGATGATATGGAAGACAGAAGTACAAAGCTCCTACCAGCCCATTAGTGGGAGGAGAACTTTCAGAGCAGCAACCATGCACCAGACAGGACCACGGGTCTGGGCAGATGATTGAACCAGGCTTTCTCAGGTGAGAATTATATATTGCTATCAACTTCAAGCTCTGCCCCATTCTATGCTTGGGATGCACTTAAGCTGTGCTCCTTTGAATGTTGGATATTGCATTTGTTTAAAGTGAGTATATTCAAAATTAAAAAAAAAAAAAACACATACATACAACTAGCAGTGATTGATTTAGCAAATCCCTTTCATCAAAGGCCTACCTGTTTTCTTCAATCAAGTATCCTATAAAGTCAATTGGCCAGATATCCCCTGGCGAATTACAGTAGAGACCTTAGCAGTGAGTTATTTTAAACAATATCTTTTGGGAGATAAATGAATCACAGCAGGAGCGCTGGCAGCAGCAGCAACAACAACCTGGGTCATCTGCCTGGGCACCCGCCATGCCTCAGGTTTATCTTCGGCTTCTTGTTCTATTACCTTAGCACTTGAAAGCAGGCTTTTCTCATTTGTTTTGTAATCTGTTATTCGGATAATTTCTCTTTCCCTTGTGTATCTCAAAAGACATTTCCCCAGTTCCAGGAACTGATTTCTTTCCTAAATTGCCTTGCTTTGTTTTTCTCCTTTACTGCTTTCCTCTATCTTTTCCAAATATTTCTCCCACCAATCTGTTCTCCTCACTGCTTAATCATCCACCCCACCCTTGATCTTTCTCTATATTTTCTCCTTTCCAAAGCAACCCATCACCTCTGAGAAACTCTTAAATTTCCATGCCACAGTATCAACACTTTTTTTTTTCTAGGTGGGAAATAATTTTTCCCCAATTCAATTTGCCTTATATTTTTTCCTATAAGTGAATTCTCATGGCATATGGTATGGATATTATCTCCCCCTTTCTAAAGAAAGACTCCAAATACTTTGTGTCATATGTAATTTTTATTTTGGCAATCCCTGCTGGGGCCAGCTTTCTCTGTAATGCAGCAAAGTCCCCTCAGAACATTAATCTTGTAGTATCCAGAAATGGAGATAATGCTCAGATGTCCTTCCTCATGTGCACATGTATACATGTAGTATGGCACAGACTTCACAAAACTTCACAAACCTCACTGTCCTCCTACTTCCTTTCCTGACAATCTCTAAGGGGAACCTAAAGTCACCCACAAGTCTAGTGTTTAGGAGAAAAGATTGTAGGTTCTAGTTTCGGCTGTGCCCAGAGATGCCTGTGGCCTCGTCTTTATGGTGGAATGGCAAAGGAGAATGGGGGAAATGAAGACACATCAATGTGACTTTCTTCCTCTCACAGCCCTAGGCAATGAGGCTGACTCAATGCCTTCCCTGCTTCGATGACACCTCTTGACATAATTTTCATGCTGAAAAGTCATATAGCTGGTAAACCTCCATCATTCATAGAACTAATCCATGCCAAGAATCTATCTTTAATTGTGCACCTTCTCTAATTTATCCCTCTCTGTGGTTTCCATACAATTTACACACATTGTTTTTAGCTCCTATTTCCTAAAACTCGGAGATTTTTACATTATCACTCAATCTCTCCTCATTCTTCCCAAACACTGGTCCTCTAATGAATGAATGGAAATCTCTCTTTCGTGACCACTCAGCTACAAGCACCTAATCTGGGCTTTCTTTAGCAAACCACATCTCTTCAACAAGTTATGTAAAAATTGGTGAATTTCTGATTTTTCCTCTGCTTATCTCGTGTTTTGTTTTTATGTTTTGTTAGTTGTAAAGATTCTTCTTTATTTGCCCTTCCCCCAGTCTTTCTCTTGTCATGCACTTATCCATGCTCCACTCCTAACAGGCAAACAGGAAGGATCATCTCTAGCTTCCAAGGGTTTAGTATTGTATCTGAGGACAGGAGATATTAACATACAGAATTAAACATGGCAGGCTCTTTTTTCTAAATACCAAATGAACAAGACAATAAGCTCTACAAGTTACAAGAGAAGCTTCACTGCAGGATAGTGTAGATGTAGTCAGCAGAACATGGTGGGGTATGGACAGGTGTGCAGGGGGAGGTACATCTAAAAACATAAACAGTTACTACACTGATGGGGCCAGTTCAGCAGTACAAAGGAGTTTATGTGGAGGATCCCTAAGATAAATATGATGCAAAAGGCAAACTAAGCCCTGATTGTGATGAGCCAATTTGCATATCTGGGGCTTTATTTTGGTAGCATTAGAGAGACTTGGAAAAATTTTAGGGGGAAAATGGCAGAACCAAAGCAGCATTTGGGATATAAATCAAAGATCAGAGTGAGTGGTGTCTATAGAAGGAGGCAGGCATCTGCTATAGAGGTCCAGTATAAATCTATCAGGGACAGATGTGAAGAAATGGCCATATGAGGAAACCAATGCAATTTCCATTAAATGGTCAAAACCCACCTGTTGGATAATCAATTAGCAGAGCACAAGGGACAATGATACAGATCTAGTCTCTTTCTCTTTACTTGCTTTCTCTTCAATCTTGGAAAGCAGTTTAGCCACAGGTAATGTTTATTAAAGGATTACACAAACGAGGAACTATGCTAAGGACTTTGCACATGTTAACTAATGTATTCCTCATAACAAACCATTTGAAGATAAGAAAATTGAAAGCCAGAGAGATCAACTAACTTGCCTGCGCTCTCCCGCTACTATTCTTCTGACAGTTTAGCTTCACAGTCTGTGCTCTGAACCTTCCCCTGCGCTACCTTTCTTATCACCTGGAAATCACACAAACTTGGTATTCAAACACACCAGGGTAACTAATGCCCAGGCTCCCCGATGTCATTCCAATAGGATGTGGGAGTCAGTTGACCCCCACCAAGCCTCAGCCCCTACCTGTAAGACAAGAAGATGCCAGATCCCACCTTCGAGAGTTACTGAAAAGATGAAACAATCTGGGCAGCCCGGGTGGCTCAGAGGTTTAGCGCCGCCTTCAGCCCAGGGCTTGATCCTGGAGACCTGGGATCGAGTCCCACATTGGGCTTCCTGCATGGAGCCTGCTTCTCCCTCTGCCTGTGTCTCTGCCTCTCTCTCTCTCTCTCTCTCTCTCTCTCTGTCTCTCATTAATAAATAAATAAGATCTTAAAAAAAAAAGAAAATGAAATAATCCATCTCCAATACTTTACAGTGTCTGGTGAGCTTTCTTTCCATACTAATAATAGATGTTAAGGTTCTGAACAAATGCAGTTTGACACCATTCCCTGTGGACTGCCCTCTCTTCCAGGTGAACTCTTGAATATCACCTAAATTCTATTCTGACAGTAAGCCATCTGAATAAACCTCTTGCTGGCAAAAGTTCACAAATTCTTAAGTGCTTCTGTGCCCATGGCCTCCCACTTCTAGCGAGATGGAGAGTGAGATAAGAGAGAGCCTCCTATTGAAGTCATACAAGGGTCTGCATCTGGGGCTTGTGTGCAGCATCCTATGTGTCTCAGGCACCCACAGGGAGAAGATGAAGCTTTGTTCAAGTGTACACACCCTATCTACACTGAAGGAAAATCCCGTTTCTTACTCGGTCAACATACTCTTCCAGTGTCTTATAACTATAGACATATGTCATCTTTAGCAAGCATTTCATTTGTAAATAATACATAAACAGTCTTATCTTCTTGCTGCTTCACAGCTTGTGAATGATGTTCCAGCAGTCGTTTTTATTTTCTTCTCCAGAAATTCCCTTCACAAATAAATCATAATTTGTCCGCTCCTGAAATGGACACCACATGCTTTCATGCCTGGCATCCCTGACTGCCCAGGGCTCAGGTGTCTCTGTCATCTCCACCGGCTTTCTCATCAAGGCTTTTCTGACAAATATTACTTTCTAGACCTCTCATCTAGATCTTTCTAAACATCAGCATTTCTTTAAAAAATACAAGCCTTAAAAATAAAAAAATAAAAAAAATACAAGCCTTTCTTTAAGAATCTGAGTAAATTGTCCTTTCTACAGCAAATTAGACATTTTCTACTTCCCTCATCAAATGTGTGGTTTCGTCTTAAAAATGTAAAACCTTGGCTCCTTCCACTATTTTTTTCTGACACTTTATTCTCTTATTCCGTTCTCATTCTGAGTTTGAAATGAAGACTTAAATTTTGATTATAGTTTTTCTCTCTTCTCTTGATCTCACTCCGGTGGATCTTCTCTCAAGCCTCAGACATCCAGACAAGATATATACCCTCTTTCCTTCTCTTCCGTGGCTGGGAAATTTACATAATGATTAGAAGACTCCCTTGGATCCCCCTTTGTAGTGCCATATGGTAAGCACACAATAGCCATGTCTTCCTTCCAATAATCATTCGTAGTCAGGGAGGGAACTGCTTGTGAAACCACTTTATAAAAGTAAGATACTGAAGAGTTGATTAATTTTCCTAAGATTAAAAATTAAATCAAATGTGGAGCATAGTTCTCTGAGGCTTTAGTGAGCTATGGCTGCCTCTCTGCTCTCATGATCCTGGTGCAACAGGGAGCAAACCTTCACTGCAGCTCTCTGCAATGTCATATTCCATTTTCACTTACACAGACATCTGAGATCATATAATTTTTCAGTAATAGTCTAAAATTTTCTTTCAGTGTAACAGCTATTAATTTATACTTCAAGTAACATGAGGAACACTCAAGGTAAACCCAATATTGTCAGATCTGTTCTCCACGACACTCTGTTCCAGGCCTGTTTCTACTATGAGCTTGCTGGATGGCCAGAGGAAGTCACTTAACTCAGATAAGTCTCAATTTCCTCATTCATAAAATAAATGGGCTCTATTTTCCCTAAGGTCTCTTCCAGGTCTAACTGTTTTTAATCTGTGCCTTAAGATAGAAATAGTCATTGCCAACTTTCTCAGTATGCTAGCTATGTCCCCTGAGATTTCACATGCTGGGAGAATTTTATCTGCAAAATCCGAGGCATAAAAGTGTATAAGTGAAATATGAAAGGCTTATTAAACAAGCCATACCATTTAAACAGGGGTATGACAAGTGTGGCTTCCCCTAATAAAGTGATCCAGCTTCCTAATCCAGGGAGAATACAAATAGAGACTGGCAATACAGATGTCAGGTATGTTCTGCACTATAGCAATGCATTTATATGTCACTTTTCAGTTAAAATTACAATTTTTTTGACAACCTACATCCTTCTTGCTACAATCAGAGTGAATAATCACACTGGCTTCTCTTTTTCATATACAGTTTTTGCAGCACCATGAGCTCCAATCATGATAACTCTAAGGAATTCAGTTTCTTGTGGAGAGTGGAGCAACTTCTTTCTTCAAAAGACGTGAATTTCTAGCAACAAATAGATCAGAATTTTAATTCACATGAGCACTGTGTATAACTAGGTCCATTGAGCTGTTGTCAATGCAACAAATGAAAGTTGGTCCCAAGATTAAGTATCCCTAGAAATCTTTTAGAAAAGAGTCTTTAAATGAATGACATATTAGAAAGTAATCCTTTTTATGTGTGCATCTTGGTTGGGGTGTTTGCAATGCAGATCCTGATTTCTTGTTTCAGGGCAGAGACTGCGATCAGGATGACAAACCATGTGGGTCTCCCAAAAACTATGGTGTTTCCTGGGACAAAGGGCTTTCAGTGCTGGAAGTGGGAAAGTCCTGAGCAAACCACTATGAATTATTCAGCCTACCTGAGATTCCTTGCCTCTATCAAGCCCCAAGTGCTGCTTCGGATATGAGCAGGAGTCAAGTAGAGCTTCCAGAACACATGATATGCATGACTGGTTGAAAGTCAGCTCTCTTCCTTTTTACTTGCATGATTTTGTGCAAGTTTTGGGAAACATACCAAACCTCAAATTCTCAAATAAAAATTAGGATGCCCACTTCACAGGGATGTGAATTTTAGAATACATGAAGACTACAAAGTCCTTGATCAATCAGAAATTCTCAGTGTTAGCTTTTGATGTAATCAGTATCATAATTTTTCTCCTATAAAATATCAAATGAATATCACTATAGTATAGCTATAAATGAAACTTGGTTAGATATGATCTTAATATTTGGTTGACTTGAAACAAGATTTCGTATCTCTTGCTGAGCAAATATATCTTTAGAAAGTCAAGTGCATATGGCAAAATAACTAATGTGTGTTCTATTTAATGCTTTAAAAAAAATCTTTAGAAACAAACTGCTGCATCTACGTCAAGCTCAATGTATTGTAATAATTGGCTCACCATTCAACACTGAGTCCATTCAAGAAAGGGAAATTCCAATTTAATTGTGTCATTTCATAAGTATAATAATTAAAAGAGAATAAAATCAAAATCCTATTTAGTCAACGAGGAAATCAAGAAACATAGTAAACTTCCTTGAAATCCATTTTTTCCTTAAATGCAGTTTTTGGGAGATAATTCCTCAGTTTGGATACTAAAATCACATGTCACCTAAGACCATGATGGTCCCAATAAGATTATAGGTCTTGTTGTTTGGGCCCGAGATTAGAAAGGCTTTAGGCAGGAGACAATCATCTGAAAAGAAAGGGGCAGAAGTGAAGATCCTTGATAAGTAAAAACTGATGAGATTAGAAGCATGACATGACAGGCAAAGCAGAGGGCATTGGATGAGCATCAAAGCAACCCCAGAGTTCTAAGTTTGGTATTCTAAGTATTAAACACACACACACACACACACACACACACAAAGAATTTCAAAACCTCATAAAAAGGATGATTTGAATCTAAATCAACCGTTAATTATCTTAGTATCATTAGCCATATATTTGTTTTTTAAGAAAGAGAGAGAGCAGGAGAGCAGGAGAGTAGAGGAAGAGGGAGAGAGAGAATCTTAAAGCAGGCTCCACACACTGCACAGAGCCCAATTTGGGGCTCGATCTCAGGATCCTGAGATCATGGCCTGAGCGGAAATCAAGACTCAGACACTTAACCGACTGAGACACCCAGGTGCTCCTAGTCCTATTTTTAATTCCCTATTACACTTCCCACCTATCTCACCTTTAGAAAAGAACTGCATATCGAAATAAATTGGAAGCTGATGATCATTAGGGTGAACTTCTCTTCCTTCTTCTGACTACTTTTAGGGATTGCTTTCTACTGTGTTGCCTAGTATTTGAACATTAGAGTCAGAAATCAAATTGTGAACATATTGAACATGCTTATGATTATTAAGCCTTTGGATATGACCTGAGCCACTGTTTACTCATTCACTCCCTGGGCCTATAGGACCACGGCTTTTCATGATTTGGACATGGCTTACCATCAAATCAATCAGCATGCCAATTGGCACAGAATAATTTATTTCATGTTAGTTGCTATTTACTAGCCTGGGAATATGTAGCTTTTCAGTGATGTTGAAGATAGTGGGTTTTTTTTTATAATAAAAAGTATTTAACTATGTATTCCAACTTTCATATGACAAAATAGAAAAATAAGGAAACCAAGACATTTGTAGGAGGTCTGGTACTAGCACTTAGTTTATCTAACTCTTGTTCTTAGCCTGTGTCTCTTGAGCCAATATTGACAGAGAATAAAGAAAAATTGCATCAATGCTTGGGCATCGATCACGTACTTTGCCATTTGTCAATGCTTTTAAAAGAAGTAAATGCTCCATCCTTGCCAAGCCATTTTGTGGATACTCATTTCATCCTTTTTTTTTTTTTTTATTCATTTCACATTTTTCCAAACTTCTTAACCGCCCCTGAACTTTGTTGAGCAATTGCATATTCAAGGACATTCATTCACGTAGAGCAGAGTCACCATACAGGAAACACATTGCTTGGGACCCAGATGAGGACTGAATATGCCACATCACATGAAACACATCCATGAGGTAAGTGTGATATAAAAAATCTTACATCATATTCAAACATCTTGAATGTGGCCGTAAACTGATTGCTAATTTGAATATCTGATTTTCTAAGTTCTTGTGTATTCAGATTTTTGCAATCTAATAATGGTGAATTTATTCTCTACGTAACACACTCCTTGAATAAATAAAGTTATGTTTCTGTGCCTTCCTTCAGTGTCCTATTATCCTCAATAAGCCCTGGGCCACCTACAGTAAGAAATCTCCTATTTTAAAGAACTACTTTTTAAAAAATCCCTAAGGGGGCAGCCAGGGTGGCTCAGCAATTCAGCATTGCCTTCAGACCAGGGTATGATCCTGGAGACCTGGGATCGAGTCCGACATCGGGCTCCCTACACGGAGCCTGCTTCTCCCTCTGCCTGTGTCTCTTCCTCTCTTTCTCTCTGTGTCTCTCATGAATAAATAAAATCTTCAAAAAAAAAAAAAATCCCTAGGGCTTCCAAAACAGTTCCATCTGACCTCTATGTGAAAGCTCAACATCATCCCTCTTATCCCCTACACTTGGCAACTAATTTTCAACAATCTCCCAAGTACCTAAGTAAGACAAGTTACACATGTGCACATACAAAATTATGTGTTCTTAACAAAAGCTGGCTTGGGAGGGGGAACTCTGTGGCTGTTATCTACAGATATTTTATTTGAACAGATATTATGAATGGATTTTAATTGTGCTTTCAGATATTAAACTCCCACCAAGGAATAGCTTAATAGGACTGTAGAAACTCAATAAAATAAATCAATAGCATATGTCCTTGAAGACTATTACGCTTTCTAACATTCTGATCGATACTGACATTTGACCTGCGAAATTTGTCATCTACTGATTTTTTTAAAAAGAATTTGCTGATATATATCCAACCATATATAAGAAAACATATTAAGGAAAACTTTATTCCCCAAGGCTCTTGCCAATATTTTTCTGATACGTCACCACATTAACCACCTCTCTCTTGCTAATGCACCTCTTATTGCAGGAAATTATCATGATTCTTTATGTCAGATCTGTATCCTCCTCTGAATCTCAAATATCCATATCATTCAGTCACCTACCAGGTCAGTATATTCGCTCACTGCTTGCAAGTCTTTGTGTGAGAGGTGCACAAGCCAAAACACTAACTCCATGTTTTCTAGAAAGTACAGTATGGTGAAATAGAGCTGAATCATTCTATATGTCAAGTTCACAAGCACCACGGTGAGAGACGAAGAGAAGCATGATTGGGTCTCTCATAGTTCCTTTGTCCTAACAGAATCAATCTGATATTGACATTTTTGTCCTTTCTGACACTGCTGTGCTTATCTGGCTTTCGCTGAAATCTATACCCTAAACTTTATTATTGTGGCTTACTTCTGACATAAAAGAACACTAAAATTTTATTTTTGAGAAACATCAGAAATGCCGCGAAAACTAACCAAGCCAAGGGGCAAGATGTCAGGGTAAGCTAAAAACCTAAGATTTTGGGGGAAATTTTGCTAAAGAAGAAAGAATTGGATGAATTACAACACTGTGGTCTGGCAGTGCCAATAGTCAAACATGACAAATTATAGACAAAGATTATAATATACTCAAAAACCAGATGGCAAAGAGAGACAGAGGCAATGACTGGAATTTGAAGTGTAGGTGAAGTTTGTACACAGGAAAATCAACTAATATTTATTGAAGGCCTATGAGGTACCAAGTCTTCACAGCCTGGAGGAAGCAATCTCAACTCTCTCTCCCATTGGGGAAACCTGAGGTTAGGAAGGTGAATTAACTTTCCAGGGCCACTCTGCTCCTAACTAGAGAAGCTGAGATTTGAACCCAGGCCCACCTCATTCTAACATCCTCATCATGCCATCTGCTTCTCTCCCACGTTGTCTTTTTTACTGGCCAAATCTCTGAAATGCTAGTTCATGATCTCTTCCCCTTGATGTGCCTTTCTAACTTTTGCTCCGTTCTATGTTCTATGTAGAATATAGAAAGAAATACTGAGAAGACTCTCACAATTTCCCTTTTTGAAACCATGCTACTCTTCTTTTAAGGCTCAGCTTCTGTTCTCTGGCAGTGGGAGAGTGACAAGTACCCAGGGAATAGAGCTGCAGGAGACTCACACAAAAGCAACGGGTGCTAAGCAGGATTTTTGAGGAAACCATATGTAGTGATAAACTTTTTAAGCAAAAGGATAAAGACAAAATTCAGCAGGATTGTCACCTCTGAGGAAAAGCAGAAAGGTGATCAGTGATGAAAACTCAGGTAGATCCAATGTCATTTTGCACGGTTTTAGGGCTTAAGTACGTGGACAACTGAAAGGCATATAATCTATTATTAGGCTTTATAAATAACAGATATGTTCATATACTACTTTGTTGTTTCATATGTTATATTAAAAATAAGAAAGGGAATTGATCCAAGCCCAGAGCAGCAGGCAGGCCGGGCACTCTCTACACAACTAAGGTCCTGAGGAAGACTTTGCCTCTCCCTCCCCTCTCGGAACCAAGCCAAGGCACACACTAACCCTTTGCTGGTCCAAGGCATGCTCTGCAGCTGATTGCTGAGAGCTGACTCTGTGCCTCTTGCAAGGGAATAGCACACCATGAAGCAATGCCGACTGTCTAACCACTAATTGCAGCTCAGGTACTCCCACCTGGACAAGTGGTAAGAGTCTCTCCAGCTCTCCATCCTCCTGTGCTCTGCTCTATTCTCCTGGTGGGAAAATGAAATCTTTACATCTGTCAGTCAAGGGAGGAATGCTAACATCTCTGATTGGATCTTTGTCAGTGTGATGCTGAAAAGGAAAAATTGTTATTGTACTGTACCAGCTGGTAACATTTTAAAAATAAAGTAAAACAGACAGCCCTCGTTCTTGTCTAGGAAGTTTAAAAGAAGCATGTTTTCCCTTTCAGCACTTACAGCAGTGGTAATTTTACATTTATTTGTCTGAGTGTGTGGCTAATGTCTACCCCCCCTGCTGGGGAACTGTAAGGTTTTTGAGGGAAGGCTCTGCCACTTTAGCACAGGTTCCCAATACCACATATAGATCCTAGGACAATTTAGGCATTTAGAAATGAGTGACTGAGTGAATACATAAATGGACAAAGGTGTTAGGATAGTAATTTTATATCTTGTGTGTATCACTACTATTACTTTCTAAGGGTAAAAAAAGAAATATGTTAATAAGCACAATTACCAATGGACTTCATTCAGTCATCAAATCAATGCATCAGCTAAATAATACATTCTCTAATCTACTCTCCTGCCCAAACTCCAGATATTGGGGTATTACCAATAAAATACAACTTCATAATCATATCATGAATATTTAGCTTCATGATATCACTTGACTGATATAATATAGTTGGAAACAAAGTTTCTAGATAATAATGCATAGCAAAATTATTCAAATTGCCTATAATTTATATGCTTATTCTCTTTAAAAACAAGTTGATTGTAGGTGTGCCTGAGTGGCTCAGTCAGTTAGGCATCTGACTCTTACCTCATCTCAGGTCTTGATCTCAGAGTTGTGACTTTGAGCCCTGCCTTCTTAAAAAAAAAAAAAAAAAAAAAAAGTTGATGGTAGGAAATTAATCTCAAAAGTATATATGACAAACCATGAGAGATTCCTAACTCTGGGAAACAAATTGAAGATTGCTGGAGGGGAGCATGGTGGGGAGGGATAGGGTAACTTGGTGGTGAGCATTAAGGAGGGCACATGATGTGATGAGCACTGGGTGTTATATGCAACTGATAAGTTATTGAACATTACATCTGAAACTAATGATGTACTACTGTATGTTGGCTAATTGAATTTGAATTAATATATGTGTGTGTATATATAATCTAATAAGTATATTATATTTGTATATGTACATCATCTAATACTAGTATCTTTCATGTACTTTGCAAGGTATTAAAGCATTAGTTATATCTTTCTCAGTTATACACTTGACTGCCTACCATATTTTGTTTTTAAATATCTATACATACTGGAAAGATATTGCTGCATGATAATGAAAAAAATTCTTTTTCTGAATATCAGTTAAGAAAATTATCATTTCTTTTGTATCCAAGACAAACAACCATAGATACAACCCAAGTTTTGCCAACGTTGACCATCATGTTTGGATAATATGTAGGCATAAACACCTAATACAAAGTAAAACAATATGAAGAAAATGTAACAGTTCATAAAGAATGAATAATTAAATGACAATTTTTATATTTAGAACTAATTAAAATTAGTTATAATTGTATAATTATAATTACATAGCATAAAATGGAAATGAGGACATACTAGAGGTAGCTACCATGGGAGCGAGGTCAGGAACTGAGAGTCAAGAACCTAGGATGAAGCTGGAACTTCCATGCTGCACTTAGCTACTGGTCTCTTCATCAAGAGGATGTTAAGTCATCTGCAGGGTTTGGGGAGGCAGGGAAAGAACCTGGATTATGGGGAAAAGTGAGGGAAAGTCCTATATCTGTTTTAGACAATTGGGCATTGATCCGTAATTCATCAACCAAGGACCTCACTCATGATCATGTTAAAAAATGAGAAATAAAGCAGAGAAACAGCATATTCAGGCTCCTAGATATACCCTAATGATGACTCACTTTCAGTGAGAGGAGATGGTAAGAAAATCAGCCAATGGTCTTTCATAAATAATATTCCTTCACCTCTTCTTATTCATTTCATTAGAATCATCTGTATTTTGAGGGGTTTAACAAAGTTGAAATTTAAAAGCTAGACTTCACAAGTTACACATGGCCAAATATCATATGATTCCATTTGTATGAAATGTCCATATTAGGAAAATCCATGGAGGAAGAAAGTAGATTTGTGGTACCCAGGACCGGGTACCAGTTAATAGGAAATGGGGAGTCAATATTAATGGATATAGGGATTCTTTTCTGAGGTGAGGAAAATATTCTAAAATTGATTGTGGTGACAGTTGTACAACTGTATGAGTTTACTAAAAGTCATTGAATTATTCATTTTAAATGGATAGCTTGTAGGGTATATGAATTGTATCTCAATAAAACTGTTTAAAAAAAATAAAAGCTAAACCCCAAATTTTAAAGACAGTTGAAAGTCAAAGTGTCACTCATATTTCACAGCACATAGAAATCATCTGTTGGAGGGTTATTTTTAAAATTGTTTATAAAAGCATACTAATTAAATAGGAATTAGATAAAGAATCTAATTATTATCCACTCCTACTAGAGAGGGTGCAAGGAAAAGATGGTGATTTAACACAGAGATTTTAAATGTTCAGCTGGAATTCAAGAAAGCCTATGATACACTTTCTCAGCAAAGATTTTAAAGATTGAACAAATGTCCACATCTCTAGAGGGGTTTGAGCAAAATGCTATATAGAAACCTGTGTAATGCTTAATTTTATGGGTCAAATGATCCTTGGTTATGGTGCTTAGTGGTTCAGTCAAACCAGTCCAGATGCTGGAGTGAAGGTATTTTTATATGTGATTAACGTTTAAATCAATACACTTGAATAGAGCAGATTACTCTTCATAATGTGAGTGAGCCTCATGCAATCAACTGTGGGCCTTAGAAGACTTGTGTTTCCAAGACTACAACAGAAAAGCTTTGCCTGAGTTACCCAGGCTGCTATCCCGAGGAATTCTGGGTTAAGACTGCATTTATAAACTCTTCCTTTAATTTCCAGCCTGCCAGCTTACCCTACAAACTTAACATTTGCTAACCCCCACAATCATGCTAGCCAGTTCCTTAAAACTCATCTATCTATCTATCTATCTATCTATCTATCTATCTATCTATCTATCTTTAGAATGTTAATTACACAAACATATTTAGACTTTGAATTTTCAATGCCCAGGCTGAACTGATATTGACACTGGCCAGGTTAATTATTTTACAGGACAGGTTGAGACCAGACACCACAAAGCCTAGACAAGTACGTCTTTACCTCATAAGATAGCATGTATGGCTGCCCACCTACACATTGCTGATGGCAACTTCTATACAGGGAGGACAAGGAAAAAATAATGGAGTATGTGATGCATCTGGTATGTTTATGTACATCATATGGCTTTAGTGCACCCAAGAGTTATGTAAAGATGAGAGCAAAAGAGTGATTCCTTGGATTCCTCCTAAATTACTACATGTAAACTTTAGGATTGTGTAAATAATTAATGTGCAAAAAAAAAATAATTAATGTGCAAAGGAGAATATCTAATATAATGATTTCATAGGGTCAATCTTCACAGAATGCACAATATTATTTTCATCAGTAAAAACGGCCTCAGGCTAGGATAAGACTCTTAACTCATGAATTCCCTGATATTGCTTCACTGCAGGGCTGTAGGGTGGGATTTGTAGTCATCTTAATGATTAATCTATGACACCTTTAGGAATAAAGGAGAGTTTATTTTTATTAGGCAATCCTGTGGGAGTTTTGTTTCTCAAAGACATGGACATGCCAACAGTAATGAAGCAAAACTGAAAAGAAAAGAAAAAAGCTTTTAGCAAAAGAACCAAGACATCGCTTAGTATTAAGCAAAGTAAGTAGAGAATTGGAACGGACAAATGATTAAGGGGAGAGATTAAAGGGAGCTCAGCTGAGAGTTTCCATTTTTATTGCTATGATTTTGTTTTTGTAAAAAGAAAGGAATGGGATTAAGAATTAGGAAATTATAAGAAGAATCATTAATCTAGATCCCTGGAGCAAAGAGGCATAGATTTTCTTCTTCAGTTAATTACATTCCCATTTTTAATACTAAGAGGATGGTGTCTCTTCTCTTGCAATAACAAGGAATATTCAAGGACAGAGATGATGCAATAATCTCACAGTATGAACAGACTCCCATAGTTTTAAGATGAGGTCAGTAATGACTGGGTCCAATCTGCCAAAGCAAGAGCCACTCAATGTTTATCCGCAAACCTGAGCAGTCCAATGAGCTCCTGAAAAATGAAATTCCAAGTATTCAACCACTAGGAATTATATTACTGGCTTCACCTAAGATCCTATAGTTTTCTTTTCTTTTTTTAAAGATATTTATTTATTTATTTACTTACTTATTTACTTATTTATTTATTTATTTATTTTAGAGAGAGAGAGAAAGCTTAAGTGGGGAGAGGAAGAGGGAGAGAATCTCAAGCAGCCTCCTCACTGAGCATGGAGCCCAATGCTTGATGGATCATGACCTGAGCCAAAATCAAGAGTTAAACACTTAACTGAGTCACTCAGGCATCCTTAGATCTACAATTTTCTGATCAATGTAAATTAAAACATAACATTAAAGTGCTATTTACTTGACTTTTATAATGCGAGGAGTTACCCTCAAATGTGACTCTATATATGTAAGAATAATAAAAACTAAATTCAACGCACACACAAGATTAGTGTCTCTGCCTCAGCTCCCAAGTCATCAGGGTTTATGGAGGAATTCTTTCACCACAGCTCTGGGACATGCTGATACAAAGGACGTCTTGTGACTTGTAGGCAATCCTTGATAGGTGAGTGCTTACTTAGGAATTATTATGGATTTCATGGTCATTGCGACAGTTGGAATCCAGAAATCATGCTTTCTTGGGGGTGATACCAACCATTTATTTTGCTTACAAGGAAGCAAGAAAGGAGACTCTGAAATAGGCATGGATGCCAAGGGAAAGGATGAAGACAGAGACCAAGACTCCAGGAGGACAGACCTAAAGCAATTACTAATACAAGTTTCATGAAGATTGAACTTTGGTTGGGACCCTAGAGCAGCTACCTTCTTCTTTTCAATTGGACTCCTTCCTTAGTACCTGGCAGCTCTGGGAGTAGAACGTTGCTCCCACATATAGACAATATTTAAATTGTGGTTAATTATAGCAGGAAGAATGCAATTGGAATTATAACACGGATTTTTAAATTATTTTTTTCTGAATATAAGGTCAGTAAATGAAGATCTGCACTGAAAAAGGTTTTCACCATTGGCCTTGCACATTCTATGTGTATGCATGTGTGTGTGTGTGTGTGTGTGTGTGTGTGTGTACTTGAAGAATTTGATGGGACACTTGTTTCTTTAGGTCTGTGAAACTGTACAGACAATGATATCATGACTTAGGGATTTCTGATGAGAATATTTCAATGTCATCCATAAATAAACTTTCATTTTATTATGTAGGAAATGAGTTTTAGATTAGAAATTAATTACAAACCTGCCAAGTTAGTGTTTTCACACAGCTGTGCCTTTGTGACAGAGAGAATGTTTATTTAGAAAGGAATGACCCTTTCACCTCATTCAAGATGGATGACAAAAAAGTGGGGTTTTTTTCTTCTTCAACTAAAACCTTCATTCAATAACAGAAAAAAGAAAATTTATAAAAAATAAACACAAAAGTAATTCATGAGAATGTTGAAAAAGACAAAGAATAGTCTACCAGCAGACCACAAATGTAAATGTATATGCCTTTTTGAAAGGCATATAGCAAATGGGAACAAAAGGATAATGAAACTCAAGTCAACTGAAGAATTTAAGAACCCCATGAAGGCAACAGAGATAATTTTAAAAAAAAAAAGATTTTTCAAGCCAAATTGTGAAATAATCCCCAAAATGGAGGATGGAGCTACAAGGGTAGGTCATATGCAATGAAAAGATAGATAACAAAAGGGTATGACCGATGAGCCAATACCACCGCATTGCCCCAGTGACCATAAGTTTTCTCTAAATGGAATGGCAGATCCAGCATGTAAAGGGCCTTCCTGCAATCTGCAGGAGTAGAAACCACCCTCTCCAGAACACAAATTACAAAAAAACTCCACTTGGTCATAAGCCCTACAAATCCCCTGAGTAATCATAAGAAAGAAATTTCTGGAATCCAAAACTGCTTTGACTGCCAGGCAAATGTAATTATCATTCAGTCTGAGGAAATACACTTGTGGTTATTAATTTTGTTTAAACCAGACTCTCATTATGAATGTGATCAAAACAGGAAAATAAAACATTGAAAAACTCAATATGTAAGAGATCTAACAATTATTATATAAGGAATGGAAGAAAACTTCAACATGAGTATAATTAATATCCTCGGAGAGATTCCAAAGGACATAAAAACCACAGAAAAAGAGTTGAAAAAAAAGAAAAACGCCAGAGTGCTTGGTAATGTAAAATACAAATGACAAAGTACAAATGTAATAGATGGACAGATAACAACTCAGCGCTTAAAGACAAAACACTGAAGTAAAAGTAGGATCATAGGACAAAGAGTTGCAGCATATGAGAGAAAAATAAAGAACCGTAAAAGAAAGATTTTTTTAATGCCTAACATATTCTTTTCCCAAGAACAAAAAGAGAATGAATACCCTGACATAGGAAAAGAGAAAAATTTCTGAAAGCTAATGAAATGATCAGACCTTACAGTGTCCAGCAACACAATGAGTGAAAGAAGATCAACTTTAACATACACACACACACACACACACACACACACACTCCACATTTAAACACATGCTGGTAAATTATCAAAACTATAAGGAGAAAGAAAAATACCTTAAAAACTTCCCAACTAGCCAGGGCACTTGGATAAGAAATGAAGCATCCAGTTTGAAAAGAAATAAATAAAACTATATTTGCAGACGACATGACATCGAATATAGAAAATCCTAAAGAGGGGGGCCTGGGTGGCTTAGTCAGTTAAGCAGCTGATTCTTGGTTTCAGCTCAGGTCATGATTTCAGGGTCCTGGGATTGAGCCCTGCACCAAGTTTGCTGTTGAGTGTTGAGTCTGCTTCTTTCTTTTTCCCTCTCCCTCTGCTCTTCCTGCCTGCTCTCACTCACTCACTCACTCTCTCTCCCTCAAATAAATAAATAAATCTTATAAAAAAGAAAAGAAAATCTTAATGATATACAGAAACACTTTTAGAGCTAAGAAACAAGTTCAGCAACATTACAGGAGACAAAATCAACATGCAAAAATCAACGGCATTTATAGACAATAACAATAAACAACCTGAAAATCAAACTAAGAAGAAAGTTCTGTTAATAATAGTATTAAAAATATGTAGAAGTAAATCTAAGAAAAGTGGTACATAACTTGTATACTGAAAACTAAATAAAACTAAATAAATGGAAAGACAACCCATATTCATGGATTGGAAGATTTAGTGGTGTTAAGATGGTGATACTCCTCAAATTGATCTGTAGTTTCAATGCAAGAGGTATCAAAATTACAGCTGCCTTTTTTTCTTCTGCATAAATTGGCAAGCTGATTCCAAAATTCATATGAAAATTCAATCCTAGAATAGCCAAAGCAATCTTGAAATAGGAGTAACAATTTGGGATGACTCACACCCCTCAATTTCAAAACTTAATACAAAATTATGGCAATAAAGACTGTGTCACGATGACATAGGATGAATGTAATAAAACCTAGAGTCCAGAAATAAATCCTGACAAAAAAATAAATATTTTTAATTTTTTTTAATTTAAATTCAATTAAATTAACATATAGTATATTATTAGTTTCAGGGGTAGAATCTAGTGGTTCATCAGTTGCATATAACACCCAGCACTCATTATATCAAGTGCCCTCCTTAATGCCCATCCCTCAGCTGCCCCATCCCTGCACCCTTCTCCCCTCCAGCAACCCTTAGTTTGTTCCCTATAGTTAAATGTCTCTTATGGTTTTCCTCCCTCTCTGTTTTTATCTTATTTTTCCTTCCCTTCCCCTGAGTTCTATTTTGTTTCTTAAATTCCACATACGAGTAAAATCATATATTTGTCTTTCACTATTAATTAAGGTATTAACATAATACCTTCTAGTTCTAGCCACATCCTTGCAAATGGCAAGATTTCATTCTTTTTGATGGCCGAGTGATATTCGAGTGTGTGTGTGTACATAACACATCTTCTTTATCCATTCATCTGTCAATGAACCTCTGGGCCCTTTCCATATTTTGGCTTTTGTGAACATTACTGCTATAAATGCTGGGGTGCGTGACTATTGATTACATAAAATAGTAATGAGAGTTTGTGGCTTAGATTTTTAGAGCTAAAATACATGACAGAAATAATAGCAAATCTTCACCCTCACCTCTACCTGGCCTTTTTAGTCTTCCCATGATTGAGGGAACCTGAAGAGCTGAAGAAGAGATTATTAGTTGGAAAACATGTTTGAAAAAAAAATGTTTGATTTATTTTGGTTTTTAATCTGGAGAGGATTTTTGCTATTTTATGCCTTCTTGATGATTATTCTCACTTTTGTTATTATGACAACTGGGAAATGGTCTCTGTGTTTGGTTGATTTGTTTGGGTTTGTGAGTGTCTTGCCTATTTTGGGGGACTCAGCATTCTTTCTGAGCACACAAGTTTGTTGAAAGCATGGTTCTGACAACACAGCTTCCGTCCTACATGGTAAAGTGACTGACTGTCCAAGAAAATTTCAACACCACCTTTCCAGGAAGGAATGTGTCACACAATGGTGGTGATACATTTTGCCATTCTCCTGATTCTCATAGTATTTCAGAGGACAAAGTCCTATCTTCATTGCCTTATGATGGTTTCTTCCTGGGCATTCCACCCTTGTCTTAACAGCACAAAAGTACGTCTCTTCATGGAACAAAGAGGGAGCTCCTTTGCAAGGTCAGACAGGGTGCAGCCAGCTTCCCGGTGCTTGCCAGTAAAGACCTTATCTGCTGATCGGGATGAGTTTTTTCCTTATCTTGAGTTCCTTCTTAGCTTTTTGTGAATATTTGTTTCCTCTGGTAGCTCCACTTACAGGTGGAAGGGGAAGACCTAGGTTTGACCCAGAGGGTCAGAAGGGCAGGAGACAGAAAGGCAAAAGTGCAAAGTGTGGCAAAAGACAACACACGCCAATACTACACTTAAACTATTTATTAGTCATAAAGAACTTTGAAAATATGAAAAATATTATTTTCCCTGCCCTGAGGAAAAAATTACATGCATGCAAATACAAATTTTGCACACAATTTCAAGGCATTTCTAGAAAGTCCGGTGTTCATTTACGAACATGGATCTCAGGACCTCTGGCTTTAACACTCACAATAAAAAGGAATAAAATTATGAAAATTAAAACTACCATGAGAAAGTGAACAGAAATATGTATTTTTTAATATACCAACCCACTTAAAAGCTCAACTTTTCAATATCTTCCCAGACTCAGCAGTCAGTGCATCAATGCCATGCATTGTTCTTCCTCCACTTAAAGAACTGTCATCAACAATGCCTTTCATTTTTCCAGGTAGCATATCCACTGAAGCAAGACAGTAAAAAGAGAAAAGAGAAAAGGAAATCTCAGCACATTTGAGATCATGCACTTGATAAAATTGTTTTCTTAGCCAGACAAAGTGTGAAATTCTTTTCATGGTTTTTAGTGTAAGTGATTTGATGAGATCATTATTCAGCATGTTGCCCAGAGCTGCTCCCTTACTTGAGCACAACCCTGAAAATGTTTCCTCCCATCCAACTTCTTCTCCACTGATGGAACAGGAAGATTAACAGAATTAGGTGTCTCTCATTTGTCCCTTTGTTATTTAGCAAGACTACTAGCTCAGACATTTGGAAAAGTTTTGTGTCTGAATTTTAAAAATATGGTTCATTTTATTGTTCTACTTTTTATGGGCTCAGGTATTTTTTCCTACTCCATTCCATCCGTTTGTAAAGTCTATGTATCAATAATATAAAAGATCATCATTTAAACTTTCTTCACCTCTGACTTGGTTAATGCTCAAGAAAATGTCTTCTAACTACATTGATTAGTATTTACTTTTGCTCTCTAACAGAGGACACAAGAGATCCTAGGATTATGTCCTCTGAAAGATGCATCGTTAATTAAGAAAATATATTTTTCTCTGATTCTAGACTTTTCATTTCAAGCCTAAAATTAATTCTTTCTGTACTGTTCGGTTAAGCTCCTGATTTGGAGAGAAGAGAGGGAAAAGTAGAGAGGGAAGCAAAAAGAAACCAAGGCAAAATAATTAATTAAAGATCTGCTATGTTTCCAGGAATATGTGAGAAAATGTCATTTTTCTCTCATCTTGTCCTCATGTCAATCCTGATGTAGAATTCGTAAACCAAACAATCTCTACCTTGACAAGCCTGTTAGTAAACTAGTTATTGATGATACTACTGCTCAGGTTCAGTTGGCTCATAGCTGTGACTCTGAAACCCCGGCTAGTCCTCCCACCCTACCGCCCTCACTGTTTGTCAGTCTTATACTGACTTTCTTAATCTCTAATACTGGTTTTGCCTTTATGTTTACTTATATAACTACATCATATCTTTTTTACTTATACCTGCTAGCATATTATTTTCCACACAGTTTTCTGTGTCCTTAGGTTCAACCTGCATCTTGCAAAGAATAGATAGTTAGATATTTTCATGCAGTCTAGACAACACTATTTTATAACTCTTTTTATAACTTGTGATTATGAATATATTTGAAATTATGTTTCCGATCTCATTTGATTTTTTTTCTGTTTGTACTGCTTCTTCTGAGTTTCTTTATTTTTCCCCTCCTTTCTTCCTTTGGATTATTATATTAATTCTATATTTTCTTCATAATTTGTGAAATTATTCTGTGTTAACATGCATGCTTAACTAAATATGAAGATACTATTTTTATCCTCATTTTGAGCCATGTGGTTACCTTGGAGCACAGACTCTACTATGCCTTCCTATTTTACATATTATGCTGTTTTCTCTCCTTCCTTTATCCAAACAGACACATCATTTGTTATTGTTTTAGTCTTGTTTATTTGGATTTGTTCCAATTTAACAATGCATTTGCTTAATATTGTTTTTCCTCCTGAAGTATGTTCTTTAGAAATCCCTTTACTGAATATTTGGTATTTCTCTGAAGCATTATCTTTTGAATTTTTACTTAGCTGGGTTGGTAACCCTACTTTGTTATTTTCTCTCAACACTTTGAAGAAAATACTATATTATTATTGCTTCTCCTGTTATGCTGGGCAGGCCATTCTCCCTCGAACTGTCATTCTTTTTCAGGTAATTCGTCTTTCCTTAATAACTTCTTTCAAATCTCTCTTTGTCTTAGATGTTTCAGAGTTTTACTGTGATGTATTGAAGTATGGATATCTTTCTGATTCCAACCTGTGATTCAGTAAATCTGAGGATTAATGACTTTCATTATGAATGAATTTTATCCACTAACTTTACAAACAATGCCTAGAATCTTCCCTACTCTCTCTTCCTGGAAATATTGTCAGATACATATTAAACTTTTGAATCTTCTCTTTACCTCCTTCCACATGTTACATGTCTTTTTTCCGTATTCTCAGCAAACCCTTCAGTGTGGGCATCCAATCCTCTCTTTAGTTCTTTCTGATCAGTTTAATCAACATGGGGTATGTAATTCAGTAGTTATATTTTTTAATTATCAAAGTTCTTTTTGGTTCTTTTATAAATCTCCTTATAAATTTTTATCAATCTCTCATACCTGGATCACTTTTTCTACTCCATATTTTATTTCTTTTTTACACAGTCAATTTATGTATGCCTCTATATTACAGTACCTTAATTTCTTGCTGACCTTATTCTGTTTATAGTTTCTACTGGCTTTGGTTATGGCTGCTCTTCTGAGTATGTGTTGTACAATTTAGGATTATAAACATATAACTGACTGATATCAATCAGTAGTAATCTTGTGCTCATAGGTGAAGATGTTTTCTTCCAGAGAGTACTGCTTGCTTATACTGAATAGAGCATTGCCAACCTAGAAATAATTTAAATTAATTCTTGGTGTAGGGTTTCCTAAGCTGTGCAATTACAGCAATTATCCAAGGAAGAAAAATTGTTTATTAATATTGTATTAATATATGAATTTTTTATTTGGTACCAAAACTAAGCAGACAAGGTTCTCTGTCGTCTCCCTTTTCCAGAGGTCAATTTTATATTTTTCATGGCCCACCTTTCCCTAAATATGTAGCTCATTACTAAGTGGGGGAATTTTAATTCTTATCTTCTTCTACAGGGTCAAGGCCTTGTCTTGTATCTCTGTGCAGCTAACCCAGGAAGCTAAAGCATCAAGGCTTGCTTAACACTGTTTTCAGTTCTGTCTTAATTTTGACCTCTGGGAATATCCCTTATTATATTTGTGTATTTATAAACTTGCTCACTTACACTTAGTGAACTTGATTATGCACTTAAAATTATGTTTCTCTATTTTACCCAATATTTCTACATTTTCAGCATGGAAAGTATGTTCAGAACATTTAGCCTTACCATAGTGTCAGAAACAAAAGTCTGAAATATAATATTTGTCGTAGGGACATTTCTCTATGTTCTTTTTTTTTTTTTTAAGATTTTATTTATTTGAGAGAGAGAGAGCAAGAGAGTGAGTACATCAGAGGGAAAGGCAGAGAGACAGGGAGAAGCAGACTCTGCTGATCAGGGAGCCCAATGTGGGGCTTGATCCCAGGACCCCAGGATCATGAGCTGAAGGCAGACACTTAACCAACTGAGCCACCCAGGCTTCCTCAATAGTTCTCTGTGTTCTATAAATTTCCTTTACTGTTCTAGATCTTTTACTTGGGAAATCATCAAGATCTAGAAGGGAAGACTTTTAGAGTAAAAAACGAAGGCCCATGTCAGTTGCCATGAAAAGTCATAGTTCCTAATCTAAGTAAAACTACTGAGAAATAAGACGAGGACAGAAAGTGGGTAAATTAATAATTTCTTGCCTCTGTCATAAGAAAACCATAGTCTCCAAATGGTAAATAAGTCAAAATGCAGTCCATGTTTAGGGCAACAGTCATGAATCTTTAAGCCATTTTCTTTCATCTACCACCTTTGTGTTCTTATTGCTTTTTCTGTTGTTCTGAATATAACTCTGGTGTGATGGGACTCCTTCTACATACTTCTAAATGAACTTGCTTCACCACCAATATTTTATACCACTCTGGCTTATACAATTTCTGGAAATGAGATTGCCTTTAACCATATTGAAAAAGTGAAGAAAGAAGAAAGAAAGAAAGAAAGAAAGAAAGAAAGAAAGAAAGAAAGAAAGAAAGAAAGAAAGAAAGAAAAGGTCAGTATGCCATGTCCCATTCACACCTCATCTTTTTTCCACTCACTGACACAGTTCTTATCTCTATAACTTAGGAACCTGTGTTGGCCAGCACTGGACCACTTACTTCCAGGGCAAAAGTGAGTGGTGAATGGCCATTTTTCTTGATCCTGAATTTTAAGAATGGTAAGACAAATTGTCCTATACCTACCATCTCATCTAGAGATGTGGCTAAAATCATGTCCAGTCTTGGTACAGCCAATACAATCAATATGTTCATTGATAGATTTTAATTCATGCATCTATTTCTAACATTATATTCTGAGAGGAAAGCATTCCCTTCCTTCTTTATCATCCCCTGTAAGAGTTTCACCAGACTGCTGTGATTCTATAGTCCAGTTCTCCACAAAAATTAGCTCTGCTGTGGGGTAGATGGGCCAAATGAGTTTAAAAGGTCATAGAACTGAGACCATGTACTGACAGGTACCATGCACCTTAGCAAGAGGAGTCTAAGCATTAAGACAAACCACATCCCACTTGTCAGGAGATGGAATCAAATCTGTCAAGAAGAGATGCCTCCCACTTGCACCAGGCAGCTCAGGAGTCTCCCGAAGGCTAGTAAAGATAAGGGGCACAATCCATTTTTACTTTTGCAAAAGTAAAAAAGAGAAAGAAAAGCAAATAATTCAGAATCAAGACAAATGTTTATTCTAACATCCTGATTTCTCCAAGGAAAAACATTTTTTTTAAGTTTTCACAGCATCAACCAGCATTATAATCTGATCCTGAACTTCGGTGTTCCTCTAGCCAGAAAAGAAGGCTTTGTGGAGTATATTATAAGAAACCTACCAGTTCTGAAGATAAACATCCATTAACTTTGCTGTTATTATGTCTCCCAGGAAGGTAGCATTTACACTGGTGTGACACATCCATCAACCGTCAGGCAATTTCTCCTAGGCCGAAGTAGAACATTCCTAAAACAGTTGAGGCCAGCAGATGTGTTTACAAGCTATCTGGTCCAGGTGACCCAAGATGAGTTCAAGATAGTATCTAAAATTGCCCAAGGTGAATTTGTAAGAATGGGGACAACAAAGAAGATAGAGAATGAAGAACTTTTTAACTTTGCTGGGGAACCCATTTGAGAATTTTTTGAACTGTCTCCAACGTCTCAGGCATGAACTTCCCTTCCCTCTTTCCCAATGGCAGAATGAGACTAGCTTTTAAATTGCAAACACAGATGGAAATTTCCCAACACCTACTTTGAGTTGTGGAGTACTCAGCCAACAAGTCTTTCACACAGTTAGTAAGGTGCCATGTCAAACAAAATTTGAAAGTGTCCATCCAAGACCTATTGAAATTTAATTTTATTATAAGTTTCTCCAGCCCTATAGGAGAATTTCCTATGCCAGGCATAGATTCTATAATGAGCACATTTGGTGGGGAAGAGTTGCTTGACAGATCAATCTGTTGAATTTGGTGGTGGAGTTCTAGATGGAAACTAGTTCTTCAAATAAAAATCAACAACTACCATTGTTGTATGTAACAACTACTTTATGGGTAGAGCCCATTTAAAGTTTGTTATAATACAATATTGATTTAAATATTTTAAGCAGAAAAAAAAAACTTTGATATATGATTTTCTTCTTTAGAAAACTTTATTGATTTTATAGGCATGTAGAGCCAAGATTTACTTCATTTTATCTCCAAAAAGTTCAATCATTTTCTACTCTTAGATTATAGACTATTAGTTCATCCGTTAAATCATCCAGATTTTATGCCTGAGATTTACTTGAGATTTGTTCTACTCAAAAGCTGCTCTACTCTCAAAGTTAAAGAGGTAATTGTCTCCCTAATTTCAATCTTTAAAATCTCTGGTACAAGTCTCCCCACAAAAATAACTTGCCATCATGAAGACCTGTCATCTATTGACCTCTCCACTTTCATTATCTCCTCCTTTCTTCCATACTTCTTTATATTTCTTTTCTTCTTCAGGTTGGAATGGATGGCCCAATATTATGGTCAATTTCTTACAAACAGATTTTTTTCTTTGTCCTTCCAACAGCCATGAATGTAATAACCATCTGCCTCCTCCATGTCCACACTCACACAGCTGACAATTGCACATAAAAAATCATACAAATGTGATCCAACACCAGCAAAGAACCCTAATTCATTTCTCAATAGCATCAGTAAAATCACTTCTCTCTCTCTCTCTCTCTCTCTCTCTTTCATCCCCTCCCCTCTCTCTCAGGATTGGGCTTATAATGGTTACATGTATAACCATGCTTCAGTAATTATTGATCCATGAGGAAACTTATTTCACTTCTTGGAAAGACTGTCTTATGTGTTTTTCCTCATTCCTCAAACACTATACTCCTGTTTTTGCTTGGCTCATTACCTAGTACTTCACAAAGACGATCCTCAGTATCTGATCTGTTTCCCACTTTTTTTACCCAAACTTTATATCTCTTCCTGTGTGAAAATAGAGGAAATATCCTTTTCCCTAGTCAATGCAGAATCTATCCATCTCAAACTTTCCATGGACTTTCCTGAAGACCCCTCCTTTCTCCAGGATTCTCAATCTTTCTCATTACAAGGCCTTTTTCTTCACAGGCAAGCTCCAGTATCTACTATCAAGTAAAATAAAGATAGTAAGAAATCTTTCTCATTGCCTGTCCTTTTCCAGATACTCACGTTTCACTGCTCTTCTTCAGAGCCATATTTCTTATGTTGCCTATTCATTATCTCTGATGTACAATTTCCACTTGCTACTCAACTCATTTCAGTCTGGCTTTTTTTTTTTTTCTCTTACCACTGATTGAAACTGATTGCATCAAAGTCATCAACTACCTACATGTTGCCCAACCCAATAGGCAGTCCTCAGTCTGCTACATAAAAGTAACAACTAAAACAGTCTACTCTCTGCTTCCTGAAATGTTTTCTCTTAAGGCTTTCTCTGTGCCATCTGTTATGTCTGAATGTGTCTCCCTTTAAATTAGTATGTTGAATCCCAACCCCCAATGTGGCTGTGTTTGGAGATGGTGTCTCTAAAGAACTAACTAAAGTTAAATGAGGTCATAAGGGTGAGGCCCTGATTCCACAGGATTAGTGTTCTAAGAAAATACACCAGAGCTCCTTCCTTCTTGTTTGTTCTCTTCCCACATGTGCTCAGAGGAAAGTCCACAAATGGACAAAGCCGGCATCTGAGAACAGGAAGAGAACCCTCACCAACAAGTGACCATGCTGCCACCTTTATCTCCCACTTCCAGCTTCGGGAACTGCAAAAAAATAAATTTCTTTTGTTTAAACTGCCAACGTAGGGTCCTCTGTTACAGCAGCTATTGCAGACATCTTCTCCAGATTTTCTTCTAATTCTTTCACTATGCTTTTGAAATTCCAGCTCAGCTATTCTAGAGTTAATATTGGAATTCCTGGGATCCCTGGGTGGCGCAGCGGTTTAGCGCCTGCCTTTGGCCCAGGGCGCGATCCTAGAGACCTGGGATCGAATCCCACATCGGGCTCCTGGTGCATGGAGCCTGCTTCTCACCTCTGCCTGTGTCTCTGCCTCTCTCTCTCTGTCTCTGTGTGACTATCATAAATAAATAAAAATTTAAAAAAAAAAAAAAAAAAATATTGGAATTCCTATACAAAACCTTTATCTGATCTCTTTATATCTCTGCCAAGGCAGTCTCAAGCTTTTCCTTGGTTTTAACTATCATCTAAAGGCTGATAACTCCCACAATTATATCTCCAGTTGAAATTTCTTCTGAAATTTTAAGAATTTCATATCCAATTGATTATTAACTGAGAAAAGAAAATGTTAGAAGATGTCACTGGCTCCAAAGCTTCTACACAAAAGTGATACTCATGTTCACACTCCCATTCATCAAGGCAGGTCACCTGGCCATGTGTGACTTTAAAATACGCCTGGAGGAAGAGAAAGAATCAAACATTTGTGATCATCTCCAATCACTACCATAACATCAAAACCTGTTTCTCCCTCTTTTGGTTGAGGTATCATCTACACCTTAACGCTTATTCTGCTATTCACTCGGTTGCCAAAAATTTATTGGCACACTTGATTACTTCCTTTTCCTCATTCCCCATGTGCAATCATCTGGTAATCCTGTGCATTTCTCCTTTAAGAAATATCTAGAATGCGTTTTTTGGCATGCCCATACCACCCTCCCAGTGCTGATCACTGTTTTTTCTTTCCTGAACTAATAGAGCATTGTTATCACTGAACCTCCCATCTCTGCCTTCTGTTCATCCTGCTCTGCAGTTTCTTTATGATCCTTCTCCCATCCATTTTCTCTATGTCAGGTAGAATGGTATATTGGAAGCAAAAAAAGAAAGTCAACCATGCCAGTAGCTCCCATCAGCATCTCCCAACATGTCTTGAACCACTTTTCTCACTCACTGTTCTTCAGCCAGGAGGACTTTCAAGCTTTGCCATCTTCCAGACATGCTCACCTTGGCCTGATCACTTGGCTGTGTACTTCTCATCCTGGAATACCAGCTTAAGTAACATTCTCTCAGGCAGAATTTTTCCAATTACCTTATTTTATCAATGACTCACATACCACTGACTCCCATTTTATTTCCATTACAAAAACTCCATTTCTGATACTTTAATAATTTTGCAATCAAGCATGCATTTACATTTCCTTATCTATTATCTTTCTTCCAGCAGTGGACAGGATGTCTGTCTTTCTCATTCTCTAGTATATCTCTGGTACTTAGCACAGGGCCTCAATAAATGTTTGCTCAATGAATAAAGGACAAACACCAAGCCTGCAAAGTTCAGGTCAATGTTTACTTAAGCAAAAGGCAGCCTTTAAATATGCTGTCTTACTACTTTGCTCACAGTGTATGTTCAGTGAGTAAAATAGCTCTTATCTACAATACTTATGCAATAAATATTTGTTGAATCGATGAATCACTGAATATGATAAAATGTATTGGAAACAAATACCAGATTATTTGCAGATTGTGTTGGCCTTTCCTCAGCCTTTGACTTTGTGGATAGGAATCATTAATGGATCACACTCTGTGTGTTTAGCCTAGACCCTGATTACTGACAAGTGAACATCATGTTCTCCTCAACTCCCTGCTGAGAGTCCAAATTGAAAAGAAGACCTTCTTTCAAGGCAGAATTTCCAATTGAAGAACTCAGGGTAATATTCGGACTCTTTCTTTTAAACTTGATTCTTAATCTGATACTACTTCTGAATGTGTATAAATTGCCTCTGCTATGAAGAAAATAAACCTGCCATATCATATTTTATATATATTTATTATGCTTTTATTATTTATAATCAGAAGAGTTGGAACATATAGCTAATCCTGCTACCTAATTAATTACAAATAAAAATCATTAAACATCAAATGTTCTAGTAATAAAATTCTTGGTATATATTCCCCAATTCAGGCAGATTATAAATAATGATCCTATTTAATAAGATAATATTTTACTACTTTAGTGCTAACATTCCACCATTTGCAAAGTAGCATTGAGATATTTGGTGGGGCCATGAGGAGTAGCAGCTTACATGTTCCTTGAAGTATTTTTCAGGCTAATGCTGTTTTATTCATGCCACATGGACTAAAATTGTTGGATGTCTGCCACCTATTTACCTATTCAATAGAGAAAATTTAAAACAATCATTTAAACAGAATCCTCTTTTAGTTAGGAGACAAGTTATCAGATCATCTCAAATAAATATGGGATAATTTTCTAACTAGGCTTGTGTCCTTAGTATGTTCCTCAGCTTCCATAAAGACACTGCTCATTCCTCATTCTCTGCCAAGGCCCCATGGAAATATACAAATGTGACCTATTAGCTTTTGGAATTCAGTTAGGAAAAATATTTTTTCAAGACAGTTTTCTCAGAGGACATCTGGTCTCCCCATTCTTCCAGGTATTTCTTAGGGAAAATGGCAGTGGATGAGCCAACATCTTGGAGCCTCTCTGACACCATAATAGCTCTCTACAGAATTACTTTTTAGTAAGTTGCCTCTGTTATGACCTCATCAGTCTGTATTGAGGTTCATTCAAAGAGCCCAGTGAAGCACAGTGACAAGTCAAATGGAAATTTGTTTTCAAGAATGGTGTTAATTACATTACAATATTTATTAGTATTACTTTTTTAAATAAAAAAACCCAGGAGATATTTCTGTAGTTCTAAAGATCTTATGCAATAGTTTTTATTTGAATTTATTTTTCTGTCATCTTCTGCCTCATTTTCAACTTATGTTTTGGTGTCTTTGTTACATATAAGCCATTATAAGTATTTTATAGCATAAGAATGTAGACACACACACACACACACACACACACGCATATACAAAGTATATAGCCCATAGATAAAATTTATGACTAACACCCTCTAGCAACACTCTTGAATCAGGTTATTGGTCTTTTTTGAGGACAGTGTCTTAAACCAGAGGAATAAATCTTCAATAATGCAATTTTATCCCAGTGGAAAGCGTGGAGGAGATGTTACTGCATAAGAAGAAAAGCATGCAGTGACAATCCAACTACAGTCAGCAGTTACCTATCCTATCTGATCACTGGACCATTCTAATGGACACACAACTTTCAAAATCAATTTCAGCTCAGATTTAAGGCAGAAAATTGGACTTAGTCTTCTCACTTTGATCCTCTTGTTGACTCTTGATGACTTGGGCCATCT
The DNA here is from genome assembly GCF_003254725.2 of Canis lupus dingo. Classification (NCBI taxonomy): domain Eukaryota; kingdom Metazoa; phylum Chordata; class Mammalia; order Carnivora; family Canidae; genus Canis; species Canis lupus. Next base: position 52,896,948 of record NC_064264.1, on the reverse strand, counting down.
TTAAACTCTGTAGTAACTTTTACCCCGTATTGCTTCCTCCTTTATTTGTACTTCATAGATAGGAACAGACAACCCAGGAGAGCTTCTGGATTTACAAAATTAATCTGTTAATCATTGTTTAAGGGACTTGCTTTGTATGCTGGGCAATGCTAGGCTTGAGGGGAATATTAACAAGTCAAAGGCAGAGCCCTCTTCCCTATGTCCAGCTGGCAGTAATAATAAGTTCACATTCACTGCTGTGTGGATGGCACAGACACAAATGCAAATGACAGAGAAGCAAAGGATCATTTTCTTAAGGGAGAGGATATCAACATTCCAAAGGATACTGGGATCCTGAAACGTCAAGTGAATTTGGTAGAGTAGGTTAAAAAATTGATTAAAAAACTGGTGAGAATTTCTGGAGAGTGTGGGTTACACTAAAGGGATAACTTAAATAAAAGGTTGTAAATATAAGCATGTTATCTAGAATATCCATAGATAAGTTTGAGAAGCAATGGAATAATAGTGATAAAATAACAGCATTTAAGAAGCACTTAAGTTCATATATTGAAATCCTCAAAACAATGCTATGATTCAGATATTACAAGTATTCCTTTTTGAGACCTAAGCATATTGAGGTCCAGAGAGGTTCAATAATTTTCCCAAGGTCACACAATCAGACCAATCATTGTGGCCAAGAGCCCACTTCAAGGACTTAGCAACTGTGTACTACCTGTATGGCCTTAGGTAAGTTACTTCTCTAGAGTCCAGTTGTCTCATCTGCAAAACTGGTAATATAGAACTGTCATAGGATTAAAAAACAGATAAATAGATAAAGAAGGCCTGAGATATATATATTATATATATATATATATATATAATATATATATATATATAGAGAGAGAGAGAGAGAGAGAGATGTATATAATGGAGTACTTTATATATACATATAAATATATATACTGGAATATATATCGTGAAATATTACACAGCCCTACAAAAGGATGAGATCTTGCCATTGTAACAATATGGATGGATCTAGAGGGATTCATGCTAAGGGGAATAAGTCAGACTGAGAAAGACAAGTACCATATGATTTCACGAATACGTGAAATATGTGGAATTCTACATATATGTAGAATCTAAAAAAATGTATAAAAAAATAAAAAGCAGAATCAGACCTATAAATGGCAAACTGATGGTTGCCAGAGGGAAGGTCATGAGAGGATGGGGAAAATGGGTAGAGATGCAGCTTCCAGTTATGGAACGAATAAATCATGGGAATAAAAGGCACAGCATAAGGAATACAGTCAATGATGCTGTAATGAAGTTGTATGGTAGCAGATGGTAGCTACACTTGTGGTGAGCATAACATAACCTATGGAGAAGCTGAATCATTATGTTGCATACCTGAAACTAATATAACATTGTGTGTCAAGAATACTCAAATAAAAAAAAAATTAAAGAAACATTTACACACTTGCTACATGTTCCTTCTTAAGTGCTTGCTACATGTCATTTATTATTGCTATCTTTTTTATTGCTATCATTATTTTCATTGTAGTTGTAAATAATATCCTGCTCTCCTATTTAGAAATATAAGTTGAGGCTGGAAACAGGTGTAGGATCAACATTATGGCGACTTGAATTTCCAGTATCATTCATGCAAGAGTTGATACTGGCATCCATGAGACACCCCAGGACAGAAATACAACTTTATACTTCTCTATGTTACAAGGTCTGGTGGAGAATTGAACACACTGGACACGTACTACATGTTGAATAAACAGATAGGTTCACTCATACTCTCTGCCTCTGTTAATGCACATTGGAATATCCATGGGTTGTCATAAAGCCTAGTGAGATCATTGAATGGTGCCTATATCTTTCCATTCTGCAATGAAATTAGAAAATTCATGGGGCTATCAGAGGATACGGGGAGGAATGAGGGATTGAAACCCCTTTCTTAGTCACCTAGGGCATTAGTTATGGGGAACCTGCCAAATCCATTATGCTTGGAAGAAAGTTCAGACAAACATCACCAAGAGTGGTTTTGCCTTTCCTTCCCACAAGACTGTCATCTGTACACCACTTTTGCTGATAGGATTACCTGTAGGAAGAACCCATCTGAAGAGACTTAGAATCGCCAGTCACATTCCCTGAGGATTTGAGATTTCACTACAGTCAGGGAGCTCATTTTGTCTCCTGTATCTCTGCCAGTGATTCTTAAACTGGTCTCTTACAAACCCTATTCTTGGTTGGGATTTTTTTTTTAACTAAAAACTTTAAAGGAATAAAATGTACACTCTTTAAATAACCATATGTAATATACTTCCTGATAAAATTATGGGAGTAGCAAAGGCAAAATCCTAGACAAACAAAGAGTTTCAGATGACAAAATTACACTGTTTTTGTTCATGAACACAGTAAAAAATAAATCTGGATCCAGTGACTTTGTCATAGCCTAAATTATTTTTTAGGAAATCCAGCTTTGGTCTCCGCATATATAGACTTCTTAAAGAATTTCCAGAAGCATTCAAATGGAGGCAACAGGAGGAAGGTAGCTCAGTGCCATGAGACATAGTACAGAAAAGCAATATTACTGCAGTTGTAATCCTTTGCTTAACATCTTGAACTTCTAACAGCTTTCTTAAACTCATGCCTCTTTGCCATTGTGGCATGTTCAATATCTTTGCACACCTGGAAGCATGAAAGCACTAATTTCCATGAGGTTGTTATTATAGGAATCTGAGAAAGGAGAGGACAGGACGAGTGAGATGGTGACTTATGAGCCATTCAGAAAGAGGATGGCTTTTAAGGTAGCATAATGTCAGACTGAGAAGTTATTCTCAGAGTAGGATGGTAATGCTTTAAGGAATCCTATTTGTCCATGGGGAAGAGATTACTCACTGAATTTTAGTTCCTTCTTCTTACGAACACATAACTATTACATATAATCATTGGAGATACACTTTCAACACATATACTTTTATAATAAACATTCTACTTTTAGGAAGTGAGATTTATTCCTTTTTTTTTTTTTGAGATTTATTCCTGATGTCACTTTATTAACCAAGTCAGAGAAGTTTTTGTAAGAAGCAGTGCTTTATATGATGTCTAAGAGTTATATTTTTGGTTTGTAGGAAAATCTACCCCAACCTGCTTGAGATTCTCTCTGTCTCCCTCTGCCCTCCCCCCACTTTGGCGCTCTCTCTCTCTCTCTCAAATAAATAAAATATTATAAAAATGAGCAAAATGGATATTGTCATAATAACAAAAGTGAACTTATAAACTGATAATTGCTACAAATAAGATATATCAGATTCTATGAGATGTCTGACAGGTGGGGAGAGTAGGGATTCTTGTTTAGACATGGGTGGAAAAGAGAATATTAGAGTTAGTGATAGCCTCAAGCCAGGGTAGATGTCAACAATAATGGAAAAGAATTATAGTTTCATTTAGAATCTGAAGTCTAAAATTGTATGAAATATTTCATTGTAATAAACAAAGGCATTCCCGTTAGCTTCTGAAGTCTTGTTTTAGAAACACACACAAACCTTTGTCCTCTAGTTATCCTCTTACTGCAATGCTGAGAAGTCAGACCCTGCCTCTTATAATAGCTGAAACTGCAGTTTGTCAAGACAATGTGAAATCTAAATTGGTTAAGAGAGATGTTCACCATTAATAAATGTTCACCATCAGATCCAAAGACTCTTTTTCAGGGAAAAAAAGAAACAAGTGTTTTGCATGCTTGTCTAAGTTTGATGCTTTCTATGAAAAATCATAAAAGAGAAGACAGAAATAAAGTAAAAACTGAAAACACTATTCTAATAATTTCTCTTACTGAAAACAGTTTCTCTGTTCATCAGAGGGGTGATAACAGAATTCTTTTTCATTTTTCTTATAGATATTGCTGATGAAGTTATGCATTCCTAAATGACCATTTTAAATGCCTGCCCTAGAAATAAAAGCCAGACACCGTGTGCGGAAAAAAAAAATAAATCCCTTGTTCCTGAAATCACTTTCATGTTATGACATATTTCAGTATTTGGATTTATGAAGCTGTCTACATTCTCATAATAATCATGGGATAATAAATCCCTTTGGCCAGGTAGCCGCAGGCTCTGAAATGGATTATTTGTTTTTAGGAGAAAAAAATGAGTGGACATAGACACATATTAATGACTAGCTTAATCCACTCATTGTATTTCTTTTCCTTTATTAAAATGTTCTGTGATTGTATCACCAGTATGCTTAGTTTTTATACCAAATGATAAAACTCAGTGTAAAATGGCACATTTGCATCTCTCCCAAGATGCAAATTTTTAGTCATTGAGGAGAATATGAGCTTTGTCTTGAAACCAATCACTTTATGATGTATTTTCTTAAACTAAATGCTACCCTCTCACAGTGAAATGCATATCGTGTAATGTATTTGCTTCAACCATTTACACATAGGAGTAGTTCACATCAAACAAAGCAAGCAAGTAAGGGCCCTTTTCAGCCTTGGGAAACTCATAGCCTTCAGAGTAGACGTATTAGTGTCTACTTTATTTATTAGTTTATTAGATTTTAATCTTCTGTGGCTCACCCAGACATGTGCAGTCATTTCAGAACACTGTAGAATTTTCTGCTGTTTGGGACGAGCACAAATGAAAACTCGGTTCTATAGAATGCTGCTCATCTTTGAAGCTGGATGGGACGTTGAGAATTGTTATCCCTTTCATTTCATAAGGATAATAGCAAACATCAAGTGTTTATGATGTGAGAGGCACACAGGTTAAGTCATTTAAACCTCACCATAAACTAATGAGATAGCACTTTTCCATTCCCATTTCATAGATGGAAGAACTGAAACCTAGAGTCTGTAGTGAATTGCTGGGGGCACATGGCTGGGCGCTGACAAAGCTCGCAAGGACACAGGTCCCTGACTCCTACCAGAGGGCATCTCAACAGGATTGTGAGAACTCATTTCATGCTGCCATGGAGCCACTGCAAATATATAGCTTGTGCCATATTCTTTGTCTCCTTTATTTCTTTAATTTTCTGACCCATTCTAACCAAACAGAGAAATTCCAAAAAATGTCGGAGGGAAAAGAAAATGCTTTCTTGCTTTCTCCATTTCTTCCCCAGTCCTATTTTTCTCATGCATGAACTGGAAAATTGCACTTTTGAAAATTAGCTCAGGACCCAGAATGGCTCTAAGAAGTTACAGCGGTTTGAATCGTGCTTTAATTGCAGACTTCAAGAAATTCTTTGCATCCCACAAACAGACAATTTGTCAGAAACCGTGAGCAACATTCAAAAAAGTGATTTAAACAGATATAACTATATTGCGATGTTGATGTAGCTGTGGTCAAGAAGAAATCTATTTCTTCCTGAAGGCTACACACAATCAGCCCAGGCAGGCTATGCTTCGTGCTTTATTTCTTCAACCCATAGCAGCCTCCCTCTTGCCCCTTCTCTGACTGCTGTGCCTAAGGTTCATCTGTCTGCCTGGCTAGTTTCACAGTGGCCACGGGCTGTGCTGCATTACAGGCAATTGGATTCCAGATATCCTTAGGGAATTGCCTTTCTGCCTTCTTTGCAGCCACCCTGTTCATCCCATAATAGAGCCCTGCCATCTATCCTGTGCACATTTCCAGCTCGGCAAAAACTGAATTACATGAGGTATAGCTTCAGAGTTGTACTCATTCAGTGTTACAAATGGTTCCTGGCTGACATTGATGAAAATCCTCAAATGTCTGATGGGACATGGGTGACAAAGATAAATCTCATAGGCATGTGGATGAGCAGGCTTTTGCGCAAGTTGAGAAAAAGTGAGTAAGTTTGAGACATTCGCATATAGGTCACCTCCAGATGCACATTTACTTCAACTATTATTAATGTTTAATTCTTTCTTTTAAGTCATGACAGTTGTCTATGCTATTTGCTTAAGAAAATGCCAATTGCCTTAATGATGTAAGGTTTACTTCCTAAATGAGATGGTATATACAATATTTGGAACATCTGTTATGCAAAGGTCACTTCTCTGAGCTCTGACAGTGTCCTAGTATAAATGTATTGTGATTTTTTAAATACATTATAATTAGGGATTCACTTGTCTGTCTATCTCATTAGATCATAAGTTCTAAAGGACAAAACAAATGAACAGATAAGTAAAGGGATGAGTAAAAGGACAAATTCATCCTCATCCTTCCCAGTCAGGCTGAAGCTTAAGGAAGACAAAACATTGGCTGTCATTGTCAGTATTTATATTACTCTTCTCTCACCCAACATCTAGTCAACTACCAGGACCTGCTGCCAATTTTGTTAAATAAAATGTATTATTGCTTCATTCTGCTACTGAAATCGAAGCCTTCTTCACTTGGACCCTAACTGCAGTGCTTTCCCTTTGAAATTCAGCTTTTGTAAGACCAGTAGCAATATGTGTTTTTCCAAAATGCAAATCTAATCATGTCATGCTCCTCCATGGATGGCTGTCAGAGATACACAAGGACCTCCCAGCCTGACCCCACCTAGTAGCACAGCCACATCTACTACTTCCGCTCTCAGGATGAAAACTCGAAGAGCTAAGTCTATGCACTCCCCCAGCCATGGTTCTTTGCTCCATCTTTGCCATGTGCCCCCTTTCTCTGCAGCCCACCACCCCTTTCCAGATGCTCCTCCAGAGGGGCTCCCCCACCAGCCATCCACCGACCTGTCCCACCTGGCACCTTAGCACTCATAACACGTGCTTCCATGGGCAGGAGACATTGCTATGGCTAGGTCGGATTCCCTGATGAAACACTTCGCCTCTTGACCACAGATATTTCTTATCCATCTCACTTGACAAAGTGCCTGATTCACAAAAAAACAGATTAAAAGGAGACTGAGCTCAGCGGATCTTTGTGGAACAAGATGATCTGTCCCTTTGCAACAGGATTAAAAATCGGTTTCTCCAGAACACCACCTTGAAACAATCAATCAATCAATCTTGAAACAAAGTGTAACTTTCTGTTTATGAATTTTAAAATAATAAGAATAAATGAATCTTTCTCATTTTGGATTTTCCTAGTTGTCCTAAACAAGCTGAACAAAGGTCATTTAAGCCACCTTCCCTTTCATGAGAAGTCATGGATTTTTTCCAAGAAGTTGTACAGGAAATAATTTCCTAAGCAAAGTTGACTGTTTAATTGGTCAGTCTTTGCTTCAGGAGAAAAAAAAAAAAAAGAAGCCAATTAAATTGTTTTCAAAATATTTTTCACTGTAGGTATTTCAGTTTTCCATGAATGTTTAAAATTAAACAGATTTATTGCCTCATTGCTCAATTTACTAATAGTAAAAAATGTAAAATCTCCAAAAGCAGAAAATTGATAATAAGTTCTTCCATCTTTGACCAGCAAAATTGATCTCCATAGTCAGAAGGAAAATTCATGTGTGTTCTTGCTATTGAGGATATATCTGCTTCATCCTAAATCTTGTCTTAGTCACCAGGGTTGAATTGAAATAAAAATTATGTGGCACTTTGATCAGAATTGCAATGGTAAAGTATTGGCTAGAACTTATTCCAAAAGCAGGCTTTCCCCACAGTTAAGGGAGAAGGTCTAATTCTGTCTATTGCATAAAATAAGTGTGTACTCTATTCCAGCAAAATAAATGGACCGTAATCCCTCTATCACATAAATCTCTAAATGGATCCTAAGATTCTGGATTAAAAAGATTCATTGAGTATCCAAAAAAAAGTGTGTGGGGGGGGTGGCTCTAAAATATAAAATAAGAAAATGACAGGAAAACTCATTTATTAAATCTGACCCAGACATAAAGAAAGACACCATAATAATCATTGAGTGATGACTGCAATCAGGCCTTTGTGACAGGCCATTGAAATCTAAAATGAAAAACTAAATTATTACTAAATAAAAGGGTCTTGCTTTCATTGTTGAAATTTATTCACATATTTAAGATGGTTTAGTTACATTTGGGGCTATATTTGAAGGTCAAAGAATCAAATTGAAGCATTTTGCCTATTGCAATGATTCCCCACACACATTTGGCTCTAGGGAGTAGGTATCTCCTGGATTAGAGGATATTTAGCCCTCTTATTCAGGTGAGTATGAGAGTAGACATTCCAAGGAAGAGAGGAGAGCCAGAGGACATGCATCGGAACAGGAAGGGCAAACGGGTGTCACGAGTCCTGCCATACCACTGCTGCAAACCCCTCTAATCCCTTACCTCCTCCTCCCTCAGTATTTGCTGTGTACATTGGCCGAAGTTTTCTAGATAAACAGAACCAAAACAAGAGACCAATATCATGTTGTCAGGCATTGGCTCACATGATTACGAAGCCTAAGAAGTCCAGTGATCTTCTGTCTGCAAGCTGGAGACCCAGGAAATCCAATGATATGCCTCCCGTCCAAGTGTGAAGACCTGAAGAGCAGGAAAACTGATGTGGGTCCCAGTCCAAGTGCAGGAGAAGACCAATGTCCCAGCTCAAGTGGTCAGGCAGAGAGTAAGTTCCCCTTTCCCCATATTTTCTGCTCAGGCCTCCAGATTGGATGAGTGCCAACTGCACCAGGGAGGGCAATATGCTTTACTCAGGCAACTGATTCAACTGGTAACCTCATCCAAAAACACACTTATACACACCCAGAATCATGTTTGACCAAATGTGTGGGCACCCTGTGGCCCAGTGAAGTAGATGCAAGAAACTAACCATCACACCATGTGAACTCTGCTATGTCTTCCATGGAGTACCTTGAATTCCCCACTGGTGAGCCCCTGCTTCCTTCCACTAATATTGCGACTTCTTTTCTCTTTCTCCAACCAAGATTTTTTTTTAAGATTTTATTTGTTTATTCATGAGAGACACACAGAGAGAGGCAGAAACATAGGCAGAGAGAGAAGCAGGATCCCCACAGGGAGCCTGATGCAGGACTTGATCCCAGGAACCTGGGATCATGTCCTGAACCAAAGGCAGATGCTCAATCAATGAGCCACTCAGGTGCCCCTCCAACCAAGCTTTTTTACAGCTTTCTTTTCACTAACCCTAAAAATGAACTATTATCGTTTACCATGAAAAAAGAAAAATAAGACAACATACATCTTGTGTCTAACATATATTGGCCAGAGCAGTGTTGTTCTGAGCCTCTCTTCTGTTGTGGGGACAGCCCAAGAAGGAAAGAATCACATCCCACTAACCATTCCACTTGAACTGACAAAGCACAATGCCCTGTTCTCTTATGTACAGCATAGCACAATCTGGAATATAGCACAACGTCTGCAGTATTACCTTAACCACCACCAATTTGCTCTATTGGTGTTGTCATAAATTCTTGTTTTCTACATTTGTATTATGCTTTTTTCACACATTTTTTTCTGATTCTATCAATTGTAATTTGCATTATTACAAATTCAATCACAAGAAATTTCAAAAGCAAAAAGGACTTAAAAAAGAAAGCACTGGCAATCCTATCACCATCATTACCTACACTTACTTTGAAATTGGAATGTCCTAAACAAATATGTAGTTCTGTATGACTCACTGAACCACCGTCATTGCATCTGCCAATGGTTCTGGGTCTCAAGGAGCACTTTTCCTGAGGATTTTTTTTTCTCCTTTTCCAGGGAATTTATTAAAGGCCTGAAAAGGCCTTATTTTTTTCATCAGCTTTGATTTAGCTTTCTATGTCATCATAGTGTAAATATGATTCTAAATACCTGGTCCCAGGCCGATCTCCTCTCCTAAATGAAAGATGAATAAAGAAGAAATGACTAAACAAATAAAATAAAATAACTTTTTTTATGCTTGTGTTACACCTTTGTCCTTAATTAGAAAGAAATATTTTCCAAATAAATAAATCTTAAAAGTTACTGGATATGCCTTCAGCACTGACCAGGTAGTATGAGGAATGTCTCTGTTACAGCTTGGCCTCTTCAACTACAAATGATTGGTTGAAATCATTTATTTAAACTTAAAACAGAAGAAAGCTTTGGATCTACTGACATTATCTGTGGAGTATCTATACTAAAAGTACTTAAGAGGTAGCCTGCAATTATTAAATATCTAATTAAGCTTTGGGCACAGAGTGACAATTCCACTTTCTAAGAACAAGGGGAAACATTTAAAACCCTTGAAAAATGTAAAAATCTAACATTCATCTAATAGTTTCTAAGTTCCATTCTGTTCTTGGCTAGTACTCAGTGAGATTTCTACTTGATTATATCACTGAAGGTATGTAGACTTGCTGTTTGGACTGCTGTGCAAAATCCCCCATGCTTTTAATATCTTGAGTTGGAGGTATGCGTCTTTTTGTAAATATTTGTCATTTGAACAACACAAACACATTTAGCAGTGACTATTTTGCTTACTTTTCTGTATCCCCACAACACATTTTGTAAACTTGTTCACAGTCCCTGGTCTTTGGGGGCCTTGTCCTGCGTGCGTGTCTGTGTGTGTGTGTGTCACTGGAAGTAGCAGTTCCCTGCCCCAGAGTTTCCTCTTCCTGTGGACAGCATTAACCCCAAGCCTAGCACTCTGTAGGTGTCTGAGCAGTATTTACTGGTTAAGGAGATGGACACCCAACATGGAAATACATTCTCCTGATAATTCTTCAATTTCTTTCTGACCAGTTTAGATAATATCCCTTTATTCAATTATCGTGTCACCATTGCAATGTCAACTTAATTGAGTTTTATGAGCATTCAACATTCTAACTCTGAAGTATTTAACCATATATCTAATGAAAAAAATAAGGATCTAATACAAAGGGTACTTATGTGGGTCCCAAAATAACACCATAAGACTTTTGTCAAAAGAATCTCTCTTTAGTTTTTTAAGTCCATGCTTAAAACGGAATTGGAAGAACTTTTTTATTCTCTATGAAGAAGTGACAAGACCATGAATGTTCTTGATTCGCAAAAACAAACATATTTCATTAAACAATCAACTTCAATTTTTCCTTCCACTGCTAAGTTACCAATGACATCATCCTGAGATGTGGTAAGACCTGTCCCATCTTTTCTAACTCTAAAACAGCGATTACTATCCACCCTTGGTCGAAAGCTTAAAACAGTTCCGATCTACCAGAGCCAGAGGTAAGACAACAGCTAAAAAAGTGCCAAACCAGTTCTAAATAACAGCTCCCTCATACTCCTAACAAAGGCACTTAGTACCCCAAAACTGTCCTAGGGTAAATAAGGCCCAGACCGTGGAGGTATTGTGAGAGGAGGGAGTTTAAATTTGTTATTTGACTATTTATGTCTTACTCTTAATTGATTTATGTTCCTTAATAGTTTTTTTTTTCTGCTTTAATTTTGAGACTATAGTGTAGACTTTTCTTAATTCTTTCCATGTTTAGAAATTTTTAAAAACATTACCACTGAACAAGATTCTTCCATAAAAAAAAAAAAAAAGAGCTTTGTAGGTAAAGGGGGACAAAGTCTGCATTAGAATTAAGTCTATTAGTTTCAGAAAACATGCTCAGCAAATGCTAACTAAAAGTAGTAAATATCTACCATTTTGTCTGCTCAGGACTATATTCCCTTCCACTGAGATCTTTTCCCCTTCTTTAACATGTCTTTTTGTTGGGAAGTTGCATTCAAACACTCTTCTCCCCCATGACCACCTCAATTCATCTAGGGACAGGTCTCTAGTCCTTCTGGGATGGTAACAGAACCCATCTCCCTGGTGAGATCTAATTGGTTCAGGGATACCTGGACGCAGTCTCAGCCAGTCAACTCTTCCCTATGACTATTGAACTTGGAAACAAAAATCAGAAGCCCTATTCTGTCTGGTGACAGAGTTAGGACATGTCAAGTATCCATGCTTCTGCTCAGTGCAGAGGAAGACCAGTGCGAGAAAAGAGGCCAAAATGCAGAAAGCAGCCAAAGGAGAGACAGAAGTGAATCTTCCTAGTCTCTGGAGCCTGGTGTCACTGGGGACTGAGGCTCTGCTCTACTTGAATTAATCCTATTAACTCACCCATCCTATTTCCGCCTGAGCTGGTTCAAGTTTGATCTGCAACAATTGGCCAACTAATTCACTGGGCAATGACAACAGTGATGCATATTAGGCAGTGATGTTTATTAGACAGCTTTTAGCTTCTTATCATTGATCATCTGCAACCTCACATTTACAAGACAGCTGCTTAACTTACATGCAAAGGCACGTTGACTTCCATCCATCACTTGAAACAACAGAAAACCACTCCCTCTTCCTTGAATACGATTTCCTGATTCAACTGAAAAAACAATAAACGTATATTCCAAGGTAAGAAACCATGAATATAATTTTTTCTTTTTGTTTGTAGGCCCAGTTTCCCCAGATTTTTCTTCTTGTCAGGTTCCCACAGTAAATATTCACTCAAGTAACATATATTTATAAATGCTAGTCCTTTTCAGTGCTTTTATTTTCTCCTGAAACAATGAGTTTGTGAGCAAAGACCTCAAAGTCTTCCAGAAACTTTAAGTCAGACACGCCAGTGGCTCTGACTGCAACTCAATATTCATTCAATGCTAATTTATTGTAACTTTTCTTTAAAAAATGTCATTCTCTGAGAAGCAAACATCTTTTCTTGAGTCAAAAGTTATGGGAAAGAGAAATCGTGTTTCATTATTAAGAAATGGAAAAGTGATTGATCATAGCAAGGTAAAACCTTTTCCCTATCTAGGTATATTTCCCCAGAGCTTTCATTTAAAGTCCTGTGGCCGTGTTTGCAAATTTCCAATTATCCAAAACGAATTATTCCAGCATTGACAGAACTTGGCAAATCTTACTTGATATTTCGCTGCCACATTGTCTATTAATCTCGTACTAGAGAAAGTCAGGGGAAGACACCTCTGTATTTGGCCTTCTTCCTAAGCAAGCTTCTCTGCTAGGCAACATGTCTGGATCTTTGATTTCCGTTCATGCCCAGAAAAATAGAGAAGGCAAGGCAAGGCAAGGGATGGTTTCCAGAGGAAGCGAAAGCTCTCTTTCTTAAGTTACTCATCCTTAGTGCATTGCCAAATAGGAACGACATGCAATTGGAATATTGTCTTGCAGCTGCAAAACCACGCAATTAAGGTATGAAAACAAAAGTCCAAACTGTGGCCTATTCAAGTTCACAAGATAATGGCACCTGAGCAAACAAGCAGTGATTTTTCAAATCTGTGTTGCCCCTTCACAGCAATTACACATCTTAGAACACATTTTCATTTTCTTTCCATTGGTGTTTTTAAGGAATGTGCCAGTAAATCACCTCTGCCTAAAAGTTTCCAGCTCAAAAACCCATGTCCCCATTATCACTTCAAATCTCCCATCTCAGTGTTACTGTGTACATCAGACCAAAGACTACCCGATGGTTCAGTTGAATCCCAGATAGAATTGAAATAGATTTTAATGGCCGACTGTCATGTGTGTTTGGGTATCTCAACTGGAAAAAGCTCTATTAAATATTTATGCTTTTTTTTCTTTTTTTGTTCCCAAACAACACAGTTCAAAGTACAGACCTCATGAAAAAGAGTGTGTCATCACAGGTACATTCCTACCACCGCCAAGTTCCCAGGCTCTGGTCAGGTGTGCCCTGAAGGCAAGGGAATGGTCCCTGCCCTTCAAGACTAGCCTTTATGGGCAAGCTTTCTAGCAGGCTGTAATGATTTGGGTATTTTGGTATTCTCAGTGACCTTTTCAGTCCTTGCAAAGAAATCTGCTTCTCATTTGTAAATTCACTTAATTTAAAAAAAAAAAATACACAACATACTTCAGCAATTAAAAGAAAAAATATAATTACATCAGTTGCAAAAAGATTGTGTTGTTTTGGTGTTGTTCCTTTATTTTGATTGGCTTTCCTCGGTTTGCACAATGACTTCCCTTCATGTGAGGAGGACCTGGTAATATAACTGCATGTGGCACTTCTGGAAAACAACTGTTATTTTTCTTTCCAATTAATGCTTTGACTTGTTCAATTCTATCACAGAATCGGTTGCAAATTTTCAAGTCCTTTCCCTTGCTGCTTTATCCATGCGAATGCTCCCCAGCTAGCTGAGATCTGCATTACTTCCCAATTATGCAGGCAGGGGTAGGGGTGGGAGTCAGAGATTGTTGTGCACTAATTACCAATGGCCCCAACATGCTCTGTTATGTTCTCAGGCAGAGTTACACAAAGCCCTCCCCACTTTTGTTTCCATAAGGAAATGAGTTTGATTCTCTCCTTCCTGGGAAAAAAGCAAAACAATTGCATACTCCCCCTTTAAACTCTGGAACAGCCTGATCCTGGCTCCTATTGGAGGGGGGAAGGAAATGATTTTGTGAAAGAATCTTGAAGAAGGGGAGAAGGAAGTGATTTTGTGAAAGAATCTTGACACTTGGAGACAAGTGTCGGGATTGGGTCACCTGTTCGATTGTCTTGCATTCGTACAGTACTACTTTAAAAATGACACAACTCACTGAGTGTTATACTATATGTTGGCAAATTGAATTTAAATTAATAAATTTCGGGCAGCCCGAGTGGCTCAGCACTTTAGCGCCGCCTTCAGCCCAAGGCCTGATCCTGAAGACCCAGGATCGAGTCCCACATTGGGCTCCCTGAGGAGAGCCTGCTTCTCCCTCTGCCTGTGCCTCTGCCTCTCTCTCTCTCTCTATGTGTGTCTCTCTCATGAATAAATAAATAAAAACTTTTTTAAAAAATAGAAATAAATTTTAAAAATTTAAAAAATAAACTAGAAATGAATAACAAAAAAAAGACACTATAAGGTTTCCAAGAGCTGTCCTACCCATATGGCTCCAGAGAAGTTTCAGAACCATTCACCTATGACCTGCAGTGGAGCTGATGTGCTGAACTCTTTCTCCTGGTGGCACAACTAGCAGAGGCAGGACTTAGCTTAATGGTGGTGTCATGAGCAGAGATCACAGCTGAGGGGCTCCATCAAATGTCACAGGGCCTAGAAGAGATCTAGTTCTGCTGGCTGAACACAGGTACTCTAGGTACGCTTTCACCGAATGTGTCCAAAGGTCACAGCGGTCATTAGTGAGAGTATATTTTCCTCTTACAAAGTCACCTTTGAATACCCTCTTCTTGATAATATTCCAAACTACTTTAAAGGGAAAAATTGTTTTATTGCCTTCTGTTGAAGCCTTAGGAGGATTTGATGATTATTATCTCTCTACTTCATTCTTAGAGGAGAGGAAAGCTAACTGGAAGCATAAAAAGAAATTATTTAATTCTACTGTCTGCCAACGGTGTGGGTGATAAGAATTAGCTTAGGTTCCAAGCCAAAAGAAAAACTCTGTGTGTGTGTGTGTGTGTGTGTGTGTGTGTGTGTTTGAGGGGGGGTGGGAGTTGATTCACTTATTACTACACATAATTGATTAGAAAAAAATAAAATAAATTTACTCTAGTTGTTTATTTGAATTTAATATCCAGGGTGATTTTAATCAGGATGGTAAATACATTTCGAAACTACAAAATCAAAGCAGCTCCATTTAATATTTCAAACAGGTGGTGGGTATCACATTTTCTCATTGCTTCCTTCTGTTCTGTGCTCAGGGGAGCCCGGGCTGTGATGATGAACGGCAGAGCATCCCCCAGCAGACACCTTCGCCTTCACCTAAGGGGCAACCTCTGCGTTAACCCTGCAGCAGGAAGCAGGAAAATAGCTGTGTGGTCTCCATGGTCTTTTGAACCCCCTACTCACCCAAAGCCCGGTGGACAACCTTGGTCTTCCGAGTCTGCCACCACCTTGAAGGAAGAGATGTCGCTTCTCCCCCAAAAGCTCGATGCCGGTTATAGGTGAAAGTTACAGAAAAATGATGAGAGGGGTATCTGAGCTGAGAAACCATGAAAAGAAGCCAGCAAGTCTCAAAAGCCAGCACTGCCTTTTACCATGATCAGGAGTCACAAATAGAATTGGAAATCTGTGAGAAATGAATAGGTTTCTCTTGAAAATCCCCAGGTGCACTCAGGAAGGAAAGATAATGTACCAATAAACTAGGAAAGATTTTAGAAAGCTGGAAGCAGGTTGGTGAGTGTTCTGGATCCAAGACCAGCATGGGGTACCTGGAGGGGACACATGGGCAAGAGGGGAGTTTCCTGCTTCCTCCCATAACCAGACATCTAAGGGGCACTGGAGTCATAGGGGGTTACAAGGCAAGGGGCATCCCTGAAGCCAGGAGCAGGGGCAGTGACATAGTACTGAGCACCTCTTGGTAGTCAGCAAACACCAAGGCAGTGATCTGGGACAATCAGAGAATAGTGCCAGACACCAACCATGAGCACTGGATAGTGAGCACATGTCATTCTCCAAATGTTCCAGAGCCTGGCCACATATATCGGCTGCCACATCTGTGTGCTCTGGCCACTGGGTACCTCCCCTCCAGCCCCATCTCCTTCTACTCTTCCATTTAGTGACTCCATGCAACCCTTCTATTTCTAGAAAGACCAAGCTTATGTTCATTTTGTGCCATATGCCAATTCCTTTCGATCAGAAGACTCTTTCTTCAAATAATTGTGTGAGAATCAGTCCCTCAATTACTGTTTCTGCTCATGCATCAGTCCTTCAGAAAGGCTTCCCCTAGTCACTATATCTAAAAGCCTCCTTGCCCCCTAAAAATAAAAAAATAAAATAAAAATTAATTAAAAATAAAAGCCTCCTTGCCCCTCTCACCACCCTGCTATAGTGGGTTGAGTGGTAGTCTCCACAAAAGAAATGTCCATGTCCCAGGACCTGTGAATGAGAAGTCATTGGAGAAAGGGCCTTTGTAGCTGTAGTTTAGAAGGCCATATGAAAACAGAAACAGAGACTAGAACAGGGTAGCCACAAACCAAGAAATACCTGCAGCCACAGACATCAGAAGAAGCGAGGAAGGATTCCTCCCTGGAAGCTTTGGAAGGAGCGTGGCACTGCCCATACCTCGAGTTTGGACTTCTGTCCTCCAGAACTGTGAGAGAATAAATTTGTATTGTCTTAAGCCACAAAGTTTGTGGCAATTTGTTACAGCAGCCCTGGGAAACTGATATACTTTCTTACTTTTCTTCACAGCAATTACCGCTATCCATCATACCTTGTTTGCTGGCTCATTCAACTCCCCTCAATAATCTGAGTGCAGGGAGTTTATCTGCTTTGTCCACTGATGTTTTCCAGGGCCCAGAAGAATGTCCAGCACACAGCAGTCACGTAGTAAGAATATGGTGAATTATGGAAGAATGTGCGCTGCTCGAATAACCTCTTTGGTGCTTCTGTTTGGAAGAAATTCTGCAGGTGGAGTCTGGATTTTGTTGCTATTATTCTTACTCCACTGTATGTCCGGGTTGGCCAAAAATATACTGCTGACATGTATATTTACGCCTCCTTATGACCGTGTTGGTACAAGGAAATGCTGTTAGTCCTTCAAGAATAATTTTAACTTCACCCATTTTGAGATGTTGCCATTCATGAAATACCACTGTGATTCAATGTTCCAACTATGTTAGATTCAGCATGAAAAATTCCACATAGGAAAAAGCTACTACTGGATGTCTGAAGGGGAGCGCTCACTGTGTACTACTGTTAGAAGGAATCCGAAGCTTAACATTTTCTGGTTTAACCTTACTATGTTAATTTGGATATGAGCTTGTTTAATTTCTGAGCAGAGCCAGCTTGCAGAAGCTGAAGGATCCTCTCAGGGCGGCTAATACTGAGGAACACCGTCAAGGTTACCAAGTGTCTGCTCACTAGAATGGTAAAGACAAGAAGAGCGATGGCATGGCTGATGCTGTCAGGTGATAAGCAGAGAGATGGCTCAAGTGTCCAGAGGCACTCGTTCATGTCCCTGCAGGCTGCTGGGGTGAGAGAGCAAGCATGACACGTCTTTGATAAGGGAGTTGAATGGAGGAAGAGGTGGGCTGGCCTGGATTTTTCTTGGACTCTAAAGGCTCAATGCAGGCCTACCCAGTGTTACAGCATGGCAGAAACAGTAAGGGAAAAGCAAGCCAGAACTATTATAACTACACAGGAACCTGGACAGAGAAGGAGGGAAATAATTAAAAGCAGAATAGCTCCAGGTGGAGCTCATATTATATGAAGTGTGGGAGAATAGATATTTTACTTTTAGAAGACAAGAATGCCTCACTAGGGGAGATAGGATGGAATGTAGGCAAGAACAGGGAAGGGGAAGAGACACTTATGGAAGGTCTATTAATGATAGGCATTTGATAGCCATGATATGGGGTGACTCACATACCAACCTTTTATTCCTATTTCAGAGATCAGGACTTTGAGGTTCAGAGTTGTTAAGTAGCTTCTTCAAAGCCACAGGGAGAAGCCTGAGTGTCTCAAAGCCATGAATTTCCAGTGCATCAAACTGCATGCCTACATAAAAGTACAAGCATGAATTCTCTGGTCTTCGGAACATGAATTAGCTGCATTTTCCAAAATAATTCTGACCTTGTGCCTGAGAGACATAACATTTGCAAATATTCCTTTCCCCTTCACAAACATAATGGCCAACAGAGAGACATGAGCAACTACCTATACACACAGAACCATGGAAACTCCCAAAAGTAGAGCTCTGATGTACTAGGCAGGATTTCTGTATTCAAATCATAGCCTTGCCTCTGACCAGTTATGCAACTTTGAATAAAACACTTAAGTATTTCAAGATTCTACTTCTTCACCAGATGGATCAGATTAACAACATACAATAGTTATTACACATAAATAAAGTAATTAACACCTATTAGGTGTTCAATAATATCTATAGGTATTACTACTGGAATTACTATTGGGTGTGAAAGTAGATGGTCCTCCCATGGACACGTAGTGAATGCATGCCTTGCAGACTCATCAGTTTGGATAGTGGTGACACATGGAGATAAAGGATTGGGACAGGATTGTCAGGATTGGGACGGCCAGTCGGAACAGATTGGAACAGCCAGTTGGAATAGTAGTCAGAGGGATCCCTGGGTGGCGCAGCGGTTTGGCGCCTGCCTTTGGCCCAGGGCGCGATCCTGGAGACCCAGGATCGAATCCCACATCAGGCTCCCGGTGCATGGAGCCTGCTTCTCCCTCTGCCTATGTCTCTGCCTCTCTCTCTCTCTCTGTGACTATCATAAATAAATAAAAATTAAAAAAAAAAAAAAAAAAAAAAAAAAAAGGAATAGTAGTCAGAGCAGGATACAATGACTCAAGTAGCTAGGAGCAAAAAAAGTGTAGAAGAGTGGAAGGCAGAAGTCCATCATTGGCTCCTTAAGTCACCGTGCATAAGATATCGAATGACAACATCTTGAGGTCTTAGGTGATAGCTGCTAAGTTTATGCATATCCTTTATTTCTTACCAAAGCTTTTGTGTGATGAAATGAGAAGTCGTCTTTAGGTTAAAATATTTTTAAAACACAGATCCATACACCCATTGGAAAGGTAATCCTTTTGATTTTATCTGAATTTGAAATATTTTTAGTAAAATTATTTCATAATATGAACAAAATTTAAATCATTAGCCTAGCCTAAGACACATGAATTAAAAGTTTAAGTCTTAGTGCTTTCTAAAAGTTGAATGCATCCATATATATTTTTAAAGATTTTATTTTTAAGTGATCTCCATACCCAACATGGGGCTCAAACTCACAACTCCAGGCTCAAGAGTTGCATGCTGTATGGGACACCTGGGTGGCACAGTCAGTTAAGCTTCCAACTCTTGGTTTTGAGTCAGGTCATGATCTCAGGGTCATGAGATTGAGCCCCATGTAGGGCTCTGGGCTCTGCTGGGAGTCTGCTTGACATTCACTCCCTCCCTCTCCCTTTGCTCCTCTCACCATCTTCTCTCTCTTTCAAATAAATAAATGAATCTGCAATAAAAAGAGAATTGCATGCTCTACCAACTGAGCCAACCAGGTGCCCCCATATTTAATTTTCTTCTTATTTTAATCAAATTAACATATATACATGGTTAAAAAAATAAAACTAAAGGAAGAATCTATAATAAACAGCAATACTCTCTTAAGTTACCTCACTGACTCCTTCTTGTTCTGCTGCACTCCTGAGAGCCAACCACTTTTAAAGGTTTTGTGTGTGTGTGTTTTCCCTGATATTACCTTCATAAATGTAGTACTCCACTATCACTACTTAAGCATTATCTACTGACTCCAGACCAAGGAGACTGTGGATTTCACTGATAACCCTTTTCACTGTCATTTTCTCTCTCTCTCTGGTTTTTGAAATCTATTTTACAATATTCTATCTCTAGTAACTCCATTTATAAAATCAAATAATATGCTTATACTGCTATTTACTGTTCCGCAGCAGGAGGCATTTGAGTACTTAGCCTGTATCAGGGGTGTTATTGATAGAAATTTTATCTCTACCCTCCAACTCCCCACTGCCATCTTCTTAACCACAAACTTCTACAGCATCAAGATTAATAATATTTTTATTCTGGCTTGAAATTATAGTTAATTTGTCAGCTTTGACTGTAGGTTAAGCACTAAAGTTAAAAATGAGTAGAGTATTTACACTTTCTAGTAAATATTACTCCCAGAGGGATCATGCTAGGCAGAGGTCAACACATTTCCCTTCCGTCTGTCAAATGTCATGACACATAAGCTGTGTAGAAGTGTGTGCTCCCAGTCTAGAAGTCAATGGCTTTGTTTTTGCTGATGATTTATCAGGTATTAAATCCATGCCATATTTTTTTGGTTCCCAACCTATTTGAACCGTACCATTCTTGTAATATTTTTTGTTGACTTCATTCTTCCAACATCAGTATAGTATTAATTTAGAGATTTGGGTCATACTTTAGCTCCATGAAATAGTTCTAGATATTTCTTTAATTTCCTTCTCAAAGCTTATTTCTGGTCTGTGTTTCCAGGATGGTTATTTGTCAGATACTGGCCCTTTTGTACTGCTCTTTTATGTTTTGATCTTTCCCTAATATTATATGTTGCTTGAGTTATCATATCTTCTGGGGCTTTTACCCAATTATCGTCACTAGCCTTCCTATTTACTAACGTATTTACTTTGGTCAATCAGAATTGTAATTTTCAGGAGATCTTTTGTGTCCTTGACTGTTCCTTTTTCACAGCATCCTGCACTTATACTTTAGATTTGACATTTCCTTGATTTCCCTGAGGAGAATAGAGGTCTTATAAAAATCATAATAACAACATCCAAAAGAATCAATTCATCCCTAAATTTTCCTGTCTTCCTCCTGAATCTGTGTTATTTCACTCGGTCTTTCTCATACTGGCAGTCCTTGGCTGGTTGGTAATTGTTGATTTTCTATTTCTTCTGTTGTGACTCTCAGTGTGTTTCCTTGCTGGGCTTCTCTTTGCATGGAAGCTGGTCTGGGGGCCCCTGTTCAACAGGGGTAGGGGTGAGGGAAAGCTCTCAGACTGAACATATTGAGTGAGAACAGGTGATATCTGGCCCACCTCCTCCTACCCCAAAAGCTAATACAGTGAAGGCTCTATTCTGGACTGCTAACCTCACACTAGCAACTAATTTCTCAGGAAGCTACTCTCATCTTAGGAGGAGCCCTAAAGCCTCCTACATTTTGTCCAGCATGAACCCTAAATTGCCAATTCCTTTACTGAAAGGAATTTGTGAGGAGTCTACATTGGGAAAGTGTTCCTTAGGTACAGTTTCAATTAACTCCTGTTTTATACCCATCTCATACTGTCTTGATACTTGGTGGATCCCAAGTCTAGAGCTTCCCTTCTCCGAAGTTTTCTAAGCAAATGTCTTTCACTGGAGCCCCACTCAGTCAGAGCTTCTTCAAACTGCTCTCATCCATCAATATGTTTCTATGTTTTCAGAATTCACCAAAGTTTGAAATTCACTATCTGTTGAACACTACCCTCCTTCCCACTATCTTTGTTATCATAAGTCTATTCTCCTGGCTAATTCTACATCATATTTGAGTAGGTTTGGGAGAATAGGAAAAAAAAAAAAAAAAAAAAACATGCGGGGGAAGGCAAACTCAGCATTAGTCCACTATCCTAAAGTAGAAGCCCCTAATCTTACAAACATTCTTGTCTTACTTGGACAAGAATTATCACCATGATAGCGTGTTTGTGTTTTCAATGTCATCTACCTGCTGCTTCTATTGGTTTAAAACAACCGTGAAATTATATGACATCTAAACTCTAGAATCACACCGTTCAAACATATGGCTACTTAAATTAAATAAAGGTAAATCAAATTTAAAATTCATTTTCTCAATCACACTAGTCATATTTGAAGTGCTCAACACCACATGTGTGTAGCACCCACAATACCATACAGCAAAGATGGAGAACACTTCCAGTGCAGCATTAGGTTCTACTGGACAGCTCTCTCTAGAGCAAACTCAGTGCTCATCAGTAAAGGACTCATCACTGGAAGTCAAGGTAGAGCTGATGGAGCATGAGCAAGGGGCTCTCCCTTCCTTATCGTGCTAACTTTGTATTAAAATGTCCCAGAATATGTTTTAGGAAGGACATTTGTTTCCAACAGGTGGTGCTTTCAGCTGGGGTTAGCACCACCGTTAATTTTGACTGTGTGAATTGACTAACAGTGTGGCCACTGCAGACTTGATGAGTAGCTGAGGACTGTGAATGCCTAAGATGCTTCCTGAGAAGCAAAGCAAGGCTTTCCCAAATTTGGAGGATCTTAAATTGCCTTTGAGAACAGCATATGAGAAGAGGCAAGGAGAGAACACAGACTTTGACAAGGACTTTGCTCTGTTTAACTTCACAGGTCACAGGCCGTCCTTGAGGTGGTGGAAGTGACAGCTCATCTTACCTCCCTGGAACCTGTCCCTGAACAACCAACTGTAAACCTTTTAAACTGAACTCTGATAAGAAAGGACGACTTCAAGCCTGTCCTAAATTGTTGCTTTTTATCTATTTTGTGGTCCTTTGTGATTAATTGGATACAGTTTCAGAAGTGGGAAATAATGGAGAAAGTCAAAGGTTTGTACTGATTCAGATATAATATTGGATGAGGAGACAAGCTTATGTAACTTAAGGGAAATTCAGCACCTCAGGAATTTATTGCACTTGGTTTTATGTCTAAGAAGTACATAAAGTGTGTAAAACAAAACAAGAAATAAACTACAGACCAAAATGGAGCCTGTGAGGCCTGTCAGTGATTCACTCTAGAAATTTGAAACCTCAGAAAGTCCCACTGGGCAAGACTGGATTTGGCACCCTCTTTCCTCTCCCCTACATGACCAAAGTCTTATTTCTCAGATACCAGGAACTAGCTGCTTGAATATGACTTCTTGTCTCCAGGCTTCAAGAATGTATATACCCATGCTTTCCAAAATCCATTGTTCTGTATTGTATTGGTGCAGATTTTTAATAGCAAACCCACAGGTGGCATTTTTGGTTTTTCTTTTTTATTTCTCTAAACCTAATTAGGACACACCATTTTGATCCATGGTTTTTCATTGAGAGGATAAATGACATGTCATATTACATTTTATGCAACGTGGTCAAGAATTGATAGATTCAATGATTTTTTTTTTCAAAATAAACAAGCAGTAAAAACATGAGAAAAATCTGTATTCAAATCTCATTATCAGGGATCCTGGGTGGCTCAGCAGTTTAGTGCCTGCCCAGGGTGTTATCCTGGAGTCCCGGGATCAAGTTCTGCATCGGACTCCCTGCATGGAGCCTGCTTCTCCCTCTACCTGTGTCTCTGCCTCTCTCTCTCTCTGTGTGTGTCTCATGAATAAATAAATAAAATATTTTTTAAAAAATCTCATTATCAGTGTGAATTTCTACATGGGTCAAATTAATTGGATAATATTTTAATTTCCACTTTTCACGTGTTCATTGTAGACACATACTAATTCATGTCATATAATCTTTGCCATATCCACCCATCCACTAAACAAATATGAATTGAGAACCTGATAAAAGCAATTCACTGCAGTGGAAAGAGAAATGAATCAAACACAGATTAAATGTTCAGAGCTTGGGAATTTTGCAGTGATGATAAGACCAAATAACTAGAATCAAGTCCAGCCATGAATCCCTGTTTAGGCCAAATTTTCTGATTTTCCCTAGAGCCTTAGGGTGAGATTCTTGACAGTTCAAGTCCTTTTCACTCCTCACACTTCCCCCTTCTCAGGATGCTGCCAAAGCATTTGGGTTGGGGTAGGGGGGTGTAGGTATGACCGCATGACACAATAATGGCCCCTTGTGATCCCTGGGGGGATGACCCAGGAAACCAAAGACCAATGGAGAGGCAGCATTTCAGTATACCCTCTTTGCTTTGTCAATAAATGTCTCCTCCAACTAAGACTCCAACAACTTAACCAAAGAGAGTAAGGAAACTTTATTTCCATGCACTTGGATTTCTATAGCTAAGTAGAATGTTATGCACCCTTTATGCTACTTAAGGAATATAGTAGCCAATAAAGAAAGGAAAGTCTGCATAAAAAATTGTCCCATTCATGGATTGGCCAGAGTTCTGCAGCACTCGTGTTTATGAATACCCTAGAAGGGGCACGAGCAAATGGACCAGAACTGCTTTTGCATCTAGATTCAATTACTGGCAGAGCTGGGGAGGGGAGGCAGGGCAAATAGCAGGTAGTCTGTGAACAAGCAGGCTGATGGAAGATTGCACTCACCATGTGAGGGAAAGGCTCGCTGAGCTATGGACTGTGTTTCATGTCACTTGTAACAGCTGAGCCCTGTCCAAGACCTTCACACAACTGCACTCAGTAAGCCTACTTTGCCTTCAGTGTGACCTTCTCCCAGGCTTCTGGATGACTACTCCAAATGTTTACCATTTCAGGCCTTCATCCTAATCTATCCTTCCTTTTCCACTGAAAACACTACTTTTCTATTACATTAAATGAAAATCTGAAATCATCAAATATCCAAAATCTGAAATGATCAAATAATTAATCTCCTACACTTTCCCCTAAAAAATGAAGCTGCATCCATAATCATCTTAGTGCTTCTTTTCTTTCTCACAGGAAGAGTTACTCCTTTGAATTCAGTGCCGACTTATTAATGGGATGTCCTGCTTTAAGAAAAATTGCCTCTCTCCTGAATTTTCAAGTTTCACTTTCTCTGTCCAGACATTCCCTTAGTCTACAACAGGTTCTGATCTCTACCATTTTAAAAAGTAGCCTTCTTTTATCCTATATTCCTATCAGGAATCCTTAAGCCTTTTTGTGGTGTGGACTCTAAAATCTGGTGGAGTCTATGAATCCCCTCTTGGGAGAATGCTTGTAAATAAAGAAAATACTTAGAATTACCAAAGATTCCAATTATATTGAATACCATTATTAAAATAAAACTTTAAAGATGAATGATGAAACAATATATGTACTTTATCAATGCACTAATTAACAAATCTAGTGGTAGGTCTAATAACTACCATAATTTTGAAGTCTTCCTGAGCATAAATAGTATTTAATAATAGTCACAATAGTTACAATGTGATATGAAAATATCTGTGATTTCTGTAATCAAATTAAGGTTCCTGCTAACACTATAGATCTTGTTATTTGTGTTATCTAGGGGTAATGCTAAATTACAATTAGAGACTAGTAAATATAAATATATTTATATATAAGTTTCCAGTTTCAAGTTTCCAGAACTCCATCTGTGGATATATTGGAGGGATCTAGAACCTTGCCCACTCCTCTCTTTCCCAACATGGGAAGGAATTGTTATTTGCATTATTACAATATAGTATCTACCATCCTTGTGACTCTACCCTGGGAAAGGTATCCATGCTGTCCCATAGCCTGTCTGACTGCAGACTAGTCAACCTGCGTCTTGTTGACCTGCCTGTAAAATCCCACACCATGAACCATTCTTACCTGTGCTGATAAAAGCCTCCTCTCATTTCCCCCTTCCTCCTCTACTGACTACTAACCCTACTATTTTTTTAATCATTATATTCACTGACCTGTTTTCTGCTCACCCAGAATTGTTTTGCTTACACATTGCCCGAAGATATTTTCATTAAAGAAATTAAAAAATAGCCCATTCCCAAATCATCTGCCCTTCTTGGATAAAAACATTTATATCAACCAAAAAACCTAAAAGAAATTAACATTTACAGAATACTTAGCATGGGAGCATCATGAGAAATGCTTAATGTATGATATTTCATTAAAACTTCCAACAGCTTATGGGCAGCCAAGGTGGCTCAGCGGTTTAGTGCCGCCTTCAGCCCAGGCATGATCCTGGAGTCCTGGGATCGAGTCCCAAGTCAGCCTCCCTGCATGGAGCCTGCTCCTCCCTCTGCCTGTGTCTCTGCCTCTCTGTCTCTCTGTGTCTCTCATGAATAAATAAATAAAGTCCTTTAAAAAAAAATACCTTCCAACAACCCAATAAGATTGTCCTCATTTTGGAGAATACAGTTAATTGAGATTCAGAATCATAAAATAACTTGCTCAATGTCACACAGCTAGCAGTGGTAGAACCAGAATTTCAGCCCTGGTTTACAGAAATTAGGTTTTCTACATTTAATAGTGCTCGGATGCCACATCTGATTCAGCTAGACTGCAAAATGCTATTTCTTTCAGATGATTATTCTCATTTCCCTCATCAATTTACCATGGAAGGCACAGGCTTGCCATCTCTGTTCTCATTCAAGGTGCAAATAATAAGTGGCCAAACTGGGGTCACCTTCCAACACCAGTTGGGCCTTGCAGTTCTTCAGGTCAACCAGCTGTTGAGTGAGATTTGTAGGCTTTCCTTACAGCTAAGCCCTTAGTTGCCAATCACCTGCTTTCTGGTTGAGGATAACCCTCAGGAACCCCATCTTTTCCAGAAGACAGATGATGGGGTAATAAAAGAAGTTCAGGCTGTGGAACCAGCCACATCTGGTTTGAAGCTAACTCCTACCACATGGAGTTTGGCCAAACTATGTAATCTCTCTACACTTTTGTCCCTTGACTATAAAGAACAGCTAATAAAGGCTCACTCATAGGATCGTTTGGGGGAATAAGTAAAGCAACAAACCTGAAGTACCCACACCAGCTGCCATGCAGAAGGCCCTCAGTGTATCTTAGCTTTTTTGTTTTTCTGCTTTGTCACTTAACATCTTTACCAAATAATTAAGAGTGGAGTGAGAATTTCCATATATATGCTATGTTTATATATAACATGTATAGATATATATGTACAAGCATGTATACATACATTTCTATACGTATAATACAATGATTTTTTAAATTAATACACTCCTCTGATTTTAAGAATCTATTGACTTCAGTCATGGTTGTATCTATTTTAACATATCTCCTGGAAATTCCTTATCTCCTTTCTTGCATTTTCACACCCTAGCATCCTGCAAAGTTGTGCACTTAGTAAATGCTTTTGATGATGATAATAGGTTTGCCATTTCCAAGTATGGTTAATTTGAGTCATAGTTTGCCTGCAACTAAACCGAAGCTTCTTTTTCAGTCTCTAAGCCAGGACTCTAAGTACATTCATCTTTCCTGCATCTTACTCTTTGATACTTCACAGATAATTGATAAACAAAGTCATTTCTTTTCGTAACAAAAGAGGTGTCTTCCTGGCTAAATTAAAGTTTTGGTAACCCAATTCATTCTCTTAACCCAACAGAACAAGCAATTAATTTCTCTTTCATTTTCAATCATGAAAATGTTGTCACGTTTCACTCGTGCTCTCTGAATTATTAGATTTCAGTTCTTGTTTCCACATGCTTTATATGCACAAGTCAAGTGTAACCTGAAAGATATTAAAGTGGATTTGCAGTGAAATGGCCCATGTCTGGGAAATTTGTCTTATTCCCTCTTAACTCCTCTTTTGTTTAATGTGCTTATTGGTATTTTCGTAAGATTGCACCAGTGCGGGGTGAGGACACATTTCTGCTGACAGCCCTGAACTTTCAGACAGACTCTCCGTGAAGAAGGTGAGAGGGAAGCTTTTATTAACACACTAAGACTGGGAATGAAAACAAAGAACAGGAAGGTTGTGAGATGGATCTGGCTGTCAAAACAAAATGAAATAAAAATCCCCAAATGCCCCCAACAAGCAGCCGCGCCTCTTGCTGCTGGGCTCCTCCTCTCTGGCAGGCAGAAACCAGAGCCCTTGCGAGGACCCAGAGACCACAGAGTAATGCTTCTTTTGGAAGCAGCCAGGGACACTACCTTCCACAGAAACTCCCTCCCCAGAGCCTCCTGGTGTCTCAGCAGTGAGAACTGCCTCCAAATCCCCACTGATCTTCAATTCCCTAGAAAGGGCTTGCAAGCTGCCTGGTAATTACGGCCAAGTGAGAAACGATCACACTGGAGAAAAGGATCCTCTCAAGAATCCCTTAAGTCAGGCCTGGCCATCCTTGTTTTTAGAGGTATGTGAGAACTCTATGTGACACTTTGAGGAAAGCTCTTTGGTAAGAGCCCAAGCTAGAATTCTTTCTTTAAGAAGTGATAGATTTCAGAATCAGAATATGACTTTGAACACAGCCTGGTAAATCCACTATTGTACAACTGAGAAATGTTAGCACTGGAGCTCAATGTTGCCTGAAGATTTAGCACTTTTTTCCACATCCCTGTCTGGAATGCTGGCCGCCCTTCTCCCTGATAAACTTGAGTTCATCTCTGCATATGTGAACTACTCTGAAACTTTATCATTTTTTTAAAGAAGGTATTTATTTTAGAGAGAGAGTGGAAGGGCACACAAGCAGGGAAAGGGCAAAGAGGGAGGAACAAGCAGACTCTGCACTAAGAGTGGAGCCCTACGTGGGGTTCATCCCACACCCTGAAATCATGACCTGAGCTGAAATCAAGGGTGGGATGCTTAACCTATTGAACCACCAAAGTGCCCTGGGAGTTTTATCATTTTAAACAAATATTAATGTACCACCTGCATTCAGCCAGGCATTGTCCTAGAAACTAGAGATCCAGAGGAAACTTTAAATGCGAAATCCCTGTCTTCAGAGAAGATGCACCATGTTAATCTATCAAAACCCAACTGCTCCACTGAAGGTGCACAAAGCACACCCATATATTAACACAAAAAGAATATACACTTGGCTCTGAGCTTACTTCTCTACTTATTTTGGATTTGCTGTCCTCTCTCACCCTAACTGTAAATTCCTCAAGTGCTAGGCCCATGGGCTCTTTTGATCATTCTCAGTACCAAATACAGAGACATGCCCACCATGACTACTCAAAACCCATGCAAAGCATCCCAGGCATTCAGATACTATCAAATGATCCCACGTGACATTCCTGTGACACAAAGACAGAATGCTATTGAGCTTGTTGTTCATATTCTTGGAACTTGAGTCAGGGCTCTTAAGTAGATTGACCAAGGAAGTCAAAAGCAGGTAGTCAAGCACAGACAAGATTGTGAACCTTTGGCTTTCCATCTAATTTCTGAGCTAATGAAGAAATGGGTTGGAAATTCTCTCAGGCATACCAAAGTGCTGTGACTAAGCATGATTTCTAAGAGCCCAAATAATTTGATATGTTGTTATTGATAGTAGTAACACCTACACATGATGAGCATTTTACACTTTCCATTTATTCATTCATTTGAAAACAAATAACACCACACCTGAGACCCACAAGAATAGGGCTACTGTGCTAAGTGAGATTAATACAACGTCTGCCCCCAGGGATCCATTCAATTTTCTTATTTGATCTTCTAAGATCTTTTCAAGACTGTGTGGCAGCCACTGTTGTCCTAGGCAGTATAGCCTAATGTTTCAAGTTCCAGATTGGAGCCTACTACTACTACTACTACTACTACTACTACTACTACTACAGGCTAACATAGTTAACTTTTCAAGCTTCATTACATTCATAGCAATATTGAAAATATTATCCATGCTGGGGGAGTGTAGCAGTAAGGGTTCAACAAGAAGGGATTTATCACAAGAATTGGCTTATACCATTGTGGTGGCAGGTTGAGCAAGTACAAAGTTCCTAGAGCAGCGGTCAGTAAGGAAATGAACAGGCTACAACCCCATGGGCAAGAGCTTACACTGGCTGTCCACCAACAGGCCACCATCCAGAAGGAAGATCCAGAGGAATAGAGCTCAATTGCAGGCCCAGCAAATGTTTGGAATCTCTGAGCTCAAAGAAGCAGGCCTAACCCTTCATATTAAAGTCTTCCAAAAAAAAATAAAAATAAAAATAATAAAAAAAATAAAAAATAAAAAAAAAATAAAGTCTTCCAACTGATGAAGTCAGGCCTTCCCTGGACAATCTCCTCTTTGATTAGCATGAAGTCAAAAGATCAGGGACTTTCATTCCATCTGCAAAATCCCTTCACAGCAGGACCTAGACTGGTCTTTAATTGAAAAATGGCCTGAATGTGGGCATGCTCTCAATTGGCCCCTGTCTGCCTTCCATCCAGCTCTCAGGAGAATGTCACTCATAACCTGCCCTAGTTCTCTACTGGGACCACGTGAGGAAGTGGCACCGGGCGGCACCGGTCTGAATCCCAGTCAAGGAGACTCATCAAAAAAGTCATCATATGAGGTTATTGTGAAGACAAAGGAGAAAATTCATGGAAAATGTCTAGAGTACACATTGTTACTAGAATCACTATGTAGCAGATGAGAAAAATCAGGCTCAGAAAAAAAAAGAAAAAGAAAAAAGTGAGCATGAAATGGTTGGCCTGTAGAGGTCTGCAGAGCTGAAACGACATTTGCAAAACTGTCCTTGCCATGGTCACTAATCCATAGCTTGTGTTCCTTTTCCCAGCTGCATGCAAACATAGGTACACAAGTTAAAAGGGAAAAGTGAGCAATAGCTGTTAAGTGTGGCAGGTTTGAGGTGAGGTGGTCAGCCTGGGGAGAGTCAAATCAGGCATGGAGATCCCAGGCCCCAGACTTAGGCATGGGATTATCAAACATATGAAGCCTCAGACACACGCACACCGCAGGCTACATGGGCCACATGTCCCCCTTAATAATGGATCTTTCTTTTGCGAGCTTCTGTAGCTGACTGTAATGTAAATCTGTTTTCATTGTTCTCTCTAGATCTTCTTTGTAAATAAGATTTCACTTTGGAAATGCTTTATTATTACGTCCTTTCAGAGGACTCTCTTTAGTCTACAAATTCAAAATTCATGAAAAGCCTTTCAATGATTCGAGACCAAATTTTGTTTGGGTAGGTTGGAGCGTTGCATGGGGTGGTTAAAAATGAGCAACAAGCACTGTTTCTCCACCTACTATTCTTACTGCAAAGTAAATAATAGTACAGGTAAAAGCACACCGAACTTAAACCGTCAACACAAATTAATTCTCTTGCTGTAACTTTGGCAGGGAAACAGAAGCAGCAATTCACCTTGCTGAGGCTCAGCCTCCTCCCCAGATATCACCGAGAATGTTGAACACCATTGACACTAGCCAAGCATCCACTCAAACTAATCTCATTCCCTCTTCCTCTTCTCACATAAGCCTTATATGGCTGAACTTTGAAATATCCACACTCTAAGATGTCAATCAAAACAGTACCCCCGTGATGCATTTATAGACTTCTAGTCTTTAAAGTTGAATTCAACCATCTGTAAGTCACCAAACAAATATTCATTAAGTTCCTCTTAAGGATCAGCAATTCTTTTTGGTGCTGAGATTATAACAGAGAACAGGACAAACAGGGCTTCTACCCTCATGAGGCATCTGTTCAAATGAAGGCCCAGAGACATAAAACTAGGAAACCAATAAAAGCATTAAATTGTAGGGAGTGCAACTATTCAAGAATGATACAATCAAGGGGCACCTGGGTGGCTCAGTCAGGTGAGCATGCAAATCTTGATTTCAGCTCAGGTCAAGATCTCAGAGTCCTGTGATTCAAGTCCTGCATCAGGCCCTACATTCAGTGGGGAGTCTGCTTGAGATTCTCTTTCTCTCCCTTTGCCCCTCCCCTCAAAAAAGGTAAATAACGATTTTTTTTAAAAGAGAGAGAGGTGTGAAGCTAGTCAGGAGGCTATTAAAACAGTTGAGGCAAGAATAAAGAGAGTGGTAGGATTTGGAGATACCTGGAGGATATCTCTGCTTGGGTTCTCTCTCCCTGTCTCCCTTGGTCCCTCCTTCTGCTTACACCACCTCTCTAAAATAAATAAATAAAATCTTAAAAAAATGTTATAGTCAAGACTGACTATGACTCCACATTGTTCAAATAAGTACTCTTGTATACTCTTTGAAAAAGTAGATTATTTGTCAATAATATCAAGAATTCCACACATTTGATGGATTTTTTCAGAAGCTACATCCAAATATGACATCATACATTACAAAAAATGCTTATACACTGACCAAAAGGAATATGGTGTTAAAAAAATGTTAGCATTTAAAACAATTGTCTAACACAATGCTTCTCCTATAAGGAAATATTTAAAAGACAGGTGTCTATTTAACAATCATGGAAGGAGCATGAAATATCTGGATACTGAGAACAAACCACAGGTTGGCCAAAAGTAGAGATGCCTGTGTGAAGAAAACAGAAAATAGCATGCCTGTGTGTCCCAATAGGTGGAATTCAGTAAGACTCAGCAAAAATTTTCCAAATTATGAAGACTGTGATTTTTTTACACAGTAATGAGGAGTTTCTAATGGGCAAGTTAAGAAAGAAGGCACTTGCACTGTTCCAGGGGCTAATGAGAGAGTGACATTGACATTGATAACAGATTAAGGAGCTCAATTTTGCTTCTTACTAGATCTATACAATTCTGTTGTTATTTTGCAGTCTATGCCCTTAAAATTTTCCTTTTCAGAGACTACAGGATATTAATAGTCAAACCATTTATAAATGACAAGCTTGACTTTATTTTTTTCAATCCAGTGTATTAGCTCATTCATCAAAAATATACATAAAAAGCAGCCTTCCCAGCTGTATGGAAGACACATAGCAGTGTGGTTGCTGCAAACCATCAAGCTCAGCCAAAATTCAAAGAATTAATTCTCAATTTTCCTTGCCACAATTACTTACACACTTCTCATCTTTTTAAAATATACCAACCCCTCTATATCAGATTTTTAAAAATTAAAAAAAAATGGCCCCCACAGGATTTCCTTTAGACATACGAATTCCTTTTGCTACATTAGATTCTGTTTGGGACTATGGAATGAGTGAGCTCAGTAGTAAATGCTTTGCATGTCCTATCTCATTTAACATTTTTAACTATGAGAGAATTATCTTCTTCACCCTCATTTCTGTGCTATAAATTAGAGAGGCCATGTAATTTGTCCAAGTTCAGAAAGCTAATGTAAGGCAGAACAATGGTTATAACTATATTCTTTTGGCTCAAAAGTCCCAGTAAAACTCTAACTCCCCACCTAAATTTCATGAATACTTCAGCTACCGCTCTAAAGGACTTATTTTCTACTTAATATTAGAAATATTTATGGGGTACTGGGTGATTCAGTCAGTTAAGCATCTGACTCTTGATCTCAGGGTCATGAGTTCAAACCCCACATTGGGCTTGAAAAAAAAGAAATATTATATATATATCATATATATTATATAATATATAGTATGATAATATATAATATATATAATCATACTATATATATATATACAGCTCCCTGTGGGTGGAGTACATGCCTGATATTTCCTGGTGATAGAGGTTTATATAGCAGCAACTAAATATCTATCATAATCTTCTATCACAGGCAAAATCATCATGGACACTGATTGAAATCTTATTACATACCTTGGATTATGCTAAGTGTTTTAATTCATTTCAAAATTGAATCCTTAAAACAATCACAAGTAATGTGAACATCAATAGTATTCTTATTTTTTTTGGATGGAACAACAGACTTTGGGAAGATTTTTTCCAAGGTAACAAGACAAATACATGAATAAATTAACCAATATTAAGTACATCAAATAGAGTTATATAAAATATATTTACTGAGTATCTAAAATATGCCAGGTGCTTTTCTAGCTGCTAAGCAATACAGCAGAACTTGATTCCAGTGGTGCAAGGCAGAAATGAAGATTTGCCACTAGTGATACTTTCCATGGCAGGAAAAAGCAGGGAAGGAGCCAACAAAGTAGTTTGTTTTCATGAAAAATTTGTTACAATTTCATAGAGAGTGGTTAGGGAGGAGAAAAATGTTAAGATAACTATGAGGGAAAACCTGAAGATTTCGAATGTTCTGGAAAAACAGATGCACAGCCCATGAGGCAGGGGTAGGATGGTTTATTTAAGAAGAGCAAAGAGGCCACTACTGACTTTGCCAGGAGGGAGCAAGGGTGAGAATTAAGAGTTATGAAATTGGAGATGAACCACAGGGTTCTCTTTGGCTTTGTAAGAGTTTGTAAGGACTTGGGGTTTTACTGGGAGAACATGGAAGCTGTTGGAGGTTTTTGAACAGTCAGACTTGTGTTTTTAAAAAGATCACTCTGGCAATATGTTGAAGGAAGACTTTTAGAAGTAAGTATTGAAGAAGAGTAACCAATTAGAGGACCATTGTAATAATCTAGAGATGAGACTATCACAGACTAGGTCAGTGTTATAAATTATAAAGTAGTTAGAATGTAAATATTCTGCTTTGAACTCTGCCAAGGCAGAGTTCAAAGGATTTTCTGACAAATTAGAGAGGATATAAAAAAAGGGAGTACCTATGGATAACACCCAGTTTTTGGCCAGAGAAACTGGAAGGATGAAGTAGGTTGGGGGAGGGAGGAAGGCCAAAAGTTCCACTGTTAGATAAGTGGACACGGTGAATAGTTGTTATATGAGTCAGAAAATCCCAGTCTGGACAGAAAACCAGAAACCCTTCACCATATGGATCGCTTAAACCCATCGGACTGAATGAGCTCACCAAAAAGATAGTGGGGAGAGACCTGAGGACCACATACTGAAACACACCCAAAGTTAGAGATAAGAAGGGTGGGGGAAGCATCAGCAGAGGAGCCAGAGAAAGAGAAACGGTGGAGGAGGAGGGAAAAGAGGTAGGGATGTGTTTCTGGAAGCCAAGTGGAGAACGAGTTCCAAAAAGGAGGAAGAAGTGACTGTGTCAGATGCTGAGGATAGGGCAGGCAAGACATGCACGGAGAAGTGACACTGGTTTGTGCCCTGGTGCAGTCACCGGAGACAGACAGCCCATCTCTTCTGCGGAGTGAGCATGACCTGAATAGTCATGGCCACGTGGGTAAAGTGTCTCAGCCCACCGGGCCTTGGATTTTCTCCTAATCATTAGCACCACCAAAACCACTAACCTGGAGGCAAGCTCAATCTTTCTAATGGCAGATTTTCTTTGTTCTCTGTTGAAGGAGTGCATCCAGTTTCAATTATTAGGCTTTTTTTTTTTTTTATTAGATGTTTGTTTTGGTGTTTACGTGAGTGTGCGTCTGTGTGTGTGTTTTAATTTCCAAGCCAGAGCTGCTTTGATCTGAGGAGAGAGAATCCTCGGCATTCCATCCAGATGAATACTGCTGCTAAACCCTGTTTGCTTTTCTCCTCCCCTGCTAGCTGAAATTCTACTGAGGCCAATTAAACTGCCTGCACCAGCATCAAACACAACATACACTATCTCGACATGTAGGTGATTATAAACATCCAACTATATTTTAGCATAAGTACTGAGCTGCGCATGGGGTGTTTTCACTTTGCACAAACTGTCTTGTGAGTAGAAACACATTGTGACTTGCAATGCACTCCAGCTCTCGGGAATATTGCCGTTAACTACAGGAAGACACCTGCACCAAGCTTCCTCCTTGTAATTATTCAGGTCAAATCATTCCTGTCGTATGTGTTTTTCAGTTCTTGTCCATTTTCTGAGGCCTGATGATTAAGTTTAATGTGTGACTTACTCACTAAAGTCATTATTTAAAAAAAAAAAAAAGTGAATAAAACATTTTAGCAATGTCTGAACGCTCCAAGCAAAGTAATTCCTGCTAGGGGGGAGAAAATCGTGCCAGAAAGTTCTTAAGAGTATGAAAATATAGAAGTTTGTATACCTCGCAGGAATACTATCTCAACCTACTCTAAGTAGAACAAGCATATTGGAAAATTATGTTTTCATTGAAAAATTGCCTCTATTTAAAATGCTGGAAAGAGTTAGTGTGTTAAATAAGGAAATCGTATTATTCCCAAGCTACTTCTGAATCCACATTACTTTTCTCCTTTGTTATTCAGGAAAAAAAAAAGAATGGATGTTAACTTTATAGATATGCGAAAACTGGCAGGAAGAAATTCCAAAAGCAGTGTAACTACTAACTAGCAGACAATAACAAATGGGGTGACCAAGGTAATGTGCGCTGGTGGCCATAAGGAAAGTTCGACATGGCCTCCTTTCACTGCTCTCTGTAAGTGAAAATGAGATGATCTGATAAATGAGTAAGAGGTGGTGTGTTGATGGGGTGTTATTGGGTGCTAATGTGTGCTGGGAAGAGGGCTGCATGCAACCTCATGTTGTCACTCCACTTCCAGGCTACAGAGAGCATTCAAACACAGTTTCTTGAAGAACACCCGACCATTCATTGATTCACTTAACTTTTTCAATCATCCTGACGGAACACTAGGTGACGGAACTTTATGTGTTTACCTCCAACAGAAGGATTCCAATGAAGACAATTTCAGAACGGACAGAATGGTGGGTGGATGCCAAGGAGGGGGACATTTTATCCCCTTCTGCTATTTTCATGCTCACTCCATGTGGGTACTTACAAGGGCACGTGAACACGATGTACGGCAAAAGCCCAAGTTTGCCAGTTCTTATCTCAGGTGTCTCCTCTTCCCTGACCCCCTCCAATCTGAGTTATCTCCCCATGATCTCTTCTTAGTTCTTTCTTAGGATCCTTTACAGCATTATCACAGATTACGAGTTTTCTATAAGGTTCTTTTGTGAATTTATTTCAGCAATGTCTCCCCTAGTAGAGGCAACAACCATGAGGATGAAGAACTCACTGGATTTGGCCACCACTGTGCACTCCATGCAAAGCAAGGCATGTAGCATACACATTCAATTCATTGGATGCTCCTAAAGATTACTAATAATAAATACAACAGAATTCCTTTCTAGACATCACCCTTTGTTTGTTAGAAAACTTCCAGTATTTTTTATCCCTTCTGCCTCCAACAATACATTTCCTATCCATCTGGCTTTTATTCCAGATAACTTGCATTGACCTAGATTTTTCCCCAAGTATCCAAATGTCCAATGCCTCCTGAATTTAGACATGTAGCATTTATTTCTTCTATTTCTTATACCCTATTATAGTCCCAAGTACAAAGTCACTTAAGTGCTTGAGATAGAAAAATGGAGAGTGGAGGCTACCTTTATTGAAACTATCCACTACTGACCCTCATAACTTCATGCCATTGAACCTGAGCACTGAGCAGAGGTCACAGCCTATACTATGCCAATAGTTTGTAGGCTTCTGCCAGTCTCTACCTGCCTCTCCTCCCAGTAGCATCCAGGCCCAGCTTTGGCTTGCGTCAGCATCCAGCATCACTGTGACCATCCAAGGGTGCATTGCCACATTCTCACTTTCACCACTTGCTGCTTTACTTTCTTTGGCTCCCAGCCACCCCATTTTCAAATTAGTTTCATTGGTATTTCTCATCTCAAAATTCATGCATGCATCTCATCTCATTCATGCAACCAAAGAGAATGTACACAGAGCTAAACCCATGTATATTTGAGCTCTGTTAGTGGGGAAATTGAATTCTCTAACACTTGGTGAGATCTCCTATGGGCTAACAACCGATAGACTCACTCAATGCTCCTTCCAAACCAGGATCTCTTTCTTGTTCCTTATTTGAGCTGTTAAATCTATCATTATACCAACAGTGAGGTACCAACCTGGCATCAGGGACCACAGCAGATACACTAGAGTTAATACACCAATGGTTAATGACCTTCAGTTTTTCTGATACTACACTATCCTTGTTTTTCTTCTATCCAGTTGTTGCTGTCCATCTATTTCAGTTGACTTCTAACTATTTCGTAGTTTGGGGATTAGCCTGAGTTTCTCTTCTCAATTCTTCTCTTGGCATAGATGATTTTATTTAGATCCATGGCTTTAAATACAGCAGAGAGGGTACCCAAGAGTATATCTCCAACTCTTATGTGCAGACACTTTAGTCTGGCTTCCCCAAATGTTGTCTCCCCCAGGATATCCAATAGACAGTTCAAAATTTTCATGACCAAAACTGCCCTTTCCCGAGTATTTGCCCTAGCCCTAAGGTGCAATCAATCACTCAGTTACTCAAACCAAAACACTCCAATCTATCTTTGATTCCTCTATTTTCATATCTAATCATTATCAAGTTTTACTGCTTTTATTTCAAATGCTATCTTGAATCTGTCCACTTTCATTAATTTATAACCAACCACAGCCCTGCACCAGTCCAGTGCCTCACCTATACTACTGTAGAGTTCACTCAGCCAGGTCCTTGTTTCTGCTGTTGACTCCATAATCTATTCTTCATATAAGTGGCTAAACAGATCATATTTATTTATTTAATTAATTTAAAGATTTTATTTATTTGCTCATGAGAGACACAGAGAGAGAGAGAGAGACAGAGACACAGGCAGAGGGAGAAACAGGCTCTAGCAGGGAGCCCAATGTGGGACTGGATCCCAGGTCTCCAGGATCACGCCTTGGACTGAAGGCAGCGCTAAACCGCTGAGCCACCTGGGCTGCCCTAGACAG
The DNA here is from genome assembly GCF_003254725.2 of Canis lupus dingo. Lineage (NCBI taxonomy): Eukaryota > Metazoa > Chordata > Mammalia > Carnivora > Canidae > Canis > Canis lupus. Next base: position 52,858,433 of record NC_064264.1, on the reverse strand, counting down.
GTCATATTTAAAAAGAATAACCATGGGCCACTGGGGTGGCTCAGTCAGTTAAGGGTCTGCCTTCAGCTCAGGTTATGATCTCAGGGTCCTAGGATGGAGCCCTGCCTCAGGCTCCCTGCTCAGCAGGAAGTCTGCTGCTCCCTCTCCCTCTGCTCCTCTCCCTACTCATGCTCTCTCTCTCTCTCTAACAAAGAAATAAAATCTTCTTTTAAAAAAAGACTAATCATTCCTTTCCCTTAATCATGACTCTTCAAATTTTCTCTGCTGTTTTTAAAATGAGATCAAAACAGTTCACTGTGGCTTACCAAGGCCATGAGATCTGGCCCTGCCTCCAAGCCTCCCCTCCCATGCCCAGCCCCTCCCTTCTTCACCCCCCCCCCCCCCCGCCCCCAGAATCCATCCAGTTTCTTGAGTATATCAAGGTCTGTTCTCCCCTCAGGGCTGGCAAGATGAGGAAGGTAAACAGTTCTGCCTCAAAGATTAAAACACCCTTAAACCTGATGTTGAACTTGCAGCTTCATTTCCTTTTTTTGTGTATAATAAGTCATTGCTTTTATGTTTGTCTCTGACACAACTGCATGCTCAAAGTCAAAATCAGGTTCTTCTTGTTCCCTATTACCCCTTGGTATCTCTGAAAGCTTGCTAGGTGAATGAATAAATGAATAAATGAAGGAATCAATACCAAATGCATAAGCACCCATCCATCAGGACTTTCCCCACCTTTAGATGAAAGGTAGGCATCATTTGCTCTCCTTCCCCCAACCATCTCTCACTCAGTTGAGTGAGTACTGAATTAGAATCACTAAACCTAGACTCTGATGATCTATCTATTAAATGTGTAAACTTAAACAGAAAGTACCCTTCTTGAAGCCTTGAATCCTTAATTGTGAAATGAAGGATTTGGGATAGATTGGTAGTTTTCCAACTTTGTAAATGAAACAAAAATTTTGAAACAAAATTGTATAATGAGCTGTAATATGTGAATCATTTAAAAATGATGCTGCCTTGGTTGAACGGGCTGGTTTTCCTGGAGCCCTGCCAATCAGTAAAGTCCTCTGCCCCTGCCTTTGGGGAGACCAGAGGCACCTCCATAGAGGCTCTGCAAAGCCCAGTTCAAAAGCCACTGGACTCAAAGTCTCTGAGGCCCCTGGTAGATTTAACATTTCATGAGTCCAACTCTGAAATAAACAACAGATGTTGCCAACTAAAGCCGAATGAAATGTATTCATGCACTCCTTTAAAAATTAAATGGAAGACTTTTCTCCCCCTTAAAAATCAAGCAAAATTCATTGCTTGGAATTCTGACAGAGTATACAAAGAGCCTTTTAAATGCTAAAGAACATTCATAAATGACTTTGTCACAAAGTGTTATAAGATTTTGCAAAATTGAGCTTATGTAGGTTTTTGCTGACTTGAAGTGTTATTGATTAGAAAATACCTTCCACCCTCGGGGCCATGTGTGCCTCAGAAGGTTTCAGATCCAGGAACTTAAGTCGGCTCACCTATGTACTGGAAAGGTCAACCCGCCATGGAAACCCATTAAAACACACGCACACATTCACTCAGCTTGGAGGTTGAGAGTGGCAGATCCAATCTCACCCAGAGCCACATTGCAGCCTCCAGGAGGCTGATGTAATTCTCCTGTGATTCTGTGGTTTAAATGGAATTGATTATTTTAAAATATTAGATATGGCATAGCTTGCTTTTTCACATTGAATTAAGCTCTCCTGTACATGGAGCTCCAAACTAAGTAGACAAATACATAGAGTTGTACACACTGCCTCCCTCTCATGCATATGTATGTGCACACACCTGCACATGGGCACACATACATGAGGAGATAATATTAATAGCTTACATATGTGTAAGGATTTACATTTATACAACACTTTAATGTATAGCAGTTCATTCAATCCCCGTAAGAACTCCATAAACTAGGCTTTTAAGAGCTTCTACATATGAAAAAAAAATGCACTAAATGATTTTTGTAAACTTATCTTGTTTAATTGTTCCTGTATTTCAGATGAAAAGATGGAAGCTCTGAAAAGCCCAGCGACTTATTCAGCATCACAATGCCAAAAGAGAAGATCTGTGAATACAAACCAGGACAATTAACTGTTGAGGACAAGAGCACTCCTCCATCGCACAGGTTCAACAAATCCCAAAACAGAATGGGAATTTCTTCTGTATAAAAGTTTACTCCATCAGAGCAGCTTTTTGGTAGAACAATTGCTCTGAATTGTTTTTTAATGTTAGAGCTATGTTTTTACAAGTCCATTCACGTCCACTCTCCAGGCTCTCCCTTGGGTTGGATGGCACCATTTATGACAAACTAGGTGAAGTCAGATGCCAACAGGGTCACCAAAGGTTCGATGTATTGCCCTTGACCTCATTCTTCCTGGTGCTAATCAGCTCCTGATTAGAGTAATAACACAGGGGCAGGGGTTTGCATCCTCCTCCAAACAAGTCACCTTTCCAATAGAACAGTAGCCTGGATCCCTTGCTTTCTAATTCCTCTACCGTAGCTGACATTGTATTTTCCCTTCAGTGTGATAAGATATATGATCTTCCATGTCTCCTTAATTTACAGCTGGCAAGATTACCTGACTGGTCTTGTAGGAACAAGAGAGATGTGATGATTAGCTTTCGTGGTTTAGGAACTTTATGCTGCTGGGTCTCATTAATAGGACATCAGCCAAGAAATTTCATTCACATATAGCTTACACCCGTTGTACAAAATCTCAAGAGCCTGCCACAACCTGGAAGTTATAAAAACGATCCTGGATTAAGCTGTTCTGTGAAGAAGGAATGAGAATCACCCAAGATAAACTACTGGTCCTATAACTAAATGGTACAGGGCTTCTAGGGAGGAAGGAAGATAAATGATTTCCTTGATTCCAAATCTCTCACTCTTGTAGGAAACCTACTCTCCAACTCTAAGACCATATTATTGGAGGAGCACCATCTGCCACTGGCTCAATTCAAATGAAGAAAAAGTTCAATAGAGTGGTGATGGATCCTCTCCATGGTCCTGTTTATCCTAGGGGAAGCTGTTCTGACCACTTCCTGCAGCAGCATGCCTCCCCCCTGCGCTGTTGTTCCTCATGGAAAGTGATTTTTCCTAGGAAATAGGACAAGGAAGGGAATCCAAAGACATGGTGCCACAGTCCTGTTCTTGGCCCCCAAACCTACTACGTAGCTTTTGACACACCTGACATATACTCAGGGGCTCAGTTTATGCATAAAGTGAAGTTAACACAAGTCATTTACAGTTCTTCATACAAAATTAACTTTGCAGTGGCTATAAATGTCTGCACGTTCCTGGAAGAATATGACCTTCTTTGGAGAGATGTCTTCTTGAGTTTAATTATCTTTGCTGAAAGAGGAGAATTGACACACTACTGACTTCTAAAATGAACTTGAACCCTGCATCCACCACCCAGGCAAGGACTCTGTAGCTATGTTGGCTACCAACTGCAACACCCTTTCTAGATGACTGTAACACCTTGTACACATGTGAACTAATGATACACACATTTGCAGCTTTCCCCTCCATAGTAACTCTGACTCCTGATATTTCTCAATGTAACTCATTGACAACCCCACTCAATTTCTGGCCACCACTTCAGTAGAGGTCCACAAAACCTTCTAGTAGAAAAAGTGTAAAGAGAGAAAGAGAGGGGAAGTAGAAGCCAAGGAAGAGCAAGATTAAAGGTGCCATGATAACAGCAAAGACATCTCTAAGAAAGAAAGTTATGATTCTTCTCTCTCTGTTGGCCTGGAAACAAGCACACTCAGTCATGAGTATGGCGAATATATTTTCCATATCAAAAACTGTTGAAACAAATACTCTCACTAGGAACCTTTGTACCACTCCTGAAGCTGAAATAGAGTATTTGAAATATAATTTAAGTCCTGAAATATGAGTGTTCAGAACACATCAATAGATTTGAAGCCAACAGCAAAGTAGATTTAAAAATGGCACTTTCCAGAAAATCCAAAGATATATATTCACCGAAGTCAAACTCTCAGCATACAAGTACAATTTTATATCAATGCAATAGTGTGTAGAACTGACTGATAGACTTTGAGCACTCAATCTCTCCAGGGATCAGTTTCTACAATTGAAATTGAAGGAGATGTATTAGATAATATCCCAGGTCTTTTCCTAAGTTAATATTTTATAATCCCATAATTCGTTCTCCATGCAATAATGGTCTTACTTCAAAAGCATAGTGTGCATGTGCACTTGCACACACACAGTCACTCATACCCTCGTAAGTGCATCAACAGACTTCTATTGGCTTCTATTATGGCAAATACACACTGCTCTTTTCCACATATGTTGGTCTTTCAATCAGAAACACACCTCGAGGTCTTTGCCCAGTGATGTAATAAGATGATGCCTAAATATGCAATAAGTAACGAGAATGCACACTTAGCCTTCTGGGCTTTAAGCCATCACAACTCTCCAGCCTATATGATAGTGTGTAATCTACAATGAAATGATTGCAGCCAATCTCAGATCTCCAGCTCCCTGAAGGTTAGCCAATGCCTGGTTTCACCACCTTCTCTCTACAGCAATAGAAAGATTAATGGTATCCCATACTTGGACCATTAAATTAATATCCAGCAGCCACACTGTTATTCTTCAAGTTCCTTAACTGCTCTAGCCTCAGTTTCTCTAACTGTAAATGACTATAATAATAGTATCTATCTCATAAGATTGTTGTGAGAAACAAATAAAATAATGATTATAAAATGCTGTTCTAATACCAACGCTTTGTTTTCCAAAGATATTAAAACAAGATTAAGACTCCAAGAGCAGCCTTTGTCTCCAAGAGCTATTGATATTTGTTATCAGTTTGTCCTCAGACAATCAGCCACTGACTTCCCATTCTTGAGTGCCCTATGTCCACAGTTTGGTGCTATCCCACCAATGACTGTGCAGAAACTAGCTGCAAGAGAGAAAGACAGAGACCTCATGTGTTGGAACCCAGGCAGATAAAGACAAATTATTCCAGACGTCATAGTATCCTCACAGCTAGGAGTGATTTTTGTCTTAGCTAAGTGAACCAGTGATTGCTTTTCTTATAAACATAATAAACTTATCAGAGATATAGACAGAGCTCTATTTAGCAGAATAGTTATTGCCATTTGCTTTTAATAGTAGAAACCAGGATGCAGAAATATTTCTAAAGAATGTGATATCAATTTTATGTGCCAACTTTGCTAGTTTATGATGCCCAGTTATTTGGTCAAACACTTATCAAGATGTCATTGGGAATGTATTTCTTAGATGTGACTAACATTTAAATCCATAGACTTTGAGTCAAGCAGGTTACCATACCATACCATAAAGTGGATAGGCCACATTTAATTGGCTGAAAGTGGGCAGCCTGGGTGGCTTGGGCAGCCTGGGTGGCTCAGCAGTTTAAGCGCCTGCCTTCAGCCCAGGGTGTGATCCTGGAGACCCAGGATCGAGTCCCATGTTGGGGTCCCTGCATGGAGCCTGCTTCTCCCTCTGCCTGTGTCTCTGCCCCCCTCTCTCTCTCTCTCTCTCTCTCTCTGTGTCTCTCATGAATAAATAAATAAAATCTTAAAAAAAAAATTGGTGAAAGCCTTGAGGGCAAAGGTCAGTTTACTGAAGAAGAAGCAATTTTTCCTCAAGCCTGCAACATAGAAGTCTTGCAGATTTCAGACTCAAGATAGCAATATCTACTCTTCCTTGAACTTCCACCCTGCTGGCCTACTCTACAGATTTTGGACTTCCCAGCCCCCACAATCATGAGCCAATTCCTTAAAAAAGAAAACTCTCTCTCTCTTCTCTCTCTCAATCATTCCCCATTCTCTCACTATCAATACATAGATGCATAGCTAGATGGAAAGGTAGGTAGGTACGTAGATAGATAGATAAATAGATAGATGATAGATAGATGGATAATCTATCCACCCTATTGGTTCCATTTCTCAATAGAAGATTTACTAATAGAAGGAATGATCACCACTATAAGGTTAAAACACACGAAATTGTTGTTTTAGTAGTTCAAAAAAACAATTGAATACTGGCAATTTCATACAGTTTGACTAAGACACACACATATATACATATAAATTCTAAATGAGGAAAAAGCAAGTAGTTGATCCCTGTGTGAGATTAGGAGTGGTTTTATATTATTCATAGCTTTTAATCTTTTAATCATCTAAAATTAATTTGTAGTACTTTAAAATGAGAAAAAAAGGTATTTAAATACTAGTCACCCCAAGTCTCTTCCTCAGCAGTGCCATAAGCCATCATAAATTATTAAAAGCTTCCTTTTAAACATAACTACTGTATGGTAGCCATTTTATTTATTAACACCTTAGCAAAACATTAACTTTCAGAAATGTGATAATATATGACAGACTATTAAATATTTTTTTCAGACTATTAAATATTGATGAGTGAGGAAATGGTGAAATAATATCCTGAGAAAAATGTCTGGCCTTGAGGAAAGTTATTTTAAGAATGGTACTATGGTACTATGGTTCAGGAAAGGGATATAGTGTCCCACAAGATATTCCCAGGAGGCTGCTTGGAGAATAGAAGAAGAAATAAGATCAACTCCCGGAAGGAAAATAAAGCCTTGAAATCATGTACATCACATGTTGCTTCAAACCAGCCATGCTTTGGTGGCAAACAGAATGTGGTCCTGGTGACAGATTCCCAGGAAGCAAAGGCAACAGATGCTGACTTCACTCAAACTCATTTGGTTTGGTTTGGTTCCATTTTCTAAGCAGAACAATCCCCAAGACCAATGTGTGGGAAAGGCAAATATTACTTTCAACAGAGCTCTTAAAAATAAATACTTATTGCTATTTTTGTAAGGCATTAGTGTCATGTCAATAATAGAAAACATTTGCCTAGATTTCAAGAACACCATAATTTCTCTATACGGAGAAAACTATTTGGGAGTTTTCCTTCCTAATGGAAACTTCTGTCCAAAAGAATGGATATCTGTTGTTTATGATAAGAACTCTAATTCTGGGAGATTATGAAAAATGATGAAAGGATTGGGTCTGAGGAATCCTGTTTGAGGACTGCACAATTCCTGTTAGCATCTGATCAGTGCCTCTCTCCAGTCCCCTTTCCAGCACATGAACCATCTATTGAGGTACTCTTGTATACCTGTCCTACCTGGTACAGACCAACCACACTCATGGCCCACCCTACACTTGGCCATGGAACTTGTTTCCACCTATGGGACAGCAGCAAACTTGATACAAGCAGACATGCATACATTCTGGATTCCTCTTCCACACCTTCACTTTCACCTGAGATCATGTCAGGGGTAGATGCTGAAGCAGAAGACACAGGGAGCAGACATGTGTCTTCGGTTGCCCTGGCTGAGATTCCAGAAAGGGAGAAAAAGCCAAATCAGATCAGCAGAGCCATCTAACCACTGATAGACTAAAAATAAGTGCTTATAGTTGATTCCAACCAAACTGTTTATAGTTACGCTGTCATTTGTTATACGTTATATTGTGGCTTTCGTGAACTGAGACATCTAGGTAGGATCTTAATTTTAGGCTTTATTTCACTCCTTACTTCTCATCGAAACCTGCCAATCTTGTCTTACTCCACCAAAGTCCTGCTTGATGCTGTAATAATATAAGTTCTTTTATGAGATATAAAAGACAATGAAATTATGCCATTTTTAGTTGTTTTATTAAGAATTTTAATGGAATCAGGAGAGCAGAATTTACACATTTCCCACTTGTGACTTATTGATGAGGACAGACTGCAGCGTGATAAAACTTGTAACTCTGCAGTACTGGGTTTGATGGATAGGAAGATACTGACTGCCCGGCCCCTGCCTCAGACAAAGTCAGCCTTTTTGGGGGAACAGGTGTCAGACAAGTTCGAGCTCCAGGGAGGTCAACCTGCAGGATGGAGAGGTATCCTGAGGTGTGCAGGCACTGTATGGTTGGCAGGATTCTAGGTGCAAACCACTTCCAGAGACCTGGGAAAAGTTGACGGCATTACAAAGAATGAAAACAGGTAACCCAACTGAGCTTCCCAGAGTACCAACGAGACAGAGTCCCCAGCCCCAGATGATGAGAGTCAGAGACTGAGTTTTTTTGTTTGTTTTTTGTTGTTGTTGTTTTTTAAATGATTTTGGCCAACTTTCCTTTTTCTCATTTCAGGAGCATTTTATTTTTTTTTAATTCATTTTTTAAAAGATATATTTATTTATTTTACAGAAAGACAAGAGCATGTCAGAGAGAGGGGCAGAGGGATAGGGAGAGAATCCCAAGCAGACTCCCTGCTGCAGTCGTAACCAGAGCTAAAATTAAGAGTCTAACATAACCGAATGAGCCACCCAGGTGCCCCCCAGAGGCTCAGTTTTAAGGCAACAAAGAAGGGAGATTTAGCCTGACCTGACATCTTCTTGGCAACAAAGCAGACACTGAGTAATTAGAATAAGTGGAACGTCAGACCTTAGTCAAAAACAAAAAATGGCAGGATTTGCTGCTGAGCATCATGAGTAGTAAAATCAGGTAAACTTTCTTTCCTTGGCCTTTGTAAATTTGAAGCAAGAGGAAAAATTACAGACACCGTGTCTCTTGCCCTGGGCTTGAGAAAGTAAATACGCCAGTTCAGTATTATTAGGATTTTTTTACATTAAAAAGAAGTATTGATTTTTAAATGTTGATCAGATTTTTTTAAAGCAAAATAATAATCTACAGAGGAATTAAAGCATTTTCCAAATTATATGTAGCATGAAGTAGTACTTATACTGGCACAGTGTAAGTCTGAAGACGGTTAAAATCATTAGAGAGTTCAGACTCCTGAAAACCTTTAATTAATAAAAAAATAATAATAATAAAGCTCTATTTTGGCCAAAATTATTTCAGTTGACAATCTAAATTGATCAAATTCATCAATCAGCACTCAACCTTATAACTCATTCTGCTGCTTATGTACAAACAAAATCCTCCTAGTGGTTACTCTAATTTCAGGCAATAAACTAAGCTCCAAAAAACAACTATAGAGTCATGCAGTCAGATCTTTCTAATTTAATACCTGCAAACCTTCCAAAACCAGAGCAAATTTAAATCTCAAGTTAAAGCACAGCTCCCAGGAGGCCACAATCTTGTGTGTGCCTGGGCACACACGCTTTACTGCTATTTATTACAGGAGGTACATACAGCGTATACCTGGCATAAAAATTACCTGAAAACTATCCATCTGATTCATAATCACCTTTCTTTATAAACTGGGCAGTAGATTCATCTAATTACATTGCATGCATTCGAATTTTAGCTTTTATTTGCTTCTATTTGTTTTACTCCAAAGTCTCAAAACACATTTGTCAGCTTTATCTGCTGCGGGCAGGTAACGCTTGAAGCAATCACTCAGCAGTTTAGAATGCAAGAGAAGCCAAGCCAAAGCTTACTAATGTAGATGAGAGTAACAAAATCAGAGAAAGGGCCCTCCATTCATGAGAAGAGATTTGTTTGTACTTCCTTAGCACTCTTGAGGTCAGTATTTTTTCTATGAAATTACGGGAAGGCTCAAGGAAAATCTAGCATGACATGTTCTAAAATGGACAGCATAGAACCTGGAGAATCATTACTTCCTCAGTTGAAGTTCCTGTAGAGGATTTCTTTTCTTTATCTTTCTCGTAAGCCAATGGATTGTATGGTGATCACATTCCAGAAAATATCAGAGGAGGCAGGTAAATTCAATTGTTAGTTAAATATACTTATTTGGTGACTCACAATACTCATATTAAAGAAAGGCGAAATTAGGCTCTTCCATGGCTATATTCATACTTCTAATCTACCTTGCCCATTAAGAAGCCATGCTTTTGATAAATTCCTATGCTGTTGACCCTCATTGTTGCCCATATGTCCAAAGTCATGCCCTGGCTGGCTTCCTCCAGCTTGGTCCCTTTCTATTTTTGTATGCTGTGATGCCTACCTGGACATGTACAGAATGAGCCACTCTTTTGTTCTTCACTTCTGACTGCCTACCCTTCACATGCTATGCTTGGGCTTTTTTTTCTTTTCCCTTCCCCATTTATAGCTCCTGATTTACTACCAGGAAACCTTACTCACACCATACTGTCAATATCATTTGGGGCTGTTCTAACTCTTCACAGCAACCAAAGCTATCAGTGTCTGGAACTTTAAACAAAATGTAGCTTGAAACAACCCCATGCCACCAAAATGTTTACAAGCATGAAGTCAAGTTCAAGTAGAGTGAAAGAAAGTAGAAAAGACATCCCCAAATGATGGCAGGATATCTAGAACAGTTGGATGTTTCCTATAGAAGGGAGTAGAGCAACACATCATCCTTTTTCTTCCTTGCTTTCACCCTCAAAGGATTTAGTCATACCTGAAGCCCCTTGAAGGCATCCACCATTGTAACCAAGCATCCCGTGCAAGACCGCACACAGTAGGATCTCAATTAACATTTGTTTATTTAGTCCTTTCCTTTAGAAGATCCATTATTATCAGCTGACATATTCATGATTTTTCAGTTTGATAGATTTTTTTTTTGCGAGCTGTTTGGAAATAAAGTCTATTGTTTTGTTCTTCTCGTTAGAAAAGTTGTAGGTATTCATTGCAGTTACATTTGAAAAAATAAGCATTTAAAGGTGCATCCCTGTATTGTACTCACTTTTTCACTAATGTATCATTGACATCTTGCTCTGTCATTGGATATTCTTCTACAGCATGGTTTGTAGCTGCATGGTATTCCATGACATGAAATATCACTATTATTTTTTCAATTACCATTGGTTAGTAAATAGAACAGTGTATGGCTCAGAATAATGGCCTATGTCGTTTTTGAATGAATAAATGAATTAAATAGACATTTAGTTTTTCTCCATTTTTCTCTATTAAAAATAACACTGCCATGGACATGTTTGTGGTTAAATCCTTGTGCACATACATAATTCATCTGTTGGATGAATTCATAAAAGCTAAAATACTGGTCAAAGAGTACAAATTTGCTGCATTTTAATCCCATCATTCTAAAATTCTCTAGAGATGCTAAAGCCCCACACACAGAAACAATTTGCATTATTCAAAGGTGACAACTGTTTGTATCCCTCAGTTTAGCTTTACAACTGAAAAAAATCTAGCTTTCTCTCTTCTTGCTCCACAAGAACCTAGACCTAAGTGATTAGGGCATATTAGTTATAAAGACATGGATCCATTAGATGTGAAATAAAATGAAACAGGAAAAGTATCCTTGAGTTTGATTCCCTAGGGACCAAATAGGAATAATTACAGGCTGTGTGGTACTGTCCAGCCACATAGTGGCTAAATTGGATGCTAATGAATGTTTTGTGTCCTTCCAATTTGGCCATATGGCCAGCACTTCATTTCAGCGCCTGCCATGAAGGATCGACTCTAGTGGAACGTCAGTGACATCTTAGGATCCACAGGCTGCCAGAGACTGAAGAACATCTCTGCTCCATCTGCCTGCCTTCAGATGGGACTACATTTAAAATTTGCTGAACAGGATGTATCCTTCTGTAAAAGGGCTTTCCTAGAGGGAATTGGAAGACAATATGCAAATCAGGTGACTTAAATGCCCTAAATATTATTGAGGCATATTTGAAAGCATGATATTTAATTGCAAGCTTTTCCTTTCATGTGGTACTCACATAATTCAAAAATAAAATCCTAAACACCTGGAAATACCATTAGCAAAGGACTTCACAATACCACTGAAAATCCCTGTTACCTACAAACTCAAGTTCAAGTATATTTCTTTTATTTCTAAAGACTCTTTCAATGACTATTAGAGCTACTCCTTAAGACTATTGTTTTCTAAATGTCAAAGTGACCACTGAGATTATCCACTTCAAGTAGATATGGTTTGTAAAATGGGTCCTTTAATACACATGCAAAGTGAGCATTTTCAACTAATGTGACGGAGACTGTGCATTTAGACCCAAGGTATCCAGAACCAGAGGTTAACAGAACACATTTTCATTCCTTCCCCACTATTACGCTGCTTGTTTTTTTAAATTATTATACAATTTTCTTTATACAATTTTCATTACACAATGACATTAAACATTTTTTTGCATTATACAATGGCTTGTTGACCTAGAATTTTATTTTTTGGAGTACAGAAAAACTTAACAACAAAAATAATGACTCTGAAATTACCAAATGTAATTATGGGAACTATTTGATCTTACCATGCAAGAGACACATCAAAGGATGGCAGCCCAGGCTTCACAGTGTAGAGACTTCTGGGAACAATTATTTCTGTTGTTAAAAAGGAGATGGGGGTGGGAGGGGTGGCGGCTAAAAAACAGAATTATCTGTTTCTTTTTCACTTAGATATCATTCATAATTGAATGTATGTATTGAAAGATAGTTTTAAATATGCAAAACTTTATTTTACTGGGGCATTCTATCACTTAATTGATAAATCAGTTGTAATAAATATGGTCTGATTATTAAAATGTCCATGGCTGCAATAAAAATAACAAGGTATTGTTGAAATGGTACAAAATGGTAGTTATAGACTTCACATTCCATCTAGGGAAGAGCCACATTGTCAATGGAAATGTGACCTTTAATTCTTAAATCCTTGAAAATGCCCTCTTTTGACCTATAAATGTGTCTTCAGACAACCCAGCTCAGAAAACAAGATACAATAAAAAGCAAACAAGATTAATACTAGTTTCCAGATTGTTTTTCTGTAAACTCAGAGAGGTCAGCCTGATTTTGCAGGGAAGGAAACTGAGTAGAGAGCACTCAAATAAATTGCCCAAAGTGGTGGAAAAGAATTTAATGTTGGATTCCCAGCCATCAGGCAATAATATTAAAATTTGATTTGTAATATTTGGTTAATAGTTTTTCCACTAGCCAAATGCTAAGTGAAATCACTCTTATAGGACGCCTGGGTGGCTCAGCGGTTGAGCATGTACCTTTGGCTCAGGGCATGATCCTGGAGTTCCAGGATCGAGTCCCACATTGGGCTCCCTGGATGGAGCCTGCTTCTCCCTCTCCCTATGAATCTGCCTCTCTCTTTCTGTGTCTCTTATGAATAAATAAATAAAATCTTTAAAAAAAATCACTCTTACTAATGTTGCAGAGCTAGAAACTGCCATCACGACCTTGGGCAAGGCATCTTAGCTCCCTGAGCTTACATAACCTTATTTTTAAAGGAGCTTTTAGATACCTATGTGTTAGGACTACCAGATGATCTTAGAGATATTTTCCAGGTTTGGGAACCTTTATTTTGTAATATGATATCAATTGTTTGAATAGTCATTTTATACAGCTGAGCCATTGACTCTGTCCACATATGTTGTTTTCAATTTCCCAAAACCTTAGGCCATGGTTTCACATACTTTAAAGCCTCAAAAGTTACCATGATCTACTGTCACAACAAAGTATTAATATATCATATTATGGAGATGCTACATTAAGCCAATGTAATGAATTTGAGCCACAATGAAAGGAATCATTACATATAGATAGCCCTAAAATACACGTCAGGGATTATAGATTGTGCCAGCAAATGATTTGGTTCAAAGAGAAACCATGGAATTCATAAAACATGATAAACTCTCCTTAAAATAGAATGGAAAGATTTATTTTCCCAGAATGGTTTTGTGAAATATTTTCTAATTGAGGGAATCATCGTATTCATCTATTTCAAATAAATAGTTTTCCCACTAACATAGGTGAAACCAAAGACAAAATTGATATTCTTTCTTCAGAGCTGGCACTCATTTCCCCATTGCCTGCTCCCAGGGGTGGAGAAGCAGGGAGAAGAGGCTAGCTCCATTGTTTAGTGCTTTGTCAAGTAACCCATGGCACATTACTGACCAGTTCTAGAAATAGAATCCTAAAAGCTTTTGCTTTTTCTCAACAAATATAACCACTACCGAAAATATTTTTCCCAGTTATTTTTTCAGAATATGTGCCTCTTGTACGCTATCGCTGCTCCCCACCCCCCAACAAAAAGGCATTTCATGATTCATTGGTTAAAAATATGCAATTTTGATACTAACAAAATGTTTCACATTCCAAACAAACTTGCGAGTCAACTGAAGACTTTAAATTGTAGCAACACAGAATGGCCTTCCAGAACTTTTGAAGATGGCTTTCCTTTCACTCCACGCCTGAGAAGGAATGTTATTTCACTGCTGCTTTTCCCTCTCTTCCATCTGTGGAATTGGCCAATAGGGACTAGAGGGCAGGAAGCAAAGGACCAAGAAAGAGGAAGACTAATCCTTCAGTCTCGTGAAGCCTCTATAGATAGAGACTACGAGTTCAGCCTACAGACCAGAATGACCTTAAGTTCTTGAGTCCTGGCTTTCTACTGTACCCTTTCCTAACTGTGTGACCTGTGTAAGATTTATAACATTTCTAAATATCAAGTCCCTTATTGATTATATAACAACAAGTAATTATAAAGCCCTCATGGGTTTGATGAAGGGATAAATTAAGATAGCATATGTCAAAGCTGGCACAGTGTTGGGCACATAAGTCATAGACATTAATGATAAAGTTGCTTATGATTATATATTGTCATGAATGCTCTGGGTCATTGTGCATTTTGTGCCTTTTGAGTACACAACAGCGACTTAGATTAAGGAGGTTTGTCGAGAGGGGCAGTTGTTCTCAGTAAAGAATTAATGTTGAAAGCCTGCCTCTTAATAGCACTAAAATCATATCTGTATTCATTTCCTAGACTGCATTAGCAAAGTACCCCAAGTAAATGGCTCTATACAAATTCATTCTCTCACAGTTCTGGAGGCTAGAAGTCTGAAAGCAAGATGTCAGATAGGCTTTGCTCTCTCCAGAGCCTGAGTAAAATTTTTCCCTGCATCTTGTAGCTTCTGGTGTGGCCAGCCATCCTTGGCATTCCTTGGCCTGCAGCTGTCTCACTCTGGTCTTTGCCTCCACCCCATGACCTTTCCCGGGTGTGTGTGTCTTTGCATCGTCTCCTCTTCTCATCAAGACACCCATCAGATTGGATGAGGGGCCAAAGTCCTCCTGTGTGACCTCCTCTGAACTAATTACATCTGCAATGACTCTATTTCCAAATAAAGTCACACTCTGAAAAATGAGGGTTAGGTCTTCAATATTTCTTTTTTGGAGAGTGCAGTTCAACCCATAACAATATCTCTATCTGGATTATTGCAATGACTTCTTTCCAAAGGCTTCCTGCTCCAGCCCCTGCCGATCATCCCCACCCCACATAGAGGCATATACACTCTAGCCCAAAGAGAGAGTGAGAGAGGGATTAACAGTGTGGATTATGGCAAGTGCTTCGAATTTACTTTTTAGTACTCTTCATAAGCAACTGAATTTAATCAAGCTGTATTCAGCAGTTGAGGATTTTCTCAGGATCATGCTGATGATTTAGTCAACTGTCATTATGTTTTAATTGATCCATTTGACAAGAGGTTCTCATTCTAATTTGAAGCAAATAAGATAAAAAGCCCTGACCAGAACTTATACTGTGGACATCGACCATCAGCCATTTGTCCCCAGTGCCCACATATCACCTCGTTTGAATATCTACTAACTTTCACCTGGACCACTGCAGTAGCCTCTTCAACAGCCTTCCTGCTCCATATACCCTGTCCCCAGCACATATATAAGCATGCATACTCTAAACACTGCAGCAAAAAAGGCTCTTTATTTTATTATTTTTTTTTCTATTTTCAGGTTTGCTCTTTTTACACCTCCATTTGGTTATTGATTTCATCTGATAATTTTTAAATTTCAGATATTGTATTTTTTTAGTTTCAGAATTTCCACTTGTTTTTTTTATTTTTTATTGTGTGTGTGTGTGTATAGATATAACTCCCTTTTCTTTTCAGCATTTTTTTAAAATCTTATTTAAATTCAAGTTAGTTAACATACAGTGCAATATTAGTTTCAGGGGTAGAATTCGGTGATTCATCACTTACATATGACACTCAGTGCTCATCACAGCTGCCCTCCCATCACCCATCTAGCCCATCGCCCACCTACCTCCCTCCACCAACTCTTTAAAACAAAAACACTTATCGTTGTCAACCTCAGTTCAAACCCACCATTCCCATTGTAATGGATGACCAACCTGTGCCCCCACTGAGAGACAAAATCCCTGCTCCCTGGGTCCCATCTCTCTTCCCTCACCCAGGCACCTTGTTCCTGTGATTGCCCTCTCTCATAGGTCACCATCACTTGTCCTCTTCCCCTAGATCCTCCCTACCTGCAAGGCTGTGTCAAGTAAGTCTTTAGCTACCACCATTCATCTTGTGTCCAGTATACATTGAAATTGTTCATGTTAAATACTATCCCCAGTCACTCTCTAACTTCTTGCTCTTTTATTTGAATGGAACCAATCACTATGTAAAATGAAATTATATAAACACTGTTCATCAGTTTGTGTATTGCTTGTTCCCATCTCTAGATTTTAAGCTTCATGAAACAAAACTCTTGATCACAGCTCTTTCTTGAACGTCTAGAATGATGACTTGTATCTAGTAGACATAGCATAAACACCTTGGAATGAATTAATGAGTAATGGAGTAAGTGGATAGATCCTGCTACTTGTTCCATGTCTTTTCTTTGCTATAAAGAAAATGCTTTATCTGGAATATGGGTCTGATCAGTACCAAACACATTTCTTGGATCTTGTATATATCATTCTTATATTACTGTACATTAATACCTTCTATTAGTTTATTAGACATCATAACAGCAGCTATCTGTAACTACTACTATTTGTTATAAATGCATCATCAACCCTGAATTGTATTACTTTACTCATCCCCATGAAGTATTCACTTTATGTCTGAATACTTGAATCCACTATCTCCAATTTTCCCTGCAATCAATGATCAATGCCTTGGTTTCTTTGAACTCTCTCCATTATTTTCTGAAATCACTTTAAATTCAATTTTTATTATCTACATTGTTGTGAATCCTTTTGGCAAATGGCTTGAAAGAAACAAATTCATGTATTTAAATCTATGTACTATCTCTTTTCAAAATCTCACTGTTCTTAACCTCCCCAACCTGCTTAACAGTTATATACATCTCTAAATGTGGCTATGGGCCCCTTTCTTCCTGAGACTACAAAAGCAATTACACTTTTAAAATGCTACTGCAAAAAACTAATCACAATAAACAGAATGAAATGTCATTCTGAATGACAGGATGGAGCTTTGGAAACATCAGTATTCACATGGCAAACCCCAATTTGCAGAGCCCACCAACAGGTTGCACAGTTCTCCCTACAGTGTTGACAAATACAATTGCTGAGGCTGCTGGGCTATAATAAGGAGAGCTAGAAAAGAGGCTGGGAGAAAGCTCGTAATGATAGTGTTTGGAGTTTATTGCTGTCCAATAAAAATAATCGCCTGCCCTGCCTGCAAAGTCACAGCTGATAAAGCCATGTTGCCTCACACGGCTTTGCTCTGGCAAACCTCATGGAGTGCCATCCAGAGATTGGCCGGAGAGTCCTGCCTCTCTCTCTCTCTCCCCCTCTCAGTTCTGTAGAGAAATGGCACATTGACTTCTCAGGAGAGATATGCCTGTCTATTACCTATTCAATAACTGATGGGAAAATATCAGAAGAGCAATGCCCTGTGTCATGGGCAGAAGTTTCTGGGATGATCCTCATGAAAATAAAGTCTGGAGATCTGCTGTACAACATATGCCTAAAATAGGCAATAGCATGTTGGGCACTTAAAAATTTAAGAGAGTAGACCTCATGTTAAGTATTCTTAGCAAACACAAAGGGTAAGGGCCATAAGAAAACAAAAACAAACTTACAAATAACAAGTTTCCATTTGAGTGAAAAACATTGTTGCTGAACCAAACTTCTCTGGAGAGTCTGTGACAAAACATCCTGACTAAATGTCAGGGTGCCCATTCATGGAGCCGGCTGAGAGAGGACTGAGTCTCTAGTCAACGTGTGATGTGGAAAGGCTTGGGGACACCACCAAGGGGCACTCACAGGCTTGTGGGAAGAACAGAGACTCTCCACTGCCACTTCCTTAAGGGACAACTGAGTGCCTGACAATGAATTCTTGCTGCCTACAGCCTTGCACTTGCTCTCCCAAGAAGTGTTTACACAACTGAAAGTGGGAATTAGTTTATAGAATAATCTGTCTTTAACACAGACCATGTGTTGACGCACACTACTACAATTCTAGAAGGGGAAGAAACAAGCTCACTGTTTTTCAGGCAGTGACATGACTGGGCATTCTGGCTCTTTTAAATATTCAGTGGGTAAAATCTATGTTTTCAGTGTCTAGCACAGCAGCAATATTCCCTATACATCAAGTATTCAGAAGATTTCTTCGTAAGTTTCTTTAGAACAGGAGACAATCTCAGACACATGGCTTAGAACCCTCCTCCTGCCCCCCAACATCCTACACAGCCTCTCCAGGTAGCCTCATCCATCTGGTTTAAATATTGAGGTTCTGAATAGAGGTGTTTTTTTGTTTTAACCTGAAAATGATTGTCTGATGATGGGTGAAGGAAAGAGCAAAATCTTAGCAGTCCACTTCTTCCTAACAGGGATGTCTCCCTTAAACACACAGAACCTTAACTACCTCGGGAACTCCATGAAGATGAATATATTTAGATTCATAGATAATAGTAAGATCTTAAGCAGGAAAACACTATTGGAAATATTTATGTGATTTCTCTTACATGAGATGTTACAGTATGTTCTTGTGCTGACTATGCAGTAAGAATTGAATAAAAGCAATCGGAATTCTTGGCACAAACTGGGTCACCTGAGGTATCAGCTCTGTAGAGGAAAAAATAAAATAAAAAGGATATCTGGGATGAAGGCATGTTACCTCTCTGGATTACCTGGATTACCATGACTTTACCAGGTAAGTGGATTACCTCGTCTCAAAACTGGTCTGGACTCTAGCTATATGGTCATTTCCAAGCCAAGCACTTTCAAGTTAGGTCAGCCCTTCACTGCAAGCAGATAACTTCCAAGGCCATGCAGGTCATTTGGCCATCCTCATCCCCATATATGTCCAAGGCCAAACTTATCGCTCCTTCCTGGGGTGTCAGATAGCACCCTCTTCTGTCCCTCATCCTCCCTGGCCACTACTTTTGTTGAGCCACTTTTACTCTCTTCCCTGTTTGTTTCTACAAGATTAGTGCTGTCCACCAGGCAGACAGAGTCTACTTAGGGACAGAAGCACCTATTACCTGCAGCTACCAATGACAGAAGCCAGATGAAAAATGCCAAGACTCCAAAGCAGACACATGGGTTCAAAAACCCAGGGTCTGGCTGTGAGCCAGGGAAGGTAGGGGGAGCAAAATAAGACCCAGAGAGAAGAGCAGGGATGGTGGGAACCTGTGTAGACAAGTGAACAGGGGACGATGAGGCCAGTTGTAACCTAGAGATTGTAGGATAGTCTATAACACACATTACCTATTCTGGGCCTCCTGTATTGCATAGGTGGACTACACCATAAAGGGCCTGGGATACACAGCATTTGTATTCTTTCCTGATGGCCATCTGCTCCCGTTTCATGTTTTCATCTTCATATACCCAGAGGTGCTACATGCATCTCAACTCAGCATATCTAACATTGGTCTTATTATTCCAACCTGCTCTTACTTCAAAATCCCTTGTCCCTGGTGTTAACCCAGGAGTCAGAAAACTTCTTCTGTAAAGGGGCAAATAGGAAAGGTTTTAAGCTTTGTGGGCCACACAGTCTTTTCACCAGTAGTCAACCTTACCACGGTGGCACACAAGCAGCTGTAAATAATGAGTAAATGAATGGTCATGGCTCTGTTCCAGTAACACTTTATTTATAAAAGTTGTCAACAGGCTCAATTCATCCCAAAGGACTGCAATTTGTTAAAATTTGCTTAACCATCAACCCAGTGCGTAAGCTGAACACCTGAGGTTCGTCCTGGGTGCTTCCCTCTTTCTCACTACCCAAATCAAACTGAAAACTACATCCTATTAATTTTATCCTCCAGATACCTCCAAATCCTACCACTCTCCTTATTCTTGCCTCAACTGTTATAATAGCCTCCTGACTAGTTTCACACCTCTTTCTCTTTTTTTAAGATTTATTTACTTATTTGGTGGGAGGAGGGACAGAGGGAGGGAGAAGCTCAAGCAGACTACTCACTGAGCACAGAGCTAGACATGGGGCTTGATCTCACAACCCTGAGATTATGACCTGAGCTGAAACTAAGAGTCAGATGCTTAACCAACTAGGCCACCCAGATGCCCCTCACCTCTCCCTTTCAATTTATCTTTTTCTCTTCCACCAAATACATTGCATATAATTTTTATATTATTGCTTCAAAATACTAGCCAATAAAGATTTTGTAGCCTGTAGGAGAAACTCAAAATCCTCTACATGACATAATGACCCTTGTATAATCAGGATCCTTAGCCTCATATCCTTATATCCTCCTCACCGCATCATGCCAGATGTACACAAGGTTTGCAACCCTGCTGATTCACATGCTTGTGCCTTGCTTGGGCAATTCATGTCATTCCTTCTATGTTCTCCTGTGTTCCCCACACAGTTCCACCTGGCTAATTCCAACTCATTAAGACCCAATGTGGACACTCAGTGAGCTATTATTACTAAGCAGAGCTGGTCAATCCTATTTTCTTACTGCAGTACCTAGTGCATATCTCTCTTAGAGCATTTATCTCATTTTATCACAAATAATTTTATAGGTATCTACCCTTGATAGAAAACATTTAGCATAATCCCTAAGACAAAGTACATGCTCATTAAATGGTCACTGATTTAATAAATTAGTTAATGAATTAATCAATAATTGTATCCCAAAGCATATCCATGAGATCTTTAAATAGATACTTGGTAGAATTTTGTTTACTTTGAAGTTGATAACTGTGGGGTTTGATTCATTATGAAATTACTTAGGTACCTTAAATATTTTTTGCTCATCTCATCTTTCAAATTTTTACAGCTCTATCTAGAATATCATCTCAATATGATACATATATCCACTACAAATTTAATTCATAATTTAATTTATGTTAAACTATTACATGTAAAAATATTATTGCTATTATAATTATTACTTGAAAACAAGCTGCAGGATATTTTAGCAAATTTAACTTTATATACACTCTACCCTGTATGCACGAGAAAGTTTAAATTCAACTTTCTGAGTTGTTGATAGGCTTGGTAATAAAGCATCAGCTAGCAACATGGATTGTGAAGTGTAGCTGCTTATTCCATATAACAGGGCTTGCCAACTCTTCTGTAAAAGACCAGACCATAAATATTTTAGGTTCTCCAAGGCATTTTGTCTCTGTTACATATCTGTGTCTATGTGTGTGTGTGCTTTACAACCCTGCAAGAATGTAAAAATCTATCTTAGTTTGTATACTATAAAAATTTGTTTTTAAAGATTCATTTATTTATTTGAGAGAGAGTGCCTGTGTGTGCCCAAGTAGGGGGAGGGGCAGAGGGAAAGAATCTTCAAACAGACTCCCCACTGAGCACAGAATTTGACACAGAACTCAATCTTATGACCCATGAAATCATGACCTGAGCCAAAACCAAGAGTTAGAAACTTAACTGACTGAGCCACCTAGGCACCCCTGTAAAAATTTTTTAACAAATTTTTAAAAGACCACTAATGACCAGGCAGATATTACTCATAAGGAACGGTTTGCCAATCCTGTTTACAATTGTTTGCATTCTATTAATTATTTTGTTTTAGCACATTTTTATCAAGTCATTTATTAGGTGAGTCTTAAATAAATAAATAATGCATTCACATACATATGTATATATCAGGCAATGTAAATTCAGCTACATTCTTTGAGTCTAAAGTCATTAGCATACAACTTTATTTATTCTACTTTGTTTTTAATTTTAGAAGGTAAAATCAAAAACTTACTGACCGGGTATGATGGTATGTGGGCAAATATATGGTTTAAAATAATCCTGGGTTTTAAGTATAATGCAGTTGGTGAAAAAGATGAGTAATATATCTGAAGTGGTAGACATTTCTAACTTACTGTAACATCTGTATTTTCCCAGATGTTCCTCAGGCACCTAAAATTATACTGAAATTGGAAATATGGAAGATCTGGAGGATGGAGAGAGTATGTGGTGTACCATATGGTGCACTGTGGTGGAAATATCCCATTGATGTACATTATCATCTGTAGACAGAAGACAGGCATGACTGAAGGGGCAATGGCTTTCTCTCTAAAATTAGAAAGTGATCAACTAGCCCCTATATCCCAAGAATATACTCAAAAGTAGTATGGGGAAAGGGGACAGAAAAAGGTAGGAGCAAAGAAATCCGATATTTTTTTTTCCCTAAATCCCTTGGTGTTTAAGAAAGCTGAATGAGTGACAACCACTATTCTCTGCAGGCACCTGTTTCAAAAGAAATTGGGCTTGTCTAACTAGAGGGTCACTGGTTAAAGGAATTGTCTTTGCAGTTCACACATTTACAAATTATCTATAAATAGTTATGCATGCAACAAGTGTAATGAATGCTCCTGGAATGAACTCTTCCATTTTCCCCATTGGTTCGGCTCTTTCTTGCATTTTCTGCAACTATATAAAAGTGCAACAGATAGTCTTCAAGTAATTTTTATTTAGATTCTTTATAGTGAATGCTCTTCATTATCACTATTATTAATGATTAACTTTGTTTTGTGATGTTTTCTAGGATTAGGTGTTAGCTTTGGGGAGGTGAGGAGCCGCAGTTCAAAACTATAGAAGACACAACATATTTTTAAAGAAACAAGGGCTTTGTGGAGAGTTATTTAAACAGCTTTTTCTATCATTACTAAACTCACAACTTCATGACCAACAATGTACATTCTTTATTCCCAAAAGAATGTTTCAGGTTAAGATTGAATGAAAATGTAAGAGGTGATTAAATTTATGTTCATTCCCAGCCAAAGCTGACAAATTCAGAATTAAAATTTGAATCTGTCTTTGCTTTCAAGGTGGATTGGGTCTTAATACTGCATAATTTTGTGGACTCGCTTTTCCCTACCTTTCAAACTACAAAATGGAATGTTGGCACGCAAAGGTCATCTCGGCTAGCCAATTTTTTACAAAACATGGTGCAGTGACATTTGAATTCAACCTTGTGTCTACTGAACTACTCACTAGACTTCCTTTGACAGATCTGAGTATGATGGATGCAGATTTCCATCCAAAAGGTTTGGCTAGGCCTCAGCAGTAATATAACCTTTCTTAAAGGTTATTTTTAACCACTTGCTAAAAATTCCTGAAGGAAAAAAAGTGACGTGCCCTTTAGTAAAATGAATACAATAATATACCTACAATTGATACCACTGCAGTCGAGCTTGGCCAGTTGCCTGAAAGAGAATCTACTCCTTAATAGCCAGGGGCTGTCCAGTTCTGGCCCAGTACCTTGAGTTGGCGGCCTCAACCAAAGATTGTGCAGAAACTGAGCCACACTTGAATTCTGAAACAAAGAGAAAGACAAGGAAATAAAACCTCTAAGGTAGTTCTCACAGACCCTTCATTATATTGTCAATTAACTCTGATATTGTTTTTATAAAGTCAAATCAAATATAATGCAATGGATTTATTCATTAGGAATCTCATTGACTCGGTGAAGGTTAATCTAACAGTTAAACAATGTGCAGTTTTATTTTCAAAGGATTTTAATATGATTCCATCTCTGAGAGATAAAGTAGAATTAAGAAGTGTAGCAATCAGCACATTGACTGGACCAACAAAATTAGCACCACTCCATTTCAGATAATAGCCTCAAATTATTTCCCAAATAAGACTTCATGTACTTTTATAATTTGTTAGTGATTGGTTAAGAAAAAAGGTTGTGCAAATATAATTAATCTTCAGGCTCACAGAGTTTTGGTAATGCAGATTTCATTTTGACAGCATCAAAGCCAATATATTGCCATTTTTAATTCATGACTGAAAAATGTATTTTTCCAGTGTTCTCTAGTTATTAAGGTAATAGGAGTAATTAGCAGCAGCGCCATGCTGGCTACACATGGTTTGGACTGTGTGTTTCTGGGCTTGGGTGGATGGGTAGCAACTGATCAAAGCCTTCTCCATGAGTCCCTGTTCCTTCACCATTTGGCAACTATGGATACAGACAATTCCAGGAGACTGCTCCAAGGAAGACCTAAATCTCTGGGGAAGATTTCCCCCATTCCTTCAAAGTACAATTAGAATCTGCAGATAAGGCTCTGTAGCAATGCTCAGTGAAAGATGGAAACCCAAACGGTAAAGGAAGAGCTACTGAATGACATTATCCTTCTCGAGATCAAGGTAATGCTTTTGTCCCAAAGCCGTTTAACTTTTTCCTATATTTCTACTCAAAAAAGAAAAAAAAAAAAAGCAAACCTCTCTATTTCAGTTATTTTTTTTTATAAAAGATTAGGTATATTTTATCTACTACTTTACAAAAAGGAGGATATTTCTTTAAGGCAATTTAGTATAAAAAGCTAGGAATCAAATGCACATGTTTTGAGATGTCTATCACTCAAAAAAGCCCTGTTCACCATTTTGTTTCAGCTACCCATTCAAATATTAATATTGGTTATTTTTTCTCATAAATCAATTTACTTTTGGCCTCTGTGAATACTCTAAGCTTAAGTCTACCTCAGGAAAGTTGATATCATAAAATACATGATATGTGAGAACCTAATCAAAATTCCACTTTTAAAATGAATGTTTCCAGCTTTATTGATTAGACAATGATGCCTAAAAGTGTAAAGTTAGAAAACCCTCACTAGAGGTTTGTAAATCAGTTTCTTGTCTTATTCTTTAAATGCATAAATGTAAAACTTTCAAGAGGAGGGGTAAAACAATCAAGATAGGATGTCTGATATGTTTCAGCATAGGGAGATGCAGTGTGAGTAATGTCTCTATTTTATGGATTTTTCTACAAAGCACAGAGCATGTCTTTAAATGCACTAAACACTGTCAGCATGATTCTACTGTGATATCTTAGTTGGCAAACATACATTTACTTCTGAAATACCCATTGTGCATTTAAGCTTCCATGAAAACTTCCACGCACACATGATCAGAGGTTGTACACATGCACAAAAAAATTGAGTTAGGTTGAAACAATGCTTCTAAAAAGCAACATTTTAGTAAACACTATATTTAAGATATTCTGGATATAATTTTTCAGCCTGTGATATAATATAAAATTTCATACTTCATACATTTGAATTTCTCCAGTTGGCATTAAACCACATAGGATTTAGGATATGGATGGATGGATAGATGAATGGATGGTTGGGTGGATGGGACCCCATACTTGAATGACAAGCTATGAGAAAATTGAGTTAATAAAAAATGTCAGACCCTTCTTCTTAGAGATGAACACTGAACTAAGAAGAAAGATAAAAGTAAAAACTCCTTTTCTTAAGGGATAATCTTATACCTTTAGGTCACTGGTAGAAGGGACTCTTCTTGATTAAGCACTCGAGCCAATGAAGAACTCTAGTCAGAAGGAGGTTAGAAGATTGTACTAAAAATAAAAAGAACTAAGGAAAAACAGGAAATTAGTTTGGAGAATGAGAATGACCCAATTGTTAGGTCCTTTGTACAGCTAGTTGAAACTTTATAATAGAGGCAATCTGGAGAAAATAGGAATTCGTGATAGATTTTACTGGCATTTTGGGGAGATAATTTTAGTGGTAGTACAGAGAAAAGATAATTCAGATAGGAAATGTCGAAACATTGTACAAAGATGATAGCTGGAGAATGGAGAGTAGAGTCCAGACCTTCAGAGAACTTCTTAGGTTCAAAGGATAGGTCTTAAAGACCAATTAAAGGAAAAGAGCTGGCAAAGACAAGCATCTCCTGTTTTGGTAATGGGAGGTATGGTGAGATCATTAACGGAGAATTCAGGAGAAAGGGCAAGTAATTTAGTTGGTGTGGAATTTAGCATAATTTTTCAAATGCTAATGCAAAAGTAGCTATGATGCATTCAAGAAAAGAAATGTCTTGTGATTTCTGGAAGCCTAAGTCTGTAATTCCAGAGAGAGGCTGCCATTGTATATTCATGAGGCACCAAAAAAATCAAAGCCTGAAGAAAAGAAGAGAGAAGGGGATCACTAATGTTTATTGGCAAAAAAAAGAATATCCAAAATGGGTGGCAAAAAAAAAATTATCAGAATTCTAGTAGAAGAATTGGGACAGGTGATTCTTTGGTTCTGGAAACCAAAGAAAGAGTGGGTTTTTAAGAGTTAAGAAGAAAACAATGAAGTCAAACGCTGCAAGGGAAAAAACAAATTAAGAATAGTGTAGTCCAAAAGTATAACCCAGTTTGCCAGAAAGAAAGTCAGTGCTGTCAAATAAGGCAGTTTCAGTATGTCTAGTGGGGGGGGAGTTTGACAATAACGTGTAAGACAATGAATAAAAGTAGAAGGTAAGAGAATGACTTTTGTTGATTCACCTATTCATTCAGCCACTTCTGAGATATGTATTAGCCGTCTACTACATGCCAAGCACTGCTCAAGACACTTGGGGATGTTGCAGTGGACAAAGTAAGAACCCTTTTTCTTATATTTCTTATATCTAGTGAGGAGGATATCCTTCCAAAAGATTCATCATGAAGAGTGGGAAGAATGCTTGAGAATTGCTTGAGTAGGGAGTCATGAAAATCGGAAAGATTTTCAGGATAAAGGAAACCTAAGCCAATCTGTGGCCTGAAGGATGAAGAGGTGGAAAGCAAAAGAGAAGAAATACAAAAGGAACCTAAGAATAAACAGGAACCCAAGGTCTGGGAGAGTGTCAGGTACCCTCCTAGCCCCCAGTAAGGGTTCATATGGCTCCAAGGTGATCCTCCACCTGTGGTCACTGTCCATCCCAAAGCCAAATACTTGAAGGGGCTGGAAATTCACAGAAGGCCTTATAGCTGTTCAATGATCAAGGAAGTCGCTAAGTGTAAGATATCACCCAGATGATAGACAAAAGGCTACTGCAGATCCGTATGATTGGCTGCCAAACAAACCTCCAGGAAAAGAGCACATCCCACCCAGGGAGAGCTCACGAAGTGCTGGAATGATTGACCTTGATCTCCAAGACCACACACCAGCACTGGGCCCAGAATCTCACTCTGAAGGAAACTGCATCCCAGAATCACCTACACTTTAATTTTAAAACCTTTAAGTGGAATTCCTAGTGAAGACTTTAGCACATGGGAGACAATGAAATCTTGAACTGATTTGAATGGTCTAGAAAACTTCTAGTAGTGACAAGCACAACACAAGCAGGACCTGAGTGCTTTAGGCAGACCATACATCAGCTACTTTCATCAACATTTTGTCATTAACCAGAGACCTATTGTGGTGGTGGTGTTCTCAGACACAGCACCGAGCCAACCATGCTCCCTAGCGTACCGGTGCTATACCCATCAATGGTTACAAGATTCCTCTCGCGTTTCACATTGCTTTCATTCCCTTGTCTGTGTGCTCAGCTGAATTCTGCCAATAGACACCTACCTCTTCCAATGTGTTTGAAATAGATCTTTAAATATGTGTGTATCCTTGTAAAACCATAGTCCTCTGTTTGTGTTGTTAATTTCCATAAGGAGTATTTGCAATAAATCTCCCACCATTTCCTACCTTTTCATCTCAGCATTAGGTTTTAAAAATCCATGCATGCTGCTGAATGTACAGTCTGTCACTATAATGCAAATTAGCTTATGTACAAATGGTAAAGAGGAGAATGATGTAGGATAACAAAGAAGTTACACTGTTTTATAAGCTACCTTTCCCTTTCAAATGTTTACAAACACTAATAAAGGGCCGCTGATCACCAAGTACACAAATCTGGCTGAATGATGCAAACAGGGTGGACTGCAGTGATGTTCTCAATGCCTGCTTAGTGCACATCCTCTTTTCTTGGTTTAACCACCTACCCACTGAGAAGTCTTTATATGTTGCTTCTCTTAATGTTTTAAGGTTTTCTTCTTTTCTCCAAATAAGGCAGGTTGAACACTTCTTTACACTCATTTCCAGCATTCAACAATCAAATTATTGTGATAAAGCTTTATATGTACTTCATATTTTTTATGTGTTAGGAATTTGATGTTTTAACAATTAATGCATCGATTAGAGTAATTATTATTCTTTTCAGTATTTCCATAGTGGTAGTGTAGAAGTTTGGAGTGTCTTGACCCAACCCTATTTTTCCTGTTAATCGTAGGGCAGGATTTTGCAGAACATGAGATTTTCAGAATTAAAATATCATTTTGTGGAAGAAAAAAATTATGCACGTAAGCCACCTATGTAGCAAGTTGAGTTATGCTCTTCAGCATTTACTTATCCATTGTCCTAATAATGAATATTTGGGCCATCTCCAACTTTGCAAATAATTCAGTCAATGGCTAAGTTTAATACTAATAGGAGACAATCTCAAGTCTCAAAGAGCCTTAGTTGCAAAGAGAGAAGATATTCACAAAAAGATGAATAAAAATAGTACAAAATTATGGAGGCCAGTTGTAGATGACTGAAACAGCAAATCAATGGAATATAAAGGAAATATTCTATGAGCAGTTTTAGGAAAATTGATTCTTTTCATAGATATCATTATTGAGACATTCGCTACCCCTTCCTTATTAAACTCATTTCTATCAGGCCTATCTCTGAAGAAGGATAATACTTCTCACTCATCATTATCAGGGTTAGTTATATCATTTGTGTTGTCCAATAAAATGTGTCTAGAAGTGATTGGGCCACATCAGAGGAGAAACTTTAATAGTTTCTAGAAAGGTATGGTTCTACCACCTTTCTTTCTCTTCTTTGGCACATCACAGATAATGTCTGATCCTTCAGGATCTAGAATAAAAAAGACATGGAGAGGAGTCTTAGCTAAACTGAGAAGTTGTAAGCCATTGACATTTGGGGTTGTTTGTTACTACAGCTTAAACTAGTCTAAATGGACTGATAGAACAATTCATTTGGGATGGAAGGAAAAGAAGTTAAATCCTTGCTTTTCACTATAAGTTAATTAATTGAGGAGAAAAGTATAAAGGCATTAGGAAACAATGGGGTAATTTTTTTATGTGTCTGAGTAATGAAAGAGTTTCTAAATAAGGTATCCAATCCAATAACCATAAAGTGTGACATTTTGAGCTATATAAAAATTTAATATACAACAACACATACAATTATACAGCCTGGGAGAATATTTTGTTATATATATATATAACAAGCAAGTGACCTAAAACTATAATGTAAATAGGGATTTCAATCCAAATCAATATGAAAAAAATATAAATTAGAAAAGTGGGCTAAAGTAATACAAAAGAAAAAAACCCAAATGGCCATAGAACATAGGAAGACACGCTTAAACTTATTAGCAAGGAAAGGGAAGCAAATTAAAACAATGAGATAGTTTTTTTTGTTTTTGTTTTTGTTTTTTTTTTTGTTTGTTAGTCTTCAGATGCCTTCAAACAGTCTGGGAAAGCCTCTAATCTAATAGTGGTTATCTTTAAAAGAGACAAATTGTGGCCCATAATTCCCTTATGCTTTGCAGCATTTTGTTGTTTGTGTGGGTGTATATTATTTGGGCAATTGGATTTTATGCAAAAGTTTAATGGAAAATTAATCATGGAATAATATAAATGATCAAGAGAGGCTTCATAGTTCACACAGGTGACATTCGGGCTTGAGGTATAAAAAGAAGTTAGAGCAATGGTTCTCAACTGCCAGAAAAGTTGCCCACTAGTGGACATTTGGTGATGTCTGGAGATATTTTTTGTCGTTTACAAGGGGAGGGTTCTGCTGACATCTAGTGAGTAGAGAGCCCAGGGACACTGTTTAACATCCTACAGTACACTAGACAGCCACCCACACCAGAGAATTATCTAATATCAATGATGTTACGGTTAAGAGACTCTTATTTAGAGAAAGAGATGGTGCCTTTCTCAAAGGGAGAATGGCCTGAGCAAAGGCATGAGAGAGAGAGAATGCCAACAGAGTGAACACCAATTACACCAGTTACACTGGAGCAAAGGGCTCAGGTATTCTCAGGGGGCCATTCAACACACCACTAATACACTCCTAAGAATTTTATGCTCTTCAGGGGATGAAGCAGAGGGAAATGAGAAAAACAGCATTAAAGCTGCTTTGGTTGACTTGCATTACTTCAGACTTATTCCATTTGATTTTATACCCCATGATTATTTAAAAGGTTTCCATTTTAATCAAGACTATTTACTGCATTTTAGAAGTCTGTTCTGCATAAAATAATACCACATGTACATGACATTTTGAATGTTCGATTTGATGCTTTTTTAAAAACTGGGTTACACACACACGAAATGATTAGCAAATGCTCAGTTCTTGCTGATAAACTAGTAAGGTCTGGCATAAGGGAATTAAGGGAATAAATGACTAGGAGAATAGAACACTAATTTTTAATGAAATTTCTGGCACAGAATGTCAAAATATACTCTGGCAAGGATTTCCATGCAGAAGGTGAACTTAGGAATCGCTGGGTCCAAATCAGGGGATAAAGTGCCCTCCTTACTCAAACTGCAATAGATATTCCTGCGATTGCAGCACCTGAGAGAACAAGGTTTTAGCCCACATTCTCCAGGCAGTTCCATTAGATTAACTGTGACGTGACTTCCTCCAGCAAACCTCTTTCCAGGTCCTGCTGCCCACGAATGATTCAGCAGTGAAAAAGGGATCCTTTGGCCATACTCACATTTCTTTTTAATGATTTAACCAGGGTTGTCAGCATATTGAGCATGAGACACAACTGTTTACATTTTACCAAGATATATCTGTACTATGACTCTCCCAAGATTTCAATCCCCAATTACCTATCTTACTGGGGATAACAGTCCAAAAAGCCTTTTTGATTTACCAGTGTACGCCTGTAGTTTGACAGAATGCACCAATAAATCGCAAGGTCTGGGCTAACCTGGCAGATACTCTAAGCAAATGCATCACAATAGTCTAGTGGGACCATTTGAAACATCTTCAGTAACTGGAGAAAGAGAGAAGAGACATCCATCTCCCTTAGCTTAGGCAGCTACAAATACATGGGTCGTTAGTGCAGTTGAGCAGAGCACTGTGCTAATGAGACCAAGGTCACAGATCTGATCCCTGTATAGCCGGCTTCATTCTCTTCTGTTACATGGCCACAAGGCATACATAAGTAAAACTCCTTGAGCTCCATGAGATCCAATGGGAAATTGTAGATGAAACCAAACAAAAGCAGGACAAAGCAGATTATAGTCCCTTTGTATAGATTAGGAATGATGAATGCACAGAACTCCATTAACTAATCATTTTTGACATAGTATTTCCTGAATGTTTTCCTACAAATCTGCATTCAAATGGTAAAAGTAAACACTTTGTTGAAAAAGGACACTTTGGTAAAAATGGATAATTGAGTGAAAATTAAATGTCCAATTTATGTGCTACCATGAAGATGAGAAACTTTTGAATGAATTTTTTTCTTTATTATCTGCGTTTCTTGTTATCATAGAGATAGACTAAAATGGAAAGTGAGATTTAGAAAGAAATGAGATAAATCCCACAAACCATAGCTTGTACGCTCCCTCCATTGCTTCTATTCTTGGTAAAGAGAAGGAACACAGTCACCCCACCACAGAATGTCCCACCAAAAATTCTTTTTTTTTTTAAGATTTTATTTATTTATTCATGAGAATATACAGAGAGGAGAGAGAGAGGCAGAGACACAGGCAGAGGGAGAAGCAGGCTCCATGCAGGGAGCCTGACGCGGGGCTCTATCCTGAGTCTCCAGGATCATGCCCCTGGGCCTCAAGTGGGGCTAAACCGCTGAGCCACCCAGGCTGCCCTCCCACCAAAAATTCTTATGTAGCACTCTCACATCTTGCTTCTACAGGTGTGATCCATGAGTCAACAGTGTCAACATCACTTGGGAATTTGTTAGAGATGCAGAAGAGAATGTCAGGCTCCTCCCA